>NC_140958.1:19806945-21079445 GCF_014529385.1 Adiantum capillus-veneris
TTGGTGAACGCCATTTGCAGCGGGTCAAGACCAGGAAAATAGGGGGTTGAGTGGATGCCCAAGGTTTCCCTTCGCTTGGTTATGACCTTCTTTGATATGCCTTTGGTGAACGCCATTTGTAGTGGGGTCAAGACCAGTTGAATAGGGGGTTTAGAGACTACCCAATGTTTCCCTTCGCTTGGTTCAAAGATTTGCTAATGAAGGCCAGTTTTGCAGCAGGGTCAAGACCAGGCGAATAGGGGGTTGAGTGGCTACCCAAGGTTTCTCTTCGCTTGGTTCTGACCTTTGCTAATGAACGGTAGTATTTTACTGCCCTCTCATGGTCATTCGAAGAAGCTTAATTTTTAGCGCTATTAAATGATTTTGCATTCAAATTAAGAACTAAAATATAACAAGCAATGCCAAGCTCAATTCTCAAGCATGTTTCAATCAATCACACAGTACTAGTAACTGGTTACTGGTACTGGTTACTGGGGTCACCGCAATATGGCGTGTGTTTTGATGGTGGGTCTACTAAAAGCTGTAACGACAAGGCTAAGCCACCACTAACTTCTAAGAGTATTGATTTTGTGGGCCAAACTTCACGTGCTAGGAGTATATGAGCTTGTTTGCAAGCTAAAGGCACAGGAAAAAGCAAACAAAACTGTAGCAAAAAGTGAAACCTGCCAAAAGAGGGTGTGAGCTTGCATTATTGGGTGCATAAAAATCGGGCGCTTGAGGCAAGTGGTGGTGGTGCGTATGGTGAGTGGGCGGGATCCTATGATCAGCATCGAGTCAAGCTGACAAGCATCAAAAGCGACAAAGCAGAGTGTATGTGTGTGTCTCTTTTTGTGGGGTTTTCACACAGTGGCCAACGAACGCAAGAATGACGGAGTGGGGCCACTAATCACAAGTGTGCACGTGTGAGTGTGAGTGAGCTCACGGTGAGTCTTGCAATAAGGGCCGCTGATAACGGGCACAATGTCTACAAGTAGGTATGGCGTCATCAAAGGATTGTATGCACGATTTTATGGGTGTATTTTTAGGTGTGTGCTTCAAGATGGCAATTTTTTCCTTCTTTGGTGCTTTACACACACAATGATTTTTATACACACACATGAATTCTTGATCAGAATTAAGCATTATCTTGACATACAAAAATTTCATTAGTCAAACTTTGACCATCAATTTCATTTCAAATGAATCAAATTAGGTGCAAAGTGTAGGTCAATTGAGTTATACACCTATTTTAGAAAATAATTAGCACACATTGAACCACATTAATCAATCAAGAATTGACATGAGCAAGTGAGTGCATTTACATTGTAATCACTCCAAGCTATTCCTTTGCTCCATGCAAAGACGCATCATTGCACAATCAAATCGGCTCCAAAATTGACCATTGTAGGCCAAAAACCAAACACTCAAATCATCAAATTATGCATAATTAGCACAATTAACTTGATTAGAGTGATGATTCCACTTCTTATAAGGGAGTTTATCATAAATTACACATCAAATGTTAGCAGTTAGGTTAGCAAAGTTAGTCAAAAATTAGTAAATATTAGCATGTAAATGAAGCAAAATTAGCAAGGGTTAGCGTGAAATTAGTAAAATTGGGGGTTTGGGGAATTCATAACTCAAAATTAGCTTCAATTACTTGCACAACATCATCAAATCAAACCAAAATTAAGTTACACACACTCAAAAACTGATGAAATTAGTAATGAAATTACTCTATTCTAAACATCCTAAACTCACTAGGTTAGATTATTGATCCCCGGAAGCGACGCCAAATGTTGGGAGGCGTTGTAGCAACGACCTAATTGCAACCCACACAAAATTATTAAATCCGTGGATCGGCAACCTAGCTAGGGCATGGATGTACGAGCATCAGATGAATAGAAATAGAGGATTCAAGAGAATACCTCACCAATGCAAGTAGAGACTAGCCATGGCAAGACTAACTCTAAACATACTCTAATCACTAATCAATCAACTCCTACACACATCAAGTCCACCGAATTCCGACTTGCCAATCTTATGGAGTCACAAGAACACAGTCAACACAAGCATCCATGATCAAAGCACACACTAATTGCATTGAAGTTGGCTTTCCCAATCATCACATGCCAACCAAGGTACTCTAATCACATCACACACAAGTGGCATTGAGCTCAAGGCTCTTAAACCTTCACATACTTAAGCACACAATTAGGCACAAACTATAATGAAATGACCAAGAGTGCACACACACGACACTAACCAAGAGAATTAGAGAAGTAATCAACTAATTGAAATACTTAGGGAAGAAGAGAGTTAAGATCAAAGCAAGAAGTACATACCTCTCTCAAATCTAGAATAATGAGAGTGTAATACGACCTCATGACATAATGAAAAGTTTAGAGAAGATAAGACTAATGAGTAAAATAGGGATTAGATTAATCAAGATTCTTTAATTACAATGAATTAGTACTAGCCTCTTAAGCATGGGCATTAAGCTCAAGGCTAGGCTATCCATGGAGTAAGCACTCAAGAGAGAGAGAGCTCTCAAAAGTGGATTCTCAAGAGTGGATAATCAAGAATGAAGCCTCCTTGCATAAAGGCTTCCTTTTAAAGGCTTTCACCACTATCCCTTCTACTATGGGTTTCATCTTGAGCCCTCTAGCTAGCATATACAACTATGGAACTCCCAATGAGACCAAGACTTATACAAAGTGAGTTGGAAATATTATGCACAATCCATAGCATATCTCCCGCTTGATGCATATTCAGTGTAGCCTGTGTTAGCCGCTGCTAACATTCCCCCCTTCCCCGGCAACGGTGCTAAATGTTGGGAGGCATTGTAGAAATGACCTAATCGCAACCCACACAAAATTATCGAATCTGTGGATCGACAACCCGGCTAGGGTATGGAAGCACGAGCATTGGATGAATAGGGGTTCAAGAGAATACCTCACCAATGCAAGTAGACATTATCCATGGAAAGACTAACTCTAATCATACTCTAGTCACTAGTCAATCAACTCCTACGCACATCAAGCCCACCGAAGTCCGATTTACCATAGACTAGAAACCCCAAGCACACGAATGATAAGCACACACTAATTGCATTGGTGTTGGCCTCTCAAATCACCACATGCCAATCAAAGCACTTCATCAAAAGCTACACACACGAGGTGAATAGTGCTAGAGTTTCATAAAACCTATCCACACACAAGCAAAAAATAATAGGGCATACACACTAATTACAAGATTAAGACCCAACTTAATCAACCTAATTAGTGATGCTAAATATTGCAAACCGAGTGCTTATAGAAGAATAGGAGTGGTTAATAGCAAGAAGTCATCACACATACTCAAATTTAAAATAATGAGAAATATGAAACTACTTCATGACATAATGAAATGTAGAGAAGATGAGACAAATGAGCAAAATAGGGATTAGATTAATCAGGAATAGCTTACTCTAATTACAATGGATTAGCACTAGCCTCTTAATCATGGGCATTAAGCTCAAGGCTAGGCCATAGAGTGAACACTCAAGAGAGAGAGAGAGCTCTTGAAAGTGGATACTCAAGAATGAAGCCTCCTTGCATAAAGGCTTCATTTTAAAGGCTTTCACTACAATCCCTTCTACTATGGGTTTAAGCTTGAGCTCTTTAGTTAGCATATACAACTTTGGAACTCCCAATGAGCCCAAGACATATACAAAGTGAATTGAAAATATTATGCACAATCCATAGCATATCTCTCGCTTGATGCATATTTGATGTAGCCTGTGTGTGTGTATATATATATATATATATATATATATATATATATATTGCAAGAGAGAGAGATAGAGAGAGAAAAAATATTAAGGAGTGTGCGGTGGATAAAAATAGTCTAGGGAGAGGAGTGTACGAGGGCTTAAAAACATGTGTGTGTGTGTGTGTGTGTGTGTGTGTGAGAGAGAGAGAGAGAGAGAGAGAGAGGGAGAGAGGGTAAAACAATAGAGGGAGAAGAGCTAGAGACGATTATTATCTTGACGTATAATAGAGAGAAAGATCAGAGAGAGAGAAACAAAAATTATGGTACGAGAGGTTTAAGTTGAGTGTCTGGGGGGAGAGATGAAGGAGTACGAGCGGAAGTGCGACGCGAGAGAGAGTGCGAGAAGAAGAGCACGACGATATGGTGAACTCGCTCTACTGTACTGTGTAGAGCATAGTGAGTTCTTATTAGGTTTTTACAAAAGAATATGTGTACATACCTGGCGGCCCGCCCACTTACCTGGGCGATCACATTGGGCTTTATACCCCAACAACCTCCCACTTAAAGTCCAATGTGGTACTTTAAGTGTGAGAGAAGCTACTATACAAGCTAATATACAAGAGATGTAGAGAAGTGATGTACTACCCTACACCTAACTGCTTGCGAAAATGCGCAAAGCTCTTGAGGGAAGTCCTTTTGCAAGTAGATCAGCAGGATTTTCTGTGGTGTGAACTTTGATAAGCTGAAGTTGCTTATCCTCGAGCATTTCCCTGATGAAATGATACTTCACATCCACATGCTTTGTCTTTGAGTGATAAACTGGATTGCGAGCCAATTGTATAGCACTTTGACTATCACAATATAACACAGGCATCTCTTCTTTGATTCCCAAATCTGTTACTAGTCGATTAAGCCAAATGGATTCTTTGCATGCCTCTGATGCTGCAACATATTCAGCCTCTGTAGTAGACTGATTAACACAATCTTGTAATCTAGAACGCCATGATACTGCTCCACCAGCCAATGTCAAGACATACCCTGACGTAGATCTTCGGTTGTCTAAGTCACCTGCATAATCTGAGTCTGTAAAACCCTTTACACTTAGCTCCTGACTCCCATAGCATATACGCATACTCTTTGTAGCTTTCAGGTATCTCAATATTCCTTTCACTGCCTCCCAATGTTTCTTGCCTGGGTTTGACATGTATCAACGAGTGCAAGTGCGACGCGAGAGAGAGTGCGAGAAGAAGAGCACGATGATATGGTGAACTCGCTCTACTGTAATGTGTAGAGCATAGTGAGTTCTTATTAGGTTTTTACAAAAGAATATGTGTACATACCTGGCGGCCCGCCCACTTACCTGGGGGACCACATTGGGCTTTATACCCCAACAACCTCCCACTTAAAGTCCAATGTGGTACTTTAAGTGTGAGAGAAGCTACTATACAAGCTAATATACAAGAGATGTAGAGAAGTGATGTACTACCCTACACCTAACTGCTTGCAAAAATGCACAAAGCTCTTTGAGGGAAGTCCTTTTGCAAGTAGATCAGCAGGATTTTTTGTGGTGTGAACTTTGATAAGCTGAAGTTGCTTATCCTCGAGCATTTCCCTGATGAAATGATACTTCACATCCACATGCTTTGTCTTTGAGTGATAAACTGGATTGCGAGCCAATTGTATAGCACTTTGACTATCACAATATAACACAGGCATCTCTTCTTTGATTCGCAAATCTGTTACTAGTCGATTAAGCCAAATTGATTCTTTGCATGCCTCTGATGCTGCAACATATTCAGCCTCTGTAGTAGACTGAGTAACACAATCTTGTAATCTAGAACGCCATGATACTGCTCCACCAGCCAATGTCAAGACATACCCTGACGTAGACCTTCGGTTGTCTAAGTCACCTGCATAATTTGAGTCTGTAAAACCCTTTACACTTAGCTCCTGACTCCCATAGCATATACACATACTCTTTGTAGCTTTCAGGTATCTCAATATTCCTTTCACTGCCTTCCAATGTTTCTTGCCTGGGTTTGACATGTATCAACGAGTGCAAGTGCGACGCGAGAGAGAGTGCGAGAAGAAGAGCACGACGATATGGTGAACTCGCTCTACTGTAATGTGTAGAGCATAGTGAGTTCTTATTAGGTTTTTACAAAAGAATATGTGTACATACCTGGCGGCCCGCCCACTTACCTGGGCGACCACATTGGGCTTTATACCCCAACAACCTCCCACTTAAAGTCCAATGTGGTACTTTAAGTGTGAGAGAAGCTACTATACAAGCTAATATACAAGAGATGTAGAGAAGTGATGTACTACCCTACACCTAACTGCTTGTGAAAATGCGCAAAGGTCTCTGAGGGAAGTCCTTTTGTAAGTAGATCAGCAGGATTTTCTGTGGTGTGAACTTTGATAAGCTGAAGTTGCTTATCCTCGAGCATTTCCCTGATGAAATGATACTTCACATCCACATGCTTTGTCTTTGAGTGATAAACTGGATTGCGAGCCAATTGTTAGCACTTTGACTATCACAATATAACACAGGCATCTCTTCTTTGATTCCCAAATCTGTTACTAGTCGATTAAGCCAAATTGATTCTTTGCATGCCTCTGATGCTGCAACATATTCAGCCTCTATAGTAGACTGAGTAACACAATCTTGTAATCTAGAACGCCATGATATTGCTCCACCAGCCAATGTCAAGACATACCCTGACTTAGACCTTCGGTTGTTTAAGTCACCTGCATAATCTGAGTCTGTAAAACCCTTTACACTTAGCTCCTGACTCCCATAGCATATACACATACTCTTTGTAGCTTTCAGGTATCTCAATATTCCTTTCACTGCCTTCCAATGTTTCTTGCCTGGGTTTGACATGTATCAGCGAGCGGAAGTGCGACGCGAGAGAGAGTGCGAGAAGAAGAGCACGACGATATGCTGAACTCGATCTACTGTAATGTGTAGAGCATAGTGAGTTCTTATTAGGTTTTTACAAAAGAATATGTGTACATACCTGGCGGCCCGCCCACTTACCTGGGCGACCACATTGGGCTTTATACCCCAACAACCTCCCACTTAAAGTCCAATGTGGTACTTTAAGTGTGAGAGAAGCTACTATACAAGCTAATATACAAGAGACGTAGAGAAGTGATGTACTACCCTACACCTAACTGCTTGCGAAAATGCGCAAAGCTCTCTAAGGGAAGTCCTTTTGTAAGTAGATCAGCAGGATTTTCTGTGGTGTGAACTTTGATAAGCTGAAGTTGCTTATCCTCGAGCATTTCCTGATGATGAAATGATACTTCACATCCACATGCTTTGTCTTTGAGTGATAAACTGGATTGCGAGCCAATTGTATCACTTTGACTATCACAATATAACACATGCATCTCTTCTTTGATTCCAAATCTGTTACTAGTCGATTAGCAAATTGATTTTTGCATGCCTTGATTGCAGGCTGCAAACATATTCAGCCTCTGTAGTAGACTGAGTAACACAATCTTGTAATCTAGAACGCCATGATATGCTCCACAGCCAATGTCAAGACATACCCTGACGTAGACCTTCGGTTGTCTAAGTCACCTGCATAATTTGAGTCTGTAAAACCCTTTACACTTAGCTCCTGACTCCCATAGCTATACACATACTCTTGTAGCTTTCAGGTATCTCAATATTCCTTTCACTGCCTTCCAATGTTATCTTGCCTGGTTTGACATGTATTCAACGAGCGGACAAGAGGTGACCAAGCTAGTTTGGTATCCACGGAACGGAGCGTAAATCAAGCAGGGATAGATTCCCTTGCACCAATCATAGAAGAAGGTAGCGACACCAATACTTCTTCGGAACGCTCACTTTACGAGATGGCCGACCACGCATAGGAGGTCACCTGCCAACCATAGCAGAAGTAGGTGGTACCTCAGCAAGCATGTATTAGACACAAATGCCTAGGTACACCACCATCTTTCTAGAAGGAACAAACGCGCACAGAGCCCTCATTTACGCCGATAATAGGGGACGCAAGTGTGTTTGCATTGAAGAGAAACCTGCTAGAGGTCTAGAAAACGTTCAGGTTTATGAGGATGGCGATAGGTATAGAGACAAGAAAGGTGGACACTATCTCATAGTCAGAGACCCTGAAAATTACAATCAGTACGGAGACAACATGGCAAGGGGAAAGATGGTTACGGAATGAGAGGACCCCAACCTCATGTAGACCTTCCGAGGCCACATTTATCTTTGAAAAGAGGGTAAAAAGGGTTATGACGGACCAAAGTGAGGAAGGAATATACAAGCACGAAGAGGGGCGGCGGACCAAGTCCTACTTTTGTTGCACACAACCTCAGCTTAGACAGTTGGGTATGGAGAAGGTCTTGTACCTCTTCTCCTATGAAACGTACCATGGAAGTGAACTTCTATATGCGGATAAGTATGGACGTGAGTATAAGCCCATGGATCTGAAAGAAATGGAAAAAATGCCGATCTATGGAGCATTTGGATTTGCTCCAGGAGCTAGACCCGGGCCAAGACCACACCCAGCCATAGTGTCAATCCTTTTAGTGATGAAATGGATATCGTCACGAGTCAACTAGAGAGGACAAGAGTAGTAGAGTTGCCATGGCATACGGTGCATGCACCTATAGAGCCTACAGCAGACCCGCAGTCGTTAAGTTCTTGGTTGCATCGAGATGACGCACCAGGAAGGAGCCATATCAGAGGTGGACATACGGTCATGACAGGGCCATTGAAACCACCGCCACCGCCATCATATAGTTATCATGGTGAGAGTAGAGCTTTCATGATGGATAGAGCAACAATGGATACGCCAACGGTAGAAAGAGCCAGGGTTGAAAGAGTTCAAGGCCAGAGAGACCCATTGCTAGGCCAATAAGAGGTCAAGGGTTGGACAAAGAGATAGATCCGATCCGAGGGATAAGACCAGGAGCACCAATGAATAGGGCTGTGGAAGGCCAGATGATGAGGGTCATGGATCATAGGAGAATTAGACCTTCTTAGGTCCAAAAGTGGGTCAACAAGAAGTATTCAGGAGACAAGGATCCAAGGGATCACGTTGCAGCCCTCATACGAGTAATCCGTGCAGAGGAAGTCCTTGATTTTCCCACACAGTTTGTCGGATTTGGGTTGACATTAGAAGACGATGCTGCTACTTGGTTTGATTCGGTCGAGAGACAAGAGTTTGTGATGATTCAAGAAATGTTCGACGAATTCATAGAGGAATTCTCCCAACAAGGAATCGCCCACAATATTGTCTCGCAAATTCACAAATTCAAACAAAAAGAAGGGGAAACGGTGAGGAAAGCAGCCTTGAGGCTAAAGCAATACGTGAAGTTATGTCCAGAGAATGAACTACCCACGCAGTCAAGGCTAATGCTTATCTTTACACAAGGCCTCTGAAATGCGGATCTCCAAAAAGATTTGCATATGAAACGGTGTATTAGCTTGAACGAGCTAGTCAAAGAGGCCCTCTACTTGGTAGATAATTGCGCAGTATATGGTATTGGGGATCCAGAGACGCTGACGACGATGCATCATCCCAAAATAGTGCCACAAAATTTGCGAAAACAACACCAAAAACGGAGACACCGATGAGCCAAGAAAAGCTTATAGAGTAAGTGGTTAGAAGGATGCAACCGCCTCCTAGACAACCGAAGCGATGCTACACATGTGGAGGTGATCATCCCACTCAGCATTTCCGACGCTTCCTCAAATCATTGAGACCACCTAAGTGGTGCGCAGTGGAACAAAAGTGGACGAATCACACGATAGAGGAGTGCTATTATAACAAAGGGTATGTGCGAGAGCGGCAGTATGCACCTCCAACCCCCAGTAGCACAAGCTCACACCCCACCACTGCCAAGATATGCAGTAGGGAATCTGCCAGGACCCGTAGAAAAGAGAGGCCACAGCCAGTGTTAGGGAAACAGCCTCCCTTACCAGGAACAAGGCTTGTCGCAGTACGATACGTGCCTACAATGATGGAAGGAATCAGATGAGCAGGCATTAGTGCCTAGCCCAGCATACTATGAGGAACCTAGCGGTGGACACCATGGTTATCACGCCTTATAAGAGTTTTTTACGCCAGAACCTTGGAGTATGCCTAGTCTCGTAGTGCCATCTGAATTGAGTGCGACCGGAGAAGGTAGGTACCAAATGGACGAATCCACGTTGCTATTCATAGCAAATGGCGGAATCAAGAGACCAAAACCTACTTATCCGCAGAGACCGATGCAAGGGGAATCACACGCCCGTAAGAGGACCTTGTTTTAAATGCAGTGGCGATCATTTGATGAAGGATTGTCCTCACAAGGAAATTGTAAGGATCAACGCCTATTGCACAGAATGTGGGGTCACTCATCTGATCATAGATTGCCCAAAAAACCAGAACCTAGAGGGAAGGCCACCTTGAACGTCATAGAGGCTATTCCGTCTACAAGTGGATCCAGAACGAGAGAAAGTGATACCGGTCCAGGTGATAACAAGAGCACAGGCTCAGAAGGTGGTAGAAGAAAAGAGTGAGGAGTCTCCGAGAGAGGAAACACCTAGCGAAGGTTCGAAAAATCGAAGAAACACGTGGAAGGCTAGGAAGATTAGGATGAAGGCTAGGAGAGAACGTGAACAGAAATCCTTAGCCGAGGAACTTGAGCAAACGAAAGAGAAGCTCAAGAAATAGGAAGCGGATAGGACACCAAGCGTGGAAGAAATTCTTCCTACCCCAGCAGAACCAGTGGTGGTAGAGGAGCCAAAAAGCGCAAGCACGGGAGGATCTATTCTTGTAGAAAAGGTACACGAACAAATGGATGCCCTCCTACAGGCTTATGAAGCTAGGCTCAAGAAAGATCAAACACAGGCACAGAGATGGATGACACATCCTTACGCAGAATTGGAAAAGCAAAGGCTGGAAATTTGTCAAAAGATGGTAGAGACAGCCCAAGCCCTGCTAGAACCTTTAGTTGTACCCCGAGAAGAGAGGTAGTCATCCCATCACCACCAATACCAGAAGAGGTAAGACCAGAAGAGCTAGGGAAGAAGAGAGAAAAGAATCGGAGAAACCTAGGCATGAGAATAAAGAAACCAAAACAAGAGAAGAGCCAGAGGATCTTAGGATAGTTCCTAACACCACCGACGAATCATTCAGGAATTTTCCTCCATACAAACCCATAGTGGAAGATCAATGGCCAGAGGAGTTATGGAGAGCATTTAGAGACACCAAGGACGGTAGCGACACATTACCTTCTGCTCCCATAGAGGAATTCAAGGCAAGGTCACAAATAAACCTAGAAATGCAATCATGTTACGGAGATAGAGGTTCGCAGATATCCATAGAGAGTCGACCACATTCGTTGGGGCTTTACCATCCTACATGGGTGAGTATGAGGTCAGTTCCGAGGTCAAGGTCGTTCCCTCTCATAGGAATCTAGCGCCAAAATCATCGATTCAAAGGGGCTAGTGGATATCCTATCAACATCAGTGACTTGCACCATCACATTGGCAGAATTATTGAAAATCCGACCAAGGATGTGGTCAAACGTAGGAGAATGCTTAGAAAAGTTCGGAGTGACGGATCAAACGCAAAGATCAGAGAAGGAATCCAGGAGATTGAGAAGCCATACGCAAACACGGAGCTGGTACCTTTGAACAAGGTGGGCGATTATTGCGAAGGCGAAGAAGGAAACACCACGCTTCCGGTAGAATGCGAAGTTGTAACGACAATGGCGATCCTAGACAGCGGAGCGGGAGTTGCCATAGCCACCAAGGAAGTGTGGAAGAAGTGGGGAAAACCTGCACTAAGGGCGACGAGGATGAAGCTGCAACTTGCAGACGGATACGTAGAAAGGCCCTTAGGACTTCTAGAAAAAGTGGTAGTTTCGTGGTGCGGGATCGAATACGAGCATACTTTTGCAATTGTGGATTTCGGCAAGAAAAATAATTACGACATCATTCTAGGACGACCCTTCATGAGGCAATTGAAGATAGTCCAGGATTGGGGTTATAATTATCTTTACTTGCGCCACATGGAGACGACCACTAGAATTAACTTGAAAGACCACAGCTATAGAGACGTAACGAGAACGCCAGTGGAGGATTTTGATTGGCTACCGTAGCAAGATCGGAAATTCCCGCCTGGCTAGGAACACCAAAGGAGTTGTGGATGTGTGGAGCTTCGCAATGCGGATGCCTAAAACGAGAGGATTGTATCTTGGAGAGGGCTATCGAAGATAAAGATTATATCCCAGACCCTTTCCCCAAAGATGCGTTGGAACCTCTAGAATGGGAGCAGATTTTAGCCACTTTGGATGTGTGTGCCATCGAGGCCAAGCCAACGACAAAATTTTGTGACGAGAAAGGCTTCGATTTGGTACCATACTATATGGTAAATGTGTGGTATTGGATTCGAGGAACCACTCCGAAAATTGGCCTTGAAGGAAACACAAACGAGAACGAGGGAGAGAAGGAGGTAGAGGATGAATTCTACAACTCCTTAGAGCACCTAGACCCAAAAGAAGAGGCAGACGACGAGTGCTCAGAAGGCCCTAGTGACGAAGAAGAAACGGTAGCGGATGTCAGGTTTTACGACTTTCCAAATCAAAAACCTTGACGCCAACGTCACTATAAAAGCAAAAGACAGCCAACCAGCCAAGACCAAACCCATGCCTAAAATTCAGGGCAAGACACAGTTCTTATTGTTGGTCAACACAACGGATTGTTCCAAGGACAAAATAATGAGTAGATTCCTAGGCTACAAGGACGCACCAACGCGAGAAACCGCCAGGAAACAACGGGAAAAGCAAAAGAAGCAAGTAGGTCAGAGAATGGGAGCAGGAAATCCAACCAGCCAGAGGTGATTAGAGTAGGAGACCCCCATGGACCAAGGTTGAGAGGAGAAACAAGTACAGAGAGCTTAAGAAAACCTTGAGTGAAGTATGGACAACGGAAATGGAGAGTGATGAGGACGAGAAGGATAACATTAGTGTACCTTCGCACTTCAAAAAGTACACCATACAGGATAGGAAGCTCGTAGTAGCACAACCCATGAGAGAAAGGACACAAGTGAAGTCTTACGACGGGCCGGAGGACGCCAAGAAGATAGACCTAGCAGAGCCAGGAGAGGATCCTAAGCGGTCTACATAGCCACAGACCTAAGCCAGGAGAGGATCCTAAGCAGTCTACATAGCCACAGACCTAAGCCCTAAGGAAGAAGAACTTCTTCAGTCTTCTCAAAGAATATAAGGATGTCTTCGCGTGTTCATACCAAGACCTCAAGGGAGTAGACCCTAGTGTCTGCCAACATACAATCCCCTTGAAGCCAGACACAAAGCCAAGCAGACAACGTCCTTATACGTATAACGATACGTTTGCCAAAGCATCAAGGAAGAGATAGATAGACTTAAAGAAGCTGAGTTTATCTACGAGATAGAGCATACTGACTGGGTGTCACCTATCGTGATCGTGCCCAAAAGAATGGTAAATTGCAAGTATGCGTCAATCTAAAAAGGTAAATGCAACTATGATAAGAGATAACTATCCCTTACCAATCACGGAACATCTCTTAGAAAGATTAGCAGGCAAAACAGGCTTATTCCTTTCTGGATGAGTTCTCAGGCTACTATCAACTTGCAATCGCACAAGAAGATCAGCACAAGATGGCATTTGCCACAGAGTTTGGGCATATACGCTTTCAGAGTAATGTTGTTTGGCCTTACAAATGCCCCCGCAACATTCCAAAGGCTTATGGCCCACGCGTTCAAGGAATATCTACGCATATTCTTAGAGATCTATATGGATGACCTTTGTGTATATTCTCTTTTGAGAACGGAGCACATAGAACATCTAGAAAGGTTTTCGAGAAGTGCAGGACTTACAGGATCTTCCTAAACCGGAGAGAAATGTGTTTTCATGGTTAGACAAGGTAGAATCCTAGGGCACATAGTATCGAAAAAATGGCATATCGACTGATCTCGACAAGATCAAGGTCATTATTGAGGTACCAAGGCAAGAAACATGAAGGAGGTTCAGTCCTTTATGGGACACTGTGGATATTACGGAGGTTCATCTACTTATACGCAATTATTGCACAGCTCTTTATAGGTTGATCGTAGTATTCGTATGGACCGACGAATGTGAAACATCCTTCGCGAAACTCAAATAAGCAATGATCTCAGCAACGGTTTTAAAAGCACCAGATTGGAACAAAATTTCCATGTTCAGATAGATACTTCGGCATATGCCATTGGGTGTGTTTTGGCAAACCTGGTGAAGAAACAATGGATTTTCCAATCTACTATGCAAGCCGGCAGTTGAATTGTGCCGAGAAAAACTACACCACCACGGAGAGAGAGGGATTAGGCATGGTATATGCAGTGAAGAAATTCAGGCATTATCTTTTGGCCAACAAGTTTGTGTTCTTCACGGACCATCAAGCCCTTCTCTACCTAGTAAAAAGCCATGCAGTACGGGACACATAGTAAGATGGTTTATAGTACTGCTAGAATTTGACTTCACAGTCATGGTAAAGAAATGAAAAACCCATCTACGGGCCGACCATCTTTCTAGGATAACCAACGGAGAAGCACCAATAGGGGTTGATGACGACATGCCTGACACATATCTTTTCAACATTGAAATGATCCTAAATGGTCACAAACGATCGTAACTCTTTTGAGTTATGGAGGTATCTTTGATAGAACAAACCTCGTCTACAAGCAACAGAATATTGAACAAGCAAGAATTTCCAATCATTGCCAGACGCATGTATCAATATGGTTCAGATAAGATCCTACACTTGTGTATAAGTCCTGAGGAGTATGACATTACCTTCAAGAGGCCCATGAGCAGGATTCGGATTTCATTGCTCAAAAGAAAAGACCTACCAACGGCTGCAAAGACTTGGAGTGTATTGGCTTGCATGCGCAGTGAAGTGCACGAATACGTTAGCAAGTGCGCAATTGTCAAGCCAAACCGCCAGTAGAACACGCCACATTATTCCAAGTAAACTTAGCTCCCCAATGGAGCCAATACATGGTGGATTACCTCACCACACGTACACTACCAGAGAATATTTCCAAGGCTAGACAAAGATCTATAGAGCTAGAGGCCAGAGACTATGCTTTGATTAAAGGACAGCTCTATAAGCGAGGAAAACATGACCAACTCAGGTTGTGTGCGACGAAAAACGAATATTTTCAATTCTAGAGCAAGCACACGGAGGTGTATCAGGAGGCCATTTTTCGGGCGACAAGACGGCTAAAATTGTCTTAACCGCAGGAATCTGGTGGCCTACATTATACATGGACACTGAGCATTATGTTAAGCATTGCGATGACTACCAAAGGACCAAAGTACCACTTAAAAGAGATGAGATGCCTTTACGGCCAATGATGGGTGCACGCGCTTTTGCCAAATGGGGAATTGATTTTGTTGGACCTATTGCACCCCGGCTTATCGTACGCACGCCCAATATATCATTGTGGCCATGGATTATCTCACTAAATGGGTAGAAGCGAAGGCTACACAAAAAGCCGACGCTAGAACCACGGCACAATTTCTTTATGAAAACGTCTTTGTTAGGTATGGCCTACCTATTGAAATCGTTAGTGACAGGGGAACGCACTTCATCAATGAGGTCATTGAATGTCTCCTAGGAGAATTCATGATCATTCATAGGAAATCAGCCCCTTATCACCCACAAGAAAACGGGCAGGCCGAGGCCACAAACAAAATGTTGTGCACGGTTCTCACCAAGATTGTTGAGAAGTCAAGAACAGATTGGGAGCAAAAACTACATTCCGCAGTATGGGCATATAGAGTGGCTTACAAAACGTCACTAGGCATGACACCCTATAACATGGACTTAATGCCATATTGCCCATAGAATTTTTAATCCCAGCCCTACGAGTAGCAAAAGACTTGAGTGGATAGGGCATGAGTTGTCTTCCAGAACAGATGACTTAGAAAAGTTGGACGAGCTTCGCCTAAGGCGGGTAGCCTCCATTTATGCTAGCAAAAAGAGTCATAAGGAATTCTTTGACAAGCATGTGCGGTCTAAAGAGTTCAAAACAGGTGATTACGTGTTGGTTTACACCTTAAACAACACGCCAAGAAATTGAAAAAGCGAGGGATGGGACCCTTTGTGATTAGGCATCTATCACCAAGTGGCGCCGTCAAACTTGCAACATTAGGGGAGAGGAGATGCCTAATTGGATTAGTGGTTGCAGGTTAAAGAAGTATCATATGCCACTAACCCAAGGTATGCTCCAGAAAATTACTACGAGAAAAGAAGGCCAAGGAGAAAGGCAGAGTGGTACAAGAAGCAAAAGATGAGGCACAGGAAAGAACTGCCAGAAGAAAGCTTCTACACCAACAACGGTTACCAGCAGGACTCGTACAGATCAACAGGTACAATCGAGGAACTGGATGAAGAAAGAGTGGATCTCGTGATCCAAGTACAGGTTGGGAACAATCAGGTCATCACAAGGGCACTAGTGGACTCAGGAGCTCAAGGAAACCTAATTTCCAGAGCTTGTACAAACAATTGGCCCACACCAACCTTCAAAAGACCAACCAGCAAATCAAGGGTTACACAGGGCACATGACACAAGCATCGGCTATGCCTTGTTAATTTAATAGCGGAACAGGTCTACCCTCACAAATTTTACGTGGTCAAAAGATACGGACACCACATATCCCATGTTGTAGGACAGATGGCAAAGGACATACAACGCACAGATTGATTGCTTCAAAACGCAGTTCACATTCAAGACCAAGACATCAAGCAGACGATCGAGTTCGCCAATCAACACGAAATGCCACAAGCACCAAAGAGCAAGCAACATGGACAAAGGAAAACAGCCTCTGCAAACCACACCAAAACAGTACCCACGCCTACCATAAAAGAAACAACCATGGCGCAGAGTTCCAATTATAACCAAAGCACAAGAAAAGTGTGGCTCCCTACAAGCAACTTACCAACGGAAAAATCTGGCTACCAAGCAGAAGCAAACTACCTGAAACAGGGTAATTCAACCAAAATACCCTCGATCACTAAAAAGAAAAACAACACAACATCCACAAGGACATACCAAGCCACAACAGCAAAAATGGGTCCCCAAGGAAATCTATACATCCAACAAGGCTACAGGTACATTTGGATCCCAAAACGGCAGCAAAACAAGACATCACGGCCTTGTAGCTCGGTACCTATCAATGGAAGTATCCAAACCACAAGAAAGGCCCACCCCGGCCAAGGACATCTGGATACCAAAGAAGTTGGCACGAGACTTACACCAACACGGATACGTTTGAATTCAAAAACCAAAGAAACGCCAACTTCGCCACAAAAATAACGCCACCACCTCCAACAACACACAAGTTTGGGCGCCCCAAGCCAAGAATCACGCCATCAGTGCCGAAGACACATACTTTCTACTACCAATCACGGAAAAGGCGACGGCTGCAGTTGAAATTACATGGTCCGCGGTCGTTTAATCTACCGTCGCGACGACTTGAAAGCAACAAACCTCGCCAGCAAATGCCGTAAGCATATAAGCTTGCGCCCCCATCTTGCACAGCATAATTTTTCCCATGCATATTCCGCACAAGCATGATAGGGCCCCATCGCAAGGCTTTGCATTAAGGACGTGTTTAAACACCATGCACTGCACCATCAACTTCCAGTCGTCCGGGAGGACTCAGACTAGGAAGGGAGGAGGCATTGAGGGATTACTTATGACGGGCATCGGCTTCACATGGTTTGACAACTTGATTTTCATTTTATTGCGATTTTCTTATGATTAATGCTAAGAGAGAGATGCCCGACTAAGCTTCAAGAAGGGATTCAGGTCACAACAGGACCATATACCCTATCATTATGTAAAATATCATCAATACTTATGTTTTCTTGTATAAAGTGACGAAAAATGCTAAAACCAGGCAGAGTAGTGACCCTAAAATGGCTGTACATAGCCGCAAACGTGATCTTCTAGAGATAAAGCACCTTCCCTAATTTTTGGTTATTTTTTTGTCTAATTTCCTAATTTTAAAGACCAATTTGGATTTTTTAAGTACCTTTTGTATTTTCTTTGAAATTCGCCAAAAAAATCAAAAATAGCAACAAAGATTCTGGAAGCAAACGCCGAAATGCCAAAGGTGGATCTACTCCAGAAAAAATTTTGGAAGCATTCAGAGAACGTCAATTCTTGGCCTTAAAGAAAACGGGCAGCAGTTTCGACCATTTTGCCATATCTTGGGCCTCGGATGTCCAAACGAAGAAATTTACGACCCGTAGGGAGTGTGTAAGATGTGTTTTGGGAGCAATGGTAACAAAAAATGTATATGGGTTTCGGAAGCACTAGGCACATATACTAACTTAGGGGGAATTTTCTAGTCATTTTACTTGGACGAGTTTTGAGAGAGAGCTAGAGCCCCGAGTTGACGAGTCTTCTGGCTTCCATACACCTGCACAGCAATCCCCACTAAAAGACATGAGCGGTGAGTTCAGCATGTGTTAATGATCAATTGGAAATGAACTAACCACTAATACGTTCACAGAAACAGAGACGAGACGTAGGCACCACACATAGAAACTCACCATAAAACACAGTAGGAATGACCAATGTAGTATAGATATGCTCAAAAGGACCCCAGCAGGACAGGGACAAGGCGATGTGGCAAGTCAAAAACCACCCTGTGGCAGCAACCGCGGTTGCTGCCACTTGCCTCAGAATTGCACCAAAAGCATGCACAGGGTCCCCTACAGGTAACAGGAACACAGGCAATCACCAAAGCAAATTTGGACTCCAAAATCTTCTCCAAAGCAAAGATTTTGTGAAGTGGCTATGAAATTGCAAAAAATGGTCTTAAGGTGGACAAGATGTCAATTGATGCATGCATAGGCCAACAGTGCCCAAGACATGGAGAACCCACAGATTGCTCAAATGTCAAAAAGCCTCAGGTGGCAGCAACGCGGTTGCTACAATATGCTCAATTGACCAAAACAGGATACCCACACCTAGGCCTGGCAAATGAAGTCCAAGGGTGCCTTCTAGCAGAAAAAAGGATTTTTCTAAGTCTCCTAACACAGGTTTGCAGGTACAGGTTTTGAAATAGAAAATTGGTATCAGAAGGGTCAAAATTGCGCGAAAGCCGGAATTTGGGACAATAGCTCAACAAAACCATTTAGAACCCAAAAATCAATCACATAAGGCAAAAATATCCAGAACTTCAAATGGCCATAGGATTAGCGTTTTCAGAGCGTTTTTTCCTGAAAACAAGCTAACGGCAAGGTATAGTGCAAAATCAAGGATGAGCACTCCCTTAGCTCAAGAATGTTGCTAGGAGGCCACAGGGAAGATTCACGTCAATGCCAAAACCATAACTAGGACTTCCTTCAGAAACCCACTCCGGCATCAGTAAAATTGAGTATAGGGTAAGATATGAAGTCAAAGGATGCATGCATAGCATGGCTAGACTCTAAAGGTGAGGGAAACAGACAAGACCAAGTTTGGCCAAAACTAACAGTCGCGGTTGCTGCCACTTAACCCAAATTGGGCCCCATTGCAAGTAGTACCTAAAGATATGGGTGTTGCCAGTCAGAGGTTCCATTTCAGATGAATACCCAAATGTGGAGTCCAAGTCACAAGTCAAAAGTCAAAATCCAAAGTTGACTGCATCATGCCAAGTCAGAGAAGGGTCCAGACACTTTTTGGGCCAAAACAGGACATTGGAGTGTCCAAATTGAGCATGCGGGGCATGGTTGGGACCACAAAGAGGGTATATACCACATGTAAGGTCAAAGTTGCCAGTTTGACCCATGTGGCAGCAACCGCAGTTGTTTAGTGTTTTCAAAACGTTTGTGACACTTGTGGAGAATCAGAGTGGCAAGAAGCTTAAATGCTTACGCACTGACAATGGTGGAGAAGTATGTTTCAAAGGCCTTTCAGACTTTTGTGAGTCAAAAGGTATAAAACGTGAACTTACTACTCCTTACAATCCTCCTCAAAATGGTGTTGTTGAGAGGATGAATAGGACCATACGAGAGAAGGTCAGAAGTATGTTGTCTATGCACATCTGCCAAATGGGTTTTGGGTTGAAGCTGTATCAACAGTTGTTCATCTTGTAAATAGATCTCCTAGCAAGGTTTTGCAGAAGGATTCAGTGCCAGAGATGGTATGGTCAGGCAAAATGCCCTCATACAAGCATCTCAGAGTCTTTGGCTGTGAGGCATATACTCACGTTCCAAAGGAATTTAGGAACAAACTTGAGCCAAAGAGTAGAAAGTGCATCTTTATAGGCTATGGTAATTCTAGTGAGATGGGGTACAGACTTTGCGATCCCGAATCCAGAAAGGTTGTCCTTAGCAATGATGTTCACTTTAATGAATCCAAATATCATTCTAAACCAGAGAGGGTTGAGGAGAGTAGAAGAGTTGTCTTCCAAGAATATGGACCTGCACGTGCAAGACAAAATGTCAGGGCTCAAGAGGAGCAAGGACAGGATAGAGTGGAACCAGAGGTTGTGGTGAGCCTGAGCCACCTATTGTGCGTAGATCTAGACGTATCACGCGACCTCCTGATAGGTTTGTTCCATCTATGAACTATGTCATGTTAATTGATTGCTTATTCTATGAACTATGTCATGTTGACTGATTGCAATGAGCCTTCATGTTACAAGGAAGCAGTGCAAATGAAGGACTCCGGGAATTGGCAATTGGCCACGCAGTCAGAGATGACAGCTCTGCATAAAAACCAGACATGGAAGCTAGTTAAATTACCACGGGGCAAAAAGGCTCTACCTTGTAAATGGGTTTACAGGTATAAGATCACCGCTCATGATAGTCAGCCAAAGTACAAAGCAAGGATTGTTGCCAAGGGCTTTAAGCAAGAACAAGGCATTGACTTTGATGAAGTCTTCTCTCCGATGGTCAAGATGACTACATTGAGATGCTTTCTTGCATTGGTTGCCATATTAGATTTGGTGTTGCACCAAATGGATGTAAAGACAACATTCTTGCATGGTGATTTAGATGTGGAAATTTACATGCAGGAGCCAGAAGGGTTTGTTGAGAAAGGCAAGGAAGATTGGGTATGCCAGTTGTTAAAGAGTCTTTATGGCTTAAAACAATCACCGATGGCATGGTACCATAAATTCCACAAGTTTATGCTTTCTCAAGGCTACAAACGTAGTGAGTTCGATCACTGTCTATATACAAAGAAGGCTAAGGATAGCAGTTGGCTGATCCTTATTTTGTATGTGGATGACATGTTGATTGCTGGCAAGCACTTGGAAGAAATTTCAGCTTTGAAGTCAAAGATGGCAAAATCGTTTGACATGAAAGACATGGGTGAGGCAAGTCATATACTTTGTATGCGCATTGAGAGAGACAGATCAAAGAAGTTGATTTGGTTATCTCAAACAGAGTGCATTGACAAGGTTTTGCAACGTTTCAATATGGAGAAGGGAAAGGCATTGAGTGTCCCATTGCCACCATATGTGAAACTTAGCAAACAAGATTGTCATGTGTCTGAGGAAGAACAGGCTGAAATGGATAAGATTCCATATGCGTCTGCAGTGGGTAGTGTGATGTATGCAATGATTGCTACTCGCCCAGATATTGCATTTGCAGTGGGAGTAGTAAGTCGATACATGTCAAACCCAGGCAAGAAACATTGGGAGGCAGTGAAAGGAATATTGAGATACCTGAAAGCTACAAAGAGTATGCGTATATGCTATGGGAGTCAGGAGCTAAGTGTAAAGGGTTTTACAGACTCAGATTATGCAGGTGACTTAGACAACCGAAGGTCTACGTCAGGGTATGTCTTTACATTGGCTGGTGGAGCAGTATTGTGGCGTTCTAGATTACAAGATTGTGTTACTCAGTCTACTACAGAGGCTGAATATGTTGCAGCATCAGAGGCATGCAAAGAATCAATTTGGCTTAATCGACTAGTAACAGATTTGGGAATCAAAGAAGAGATGCCTGTGTTATATTGTGATAGTCAAAGTGCTATACAATTGGCTCGCAATCTAGTTTATCACTCAAAGACAAAGCATGTGGATGTGAAGTATCATTTCATCAGGGAAATGCTCGAGGATAAGCAACTTCAGCTTGTCAAAGTTCACACGACAGAAAATCCTACTGATCTACTTACCAAAGGACTTCCCTCAGAGAGCTTTGCGCATTTTCGCAAGCAGTTAGGTGTAGGGTAGTACATCACTTCTCTACATCTCTTGTATATTAACTTGTATAGTAGCTTCTCTCACACTTAAAGTACCACATTGGACTTTAAGTGGGAGGTTGTTGGGGTATAAAGCCCAATGTGGTCGCCCAGGTAAGTGGGCGGGCCGCCAGGTATGTACACATATTCTTTTGTAAAAACCTAATAAGAACTCACTATGCTCTACACATTACAGTAGAGCGAGTTCACCATATCGTCGTGCTCTTCTTCTCGCACTCTCTCTCGCGTCGCACTTCCGCTCGTACTCCTTCACTTTCCGGCAATGTGATCAACAAGAACATAGCTCTAATAGGTTCATCAAACTTGACACCTTGAGCTGACAACTGACTATAGATTGTGTTGAATTCATTCAGATGATTGGACATAGGTGTCCCTTCTTTCATCTTCAAGTCAACAAGCTTCTTAAGCCAGTATACCTGTGAAGCTGCACTCTGCTTCTCATAAAGATCACTCAGCTTTAACCATGCTTGATAAGCCGACATCGCGTTTGCTACATTGAAGCAAACGCTTTCTGCCAAAGTCAGCATAATGGTAGAAAGTGCCAATTCATCCATTTCTCTCCATTCATCTTCGTCCATATCTTCTGGTTTTATCCCCTTGAGATTTATAGGTTTTATCTGCTTCTTTTGTACCAACACGTGCCAAATCTGCTTCTTCCACAATGGGAAATTGGTTCCATCCAGCTTCTTGATATTGTAAAGAGCAGTGTCCTGTGATCCAACCATAGCTACGCTTCACAGTGGTTTACTTTCCTGGGAAAAATTCGGCAGAGTTTCCCCTGTAAACTGACCTCTGAACCAATATCAACCTGTCAAATGAACCAAGAAAGCTTCAGATTCTGTAGAAATTTTGGCAGAGTCTCCTTTGTAAAATGGCTCTGGTGTACTCAAAAACAGCTCAAAAAACCACTGTCTCTCTAACATTGTAAGCTGTGGGTAAACCTGTCCTGCAACTGTACTGTCTCTGACTGTCTTGTCACTGTCCTGTAAGCATAGACTGCGACAATGCCTCAACGGCAGTAAATCAAAGATGCAATCCCAACTGTCTAACTCACAGCCAATACATCCTAGCTGCCTATCTAAGGGTGCTCGAGGGATCGCTCCAAGATCTGTATCACCGAAAGGATCTCAACATTCGAGAATCCCCCAGCTCAATAAAACCTCACTCGACCCTCAACAAAGGCTACAGTAAATTTGACAGTACATAGACTTCCCACAAAGTCATACATCCACAAATTTCCCACTATATGCTGTAACCGCTGCGGCGGTTGTTTGCTGCGTGACTCACAGCCAGCAAACCCTCAACAAACATACATCATCTCTGACAATACATCCCATGTGGAGGTACCTGCAATGTTAGGATGAAATTTGGAATATCAAGCAGCAAACACAAGCTACCTGATGAACTAGTGGATGTCGCCTACAGTCTGTGTGTAGATGCGCCCGTGTCGTATGTGACACGCCTCCAAGAACTGTGAGCCGTCCTTCGATGTGTAGACAACCACAAATCGACACTCTGGGAGTGTCGATATCCTCAGCACCTGTAGTCGTAGGCCGAAAAACCCCAAATTTGCACAGTCGGATCTGCACCGTCGAGACCACGTAGTCGAAAATGGCCTGCGTAGACCTTTGTCGAAGCCGAACGGTGGCCGAGATGACCTCAGAATGAAATTCTGAGAACACCAAGCCCTTTGGGCTTACCCACAGGATTTGGGGCCGTGTCTTCGCCTGTCGAATTTCACTCCAATCTGAGATGGTGACTCTAGCCTCCTGTAGTGCTGCCCCGAGCCTCGATCTGAGCATAGATACCAGTTGAAGGAGTACGAGCGGAAGTGCGACGCGAGAGAGAGTGCGAGAAGAAGAGCACGACGATATGGTGAACTCGCTCTACTGTAATGTGTAGAGCATAGTGAGTTCTTATTAGGTTTTTACCAAAGAATATGTGTACATACCTGGCGGCCCGTCCACTTACCTGGGCGACCACATTGGGCTTTATACCCCAACAAGAGAGAGTGAATTTTATTGTGTGTGTGTGTGTGTGTGTGTGTGTGTGTGTGTGTGTGAGAGAGAGAGAGAGAGAGAGAGAGAGAGAGAGAGAGAGAGAGAGAGAGAGAGAGAGAGAGAGAGAGAGTTAATGTAGACGTGTGAGAAAGATCTTTTTGGGATTGCCAATAAATACATAGAGGAGAGGGAGATGCGAGAGTAAAGAACCTTATCTGTCATGTCATCATCAATTTTGTCACAGTCAGTAGAAAAATCCAAACCCTATTTCAATATAGAAGGAAGAGAGAGAGAGAGAGAGAGAGAGAGAGAGAGAGAGAGAGAGAGAGAGAGAGAGAGAGAGAGAGAGAGAGAGAGAATTAACGTTGACGTGTAAGAAAGAGTCTTGTGGGGCCACAAGTGGATGCGCAGAGGGGAGGGAGAGGTAGGAGTAAAGAACCTCACCGATCGCACCGTCGTCGATTCCTCACCCTCTGTAGAAAAACCCAAACCTACTATAACATAGAAGGTTTCTAAAGCTTTTAAAAGGCTTTACTATCTCTTCCCACCAACCCTACCAACATTAGATTAGCAAACGCATATGTGTGGATCAAAACTAATGGGTTTTCATATAGGTTTAAAAAAGTGGGAAAAGCAACTTTTCATGAAAATTGCAAAACTCTTTTCATAAGCTTAAAGCTTGAGAGAGTCTCTACTCTTTTGTGAACAAACCCTATTTACAAGACTTGTTGAAAGGGTCAAAAAAATTCGATGAAGTTAGGGGTGTCTAGAACTAGTTTTGTTAGAGTTTTTGGGAAAAAATAATGACAAGTTGGACATAGTTTTGACTTCCCTTGGCTAAAACCTCTTAGGATCAATAAGTGAGGGACTCACCTCCACTAATCCTCATGCTTAACCTCTTTCTTGGCACCTTCATGCATGTAAAATTGTCCTGCTAAAACACGTAAAACACAGGACTATAATCACCAAGACTCAGTTTACACATAAACAACTAAGAAAAAACCTCATTGTATTTTAATTGTCCATCAAATCTCAATTGTCATAGTAGATTCTGAGTGGCCACCTATACTCAGACTAATGTTCTATCCTCAAAGAAACTATATGATTAACTAGGCTCGAACTTAAGTTTGAGCCACTCATGCAACTACTTTGAAGCCTCACCTTCTTGTAAGCTCCGACTCTTTAGATAGGTCATTCAAGGAAACTTAAGGTATATTTATGAATAGAATCGTTGGAGAGTAGCTTCAAACTTTTCCATTTGGTAAGAACTTTGTCATTTGCATCACTTGCAAGGAATTGCTTCATGATGGAAACTCGTAGATTTTTCCATGTCTTTGGGGCTTCGTCTTTGCCACGGAGGCTAGCCCACCATTGACGAGCAGATTTTTGGAAGTGCATTGCTACAAGGAATATCTTGGAGGACTCCGTAAAGCCCTCGTCTCCAAAGGCCACGTCAAATTGTTGGATGAAGGCCAATACTTTGTCAGTAGCACCAATGGTAGCCATTATAGGTAAGAAAAGAGATACTCTTTCCTCCCTCTTTGAATTTCTTGAGCTTTTGGGACCTTCTCCACGCAGGGTAGGATTTGCGATGTTCTCTCCTCTTATATTCTCTAGATGAATAGTTGTTGCTTTTGTCGTAAGAGGAGGAAGGTGAAGAAGAAGGAGAAGAGGGTGACCTTTTCTTTCCTTTTTCTTCCTTTGTTTCATCTCTTACCTTTTGGAGTATCGAGAAGAGGACTATGGGTTGATCGTTTCATCTTGGGACGAGTTGGAAACTGTCTAGACCGCTATCTTCATGGAGCCACATCTTCAGAGGAACTTAGTGATTTTCTTCTTTCTCGTTCTTTGGATTCCGCCTCTCTTATGGGAGAGAGTCTTCTTGTGGGAATCTCATCAAGAGGCCTCCTAAGATCTCTCTCCTCTTGGAAAAAGTAACATCAGCTTGCAAAGTAGGGCTACCCATAGCTTGTTGCAACCTAGTAACAAGATAATTAGCAAACATGGGGTTATCATCATTAGCACCTTCATGTGCAAAATCAAAGTTGTTAATATTCATTCTACTCTCTTGATTATTGCAATCCATGCTAATTAAACTTATGTATAAAATTACTTTGCACTTTGGTACCCTCAAAAACCTTAGTTGCTACTCTTCTTTACCTTTTGAAATTAGTTCTCAAGCAGCCACACCAGCGGTTTAGAGACTGTTGATTGAAAAGACTAGTGGTGAGGGTCTAACATAGCTTGGTTGATTATAGTTAATGTTGAGCTTGCTAGTAGCTCAATAATGGTTAAGCCAAAGGAAAACCCAGAGAGACTCCATTATCAAGACTATAGTTCCCAACGGTGTACCTCAAACTAAGTCCTTTTCAACCAAGATAATATATGCATGTCCCACTTACCCTATTGCAATGAACATTTCCAACCTCTCATGGTGGAAAACTT
This sequence comes from Adiantum capillus-veneris, assembly GCF_014529385.1. NCBI lineage: Eukaryota > Viridiplantae > Streptophyta > Polypodiopsida > Polypodiales > Pteridaceae > Adiantum > Adiantum capillus-veneris. Next base: position 19,833,381 of record NC_140958.1, read on the forward strand.
AAGGACCTCTCTTCTTAAACAAGAAAAGAGAAACCAATAGCTCTAATACCAATGTAATGGAAATCGCCTGTGAACATTGAGAATAGTGGAAATAAGAGAACTATACTGAGCATTTTTATGAGACTACTTTGAGAACATAGAGGGTGAACTTAATTAGCAGTAGCAACATAACCATTATACTTAATTAAATTGGCATGAACAATACTTTTGCAAGAGAGAGAACTAGAGAACTTGACAACAGTTAAGGACCGGATTTATGTGGAGCCGGTCCCCCCTCCAAAAGTCTTTTGTATTATAGATTCTTCCATAAAGAGAGTGTAACATTTAATGGCCTAATAACTTATGTGTAGCAGAAATTAGCATGAACATAGTGGGCATTTCATTAGAATAGATTCCTAATGAGAATTACAAGAGTGCTTGGGTGGAGAGAGCAACAAAAAGCATAACACCTAGTTAGATGGCATCGACAATACTTTCAAAAGAGAGAGAAATTAAGCTATTGACAACAGTTGAGGACCGGATTTTCATGGAGCCGGTCCCCCCTCCAAAAGGCTTTGTATTATGGTTTCTCCCATCAAGAGAGACATTGTACAATACAATTCTTTGTGTTCCTTCAAGACTAGCTAGTGCAATGAAGATGGAAACTTCATGCACTAAGCAAAACACTTAACAAACACAACTTGAATTATCCCCGTTCTCAGACCCAAGACCTCACACACCTTCGAAGATGGTGAGAGCTAGCAGGGTATGAGAGTAGATTGAGAGGAAGAAGGAGTATCTTACGAGAAAGATGTACATCTCCTCACATAATCACTCATATTAGCATAGCTTAGATTAGTAATTAGCTTGGTAGAGGAGATGAGCATGCATTGAAGCTTGGCTCTTGGTTGGATTTGCATCCACATGCCAAGAGAGTGTTGATGTAGGCTTCTATCTCACAAGCTTGGAGTAGGTGATGAGTTCTCCATTAAAGCTTGGGAAGAGATAGTCTTCTCTTTCTTCACACATGAGCTTGTGTGAGTGTGTGTGTGATAATGCCTTGCAAAAATCAGCCCCCTCTCTCTCTTGGGCGAGCCCTCTTGCTAATTGCTCTTGCTGAAGCCTCATTGGTCCTCCCCAAGTCAAGCCAATTACAATTAAGCAGCATAAGTGATAGCCTTCTGACATGTGTCCCCCTTTCCCCTTTTGTGAGAGCTTTAGGTAATTAAATAATTAAACTAAACTCTCATTGGACTCCTTTGCCTCCTGGCCAACAGGAATCAGGAAAGCCATGGGGCTCCTGAATGCTCATTGGACCCCTTGGGAGACTGCCCAATAGTCTTCTAGGAGACTTAATTCTCATTGGTTTCTTTTATTAAATGTTTTTAAATTAATTAAACTAGATTTACTCTAGCTTAATTCTCATTGGTCCACTTCAAGGGTCATCCAATAGAAATTGGGCACACCTTGTGGGCATCTGGCCTAGGGAGCTGACATGTGTCCCTCATTCCCTTTGTGTAAAGGGAGCCTGTGTGTGTGTGTGGCTTTCTCTCTCATCCCCTACCTTTAGGGCTCGCCCCCTCCCATGTAGGGATGTGCAAAGACTTTTAGGGCACACACAAAACATCCAATTTTCCCTAGGATTGACCTTTGGACACAACCTTTGAATTTTGGAACCTTGGCATTTTGGAAGTCTTAATGGGCTGAACCTTAGGGTCTTTTGAGCCCATTGTTGCACATGGCTTTTTTGCAGATGGCCCCCCCTTTGGATCCCTATTTTCCCTCCTTTGGATCCCTACTGTGGCCGGTCTGCTAGCTTAACCAATATTCTAGCTTTTTCTCCCCTGGCACTTCCCCACATTAAATGATCAGTTTAATATGAGAAAATCATTTAGGAGAATTAGATATTGATTATTATGACATTACCTCTCTCTTGAAATCATAGTCGTCCTCGACTATGAGAAGATAAAGCATATTGATGAGTCCTTTTCTTAGCGGGTAGAGGATCCCTATGTTACCCTACGAAATCATTCCATAATGGATGACTAGTCCATTTGGCGCTTGAGAGCGTGAGGCTGCCGCAAGCATCTCTGCACATTAGTCCTATCAGTCTTCCATAGTAGAGTGACAAGCTCTACTTGGTGTTTGGGAGACGTCGTCTCCGCAAACTTGATCTAAGCATGCATACTACTTCATTTTTGTGCACAAATAAAGAAAAAGCGAGTCTTATAAGACAAAAATTTTGTTCATTTTTAACATTTTGTACATTTGCTTACTCTTGGGAAGCATTGTAAGCATTGACAAGGTTTAGGTTATCCTTTAATTGTATGCCTTGCATCCATCTAGCATCTTCAAAAGGATAATTCTTAAACTTAATAAGATATCGTCGGATAGTCTTACCGCCTCTTAATACCTTGTCTTCATGTCGGAGAATGGACTCGGGCTGCAGCACCTCCTCTTGGTCCTCTATCTCCGGTGGGTCTTCAATAGTTGGTTCTTGAGGTGGCTCTCCTTTGTAAGGATTTAATAGGCTCACATGGAAAGCATTGTGTATGAGCCAATGATTGGGCAACTTGAGTTGATAGGCCATCTTGTTGATTGGCCTAAGAATCTGGAAGGGACCATAGTACCTTTTTGCTAGTTTAGCATAGTACTTTTGGTGGCCCGTAGGATTCTTGCCCGTCGTGTGCCTTAATCGAGCCTTGGGAAACTTTAACAAGACCCAATCATTTTCTTTAAAGGCTTGGGCTCTTCTGTGCTTGTCAGCAGCAGCCTTTTGCCTTTGCTGTGAGATAGAGATAGCATCCTTAATCTTTTGGAAAGATTCTTGTAGGTCTCGTCTATACTCATCTGCAGCGAAGATCTTCCCATGTACCTTCTTAAGTAGCAAGGGACTTTTTGATCTTCCCTCAATTACCTCGAAAGGTGCTTTTCCCGTGGAAGTATGTATAGTGTTATTGTAAGCATACTCCACTAAGGTTAAGTACTTCTCCCATTGGGATCTTTGATCTACTTCCGTTACATAGGCTTTTAGTAGATCGAGAATGGTTAGGTTAGCTATTTCACTTTGGCCATCCGTTTGTGGATGATAGGCCGAAGAGAAGTTTAGCCTTGTCCCTAAATTCTCAAAGAGACCCTTCCAGAAATTACTGGTCATTCTAGGATCTCTATCCAACACTATGGACATGGGCAAGCCATGGTACTTGAAAATTTGTGAAATAAAGAGGGTTGCCATTTGATGGGCTTTGATAGTCTTTTTGACAGGTATAAAATGAGCTTGTTTACTAACCTGTCTACTATCGTCCATATTCCCGTATTCCCATGGATAGACTTAGGCAATCCAAAGATAAAATCCATGGATATGCTCTCCCATGGTGAATTAGGGATTGGCAAGGGTTGAAGCAATCCAAGTTGCTTCCCTCTATCAAATTTTGTCTTTTGGCATACCACACATTTGGAAACATACTCTTGTATGTTCACTTTCATGGTAGGCCAATAGAAATATGTTTCAATTCCCTTTAAGGTAGACTGAATCCCTCTATGCCCCGCATAAGGTGGAGTATGAGATTCATACATTACTTTCTCACGTAGTGAGTTAGTAATGCATAGTCTATTGCCATAGAGAAGATAACCATCTTGTAAAGTAAATGGTTCTTCTTTCTTCCCTAATGCAAGGGCTGAAATCACATCTCTAAAATCGGGATCAATAGCATACTCATCTATCATTGAAGATAGATCATTGTGAGTTGCTATGGAAACCGCATTCACTCTTGGCCGTCTTGAGAGTGCATCAGCTACTTGATTATGCTTGCCAGCAATGTGAGAAATATGAAAATGAAATTGCGAAAGGTAATTTGCCCACCTCATTTGTTTGTTGGAGAGCTTGGTCTGTGTCATGAAGTACTTAAGACTTTGGTGATCCGTTCGCAGAATGAAAGGAGTCCCCAATAAATAGAGCTTCCATGAGTCTAAGGCATGTAGAAATGCAAGGAGTTCCTTTTCGTATATGCCTAGAGCTTGCCTAACAGGATCGAGCCTTCGACTCTCATAGCCTATGGTGTGCCCTTCTTGGAGCAAAACAGCTCCAAGGCAATCACCACAAGCATCACATTGGACCTCAGATGGTTTTGAGAGATCCGGTAGTGTAAGCATAGGTTGAGAGATAAGCTTTTCTTTAAGCTTTTTGAAAGCATTGTTTTCCTTAGTAGACCATGTATACCTAACGCTTTTCTTTGTTAGGTCATGTAATGGTCCCCCAATTTGTGAGAACTTTTCTATGAAGCGTCTATATTATGCACACACACCTATAAAGCTTCTTAGTTCATGAAGATTCCTTGGTTTAGGCCATCCTTTTATTACCTCTAACTTGGATGGATCCATTTGGATGCCGTCTTGAGAGATAATGTGACCTAAATACTGAATATCTTGCAAGAAAAATTCACTTTTCTTTCGATTAACATAAAGTTTATTCTCTCTTAAAACTTGAAATATTACCTGGAGGTGTTGCTTGTGTTCGTCTAATGAATTAGAGTAGATGATAATATCATCAAAGAACACTCCAGTGAAGGTTCGATGAGGCCTGAACAACTTCTCCATCAAGCAGTTGAATGTGGCTGGTGCATTGGTCAAGCCAAAAGGCATGACAATGTATTCGTAAAGACCAAATGTAGTACGAAATGTGGCCTTTACAATGTCTTGATCAACTATCCTTATTTGATAATAGCCACTTTTTAGGTCAACCCTACTGAAGTAGGTCGATCCTTGTAGCTTATCAAATAGGTCTTCTACCCGTGGAACGGGAAACCTATTCTTGATAGTGATCCTATTTAGTGCTCTATAGTCGACACACATACGATATGTGCCGTCTTTCTTTTGCACTAATAGCACAGGTGAGCAAAATGGAGATGAGCTTGGCCTAACCATACCCTTCTCAACTAACTCATGCACTTGCCGCATAATCTCCTCTTGTTGAGCTTGAGAAACTCTATAAGGAGGTTTGGTAGGCGGTGAACTTCCTGGAAGAAGTTCAATTGCATGGTCATCATTACCTCGTTTAGGAGGTAGCTCACAAGGGATGTCGTCAATAAAAACATCTTGAAACCCCTTGAGAAAATTGGATAACTCTAATTCCTTTTGGTTGCTTTTATTTTCTTTTGCTAAAGCATTAGGTTCATTTTGAGAGTCTTTAACAAAAATCATGTACACGGAAATAGAGCTCTTTATTGACTTGTTGAAAGCTGGTGTATGTACAATGGGGATGGTGTTACCCATTTCCTTAGCATCTATATACATGTCTTTTTCCCTGAACTTAAAGGAGATTCTCCTTTCAAGAAATTTAACATCGACAGCTAGGCGGTCAAACCATGGTGCCCCTAGGATTACATCCTCATGCTTGAGAGGAGAGATAAAGAAGTCCTCTTTGTCCACATAGCCTTGGACATGAAGCCTCAATTTTCCGATTAAGGGAGTGACTGAAGCTTCTTGCCCCTTGAAGGCACTGTCTGCGGGTAGGACATCTCCCATCTCGTAGAATTGTATTCCTAGCTTGGTGGCCAACTCTATAGATATAAAATTGTGAGTAGAACCAGGGTCAAAGAGAATAAAATCATCATGTTCTCTTACCTTTCCCCAAGCATGGCATAGAGGAGATCCTTTGTGGTGAGTTTGGTGAGTCTCCTCCTCTTGGATTTCAACCAAGGAAGCTCTAGGAGGATCTTGGCGGTTGTTCTTTTGGGGACAAGCGCGGTACGCATGCCCTTGTTCGCCACACTTGAAACACCGGTTATCCTTACGATAACAATCAAGCTCTTCAGGAGAGAGTTTATTCTTACCTTTGTAAACTCCCTTCTCTTTAGCTTTGTTGGAGTTGCCCTTAGGAGACTTTTGGACATTGTCCTTCCCCTTAGGCTCATTGGAACCCTTATTTTCCGGGGCTTATTATTTCTTTTTGCCCCCGTTTGGAAATTGATTCGAGAGGCGACCATAGTGTGGTGTATTACCGCCGATATGGTACGTGGTCTTTGGGAGTTGACATACTCCGCCATTTCTTCGGTTAAGCCCGCACAAAATTGTTGCTTTTGCTCTCCAAAATCCAACTTTTTGAAGACAGTGGCTTTGAGTTGTAGGTCCCAAAACTTGTCTACATATTTGTGGATAGATTCATTGGGAGAGAGCTTTAAGCTTCGCCATTCGGTGAGTACTTTGTCTTTGGCATCGGTGGCCAAAAACTGCTTCATAATGGAAGCTCTTAAAGCTTTCCATGTTTGTGGAGCTTCACCGTTGGCTCGTAGGCTAGACTACCATTGTATGGCGGACTTTTGAAAGTGCATAGCTACATGGCGTAGCTTAGAGGACTCCGTGAAGCCCTCATCTCCAAACGCCGCATCGAATTGTTGGATAAAGGCCAAGACTTTGTCCGTAGCACCAAAGGTACCATCATAGGTAAGAAAAGAGATGCTCTTCCCTCCCTCTTTGAATTTCTTCAACTTGGACGACCTCTTCCATGCGGCATATGATTTCCTATGACCTCTTCTTTTTGATGGTTCAAAGGTTGCACCATCACTTTCTTCAGAAGGTGAAGAATTTGAAGAAGGTGGAGAAGAGGGTGACCTCTTTCTCGCCTTTTTCTTGTCTTGATCTTTGTCGTCTTCACCATAGCTTTCATAAGAGGAAGAGGATGAAGAAGATGGAGAAGAGGGTGTCCTCTTTCTCGCCTTTTTCTTCTCTTGCTTTTTATCATCCCTCTTTGAATTATGGCGTGGAGAAGAGTGTGATGGTCTTCTCCGCTTTGGTGGTGATGGAGAGAGTTTAGCCCGACGTCTTCGTGGAGCCATCTCCGCCGAGGTGGCGGGAGACTCGCTTCTTTCTCGTTCCTTCGGTGGAGGCTCTTGAGTTATCCTTTGGGAAGGAGATGCATCATCAAGAAGTAAATTCTTGAGCCCTTCATATGGATTCTCTTCTTCTTCCTGAATCGGAGAGAGACCTCTTTTGGTAGTCTCACAAGGAGGCTTCCTAGGTGTTCTCTCGTCATGGTGATGAGCTTGGAGAATCCCGTGAGCACGGAGCTGCCGTTGCACTTCACTTTGGAGAGATGGATTGCCCATGGCTTGTTGAAGCCTAGAAACAAGATAGTTAACAAGCATTGAAGCATCATTAGTAGCTTGTTCATGAGCAAAATCAAAGTTATCAACATTAATTTCACTCTCTTTACTATTGTCAGCCATTCCAACAACTTTTAGGTGTAAAATTTTTAGGTGTACTTTGGCACTTCAAGCCCTAGTTGCTACTCCTCTTTACTCCTTTAGAAAAAGCACTCAAGCTACCGTACCCGCGGCTCGAATACCATTAATTGCAAGGAAGAGAAGAGAGGGTCCTTCAACACCAAAACAGCACCGGCTCCTGTCAAGCTTCTAATAGATCAATAATGGTTAAGCCGTAGGCAAGCCCCGTAGGACTCCACTATTAAGACCATAGTTCTCGACTGTGATGCCCTGTTAACTGCACAAAGGCAGGCGCACTGCAAGGCTGAAAAATCCCTATTCTACTTACTCACAGGCAATTAATAATACCAACCATTTGTAGCTAGCTTGAGGACCTCCCTTCTTGAGCAAGAAAAGAGAAACCTTGAGCTCTGATACCAATGTAACATTTAATGGCCTAATAACTTATGTGTAGCGGAAATTAGCATGAACATAGTGGGCATTTCATTAGCACTGCAAGGTTGAAAAATCCCTATTCTACTTACGCACAGGCAATTAATAATACCAACCATTTGTAGCTAGCTTGAGGACCTCCCTTCTTGAGCAAGAAAAGAGAAACCTTGAGCTCTGATACCAATGTAACATTTAATGGCCTAAAAACTTGTGTGTAGCGGAAATTAGCATGAACATAGTGGGCATTTTCATTAGAATAGATTCCTAATGAGAATTACAAGAGTGCTTGGGTGGAGAGAGCAACAAAAAGCATAACACCTAGTTAGATAGCATGAAAAATACTTTCAAAAGAGAGAGAAATTAAGCTATTGACAACAGTTGAGGACTGGATTTGCATGGAGCCGGTCCCCCCTCCAAAAGGCTTTGTATTATGGTTTCTCCCATCAAGAGAGACATTGTACAATACAATTCTTTGTGTTCCTTCAAGACTAGCTAGTGCAATGAAGATGAAAGCTTCATGCACTAAGCAAAACACTTAGCAAACACAACATCAATTATCCCTGGTCTCAGACCCAAGACCTCACACACCTTCAAAGATGGTGAGAGCTAGCAGGGTATGAGAGTAGATTGAGAGGAAGAAGGAGTATCTTACGAGAAAGATGTACATCTCCTCACATAATCACTCATATTAGCATAGCTTAGCTTAGTAATTAGCTTGGTAGAGGAGATGAGCATGCATTGAAGCTTGGCTCTTGGTTGGATTTGCATCCACATGCCAAAAGAGTGTTGATGTAGGCTTCTATCTCACAAGCTTGGAGTAGGTGATGAGTTCTCCATTAAAGCTTGGGAAGAGATAGTCTTCTCTTTCTTCACACATGAGCTTGTGTGAGTGTGTGTGTGATAATGCCTTGCAAAAATCAGCCCCCTCTCTCTCTTGGGCAAGCCCTCTTGCTAATTGCTCTCCCATGTAGGGATGTGCAAAGACTTTTAGGGCACACACAAAGCATCCAATTTTCCCTAGGATTGACCTTTGGACACAACCTTTGAATTTTGGAACCTTAGCATTTTGGAAGTCTTAATGGGATGAACCTTAGGGTCTTTTGAGCCCATTGTTGCACATGGCTCTTTTGCAGATGGCCCCCCCTTTGGATCCCTATTTTCCCTCCTTTGGATCCCTACTGTGGCCGGTCTGCTAGCTTAACCAATATTCTAGCTTTTTCTCCCCTGGCACTTCCCCACATTAAATGATCAGTTTAATATGAGAAAATAATTTAGGAGAATTAGATATTGATTATTATGACAGAGAGACTTGGCACAATACAATCTTTGTGTTCCTTGTGACCTAGGTGATGATATGAAGATGGAAAGCTTCATGCATCACGAGCATAACATAAAATTTGTAAAAGCATTAACCATCCCCGGCCTTAGTCCCAAGGCCCCAAACACCTTCGAAGGTGGAGAGAGCTAGCAGGGAATGAGAGTAGGGAAGAGGAAGAAGAATCATTCATAGGAGAAATAAATAGTTCCTCACTTATCATCAGTCTTCTTGCTTAGCATAGCATAATAGCATAGTAACGAAGATGGAGTAGATGGAAAGCTTAAGCATTGAAGCATGGCCCTTGGTTGGATTTGCATTCCATGGCCAAGAGTGTTGGTGTAGGCTCTCAACTTCTCAACAAGCTTGGAGAAGGAGAAGGAGTTCTTGCACTTTTACCAACTGAGAATGTGTGAAAAATGAGTGTGTGAGAGGGTGTATACCCCCAAGCACACCCCCAACTTGCCTTGGTTGACCCCTCCCCCCCCCCCCCCCCCCCCCCCCCCCCCCCCCCCACACACACACACACACACACACACACATACTCGTAACTCAAGCTTAATTATGATTGGACCCCTCTAAGCCTATCCAATCACATGCATAAAGCATATAAAGCAACAAGGGTAGCATTAAAACAAGTGTCTTCCTTACCCCTTTGAGAGAGAGGGCTTGATAATATCTAAATATTTGTTGAATTAAACTAAAAGCTTATTGGAGCCCTCTTTAGCCCAACCATTAGGATTTAAGCACACCATGTAGCTAAGCATAGGGAGAGCTTGACATGTGTCCATGTGCCCCTTGAGAAAGGGGGTGCCCTTTGGGTGAGTGGGAGGTTAAGTCAAGATTCACCTAACTTTGGGGCTTTCCCCCTCCTTTGTAGGGTCTCTTTTTGACTCAAGCCTGTCAAGCACCTTACCCCCCCATGCATAGGAAGGTTCTCAAGCACCTTACTCATCAAGCATGACAAGCACCTCAAGCACCTTAGCCAGCAAGCACGACAAGTGTCTCAAGCACCTTAATCATTGAGAGATACCCCTCCCCAGGGGTCTATGAACACAATATGCATTTTACACCTTTATACGATTTTCAATATACATCAGAGTTGCGGAGGCGTTTGCATAGGGGAGAAGTTCTCAGTGCCCGACCAATCATGGAGTTTAGGCCATGAGTTGGACTGCATCTAGAGAAACCTAGCGGTTGGTGCTACTCCTGAATGGGTGTGATAAATGAAATCATATCAAGAGCAATATAACATTGTGGAGGGTGAATATATGTGTACACTACATTTCGAGAAGAGAGAGAAAATATAGTGGAGGGTGAAATAGAGTGCACAGAGACATGGAAAAATGACAATAGAGAATCTTTAAATTTCGCATCTAAATGAAACATGCAACCATATATTGATGCAATGACAAAAAAATTTGTATACCATAACATCAAAAAGAATATGAGAAAATAACTAGCAGAGCACCGAACCCTGTGTAGGGTTCGACCGGTTTACCCATCCACTTCCACTCTACTACGGACAAAGAGAAATTCACTCAGCTCCAGCCTACCTGAGCCAAACATAAGCTGAGGCCACTTCGCCTCCCGCCATGAACCCAAGCTCTGAAAGGATCCCAAACCAGTATGTGGTAGGGTATCAACACCAACCATACCAATATAGGTACCACTTCTCTTCGATGCCCAACATCGGGTGTTTAGACAAATCCAAGGCAAAATCCCCGACGCGTTATCCGTGTAGGTCGTTCAACCCCTGATGCACTAATCATGTAGATGATCCTAACAAAAAGAAGAAGACCTAGGCAACACCCTCGATCTAGCAAAGCCCAGGTCAACGACCCTTTTATCTAAGGCTAAGCAATGTAGGTGATCCTAGTCCTGTAGCGATGCTTCCATGAGAAACATAACACGTGAGTCTAATCACAATAGCACCTTCCATATGCAAGAACATACTTTTCCAAGCAGTTAGACTGTACAGGGTCTCTACCCTTATACATCTACCATAAACCATCCAGATCACTTCTTGATCTAACTCCAAACCATAAACCATAATCCATAATCCAATCACATCACTTTCTACCCAACTCGGGTGAGGCACAACCAATCCTGCATAACCACTTTAGAACATAATACGGCTGCAACAATTTGGCAGTGTAGCTATATCCCAAAAAACACCAAGAGCCACACCGGAATCCACCATAAAATCACAACCATAATCCATGAGGGATATCTACCCTTTACCACAAATCATCTTCACACTGAACCAACTCCCACACTTGGAGTTTGACATATCCACTGCAGTCAATCGGAGTCCACACACATGATCCTTAAGACATGAGATTTTCACGCATAAACTAAGTCTGACCAGCAACTAAACATGATATAAAAATCCAATTTTGACAACATCTAACCATGCGAAGTTGATGCATCATATCTACACTTCACCTCTCTAGCACATAAGAGCTAGTTTTGACCTAGAAAGGTGGAAAGCAATCATACCCATGCACATGAGGCATCCACACCTATCCATAAGGTTCCATACATTATATGATATTATTCTATCACCATAAACATGATGCAAAATAGCTTCGACCCTTAGGTCGACCATAAACCATAACTTCACTTATATGCAAAAAACAACTTTTTGCCCATTTTTGGAGCATACATAACATGAAAATGAAAGTTTTTAACTTCAAACCAATGCATCAAGCTCAGACACATAATGTAAACTAACACTCCATCACATCACTTTGCCCATATGATACTCATATAGCAAACGGTAACACAAAAAGAAAGCTGCTTTATTCATATCCGCCTATGCGGTTAGGTTTGACTAACCATAAACCCTCACATGAGTTTATGGACATCTAATACTTGAAATCAACTCACCAAGATAAAACATAAATCATATATAAATAGATCGGTTAACTTGTGACATCATATGGTACTCCCCCTAGGTAGCACCGCTACATGCCTAGGTAAACCCGGTTATGGAACGATTAATAACTCGCATATCCAAGGTGATAACGAAGAACCAAATTCACTTATCATCAATTTTACTCAAGCTTTTCAATTGGCTAAGTGAGTTTTCCCATCCAGTGAATCTATATAGTGGTTCTCCAAGGAGCCTGGGATCCAAAATTTTGACAGTGCAATGGGCAACAAGCTGTTTTTGACCATATCTCTTACCTCGTGCGTGATTTTCACATGACACCCACGAGATAAAATGCTATAAATGACGTCTTTTATCTCCGGTTTAAAGGGTTCGGGCTGCATAACATTTTGTGAGTTATGACCAGAATAGTGTTCCTACCGCTTCTATGCGTGAAACGAAAAGCACTTTTTATGCACGCACGCGATCATAAACACATTGTGTGTATACATCAGCATGTTAAACATGATAAAATAATTGTGGGGCAACTTCATACGTACTTGGAAAATCCATACATACAGTCGTATATGAAAAAACAATCACCGAGAGGGTATCTACTCAGAAAAAGGACACAGAGAGAGAGATGATGATGGCTATGGAGTCTAGAGCTTCTCACCGTGCTTTAGAATTTATTAGGGGCTATCAAAAGGCTTCTTGCTTCTTTTGCAAGAGAACGGTGATGAGAGCTACTACGTAGAGGTGTTCACCCACGAGAACTTTCAGAGAGCGCGTACATCGTGAAACGAGAGAGGCGATAGCAAGCAAGTAGAGAGAGAGAGAGTATCCTTCTCCTTCTTCCCATAAACGAGAGAGAGAGAGAGAGAGAGAGAGAGAGAGAGAGAGAGAGAGAGAGAGAGAGAGAGAGAGAGAGATCTTATGGAGATTGTGATGAAGAGCTTGCACCACTCCGTATAATAGGTATGTATTGCCTTGCGGTAGTAGACGCAACAGACGACACTCGAAACTGAGCACTGCAGATGAATTTATAGGCACTGGGCAAGGCTGGAGTGAGCCCCAAGGCCAAAACTAGTGCTACTACCTTCTTAGCTAGAAATAGCTGCACAGATTTTGGGATTTAAAAATAAAACATCACATGGATTTTGGTGGTCAACTCTCCCACTTACCATTCAATTTTCACAGTAAAACTAACCAATTGAACAGTATCCGGCCAACTAATGAAACCTTGACTAGACTATGCCGCACCATGATGTCCTGACATGAATATGACTTTCTCGTACTGCCTGGACGTATTTACAATACTGCTTTTTATAAAAATAATTCTCGTAAAAATCTCGTTTCTTCTCCGAGTAGCCATTTTTAAATCTGATGGAGACTAAAATTAATAATTTTATGTTTAGGTCATCTTAAAAAGCACATTGCTTTTCAAAAACGCCGAAAAGCACAAAAAGCTAAAAATAGCATAAAGAAAAAAAGAAAAATTTCTAAAATTGAACCACGGGTTCTCCTTGTGAGTGGAATAAGAAAGCGGACTCGCTTTTCACTAAAAAGAACTAAAAATGATGAAAAGCTAAAAATAGCATGAAACGCACTCAAAAAGCAGATTTTTACAAAATTGAACATAGCTTCCCCGGAACACGTAGATTAACGATTCGACCCTGCTTTTTGCCAAAAAGCACCTAAAAGCACGAAAAAACAAAAAATAGTCGCTTTACTCAAAACTGAACCAAACATCCATCACTAGAAGAAAAGGCTTACAAGCGGTGGAAGTCTCTCAAGGAGAAGGGCATCATACCACATACTTGGGCAGTTTTCAAGAGTGTATTCAAAAAAGAATTTTTGCCTACAAATGAAGTAGATAGAAATTAGTCTATTTGGGACAAGTGATCTATGCGTCAGCATAAGACACTAATGGAGTATATCTTACACTAATGATGTGATTATCAAGCTGGAGGGTTTAGATACCTTTCAACAAGTGCGTGGTTCTATCCATGCTACATTGACAATAGAGCTTAAGAAACGTGTCAAAACCGAGGACCCCAAGATGCTTTGAGGAGGCCATAGTGCAAGCATATGTATATGACGATTCCGATAAAAAATCATTGCATTGTACTCACGTGCTTGACATTGTACATGCAAATACATGCACATAGAATGGACACAATAAAAGAAAATTTATAGTAGCTGCATGTGAGGTGTCCAAGAAAACCAAGGGGTCTAGGGGTCCTCCATCTAGTGAAGAGTTTGCGAAGGCTAAAAAGAAAGAATTATGTTTTACATGGCAAAAAGGATTGTCCCAAGGGAAAATTTGCTGCCCAAGGTAGGGAGAAAGTAGTGCACATGGTGTGATTGCTTCCTCTTGAGTCGTCCTCTTGTTTCTCCAGTGTGGAGGTAACACACATTGAAGCGGTGTACGAGTGTTGTATCATGGCCTCAATGTGGTAGCCGACCACATGAGTTGGTGCATATGCACGGATCTATCCAAGGTCACATGGCATGAACCTTGGTGTGAATGATGGTGCTTTGCACAATTTTATTAACTATAAGTTAGTGAAATGGCTCAAGTTACCCCAAACTCAAAGTTCCAATCATTACAAGGTAACGATGATTAACGGCCATGACACTGAAGTGCGGGATATTTTGATGAAGGATGTACCACTAAAACTTCAAGGGTATGACACATCCTTGAATTTCCAACTCATGAATATGGAGCGGGCAGATGTGATCCTTAGTCGGGATTGGCTACATAGTCTAGGATATTCACTTAAATGTAGCTATGAGAACAATAGTTTGGTGTTCAAATACAATGTCATCCACGTGTTGTTGTTGGGGGAGAAGGATACCCCTTCCTCGTCACTCATTTGTATAGTCAAGATTGTGAAGATCTCTTCTCAAGATGAAATAGATGAACTCTATTTGTGTTAGTCCGTGTGTCATTTTTTATCAAATATTGATAATGTTCTGAATGACAATTTCTCAACACCGCATGTTTCTATCTCTCCTCTTCCAACTATGGCTACTTCTCTCTCTCTCTCTCTCTCTCTCTCTCTCTCTCTCTCTCTCTCTCTCTCTCTCATAAGAAAATATTTTTGATAAGTTAGAAATTTTATTAATTGAATCCAAAGATCTATTCTAGATGAGTTTTCACCAGGGTTACCACCGTACGGGTTGTGCAACATGGCATAGACATGGTTGCAAGCAGTAAGCCCAAAAGTAAACCACCCTACAGAATGATTCATTTTGAGATTGCTGAGGTGGAATGTCATCTTGTTGATTATCTCAATAGAGGGTTTATACAATCTAGTCCTTCACCATGGGTCTCCACATATTGTTAATGAAGGAAAAAAAAGATGGTATGTGCATGTGCATAAACTATCGTGGATTGAATGCGGTTATTGTTAAGAACAAGTATCCATTGTCGAGAGTGGATGAGCTATTTGATAAGCTCACCCATGCTTGTATCTTTACAAAGATAGACTTGCAGTTAGGATATCATCAAGTACGCATTAGTCTTATTGACATATCCAAAACTACATCCCCAACATGGTTTGGACACTATGAGTTTTTGGTTATGCCCTTTGGGTGGACCAATGCACCTTCAACTTTCATGATGCTTATGGACAATGCCTTGAGACCATATTTAGGCAATTTTGTTATTATTTTTCTTGAAGAGATTCTACTGTATAGTGCCTTTGAGGAAGAGCACTACATTTGAAGCTCAGGGGGTGCACTATGTAATCATGTTAATGTATAACATGAGTTCAAAAGGAAGGGTTTAAAAATGTAAAAATTTTAGGCACTTTAACAAAGATACATTAAAAGAAGGGGTTTTTACATTCAATTTTTGAAAAAAATCCCTAAAATAATGGGTCATTTTCTTCATTTAGACATGTTAAAAGAGGGGGTTTTTTAATACCACATGAACTCACGTAATATAGGGAGGCATTGAATGGTGAACCCCCCGAGATTTGAAATAGGTGTTTGAATTGTTATGAGAAAATAAGTTATATACCAAGGAATCAAACTGATTTTTTCAAGGAAGAAATTTGCTTTAGGACATGTTATCTCAACTAATGGACTACATATGGATAAATTCAAAGTGGATGCTATTGGAGGTGGCCTTCTCCTATAAATTTGGAAGAATTCCAGATCTTCTTGGATTTTTTGATTTTTGGTTGAAAGCAGGGTTTGGTGGTACAAAAATTGTACCCATTTGGTTGTTTGCCACTTTGGTAGTTGTAGGGTTCTTGGAGGAGGCAACTTGCATTTGGACTTTTTAAAGGTTACATTTTAAAAGGTTCAATTCAAAGATTATAAGATCGAGTGCAATCATGGTTTAGCAAGGTATAGTACATGATCGTGGTCACACGTTTGGAATTGATTTGAACTCTCTCTCTCCCTACCGCACGCAAGAGCACTATGCAGGTTTTTCACAAACACCTTTGCCATAGCTCCCCTTGTGAGCTTTCCTTCCTCCATTTCCCTCTGCCAACATGAGGACACCAGCCCGAAAATGTGCACCTAGAGGCACACCCAAAGCTTATGAAGAGAAGCAGTCTAGGATGAAGGGAAGCTCATTCAAAACTCCTAGTAGCAGCCGCAATGAGCCTCATACCAACAAGAATGAGCGTCGCAACAACAATGATACTACAGCCCTCAAAGAGAGGCAGAACATTGATCAATTAGATATGACAAAGAGCATGGGAAAATCCTCTGTTGCACAAGTGAACAGATCCACAACAAAGAAGAGGGGTAAGTATTGCTACTTTACATGGTTGGCATTGTACCATTTGGTTTGGTTGCATGTTAGTTAAGGTATTGTAAGACATTATGTGCATGTTGGTTGCATGAACATGGTTGCATGTTAAGTACTTTATATATTTGGTACTATAGTGGCATGTCTAATTGTTTCCTCTTGCTGTATTTTAGAAAAAAATATAATGGATGAGTACCCAATACTCAACAAATTTTGATATACTACAGAAGAATTGCATGAGGAGTATGGTTTGAGTCTAGAAGGAAAGGTTGCTAAGTACTTATCTGAATATGATCTGCCAGATGATCAGTGGCTTACTGTTTTCCAACATCGGTATCAGAAGAATGCAAAGGTCTATCTTCACCATTTGCAGCCTTCTTTCATTGATGATTGCATACTTCTTTTTCATAAGGTGTAGAAGGGTCCCCCATCATGTGGGGAGATTACAACTAAGTTTGCTAGGTGCTATACTTTTGAGAAGTGCCATGCTGCGAAAAATGACTCGCAAGACATATAATTGCATGTGCAAGGTTTGGGGAGAGTGTGTTGAGCATCTGTAGTAGTAAACCTGGAGGATTGGAGAGGAAGGTGAAAAATTGTAAGAGGGCTAATGGAGCATTTCATGGTGGGCTATTAGTGTCCAACAAGAAGAGACAATACACATAGGGTGCCAACAATATGTGTAATATTGAAGAGGACAAAGTTTTTCACTTTGAAACAGTGGCAGTAGATTACATTTTTGATTTGGATGCCATTGTTCGTAGAGTTTTGACAAGATCTACGTAGAAGTTGAACAGGTTATCTAAGTTGAGGGCAAGTCTCCAACAAAAGAAAGAGAGTCTACTGAGGTTTGAGGGCTCAAATGCTGTCACAAAGAATTAAGGAGGATATTCTTTTGTTTGAGCAACACCTCGATGAACTACATCGGCAAGTTCCTTGTGACGTTGATGAGATAAAAGATGTGTAAGCTGATATAAATGCGTCAAAATGCATGCTATGTTGACTCAAAGTCTCTGCGGAGATGGGGAATCTTGCTCCAAAAATGGAAATTGAACAAGTATTATTACATATGGTACCTCTTGTTCTTCAGGTTATTTTTCTCTAGTTTGCTTGTATGTTGTGCCATATTCTTACATGTTCTGTATGTAGTGCCATATTCTTGATAGGAACTTTTTCTACTTGTCCTAGTTTATATCTCATACTTTTTGTACAATGTCATGAACAAACTTGGGTACTATTTGAACTGTTTTGGTACTTTTGGTATATATCTAGTTCTTCAAGTGTCCTTTGGTACATCTTGAATATTTCTTATGTACATTTGGTACATCTTGTAGGAGCATCTGGTACTTCTTGTACAAACATTTGGTACTTCTGGTACTTTACATTTGGTACTTTCTTTTGGAACATAATATTTATATATGTGTATTGAGATGTACATATTAGGTGCTTTTATGTACCTTGGTTTGACTATGAGTACTTTCATTTGGTACTTCCTGAAAAATTCAATATTTTTGGGTACTTTGGAGTCCTTTTGGTACTTTATGTAGGAACATCATATGTATATTTGTGTGCTATGAATTGTGATGTACATATTAGGTCTTTAAGTACCATGTTTTGACCTGAGGTAATTTACTTTTGGTACTTCAATATTTTTGGGAACTTTGGAGACCTCATTTTGTACTTTTTGATACTTTAGATTTTTAATGTTGTGCTTTGGGTACTTAGCCTCTCATAGTTTTATTGTTTGGAACTTTTCATACTAATTATTTGGTACTATTTATTACTGTTTGGTACTTAACATTTGGTACTAGTTACTATGTACTAGACTGTTGTGCTCTAGTAGGAGCATGATATACTTAACAGGTACTTTAGGTATTCTCTGCTAGTTTTGCTACTTACCATATGGCTATTGTTTTCTATTTGCTACTATTTAGTGCTTATTAGATTATTGTCCTTTGATACTAGTTGGTCCTTTAGGTACTCTGAACATTTGGTACATTTTACTATTTGTTACATTTGGTATTCTATTCTATTTAGTACTAGTGACTGTCGTGACATTTACATTTGCTACTGTTTATTTTTCTCTAGGACATTATTTTGGTAATATTCATTGTCATGACATTTCCATATGTGACCTATAGAGGGAATGTGATGTCCTCGAGACTGAGTGTGAAGAGGCTCAGATCTGAAGTGCATTTGTTAGAATGATGATTGCAGAAATCAACGAAGGAAGAAGATTCACATTATTTCCAAGGCCCCATATCAAGGATGAAGAAAACACAATCTATGCCTTAGTATCTTGTGTTGCTTGTGGGGAGTGCTTGGGCTCCACCCATGTGGTTGGTTCTTTCATGGTGGCCTGCAGCCTGCAGGCACCAGTACCACCCTCTCTGATTTGCTGCCACTGTAATGAAAAAAGACATTTGTGTGAAAGTTGGATGCAACGAGAGCATCTCCAAAGTGGACAAGACTTGGGCTCACAAGGGACATGTTCAGAAGAGTAAGCATTTGTCCTGCTTCTTTTTTGAACACAATTCTAGTTTTTCTTATTGTAAAATGTCTTTTTGTTGTTGAACTATGTAGAATACGAGTTCAAAGAGGAGTATACGGACAACCATGTTGCAGACAAGCACTCCAACGCTGGACATATGTTTGATGAGGAAATGGTAGATGGTGGTAAGTTCTATGATGTGGAGATGCACGAGGCAGCTACACGCACATTTCAAGGCATGTCTAATGAAGTGCAATCAGAAAAGCTAGATGAAGACAAGGACACCACCACAGGGGCCCATGAGGGAGTAAACGACCGTAAGGAAGATCCAAATCATGAGGTGCTACCAGACCAGCAGGATGTAGACAAGGACCATCCTCACAAGGACCAGTAGGATAGACAAGGACCAGTAGGTTGGAGACAAGGACCAACAGGATGGGGGAAAGGACCAGAAGGGGGAAGTAGATGATGACAAGTCACTACCGAAGAAGAAGGATCCCATTATAGAGGACCCAAAGGTGGACATGGGTGGGAATAAAGTGTCAAAGGAAGAGGACCCAAAGGTGGATGATACTGGTGTGAGCAAGGAGCTGCTTGAGGAATGCTTACCTCTTGATGATGCAATGCACAAGGCCCAATTTCTAAGAGACAAGGACCCCCCTATAGGGGTTGATGTTAATGAGCATACAACAGGTGTTGATGAAGCTCCTCTAGTAGATATAGTTTTTATAAAAAAGAAGCTCTCTCGAGTGCGTGTGCATAAGACCCGTGCATGCAAGATGTAATGCATGTATTGTGCCACATTGTATTACTGAACTTATTTCAGCCATTTGTTCTAAGCCAAATATGCCTATTACTTTCTAGTGTTTAATGAGCAATTATATGTTTTTTTGTCTCTTTTGCCTATTCTTATTTGTTAGGGTTCAAAGCTTGGTGGTTAGATGAGCCTACTGTTATAGAGCGTAATGCTCCAAAGGATCTTCCTGCATCAAAGGGAAAATTGATTATTCTTGATGTCAATGGGGTGGTCTTGAAGAGTTGGTCTAGGTTAACAAAAGATGAATGGGAACTCAAGCAAGCGTTACAAGGAATACGTGTCAAGAATTTATGTTTTTGTAAGTTGAGACCAGGTGCCCAAGATTTCTTGGAAGTGCTGGCAGCTCGAGCAAGCGTTATGATTTGGAGTTGTTGCATGAAGCCTAAGCTGATGCAAATCTTGAATGCTTGCTTCCCAAAAGTAATGAAGAACTCAAAATTCATAAAAGGTAATGTAACTTGGAGTAAGTGAGTAATAAGCTGATGTGTATCCTTGTTTTGATTAAGTCTTATATGATTTCCTTTGTATGAGAAAACATATTTTCTTAGGAGTATTGTGAGATTTGGCGGGAAGGTTTTAAATGTGTTCCGTACGTTGACAAGAAATTCTGGTAGAATCCTATTTTCCCGAAGAAGTTGCAAACAGTGGGAAAAACACCCACAATTCAACACTGGCAACACAATCCTTCTTGAAGACACCTGCTACAAGTCTTTGAAGAATGATTATCCTAATTGCTTGCCGATCCGTTCTTTGGAGCAAGAAGTGGAGCCCGAGGGTTCCTCGTATCTCACCGATATAGTAGAGTCTTGGTTATTTGAGTGGATCAGAGATCCCTGCCCACTTGCCTATTGTAGGAAACAACCATTGTTTGATGTTGAAGATGATTTGTCCCCATTGGTTGTTGATTATTTTGTAGAGATGGAAGGCTATTTGTATCGGTTTGACCCCCCAAAAAATATGATGTATCCCAATTGGCTACTAATGTTCAGTATCCAACAGTTAATATTACTACCATTTATGGTAAATTTCTTATTTCCAACTACTTGCAATGTGTATTTTTTAACTTGTTAACTTCAATTTGATCTTCTTGGGTACTATTTTGGTACTATACATGTTAGGAACTGCAACATTTGGTTCTATAACTATTTGGTACTGTACATTAGCAATATACAATACCAATTTTGGTACTTCATAGTACCAATTTCACTACTTAATAATACCAAATTTGGTGCTTCATAGTTTCAATTTTGGTACTGTGGACATTAGCCATCAAGAGAGGATGCACTAAAATATCATGCAGGTGGGTTACAATTCGTGCAGTACTAGTTTTGGTACTAGGTACTATTCATCTTTGGTACTACAACATTTGGTTCAGTAACTATTTGGGATTGTATAGTACCAATTTTGGCACTATACAGTGCCATGTTTGAAACTATATATTAGGCAATGAAAAGAACATGGTTAGTCTTTTGGTAATTATTCTTAGTTATTGGGATAGGGTGTATAACCCAAGTTATTCTTCGGTACCTGCTATCAAAACACAAGAACAAAAAGAGAGGAAACTCAAGAAAGAAACAAAAAGACATTAGGCTATCAAAAGAAATACATGGTTGAATTTTTGGTAATTAACCCAAGTATTGTTAGAGATCGTAAAAGTGATCTATTGGTACTTTCTACCTCTGTGTTTGGTACTGATTGTTACATGATTAGTGCATCTTGATCACTCTCATCATCATATGGCATGCTATTGTATATGTTTTCATAAATTTCAGTAGATAACCTGAATCTATTTTGGCATCCAGGGATAGGCTCCATGGGAAACCGTATTGCTCTTACAAGGTGTGAGTAGATCATAACTAGAGGTGTATGATCTAGAAGGATGTATGTATCAAAACTGCCTTCAACTTGGCCATAGTACAAGCCTTCAACCACTTTCCCCCCTCTAAAAATTTTGTTGTGCCATGCATCCTTTCGTGCCTTCACTGTATGGTACATCTTTTTGGTGCATTTAATCATATAGAAATTATGTCCTTTCTCTACTGCCTTGAATGCAAAAACGTTGTCACCAATTGACAACAATTCACACAAATAGTCACGGTTTCCTTCATACATGGGGAGGTTAGAGACGTTATGCATTGGCAAATTGAAATCAGAACTGTTAGTTTCTTTGGCATCATCGTCTTCACCACTGCCAGAATCATCTGATTTCAGTAATGGTTGGATTATCAGATATTTCATTCTTCTACTTGTTGTCTGTTCTTGCATATTCTCCATTGCCCACAGATACATGAGTCACAAAAACATGAGAGTGTCCGATATCGTAGAGTGCATGTATTATCCTATGAATATCCATCAATGCAATGAAATGATTGTGAGCTTGTAATACACTGACAATCCTTTGGACATGGCGTTGCACATAATCCTTGGAAACTAGCTAAAAAACTCTTTGTGTACTTTATCTATGCTGAAATGTTTCATTTTAGATAGTTGAATACATTGGCTGCAGACTTCATAGGCCAGCCATCTGGTTTCAACTCCTCATGAGTGAGGGTTCTCTTTACGACTTCCCCTACTCCATCGTGCTCACCTTTTCCATGTCCTGATGCTAAAAAGTTATGCATCATCTACAAACCTATCAATTGATAATACCTATCAACAAAGTAGAAAGGTCTTCGTGCTTTAAACTGAGATGCTGCACCATTTGACCACACCCAATGATGTCGTAAAGAATGGCCTTTCTGTTTCAACCACTTGTTGTGAAGAAGAAAACAATGCTGTACAAATAGAGTGTCATGCAACATATTATCAGATATGTAAAAATGGAATGTCTTTTCAACACCACTTCCTGAGTTTCTCACATAAGTAATGTGAACAAGTATCGTAACTTGATTAGACCACCAGTGCATGAATTGTATCTTATTTTGTATTTTAAATTGATAATTATCGGCAAAGTCGATGATCGAAACAACAACATCTGATGGAAACTTTAGTAAGCACTCTTTAAATTGTTGTGCCTGCCACCAAAAAATGTAATTATGCTTGATGAATCCCTTAAGATGAGATGAGAATAGGTCAATAAAAGTAGAGCTTCTTATTTGTTGCACTACCAAGTCCTTTCTTTTCTTCTCAGACCTACTTGCATCAACTTGCCCAGTTGAAACATCTGTGAAGATCTTCACAGTGACATACCCACTATCCACCGAAATTTCATCAAGACACAATGTCAACCTGTTTATGCCACATCTAGAGCAATCCCCAAACAAGCATTTTTTTGCAGAGTATTCTGCATCATGAGACTTTGGACATAAAAGTGATTCCCACATATCTGTGATGCTATGACACACTGATTGGTTTGCAGTACACTTACCTGAATCATCATTGCAACAAATGGAACATGTGCAGGCATGATCCTTTCCATGATGCCCAAACTTGTTTTGTCACATATGCTTAAATGCCTCTTTAAAATATATCATTTGGACATGATATACACAGCAACCTGTATATCGCTCCTTCAATTTTTGGACAAAGTAAGGCTTTAAAGCCTCAAAACATCTAAGAGAAACTTCCACTTCTGGATGGGCCCTCTTGAATCTTTGTTACAACTCAACCTGTGACATTAAAACAAAACAGCTTATGAGAGTAAAATATTAGCCATTTTGTATAATACAATATCATTTGGTACAATACACGTAAGCAAATGTGGGGCTATAATATATTAGCCATTTTGTATAGTACCATTTGGTCTTGTATAGTACCAATTTTTGGTATTGTATCGTACCAATTTTGGTACATTTGGTAGAGTATAGTAGCAATTGTATTTTGTACAGTACTAGATTTGGTGTAGTAAGACATTAGCTATTTGGTACTTTACCATTTGGTGCAGTAGAGTACCAATTTGATACTATTTAGTACCAAGTTTGAAACTAGTTTGGAAATGTCTTAAAGAGTACTTAAATGGTGGTATAGCATGGATGCCATAAATTACCAATTTGGTGGTATATAGTACCAATTTTGGTATTGTAAGACTTTATCAAATGAAATATATTTTTGTTTTGTACTAGGAAATGTCCTATAGAGTACCTTGAGTAATGATATAGGGTGGATGGGGATATTATGTAGTACATAACATGGAATTATAGGGTACTCTTTAGTACATTTTAGGGTTCTCTATATAACATGCTACTATCTGGTAGATAAATGTACTTTGGCCTACATCACAAGGTTCTATAGAGTACTCCAATCAGATGGAATGTACTATGGTGTACCTTATATGGTAGTATAGGGTAGATGAAGGAACTATGAACATTATTATAGGGTACTCCAGTCACATGAAAAGTGCTATTGAGTTCCTAGCGTGGAAGCATAGGGCAATATAAGGTATAGCAATGGAGTACCTTCATATTAATAAAGCTACTATTATACATTAGGTTGCTACATGTACCAAATGATATACCTTCAGCAAGTTACTAGAGGTATTGTATGAGGTAAAACAAATGGAATACCTTCAAGTACTATAAATAGAGTACATTACACCTAAGAAAATAGAGAGGCACAAAAGACATTAGCAACGGTTTGAATTCACCTGAGAGTCATCGAGAAGATGCATTGGATGTTTGACAACACTTTTTCTTCCAATCCTCTTCCGATGTATGTCCTTGTTGTTGGGCAAAACTCGAGTCTCTGAGCTCCAGAAGACATAAACTAGATCTCTCACTTCACCTGTGACAATGTTACCTTGAGGCAATTGTCTTTGACATGCACTCAATGGCAAAACTTCCTCATCATATTTAATCTCAAGATGATAACTGGATGCAGCAATGTTTCTCCGATGAACACCCAAAATACCTGCTATTGTGGTATGGTTCATTTGTGTTGTGCCATAAATATTATTCATTACCATCATCAAAGAAGATCTCTTCAAGAAGAGCTCATCTGTTGAGCGGGGCACCTTGAGCTAGCTGAGGGTGTTACAAATGTTAGATAGAAGAGTGCTTTCAACATTAGCTGTTGATGTTTGCAGATCCTTAAAGTAGGATGAAGCAAATGTTGTTGGAATAACTCTGTCTGGATACTTCTTGTAAGCCCTAGTGTCTGCGTGCACCAAAACTTTGCCATAGATGAACAAATCTGATTTCTTGATTTGGCTTCATCCATTAAAGATGTATCTTGCAACCTGTTGCTTTCTTTCTCTTTCCTTCTTTCTTAGCAGCCCAATACTCACGCATATAAGTGGTGTCATGCTGTGAACACTTGCATTCCTGTCCATAGTCTAATCCCTGTTTAGACAGCCTTGCACAATAGTCCAATCCCTATTTGGACATCCTTGCTCATTCACCATGCCAAGAGAAGTAGTTGTGAATTCCATGACTTGAGGATTATCCATGTTTACGCAACCCTGCATATTCTCCATGCTAGGATAACCAGTTGTATTCTCTGGTCAATTTGTGAATTCCATGCTGGCAAGAGTGTGGGTAGTCTAGAGATGTAAAGAGCTACAACTACAAAATCGGCTATGTGTGAACGAGGAAGAAAGAGAGAGATAGAGATAGATAGATATATATATATATATATATATAGAGAGAGAGAGAGAGAGAGAGAGAGAGAGAGAGAGAGAAAGCATGACTCATCCATAATCATTACATAGAACTATGTTGTTACAAACCAAACATTTTTTTTTACATAAAAGAATTCCCCAAAAAAAGATAAAAACGAATTTCCCAATAAAGTGGATCAAAAAAACTTCCCCAAAAAAGGCTAATTTTCTACCAAAAAAGGTAGTGTCCTTGATAGTGCATATTGTACCACCAAACCATGCTTTCATTATTTTATTGAAGAAGTATACTCATATTGTTGTTCAACCAAGTGAAAGTCAAGGGGAAAACCTTTCAATGGGGAGAAGCTCAACAACAAAGTTTTGATGCTCTCGAAGATGAATTAGCCAAAACTCCTATTTTGGATCCTTTGAAACTTTTTATATTAGAAACAAATGCTAGTAACTATGCTATTGGAATAGTCCTTCTGTAGGAGGGAGGGCCAATTGCATTGGAAAGAAAGAAGCTTGATTCTACACAACACAATTAACTCTATGCATGTATGCGATATCAAGAAGGGTTTTTCGAATATAGAGTGGGTTGATTGTAGTATGTGCTCAATAAGGATAGGGTAAAGAAGCCTCTGACCTACAATGCAAGAAGTTGGTTTAGGTGAGAGAATGTGTAATCAGATTGATAGGAGGCTATTGGAGAAATATGTTGTGCTTGGCAATGATTTGGTCAACATGTATTGTGCATAAAAAGGTAGCAAAGAGAGCATTGCCAAAGGAGATCCCACTCTACAAATCTGTTGAGGTTGCATTGGCACAAAGATGACAAAACAAGCTTGAACTTGTAGAATGTCAGGAGAAAGGCTCAGCAATAGTAGCACCATGGACAACATGAAAAGCTCACCAATGGTGGCACTACATACCATCATAGTTTGTTGTTGTTCTCTCCATTGATCTAATATTCTTGTGGGTTAAAATCCATGGTCTTGTGAATTGGAGTAGGTGTGTGAAGTGGCTAGGATGACTCCACATGAGCTAAATAACCCATTAGGAAAAATATGAACCCAAAAAGGGCCCTTTACCGTAAGGGGTGATTAAGCATGGACAAATAGGAAGAGGGTGGTGGCCACAGCTATAGCCTCAAAAAAGTAGGGTAGAAGGGTACATGGGGGCCTATTTGTTCCCCTCATTACAACTTTGTCCCCTAGAAAGAGAGAGAAAGGGGGGAAGGGGGGGGGGGGGGGGGGTTCCCCCTCCATTTTCACCACCCTTTTTTTTGCCCTCAAGATGTACTCTCTTTGCCTTGAGCGCCCACTCAAGAAATTTGTCTTCAATACCTCCACGGGGGTTTTTGCAAGCTGCCATGTTTCCAAGAATTTTGAACACATGTTCTTTTATCCTGTGAGAATTTCCGCTAAAATGATGGCCGCAGGACTTACATCTCAACTTTGATGTAGTATTTCCACTAACCGATTCCTCTACATAGCTCCACTTGTATCCTTTCACCATCTTCTTGAGATCTGTAAACTCAAACAACATCTAAAATCAAACTCTCACCATTTATTTCACTATATTCGCTATTGCTTTAAACAAAACATAGATGTTCAACCTCTTTAAATTCTAAACATCGAATTTTATTTATTTTTAATATGAGCTTTCACTCTATAGCTGAATCATGATACAAAATCACTTAATCTATCTCAATAACTTCCAAGTGTGAGTAAACTCTACACAAAAGAAAGATATCTTTAAATATCCTACCTAAATTACTTGCAAGTGTGAGTGTACCTCTACACATGGCAGGAAATCATAATTCACTGCTTATCTAAATCTCTTCCAAGTGTGAGAATACCTCTACGCAAATCAAGATATTATTACTTAATCTATCTAAATTGCCTCCAGTATGAGCATTACTCTACACATGACAGACAACCATTTGACAAATCTAACCTAAGTTACTTCCAGATGTGAACATAATTCAACACAAAGTAAGTAACTACGAACTTCAGCTATCTAGCTTAAGTTACTTCTAGGTGTGAACATAGCTCAACACAAAGCAAGTAACAACTATCTTTAACTATCCTTAATCACTTCCAAGTGTGAGTTTCCTCTACACAAGGCAAGCAATCACTAAGTACTCTACTTAATTTACCTCAGAGTGTGAGATATACTCCACACAAAGTAGGTAGTCCATAACCTAAAAAGAACACTTGAATCTACATTTATTTAATTTAACCTAAAAAGAACACTTGAATCTACATTTATTTAATTTAACCTTTTACCCTAAGATATATTTTTTTACTTAAATTGATGATTGATTACAAAGTTTATAATTAGTTTTTTTGATATTTTTTTGGATGTTTTAAAGCTCACCTGAAGATGAGCTTGAAGCACTCTCTTCACAAGAGAAGAAGAGAGCTCAAATAGAATGAGGAAAACAACCAGTTTTCACGCATATAGAGGACTATATTTCGATTGAATTTCTAAGAAATTATAGGAAACAATGTTTTTGCTGATGTGACACCGTATAATACGATTGAATAAATAGGTATCGTATAATACACCCATTTAAAGCGTATTATACGTACATCGTATAACATACAATGTAACTTAGCACCAAAAAGAAGATCTTTGGCACCAAATGTGTTGATGGCTCATTGGAAAAGTACAAAGCAAGGTTAGTAACACAAGGTTTTTCACAAATTGAAGGGTTTGATGTGAATGAAAAATGACCACTATTCGCCTTGTACTTGCTCTTGCTGCTATCTTTTGTTGGATTTTTTTCCAGATGGATGTAGTATCTACCTTTTTAAGTGGACTTCTCAAGGAGGGGGTCTATGTAGAGCAACCACCAAGGTTTGAGTCACCCCATTCAAAAGGAAAGGTTTGTAGGTTGAAAAGGTTTTGTATAACCTAAAGAATTCACCAAGAGCATGGTATGTTAGAATAGACAGGTTTTTTCAAAATTCTTGTCTTCAAAAAAGTGCTTTTGATTTTGTATGTACTAAGAGAGAACAAAAAACATGTCATTGTTATCTTGTATGTAGATGACTTAATTATCACAGGTGAACATGAAGAGATCATTCACCAAAATGAAAAGAGTTTCAGCTCTGAGTTTTAAATTAAAGGCTTGGGACTTTTATGTTATTGTTTGAGGATTGAGGTTTGACAATATACAAAGGGCATCTTCAGCTCTTGACAAAAGTATTCACTTATGCGGGCTAAAAGTGATGCGCATGCAGGGTAGGGAGCCCAAATAATGTGATTCCAATTGTGGATGTTTTAATTGAAAGGAACAAGTAGGTGCAGACATACATTGATGGTGGTCCACAGATATGCATGCTAACATAGGCTACTATGAAGGATATAGATATCAAGGCTGTGGTCGAGTCCGATGTGAAAATGAGGATGGCCAACCATGCCAAAGCAAGGTATTTAGGAGTGGCTCAAGATGTGAAGTTAAATATTATGGGAATTGAATGTCTCATTGATTTCTTTGTGATGAAAACAAGTGAGAATGCTTATCTTGTCATTTCAAGGAGGGCATGGTTGCTTGCAATTGGGACTAAGCAAGATTGGAAAAAGGGGCTTTTCAATTGCCCGATTGGGAAAATGGTGGATATGTGGTGCTTGGTTTGAAGACCAAGGACAACCATTTCCATCCTGTGGCACAAGGTGATAGAGGGGATTCGAGTACCAATTATGAGTACGAGATGAAATTGACTTATGATGAGGGCTCTACAAGCATTGAAGAAGAGGAGGAGAGTGAGGACCTACTGAAGTTAGACACAGACTTGCTCAAATTTATAGTTGGCTCCCCCAATTCCAATAAAGGTATGCAAATTCCAATTTGTGGTTTGGATGGTAGAAGTAGAGGGCATGTTTGGTGAGAATCTCACCAAGTAGGAAAAGGAAGGCTATGTGGAGTTGTGTGCATCAGACCCCAATTTTTTTTCCATGGAGTACAAAGATTTGCAGAGAGCTAAAAGGCTAGAGCATTCAATTCTACTCAAAGAGGGGTACAAGCCAAGAGCACAAAAGCTACAGAGGCTGGTAGAGATTCAGAAGTATGCCTTGTGGCAAGAGATCAACAAGCTACGTGAGGTAGGTATTATCTATCCAATAAAGAAATGAATGGGTTTCACATGTTGTTATTACACCAAAAAAGAATGGGAAGTGAAGAGTATGAGTAGATTATAAGTTGTTGAATGCTGCTATGAAGCAGAATCACTGTCCTTTTCCATTCTAGGATGAGATCTTGAACCAAGTAACATGGCATGAGCGGTGTTCCATTATGGATGGATTTTCAAGTTATTTTCAGATTGGTATTTCTTTGGAAGTCCAGTTGAAGGATACTCTCATTTTTCCATGGGGGTGCTTTGCCTACCAAAGGATGCCTTTGGGTTTGGTGAATGTGTATGCAACATTTCAAGATTGGATGAATAAGGTGTTTGGACATACCTGGGTAAGTTCATCAGAGTTTTTATGGATGATATCATGTGTTACAATCCTAGGGTAGAGCATTTGTCGAAGTTAAAGTTTTTCTTTCAAAGGCTAGATGAGGAGGGTGGACATTTGAATCCCAAGAAGTGTAAGTTGGCTCAACCATGGGCTCACCTTTTGGGTCATTTGGTCTCATAGAATGGGGTAGAAGCTAATCCAATAAGGTGAATACTTTAGTTTTGATGGAACCCCCAACCAATGTGATAGGTTTGGCTTCATTTGTGCACAAGCTTAAGTATTTTTCCATGTTCTTTTGGATGTTTTTTTAGTATGTATACCCTCTTCAAAAGTTGACTCAGTAGGTTCATGGTCTCCAATGGACTGAAGATGCACATGTGGCTTTTGACAAAGTGAAGGAGATTCTTTGCCGGTTGTATGAATTATATGTTGCCATGATGGTTGGTATGGTTTCCATTGGTTCTATGCTGATAAAAAAGGTGGGTAAATGTTATAAGCCAAACTATTTTGATAGCCGTATGATTAGCCTTGGAGAAAGGTCATACATGGAGTCTTAGAAGTGGGTGATGAGTCTGGGTTTTTGCTTGTTGAAAGTTTAAAGTGAATTTGATCATTCAAAAGTTTTATGTGCTCACATCTAACAAATTTTTGCCTGAGGTGGTGATGTATCTAAAGCTAGGGAGGTAGTGTATCCAGAAGTGGGTGCTTGAGTTGCAAGATTTTGAGTTCAAGTTCAAAACTGATCATACTAGTAAGTCACATTTGGTAGACATTGTGCTGAACAAATAGGCAAATCTATCGATGTATTTGAGGGTGGTAAAGTAAGATATCAAAGAGGATCCTAATTTGAAAGAACCCTCCACTATGTGGTTTGATGGAGCTTACAGGAGGGTAGTGCAAAAAGTGGTAGGAGGTGTGATTATACATGACTCACAAGGTAAAGTGATTTTCTCTAAAGCTTATGACTTGGAAGGTGTTCACACCGACAATTAAGTGGAATATTTGGCTCTCCATCTCGGACTAAAGCAGTGTGTGGAGTTTGGGATCTACACACTTGTGGTTAAAGGTGATGCCCTCCATCTCGGACTAAAGCAGTGTGTGGAGTTTGGGATCTACACACTTGTGGTTAAAGGTGATGCCCTCATAGTCATTAAGAAGCTCTTGGGTCAATGGTAGAGGTAAAAAGGGATCTCAAAAATTGGTTTTCATTAGGAAAATTTTGAACTCATTTTTGGGCCTTTTAAGAGTGTCACATCATCAAAGTTGTACAAAAGAAAGCAACCCGGTAGCCCCTCTAAATATTGCTTAGAACCCTATGATATGACCTATCATTGGAAAGTTCTTGAAAAATGGATTCTAAAGAGCCAAGGTCCGAAAAGTTTGGATGACTTCTATGAAAGTTATGCCATTTTTTTTCAATCAGCGAGGTTTTGTTACCATTACGGTAATCTAAAATCACCTTTTTCTAGATCTACATGAAGGCAATGTCCAATACATGCATGCTATATATCAATAGATAGCATTTGAAGAGTAGATCTAAATATCCAACCTCCGACAAGTTTGGATCTTATTTGCAAAAAATTTACCGATCCCCACTTTTTGAAAGCTATGCCACATCAACAATTCTTACAAAGCCCATTTTTGAGTCCAAACTTTTCCTAATGTTACATACATAAGCTATTGAAAATTAAATGAAGAGTGCAAGCCAGAGCTATGAGTGTTTACAAGTACATGCTAAAGTGACAAAGCAGATATCAAAGTCAAGGGGAGGCAAAGGGTAGCCGATGTGTATTCTTTATGAGGTTTTTTGGGCCAGTATACCTTGCCACTATGCCTATCAAAGGTGGCTAGTCAAAGTGCTCAAAGTGGAGATATGGAAGTGTCAAGGATATCCCTCTATGTATTATCCAAACCGGTCCAAATGGCTCCTTGATTGGAGCTACAAAGTGCACTTGAAATGCTCAATTTATAGTGCATGTCTGTGTTTTTGCATTGGCAATGGTTTGTGGACCATGTGTGGTGGTGCAAAGAGGGAGAGAAGTGTGTTGTAAGAAGGTGGTTTGTTAGATTGAAGTATTGTGCAATAATGGATGTGTATATGCTTGTTTGTGTGCAGCATAAGGCATGTGTTGTGAAAATCGTGTTGTTTTAGAGGTGTTATTGAGTGCATTGGGGTGTTATTTATGATTATCTTGGGCTATAGAGAAGCATTCAAATTGATCTCTATTCAAATAAACCATCAAAATTTCAAGAAATAAAATAAAATAAATGCATGGAAAAAATGGGGAAACACCTCCCATTGATAGGTACACCATAGGCTATATATAGTAAAACTCCATTAGTAAACTAGGTCACAGAAGACAGCTCTTTTCTACACACTTTCCTTCACCAAAGTAAACAAGTACAAGAGTGAATTTTAAGAGATAAACCTCCATGTTGGTGGCCTCTTTGATGAGAGACACACTCTAAAATCAAGTAGCAAAGCCGTCAAACCAACACATGGGAACCTCTACTGCAAAATTTCCACACTTCTTTTTGGGAGTTGCACCTGTGTATGGATGCTTCTTCTTCTCCAAAACCACAACAGCACTCACGACCTCAAAAGAATAATTTTTTTAGGTTTTAACGTTTTTTTAATGTACTTTTTTTTCCCCTAAATGGACACACTTGTATGTACAAAAACAACAAAATTATGTACCTCACACAATTGGTCGAGACATCTGGCACACACCACATTTGTACACTTTGTACAAGCATGATTTATGTATATCCAAGAGTCTCAAAAGCATAGAAGAACACTTTAACTTCTTTGGGGTAGTTTGCATCATTCCACCAAAACATGTCACATATTGCCCTCCCCCCCCCCCCCCCCCCCCCCCCCCCCCCCCCTCCCCCCCACCACACACACACAAGCATGGAACACCATCAAGTGTTTTATATACATAGTCTAGCATCATTGTAGGCACCTTCCAATCTGCATCCCACACAAAAGTATCACTATGCAAAATGGAATCCAAAAACAACATAGTTTCTCTCACCATCCACCTCTATTTTGCATCCAATAACCATTCACATAACATACCAGGAGATTCTCCCATTGAAGCAAAGTCGCAGGGGCTCATAACATGAAGTGCATACATTTTGCCTCTATCATAGACATAAAATTGCATGACTGTCACTTTAAAACCATATATAAAAACACCATATTATTATCTTCTCACAATTGTTTCAAATCTCTCATCAAACATACATTCCATAATATTTTGTCTCACTTTTCCATTACACATTTCCTCAAACATTTGCATCCCGCACTCAATAAAAAATTAATCATACAACATATTTAGGAAAATAGGGAAAAATTCACAAATTTGGGATAATTCTTTGTGTCTCATGGACTTGAGGTAAGGTTGTATTGTGCTAGTTTGTTGCACATTTCAGCCATAATATTCCGGAGAAAATGAATATTCCGGCTCGAGACTAACCGTGAAAATTTTGGTTTCTGGCGAGTGATTTTTCTTCACGCACGATGGCTTCTCTTCATAACAAGGGCCTTACAAATGTGCGTTTTTAATACAAAAATTTACAAGGGGTAAATCAGGCTTCATACTGATCTCCAAACCAAACCTGTGATGCTTTCCATCCTAGCTTCTTATCCTTGAAGATGAGCAAAAGCTCAACTTCTCCTTGTTGACTACCTTTGTAAACATATTTGCAGGATTTTCACTTGGATGCACCTTTCCTAGCTTTAGATGTCCCTCTTCCAAAAGAATGCGTATGAAGCGATATCTCACCTCAATGTGCTTTGTCCTTGAATGAAAGGCTGAGTTCTTTGCAAGATGGATATCTGGATATCACTGTACAAGACATAATTGTCTTGTTTAAATCCAAGGTCTTCCAAGAATCTATGAAGCCACATAATTTCTTTGCTTGACTATGTCATTGCTACATACTCTGCTTCTATGGTAGAAAGTGAGACCACCTTTTGTAGCTTTGAAGCCCAACTTATTGTTGTGCCTCCAATTGTGAAGACATAGCCAGTAGTACTCCTTCAAGTATCTTTGTCGCCTGCCTTATCTGCATCAGCATACCCTTGAAGAAAAATATAAATTCCTCCAAAATACAAAGCATTTGTTGTTGTCCCTTTCAGATACCTAAGTATCCACTTCACAGCTTGCCGGTGCTCTTTACGTGAGTTGTTGATAAACCTACTTACAACTCCCAATGCATGTGCAATGTATGGCCAGACCATAGCATACATAAGAGAACCTACTCTTGCAGCATATGGAATTGTAGACATATAGGTTCGAGACTGGCCCAACGTGAAAATTTTGGTTCTTGATGAGTGATTTTTTTCATGCACGATGGATTCTCCTCATACTGGGGCCCTTACAAATTTGCGTTATTAATACAAAAAATTACAAGGGTAAATCAGGCTCCATACTTAGCAGGTAGAAGGCTCGAGCTCAAGTTCGCACCTAGATGTACATCTAAGTGCTAGAAATCTAAAGTTGACAAGAGTTGCAAGATGGAGCCTAAGTTACATTGTAGAGGCACCCATGGAGTTTGGTAAGAGGATGGATCACGACTAGATGTACATCTAAGCGCTAAAAATATATAGCTCACAAGAGTTGCAAGATGGATCTCAAGTTATATTGAATCAACCCATGGAGGATGGTAGGAGGCTCCAGCTCACATTTGAGCCTAGATGTACATCTAAGTGCTAAAAATCTAAAGCTGACAAGAGTTGCAACATGGAGCCTAAGCTATCATAAAATCTAATATCTAACTAACCCAAATGAGTTTCCCATATTAAAATGATCATTCAATGTGGGAGAATAAACGTGAACAAGGGTTAGAATATAGACATGTGCTTATGGATCTATCTCAACACGGGGCCAAAGTCATAGGGTCCAAATGAGAGATGGTCTGCCAAAGAGTAATGCTAGCTAATGGAGCTTAAAGACCTTAGGGTTAGCTTCATTAAAGACATCCAAAGATTTGTTTTAAAAGTCCTTAGACCTTAGGCAAGCTAGGGTTGTGCTTGAGGTGGGAACCCGGCCCAAGCTTGAGGTGCTTGTCGTGCTTGCTATGATTAAGGTGCTTGTTGTGCTTGTTGACTAAGATTGCTTGAGGTGCTTGTTATGCTTGATGAGTGTAAGATCCCCAAATTTTGGGTCTCTTTTGAAAATAAGAAAAACAGATTCGAATGTCTGCTTTGTCAAATTCTAATTTAAGATGCTTGATTGACAGTATTGTACGATTCTAAAGTAAAAAGTAAGGCCGTTTCCATGTTCTAGTAGGTCAGACAGACGTTTGGTTCAGTTTTGAGAAAATTCGCTATTTTTAGCTTTTTCATGCTTTTAGGCGTTTTTTTCAAAAAGCAGGGTCGGATCCTTAATCTACGTGTTCCAGAGAAGCTATGGTTCAATTTTGTGAAATCTTATTTTTGAGTGCTTTTCATGCTATTTTTAGCTTTTCATGATTTATAGTGCTTTTAGTGAAAAGCGAATCCGCTTTCTTATTCCAGTGGACAAGGGAACTCGTGGTTCAATTTTAGATTTTAGTTTTTTTGCTTTTTATGCTATTTTTAGCTTTGGCATTTTTGAAAAGCAATGTGCTTTTTAGGATGACCTAAACATAAGAATATTAATTTTAGTCTTCGTCGGATTTAAAAATGGCTACCCGGAGAAGAAACGAAATTAAACGTGATTTTTACGGGATTTTGTTCATAAAAAAAGTAGTATCGTAATTACATCGGGCGGTATGGGAAAGTACTAATTATGTTAGAACATCACGGTGTAGCATAGTCTAGTCAAGGTTTCATTAGTCGGCCGGATACTGTTCAATTGGTCAATTTTACTGTAAAAACTGAATGGTAAGTGGGGGAGTTGACCACCGAAAGCCATGCCATGTTTTTCGAAAAATCCCAAAAGCTGTGCAGCTATTCCTAGCTGGGAAGGTAGTGCTACTTTTTTCCTTGGGCCTCATTCCAACCTTGCCCAGTGCCTATAAATTCATATGCAGTGCTCAGTTTTCAGTGCCATCTATTGTGTCTACTACCGCAAGGCAATACATATCTATTATACGGAGTGGTGCAAGCTCTTCATCACCATCTGCATAAGCTCTCGCTCTCGTTTACGGGAAGAAGAAGAAGAAGAAGAAGAAGGATACTCTCTCTCTCTCTCTACTTGCTTACTATCTCCTCTCTCGTTTCACGGTGTACGCGCTCTCCGAAAGCTCTCGTGGTGAACACCTCTACGTAGCTCTCATCACCTCTCTCTTGCGGCAAAGCAAGAAGCCTTTTGACAATCCCTAATCAATTCTAAAGCACAGTGAGAAGCTTTAGACTCCATAGCCATCATCATCTCTCTCTCTTTCTCTCTCTTTCTCTATGTTGTTTTTCTGAGTAGATACCCTCTCGGTGATTATTTTTTCATATAGGAGTGTATGTATGGATTTCTTGAGTGTGTAGGAAGTTGCCTCATGATTAATTTATCATGTTTAACACGTTAATTTATGCACATGATGTATTTATGATCACGTGCTTGCATAAAAAGAACTTTTCGTTCACATCATAGAAGCGGTAGGAACAGTGTTTTGGTCGTAACTTACAAACCGTTATGAAACAGCCCGAACCCTTCGACCAGAGATAAAACACATCATTTAGAACATTTTATCTCTTGGGTGTCATGTGAAAATCACGCACAAGCTAAGAGATATGGTCAAAAAGCATCTTGCTGTCCACTACACAGTCAAAATTTTGGACCCCAGGCTCCTTGGGAGAACCACTATATAGATTCACTGGATAAGAAAAACCACTTAGCCAATTGGAAATCTTGATTAAAATTGATGATAAATATATTTAGGTCTCCGTTATTACCTTGGATATGAAATGTCGGGTTCAAAGGGGTTCGAAAGGCGAGCCAGGTCAGCATGGGGCTGCTAGCTGTGGGAGAAGAGAGAAAGAAAAGATGCACCACACCGCACACTTGTCAAGTAACCTCTTCAAAACAGGAACAAAGTGCCAAAATAATTGAATTTTATGATGCCTACAAAATCCAATGCACAATAGCCAAGGCGGTGTTGTTAATAGCACCATTAACGTAATTAATTACAAATAAAGGAGTTGAAGCTCCCGTTTACAAAATCTAGGCCAAATTAGTTTAGCCTACACTGATTCAAAATGTCCATTGGTGATTGATGTTGATGAACGTAAGGCTAATCATGATGATTGGCCACAAAAATTTTCCCTGTGCTGCCAAATCCGCCTCTTACTGCTTATACTCTTGATTGGATCAGGCTTTCTCTCTGCAAGAGAGAGAGAGTTCCACCTTTCTTATCTTTGGACTCTTTCTAAGCTTCGAGAACAAGAGTTATGCTTCTCTTCCTTGCTTTGAGAACGAGAGAGAGATGCTTCTCTTCCTTGCTTCACAAGCTCCCTTCTTGTATGCTCGTGCCTCCTCTCTAGAAGAGAGAGAGAGAGAGAGAGAGAGAGAGAGAGAGAGAGAGAGAGAGAGAGGGAGAGACAACATCGTGCCTTGGTCGAGGAAGAAAGATAGACCTTAGAGAGAGCTCGGTCTTGTTCTTCTTCTCTCCTTCGTTCTCATGCCACAAAAAAAACCTTCTTCCTCTTTCGTTCCTGCTCCTTTTTGCAATATCCCCTTCCCTCCTCTCTTGCCCTCGTTTTCTCCTCTCAAAAAGTCTTCTGTATTTAGGCTTTAAAGAAGTTCCCTCTCTTTGCTTGTCTGGGCGGCGTGACAAGCCGCCTGGTGACGTGGCAAGTCAAATACTCGACTAGGTTGACAAAACCCGACGAAATCGGTGTCGAAAGGGGCGCCATGGCTCAGTGAGTAATTTGCGCTTCATGGCAGACATTAGTCGAGCTCGCTACTGTGCGTAATGAGCGCATCTTCTCCTGCGCAGTCCCCTACTCGCTGCTCCTACTTTCTCTTTCTTTTGTTTTCCTTCCCTTCACACACAATATGCTTCTTTCTTTATTCAATGGGTGGCCATTTTCTCCTTACTTTGAGCGGCTACATTGGGCACCATATTTGATATACATATCGGGCAAGGCATCGCCTCCACGGCATCCTTCTCTAGCAACCCCTACGTAGCAATCTCATCAATTATTCTCTCACCCACATCCTGTTGGGTAAATCCCGCAATCAGCATGCTCTAAGAGACGACATTTCGGACTAAGAGCTCATCAAGAAATATTTGTGCTTTCGTTAATAATCACATTTGGCATACATTTTGGTGATCAAAGCTTCACCAAATCTTTCATTTGCCCTTTGTTGACAATATCATTGTGATTTTTACTGCAACCAATGTGCTCCAAGAGACACATTTTAAATTCTTCTTGCCACTACCATTTGTGGCCCACCAATTTGATGACTGAGCCATCATCTACTTTTGGAAGCCACCATCCCGAACTTTGTGGGCCCACTAAATGAGGTTGCCAAATCTGCCAAAAGTCATCTGGTACCTCATCATTGGTCATTGTCACCGACTCCAAGCATTATTATCTTACAGCTCCAAGCTTCGATTGGCATTCTGTAAATTTTTATAGACTTCTCAAGCTGCATAGAACGCATACAAACCCTACTAACGCTATTAAATTCCGAGATGGCACACTGATCGAGGTAATCAACTTGGCACGGAATTGGCCTCCAGGGAAACTTAAACTAGTAATAACTTGGCAACCAGATCTCCGATTCCTGATCTGAAAAGATCGACGTGCTCCTTTAGTCCCATGCATTACCTTCATTTCTATCCCCTCAACTGTAGTTGCCCAATCCGGTACGGATCTGCAATTGACTCAAACTTCAAACTGTTATAACTTTTTTGTCGTAGCTCCAATCGACAAGCTGTAAAGACAGGCTGTTAGAGAAATTCAAGCATTGTAGTTCTAGATCATAAACTCCCATCTATAATCACTCAAGCATACTACTTTTTAGCATCATCAAGACATCTGTTGGCCCTTTAAAGACCCATCTAGCATACATTAACCATACAATTAGCTTGTTAACAAGCCCTGAGCACTGATCAAGGATTAGGTAAGCTTCAATTAAGCTCAAATTGCATCTTTTTGGTATCTTTCTTAGCATGGGAGAGGAGCTGCATGACATCCACCCCCTCTAAACCTGCACTGCCTCTGGTCTATGCCAATTTCACTTAAGTATCATGATCAAGAGCATCATCAAGCTCATCATCTGATGCATACATCACATTATCTTGAGGAGGCTGATTTGTGTTGAAATATTCAATGTAATCTCACCTTCTCATTGCTTAAACAACTTAACTCTTTTTCCTACAATAGGCACCTTAAGCTCAGTACCATCAAGCTCACATAACTTATATGTCGCATTAGCATAAGCATGTAGCACCACATATGGTCCAAACCATCATTAACCATCTTCCGCAAAGCAATGTACTGGTTCTCCATGCTACTGTCATATACAAGGACCCAATCCCCATCTTTAATAGCATGAGGTCGTAGTCTGTGCTTACCATCAAATGTTGCTTTATTTTGTAACCTCGCTTCCTTAAGCTTCACTTTAGCCTGTTCAATATCTTCCTGACGCCTTTCAAGTTGGAAAATGCGCAAAGCAAGAAAATATTTTGTAGTCATACCTTCTTCCCATGGAATTATGGTCCAAGAAATAACCGCTTCCTTTGTAGGCATAATGGGTTTTTGCCCATGCATCAACTCGAATGGGATAAAACCTATAACAGAACTATGTGTAGTACGATCAACTCATAAAGCAAATGGTAAGAATTTAGGCCAATCACCAATATGTTCGTGGCATGCCTTTGCTAAAGCTTTAAAAATAGGTGAATGCCCTCTTTCACTTTTTCCATTCCCCTATGGATTGTATGCTGTAGTGAGAGCCAATTTAATGTCCAAGCGAGCAAAGAAATCCCAAGCTTCATCTGCATCTAGCTCTCCTATGTCAGCAGTAATTTTACCAACACATCCATACTTGGAAATCACATCTTCAAGCAAGAACTTGCGTATTGAACTGGTAGCTTTGGTACGCAAAGCTCTACCTTCAACCTTGTTAGTAAGATCTTCTCTGGCAAGAACAATATACCTCATTTTCCACACTCCTATTGGCATTGTAATAAGGTCCACCACCCATTTGTAGTGCATAGCCAGTGGATAATTGGGATGCAATCCATCTTGATGTCGCACATTAGAATATTGTTGGCATACTAAGCATGTCTCCACAAATTGAGCCACATCTTTATACATACCTTTCCACCATTATCGATCCTTAATCTTGACAAAAGTTGCCCAGAATCCTCTGTGTCTAGCCCATAAACTTTCATGAAATTATTTGATAACATGCTGTTGAGTCGCTTTATCACAAACCATTGCGGTACCCCTCCTGGGCGTTTTGATTGCTTCCATAAATGTCCATCCTTCAGAAAATAGCCAAAAGCCTTCTTTCTGATCCTTTTATACTCTTGATCCATCCACCCTTCATGCTTAGTAAGAGTGCTAAGGTAGAGACCGATCAAAAGCCATTCTCCATTATAGAACTCTTCAAAAAATACTTCAAAAATATGAACAATGTTACCACAATTTGCATGTAGATGAGAAGATGTATAAAACTTCAAGCCAGCATCATCACTCGTGGTAAGCATATCTTCTTCATCTTCAAATCTAGCCCTTGATAACATATCTGCAATAGGATTATCTCTACGTGCAATATGACAAAATTTAGGATTAAGAGGTTTAATATAAGCTATCCATCGTAGCATGGCAATGTCCGGAGTAGAGCAGTTGGCAATCATCCCTATCAATGGCAAGCAATCTGTCTCTACCATGAATGAAGCTCCAAAATTATATTCTTTATCAGACCTTAGAGCAGTAGCAACGTCCCAAAGTTCTCTCTTAACCTGTGGGTAACCTCGTTGATGAGCATTGAGCACCTTTGCTCCAAATCGAACTGCATACCTATGTCCTTCATCATCATCTTGACCTATAGCCCACCCAATAGGCTAGTGTCGGCTGTTAAGATTACTAGCCTTCCACATTTGTAATCAACCTTCCTCAAGGTAAGAGCCTCAAGAAGCATTTGCTTTAGCTTCCCGATAGCCTTCGTATGGACTTCTTTCCAAACAAACCTCTTTCCTTTCCTTAGCAATTGATAAAGCACCTCTGCAACATGAGAAAAATGTGGTAGCCAAATAAGATAGAATACACATGCACCCAAAAATCAACAAACTTTAGTAACTAAAGAGCACCTTTCCTTCATCTTTTGAATAGCTTCAACTTTAGTTGGACTCGGCCTTCTACCTTCTGGATTGTACATATGCCCCACAATTAAAACCTCTTTAGCACCAAAAGTTGATTTTCGCCTTAAAAGTGTTAACTTCTTCAAGCCTGGATAAAATAGCATCACAGTCAAAAATATGTTGAGCAACAAACCACCAGCACCTCCT
Source organism: Adiantum capillus-veneris (assembly GCF_014529385.1). NCBI lineage: Eukaryota > Viridiplantae > Streptophyta > Polypodiopsida > Polypodiales > Pteridaceae > Adiantum > Adiantum capillus-veneris. The sequence continues at coordinate 19,874,738 of NC_140958.1, forward strand.
CTGATATTTTACCATGCCTTTGGATCCTTCTTCACATCCTTTAATTGGTAGATCATCAATGAAAGGCATAGTAATATGAGGGATAAAGTCCCTTAATACCTTATTCATTCTGTTCATCATATGGGCTATAGAATTATTTGCACCCTGTGGCAGAGTACACATCCTTACCAAGCTCAGAGGAATGTGCATTGTAGTAAGGTCCTGCTCTCCAAAGCTAACTGAAATTGATCATATCCAAAGTAAATGTCACCCATAGAGTAGATTGATCTACCTGCAAAGGCCTCAACAAATTCATACACAATTGGGCCAGTACCCACATTGTGGATTGTTACCTTGTTAACCGGCTTCATGTCTTGTATGAACCTTAAAGCACCATTTTTCTTTGGAATAGTGAACCATCGATTGGAGTACGGTGCACATGATGGCTCCAAAATTCCCATTTGTATCTTCTCATTAAGCAAATCAATAAGCCTTGGCAACAAGTGAGCTTTAGGAACTGGAATGGGACGTAAGCTCCACGTCATGTGAGTAACAATGAATATAACCATAGGTGAAACAACACTTGGATCCACACATCCAATCTCACTCGGCTCAAAAGCAAAAGCTTTATTGTGTTTTTTGAGCATACCTTGAAAGCACTTGATTTCCTCTTCGTCGAGAAAACCATCTTCTCCAATCTTCAGCTGTTTCAATGTCTCCTTAGTGAATTTATGCCCAATGCTCTTTGGATTCCTGAGCATAGGCTGTCAGGAAGCTTCTTTGATCACCCCATCACTTCCTTCTGGTAGAGGTGTAGCCACTGGTCTCACTTTCTTTGCAACATTATTGTACTTCATCTCTACCTGTGCTTCAACTGATTTACCCACTTCATCCTCAATATGCATAAGTGCCTTGTATATGTCCAACTCTTCATACATGTCCATTGAGTGCACTTTAACAACTTCAGTTCCACTTTGTAACCTGTTTTGCATGATATCCTCAAGTTATAACATAGTGTCAACATAAGAAATCTCTTTGAAGATTCGTCAAATCATATCATCTGGTTCAAGCACATCACATCCCTGCGATTCACTTTGAATACTTGAAATATATTTTCTCCCACTTAGGTAAATCATTAATTTTTTTGTAAGATACTGAACCCTCAGGTGTCAATCACAAAAATTATGAAGAGAAGGTTTCTCTTTGTGAGAACTTCTCCTCACTTGTGCCACCATAGTCCCACTTTATAGTGGCACCCCAAGAAAATCCTGAGCAAATCTATGTTCTTTTGAAATCTTTGCATATCTTTGGCAGTGGACGATCACGTAAACTATCTTTGTTCCTGGCATGGTCAACACATACAGTCAAAATTTGAACCTCTTTATTACCATCTCGGCTCAAAACCCTCTCATAGTCCAAGCCATTATCTAGCATCTTGGTTTCCATTCGCACAACCCTAATATAGGACTATCCCAAAATCAGTGGGTAGGAGGAATTCTCCTGTATAAAAAGGTTTTGCTCATCACAGACATCTCCAATAGTTACCTTGACGTTTTCACATGCACTATAAAGATCGCCTGGAAGCATGTTGGTAGCTCGTATCCGCCAATTGTGGTCCACATCAATAGGCCACTTCCCCTTCTGGTGCAAAATCTTTGTGATAAGATTGATTTTGAAACCATGGTCTATAAGGGCTAAGACCGGTTCCTCAATGTCGCCAAGATTTACCACAGTTTCAGTCATTGCTCTTGCCCAATGAGTCCTTGAAAAATGACTCTTGGGTATAATTTCATCGTCTTCCCCGTCATTAAAATGCATGTTTCTTACCTCGGGTATAATTGGGTTTGAAACCACCACAGACCTCGACTCTTCTTCTTCAAGATCTACCAAATATTCTTCACAATCATCCAAAATTGCTTCAATGTGTCAAACCACTTGGCTCTTAACTGGATCTCGCACTTGGCAATTCCCAGAATATCACCCAATGTGCAAAAACCTTCTTTAGATCTGTACCCAATTCAATGTCAGATTTAAGCTTATACGAGGGTCCGGGCTTACCTTGCTTTTTGTCCTTTGGTGCCTCCTCCATAACCACTTCGGGAGCGGGCTTAGGAGTAGGCCCTTCCTCTTTCTTGTTGCTTGATCTCGTTGCCCTTTCTAATGTCCCAACAACATCTTCATCCCTTTTCCGCTTCTCTTCCGCCATAGCCTCGCTCGCTTGGGACTTAGCAATAAATGCATATACTGAGAGAGAATCTACTAGATCTATCCACCCTGTGGTTTCTCAAATAGACTTTCCTACTTCTTGTAGTTTCCCATAAGTTATCTTTCCTGCTTTTGTTGTCTTAAAAACATAAGGCCATAATTGAGCCTTTGCACGTGCACCTTCATCATCTCCCTTCTCGTAGACCTGTAGCCCATACATAGCAGCTTCCACAAGAGCAACAGTATGTTGCATCTCTTCCACTAACTTTTTCATACCGCCCCTGCCAAAGTTTAAGTGGAGCATTTCACCTGTTGCCTTGAGATGAATCTTCATGTCTTTCCAGAAAACCACATTTCTCTTGTAAGCTTCATCAAATTCATCACACTCCTTCACATAGCTATGGTCTTCACTATTGCACCACATGCATCAATTATCCCAACCTTTGCGTGGTGGTTGTTGTTTAGGCTCTAAAGTAGACCGCTTTGCAGCTAATCCTTTCAGTTTAACAGCCTCTAAATTTAAATTTAGCTCTTGTATACCTTTAACCAGTTCATCGAGAATTGGCTCCTCCACCTTGGGTATTGCAAAGGATGGCTTCACCTTAGTTTCTTCTTCCACAACATCCATGATGTCGGCGGCCACAATCAGCTTATCAACTCTCTTTTGTTGTTTCACTATCATGTTTACCGCTTTAGTGACTATCTTCCAATCATACGTTAATCCTAGTTCACCTATCGGATCCTCCAGCAATTGTACCAAACCCTTCTGAAGTCGTTGATCAGCAACTTGAATAAACAATTCCACCTTTTGGTCCTTCATCGAATGCTGCTTCGTTGTAGATAGCTGGTCAAATTTCTTTTCAAATTCTCGTAGTAGCTCTCATGCAGACAAGTCCTTATTCTTTTTTTTCACCCACTTCATGAAGCTTTGTCTGGTCACCCTCTGATAATCTTCAAGGAAATACTCCTCCTGCAACACCTTCTTGAACTCCTGCCAATCCAGCGTGTGAACCGTCTGAAGGTCTTTAATCTTGGCCCTCAGTTCAGGTACCACTATTAAATGAAACCCATCTACTACATTTTGGTTATCAATTCCGTTATCTTCCATAGATTGCTCGTAAAGGTTACAAAATTTTGAAATATCTCGACTTTCAAACCACTGCAATTTATCTGCAACCGCCTGTCGAGTTTTACGAATCCGCTCTTGCAAACTATATTACTGCTAGACAGCCTGTTGTTGTTGCATGTATGCTGCAAATTGTTGCATCATCTACTGCATGATTGTCTCCTATGGTGTAGACATATCCGTCAGTCTAGATCTCCCACCCCTGCTGGTTTCACGTCCGGTTCACCAAGTTGTCGGGTTCAAAGGGGTTCGAAAGGCGAGCTAGGTCCTGCTAGCTGTGGGAGAAGAAAGAAAGAAAAGATGCACCACACCACACAATTGTCAAGTAACCTCTTCAAAACGGGAACAAAGTGCCAAAATAATTGAATTTTATGATGTCGACAAAATCCGACACACAATAGCCAAGGCGATGATGTTAACAACATCGTTAACTTAATTAATTGCATATAAAGGAGTTTAAGCTCTCTTTTACAAAATGTAGGCCAAATTAGTTTAGCCTGCACTGATTCAAAAGGTTCGCCAGTGACCGGTGTTGATGAACATAAGGCCAATCATGATTATTTGCCCACAAAAATTTTCCCTGTGTTGCCAAATCCGCCTCTTACTGCTTATACTCTTGATCGGAGCAGGCTTCCTCTTTGCAAGAGAGAGAGTTCTGCCTTGCTAAGCTTTGACCTCTTTCTAAGCTTTGAGAATAAGAGAGATGCTTGCTTCACAAGCTCCCTTCTTGTATGCTCGTGCCTCCTCTCTAGAACGAGAGGGATGCTTCTCTTCCTTGCTTCACAAGCTCCCTTCTTGTATGCTCGTGCCTCCTCTCAAGAATGAGAGAGATGCTTCTCTTCCTTGCTTCACAAGCTCCCTTCTCGTATGCTCGTGCCTCCTCTCAGAGAGAGAGAGAGAGAGAGAGAGAGAGAGAGAGAGAGAGAGAGAGAGAGAGAGAGAGCATCATGCCTCGGTCGAGGAAGCGAGAGAGCCCCTAGAGAGAGCTCGATCTTGTTCTTCTTCTCTCCTTCATTCTCATTCCACAAGAAAACCCTCTTCCTCTTTTGTTCCTGCTCTTTTCCCCTTCCCTCCTCTCTTGCCTCGTTTTCTCGTCTCAAAAACTCTTCTATATTTAGGCTTTAAAAAAATTCCCTCTCCTTGCTTGTCACGGTGGCGTGACAAGCCGCCGGGTGACGTGGCATGTCAAACAGTCGAGGTCGGCAAATCCTGTCGAAATCGGTGTCAAAAGGGGCGCCATGGCTCAGTGAGTTTTTAATGCTTCATGGCGGACATCACCCGAGCTCGCTATTGTGCGTAATGAGCGCATCTTCTCCTGCGCAGTCCCCTGCTCACTACTCACGCTTTCTCTTTCTTTTTTTTCCTTCCCTTCACACACAATATGCTTTTTTCTTTATTCAATGGGAGGCCATTTGCTCCTTACTTTGGGCACCCACCTTAGGCACCATATTTGGTATACATATCTGGCAAGGCACCGCCTCGCACTGCATCCTTCTCCAGCATCCCGTGCCGAGCAATCTCATCAGCTATTCTCTCACCCACAACCTATTGGGTAAATCCCGCAATCAACACGCTGACATTTTGGACAAAGACCTCATCAAGAAATTTTTGTGCTTTAATAAATAACCACATTTGGCATACATATCAGTGATCAAAGCTTCGCCAAATCTTTCATTTGCCCTTTGCTGACAATATCATCGTGATTTTTACTGCAACCAATGTGCTCCAAGAGACACCGTTTTAGATTCTTCTTGCCACTACCATCTGTTGCCCACCAATTTGATGACTGAGCCATCATCTTCTTTTGGAAGCCACCGTCCCGAACTTTGTGGGCCCATTAATTGAGGTTACCAAATCTGCCAAAAGTCATTTGGACCTCATCATCGGTCGTTGTCACCGACTTCAAGCATTAATATCTTACAGCTCCGGACTCCCATTAGCAGGTTGTGATTTTTTATAGACTTCTCAAGCTGCATAGAATGCATACAAACCCTATTGAGGCTGTAAAATTCCCAGATGGCACACTGACTAAGGCAACCAACCTGGCATGAAACTGGCCTCCGAGGAAACATAAACTGATAATAACTTGGCGACTAGATCTCCGATTGCTGATCTGAAAAGACCGACGTTCTCCACAAAGTGAGCACTTGAAGCCCATGCATTCACTTCATTTTTGTCCCCTCAGTTGCAATTGCCCAATCCGGTATGGATCTGTAATTGACTCAAACTTCAAACTGCCATAACTTTTTCGTCGTAGCTCTAATCGATGAGCAGTAAAGACAAGCCGGTAGATCACTTCAAGCACTACAACTCTAGATCATAAACTCCCATCTATAATCACTTCAAGCATACTCCATTTTAATATTATCAAGACATCTGTTGGCCCTTTAAAGCCGCATCTGGCATACATTAATCGTACAATTAGCTTGTTAGCAAGCCCTGAACAGTGATCAAGGATTAGGTTAGCTTCAATTAAGCTCAATGTACATCTTTCTGGTATCTTTCTTAGCATGGGAGCGAAACTGCACAACAACGAGTTATTAGTCATTCCATAACCGGGTTTACCTAGGCGTGTAGGGGTGCCACCCCCCAGGGGGAGTACCATATGACATCATGAGTTAATCGAGCTATTTATATATGATTTATGGTTTATCTTGGTGAGTTGATTTCAAGTATAGATGTCCATAAACTCTATGGTGGTCAAAGGCTGAGATCCCTCATGGATTATGGTTGTGATTTTATGGTGAAAGCCGGTGTGGCTCTTGGTTTTTTTCTAGATATAGTTACGCTTCCAAAATGCTGCCAAAATTTTCACAGCCATGTTATGTTCTAAAGTGGTTATGCAGGATTGGTTGTGCCTCACCCAATTTGGGTAGAGTGCTCACCCGTGTGATGTGATTGGATTATGGTTTATGGTTTGGGTTTAGATCATGAAGCGATCCAGATGGTTTATGGTAGACGTGTAAGGGTAGAGACCCTGTACACTCTAACTGCTTGGAAAAGATTGTTTGTGCATATGGAAGGTGCTATTGTGATTGGACTCAGTTATGTTTCTCATGGCAATGTCACTACAATACTAGGATCACCTACATCGCTTAGCCTTAGATAAAAGGGTCGTTGACCTGGGGCTTTGCTTGATCGAGGGTGTTGTCTAGGTCTTCTCTTTTTTTTAGGCTCATCTACACGGTTAGTGCGTCAGAGGTTGAACGACTTACACGCATCAGGGATTTTGTCTTGGCTTTGCCTAAACACCTGATGCTGGGCATCGAAGAGACGTGGCACCTAAACTGGTATGATTGGTGTTGATACCCTACCACCTACTGGTATTTGGGATCCTTTCAGAGCTCGGGTTCATGGAGGGAGGCAAAGCGACTTCAGCTTATATCTGGCTCAGGTAGGTTGGAGGTGTTCTGGCTCGCTCCCGGCGAAGTGAAATTCTCTCTATGCGTAGTAGAGTGGAAGTGGATGGGTGGACCTCTCGATCCCTACATAGGGTCCGATGCTCTACTAGTTATTTTTTCATATTCTTTTTTATGTTATGGTATACCCAAATTTTTGTCATTGCATTAATATATGGTTGCCTGTTTCATTTAGATGGCGCATTTAAAGATTTTATATTGTCATTCTCTCATGTCTCTGTGCACTCTATTTCACCCTCCACTATATTCTCTCTCTCTTGCCACAATGCGATGTACACATATATTCACCCTCCACAATGTTATTTTATTCTTGGTATGCTTTCATTCATCACACCCATTCAAGGGTAGCACTAGCCAGTAGATGCCTCTGGATGCAGTCCGGCTCATGGCCTAAACTCCATGCTTGGTCGGGTGTTGAGAACTCCTCTGCTATGAAAACTCTAATGTATATTGGAAATTATATGAAGGTGTAAGTTGTATATTTTGTGCATAAACCCCTTGGGAGGGGTATCTCTCACACCTGGTATGAGAGCCAATGCTTAAGGTTAAGAGAATAGCTTAAAGCCTGATACTAGTCGGGTTAGTTATACATCGTACACGCATTCGTGCATGCTGTTTGGGAATTGATATTTTATTCATGATGCATCTATAAGTGACATTGGTTGGTGGTACCTGCTTAACTTGTCTTCTTGAATGGAAGTATTTGGTTTGAGTTATGGTGAAGTGGTTGAAGTGTTCAACAAGGGCGTTGTAATTTCTTTGAATGTTTATTTTGTAGTAACAAGTGGCTCCCAGAGTGACGTCTGAATGCTTTAGCCAAGGTAATGAGGTTTTGGCCATAATGTTCAACAATATGGAAACACGGTTATCAAGAGATACAAGAGAACCCTTTTACTTAGAAATCAGGACCAAAGGTCTTTGGCATGCCAGGAAGCACAACTTGTTGAAAGAGTGTTGACCATAGTTACCTTACCCGTCACTAAGAACCCTTCCGTCAATTCTTTGTTTACATTGACGATAGTCCAAGAGACTAGTTTACCAACCTCAGGCTACTTCAACTCAGAGTGTGGTTAGGCATAGACAATATGTTCTACTACTCGGAAATATGCTCCCAAACTTTAAGGATTACCGAAGTTGCTGAGAGGTTTGAAGCTCTTGCAGTTGTCATAGGGAAAGAAAAACTAGAAGATAATTATATACCACATTGTCACGTGGGAGGTCTAAGAGATACCATGTCATGAGAGAAAAAAATATTTAGAGAATTGGCTCTGAGATATCTGTAATATTATAATGAAATCATAAAAATCAAATTTGATGAATAAAAGAGACATAGACTCAGTTTTGGTTCACATATGTACTAAGTTTTCTCTCTCCTTGTCTTGTTTTTTATCTAGATCTTCTTAATTGTCTAGATGAACTCCCAAGTGATTTTTCACAAAGGATCTTTTTCAATTATGCGGTCGGATTCAATATCCATTGGGGAGTTGAAGTGGCTCGAACTTCAAAGGGAACTAGAGACTACCTTGTTCTAAACACTTATGTAGCATGGGAGTTGTATGTTGAAGCCTAACCTGAACATTGGACACAAGAGCCTGATAAGTTTATGGCCTATCCACAATTTTGGGTCAAGAAAAAGATCCAAGAAAGCGACGTCAAAGTACAGGGATATGTTCTTTACCTTAACCTGTGTTCGCTTTTGGACATACCAAGTCGAGAGATCATTCTTAGTAAGAAGACCCTCATGCTAAACCAAAGATACAGTTTCTGTGAAAAAGTCATAATCAGAGTACGGAAGAAGTCAAATGGCGTAGACTCTATTGAACCAGTCCTGGGGTACATCATAGAATCAAAGTTCATAGAAAAAACACTAGGACTGGTTCAATAGAGTCTACGGACCCATTCTCAAATACAATCCTCACAATGTCACTATTATCTTTGTTGACTATGAGAAGCCCCAGATGCATTAGTTACTTTGCTCAAGCGCATGATACAATGGCAGTGAATTTGAGTAGATATTTCTACAGAGATGATATAAATGAACGGCACGCTCATATAAATTGCTTTAATGCAATACCACCACGGATGTATCACCAGGAGAAGAATGGTACGAAAAGGAAATTTTAGTGCACAAGTTGAAGTTATAAACTTTAAAACTCAAGATGTGAACAAATATAAGGGTAGAACCTCGGTTGTAGGGACCAAGAATTGATTCATAGGGCATGTATCTTCCTAAAGACACTATGTATCGTTTTGGGATTTTACGGTTATTAAGTTTTGGTTTTGATATGACTCATACTGTTTTGAAGTCATAATATTTGAGTTTGGATCTTAGGTTTTATCATTCTAACTAACTTGAGAGATGGGGTGTGTGTGTAGTTGACTGACATCTTATCTTGAGGGATATGGGCGAATATACTCTCCCGTATTATGGTGGAAGAGAATCTTCAAACAAGAGTGGAAGTGCAATGGCTTGTCACTACCACACATAATGGAAAAGATAAGAAAAGGTTATTGTCCACGGATTGTATTGTACCTAATACATTCTGAGTTTGGTACCACTACGTTGCAAGAAACCTCGAGTTTAGACCACCTAGAAAAAAATCCTTGCCCATTGGAAGTATCGAAAAGATCCAATCCAAGTTATAAAAGGAGATCATTGTCACTAACCAAGTGTTTTACATAAATGTTTATGAACTTACCTTGAGACCGACAACGGAAACATGGATAGCTAGGAATATACTTCCCTTAGTAATGCCTACGGGATGTTTCAACATTGTCATGTTCAATGTATGAGGCAATCAATGCCAGACCAATGACCAACATTCCTTTAGCCCGATACCTTGGAAGTTGTTTTTTAACTTGTTTAGAAAGTCCATAATCCACAATCCTCACCATGTAAAAGTTTTATACAATGCCTATAACAAACCCCGGTGCCTTGCAGATTGTGCAAATATGCACAACTCTGATGGGTGAGACACACCGGATGGGTTTCCAAAAGAATTTGCTTACTTCGATGACTACTTCGGTTACAAGAAGGCAATAGTTCACAGCAAAATGAGAGTACTTGTAACTAATCGATCTCTTACCCAACAATGGTATGATTCACACGCTAATGAGAAAATGTTTCAACCAAAGATCAAAAAAGATTATTGGGATCACCTGTCTGATATACTCAAAGAATGTGATAGCTATGTCCATTGGTGGAGGGATGTCACAATGGCTACTATCAGGTGCCTTATGTCAACGCTATTACGACTTATTAGAAACTTTCAAGGCACTTTGTAGACTTTTTGGAACCCCAAACTTTTGTGATATAGAAATTGGTTATATTTATTCGTTATTCTTTCTCCTTCTCTATCTCTTATCTTATTCTCAATCGTCTAATTTTATCTCACTTAAAGGACTTCGAGCGGTCTAGAATATTGTACTAAGTGTGACCTTGGTTGATATGGTGCAGTAAGTTATCATGCCTTCTAGAGAAAATACTGCTACTGATAACGCAAATGCGTCTATTTCTCTTCAACACACCATCATTGATAGAGACATTGGTGCTATGCTTCAAAAGTCTCAAAGGCTAGAAACTTCAGCGGGAAGGCAAAGATATAGGCAAAGTTCTTGAAGATTGGATTGAGCGTATTAGGTTTAATGGCCATGTGGCCGATTGCCCATCACTAATTGCTACTAACCCTAAGTGTATAGCTATACACTTGTGTGACCACTAACACTAAGTAGAGTGTGTATTGTGCCTAAGTGCATAAGATAGAGAAGAAAGAAAGGGGGCACACAGTGTGTCGGCTCTCCCCCTCCAACCTGTATGTGTGTGGCTATGGTGGTGTGTGTGTGAGTGTGTGTGCGTATTCATCTTCCTCTTCCGCTATGCTCCCAGCTCCTCTCCTTCATCTGGTATCAAAGCTGTTTTATTCCCGAAATCGCTTCCGTGTGCACACTTTCGAGAGCAAGCAGGGTTCCGACTTCGGCATCGATAAGTTCAGCATTCTGAGAGTGTTTCCAGTAGGTGTCTTGAGGTTTTAGCCCCCTTCTTTTGGAGCCATTCGTACCATCAGAAACCTCAATCGAGCTACGGTTTAGGAACTGCATTTCTCAGCTCTCTTTTGGTAGTTTGTGCTACAAAGATTCCATAGCCATTACAGGTACAACTGTTGTAGTCTCTTCCATCTACGAGCGCTACGGCTCATTTAGGAGTGTGTAGCCTCTTTCGGAGTGGCCTCACACACACATATGGAGTGGGAGTTTGACGGCATTGTGTTCTTCGACTAAAGGTACAGATACAGGTACAGGTACATAGAGCGGCTTGGTTAGCTTCCTCTGTGCTTCTCGACCTCGATTTTGGCTTCGGCTAGGCATCGACATTGACTCACAGGCTACAAGTTTCAGTGCTTGCGATATTCTGGTTCCAGTGGGAGCAGTTTTTTAATGCGTACATGCATATGTTGGCACTGTTGACAGTTGTAAATCAACAACAGGTTGGATTTACACATTTGTTGGTTATGCTATTTCTTGAAGATCCATTCTTCAAGACTGTACATCCATTTCTACCACAAAGGCAAAGTATGTTGCATTGAGTGAGGGATGCAAAAAAGCTATTTAGCTTGCTTGCCTAGTGAAAGATCTTGGATTGGAACAGTGTACACCACTTCTTCATTGTGATAGTCAGAGTGCTATTGTCTTGGCTCACAATCTAGTGTTTCATTTCAAAACGAAACACATTGATGTGCGTTATCACTTCAGCCGTGAATGCCTGACAAACAAGAGCCTTGATTTAGTGAAGATTCCTACGTCAGAGAACACAGCGGATGCACTCACTAAAAGTCTCTCCAGCCATCAGTGTCAGCACTGTCGTGAGTTGATGGGCATTGGGTGAAGCGTGGTTCTCTTCCATTCCTATGGTCTCCCACATTGGCCATCAAGTGGGAGAATGTTAGGTTTAATGGCCATGTGGCCGACCGCCCATCACTAACTACTACTAATCTTAAGTGTACAACTATACACTTGTGTGAGCCACTAACACTAAGTAGAGTGTATTGTGCCTAAGTGCATAAGATAGAGAAGAAAGAAAAGGGGCACAGAATGTGTGGCGGCTCTCCCCCTCCAACATGTCTGTAGCTATGGTGGTGTGTGTATGTGTGTGTGTGCGTATTCATCTTCCTCTTCCACTGTGCTCCCGGCTCCTCTCCTTCAGAAGGTGGGCCGAGCGAGGGGGGGTGAGCGGGGACGGAGGGACCCGCTTTAATTTTAAAAAAAATTGCACCCTAACTTACTTTTGGGTGGCCCTAGTGAGAAAACCCCCCCCTCTCTCTCTCTCTCTCTCTCTCTCTCTCTCTACAGAGAATTAGTGATGGCCCCATGCTTTCTAGTTATAGGTTGTCATGTGTGATACCTAAATACTTGACAGTTATCCCACCAAAGCTTTGCATTTTATGACTCCACATGAGGCATGGCATGATAAAAACCCACCTATTGATCACTTGTGTGCTTTTGGTTGCTTGGCTTATGCTATATTGCCACAACAATAATAAAAAAAGGGTGATAAGACTACCAAATCCATCTTCATTCGCTGTAGTGATGAGAGCAAGGATTAATGTATTATATCATCCACCATTGAAAATCTTAACTTCTCAAGATGTTATTTTTGTGGAAGATGCAGTTCTATCATGTACTAAAAACACAAATGTAAATTCACATGACATTTAAGATACCTTGTTGCCTCTTTAACCTGGTGGAAATACAACTATAAGTCCAAATGAGGTAAATGTTTAGTCTACCCAAGTCTATTTTTATGTAGATGTAAACAATGCACTTGATGAGGAAAGTGCTAAAAATGAGGAAGCTATAGGTATGCCAAAATGGCCAATGCATACTTTGCATCTTTGTCTAGTCGTACTCGTTTGGCTTCTCATCATTCTTGAGAGAGAGAGAGAGAGAGAGAGAGAGAGAGAGAGAGAGAGAGAGCTTCTTGGTAGGTCACCCAACTAGTATTGTTCTTGTTTATGCAAACATAAAAGCTGTCAGGTTTCCACAAATTGGTCTATCCATCTAGACCCCAAAGCCTTGAGATGTTAGGTACCTCTAAAGTAGCAAATTTATGCAAGTCTTACAACTAGACATCATTCAAACATGAGATTAAGTTCAACTATCAATCAAAGCTACTACAAAGGATTTCAGCTGCATTTTCAGGTCTAAAAGATTCGTTGTTAGTTTTTGGAGGAGAGAGAGAGAGAGAGAGAGAGAGAGAGAGAGACTACCGCAACAGCATATGGTGCACTTTTACCTTTAGTTTTCTAACACTGAAGAGCCATAGGAGGTGCCCCACAATCATGTACACATTCTATATTCATTGTGGGGATAAAACTATTCTCTGGGCTTCACTTTTGCAAGTACTCATGTGAAGATTAGCTCATAGCAATATAGAGGCTTGCCTCTCATCACATCAATTTGCATTCTAGATAGAACCACCCTCCCAACAGTTTTTGGAGGCTCTTTTTTCTACAATAGCTCTACCAAAATTTTCCTACAATCCTAGCATGATCTTTTGCCTCTTCTCTTGTAGACACCATAGGTGCAAGGAGGGGTACAAAAGAGCGGACACAAGGCAAAGGAGCAATGTTTGACCAAGCCACCACAAACATCAACACCCTCCACCAGCGACACCCACCTCTGAGCTTCATCTTGAACAAACGGACACCTTGTATTACATAGATAAAAATGAGTTCTCGAGACATGAAGCTATGGTAATCATCACAAAATTGTCAAGGATCATGAAGTTAGAAAATACTCACAAGGTAGGCTAAGCACTCAAAACTTGGGCATTGCATGAACTAATCCTCGAGCACCATATCTAACGGTAGCATTTCGAGCTGCAAAATTACTATTATATACCACCACTTTGCTTAGAACCTAGAGACCAGGTGATAAAGAAGATAACACAATACATTATCTTTTAGATGATGCGGACCCAAAGGAGATGCACTCGGAGAAGCTGTGGCATCAAGAGATCAAGATGCCCCTTGGCTCCACACTCAACATTTTGAATGTTGAGTCCTCCCTAATACAAAAATCTTGGGAGTTTATATGAAAATGAGTCCACTTTGAGGCCCACCAAAGGTAGGGCAATGCAGTGGGATTTTGCAATGACATTCATGTAGCTCATAAAGCATGCAATGGAGAAAGTCACAAGGGAGGATAGTACGTCTAATATAGAGCATCATTGCCATATTTAGGAAGAACACTAACCCAACACGGCACACCGGAGGTAGGGCACTGCAGTTCAATAACATTCATATAAAACCTGATATGTGGAAGGCCTTAGGAGCCTGACCCAGAATACTCCAGACCAGCATACAAAGACAAGACCCTACTTGACAAACTCCGCAATCCAACATCTTTTGATATTTGTAAATATAATGCCTCGTATATTCCAATCATGGACGGACAGAGAACCATGCTGCCTTCACCTTATAAAAATAATAGCATTTATCTGAGACTTCCATTTGATAAGACAAATGCCATGATCAAGTGCAATTGTGTGCACTCGCATTGAAGCAGGGCGCGCAAGAGAGAGAGAGAGAGAGAGAGAGAGAGAGAACAATTTTTTTCTTCTAAGTAAATACAAAGAAAAAAGAATAAAGAGAATTGATTGGCTCTAATAAAATCCCCATCACTACCCTAGAACAAGAACTTGGCAGTTCCCTTCTTCATTAAGGGGGGTGAGGGGAAATGTATGTGATCCGCAACACATGCATGTGGATGTATATGCTTCTGTACATGTTTCTGCCATGAATGACCTTATCGTAAATCACTGCCAGTAGTATAGCCCAGCTTTTCCATCTCCCAACTCTGTCTCGGTGCCACCTTGTCGTGAATCGGCTCAAATTCCTGCACACACACATTTTAAGTTATTTGCAACATTCTGATTGAGCACGCATATCTCACAAATGGGTGCATGTTTTAGGACCAAACAACAAAGTTTATGAAACACATGCAAGCATGGAACTTGAAGGTGAGCACCCCTAATACAAGAAATGAAATGAAAATGAAATGTTATATTAAAGTCTTCAAAAGACCAAAATGACCTACGAGACCCAAAAAGTTCAATCTCGGCAGAATTGATAAAGTGTCTGGAAGAAACTAAGAGAAACTAAAACTGAAAGTCATTAAAAAAAAAGGGTCAATTCCCCTTGAGCATTAATGATATTAGTATGACTAAATTCGCGTCACACAACTCCCTTTTTCTTTCTAGCAATATCAATGGGACATCTCCTGAAATGTAGAACCTCCACTGCTACTCACCTTTCTCCCAAGATTACAATACAAAGATTAAGGAGAGTGTAACAAATGAAAATTCTCCCTTTTCTTTGGGTGCACTCGCATGTTCTCCTATCATATGAAGAGGAGGAGCTAGTTGAAAGCCCTAGCGATTTCTAACTCAACTTCTAAGTACCTAGTAACCCTCATTGCTCTTCTCATGAGAAGGAAGATGAGCAAAATAAACTGATAACACTAAGGACCCACTCAACCCTCTTTTTGGCCTTTTCGGGGCGTAAGAAACTGACAATGGCAATAATCCTCATTATTTGCACTTCGTATGGTGGTCATTCATTCATGCAGTGTCTCGACAATCTAGAT
This sequence comes from Adiantum capillus-veneris, assembly GCF_014529385.1. Taxonomy (NCBI): domain Eukaryota; kingdom Viridiplantae; phylum Streptophyta; class Polypodiopsida; order Polypodiales; family Pteridaceae; genus Adiantum; species Adiantum capillus-veneris. The sequence continues at coordinate 19,890,110 of NC_140958.1, forward strand.
CTGCGTTTCCTGAACTGATTTTTGCCTCATTATCAACTTCATGTGGCCACTATCCGAATAGCAAAGAATTTGAAATTTCAACTTTCAAAAGCAATTGGGTGATTAGATTGCATAAGTGCAACACCTATACTATTTCCACTAGCATGGTTCAACTTTGCTGTTTTCCACACATACCTCCATCTTGCGAATGACCTCGCGAGCACTAGGGGCAGACACAATTATATGCCGAGCTGAAGGCTTGATAAAGCCTTCTTCAACACCTTTATCAAACAATGCAAGAAGTGCATTGTAGTATCCCTCCACATTCAAAAGGCCAACCTGCAGAGTAGCCAAAAAGTGAGACTACTTCTACTGAAAAGTAGAGCACTAAGACTTGAAAAAAAGATGCGAATGAAAATCATGCGATCATGACCAGCAAGCAACATACCGGCTTATCGTGTATCCCAAGCTGAGACCAAGTTGTCATTTCAAGTAGCTCTTCAAGAGTTCCATAACCACCTGCTCAAACATTCAAGAGTTTGGAAAAACAGCCATATATATGCCCAAAAATCTGTCCTCTCACAATCTTACTGACCTGGTAGAGCTATGAATGCATCCGCATGCCGTGCCATTTCTGCCTTGCGTTGATGCATATCTGTAACAACTCGTAACTCTCCCACCGTTTGGCCGGATATCTACACGAGCATAGCATTTCTCGCTACTCAATTTCGATTGTCAGGAAATAGCAGTCATAAACACATACACGGGAAATTCTAAAGAGAGCCTAAGGCCAATTTCAATGTCTGCCAATCTACTTCTAGGACTCGAGTAACGATTTATCCAGGATGTTTGTATTTAAGTTGCTACATAGAGGCAAGATTTATACAGACATATCAAAGGAAATACACATTATGCATATATGTAACAAGTTCGATATGTGATGAATGAAAATACATCTGGTGTGGATTGAGTGCATACAAAAATCCATGCAGGTGATTAAAAAGTAAGACTCATATAAAGAAGTTACCTCGGAACGCATCAGTGCTTTTGGAATCACCCTGTCAATCACAGAAAAACAATTCATATTGCCATACTTTGTCGAAAAAGAGCAAAAACATAACCTACAGGGGCTCAAGTGAGTGAGCCACCATGAAGTGCAAAACTATGACCTACGCTGTAGCTTCTTTGTGATTGAAACCTTTGGAAAAAGGTCTCACTATATGATCCAGCAAGGAGTGCAGGGGATGAGAATTTTAAGAAAACCAGAGCTGGCAAGGGGACTCACCCAATCACATGGCATCCACCGTCATAAACTGTTTTTGATACAAGTCCCATCAGGCCTACACTTCCACCTCCATAGATAAGGTTGATCTTCTTCTCCACCTGCATGTACAAGAACATTAAAAAAACAACAGTTTTATGTTGGCCCCAACAATTGAGCAGACTAGCTTGCTTGATCTGCCTGTCACTTGTAATCTCATCATGGTACTCATACCTCATGCAGAACAGACTAGGAACAAAGTCTATGATAGCTAAGTAATTATTAACGAGCTTAATCTCAGCTTATGCATGTGCATAGTTTCCAATGCAGAGTGTGGCTCGATATAGTTTGCATGTTTGCGCGCCTATCCGTTCTGGGGTAGAGGGATTGACTGGAAGCGTAAGGGAGCAAATCTGAAGGTAAGCCTTACGAGCAAAATGCAAAATGTTGCTCTCGCTCTCGCTCTCTCTCTCTCTCTCTCATACACATACACACACACACGAAGATACATTTTGCTTACCAACTCCTTGCCCAGCTCAAGAGCAGCGTCGCTGTAGGCAGGTTTACTGCCGCTGTTGCTCCCGCAGAAAACGCAAATCCTCTTGAATTTGGGCTTTGCAGGCTCCATGCCTTACCGATCGAAGGAAACCATGAAAGCGGTTACAGGGGGAGTGCAAAAAAGGCGCAATAAGACAAAGCAATCAAAGAGAGAGTGAGTGTGTGTGTGTGTGTGCGCGCGCGAAGGTAACAGACGACAGCCGAGGAGGAGAAGAGAAGAGTGTGTGTGTGTGTGAGTGAGTGAGAGAGAGAGAGAGAGAGAGAGAGAGAGAGAGGTGAGCTTGTGCTTGTGTGTGTGTACGTGGAGGCTATGGCTCGAACCTGGAACAGTGCAAGATAGCGCGGATGATGAGTAGAAAGAAGGAACTCTAAGGGACTGCCCTTTCGCCGAAACTCTTTGGTCTAGAGCGATTGAACAAGGGAGTCGGGAGTCGGGACTGCGAGTTGAGAGGCAAGGTGGGGTCATGAGCTGCCTTAATAAAAGGAGGGCAAACCTTATAAAACTCTTTTGGTAGGCATTTTCCTTTTCAGGGTTTGTAATGCTTCAAGACTCTTTCACTATTTATGACTCCTGGCCCGCATGCATCCCCCCTTATGCTTTCCTGAGTCCTTGTTCTCCCTCTAGTGCACCATGTGTGCTTCTCCCTCTAGTGCACCATGCACATTTAATAGACGTTCGATCCGCTTTCGATAAAGGTGACCGAGTGCCATAGCCGTCGTCTCTCTGCGTACATGCCTCCCATTTAGTGAACCACCACCATTATGCCTTTTGGCGAGTCTAACAGTTGAAGATGGCTCCCGATTGGGTGCTCTTCTTGTAGGCAAACATAAAAATCGCGCCAAGGAAAGCACAAGAACCGAGGTAAAGACTTAACGAGGATAAGTGGCTATCCAAACCCAAAAACACACCAAAAGGAGGCTAAAAATGTTGCCAAGATACAATTGATAAGTAGTAGGAAACGATCCAAAATCTCCAGGTAGAGGCCGCATATCAAGTTCATTAGAGGTGGAGAACTCATAGCTTAGTTACTTGTTATATGCCTTTTGAGTTTATGTATGGTCAAAAACATGTAACGGCAATTGAGGATGTGATTCCTACATGGAACGTACGACCTTTTGGGAGGATAGAATGACTAGGGAAGACCTTCTTGCTTTGCAAGCAAATACAACAATTAGAAAGAAGGCCTAACGATGTTGAGCTTGATGTATCCCACTTGAAAGATGCAAGGTTGAAAAGTAAAGACAGGTTTGATAAGAGGCATAGGCTTATACCAAAAGCTATTGAGGAAGGTGATTGGGTATTAGTGTATGATAGTAGTTTTGATAACCAGCACTCTATAATATCCAATATAGCACCGGATAGCGGCTCCCATTGTTTCCTGACCTTGTAATCCACCTGGATTACTGGCACCTCATCATCTCTAACAACCGATAAATCAACTGCTCTAGCATCAGCTTCAGCTTTTCTCCATTGTCTGATAAAATTTGCTGCTTCAAGCAAAGTCTTCCTGATATCATCTAATTCGACCATCAATTTCTGAATTCGTTCACAGATTTTGACATAGATCTCTTCTCTCTCCTAGTCAAAATTATCATCATAACTCAAGGAATCGGGACTATCTTCACATTTCCAATCCTCTATTATGGTGTCTGTACTGAGCCTTGACCGACACTGAGCCACTGCGCTTTCCCCAGTTCAATGTTTTCTATTGGAGTCAAATCTGATTTGACTTGCCCTAGATCATTCACTAGTCCTTGCACTGCAGCAAGCATGGTCTCAGAGATTCTAGATCCTGACTGCTCTGGCTGCCTTTTCTAAGAAGACGGGGTTGGTATCTTCTGAATAACACGAGCATCAGAACTCTCCGGCTGTTCTAGTAGCTTCTTAGCTAGATCCTCTATGATCTTAGCTGCCAGTTCTCGCTGCTCTTTCCATTCATCAACTACCTTCTCCTTGCCCTTAGCCTTCCAAACTTCTCTCTGTTGAGTCCATTTACTGGTCAGGAATGACTGGTTTTACAGGCTCGTTTGGAAGTTCTTCAATAATCACCCCTTTACTGCGAGTGATTGCCCGTACTAGAGTCTCTTTAGGTCCACTGGTCGTCTCTACCTTAGTTGATTCGGCATTTGTAAATACAATTAGAGACCGATGCTTACCTTTCTTGAAATGATGGATTCAAATGCCACAGTTATTTCACAGATGGCCATACGCCTTGCAGTACATGCACTGTGGGAATTCTTTGGAAACATTATCTTTGGATTTGCATTTGGAGCACCAAGTTTCCATCTTCCTGACTGGTGGTCTGGTATGGCTGATTTCAGCAATTTGTCTGGCCATTTTGTCGATTTTCCGTGAACAGGACCTTTTCTTAGCCTTGTCCTTGCTCTTTTCGTATGAACTACTATAAGAACTGCTGGAAGTCTCACTGGAGTTGGAATTTTCATAGAAGAGCTGCTACTGTTAGACCTCCGCTTCTTATGGATTTGCTCCTTCTTGGCTTGCTGCTCAAGCTTCAGAGCTCTCTACACCAAGTCATTAAACTTCTTTGTGGGTGCAGGTACCTCTTGCTCTCTCAGCTTCTTGCTGCGAAATCCATTCAGAAACCATGCGCACGCTGTCTTTTTTCTGAATGTGGTTCTTGGCAGCTGCCTGGTCAACTCTTTGATCTTTTCCACATAGCTTCTTATAGACAATTTTCCTTGCCTAATCTCGTCCAGCTCACAGAGAATGTCTTCATCGCCTCTGTTGTCTGAGTACTCAAGCCTGAAAGCCTTGATAGTTTATTGTAAGACCTGAGCTAGCAAGCTGGAAAGTGGTAATACCATTTTTTTGCCGCATCCTTCAGTGTTTGAGGAAAATGCTCTCCCCAGTCATCTTCATAAATATGCTTTAATTCATCATATTTCTCAAAGGCTTGAATGTGGACATCAGGATCGTCTTTTTTCCCGCCTTTGAAAACTAGAAAAGAGATCTTTAAAGAAGCAATGTAATCATGCTTGTCTGTATCATCTATGGTTCCTCTGGCCTTGGTAGCCTGACTGCATCTGGAGGACTTCCTGTAATGATCAATGTCGGCATCCCAGTGACCTTCCTTTTTAGTTTCAGTCTCAGTCTCTACCTTGGCCTTCTTGCTTGTGTTATGATGACTGCCTTTGCTACCCTTGGTCTCAGGTGTCTTCTGTGTGGACCTAGAACCTTGAGTCCTGGTTCTGCGTTCCTCATGCTCAGCCCTCCTTCTCATTGAGTGATTGGAATGATGAGATTCTTTGGCCTCTTTAGCATTACTCTGCTCCTCCTGAGCCTCAGTCTCACTCTCGGGGTCCCTCTCAGTATCAGACTCTCTTGCTGACACTTCTGGAATAGGGTCCACTCGTGTCGAATCAGTGGGATACCGGGTTGATGATTTTCAACCATGACTGACTCTGGGCGCCATGTTTGTAGCTAAGAATTCTAACTGGGAGACATAGCTCACTGGTCTAAGAGCAATCAGCTCTAGCCACCGTGGTCGCCAAAATGGAATGAGTGGTGGCCTCTTCATACAGTTGTTCCAGTGTTAGAGTTCAAAGGTACTGATCATCTAGGCAGTTCATTTAGTGATGGTGACTGGAATTAACTACTGGACTGAAATAGTTAACTGAATTGGAATAATGTACTGAAATGGAAGACACAAACTGGAAGACTGGGAATGGTATTATGATTCAGATTAGTAGTACAAAGATAATCAGTACAGTGTACAACAGGCTTAAGCTCAGATGATTGATTACAAGAGTAAGTTACTACAGAGTTGAAAGCCAAAAGCTTATGAATCTAAAAGTCTAGAAGCAAAAGCCCGTAAGCCAAAAATAAACAAAAACCCCCAGATACAATGTAGCGGCTCCTATTTATACGCTTATAGAGTTACTACAATAACTGTTGTAATTATTGCCAGTGTAGCTATTCCCACCGTTGGTCGACCTTCTAAGGAGCAGTTTTCGTCTACTGGGACTGTCCTCGCCTTCTACAAAGGTGATTGGGTATTAGTGTATGATATTAGTTTTGATAACCAGCACTCTATAATAAGAAAGCTTGCAAAGAGATGGTTTGGTCCTTATGTGTAAAGCATGTGCATAGGAATGCAACTTATATCTTGCGTAAGTTAGATGGGACAAAAATGAAAACTCCCATTACAATAAAAAGGATTAAATTGTTCAAAAGAAGAGGGGATGCTAATCTATTTGATGCACAAGCAAGTCATGAAGATGATGGGTCTAGCTATGCACAAAGTGAAGATGAAAGTAAAGATATGATGTTTGACAATGAATGAGTTTTGATGCTTACCAAAGACTATTGTGGCACATGCAGAAGGATGTCAGGTTTAGAGGGGGTGGATGTCGTGCCATGGAACATTTACAAGGTGAAATTAAAATGTTCACCTCACCTTTTATGCCTTTCGATATGTGGCACCAAATGCTACAATGTACATAATGTCATATGTGTGAAAAAGGTTGCCGCATTCGAGGCCCTGGACATGGAACTGAAGTGTTTTTTCTCACAACAAAACATGCCTATCTTGGTTTAGAAATGTACAAGTGTCAAGTGTTTCGAAGTTGCACGCTCGTCTTATCTAGAAAGTCCATTGCAGGCGATCTTGACCAAAAATACCACGTTTCATGCGTAGCCGTAAAAGATGTGTCCAAAGTGCTAGAAAACTGAAGAATGGAGCTTCAACATGTAACTTGGGCCCAAGGGAATATTTTCACAAATTTAGAGATTCTTTTAAGCTTTGATGGGCTTTTTACAGACAGAAGGGGCATTTTTGGGCTTAAAATGTTTACAAATGATTCACAAATAGCAAACAATAGCTCAAAATGCCACATCAACAATGGTCCCATTGTTGCTCAAGCTAGGGGGTGATTATGAGCCAAAAATGAGCTCATTTGGCCATGTAATGGATGAGTTACATCAGCTCTAAGTGGAGGTGTTAGTGCAATCACATGTTGTTTCCATCCTGTGCTCGAGGTTGTGAGGCAGCCAATTAGGATTTTCCCTCTTCAGATAAGCATTTGGGCTTGTCTAATGACATGCCTAAACTTCCATGGAATGCTCTTGATGAATAATTGAAGTGAAAAATTAGAGTTATTAATAGGACAAATGAGCACTATATATGTGCAATTGGGAGTGAGGCTACACAAATCATCACGCGCGCATGCGCTCATGCGTGCGTGCACACACACACACACACACACAAACACAAGAGTTTTGAGTTGATATTGGTTCTTTTTTTGAGTGAAGCTTTCATGGCTAGAGTTGTGTTCTTTTCAAATGTGGCTTTTACTTCAAAGGTTCTATGATTTACTTGATTTTGCTCCAAAATCTCACAGTCAGATGCCCGATGCTTTCCTAGTCGCACTGTGTATCTCTTGATAGTGTAGCACTTAATTGCGGAGGTGCACATGTCTGTTCCCTGTTTACTCTCTCTTTGAAGGCTATTGAGCAAGGGTTTGATTTGGCACTACAACATATCCATTGAGACAAATGTTGAGTGGCCCAATATTCTTCTGCGGGTAATCATTAGAGGGTTGTGGGTAGGTGTGTGTGTGTGTGTGTGTACACACATACACACACGCGCACACTCGTAGATGCACACACACAATGATAATCTTGATAATTGAAAATCCTCTCTCTTGACTATGAGTACATAGAATGCATTCAGACCACAGAGCTCTAGTGTAAAGCCATAACTGCTATCTCTAGCTCTATTTATACCTACACTTATTATCCTTGTCCATGTCCCGTTCTATATCTATGTGCAAATTTTTATCGCAATTTGATTAGTTCAACACATCATTTAGCTTTTGCCCCCCACACTCAACATCACTGTGTGTGCGCGTGTGCTCTTACACAAACTCTCTTGCAAGCCCTCTCTCGTCACTTCATGATTCTCTCTCATTCTCTCTCTCTCTCTCTCTCTCTCTCTCTCTCTCCCCCCCCCCCCCCCCCACACACACACACACACATGTGCGACGAACGGGTGTTGTTGTTATTGTTGTTGTTGTGTGTGTGTATGCGTTCGCACATGTGCACGTACACCTCTCTCTCTCTCTTTCACACACACACACACACACGTGCACATGTGCGACGAATGGGTGTTGTTGTTGTTGTTGTTGTTGTGTGTGTGTGTGTGTGTGTGTGTGAGAGAGAGAGAGAGAGAGAGAGAGAGAGAGAGAGAGGTGTAGACGCACCCATTGAATACATGAGAGACATGAACGAGAGGAACAAAATATCTTTTTTATGAGGAGGTGTGAAGGCATGAGAGGTGTAAGTGATGACTAAGTGTGAGGAACGAGCACGTGATGGCTGTGAGGGTGCAATTTTTTAAAATAAATATGATGTTGTTTCCATTCCTATTTCATACATCATCCGATAATTTTTTTTTTTAATTGTTAATATGTGGAGGTCTAGAGGAAGAGAATGGTGGCTTTCTTGTGCGTAGTTTATTTTAAGAAATTCTAAGCAATTGATGGAGAGAGGAGGTTATTGAGAGCCCCACGTCAAAGCTTCCCATTTGATCACACGGAGGAAGTTCAAGAAACGACTCTCTTTGATTATGACATTGAGGGTGAGCACAATAAGGTGGCATATAGAGTAGGTATATAAATATAATTCACCTAAGACCTTTACCCACCAATGAGGAGTAGCATAATGATTGATTGTGACGAAGACATTCTAATGTTAAGCACAGGCCACCTTTCAATTGTACCTTTTAATGTTGTTCTATGTTGTTCCTTTTAAAGGTGTGCTACACTTTATAGGGTTTATAAAAGCCCAACGTGACAAGTATGTTGTCTCTTGACCCAAAAAAAAAAATGTAGGGTGTCTAAATCTCATGCAAGGAATAAGTGAATGAAGTAATATGGTTTGTGTTCGCAAAACCTGATCAAACTTCCCAGACTTGTTTCTCAATCTCTTGCCATGCCCCTTTTAAGCTTCTTAAGTGAAGCATCATTCACCAATTGGTACTTTGTTTGACACTTTTGCTTGATTTTTAGAGTTTTGCATGCCAAGCAAAAGCTAGCAGGCGATGATGCTCAGCCTACTTAAGATACTCTAAAGAACTTGAAAGAGAAAAAGCATAAATCGAAGTAATAATGAATCAAAACACTTTTGCACCTCCTCAGCTTGAACTTTTAGGAGTGTGCAATCGATGGCAATTCTTTTCGATTACTATTGCGACACAAGAGTAAGGAATTTATATGTTAAACTTACTAATCTCATTGATGCAAAGTGAGACAACTAGCATGTCATGCTAATTGTCCGAGCAATGATGCCTTTGTATCCTTGTTTAGAGACCCACTAGTACTTAAGCAATATCCTTTTCTTGGCGCCTGTCCCAAATATTAGCCCCTTTACCCTAAATCTTGAGAGAGAGAGAGAGAGAGAGAGAGGTCTTGTGCTTTTCTACTTAAGGGTCTCCTACACTGTCCATATCTATATCTATCTATATCTATATTAAAGAGAGAGGGTTCTTGCCAAGTGGTTGCTTTTGCATTTAGCCACATAGAAAACACTTTTTATCCATACAGATAAGGCACACCTTGGTCTCATGTGCAACCCCGCTTGGCACTTGAAGACAAACCATGGCGAGCACCTACAGGCCAAGGACACCTTGCATCCGTAAAACTTGAGCCACAATAACCCATAGAAGATGTTAGAGAGAGAGAGAGAGAGAGAGACAACCTATTTTGTACAAAAGAGCAAGAGGCAGCTGGCTCTCTCTCTCTCTCTCTCTCTCTCTCTCTCTCTCTCTCTCTCTCTCTCTCTCTTAGTGAACATTGTAGCTACACACTATAGTGCAGGTCTATCAACTTCTACTCTTTCTTCTTTCTCTTCCTCCTCTTCCTCTTGTGACCTTAAAACTCCTCCCTCTCTTTGCAATTCCTAAGGCACTTTTATAGTGACTTCTCTCTCTCTCTCTCTCTCTCTCTCTCTCTCTCTCTCTCTCTCTCTCTCTCTCTCTCTCTCTGTGGTTCGCAAACCAGGCTGGGTGAGTCCGAGCGGTGGTGCATGTGCGCATAGGTGGAGTGCACAGAGACAAAGAGAGGTTGCGTTGGTTGCAGGAGAAGTGGATACGTAAGTTTTTAGAAGTTCAAAAACTCAAGTAGTGAGGTTTTTGGGACTCTTTTATAAAAATGTGCCATTTGACCGCTTGGACACTATGAAACCTTTCAAAATAGTCTAAGTGGCCCAAAGGTCAATAAATGAGGTATACTGCTTGTACAGACCCAAAATGGTGAGCTAAAAATATACACAAAATATATATGTGAAGCTCTCAAACAGAGCTACGCGTTGGAAACGGTCCGAAATTGGGAGTGAACCTCCAGGCATTTACCCCAACAACCTCCCACTTAAAGGCCCAAAGAGTCTTCTTTAAGCTATGTAACTCCCACCATCTGTAAGCAATGCTCATATTGTGCATTAGATAGATTTTTGCTTAGAGCATCTACAAGGTTTTCATGCATGCTGATTTTAATCAATGAGACCAAATGATCATCAAGCATCTGTTTGATAAAATGTTACTGCACATCAATGTGTTTTGTACGTGTATGAAACATGGAATTTTTAGCCAAACAGATTGCACTTTGGCTATCACATCCAAGGACATCAAGCAATCGAAGCTCACTGACCAGGCGGGCTAACCATATGGCTTCTTTGGAAGCCTTAGTGACTGCAATATATCTAGCCCCAGTAGTAGAGAGTGTAACTGTCCTCTGAAGTCTAGAGCACCATGCAAATGTAGCCACTAGTTGACTTGTGGGTATCAACATCACTATCATGTCAAAATCACCATATCCCTGCAGTTTTAATGGACCCTTCCATAACATAGGCATTTGCTTTTGGTCCCTTTCAAGTACCTCATTATGGGACTTTACAACATCCCAGTGTGCTCCGCCAGGATTAGACATAAACCTTCTCACTACTCCCATTGAAGAAGCAATGTCAAGTCTAGTGTCAACCATAGCATACATAAGGTACTCCCCTCATAGCATTGGTTGCATCATCAGTTTTTGGGCAATCACTTGCACTCAACTTTACATGTGGCTGCAATGGCACGCTCAAAGGCTTAACATCAGCCATATTAAACCTATAAAGTACTTTTGCAATGTACTTTTCTTGAAAATACAATAGTTTTTTGTTGCCTACCTCTTGTTATGCTCATGCCTAAAATATGTTTAGTTGAACCCAAAGCTTTCATTGCAAAAGTTGAATTTAGCTGGTTTTTGAGAGTGTCAAGAGTGCCCTTATTCTTCCAGACTAACAACATGTCATCCATATGCAATACAAGAATCATTGGGCTGATGTTCGCATCTTTTTTTATGTATAAACAATGATATGCATGGATTCATTTGAGCCCATGTTTCAACATGGAAGTGTCAAAATTTTTGTACCATTGCTTAGAAGCTTGTTTCAGCCCATACAAACTCCTTTTCAACATGCTTACAAGGTCTTCCATGCCAAGTATGACAAAACCTTTTGGTTGCATCATGTACAACTATTCTTCAAGATCACCATGCAAGAATGTTTTCTTTACATCCATCTGACCCATCTCCAAATCCAAGATAGCAACGAGATAAAAAAGAATGCAAAGGGTAGTCGTTTTCACAACAGGAGAAAACACCTCCAACAAGCCTGAAAATTTTTATTTTGTACACCCACTTGCTAGGAATGGCTTTTCTACACTTGGGTAACTTAACCAAATCCCAAGTATCATTGGCATGCGGTGCCTTGATTTCTTCCCTCTTTCTTCCTGTATAGCCAGCTCCCCCTTGCTCTTAGAAGCACATGGCATGGCCTCTTTATATGTAAGAGGCTCTCCCTTATCTGTCAACATAATGTATTGCAAAGAGGGGTCAAATTTCTGAATCGGTCTCCTCACCCTGCTAGATCTTCGACCCAATCATCTACATTATCTGGCATAGATTCTAGATCAAGAGGGACGACATCATCATCATTTATGGGCTATGATACATCATTTTCAGCGTGTTCTCTTGGCTGGAAATTGCCTTCATGTGCATAAAATGGTTGTCCTTGGCTCATCACAAATTTCACGCCTTTGTGGTGCATCTTGAGTCTCAATTTAAGAACTAATAGGTGATTGTACATGTTGAAATTGACCTTTTTAGAGTCTAACATCAGAGGCAACATTGTTTTTAAGCAGCTTTTCCTCATTAAATACAACATCTCTGTTGTGTATAACCCTTTGAAGTTGAGGTAGCCATACTCTATAGCCCATTTCTCCTTCATCTCCATATCCCATGAAGATTCCTTTCATGGACTTAACATCAAGCTTGTTCCTCAAATCATGCCTTACCGTGCACAAATGCCTCACAACCAAAAATGCGTAAGTGGTCATATGAAGCGGGTTTTCTAGACCAAACCTCTTCAAGGATGCTAGCTTTCAACGCAGTGTGGGGTGAACAATTGCAAATATGAACTATAGTTTTAAGTGCCTCTCGCCAAAAATCTCGAGGAAGATTAGCGGTGGACAACATGCATCGAACCCTCTCACAAAATGTCCTATTATATCTCTCAACCACACCATTAGATGAGGGACTATAAGGGGTTGTTAGCTCTCTCTTGATACCATTTTCTTGGAAAAACTTAACAAATTCAGCAGATGTGAACTCCCCCCATTGTCTGTATGCAAGCGTTTCAGCTCTCTACTACCTGTTTGGGTAGTCACAAATGCATGAAAAGTTTCAAAGAAGCAAACATATCACTTTTATTTTTGAGAAAATAAACCCATATTTTCCTAGAGAAATCAGCAACAAAGGAAAGAACATACGTAGCACCACCCATACTCTTTACATGAATGCTACACACATAAGAATGTACAAGATCAAAGCGATCAAATTTATGAGAGACACCAAAGTAACACGAATTTCTCTCTTGCTTTTCATATTGGCATTCATTACAAAAATCAATCTTTAAGCCCTTAATATCAACACGAGAGGAAAGAACATCAAGCCCTTTTTGGCTCATATGGCGTAATCTTTTGTGCCAAAGCTCCAAGCGAGACCCAATCTCTAGTATAGCAACAAACTTGCCTGGCAAGGCTTTGCAATGCAACTAATAAAGTGTACCCTTCTTTGTGCCCTTCACAATTTGCATAGCACTTATTGTGAGCTTCCAAGCACCACCACTGGAAATGGTGTTATAAAAAAGCATATCAAGTTGTCCAACAAAGAGCAGACTCTTCTTGATTGTAGGAACATATCTGACATCATGCAAAACAAGCTTTTGCCCATTATCAAGCGACAAGTGAATAGTGCCTATTCCATCAATCATGCAAGCATGATTATCTCCAAGATAGACTTTACCATAACTGTTTGCATTAAAAGTGGCAAAACACTCCCGAGATGGAGTTACATGAAAAGAAGCACCTTAATCCACTATCCAGGACAATGACAAGCCATCACTCATAGACAATAAAGCTTCAATGACATCACCCTTGGTGATCTACATGTCCTCTGCATGATAAACTTGGCCATCCATAGGAGACAAGGTGGCACACATAATATCATCTATGTCAGACAGTTAATCACCATATAGGAGGTTACATTGACCTTCTCCTTGTTCTTGGAACTATTAGATACATGTGCCTTGTCATCCTTTTTCTTCTTGTCACCTGCATTCTTCTTCCTTTCTTGCTCTTTCTTGAAGTACCTGCAATTTGGCATCTTATGGCCTTTCCATTTAGGAAATAGGGTGTAGCTAAGTAAATATTAGAGTAGTTTACTTAATGGACAAAGATAATTTTCACACACGAGAGATTAGAGAGAGAGAGAGAGAGAGAGAGAGAGAGAGAGAGAGAGAGAGAGAGCACTATATATGTGGTTCACCCAATGTGGGCTACATCCACATGAAAGCAACCACAATGGCTTTAATACTTTAGATAAGAAGTAGGTTACAAAGGGATTATGCCCTTAATGGAGCTCCCACCTTGTTTCACTCTCACCACCTCACATCAACTTCACAATGCTCTCTACAATGCATTTTTGTGTGTAGAAGAGGCCTCCTTTTATAGGCCAAAGCCCTTGTGTTGACAAGTACGACTTGGAATCTCCAATGCGCCCATGTGTGGCTGCCCATTTTTTGACCACTTTTCGGCCCCGTCGTCAGACCATAATATTCCGACCAAAAGGAATATTTTGATGAAGCGTGTGAATTTTTTATTTTTGACGAGTGATTTTTCTTACGCACGATGGATTCTCCTCACAATGGGGACCTTACAAATGTGAATGTTAACTACTAAAAAATTACAAGGGGTAAATCAGGCTCCATACTTAACATTTCCGACCACATTGGTAACAAGTGACATCAAGTTGCTTTCCTTTTCTCTTGCTGTTGTTACTTTGACCAGCGTTGGCATTCCTTTTGTCTGTCCTACCTCTAACCATGTGACCCGAAGCATTAGCCTCACCACTTGCCTTTCGTCTAATTTCCTTATTGAGGACATAACCCCTTACTCCATCAAAGGTGAGATTTGGGTTATTAGACAATGAGAACACCAAGGCCTCCCAAGAATCAGGCAAGGTCATAAGAAACTTTAACTTAGCATCAAAAACGGGCAAAACAGAGTCCTGCAACAGTGGGAAAGGGCTCCTGTAAAAGCACCAATGTGCTCAGTTGCAAGCTTTGTAGTATCCAATTGCATATGCATCAATTTACGCATCAAGTGTACCTTGTTCACTGACGTCCTCTTTTCATAAGTAGTCTTGAGCTTTTCCCACACATCATAGGCAGTGTTAACACCCTTAAGGTCTACCAAAATTTCATATGCAACAACCATTTTTACATACACAGTAGCCTTTCTATTTAAATTAAGCCACGTCTCATCTGTTCTAGCTGTAGGCTTTGCATCTTGCAATGCACCATCGCAATCTTTTAAGAAAAGAATGCTCTCTTTCCACAAATCGTATCCAGTGTCTTCAAATCTCTTCAATTCAAAGAGATTCTTCATGTCCGAAGAGAAGGAGGCCATATTATCACTCTTGTGCACAAAAAATAGAAATTGCATTTTTTTTTCAAAAATTAGCAATTTGCTGGGATTTCAGTGATTTTTGCTTTTTTTCTTTTTTTTTGGCAAAACAAGTGCCACAAAGGTAATACAACATTTCTAGAAGCTTTGCTTCAAGTTTTGTTAAATTTTGAAACTTTCACAAAGCTATTGATTTCTAAAATTTTATGCAGAAAATTACAACACGCTAAATCTTTGAATTTCTCGCCCAAAAATTTGGGGATTTTCACAGTTTCAAGGAGTTTGACCAGTTGGACAATGTGAAACCTTTAAAAATAGTCCAAGTGGCCCAAAGGTCAATAATGAGGTTTAATGCCAGTACAGGCCCAAAATGGTGAGCTAAAAATATATTGAAAATATATCTACAAAGATCTCGAGCAGAGCAACATGTTGGAAATAGTTGGGAAAGATCGGGAGTGACCTCTGGGCATTTACCTCCAACATCTCTCTATGTGTTTTTGTGCGTGTGTGTGTGTGTGTGTGTGTGTGTGTGTGTGTGTGTGTGTGTACCAAATTGTACAATTTAGAAGCACATGGGTGAAAATAAAAGGGTCACATATTCCCCAACCTAAAACCATTGACAAGGCAATCAAAAACTCTCAAATAAGAGAACTAGCTAGCACCACCTTCTATTAGCTTCCTTCAAGCATTCAAACCTTTATTTTGACTATGACATATGTGTAAATGGAAATGGCACTCTAGTTAATCTAGAGGGTCGATAAGCCAAGAATAGGTCACCCAACCACCTTAGAGTCGGTCATCAACAATGACATCATAATGTTAGCAGGTCACCACGATGGATGCTACAGTACAATTGTTTGTACACTAATATAACAATATCAATACATTGGAAATTGACTCGGTTGGGGTGTGGAGAGTAGGCCAGCTTGTCAGACACAAAAAAATGGCCAATCCACTGACTAAGGAGTTAACAAACAAAAACAATAGATCAAGACTAACAAGTAAACAATCTCACCTACACGCTACCAACTAGCAAACAAACTTGAAATGCAATCGAACAAAAGGGGAATTTTATACTAACCTTATCCTACTTATTACGAGACTTAACAACCCATCAATATGAGAATGAGAAAAACCATATACCATCATTACCAAGGTGCTTAAAATCAATGTAGATCTGTAGCAACTTAGCAATACCTCTACAACCCTTCCCTGAACAAATTTAATGAAAAAATACTCAATTGGATTACTCAAATAAATAGATTTAGGCTGTAGGCAGCCGATTGACAATTAATACAAATCACATGATGCAAGTAGGTAAATTGAATAGTAGGAGTAGGGGATTACCAATGTGTACATAATTTTAAAAACAGACATAATGAATGTGAGAAATCTTTGAATTGTATTCTTAACAAAAGCTCACTCTATGTAGAGAGTTAACGTAAAAAAAGACGACCTTTATAAATGAGATAAATTTTTTATACTAAGGACTCTAAAAAGATTAAAGTACTAAGGCAACATAAGCTCAGTAATAACTTGTTTACCACTAATCTACACACCTAGGCTCATCATGCGTGAACCTAGTACAAGTTGGAAGTCAAATTGTTCTCAAATAGTTTTCTGCAATCTCACCTATATAGAAAATATAAAAGAATTTGCAATTGAGCCAGAATTTTGATGTCCACTATATAGAATTTTAATCTCACCTATATAGAAAATATAAAAGAATTTGCAATTGAGCCAGAATTGGCCAATAGCTTCTATTTATCCAATCTTCTGCTCGTATTTGTATCGTTTGTTTGATCCACTTCCCTTCATGTCAAAAAAGTGTTACTGTTCTAGAGTTACCATTGTAACTCAAAACAAAGGTCTCCACCCCAACTTTTGGAAACCATTGATAAGATCATTTCGAACCTTAGCCCTTGGTGTTGATGAAAGTAGTTTTGTTCTCATCAAATAGGTCATGGATGTTATAGATGGTTGAGCTAGCTCCTTCACAATAAATGTCTCTTGAAATTATCCTAGTTCAACAACCCTCATGCCAAATATCATCCACTTTTGTCTTGTTTAAGAAAACTTGAGTCCACATTTAATTCTCCAGTAAATTTTTCACTCAATGAAATGAAAAGAGTTTCCACGCATGATGGGAGTAAAATCCTTGTTTGGCCCAATTCTCATGGACATTAGGCTTCCAAGAAAAACTTGTTCTATTAGTTTTTGCATAGGAAACACATAAAGAAATGCAACCACTAACTTTGATATCAAGCATCAGTAATCCAAGGATACTGTTAGACAATAAGACGTAGCTAAATAGATAATTGAGTAGATTGCTTAATGGAGAGAGGCAGATTTATATACACGAGATTATAGAGTAGAGAGAGAGTACACATGATATACGTGGTTCACCCAATGTGGGCTACGTTCACGGGAACGCAACCAC
The DNA here is from genome assembly GCF_014529385.1 of Adiantum capillus-veneris. Lineage (NCBI taxonomy): Eukaryota > Viridiplantae > Streptophyta > Polypodiopsida > Polypodiales > Pteridaceae > Adiantum > Adiantum capillus-veneris. The sequence goes on from NC_140958.1 coordinate 19,907,367, forward strand.
TCAATGGCTTTAGTACTTCAAAACAAGAAGTAGTTTACAAAGGGATTATATCCTTTTGGAGCTCCCGCCTCGCTTCACTCTCACCACCTCACACCCACCTTGTTGCATCAACTTCACACTATGAAATGTGTGTAGAAATGGCCTCCTTTTATAGGCCAAAAGGGCTGCCCTCTCTCATGAGAGACAGCCATGTGTAGTCGCCCTTGTGTGAATAAGTCCAAATCGGACCCTCCAATCCGTCCATGTGTGGCCGCCCTTGTGTAGAAAAATCCGCTTTTGAATTCGGCCACCGGCCATTGACTTCCGACCATCGGCCACCGGCCATTGGACTACCGGCCACTGGCCAACCGACCGGTCATTTTTTGACCACTTTCCGGCCACCGTCCGGCCATAATATTCCGGTGAAAAAGAATATTTCGGCGAAGGGAAAAAGTCTTGGGGGCTTCCGTCCCCAAGGCTCCTAAAGTTGCCCCTGAATTTTGGCCGTGAAAATTTTGGTTTCTGACGAGTGATTTTCCTTCACACACGATATGGGGGCCTTACAAATGTGCGCTTTTACTACAAAAAAGTACAAGGGGTAAATCGGGCTCCATACTTAACAGATACAAGCACTTTTCCCACAAAAGTCTTCACATTTGATTTTCTTTGGTTTTCCAATTGGTTTTTTTTTGTTTATCCGATTTGTTCCATGTTTAAAAGCTAACGAGGTTTAAGGAACTTCCCTCATCAACGTAAGTATCAACAATGAGTTTATCATGTCCCAAGTATTTGAATGTACGTCTCCATGTCTATTTCATCCTCTAAATGCTGATCCACATGGTCTTCATTCAATTGTGGTGAAATTTTATTTACAGTCATTACCATTGAAAGAATTTTTCCGTACTTCTTTACCACAAAATTTGGTTGGGATAGACTCCTTAACATTGACATCCATTATTGCAAGGATATGAGTCCATTCAAATGGCTCAATTAGGTGCTCTAGGAAAGGCTTTGGTACATAGACCTCAAAACAGTTAGAACCCAATACGGACACCTATAAATAAGACCCATTACTTCTATTTTGGAGGTCTATCTGTATCTATCTCGGTCTATCAGTCTTGGTCTAGCAGTAGATTGGAACTCTTTTATCATTTGTAGCCGATCATTAAGTGCATTATCATTTGTACTTATGTACTAGTTATAAACCTAAATATCTAACTCCAATTGTCTTATTTCAATTATTTGTTTGACATTCCCATATGGTCTTTTGAAGTATGATTCTGTTCATCTAGAATAGTTGTCAAGGATTAGCTCATTCCATTTTGGCAATAAAGGTGGTGAGCTAAAGCTATTGAGAGGAACTAGCCTCTGACTTGGAATTCACTATTCATAGTCAATCAGCTATTCACAATGCCACCACAAAGTCCAATGTCAATTAGGGTGGTGAGCTAAAGCTCTTGAGACAAACTCGTCTCCTACTTAGAGTTCAAAGTCAATTAGAGTCAATCAGCTATTCACAATGCCACCACATTGTCCAACGTGAGGAAAGAGAGCTACTACAATGTCTATTCTGAGATCAATACCATATCAACATAGTAGTCGAGGAATTGGAGCAAGGCTCTGATGGAGAATCATGCTCTCAGAATGAGGAAACTAATACCAATCTAGGGAGAAGAGGGGGTGAGGAGCATGGAGCCTCTCAACACTGCACATTCAAGAAGACAACATTCAGAGTTTGTATATTTCTGTAAACAAAACCAACTGCTTGCCAACCAATCTGTTGCAATAGGGGCACCGAATCACAAGCTTTTAATGCAAAACACCCCCTGTTCAGAAAATTCAGCATTGCATGTGCACAAAAATTGTTCAAAATTCATTGTTTCAATGGGCAAAAGTGTTGTGGCACTATCCACAATATGCATACATGATAGTACCAAATAGAGACCTCAAAACTTCGCTGAGAACCTGGAAAAATTCTGATGACCAAGTTGATTTAGATGCAGAATCAGCAAACAAAGTAAATGTGTTTAGAGACTCCCACTGCTACGTGTACTAATATGCTCTCAACTATACATTGTAAAAATTTAAGCAATGCAATAATAAGTGTTATGGAAGCCATAAAACAATGATTATATAGATAAAATCCTAACCGGAGATTGCTCCCACTTGATGGAGGAGTACAATATCTGCTAGAGCCTGATGTATGGACCTGTTTTTATGGCTTAAATGTTAGGTGCAACGGAATTGAAATTGTGAAGATCTAGACGTCACACTTCCACAAATCTTTACTTCTTCCTTGTGTTAATGGTTCTAATTAGCATGAGAGATGGTCTTTTATTCCTTGAAGAGAGGGAATGTGTGTGTGTGTGTGTGTGTGTGTGTGTGTGAGAGAGAGAGAGAGAGAGAGAGAGAGAGAGAGAGAGAGAGAGAGAGAGAAATGAAATAAAATGATATATTAATGTCTTCAAAAGGCCAAAATGACCTATGAGACCAAGCTGTTACACCATAGTGAATCTGATACCATGTCTGGAATAAAAGAACTGAACCAAAACAAAAAATACAACTACTATAAGCTGGGACTGTGTGGATGTGCTAGCTAATACAAAAGATGCCCCACACACACACACATGATGGGGTCCCAACAAACCCTATCAAGGACCCCCCACACCATTGCTGATGTGGTATTTCCTTTTGATTGCGTAAATGGAATGTACACACATGCAATACCTCAAGTGCAGACTCTATTGACATGAATGGGGAATGTCGCCACGGTAACTCTTGAAGATGAAGTACCTCTTGGGCTGATTTGATGCATCTTTGGATCCGTCTCGATGTGGGATTGCAGATGGCCACCAAGGGTAGATCTGGGACAGATTTGCACTACCGATGTGAGAGGAATGAAGGTTGAAAACACAGATCTTGATGATGCCGATGATGGGCAGCAATGGGAGCACTTGTCGCGTGAGGAAATGGCCGAGAAGAGGCTCAATGGGCTATTAAAGTATTGGACCGCATCTGTATGGCTAGATCTAGAATATTTTACAATCTCTCACAAAAGAGAGGGGTTAAAACTGAAAATGCTAGGAATGGGATTGCTAGGCTGATCTGCTGCAAAACACTAGGCTGATGTGCTAATGTAGAAAATGCTAGCTGGTCTTTTGCAAAAAAGTGAGGGCTGAACTGGCACTAACTGCAATTGATTTTCTACTCGTGGCACAGGAAATCTATTTTTGATAGTGATCTTATTTAGTGCTCTATAGTCGACACACATGTGATATGTGTTGTCTTTCTTTTGCACTAAAAGCAATGGTGAACGAAATGGAGAGGAGCTAGACCTCACCATCCCCCCCCCCCCCCCCCCCCCCCCCCCCCCCCTTTTTTTAATAACGAATTCATGCACTTGCCTCATGATCTCCTCTTGTTGAGCATGTGGAACTCGATAAGGAGGCTTGTTAGGCGGTGAGCTTCTTGATAGGAGCTCAATTGCATGGTCATCATCCTTCATTTTAGAGATAGCTCACTAGGGATGCCATCAATGAAAGCATCTTGGAATCATTTTAGAAAATTAGACAACTCTAATTTCTATTGATTCCCTTTATTGCAGGGATATGGTGTTCCCCAACTCATTAGCATCTATGTACATGCTCTTTTCCCTGTAGTGAAGTAGATTCTCCTTTCAAGGAACTTCATGTTGGAAGCCATGTGCTTAAACCATGGTGCCTCAACGATAACATTCTCATGTTTGAGAGGGGAGATGAAGAAATCCTCTTTGTCCAAATAGCTTTGGACATGAAGCCTTAATTTTTCAATGAAAGAAGTAACTGAGACGTCTTGCCCCTTGATAGCTCCATTGGCTTTCAATGCATCTCCCATCTTGTGGGCTTGTATGCCTAGCTTAGCGGTCAACTCCGTGGATATGAAGTTGTGAGTTGAACTAGGGTCAAACAAAATAAAGGCATCATGCTCTTGCATCTTTCCCCAAGCATAGGAAAGGAGAAATCCTTGGCAATGAGCATCCTCTTTTGGAGCTTCAAACATAGAGACTCTAGGAGTTTCATTGCGGGTAATTCTCTTGGGGCAAGGACGATAACCATGGCCTTGCTCCCCACACTTAAAACATTTTTGGTCCTTACTAAAAGATTCTAGCTCTTTAGGAGAGAGTTTATATTTACCTTTGTAAACTCCCTTCTCCTTCGACCAATTGTTGTTGTTATGGAAGAGCCTTGTAAGAATTTTGGGCATTGGTTTTCTCCTTGGCATCATTTTTGTCTTTATTTTCCATGGGCTTGACATTCCGTCTAGCCCCTTGTTGGAAATTGATGCGTGAAGCAACCATGGTGTGGTGGATTACTTTGGTGATAGAACTAGGCCGTTGAGAGTTGACATACTCGGCCATCTCTTTGGGTAATCTCGCACAAAATTGTTTCTTTTGCACGGCAAAGTATATCTTTTGAAAGATAGTAGTCTTGAGATGTAAATCCCAAACTTGTCCACATATTTGTGGATAGAGTTCACCATTTGGTAAGCACTTTGGCCTTTGCATCACTTGCAAGGAATTGCTTCATGATGGAAACTTGTAGAGTTTTCCATGTCTTTGGGACTTTGCCGTTGCCACAAATGCTAGCCCACCATTGATGAGCCGATTTTTGGAAGTGCATAGCTACATGGTGTAGCTTGGAGGACTCCGTGAAGCCCTCGTCTCCAAAGGCCGCATCAAATTGTTGGATGAAGGCCAATACTTTGTCGGTAGCACCGAAGGTGCCATCATAGGTGAGAAAAGAGATACTCTTTCTTCCCTCTTTGAACTTCTTTAACTTTTGTGACCTTCGCCATGCAGGGTAAGATTTGCGATGTCCTCCCCTCTTGCATTCTCTAGGAGAATAGCCATAGCTTTCATCGGTAGAGAAGGAAGGTGAAGAAGAAGGAGAAGAGGGTGACCTCTTTCTTGCCCTTTTCTTCCTTTGTTTCCTATCTTCCCTTTTAGAGTGACGAGGAGAAGGACTATGGGTTAACCATTTCCTCTTGGGAGGAGTTGGCGATTGTCTAGACCACCATCTTCATGGAGCCACATATTTTGAGGAACCTAGGGAGTCATTACTTTCTTGTTCTTTGGATTCCTCCTCTCCTATGGGAGAGAGTCTTCATTTGGGGTCTCACCAAGAGGCCTTCTAAGCTCTCTCTCCTCTTTGAGAGGAAATAAAATCCCATAAGCACGAAGTTTTTGAGTAACTTTGGCTTGCAAAGAGGGGTTGTCCATAGCTTGTTGCAACCTAGTAACAAGATAATTAACAAACATGGGGGCATCATCACTAGCACTTTCATGTGCAAAATCAAAGTTATCAATGTTCATTCTACTCTCTTGGTTATTGTCAGCCATGTTAATTGATCTTATGTGTTTACTTAGTGTATGCTTTGGCAATTCAAAACCCTAGTTGCTACTCCTCTTAGCCTTTGAAAATAGGCACTTAAGTATCTACACCCACGGCTCGAATTGGTTAATTACAGAGAAGAGTGGAGTGAGTCTAACATAGCGAAGTTGCCGAGGGATAGCTCCTTTCGGACTTCTTATGGCTCAATAATGGTAAAGCCATAGGCAAGTCTAAAAAGACTCCATTATTAAGACCAAAGCTCCCGAGGTGTGCACCATATCCCACATAGTGGGCTCAACAAAATCGATAATAGATCCCAATCCCACTTACCCTAATATAATTAACAAAATCAACCATTTATAGGCTACTTAAGGACCTCTCTTCTTAAGCAAGAAAAGAGAAACCTAATGCTCTGATACCAATGTAATGGAAATGGCCTATGAACTTTGAGAATAGCGAAATTAGGAAATTAGGTGAAACACTTTTGAGAGATTACTTTGTGAGCATAGCGGATGAACGTAATTGATGGTAGCAACATAAACATGGTACCTAGTTAACTTGGCATGAACATTACTTTTGCAAGAGAGAGAGTTTAGAGAACATGACAATAGTTGAGGACCGGATTCATATGGAGCCGGTCCCCCCTCCAATAGGCATTTGCATTATAGTTTCTCCCATCAAGAGAGACTTGGTACAATACAATCTTTGTGTTCCTTGTAACCTAGGTGATGCAATGAAGATGGAAAGCTTCATGCATCACAAGCATAACATAAACTTGAAGAAAGCATTAACTATCTCAAGCCTCAGTCCCAAGGCCTCAAACACCTTCGAAGGTGGAGAGAGCTAGCGGGGAATGAGGATAGGGAAGAGGAAGAAGAAACATTCCATAGGAGAAAGAAATAGTTCCTCACTTATCATTACTCTTCTTGCTAGCATACATAATAGCATAGTAATGGAGATGGAGAAGATGGAAAGCTTAAGCATTGAAGCATGGCTCTTGGTTGGATTTGCATTCCATAGCCAAGAGTGGTGGTGTAGGCTTTCACTCTCACAAGCTTGGAGAAGGAGGTGGTGTTCCTCAACTTTCACCAAGTGAGAATAGCCTTGCAAATGAGTGTGTGCGTGTGGAGTATATCCCCCTAGCATCCCCCTTTCTTGCTTTGGCAAAAATTCTACTTGCTACAAGCTCATTGGACCCCTCTCCCCTTAGCCGGTAACATCCAACATGCAGTCAAGCATATGGGTAGTCTTTTGACAAGTGTCCTCCTTACCCCTTAGAGAGAGAGAGAGAGAGAGAGAGAGAGAGAGAGAGAGAGAGAGAGAGAGAGAGAGCTTGAAAATATCTAGATATTTGTTAGATGGAAGTAGAATCTCATTGGACCCCGCTTTAGCCCAACCAATAGCATTCAAGCACACCATGTGGTTAAGCTTAGTGAGAGTCTGACATGTGTCCCATGTGTTCTTTTAGAATTCCCCTATTTTTGAGATTTTTATACATAGGAAGTTTCTCAAGCAACTTCCTCATTAAGTGAGTACGTTCTCTTTTTGACTCAAGCATCTTACCCCCCATGCATAGGAAGATTCTCAAGCAACTTCCTCATTAAAGGTGACAAGTACCTCAAGTACCTTAGTCATCAAGCATGACAAGCACCTTAGGTGGGGTTCCCACCTCAAGCATAGCCTTAGCTTGCTTAAGTTTAGGTCGGGTTCCCACATCAAGCACAGCCCTAGCTTGCTTAAGTTTAGGTTGAGTTCCAACCTCAAGCACAACCCTAGCTTGCTTAAGGTTTCCACCTCAAGCACAACCCTAGCTTGCTTAAGGTTCCCACCTTAAGCACAACCCTAGCTTGCTTAAGTTTAGGTCGGGTTCCCACCTCAAGCTCAGCCCTAGCTTGCTTAAGGTCAAAGGAATTTTAACACTAACCATTGGAGGTCTTTAATGAAGCTAACCCTAAGGTCTTTTAAGCTTCATTAGTTGCACATTGCTCTTTGATAGACTACCTCCTTTTGGACCCCTATTGAGATGTAACCATCTCTGCTCTTGGTCTCCTGCTGAGGTAAGTCTAGAAGCACTTATTGCACATTGCTCTTTGATAGACCATCTCCTTTTGGACCCCTATTGAGATGCAACCATCTCTCCTTTTGGTCCCGTGTTGAGACAGGTCTAGAAGCACAGGTCTCTATTCTAACTCTTGTTCCCGTTTATTCTCCCACATTAAATGATCAATTTAATATGAGAAAATCATTTGGTAAAGCTAGATATTATATTTTATGACACGTAGTGTAAAAACACTTGTTAAAATGCTTGTACAATCCATTTATGCAAGAGGGTTCCAAAATTGGAAAACCTAATCTAATGGACCTATCCAGACATGCAGGTTTTGCGAACAGGCTCACAAAATTGCCGGTACTAATCCTCCTAGGATTCTAGACACTATCTAGGGATATGTGGAAAATTGGCTCCTCCACTAGACTTATTCTTAGTAAGATCTGAAGTGGCTAGAGTCAACCAAGGCATTCAAACAGAGAATGGTATGACGATCACTAGAGTCCAATTAGATGTCCATATGAGGTCTAAAGAAGTAACTAGCAATCATTGGCAAGGCACTAGTTTGCGTATCTTTTTGGGTATCTCACCACCAATCATTATCACAAGGAACCAATGCATGATCGCCATGTCAATCACAGCTTCTGCTTTCTTGAGGCACGCAAAGAGTGGAGTATTCATGGCTCAAATTAGAATCACTATGTGATGAGTAAGCGACCGTGCAACCATTCCATCACCTCTTGCACCCTCAAAGCTTCCTACCACATAGCCTAATACTACAACGCCTTCACTTGCAATCACTGCATGCATGAACCCATATGTGTACACTTGTTTTCCATCGCCAAATCTCGTCTAGTGACGGGTTCTCCTTATCCACATAGGTGATTTCATAAAGCTCAGAGATGGGTAAGCGTGGTGTTGTCTCATCCAAAGAAATGCAAGTAGTGTTGGAAGAGAAACAATAGGCCATATAAGAAATGACACAAGGCTTAGAAAAATAGTCGTAGGTAGCAATTTCTTATCAAGCCATTGGGAAGTATGCCTTCAAGGACAACAAAAAATAACTACTCCTTTGGGGCATGACAGTGCTTATGGAGGTAGCAAGAATCTCCATCGACCATGGCCATCATCAAATACTAGTCATGGAGATATTCAATGTTGATACAACTACAGTCACAATTAATACTTGAAATATGTAGCTAGTTGTTGCTATCATCTCACATATATTTAGACTACCCTTTGACCAAAACCCTAACCTTGCAACGCTTATGCCATCAAAATTTTCTTGATTGAAATGCCTGAAATCCAAAAAGAAGCAAAACTCAGGTGGACTAGAGATCGTAGAATCAACACTGGACTAGAAATCATCATATAAATCTACTGCAAAAACCATCAGCTTGAAGAACAACACAACGTTGTTGTGTCGCTCCACTTTCACACTGGGAAATTAATAGGGCCATAAGATGCAGAGTGGGCCTACCTGCAGGATATGCTTACCAGGTCAGAAAGCTTTCTGGAATGTCTTCTCTTGCAGTGCATTGGCAACATGATATGCTAAAAGATTATGCTTACAAATGCTTTGTTAAAAAATGATGTGCTCGACAATGCTAATCGACATAAATGCTTAATGTGGCGCTCTTACAAAAGCAACTAAAATTCTTGATAGGCTTTCCATCTGAAATGTCATCACTTGGAATGCCTTGAATGCGGATCTCAAAGAAAGGGCTTTTTTTCAAGGCTTTTATTTATGCTTGCACTTTGAAGGAGTACTGAGGAGATGGTTAGGTATGAGCTTTGGGCAAAACATGTTGTGAAAAGTAATGGTTTGGTTAATATGTAAGCCAAGTTAATTTTGTTTTTAGTATTGCAATGGGGGCAAGCTAAGGAAGGATGTTTTTTATTTTTAAGTAGTTAAGCTTGGACAGAATGATGGATAAAGAATGACACTACTGCAGCGGTACGAGTCTGAGGGTTGCTACTAAAGGAAAGAAGGGAAGCCACCAAAGTTTGGCATGCAGTTTTTGCAGGGTGGCAGCCATTTGCATAAAGGAGGAGGCCCCCAGTGCATTAGAGGGAGGGACTGAGCAGGGATCAAAAGCGTCCATCATTGACGAAGGGGGATGAACGCAAGAAGGGATGGCTTTTGGGAGCACTGCAAGGGGCAGAGTCCAAGGCGGGGTTATACACATGCAGTTAAAGGGGCCAAAAGATGGAAAAGTGCCGTCATAAGAAAAGGGCTTCCAAGGGGCATTCCAAGTGATGAAATTTTGGATGAAGAGCCCATCAAGAACTTCTTGTGATTTCATGAGAGCACCTCGCTAGGCATACATGTCTACCTAGGTAATGCTAAGCACGACAGTGCCAAGCACGTCATCAAAATAAATCATCGCATTTGTCATATACATCAACCAAAGCTTTGCCAAATACAACATCTAAAGCTGCCTTGCCACTGTTATGTTTGTCATATCCCACGACATTCCAAATATAAACTCCTCAAGCATTCTTTGTGCTTTCTAAAGTGCACCGATTTTGGCATACTGATAGCCAAGGCAGTTCCAAGATCAACTGCCAATTAAAGCATCACATTTGGCACAAACATGGACCAAAGCACTGTCAAACTCAACTCTTGGTCCACATAGCGAACAACTACATTCACACTATTGTTTCGTGCTCTTGGAACTCACTTAATCTGTTTCTTATTCTCCTATTTCCCATCATGAAAGCAGAGCGACACGACAACATACATGTCTGAAAAACTTTTCAGCATGTTACCACCAGGGATAACTACCCTATCAATTTGAGTTTGATTCTCTATCATAGCATAGTCACATAAATAGTAAAAATCAAAATGCAGCACCATTTTATTGGATTACACGTGTTCCATACCATCAAAATATAAAAAATATTAATCTAAGATTAGTAAAACTAGAAGGCCAAAAAAGTCAGGTGCTAGCCTTAATTAAGTCAAAAGCCCAAACAACCAAGAAACACGTGGTGAAGTAGACTTTGATAGAAGCCTTTGAAAAAGATTCTAGAAATCTACGACTACGAAAATATTTTTGGGATCAACTGAGTGCCAAAGCAAAGAAGACAGTAGGAACATTGGGGAAGAAGAAGCTTGAAGTGGCCATTGCCTAGGTAGCTAGAACTTCTACAACTATAGTCATCATAATACCAAGTATGATCCCCGAGACAACCATCAATTTGTAGAAGAGCCCCAATTAAAAAACTGAACAAGCAAGAACCTCGGAACAATCTCCAACAGTCACTAGATAGGGCTCAACAATCACCACAACCTTAGTCCAAAGGTCTATAGATAGGCTTTAGGCCTTATAAACGAATAGATTGGTGGGTGATCTGGTCATTGGTACCTCCAGAAGAGTGGTAGTACCTTACAATGTTCTAGTTAGATAGTACTGATGTCAACACAATCACAAGTGGCTATGTAGTCACTATTCAAATAGGCTGGAACACAACAGTAAATGCTCTAGGATAGATGATGGAGGCCCGGACAAGCATGAAAGATTCTGACACTACTCACTTCCAACACCAACTAGAACAAGAAGTTGTCCGTGTTGACAACTACAAAAATGAGCTATTGATACAACATGAAAGGGAGACAAACACTAAAATGACCAAAGAATTACAACCATAAACTGAACAGTTGAAGCTTCTTAATTTAAATTTAAACGTTGAAATATGAAAACACACCAAGGAGTCAACAAAACACAAGTCTTCACTAGATTAAAAGCAAGCAGATCATGAGAATCTAATTCCACAATGTCATGCAACAATCCATTATGGATAAGTATATTGAACTATCACTAGTAGACGTCATCGACTCAGAAGAAAAGTTGACCCTCAATCTAGGGGAATTACTGAACCTAGTGGTCGTATAAAAGAAGGTCTGGAGGACAAGAGCTCCAAGTTCACTAGTGGTTTATCCAACTAGTGGTTTATAAAAGAAGGTCTGGAGGACAAGAGCTCCAAGTTCACTAGTGGTTTATCCAACAAGAGCTCCAAGTTCACTAGTGGTTTATCCAACTAGGTGCTTCTCAAACAGTGACAACAAATCTAGATGAAGATGACGATGATGAGGAGGACAAAGAAGACACCATGGAGGGGGATCCATATCTTGCTTAAGTTTGTGTGGTAATTTCACGCTACGATTTTCTTCTTTTCTCTTCCAATCTTCATCTTTATTTGCACCTAGTACTTAGAAGTATCTCATCTTTCTTACTTGCCTTGAATATCTAGAGGAACAACCCGAGCAAAATAAACTTCCATACCTTTTTCTTGTACTATCCTTTAGAATCAAATTATTAGCCACAAACCCCACTTTTGACAATTATTAGTGTTTCTTTTTGAGCCCGAGCAAATGTGGGAAATTCCTCTGTCTCTAAGAGTTGAGCCTTTGCTCGGTTTTGCTATGAACCAAGGAGATTTATATACACTGCTTGTCCCAATTGCTAGGCAAAATATAAATATCATTGTGAGCACTAAACTACAATTTCAAAGGACAATTTATAGCATGTTTGGGCCACAAAGGTTAGCCGCCTTTAATGCATCATTAAATCCTTTTATCCTACCCATGATCATATATGAATTGAGCTTTGACATTTTCATTTTTTTCTTGTTTTGAGTGAGGGGTTCTGTATATATGTGTGTGAAAGAGACTGAAGCTCCCGTGGTTGCATTCACAATTGATTACTAAGTTTCAACATGTCAAAGTCTCTTGCAAGCTCTCACAACTAGAGGTCCCATGCTTTCCTGGCAAGAACGCCAACTTTTCGACATTCTTTTGGTGAACCCAATGTGGAATAAGCCACGGTGAAGGTTTGAGATGGTGTTTAAAAGATTCAAACCATGGAGGATCAATAAGGCTATCAAGATATGCAATTTGATGTTGGGAAAATTCAAATGATCCAAGATGTTGCTATCTTCATGCAACAAAACAAGCTACAAAAAGGAGAGAATTCTCAACCACACAGGCGCTTCACTTGATTGTCGACAAGATTGATAAGTTTGATGAAAAGAATATCACAAAGTATCTTCGTCACTATGAGAAGGAGATGGAGTTAGAAAGGGTGTTAGGAACCGAGATGATGATGAGTTTTGAGCTTGTTGTGGTGCCAGAGATTTGTGACTGTGTGAAAACTATAAGGGCTAAGCATGGCAAAGATTGGGAAGCTTTCATGGTAGCTCTAAAGGATGAATAATTCATAGAGGATGCTGAAAGGGTTACAAAAATTCCATTTCTGAACTTCGTTACAAAGCCAAAGGAAGGACTTCCTTCACTAAATTAGTAAGGGAGTTTGAGTATCACTATGCCCAATTATCGGTGACAAAAAGACATACCTTGGATTGGGAAAAGAAAGAACTATTTGTGCAAGTTGTAGGACCAGAGGTTCAAGAGAAGCTTGAACTAATCCTGGAGGACAAGAGTATGGAGCAAGGATTGAAAACAAAATGTTAGCTCTAGAGGATGAATACTTCATAGAGGATGATGAAAGGGTTACAAAAGAACATTTCTAGACTGGGTCACAAAGCCAAAGGAAGGAACTTCAATCACTGAATTACTAAGGGAGTTTGAGCATCACTATGCCTGATTATCGGCGATAGAAAGACATACCTTGTCTAGGGAAAATAAAGAACTATTCATGCAAGTTGTAGGACCAGAGTTCAAGAGAAGCTTGAATTAATCTTGGAGGACAAGTGTACATAGCAAGGATTGAAAACCAAATGGAAATAAGTCAAAGATGCAGTTTCACTACTTGCCAAGAGACAATGTCGGTGAGACAAAATGGTGATGTCTAATGGTACTTCTCTTTCATCACACCAAAACTCTTGTAGCATGTTTGGGCCACAAAGGTTAGCCACCTTTAATGCATCATTAACCCATTTTATCCTACACATGATTAGATTTGAACGGAGCGTTTGTCTTGTTTTGAGTGAGGGTTCTTGCATATATGTGTGTGTGAGAGAGTGAAGCTTCCATGGTTGCAATCAAAGTTTTTACCATTAACTACTAAGTTTCAACATATCAAAGTTTGTTGTAATTCCTCGCAAACTCTCACAGTTAGAGTCTCCGCGCTTTCTTGGAAAGAATGCCAACTTTTTGACAATCTGAGAGACTTTCATTCTCTAATCTTTGTGCATAGCCTTGTTGCAAGACATTCTGCAATCGATTTAGTGCTTTGATTTATGGTCATTGGTGGCAATTTTCATATGGTTTTGGTGCTTGTTTTTTTATGCACATGCACTTTGTTGAAGTACTTTGAGTGCAAACTACCTTTGTATGTGGAATTGTGGAGCCATTTTTGACATTTCTACTCATTGGCAATGAGTAGTGTTATGGTTTATGGTTTATGCGGTCTTGGTGAGATTTTGAGATTTTTTTAAATTTCAGGGAAAACTTTGTCAAGTTTTTCCTAAATAACTTTGTCATATTTTTCCTAAATCTGCACCATGATTTGTGTGTATTTGTAGTTTAGTCTCTAATGGTTTAGTGGTCGACTGCGACTCCCACTTTGACAATGATTGAGTTTTGACTCTCACATTGACAAGATTTGTTATATTTGGACACAGATTGGTGTTCTTGTATCTACTCTCATACGAGTGAGATTTGTGTATGCTTGTAGTGGCTACAACTTACACATAGTCACAAGTTCTACAACTTACCTGTACAAGTGTCTCGTAGTTATCAAATTGTGTGTGTAGTTTTGTAGGATGTGTATTGAGCATCATGTTTGCTCTCTACTTACGCATATGGTTATGCATTTTGTGCTCTAGTGAGAGCTGTTTATCTTAGTCCTGAGTCTTTGCTACTTGTTGTGCCTGCATTATCACTTGGTGCTTGTTTATGCATTGACTTTTCTTGGTTTAGAGTAGAGGCTGAACATTGCTACTATACATTACTTTGGTAGAGCTTCATTTTGCATATGCAAGCATCGTATTGATGTGTTGATCATTGTTTATGGTTGAGACTTTGATAGAGATTTTGCTCAATATACAAGGGAGAGTGTGCTAGTTTTTTCCCACGATTTCTCATCATAGTTTTGGCTTCATCACCATACACCTTTGTTGCATATGTGCTTTTCACTAACCTGCCATCCATCATGTGTGACAATTCAGAGTCAACACAATGATGACTCGTGAGGGATAGAGGTATTGTAGTTTTTTATATATGCAATGTTAACATTGTGATCACATAGGGCACATTAAGCACCACTGTTTCAAATGTATGAGGTAGCAACAAAGATGTATGCATGATACATATGAGCTTTTGATACATGCTAGAGTGGTGTCTTCATATGCCTCTGACGGAGATGTCACATTCACCTTTAGTGTTCCTCTTGATTACAAGTCAAAAGTGACACTTTTCAGTCTTTGTTTCTAGAAGAGGATGCAGTTTTGCATGTCACATCACATTGTGAGTGGTTTAGCACTTTCTCTAGTGGGAGATTTGGTTGTGTGCACTTGGCCGATGGTTCAATGCTTGACATTGCAGGTGTAGGAGATGTTTACTTGTCATTGCCTAGTGGTGCATCCTACACATTACGAAATGTGCACTATGTTCCTTAACTGAGATATAGTTTGATCTAGTGAGATAGCTAGCAAACTAATGGTGTCCGGTGCTTCTTAGAGAGCAGCATGTCTAGATGCATTGAAAATCTCTAGTGATTCCCAGGAAAGCCCGAAGTGGCTTGGTCTACCCTATGCATGTATCGGAGAGGTACGAGACAATATAGCATTGATTTTGTTGTCGGCATGCATTGAGCAAGAGATGAGACATTTCTCCTTTGTTAGTGAGCTCCACCATGCTCATAAGACAAAGCATGTAGCTGTGCAAGAGATTTCAGTAGACTCTGTAGAGAAAGAGGTAGAGTAGCAGTGCTCTAGTGATACACATCAATTGTCATCAGAATCTGTGTAGGGAGAGTTAGAGCAGGTCTGCTTCCTAGAAACACATGCAAAGATGACAGACATGGTGTTTTCTGATATACTCATGCTAGAGGTTGATGAGTTGATGCTAGGACATATAGTTCCACCTAGGGATGTAGCCCTTCAATTTTTGGTGATGACACATCCATACATGACCAGTAGTCCTAATGGTGAAAAGTATGCACATAGCACTGAGGAGGATAGTACAACCAGGTTTGCATACCTTTTGTCAGCGTTTGGGCATCTCATGTTTGACTTGTTAGTGTTGAGGCCCAACTTAGCAGTTATAGTGGGAACATTTGCAACAGGGATTTTAAATTGTACAATGACTAAAGCTAGCATGAGGCTTCCTCGAACCATACAAAGTTGTCTACAAGATTTACATGTAGGATCTAGCATGGATACGCGCGCTCGCCTATCACTAGAACTGATACAGTTGCATGTAGATTGAGTGAGCAAGCTAGTGGGCATAGGTTAAAAGAGTGTCTCAGCTATTTTCCTATACATACTAGTAGTTTAGCTGGTAGGATTCACTTATCAGCACATTCGTCTTTAAGTGGGAGGTTGTTGGGGTAAAGGAGACGTGCTTTGCCCCAACATAGATGTCCAGTGTCTGTCACCCATTGACCTCACTAACCCACTCACTTATTATTAATACAAATAGAAGAATAGGGAGTGAGTGCTACTTTAGGACACTTTGCTCCACCCCAATCTGTGATCTCTCTCTCTCTCTCTCTCTCTCTCTCTCTCTCTCTCAGGCCTAGGGTAATACCAGGCATGCCAATGGTCAGGATGGAGCCATGTGGTCAAGGGGGCCCTAATATTAGCAAGACAGGGCGTATATAGGGTATGGCCGGGTGGAGACTTGCAAGCTCTAGTTCCCTCAATATCACATCGGTATCAAAGCTCAAGGGAAGGGAGAGCTATGGAGGAGGGGGGGAATACCTTGCACAATTTTGCATGCTCTCTCTCTCTCTCTCTCTCTCCCCCCCCCCCCCCCCCCCCCCCCCCCCTTCAAGCACATGGCATGGGCATGGCCCTAGAGCAAGCCGCTAAGATCAAGTCGAGGTCGACAATGTTCAAGAGGGCTTATCAACAAGCAAAAAGGGGAGGAAACCAACCATTTGCAGGCACTCTTGGAGCGGGGAGAGATCCAACATTTGACCTGGTCAAATTCTTGGTCAAAATCCTACATGGGTGGGCTAATTAGGTTTGCGGCTCCAAGGGGAGGGAATCTTGACCCTGTGGCATGGCCACAGGAGCAACACAACAAGCGGTTTCTCCTTTTCTTCCTTGTGTTGCTTTGTAATAGAGCCACGATCGCTATTTCTTTTTCTTGTTTTCCACTTGGGGGATGCCCACAGTCAAGGGATGCCCACTCTTCAAAGGCCTTAAGGGGCATATACACCCCCCTTCATTGGATTGGAACATGACAATGGATACTTGGCAAGGTCAACACTATAGCTGCCAAGGGCACCATGAGCTGTATGATCTTTTGAGCTACATATTTTTTTCTGCTATTAGTGCAAGTTGGAGTTACAACATATTCGGACAGGGAGAACCTTGAAGGTAATTCTATATCGACAAAGATTGCACGAAAGCAATAAAACATATGAGATTCGGCCTTGACCTGAGAATTTGATGAAAGTGATTAACATCGAACAAGGCCCGACATGAATGTCATCCACAGTTGTTTAGGTAACCCTAGAAGCACACCTTCGAGCTATGCATGGCATCAGATAGAGCCAATCACAAGGTTTGAGGTTTCTTGTTTTTGAAGTTTCCATCGCTTTTTGTATAAATTAATATTGTAGGAGCTTTGCATTATGATAATCTTGGCTATGATGCCCTAAGAGAATACATATAGGTTTGAGTATGACCACGGTCATTCCGTTCATGTCCAACTAAAGCTGTGGTTATCACACTTTGGAATAAGGAGCAAGGCTCCATATGGAATTGCTCACGAGCACAAGCACAACATGTACAAGATTTGATGGTCTTGATTGTTCGGACATGAACATCTAATAATGACAATCAATTTCACAGAGACAAGTACTTTGACCCTAAAACATGGGATTATAAAAAGGCAAAGCGCCAGATATAGATATCATACATTTCACCTTGGATTGCAAATCGGGCAATGCCCTCAACAACACAAATTCAAAAATCTATTGAACAACAATAGATTTATTCTATAAACCAAGCAAAGGTATCTGACGGAAAGGCAAGTCGGCACAAGGTATTCACGAGGTATGCAAATCGCTTTTATTTTTATTTTTATTTTTTGATAATGTGCTCGTTAGTTATGGCATGCTAAAGATGTGTGTGCACTCTAAGAAATCTAGAGGCAAGCACAACTTGACTATGCAACAACTCAATAACAAGTATTCCTTCTCTTAAATACTTTGATTGACCATGCTCATCAGAGGTTAAATTTTGATGCCACGATAAGGCCAAACAACACTACTTTCCACTCTCAAGGAGACCGGCACAACCTCTTGTTAGGATTGCTGCAGGAGACACTGGTGCTCGGCATGGCCACCCTTTTGTTCCAATTCTAAGAAGCAGTATTGGGCACCTCAGATGCATAAGGCTTTCAGGAGCATGGCTCCATGCATTGGATGCATTATCACTTAAAATCCATTATAGCTTGCTAGGGAGTAGGCGACACAAGTACATGAAGCACATTGGAAATCGAATTGACATCCACAACTATGAGCTGAATCCAATGTTGACCACCCCACATACAAGATGCAATGACCTTCAATGCCAAGGGCACGCATAGCATTAGCTCACAAGATTGCGACTGTTATTGAAGCCAAGGGCTTACCAATCCATTTTTTTGATATGCATGTATGGCATGAAAATACGATGGAAGTACAACCACCCCATCATTGTATATGCTTTCACAATACCATCAGCTACTTTGTCTACAAAGATTTGAGACTAAGAGATGTGCTTCTAGTCGTTTTATATGTATACAATAGTGAGCACTTTACATTATTGGTTCTATGCACAAGGTGCAACCAATCCCAGTGACACTTTTTATGGTTAGCAAGTAGTCATGGCCTAGCTATCCAGAAAATGATTAATCAAAAGACATGAATACATAAAGAGAGCATCCATGTAGGTAGTCTCTTCCATAAACACCCGAGACAGTCTAGTATGAATATTTTCTTTGAGGGTATTTGCCATTGTTCTCATTTGTCATTCGGGAAAAGATTATGTCTCACGACTTAGTTATGAATAACATTCCAATTGAAGAAGTGATTTTGCTTAGTTGCAACACTAATTTGGCCTCTAGGAGTGGCATTTTTAGGTGTATGACCCCATTAATACATAATTACTCCATAGGTGTTGAGAGTCATGATTTGAGCTCAGTATGGTGGTACTTTCAAGGAAAGAAGTCCGCAATCTGCCAAGGAGTAGTGGAAAAATTCAACTTGATTAGTTTATTCCAAACATTTTTGAACATGAAGCCAACCAAGGGGTTTGGATTGCAAAGGCGACACCCAGGGTTACCGGTTTCTACTGCTTGTTTTTATAGGTTTTTCTTTCAGGCTTGCAAAGTGCACGTGACTACAGGTAAGTGAATGTTATGTTCAATATCCAAGTATACATTTGATTTGATTTTATTCCATTTTTGAATATATTTTGCTTGACTTTTTCAAGTCAGATGAATAAGCTTGACTGCTTTCATCCATTTTTCTCTTCAAAAACATGACAAGGTCATGTAAGAGCAAAGAATTTTGCACTTCTATGTCCCAAATGCATTTCTGCATTATGTAGTTATGGGCCTATATATAGGGTTTTTCTTTGGCACATGTTGTCACATGGGATAGAACATGGTCTAGGAACTCAAGGGGTTCGATTTAGCAAGTGTGGAGCAAGGTTAATGAGGGTCCCTCTCACTCATGTCGGCAAGTGTTTAGAGTTACCTCCACACACAAGTACATCTCGTACTTGAAGGATGTTCTTTTTTCGGACATTCTTAGTTGAGACATATTCCACATGTGGAGCATATGACTCTCTGGAATTGACACTGGTACCCGCTATTTCAATTATGTGTCACAACAAAGTCCCTAGGTGCTTGTTAAATCTTTTGATAAGACCATTTATGTACATCGTATCAGAAACAATTTCAGTGTGGCCAAAAATTTTCGGATACCTAGTGAGATTTGTTAAGGTACATGTGCCATTAAACAACTTTAATGGATGGTTGTCTATACAAGTAGCAAGGCTCTGTTCTATTGATGAACATAATTCATTGGTACCTAGATGTGATTGATTTTCACATTCCATTATGGTACAATGGAGGACCAAGGGTCGGGATGGACATGGATATGCAAGTTCAGATCTGTTTTTGCTAAATGCATACACACTAGGTGTTATGGGCCCTAGTGTTTAGCAAAGGCTGATTTGGAGCGGCATGGACATTCATGACATAGATTTAACAATCACCAATAGAGATCATGGCTTGGTTTGAGTGCTTGTGGATCTTTCACGTTTACCAAGACAATTTTTCAAAACATTGTTGATTCCTCAACAATGTCGTAAGGCACCGTGATCCCAATTACTAGTCATTTTGGTAGACTGTCTGTAAATGGTGGGGAAACACACCTCAGTGTTGTCATTTATCCAAAGAGGATAAGCAGATTAAAAGAGTAATCTTTTGCTAAAGGATATGTAAAGCGCGTATGTTAGTACCAAGCAATCCAATTAGAAAGCATGTATTGATCTAGTTGGAGTTTGCTAACATTAAATAGAGCATGTATATGACTAGGTTTAGTCTCTTCATGATTAAGTCAGGTTCTTGACCTTGAACACTAGTTATGGTGTGTCAAGCCAAGGGCTAGGATGGACATGCGATCAAGTGGTGCGATATTTAGGGACTAGGAGTCTATGTATATGCACGGTTGGGTGAAGAGTTGCATGGTCCAGTCCTCCATGGTCTTACATTGGTATCATAGCTAGGGGAGAAGGAGAGGGAAGCATGCATGGTCATGCGTGAAAGCAAGGTCTCTCTCTCTCTCTCTCTCTCTCTCTCTCTCTCTCTCTCTCTCTCTCTCTCTCTCTCTCTCTCTCTCTTTCTCTCTCTTCATGGAAGCTCCGATAGGAAGGGGACGAGCAACATGCAAGATCGAAGCTCTAGAAGAAGCTTGGTGTTCTTTCTTTCTCTTGGAATCGAAGTGTTCTTTCTCTCTCTTGGAATCGAGGTGTTCGCGGTATGCAGCCCCTACAAACTTGAAGGGAGCAATGGTTTTTGGTGGGAAACCGTGCTTGTGAGGAGGGAGGCTGCCGACGGACCTGCACCAAACTGAAAGCGGCAGGTGTCTACGGCATCGCAGGGCTGTGTGGGGCAATTTGCGTCACTGTGGGGATCCATGTTGAGCAACCACATTTCAAGTTTACAACAGGTGCCCTATTTTGGGGCACCCACATCAAATAAGGGCAGGGACCCATGTAGCATGGCATGCAACCATGCATGCATGGATTGCATGCCACCAGCACCATGGATTTTTGATGCTACAAAATCAGAGTTTGTGGCTCGGCAAAGACAATGATGCTCATTGATTCAAGGATCTTCAACTCATTGATCCCATGTAAACAAAGATTTTTACAAACATACAAGGATGTTGTCGGAAAGGCTATAACCTACCATGGTAGGGACGATGGTTACGTCTCCAACTACATCTTAAGTACTCGAGCATGGATCGCAATTCAATAGGGTATTCACAAGGATCCGACAAGCTTGCCATGCATGCTTCTACATCCTGCCAGACATTGACAATACGGTAGGTCGAGCCGCATGATTAATACGATATGCTTCTATTTTCCATTTGTTTGGCAAATGTTTCACAACATGCTACATAGTTCTATCATGCAAAAGAGGGGAGTGTACTTTGAGCCCTCCAAGCACAAGCACGACTTGTGACAATTACATAAGCCTTCAAATCTTGTTGCATACATTGTCGGCAAGGGCCAATGGTTAATTGTACATCCGACTCAAGCACGGCCTGCATACAAACAATGTTGATTAGAAGCAAGGCTTCTCCAGCGTACCTTGACAGCACACACATATCTGAGGTCACAATTTGATGCCCATGGAATCTTAGGGAGATCGGCACACCCTGTGGTTCGACTTGATGAAGGGTGCACAAAGCTCCGCATTGCCGACTTCTTGTCCCTGCTCCCACAAGTCGGCAAAGATGCTAGCCACACAGAACTAGCCAATTTCAGTTGAAATTGCATGACAAGGTCAATTTTTTGTACATGATCAACAAGGTTGACTCTCTTTGCTATGGCACTTGTCAACAATAGCATTTGTTGGCAATGAGGATAGATGTATTTATGTGAAGCACGACTTCACTTTAGGCATTTTGTATGGAGTTTTCGGACTCTACTATGAGCATACGAACTTGGGGAATTTCTCAATGTACCTATAGGTTATTTCAGAGGGTGTATATGATACACGCGACAACTCTCTCTCGCGTAGTAGACTGGGCTATGAGCCGTATTGGAAGGAGTTTTTCTCCATCAAAATTTCAAGATGACTGGTTACAGCGGGATAACCAGGTTAGCCAAATTTTAAATTTGTTTGTTTTCCATGTTTTCATATTTACTTTGGAACATGTTGTCTGTCGCGTAAAGCAAAGTGCTTTGACAATTTCACATGAAGCAAGGCTTCTCACGTGTGCCACAATACTGCCTATTGACTTGGCATCAAGGGCATTGGCATGCAAGTTTGGGGAACAATTATGGTTAGAAATTTGCTCCCATTTTATGTGTGGCGACATCACGTTATGATGCATCACTACCAATGCAGACTGTGCAAGACACTTATGGTTTTGGCTCTCATGCTTGAGGCTGTCATAGTAGCCAAGGACTTACAATATTGCATGCAAGGCACGTTAGTCACGTGGACTGAAATCCACTGCCTCATAGATTAGGCTTCCGCTATAACACCAAACACTTTGTCAAGGACAAGAAATGTTTTGGATTGTTTAGACATGCTTTCTGGTTGCTGGCAATGCACAACCACACTAAAAAGAACCTAAATCTTGGACTTAATTCACAAGCAAAGTGCCATATTTATGTCCTTCTCATGACCCTTACAAGGTAGGTGCGTATGGATGTAATTTTTGTTACCTCTCTCAATGAGAGCGTCATCCAGGCAGATTGTTGCATGTTTATAGAATAAGCTGCACGCTAGGCATAAGATGCACACGAGCATGGGCACCATTTATACACGTCATAATAGTTTAAGGAAAGTTTCTCAGCCCCGCATGCTCTCCTTCTCTCTTTTTCTTATTTCTCTCGAAGAATAAAGAAAACTTTCTAAGAAGCTTTTGAACATGTTTTGTTTGGAAGTCAGCCTGAGCCAAGGTGCTCTAACTCTCAGCTAGAAATTGGGCAAGACGCCATCTAAATTAGTCTTCATTGGTGTGTCGATTGAACACTTTCCATAAGGGCTATGAGCCACACATGCTGGCTAAGAGTCATTGTTAGATCTCGGGTAAGACCCAACTGTTGGCATTCCTTGGGTGATTGTTCTCCAGCTTGAACAGATCTACCCCGTGCACTCCCAATCGATGTTAATGGCCAAGCAAGAGTCTTTCCATTACATATGGGTATTTCATAAGCACTACATGTTTTGGTGCGACGATTGAGCTGAGTTTTTGATAAACTTACACTCACATAGGCTGATCTATAACATGGCGTATAGATGCATCAAGAATTTCAAACAGCATGGCTGTCCATAAGAGCTAGACATTTCACTTGTGTTGATATCCTGCTCTCTCTATAGCACTACGAGTGTCTATGGAAGCACAGTTTTGGGGTAAGACCCAGCATGTGATTACCAAATCACCCCATAGGCATTGAGGATCACAGTTTGATCTATTCTTGTTATAATTTCAAAGAAAGAAGTCCGCAATCTACCACGTAGTAGTGGACACATTCAACATTTCTAGTTGATTACAATCATTTTTGTATGCGGTCGACTATGTTAGTTATTGTTACCTGCTAGTTGAGCAATTTTATGAAGGGTCTTGCTAAGGGGTTTGACTACGTAGATTTTAACCAAAGGGTTTGGATTGCGAAGGCAGCACCCAAGGTTTCCAGTGCAATGTTGCTTGTTTTTTTTCAAGTCGTATAAATACGCTTGAATGTTTCAGAGACATGCCAAGGGCATGTCGCAACAATGTATTTTGGGTCGTGGTGAGCAATATACCTTTCTGCATTAGTTATGAATCCACGTGTAGGGTTCAATTTGGCACATGTTGTCACATGGGATACAACATGGTCTAGGAACTCACGGAGTTCGGTTTAGCAAGTGTGGAGCAAGTCTATGAGGGTCCCTCTCACTCACATCGTAGAGTGTTTATAGTTACCTCCACACGCAAGTACATCTCGTATTTGATGGATGTCACTTTTCATGAC
Source organism: Adiantum capillus-veneris (assembly GCF_014529385.1). Taxonomy (NCBI): domain Eukaryota; kingdom Viridiplantae; phylum Streptophyta; class Polypodiopsida; order Polypodiales; family Pteridaceae; genus Adiantum; species Adiantum capillus-veneris. The sequence continues at coordinate 19,931,148 of NC_140958.1, forward strand.
ATCCTCATTTGAGACATATTCCATATGTGGAGAATATGAGCTCTGGGACTGACACTGGTGCCTAATTCCTAATGATGTGTCACAACAACGTCCCTAGGTGTTGGTCGCATCCGTTTGTTAGACCATTCGAAGCACACAATATCAGGAACAATTTCAGTGGCCTGAAATTGTTGGGGTACTAAGTACAGACTTGTTGAGATTGCAAGTGCTATGAAACAACCAAGTAACGGATGGTTGTTTCTATGTATAACCAAGTATGCTAATGAGAATGTCTCACAGTTGGTACCTAGGTGTGACTGTGTTTTCACATTCTATTATGGCCAACTTATGTACATGGCTTTCACATTGGTACCGTGGCAAGTTTTGTCATGAAATTGCGGTTCGAATTTGTTTGTGAAAAATGCATGTACACTATAGGTGTTATGGGCCCTAGTGTTTAATACAAGTTTGTTTGGAGCAACATGCAAATTGATGGACATTATTGTTTCTACAAGTGTTTGCACTTCAAGTGCAACCTCTCTAGCGGATTTAGTAAGCGTTCACACCCGACCATATACAATAATGGTTTAGTATGGGTGTCTGTGGTGACTGGATGATCTAAACTCTATGAGTTTACTTCGCTCAAGTTCACATTAAGTATCCGACTGTAACCTTCCTTGCTTAGTCATAGGTTATCGTCAGTCTCACGGAAGACTGTCTTTAATTGATTGGGGAAAGCACCTCAATCTTATTCTCTGCTATTCATCCCGCGTTGGACGGATAGTTTACAAGCATTCTATTTAGTACTAAAAGATATGCTGAGCGCATACATTAGTAAACCACTCTAAAGGATATGTTAAGTGCATACGCTAGCACGAAGAGACATAACTGGATCGGTTACCTTTTTGGTTTGGAGTTTGCTTCATATGATGAAAGGCATGTTGCAACTAGTTTTGTCTCTGCTTAGTATTCTCAAGTTCTCACCCTTCATCATCAGTTTTGATGAGGTTGACTTCTGGTAAGAAATTACAACAGTAAGTCACGGACTTGGTTGCAGCTGATGGGTATGTCAGCATATTACTTTCATGGAAAGTTGAGCAGAGGTTTTATTGCATGTTTCCAGTACCTTCAGAAAGTCTAAAAATTGGTTATGCCTTTAGACACCTCTTAGTTGTGGTTACTCCTTTAAAGTACTCAAGTGAGTTGTAGATAAAACTTGTTGCAAAAGGACAACAATGTTGAAAATCAAGATGTTGCTCTTGGTTTTATTGAACCTTCTCACTGCACCAAGTATTGGTCATACGGACAATTGGCCCGCGTATGGGATGCCAATCAAGAAAACATTAGTGTTCTTACGAAGATACTATCATTTGTGTTTTTGAGGACGAAAACTCTTCTCCAAGGGGGAAGTAATGTCAGGCCAAGGGCCAGGACAGACATGCAGTTAAGGGGCGCTATATTCAGGGACTAGGAGTCTATATATATGCACCGTTGGGTGGAGAGTTGCATGGTCTAGTCCCCCATGGTCTTACATGGTGGGGTTGTTTATTGATACGATATGATGTCAAGGACTTATACCTTTGGATCTAATACTATGGAAACCAGGAATAAGAAGCAAGAATATGATCTTTCATTGTGCATGCATATAAACAAGAAATGGAACACACAAGGTGAATTAGGTTTCATTTATAGCAAGAAAACAACAAAATTCCCTCTTGTAAACACACATTTCTATCAGATTGTTGATTGTTTAGACAGGTTCTTATGGGAAGCTACTAGAAGATATGGGGTAGGTAAGAAATAATGAATATGACAAAGCTATCCCAAATGGATACTAGGTTATCTATACCAAAAAGAGGAATAATTACAATGAACACATAGAAAACAAGATGAGGCTAGTATTAGATGCCAACATATAATGAGAAAATGTGAGTTTCCAACTTGGGAATATGTTAAAGCTTGGGATTAGGTTAGTAGCAATTTTGTGGTATATTCAAATTTGGAATGTAACATGCTAACTTAATTTGCACAAGCTTGGGGTGTGATGAATTGCAACTTGTGTGGTCCAAATAGACAAGCAAATCACAATTTCTGTTGGCGACAATCAACACCTAATAGGTTGGTGTCATTTGCCATTTAGGCCAAGGGAGAAGATGCCTAATAAATTTTTTCAAGCGAATGTTGTTTTAATGCATGTGTCAATTAGGCCAAGGGAGAAGATGAGAGGAACACGATACTTTCCCAAGCTTGCATCAATAGGGACTGACTCAAGCTCAAAGACAGTATTCAAGCACCTTACAACCTTGAGGACACTATTTCAAGCACTTTGTTCTCTAAACTACCACTCAAACAAACATATTTTTTGTTTTATTTGTTTGGTTTTATTTTGCAAAACTCACAATGGTGAATAGATTATATTGACAACACCAAAAAATTACAAATTCTTGCCATGCTCGTGTTGAGCCATGTCATCTCTAGGAGACCATAGATACATCGATCGCAACAAAGGGAGGGTCCTCACCCTTATGCATGTAAGTCGGTCAATGCATCACCAATGGCCCTATTCCATTCATCAATATTCTTTCGTTTTCTAATTGCAATAATCGCCCCCTTGCTTTGTTGTATTATCTTTGTGAATCTGGCTGTTGCCATGGTGTTGGTGAATACACAACAATTCCTAGCATTCCAAACCTATTTGAAGTAATAATATCTAACAATTTGTGTTGCAATAAGCATCACATGGCTCTTGAAAACCTTCCCTCCTAGGAAAATATCGTTCTTTAAGAACCCTATTTTTTGGGTCTTTTGAACCCATTTGCAAATCTTTCTCGCTAGGCTGCAGATACAAGGCATTCCTTAAAAAGGTGAGAGAGATCTTTGCTAGCCGTTCTGCATTGCAAGCATCAATTGGGGCCAATCCCCCTAGCCAGAGCCTTCACCCTAGTCAATAAGGCTCCCCACAATATCTTTCATAGAAAGACCTTCATATCATGCGGCCATTCTGGGAACGAGATGTTCTTGGCGACTGCCTCCCATCTTGATTCTTGCCAATTCATGCCCCACTGTTTGTTTAATGGAGAGAACCAATCCATCCAAGCCACGAGGATGTGGTATACTTCTTTGATTCGAGGCTTCAAGAAATATCTGTTCTTAGGCCTTTCCACTTGAGCTTAGACAAACAACTAGGTAGACACCAGCTATCAAGCCGTTCAAGGGCTCTGCTAATCAACAATCTTTCAGTCCCATTGTGGAGCACCATTTGGTATGTACTTTTCCAACAGCTGCTTTGTTTTCTAATAGTAAGAGAATTTGAGTTTTGTTATGTTTAGGGTTGTAACTTGTATAGCCTCAATTGAAAAGACATGTGCTACGGCGGTGTCACGCATTAGTCCTTGTTGGTAGGGAGTCAATTTAAGCATAGCAAAAGTAGTTATGCCATCAAATAAAAGCACATGACAACGTGAGAGCGCCATGTGAGAGTAGCTCTTGCAAACTTGGAGAGAACGTTGGAAATGAGGATGGAACATGCTAACAAATGAATTATCAAACACTTTATTGAATTACCAAACAAAACAAAAGGTTTATTGCTATGCTCAAAGCAATGGAACTTGAGATCCCACCGGCAGCCACGAGCATAAAGCTAAAAGCTTAGTGAACAATAAAAACCTATAAAGATTGTATGGCAAAAAAGAAAAACCCCTAAAAAGCAAACACAGAGTACAACTCAACAAGCTTTATCATGAGACACCAAAACAAGTGGGTAAGATGCTTGAATAGTGTCCTCAAGGTTGAGGTTTGAAACATCACTTTGTCTATCTTAGTCAATGCTGACTCGGTACTTGTGGCTAGAGTACAATTGTGCCGCTTGAAATCCAATAATTCCCCTTACTAGAAAGAGGAAAAGAAAACATTAGACCTAATTTTTAAAGATTAGTGTAAAAACATGGAGAATATGCTCAAATTTTCAGCACCTCCTCTTTGAAGAAACACATAAAGAAATTGTTAGGAAAATGAATTTTCTCGAGCATTACTTGTTGCGATGCCAACCTGGGAAGAAATGTAGTGTGCATGTATGTCCTCTAGTTTGATAGAAAAACACAACACAACACAACACTATGTGAGCAAAAGAAAAGAAAAGTTGTAGTCTGCTTTTTTGGATAAAGCACCAAGCAAAAAGAAACCCTCCTAAACCACGAGAATTACCATCATGAGGTGAAGGCTACTTCCCCAAATGTCCTACAAAGTTATATACAAGTTGTATTTTGTGAGCTCTATGTCTATCCTTGTTGGTCACAATTGTTTTCTTCTTAAAGCACATGCATACCTTCTTTTCAAGTTTCGGTTGAAGGACATTTCTCAATTGTGGCAATTAGGCAAAATAGACGTTTGTAAGATCTTCAAGTAGGTAAGATCTTCTAAAATGGCAAGCTTGACTTCAAGTAGGTACGTATCACTCCAATAGTGACTTATGTTTGTATCTTAAAATTAAGCATAGGATGACTAGCCATGCCAACAACTTCATATCTTAGATGCCAAAAAATATTGAGATTAAGGCTCTTTTGAATACTCCAAATTTTATATTTTCACCAAAACATTTTATTATGTAATTAAATGTGTGCAAATGTTTTTTTCTTGGGCAAAACTCACAATGGTGAGTGTATTATATTAGTAAAATAAAAAAATCACAAATATAAGTCATGCTCGAGCCGAGCCATGACGTCATCCAACCAGGGCTCGAGAAACATTTTTTGTGGACCCGGCTTTGGAACCTTTTCACACACATATGAGCAGGCTAACTCAAAATTTGAGAGGGATAATCACAATAGCAATCTCATATTATAACTTCATTTGAACCGGCTTGAGAACCTTCTTGCCCAAATTTGAGCCAACCGTTTTTCATTTTGAACAGGCTTTGGATAAAGCGAACCTATCTTTTCCCAAGCCCTGCACCCAACAATGTTGTGGGTGGCTCCTTGTCAGCCAACTGTGCGCAAATGTTAACCAACATGCGTACTTGAGGTAGAAAGAGCACTTCTTCTTGAAAAAAGGTTTTTTTTATTGTTGTAAAACTCACAATTGTGAGTGATTGTATCAGATAACCACAAGAAAAATAAAATCAGCCTAAGCTCATACCGAGCCTTGAGGGGCAGAAGGTTACATCAGAACCTAGTAACGAACTATTATCGACCCTTTATCCATGAAGGCTCGATCGGATGGTGAGAGTCGCCCAAAGCAAGTCAGTCCTTTACCTAACACATAAATTATCTCCTTACTTTCATGTACAATCTCTGAGAAGCTAGCCACAGAGAGTTTGTTGCCAAATACACGCAATTCTTGGCCTTCCATATACTACTGAAGAAATAGTATCTGATAGTTTTAGTGCATATTAGAAGCGCAAGACTTATAAATTTTTTCCCACCATGGCACATATACTTCTTAAAGTACCCTACCTTCCATATTCTTTGTACCCATTTGCAAATGTTCCTTGCAAGGCCTCTGATTGCCGAGCATTCTATGAGCAGGTGGGCAAGGTCTTCGCTAGCCAATCTGCACCTTGAACATCTATCAGACCCAATACCATGTGCCTGAATCTTAACACCTATGGGCAGAGCCCCCCTCAACACCTTCCACAGGAAGACCTTCATAAACTGAGGCCACTTTGGATTCCAAATTTTTTACTTAACCTCAAGCCATGGATCTTCTAATTATTGTACCTTCCACTGTTTGTTGAAGGGCTGAACCAATCAGCGTCGTTCATTAATGCTTGATAGATGCCCTTGGTATGTGGTTTAAAGAAATGACTATCCTTCGGCCATTTTGAGGCTTTCCACTTAGAAGTAGAATCCCAAATCGGCATCAAAATATTGCCCAAGCTTTCAACAACTCTACTGACAAGTAGCTTCTCAGTGCCATTGAGTTGAAATTGGGCAGTCAGATGGTCAAAGAATTTCAAACACTTGATGTTTCCATCCCAGAAGTTGACCACAACCATTGGAGTCCTCTATTGTTCACCCTTCTTGGAATTTCTCTCCAATAAGGGTTCAGGATTATACCAATAGCTTTACATAGCCAAGGGGATCAGTGCGAGATGGAGTAATGGGAATATCTAGCTAATTCACCCCATTCCAACACCCATGTTGCTCTATTACACTTTCGCACCAGCTCTCCCGTGATGCTGCCCATTTTCAAGCCAGACCACCTTGGGGCAAATAGTTTGTTGTGCACCTCGATCCATTTCCACTGACCACCTTTAGTTTGCAAATGAGACCTCAAATTTGGCACACAAGGCCTCAACATGTACAACAAGGTTGAGAATCCTGAGACCGCCTTGTAGCACCGATCGAGCGATAATGTCCCACTTAGCGCATTGCCATAGCAATGAGGCATTAGTGTTGTTCGTCCATAAGAATCTTTTAACAGGTTTCAAAAACTCCTTCCAGTTACATTTGGCTATTTTGAGTAGCGTCCTGGTGAAGGCAATATAAGGAATCATATACAAATTGATCACTTTGACCTGACTCGGAAAGGGAAGCAACACATACTCCCACCTTCTCATTTTTTTATGGAACTTCTCCAAGACCCACTGGAACCTTTGCTTGTGAGTAAAATCCACCCCCAAGGGGACACCCAAGTGTCGAGATATCCTTCCTCTAGAACAATCTCCCCTGACTAGATTGATGGGTGAAATGAGTCATTTTTCGTAAGGGAGATTAGTCTAGGCTTCTCAATACTACACTTTGATCCCGAAGAAATAACAAATCTCTACACAATCTCAAGCGCTTTCCTTAGTACCTGAGGGAAGACTTTTAAGAAGAGGAGGGAGTCATCTGCAAACATCTTGGCCAAGAGCTGGTCATTGTTGATTAAAGATAGCCCTTGAATTTTTCCCTGTGTAGCAGTGGTTTCCAGCATCATTAGGATCTAACCCAATGGCAAAGAGAAGAGGGGCCAGGGGATCCATTGTTTATTAAACTTTTGTCTTCAAACAACCTTAAGAACATAACACATGCTATATCATAAAAGATGCACGACTAGGTAATTATAGAAATATGTCTATATCATAAAAGATGCACGACTAGGTAATTACAGAAATATGTCTCTTGCTCCTACAATGCCAAAAATTGAAGCATCAGCCAAGTGCACATGGCCAAGCCTCCCACTAGAAAAGGTACTAAACCACTCGCGACATGGTGCAATGCAAAATAGTGCATCCTCATCTAGAAACCAACAGGAACAAATTCCACCTATGACAGATATGTAAGCATGAGGAATTCTAGAGGTAAACATGACATTGTTGTCACTAGCATACTGAGCCACCCCCTAGCATGTGTCAAAACCATCTGTGCATCTTGCATACATCGCTGTCGCTGCCTCACATGTCAAAATCAATGTAACCTGATTTGTCATGTGTAATCACAATGCCAACAACACAAGTGTTGGCATGAGTCATCTTTGCAGACTCTGAAACATCACACACATCTGCTAAATGGATGTCAAGAAGCAAAAATCCATGTGTGCATCAAAAGGTGTATGGCAAGATATCCTGGGAGAAATTTGGCAAAGTCTTCCTTGTAAATTGAGTAGAATCTCAAGCAAAATCTCAACCATAAACTGTATCAATGATTCCAAGTGGAAGGTCACTTTGATCACTACAAAATCATAACCATGATCAATGCATATGTAGCTTGTATCTCAACGTAGCTCTACCAAAGAAACGTGTAGAACTTGTAACTCGTGTGACTTGCAATTAGAATATCCATCAGATCGGAAACAATACATAGCTTGTAAATTGTAGCCACAACGAGCGTACACTATAACTCAATCCTGCCATAGTGGATACAAAAACACTAATGTGTGTCTGAAAGTGACAGAAAAGCTGTTCAAGTGAGAGTCAAACTCGATCACTACCAATGTGAGACTCACACTTGACCGCTAAAATATCAAAAAGTAGACTGTGAATACATAGACCCTATGGAAAGAACCTGAGAAAAATCAGATAGAAATTTTTCTATAATTTGAGAAAGATCTCAAACAATCTGACCAAAAATCGGCATGCATAAAACTTGTGGAGCCAACTAGGCTATGCGCATAAATAGAGATCAAATCTCTTATTCACAATCTATCATACATCAGGTCAAATTGACCAAAACGCTCTCCTGTTACCACCAAGCGACCACCTTTTATGTAGCCATGGGCCGGGCTTGTCGGACCCGCTAGTAGTGTATTATGGTATTGTCCGGGCTTGTTGGTAAGGTAGGAATAGTTAAGAGTGATCGTCAATGAGAGGTGCACTCTAAAATTGGAACCTATAATGTTTGGGTAAGATTGGCTAAGTTTGGGCACCCAAATGTGAATGGGCAAGCCCATATAAAAGTCAATCTAAACCTAAAAAGGGCCATTCTCTCATTTGCGCAATGCAAGAAGAGTGCTCTTGCTCCATCTCCTTCTCCGTCTCCTTTGTGTACTAGTGTGTGTGTGTGTGTGTGCTTGAGAGAGAGAGAGAGAGAGAGAGAGAGAGAGAGAGAGAGAGAGAGAGAGAGAGAGAGAGAGAGAGATCATTGTGGCGGCACGATGGTGGCGAGGCGGTTGAGCATGGTGCAACGGCGGCTCCCTCTTCTTTGCAGTGTAAGGAATCCTCCATGACAACAATCGTAGGAGTGACACACCATTGTCATCTTTGAGCTTACTAGTTTAGGCTAGTTGCATGCTTGGAGCCATCTGTGGCTCGCACACAGTGTTAGGCAAGTCCCTTGCTTTGATACGTGCAGCAGAAGCCCACATTTTTGGCACCATTACTGGGGAATCACCCTGCACTAAGCTCAAGAGGCACTCTGTGCTTCTTTGTGAGTGTTTGTGTTAGGAAGGAAGAGGAAGAAGAAGAAGTTATTTTTTGCAAGTTTTTATTTCCTGCATAGTCTTTGTTTTTTGCCAATGTCTGCTTGCACATAATCTTTTGCATAGTTATTAGTTAGTTTGTTAGTAGTGAATGAGTAAGTAGATAAGACAATTAACTTGTGTTAGCTAGTGAATGAGTGAGCAGTTAACATAGTAAGTAGCTTCACTGCCAATTAGTAGTCAGCAAAGTAGTTAGCACAGTAGTTAAGCTTACTTAGCAGAGTAGTTAGTTGTAGAGGAGATAAAATTAGGTTAGTTAGGAGAGTAGGTAAAGGTTTAGTGTGTGTCTGGCCCAAAAAGGCCACTAAAACTGTGTGCGACCATCCGCGGTATTGTTTATAAAAAAAAACGCTTGGGATATTTGGGACCAAAAAGAAATTCGGGAATTAAAGTAAAAATTTAATTATCCTAAAAGGAAGGGATCGGGATCATTCCCCAAGCCCAAGCCCAAGCCCAAGCCTAAGGCTCAATCCTCAATCTTATGATATACTACTTACACTACCTTATATATAAAGACTAGGATCTCAAGTGAAGGGAGGGCATGTGGGACAAGTTCCTCAAGTCCTCCACCATCCCCTTCACACTCACCCTTTGGACTTACTAATTCTAGTCCTCTCCCACTTAGGAAAAGATTAGTTTTAGGATTCCAAGGGCTGTACGTAACGGAATTGAGGGCTGTAAAGCGTGGAACATCCCTCTAGCCAAGATGCTTGTTTTGAACTATTGCACGCCATATTCTATGGCTCGATTAAAAAAAGGGACCAAAAATACAAAAAATTGGGCTGTAAATACCTAAAAACCTAGGTGAGCGGCCTTCACGGGCACCCACCAACACCTCTAGAGTGTCGAGGTCACATGCACCTACCTCTGGTTGTGTGCTAGAGGACGAGCACATCGAGAGTGTCTCTATTTACGCGGGCACTCATTATTTCTTTGCCTCTGGTTGTGTGCTAGAGGACGAGCACATCGAGAATGTCTCTATTTACGCGGGCACTCATTATTTCTTTGCCTTAGGCTCTAGGCCCTCAGCGGGAACCCAAGATAGTACCACTCAGGACCCACATATTGCGTATAGTGATTCTTCCTCTAACTACGACGTCATATAGGGTTACCTGATGCCTAATCTCGATAGCTCAAGCCAAGACATGCATGCCATGGACCCACGGTCTGGGCCAAGCGTGCTTAGCCGCTTGAAGTTGTAAATGAGGGGGGTGGGGAAGTAAATTCGCCATTCATGACCAACATAGACCCCATGCTCTCGGAGAGTGTGCATGAAAATACTCCATTCATTGCACCCCCTGACCCTTCAGAGCTATTCCCCTCCGAGGTTATATTACATGATGGTAGAAGGTTTGTCAAAGTGCAAGAGGTTGAGCAATACATCATTGCGGCTAGGGAAAAGGAAATTGAGAGCTCACGCAAGGCGGAGCAACAAAGAGAGTTAAAAGCAAAAGCCCTATGTCAATATCCTTGCTAGGAGAGCAATCGAGTGCTTCTGAATTAGCGACCACTAAGGGTCAACCCATAGAGAGCCACATTGCATCTAGCTCAAAGGACACCCCTAGCACCTCAATCCTAGAGGGAGCGTTTCCAAATCAGAACTAGGAGTACGAACTACAAACGAAAACTCTAACCGACCTATACACAGGTCACACCTATCACGTGGGTTGGTTAGATGTCCTACAATTCACAACAGGTGCTACTAGTGTAGAGGATCAACAACAAAGAGTTTGTGAGGTCATCCCTAGGGTTATTGAGCTAGAGAGACAGACCAAGGGGATCCACATGCCTTCAATGGGTCTCATGAAATTCTTGCATACAGGGAAGGCTAAACAATCGACCTTATCGCAAATAGAGACTCCCTCAGTAAGTTCGATGGATCCTCCATATGTTGTTTCGCCAGGGGTCTCAGTGCAATCTGAGCCCACAAGTGAAAGCTTTACTTTTGCAAGTCTAGCTCATCTTTCCCTTGATGACACCATGGCTACCATGCCTACCCCAATGATGGGCATGCCAAGAAACATGCCATGGACCTCATTTGTTAGTAAAGCACCGCTACATGGTATCTCAATGCCGACAACAGCCCCTACAAGTGTGTAATAATTGTATGCACCTATGGGTCCTCGTACTCTTGTAGTTCCTACCCCTCCCATTGTTTCAATAACCTATGCTCCACAACTACAACACCCAAGCTCTTATTTCAATGGGACCATACCGGCTAGCATTAGCATGTCACATCCGACATCTGCTATGCCTAGGGCCACACATATGAACTTTGGGCCACCACATGGCACAACACCGTACCAAACATGAAACCCAAGGGCTTCCTATGTGCCAAGCCCAATGCCAATACCTAATCCACATGTAGTCTCTGGAGCGCCTTCACCCACGGTGCCTGCTCACTTAGGTGACCTGGAAACATTTGCTCAAGCTATCGATCGATCTATTGCTGAGAATATGCGTAACACGCCTGATAGAGAACCTAGAAGTAAGGCAGTACAAAGAGCCAATCTCACACAAAAATTTAGTGGAGACGGGGCTGTGAGAAAGCATATCAAAGTGTTTGTACAAATATACAATTCCCCAGGAGAACACAATGACCTGGATAAGAGTAATTCTTTAAGCCTAACCTTAAGTGGGAAGGCAGGGGATTGGTATAGAATACTAAGGGTGAAAGGAAAAATGATTTACCCTACTCTTGGAGTCCGTTCTTGAAAGAATACATACGAGAGCGAGTGCTTTGGGGTGTAGCCTCTCAGCTCTAGAAAGCCCAATGTGAGGAAGGAGAGTGAGTGATAGACTTTATTAGTCACTTAAAGCATTTGAATTCTCGTTGTAATCCAAATGAGTGCTTCAATAATAATCAATTGCTTGATAGATTCATTAGGGGATTACGACATGAGGATATCTACAATGGCCTAGCCATTAGAGGTATCACCACTTGGGAAGCAGTCACCACCAATGCGATCCAATTGGACGATAATGTAATGATTCAAGGAGAAAGAGTGTTTGTTGAGCCTAAATCTACTAGCTTGCAAGCATCGTGGCATCAACCAATGACCCTAAAGCCTATTGCTAAGGAGACAAAGATATCTGAGATAATTTTGGCAAATCTCACCATTCAAGAGAGTCTTAGAGACAATCGTGCTCCGCAAAACAATCATATGTATCCAAGAAGGGAACAACAATGGTGCTCAATATGCTATGGTCCACATAGTACCAGTAAATGCCCTACTTTCAAAGTAAAGTTCAATGGGAATTGCAATGACAGTGGGAGGTATGGTCATCAAGCTAAGTATTGCATAGGATTTAAGCGTGCGATGGCCAATAGACCAAGCTTAGCATGGATAGACACACCTCGAGTGCCTGCATTGATGCCGGCCCCACCTCTTGAACAAACATCACAACACATGGTCCCTAGGGCCCAAAATGTTGTTTAAGCAACAACCTTACCACCTCCAGTGCTAGGACCGCAACCACCACATCCGAGAATCACTTCTGTGAATCAAGTGGGTTGTGAGTGATCTATTGCTTGTTTGGAAGGCTATGAGGAAGATATAGACCCTAATATTGCCTATGGGATTGATGCGCTTGAAGAAATTCCACAATACTACATGGAGGACTATTGGGGACAAGTCAAACCTGTCTATCAAGTAGCTGCTCTTGCTGCAAGAGGCCAAAATATCAATTACACTGCCAAGAGACCACCTCTTTAATGCTATGAGTGTGGAGGTCCACATCGTGTGGCCGAGTGTCCTATTAGGCTACAAAAGAATGCTACACTAATGCAAACCAACCAAGCGAGCACGTCTACAATGCCGATACGCATGTGTAATCGATGTGGCATAGATCGTTTGATTTCCCAATGTGTCAAAAATCCAAATGCGCCAAAGATCACGCCATTAAACTTGATTGAGGCTACCGAGGAGCCATCACAAAGTACATATGTGGTACTAGTAAACATACTCATATGATTGATGCTCCAAAAACAAAATTATATTCTTGAAGAAAGAGACACGGCATCAATTGCCCAATCTTAGAAGAAGAAGAAAACATGAAGAAAGAGATTGCAAAAAGAAACCATTCAGGGCCCAGTGGTACCCTAGATGACAATCTATCAAAGGGAGTAGAAGACACAAGTAGCGATTCATCTAGTGACTCTTCACTAGAGATCGACCGTAATAAAAAATTAGACAAGAAGAGTAAGAGATATAAGAGGTGATGATATCGAAAAAATGTGCGTGCTAGAATACAGTAGAAGAAATCTACTGCAGAATGACTTAAGTATATAGGGGAATGTGATGCTCATCGGAAGTTGGTAGATAACTGGGGTGAACACCTTCAAAGAGTTATGTGGTGTAGTCCACAACCCATTGACATCACACAAGTAGAGGCTATAGAGAAGCCAAGTTGAGCCATACTGTAAGGAGATGACAAAATCGAGAGTTAGCTCAACAACAAAAGGAATCGGAAGTGAAATCACAGTCCACAGAACAATAGAACCCACAGACTTACACCCTGCACCTGAACATTTTAAATCCTACACCACAGAGGAACGTAAATTTTTATACAAAGGCTCAAAGAAAACCTATCGATGGAAGAAATGGAGTTTATGACAGTCCCATGATAGTTAAGGAAATAGAGTTACCAGACCCAGGAGAAGAGTCCAAACTTGTCTTCATTGCCCAAGGTCTGACAGAGACTGAAGAGTGCGTACTTAAAGAACTTCTCAAGGAATTTAGGGATATATTTGCTTGGACATATCATGATATGAAAGGTGTTCCACCTTCTATGGTGTAGCACACAATCCCCATGAATAGCATGGCTAAACCAGTTCAACACCCAATGATTCCTAAATATGCAAAGATTGTTCAAGAAGAGATTGAAAAGCTTGTGAAATGTGGATTCATATACCCTATTGATAACTCAAAATGGGTGTCTGCAATAGTAATTGTATTGAAAAAGACTGGGAAACTCAGAGTGTGCATGGATCTCAAGAAGGTCAATGCTGCCACTAGGAGGGACCATTACCCCTTGCCATATTCAGAACATGTGCTTGAAAGAGTTGCAAAGGAAGCTTATAGCTTTTTAGATGGGTACTCCGAATACAATCAAATCACAATTGTGCTAGAAGACCAAGCTAAAACAGCCTTTATAACCGAATTTGGAGTGTTTGCATTTTGTGTTATGGCTTTTGGCTTAACCAATGCCCCTGCTACCTTTCAAAGATTAATAAGCACTGATTTTAGAGAATATTTGAGGGAGTTTTGCAAAGCTTTCTTAGATGACCTTTGTGTTTATTCCTCTCAGAAAGAAAATCTACCATGCTTACGAAAAGTGTTTGAGAAGTGCAGATTGTATTGCATCTCCTTAAACCCTTTCAAATGCCAATTTTGGGTTAAACATGGAGTCATTTTAGGACATATAGTGTCCAAAAATGGGATTTCCACAGATGAGAGAAAAATTAAAGCGATTGTTGAATTGCCACCACCGACAAACTATAAAGGAGTTCAAAGGTTCATGGGCCATGTTGATTATTACCGCCGCCGACGGTTTATTTTAAACTTTACCGAGATAGCTCGTCCTTTGTACAAGCTTCTTATTGAGTTCCACTGGACCATGGAGTGTGACCATGCTTATGAGTCATCGAAAAAGATCTTGACAAGCACTCCCATTTTACAAGTGTCCGATTGGAATATAATTTTCCATGTGCATATTGATGCATCAAACTTTGCTATTGGGTGTGTTCTAGCTCAACCAGGAGAACATAAATTGGACTACCCCATTAGCTTTGCAAGTCGTCAATTGAATGATGCCGAGAGAAACTACACCACTATGAAGAGAGAAGGTTTAGCTATGATTTACATAGTGAAGAAATTTTGCTACTACCTTCTTGCCAACAAGTTTGTTTTCTATATGAATCATCAAGCCTTGTTGTATCTAGTAAATAAACCTTTTTCACGGGAATAATGACACGATGGTTGTTAGTTCTCCTTGAGTTTGATTTTACCATTGTGGTGAGACCTGGCAAAAGACATGTCATGGTGGATCATTTGTCTTGCATACCCAATGGTGAAGCCCCTACTGGAGTCAATGATGAATTGCCTGATACTTCTCTATTCCTAGTTGAAACCATACCTGAATGGAGTGAGAAGATTGTGAACTTTCTAGTTAACGGTTTTCCACCCAAAGAGCTTCGTAAGGACATAGCTTGAAAATTGTTACAAGAATGTGAACCTTATTCTCTCATTGCAGGAACTCTCTATAGGCTAGGGAAGGATGATATTTTTAGATGTTGTGCATGTGAGGATGAGTATTTATACATATTACAAGAAGCCCACATGGGTATAGTTGGAGGACATTTCTCAGGGGAACTAACAGCTAGAAAGGTGTTGCAATCAGGCTATTGGTGGCCTACCTTATTCAAAGATGCATCACTTTTTGCAAAAGGATGTGATGAATGCCAACGTTACAAGATCACACAACGAAAGGATAAGATTCCCTATATCCTGTTAAAATGACTCAACCATTTGAAAAATGGGGGTTGGACTTTGTAGGCCCAATTAGTCCTGCAGCTCGTAGCACTCAATCTCGGTATATTTTCGTTGCCACTGACTATGTGATAAAATGGGTGGAAGCCAAGGTGACACGTAAGGCTGATGCAAGGTCAACTGCCAAGTTTCTCTTTGAGAACATTATTACAAGATTTGGTTGTCCCTTTGAGATTGTGAGTGACAATGGCACTCATTTTATAAATAGAGTGATAAAGGAACTCACTACCAACTCCATAATAGCTCACCAAAAGTCCACACCTTATTATCCACAAGAAAATGGCCAAGCTGAGAGCACCAACAAGACCTTAATCTCTATCTTGACCAAAACGGTGGAAGATCATCGCACAAATTGGGATTTGAAGTTGACTTTAGCCCTATGGGCTTCCCTCCATACTTCTAGTAGGCATGACCAAAAAGTCTTGAGCTACAACCCCATTGTCATAACTGAGAGAAGTGTGCCAGATACCAAAAATTGTGGTTTTTTTCTTGTTGACACCCTTGACTTGGATAATACTCCTAGATAGAGATGGCTTTCCTAGCTGACACCAAACCCCATATGATAGAAAATTTTACTTAGCACCCGTGTCTAATAAGGCGTTATATAGTACTTTTCCATAAGCATTGTTTAGCTCAATAGCATATCGTAGAGGTGTGTCAGAGTCCAACCAACCCTCGTCGGTTTCAACGTGGAATGCATGGGTAACTCCAAGGTTAGCCTCTTGTTGGCGTCTTATGCGTTGTTGTCTCTCCTTAGTCTTAGCTTGAGCTTGTATCTTCTTCAATTCTGTTTGTGCCTTGGCTGCCTTTTTTTTATGGATGGCACGTGGTTCCTCTTGGCTTAAAGGATCATAGTATCGTTTGAATTTGCTCCCATCGAGGAATCCAATGGTTTCAACTCCTTCAAGAGTCTCCTCACAAATGGTCCCTTGTGGGGTTATTTCACATACTCTATATGGTCCTTTTCCCGCATATTTCAACTTTTTCTTTTTGTTACGCACTAAATACATAAGGACTTTATCATCAACATTGATATCCTTGTTCTTTAGATGACGTTCAAACCATTTCTTCCTCCTATCTTTCTCCACAAGTGCGTTTTGCATAGCCAATTTCGTTTCTTCATCTAACCTTTCAAGGATATATAAGCACTCAACTAAAGGGTTACCATCCCAACCTTCTTGTGGAGCTACATGCAGACTAGGAATCGATCCCCTGAATACTCGGCTGGAAGCTCTCAGGCCGACGACGCTACAGGATGCCTTGTTAAGGGCCAAATCTCTAGCTCTCGAAGTACAAAAGGCTAATCAGAACAGAAGAAATCATTGGGCAAAGAGGGCAAGGACCACTGCTTGGGATAACAGACCAGCCAACCAAGCGTATAACCAGCACCCTATTGTGGCTACCACCACAACCATGGAGTTCCCCAATGTTCGATGCTATGGTTGCGGTGAGCATGGACATTACAGATCCAATTGCCCCAGGAACATTCAGGCAACCAACGCCAATGCCATACCCTTGAATACTCGTGGGCATGGCCAAGCTAATGGAAGAGGAGGACGAGGAAGGATGAACAGAGGGTGAGGGCGTGGAGCTACCGCCAGAGTGAATGCCGCAGTAGTACAACCAACTGTGGGTGATGAAGCAGTGGAAAGAGCAACCCTACATGCTGCAATTGACAATCCCAATGGTTGCGAGCAATACGCAGTCATTCATACGCCAGGATCTCTCAGAGGTGAACAAGTTAACTTCCTTATAGATTGTGGTAGTACTCTTTCATTTCTTTCACGCCGATGCATGAGGAAGCTAAAGCTAGATAAGTATCTAACAAGCAAGCTAATTGTAGAGTTAGCAAACGGCACGGAGGTAGTATCTCAGCACTCTGCAGGCAAAATTGACTTTGATTTAGGGGGACACCCAACTTCTGCCCAATTTCGAACCCTACCCTTAGGATTCTTTGATGGGATACTAGGGATGGACTGGCTAAAGCAAAATAGGGCCCACATACATTTTGCACAAGGGAACTTTACTTTTACAGATAACTTGGGTAATGAAGCCTTAATCTAGGGGGAAAATGGGAGACCTAAGGCTACTCTAGTTAAGGCCAACAGACTTTTGAAGGGACTAAGGAAGGGTCAACAAATATATGCAGTTAAACTCAACAAGGTGGACCAATCAGATACCTCACTTCGACCAAACTGGTTGAGGTAATATGACGATGTGTTCCCAGAAGACCTTACGAATCTTCCGCCACACAGAGAGGTAGATCATGAGATTGAGACTATCCCTGGGTGTGAACCTATCTCAAAAAGACCTTATAAAATGTCACTTCTAGAGGCCATTGAACTCAAGGAACAACTTAGGCAACTCATTGAGCAAGATTCATTCGACCCAGTACTTCTCCTTGGGGTGCTCCAATTCTTTTTCAGAAAAAGAAGGATGGGACCTTAAGGCTATGCATAGACTACCGGGGACTGAACCAGGTAACTGTCAAGAACAAGTATCCAATTCCAAGGATTGATGAACTCTTGGACAGGCTCCACGGTGCCAAAATATTTACAAAGATTGATCTAAGGTCAGGATATTACCAAATCAGGATCAAGGAATCAGATATTCCAAAGACAACTTTCAATACTAGGTATGGGCACTATGAGTTCACAGTAATGTCTTTTGGTCTAACAAGCGCTCCTGCAAGCTTCAATCGATTTATGCAGGATATTTTCAGACCTTACCTGGATGATTTTGTCTTGGTTTTCTTTGATGACATTCTGATCTACTCTAAGAACGAGGCAGATCACGAAGAACATGTTCGCAAAGTACTCGATCTTCTCCGAAAACACCAACTTTACGCTAAAGAGAGCAAGTGCACTTTTTGCTCGCCTAAAGTCCACTATCTTGGATTTGTCATATCAGCTGAGGGGATTTCAGTGGACCCAGACAAGGTCAAGGACATCGTTGATTGGCCTCAACCATCCACCGTCAGCCAAGTAAGAGGATTTCTTGGAATAACGGGATGGTACAGGATTTTTGTCAAGGACTATGCACGTATTGCTACACCTTTGACAGAACTCCTGAAGAAAGGAATGAGGATTGAATGGAAGACCAAGCACGAGTCTAGCTTTGCTAAGCTAAAATAGTTCTTGTTCTCGACTCCTATTTTAAAGCTTCCAGATTTCAGCAAGGAATTTGAAGTAGCGACCGACGCTAGCAAAATTGCTCTAGGCGGAGTTCTTACTCAAGAAGGAAGACCAGTGGCGTATACTTCGTGAAAGCTGAGAGATCATGAGAAGAATTATCCTACTCATGATTTGGAACTTTTAGCAGTTATTCATGCGTTGAAGTTATGGAGACATTATCTTCTTGGGCGCAAGTTTCAACTGGTTACAGACCTCAAGAGCTTAAAATGGATTTTTACTCAACCTATTCTCAATATGCGACAACGACGATGGATAGAGCTGTTACAGGAATATGACCTTGACATAAAGTATAGACCAAGAAAGGAAAATGCAGTTGCAGATGGTCTTAGCCGAAAATCCTTTCTCGGAGCTATCTCTATTCCAAATAACCCTATCTGGGATAGAATCAAAGAAGCATCTTTGGTAGATCCGGAGTACCAACGTATAGTATCTCTAGTCCAGCAGAATAAGATGCCTGAAGCTAAAGATTACTCTCTTATGGGAGGATGTCTTTACTACAGACATAGACTCTGTGTACCCAGAGACCCAGCTCTAAAGAAGACTATTCTGTATGAAGCACATGATAGCCCTACATCCGGACATCCAGGCTATGCTAAGACTCTTCATGCTGTGAGGAGGAGTTATTTTTGGTATGGGATGAAAGGAGACATACTTCGCTATGTGAGGCAATGTCTTTCTTGTCAGCGGATAAAGGCTGAAAGAATCAAGTTACCAGGGCAACTTCAACCTCTTGACATACCCCAGATGAAATGGGAATGCATCAGTATGGATTTTGTTACAGGATTACCTTCTACGGGAGGTTATGACTCTGTTTTCGTGGTTGTTGATATGCTCACAAAAGTGGATCATCTAATACCCGTAAAGACAACCTTTACTGCTTCAGATGTTAGTCGGGTATTCATCAAGGAGATTTTTAGGTTACATGGTCTACCCAAGCGTATCGTCAGCGATAGAGATGCCAAGTTTACATCAAAATTTTGGACTTCTCTTTTCCAATCTATTGGGTCACAATTAGCCTTTAGTACAGCGTATCATCCACAGACAGATGGGCAAACTGAGAGAGTTAATCAAGTCATCGAGGACATTCTCAGAGCCTATTGTTCGCAAGAGCCAAAGAAGTGGCTACAATATCTACCTTTGGTGGAGTATGCTTACAACTCTTCCGAACACAGAAGCATTGGAATGTCACCTTTCAAAGATCTTTATGGATAGGACTGTTTAGCACCACTGAACTTCTCAGATCCAACCATCAGGGTAGAAGCCTCTAGAAAGATGTTAGAGGATATGGAAGCACAGACTAGAGCTATTCACTAGGACATTCAGGCCACTCAAGATAGACAGAAGCACTATGCAGATAAGAACCGTTCGGAAAGAACTTTCAAAGAAGGAGATAAGGTTTTTCTGTGAGTCCGACCAAAGAAAAGCAACTTATCTCTAGGCAGATATAAGAAGCTAAGCCCAAGGTATTGTGGACCATTCGAGATCGTTAAGGTTGTGAGTGACCAAGCCTACAAGCTAAAGTTACCTGCAAACTTGAAGGTTCATGATGTATTCCACGTTAGCTTACTCAAACCCTGTATTCCTAACCCTGATCAATTTTTGGACTCAGATCAGATAGTCATGCCAGCACAAGGAGTTCTCGAACTCCAACCTGACTATGTACTTGAAACAAGGGAAAGGAAGTTGCGCAACAGAACTATCACGGAGCATCTGGTAAAGTGGAAGGATTACCCTGAAGAAGATGCAACTTGGGAGGACGAACCAACGCTCATAAAGGATTACCCAAGCACATTCTTGAGATGAGGACATCTCAATTTTTCACGTTGGGGAGGTTGTAAGGTCTCTGACCCCGATCAAAAAGAGCACCCTTGTACCATGAACTGAATATAATGGAATAAGTTACTATTTTTCGCAGTTTTCCAGATTCTCTCAGTGCCATGATGTTTAAAATGTTTTAAAGCTCCAAAATGTGAATTAAAATAATTTTTGTAAAAAATTTCCAAAAATAGTAAGTTTTTGGTCACCCGACCCGTCCAGTTCTGATCGTCTTGAAAAACTGCACCCGTACCCCGAATTTCAAAAAAATGCATTTTCGGACCCCAGGGGCTGCTAAATATGGCAGGTACTCGGGCCAATACGCCTTAGTTAGAGCTTGCTATAGAAATTTTCGGCATCAAAATCCGACTCGTATGACCCGTTTTAGCCTAGAACCAATTTTCCTAAAAATTGTCCGGGGAGGTATCGGGGGCCCGGGACTGTGTGGGAACAGGTTCCAGCCCACTCCAGATTAGCTTTAGCAGCTAGGGGGCGCCCTCTTGCTTTGTGGGAGTCCTGGGAGAGTTTCCAAGCCAGTAACTAAGTCTTAGAGTCAGTTAAACTAGCCAACCTGACACTTGGTGAGTAGGCAACTAGACTTGCCAATGCAGTGAACTGAGTGCTCCTCCAGATGCTAATAGCAGGGCCGGTCGATTTTCAGCCTGTAGGAGCCTATTTAAAGGCCTGCACACACACACACACACATATGCTCACACACACACACAGTGCACACACACACACACCTACACACACTTTGGGAAGGTGCTACCGGAACACACACCTTTTGAAGAAGAAGCAAGGAGGGAGGTGCTGTCGAATTCTCGCCTCAAGAAGCTCGATTAGATCAGAGAATCGAGAGGATTATCAGCCCTTAATCACGGTAACCACGGTTTAATTAATGCTTTCTGCAAATCCTTTTCATTACCATCTAAATTTCTCGTCTATTATGCTCATTCCTAGTCGTAATTCTCTATAATCACTCTCTAAATTCTCCTTAACCATATTCTATTATGTAATCATCATCCCATAGCTGAATTATCAGCCATTCATCACTCTTAATTAATGATTAGTGCACGATTATTAGAATTTTCTCTCTCTAGGTAGCATAGAAATTAATCGATAAGCTGGGAATTGTGTAGATTGATGAGAATCACTCTTTCTATCACGCATTGATATTATAGCTGATCTAGATCCATCGTTGTTATGCATTAAGATATAATTAAGGTAAGATTAATCTGTCATTAAGTCTCTAAGAGGTGGTTTTTCTCACACCTATGCATGCGGTGATTCTGCACCCTCTAATTGCTAGGAAAGAGATTAATCGTGCTTAATTCATCTCTCTGGTAATTCCATTAGTGAAATCCTATTATTCTTAATCATGTAAGCCGAGTAATTATCTTTAGAGCCGGTTCCTATAGGATTATGTGTCATCCATAATGATTGCTATATGGAAAAATCTAAACCTCTCATGTAGCAGGCATTGTTTGATGTTGCTAATCTATCATTTGGCTTGTTATGACGCTTACGGACATTAGCTCTTTTCCCCAAGTTAATTACTTAAAGTAGTGAGTTTAAAATGGCCTCGGTTAAGAGGACTCGCATTGGTGGAGCCCACGACCACGAGGCAGGAACGAACAAGGTGAACGGAAAGGAAAAAGATCCCATGGAGGAACAAATACCGGCCATCTCACGTGCCATCGACGAAGAAATGGAAGAGGTAGATCATAATTTCATTCAAGTTGTTTAATTTAACATTGCACACGTTTAGTTAGGAATGAAAATATCCCCAAACATGTTGGAGAAATCCGACGGAAACCTCGGCATTGAATTCATTGTACATCAAGTTCTAAAGTAGGAAGGAAATGATTGATGGGTATGCTGGTTGCAATTAGGAAAGAATGTCTGCTAGGGAAAATTTAGCTCGACATGTTCATTTTATTTCCAATGTTGAATCAGTCCTGACCCCCCTACTGATCACAGGGGGCAGAGTTCCTCGTTAAGGACTCTTGAATCCACGACTTGCTTTCTATGCGGTGGATACCCACGACTTGCTTTCTATGCGGTGGGAACCCACTTCTTGCTTTCTATGCGGTGGGAGTGTCCATGACGTGCTTTCTATGCGGTGGACATACCTAGTTGTATGGGCAGCTAGGCGACAACGGGAGGAGTGAACTCTCGCTGGAGGGGGGATGTTGTACCTCCAGAACATTGGAACTTTTATGAATAAGTTTGAGTAGAATTTTTACTAGAATTCTATCCTGGTGTTGTTTGCAATACTGGTTGAAGGGATGTCTTAACGAACCATGTGATTCGGAATTAAACAAGGAATATCTATGTTGAACAACCTTTGTGGTAGTAATTAGGTCACACGAGGAAGTGTGAGTGTGAGTGTGGGGGTGGAAAGTGGGGTCTTGGCTCGGGTTGCCAAAGCCTACGAGATGGGTGGTTTCGATTGGTCAGGAACTCTCTGTCCCCATAGTGCTTACTTGATATTAGTAATGCTCATTGCGCCTAGAGCGGGGAATTCTCGAGAGTACGTGCCTCTAAAACATGGGGAAAAAGGCACTCGAGGCTTCTGTCCTCTTGGAAGGTGGGTCTTAGGATCGCTAGATAGTTCAAGTACGCTTCCCCTACGAGGTGGAGCTAGATCTCCCTGCTAGTAGGCTCGAACTCGACTCACTTTGTGATGAGAGATCGTTGGCTAGTCGAACCCTGAACCATTTTGTTTGCTTCCGCAATAGATCTAGTGGCCACCGGGTTCACCATCAGATCCGCCATTGGAAATGGCGGGGTGGGGACCTCACACCCTATCATTGAACCAAAGTAACTTACGTTGCAAAATCTAGAGAAGTTGGAGGGATAGCCAAGATTCACAAACCAAAGTGGTTAACTCGTCCTTGTCGGCTGCCCATGAACCTAGCACTTTAACACTTGTAGTTGCAACAAGCAGTAATATTGCAAGTACTCAACCTGCATGACCTAAGAGTACATACAATGGGTCCCCAAGGCCTTATTTCCAGATACTTCAACCCTTCCATCCATTTCAAGAAAAACTTCTCATGGAAAACCAAGAGCGCGCTCTAGGAGAGTCAAGACCAAATCACGATGGATTCCAAAATGACTATTATAAGCCCAAGGCTACTATGATGAAAATGATCAAATTTGGGTACCTAAACGTAAAATGTGTCTTTCCCTATCACATACAAAACCATGTGAGTCAATCAATGTAACTCCAAAGACAATGGCAGACAATGGAAAAGGAAAGATCACAGAATTCTACACACCTATTCCAGAGCTAGTTTGGGTTCCAAGGCAAAACCAAATATACCACCTAGCTCAGGAAGGGGGGAGTCCCATGAAACTTCTAGCTCCTCTTGTAATGCATCCATGGAGGTAAAAGCTTCTCCACAGCCTCCACCTACAATAGTGGACCTCCATGAAGTTGCAAAGAAATCCACACCTCCCAGTGTTCAACAATCGCCTGATGAACCACCCTGATGAACCACTTCAAGTACCTTACCACCCTTGCAACTCGATGAGGCACCTAAGGTAATAGAAAACTACTGGCAAAATCCTCACCTATTACCAACTGGAACAATTGGTTTCAAAGGGTGACAAGCACATTTCAAACAGTATGACCTATCGAAGGAAGGGGGGAGTCCTCACTCACGTCAGTATTTTGGATCCGCATCCTCTTAAATTTTCTTCCCTGACATCTAAACTCTGCAATTGAGGGACTGTATATACAAAGGCTTATACTAGTTCTAGCAAAAAAAGAAAAAACATAGTAAAAGAGAAAAAGCTACTAGCAACGAGAGAGCACCCTATCAGATCCTACACATAATTCCAAATTCACCATGTCACATCAAGTAGCACACAAAAACAACTCTTATGTTTGAAAGACCTAACCAAATCTATTTGTATTCTTAGAGATGGCTAGTTCACCAGAGGCATGCACTTCTATTTTTGATGAAAGGTACCCTTTTTATTTTTCTCAAGTGTTTCATGTCTGCTACCTTGTACTTTCTTGCGAATGGGATTTGGTAGAGAGACTTGCACGTGAGAGAAATTTTGAGGAGTTAGAATGGCTGATACGTCTATGGATAACTAGTGATCCCTAGCCAGTAGCAAATGTTTCTCCAGTGGAACATGCTTATTCTTTTGCACAAGATGAGTATCCACGCATAGTGAGGTTCTTGATTAACACAAGAGGACGATGAAGAAGAAATAATAGAGACCAAGGAAGACTATGGCCCCACGGGAAATGATTTTGTTCATCTAGATGATGAGGATAGAGGCCTAGCCTTAGGGATGCCACCTGATTTATATAATATCCTCTTTCCTTGATTCTAAAAGAGACGACAAATAGGTAGGTTAGGGGTCTGGATCGTATTTTGAGTTTGTTTTCTAGGAGTTTTAATTTTTTCACACTGACATGCCTCCTAGAGTTATAGTGCTTTGTTGTTTGATATTGTTATGTAGGACTTATATGGATTTCCATCCACATGGCTGAGGACATCTGGTTCGACAAAATGAGAAACTCCATACCTCCAGGTGTACTACTTTCCATGATTCATCCTGGTGGATATGTATAATTGCTAATTGGGGTTTTTCATGGTTTTTTTGAGTGCAATAGTTATGTTTATTATCTACCATTCTAGATGTATAAAGTTATCTTTGCTTAAGTTGATTGAACTAGAGTTTAATCTTATAGAGATGAGCCTTGAGATTAGGAGACCGTGACTTTAGGTTAACTCATTTACTTGACCACTAGTCCTATTTGATAAAATTATATGAGTGTTTGAGACCTTAGGAATGCTTTAGGCATAGAGAAGCTTTCTCACTTAAACAACAAAAGACACTAGTGAGAATACCAAGGAAATGAAAGCAAAAAACATAAGTGCCACAAATGAAAAATCTTAAGCTGGAAGAGAAATTCTGGCTTGATTTGGTACTTCACTCACATGTATTGTCTATGGTACTAGATTTCTAGAGGTTCCCAGTGTGGACGACATTTAAAAGACTTCCATCGAGCTTACAGTTAGAATTTCAAGCTTTTGTTTGGAGTTGTGAGAGCTAGTGGCTAATCAAAGCTGAAAAGCACAATTAGGAATCTCTCATTTAGATAATCTTCCTTATTTAGTACTTGAGTAGTTGTTTTAAGCTTAGTCATAGCTAACTAATTGATAAACTCACCCATAAGCCCAAAACTCTTGATTAATTAATGTCATTAAAGTTCAATTTATTTGTCCTTAATGGCAGTCTAGCATTTCATAAATCTTGCATTTACTGATTTCCACATGTACTTTACATTCCTCTCATGATTTATTGCCATATGATTCCACTTGCATAAAACAATGAATTTGCCTTGCAGATTCAAATCCAGATGCTCTACAACATGGACAAAACGGGCTTTCTCTCACTAGCTTCCAAGGGAGGAATCTACATCAAGAAGGGGGGCATGTTACCACCAAGCGACCACCTTTCATGTAGCCATGGGCCGGTCTTGTCAGACCCGCTAGTAGTGTATTATGTTATTGGCCAGGTTTGTCGGTCAGTTAGGAATGGTTAAGAGTGATCGCCAATGAGAGGTGCACTCTAAAACTGGATCCTATAATGTTTGGGTAAGATTGGCTAAGTGTGGGTGCCCAAATGTGAACGGGCAAGCCCATATGAAAGTCAATCTAAACCTAAAATGGGTCATTCTCTCATTTGTTCAATGCAGGAAGAGTGCTCTTGCTCCATCTCCTTCTCCGTGTCCTTTGTGTACTAGTGTGTGTGTGTGCTTGGGGGGGGGGGGGGGGGGGGGGGGGGGAGAGAGAGAGAGAGAGAGTGATCGAGCATTGCGGCGGCACGACGGCGGTGAGGTGGTTGAGCATGGCGCAACGGCTGCTCCCTCTTCTTGGCAGCGAGGAATCATCCACGACAGCAAGCGTAGAGTGGTGAGTGACACACCATTGTCATCGTTGAGCTTACTAGTTTAGGCTAGTTGCGTTCTTGGAGCCATATGTGGCTCGCACACAGTGTTAGGAAAGTCCCTTGCTTCGATACATGCGGCAGAAGCCCCCATCTCCAAACACGATTAAGAGAAGCAAGATAAATTGTAGAGTTGAGCAAAGCGAACTTGTCAGAGACAAAACTGTCTCAAATTGCAAATCCACATACGGCATACATGAACTGCCAAATCTATGGCAATGAAGGTCACTCTTGCACGATTATCTCTCCAAAAAACTCCACCTATTTGTAATATGTATACCTATGAATCTATATCACGTGTGAGCTCAATCTATGTTCGTAGATACATACATAACCGAGAAACACTAAACCAAGTGTTGAAACTCTTTGAAATCTTGAACAGTCTCAATGCTCCCAAAATCACATTTGGATGTCTATCAATCCAAAATCCACATCCAAAATCAACAATTTCATACAGAAAATCAAGGTAAATCATCACCCAAATATCACCACATTGTGACATACATATCCAAAGATGAAAGCTACATAATGATATGCAGTGTAGGAGTCCAATTGTCAAAGCATCTATCCGTAGAAAATAATGCATGTTGCTACAAAAAAATCAGCATTTAGAATTTCAAAATTTTGATATTTCCAACACATTTAAGACATTGAAAAACCTTGGAGTAGACTCTAAAATCATATAGATCCGAGTCTGAGTTTGAGAGATACGCCAAAAAGAGTGTTTTTTGGCCTGAAAATGTAGAACAAAACCTGTTGTTGCTGTTGGAGTACTTGCTATATTTTTAAAAATCATTTGTTGAAAATAGACAATTTTATAACATCCAAAACCTAGAAAATCCCCAACCTAGACTCCTAGATCATATCCATTCGACTCTTTATGTTGGAGATGTTTTGAACCTTAAAAATGGAAAAAACAACTTGCAAAAGGTCTTGTTCCTATGTTTTTATCTTATCTCTATCATGCAATGTCAAGGTTGCCATCACCACTCCCCTATACTCTGATACTAATTAGGAGTATGCTAGTGTATAAGCTGCATGATGCGGGTGCATGTGTAGTGAGTGTAGAGTGATAGATTGTGTGTGGGTGGAGTACTCACTACTAATGAGTGAGACCCCTTATTATTTATGCATAAAGAATAAGGTCAGTGGTGGTGAGTGAATTCAGTGGGAATCATTAGTGTGTTTGATTGAGTTGCTTTAGGTGAGGAGAAGTGGAGTTGGAGATTGCCAATCTTGTGACTTATGGCTGCTCCATAGGCCAATGCCACATCATAGAGTTAAACATTCATGTTTCCTTGATTAGATCACTAATCATGTGAGTGTTTTCATGCCCTAGCCAAGTAGCTCATCTTTTCAGTTTGAAAATTTAATTGAGCCAGTGAATCTATGCTATAATGGACACTTTCAACATTTGGCACCATTGTCGGGGATTGGTGACTTATGCTAGTGTAATCTTGGCATAATTGATCACTAATTTCTTCACTTATTAAATAATTTTGTTGGCCGGTCCATGGATTTTGAATGTGTATGCATATGGAAATGTGCAACATTTTCTAATTTGATACCAATCTCTCTAGTTATGTGTGTATGCATGAGATTGGGTTCTTTTTTAACTTAGATCTGGAAATAACTCTATAATGACAACAACGGATGTTGCAGCTCGGGGCTTGGATGTGAAGGACGTAAAGTTCCTCATCAATTATGATTTCCATGGATCATAGTTCTAGTTGTGGTTTGACAAAAGTAAAAGCAACAGAGCAAACAAAAGCAAAAATGACAAAAAAGAATGCACCACCATTGACAACCAGGTCATGTCAGGGACAACATGAATTCAGAGGGAGGGAGTGTTGACCCGTGGGTCCATAACTCAACAAAGCCTTATTTTTTGAGAGTTATGAAATGCTGCAAATTATGGTTAAAAAAATCGTTTGTAATGAGTAGTTAGTCTAGTTGCAGAATTCGTGGTGCAATGTCACTTCAGATTGTACATACAAAGACAATTTACCCCTTGAACTCTATTTTAGGTTTAACCTATGGTAGCGTTAGTATATAAGGTACCTAGGTCATTTGTAAAGAAAACTTTTATCATAATCAAGTTTTAAGCTACCGTTGACTGTGTGTGAGAGAGAAGAAGAGAGAGAGCTTGAGCTTCATCCTGGAGCTACTCCCCGCTCGTTCATGACATTGGAGATCTAATTGCACCATCGCAATATGCTAGGCAAGAGCTACACAACACACCAAGCATCCCTCACGGAATGGATGCACTCATGCTATCAAAGAATGTCTATTTTCAGCGTGCAAGTAGTCCTTAGAATCGTGGAAACATAAGCTATGCATAGGTACTCATAAAATTTAGTTTCAGGCACTTCAAAAATTAGGCTCTATCTTCATACGTGTTTTTTGCAGATGGGTCTAGAGTGAGGGTTTTGAGTGTAGAAACTTTGGGACAAGTGTATCCTAGTGAGGAATGGTTTCCTTAAGTTTTGTACAATTCTGGTATGATTTAGTGAGTTTCCTTCCGTTTGTGTGCATGAGGGTTGGGTGGTGTAGTTGAAGGCAGTGAGATTCTTGATTGTGGTTAAGTTAGCCTTCCAGAGGTGTGTGGGATGGTCTCAGCTTGACAAGCTAAAGAGATTGCCCCCGTGCACCTATCATGTCATATGTGTGCTCGATTGACACTATGTTGATGTAGGTTGTGTTGCATGCACTTTATTGGTGGTGTCATTTGCTTCCGCAACAAGTGCATAGATGGTTGTCTTTTGACATCTCAACCATAGGAGAGTGTTTCTAGACCATAGGGTAACCTTTCTACATAGTTTTGTTACACTAAGACCTCAATCATGATGGATCATGATTTTGGTGCCTTGTCGAGACTTTGTAGAATAGTGTCCCTAGATGTTTTAGACCTCCTCCTAAAGTTTTGTTGCGTTTCGACTGAGAGTGATGAGATAGGACATAGGCAGACTGCATGAATAAAAAGTGATAGATTTGCTAGTGCTAGAAATGGATTCACTCCATAGGTTCACTTCTTTAGGTTGACACCCTCAAAGAGTCTCCGTGCCCCATCTGAGTCACTTCCTTGTGTATCGACATTATGTTAGTGCTAGACAACTATGTTGCAGAGGGGGATATTTTCAGGCGAGCAATTTTTGCTGAGCGCTTTTTAGGAATCAGGTGAGCAGATTCCTAAAAAGATTCTCTCTTTCTCCTTGTCGACTCTTTCATCTTTTTCATATCTGTGTGTGTGTGTGTGTGTGTGTGTGTCACTCTCTCTCTCTCTCTCTCTCTCTCTCTCTCTCTCTCTCTCTCTCCCCCCATCCATACAACGCCTCTCCGTTGGGAATGGCTTCCATAGCATCCCACGCAGACTTGATTTTATTCTCAAGATCGTCGATCATCGTGAAAAGTAATAGAGGTGTGCAACGGAAGCTATTGGACGCTTTCACAAAAATAGATTTAAGCAATGGTAATTTATAGCCATTGTGCAAATGTTATATTACTTTATTCACGATTTGACAAATAAACAACCATTTTCCAAATTTGAAAAAATCTGCAAATCAATGTACCAAAATGTGGCCATCATAAGATAAAATTAGAAACTGGTACAATTGTCCATTTTGTGAAGCATACAAACAAAAAGTGAGAAACGACAAATGCTATGCATCCATGCTTGAATAGGTCCGGCTTCAGCTCAGTGCCCTAAAGATATCAGCATCTGCCAAAATTGGTTGATGGATAAACATGTTCTCATTTTGGCTTAATCCTAGCACACACAGATAAATAAAATACAAATGTTTATATGCAAGATATGGTTTTTTCTTTGACACCCGTTCCATGAAGTCTGGACATGTGCACGAAGGGTGGTTGCAAATACAAACTTTGTACATCCGGACGTGACCATCTTCACTTTTGGTCTCTACTTTGAAGATTTCATTAACACCATCTGTTGCACATATCTCTTCTACGACCTTCGCTCTCAGGGCTAGTGCTAAACTGATCTTGCAAGTAGCATCCTCGAAAATGGAAGTCCAATACCATACACACACACCATCTCGCACTGTGTCTCTTGCACTGCCTTCAGGAGTGGATGTATCTTTTGACTTGAAAGGAGAGTTGGTCATATTTTGTGCAGGAACAACCAACGTTACATTAGACATTCCTTCTTTGCTGAGCTCCACTTAATACCCCCCTTCATGCAATATTTGCACCTCATCCTCCGATGTGGGTCAACAGTCAAAATCCTTTGCACCATCACCTTGGTGTTGTCCGTTAGTGTTTTGGATGTGCCGTTGTGCACATCATGTTGATGTGTGCCACGATGAATCATGACTCTAGTGGCAGTCTCATAGGATGGCATGACATATTATACTACACAATCACATGTTGAAATACAGAAAGCAATTGCCTTACAAAAGTGGTATGGAAGGCTGTTATCTCCAATCTTACAATATTGTCTGAGTGCAATTGCCTTTTGTATGTACCCGTTGAAATGTCTTGTATTGGGAATATGATAATTAACCAAGCGGACACATTGTTCATTCATGCACTTGAGAGATCCTATGCAATGACCGAGACGCACTACACCTGGAAAAACTATATTGGACGTTTGTGGCTTTGACCACAAATGAGGATCATACTTATGCTCCATTGCATCCATATGGTGCAACTTTCCCATGGTAGGTGGAAATTCTAAAACAAGATCACCATTGTAGGACCTTGGAATCTCTGTAACTTGTTCCACTTGTTGTATTTTCATTAAAAGCTTTGTCAATGTGCCCTTCTTTTTAGCCTGTAAGATTTTTTGTCTTGTACTCCTTTTGAAGCTATTTGAGAGAAAAACTCGAGGCGGGGTGCATAGATCTATTAACTCCTTTTGAGCGAATTGCACCTGTGGTGACAGACTATCCACAATGGCAATGAGAGTCGTGCTAGGTGAGCCTGCATATTGTGTTTGATGGGATACGTTGACTTTGTATTTATGTGAAAGCTGTTCATCCAGTACATAGATAAATTCACCCAAATTGTTGAGCGTCCTTTCAAGAGGCAAATTCATTTCAATATCACCAACTTTGATGACTGCATCTAAAGTTGTAAATTGCATTGGAGAAATTAATTCTAAAAGAAATGATTCATATATTATAAATTTACCATTGTAAAAAGGATAAGAAAGCTCTTTACCCAGGAAAAATAAAGAGCAAGCCATAATAATATGCTAAACAAATAATTAAGCACAAGATCACATTGTATAAAGTAACAAATTGTTTCTATACTCACGTCAAATAATATAGCCGCTATAAATTTAAATTTAATAATATTTTATTATTTTAATATACTTATGTAAAAAATATACAAAATATTTAATAAAAAAATATTTGTGTGTGACTGTGTGAGCACGTGAATATTAGTCTAGTGCAATAGATAAAAGGAAAAATTTTGTCCAAATAATTATTTAAAAATTGTCTTTTCAATTTTTGTGTGTAAGGGGGATGTGTGAGCGGTCGGGTGTGCTAACGGGAGGGGGGCAAGAAGCTGTAAGTCGAAGGGTTGGGGAGGTGGGGGCATGTGGGTGGGCTACTAGGGAATGAGGGCGTGAATAGGGGTGTGCGATCGATAGTACACCCCACCCATGGGCGGCCACACGCCCTTGGCCAGCACGTTGGCTTCCGAGGTATGATCGAGCGGATGGAGAGATTGCAGCAAATGTACGTGGCTTCTCTGCAGATGACGACATGTTGTGGGAGAAGCTACTAGGTACAGATTCCACATAGTGGATGCTTGATCGTATGGGCAGGCCTTATCATAGAGGTGTTGAGAGGAGTCCAACGTTTGCCAGGTGGTAGAAACTTTTTGGAAGTTTTTCTTCATGTTCCTATAAAATTATAGGTATAACAAATCTAAAGATTACCTTTTTTTTGTAGATGGATACTAGGTACCTTCATAGACATGGGAGATGATGTGTTGGATTTTTTTGCAGGAGTGGGGACATTGGCAGCACAATGTTTACTACTACGCATGTATTGCATCAGTTGTGAGAAGGATTGGACAATTTACAGTGCTTGTCTAGAGCCACCTCAGTGCCTACCTTCTGATTTAGGCTCGACATTGATGTTTCATAGGAGTGACATAGCTCAGGTAATTGAGAAACCAAAGCAGGTGACAGAGCAGCTTCATCCGCTGGAGCCACCTTTCCCAACACCACTCAGCAGTCAGGGCGGGACAGTAGCAGCTCCGTATCCCACTTTCACAGCCCCAGTTTTGGCATGGCGTGCAACTCGACCATCTCCTAGTGCATTCATTGCCTCCACATTTGAGGCCCCGTTCGGAGTTGATCCATTGCCTCTTTCACTACCTACAACCCCCCCCACATATAGTTCGTATCCTCTGCCATTTGGAGGAGTTCCCCCACCATTTGGTGCACTGCCCCCATTGGCATGACCTTTGTTTCCTCCCAGAGAATATGGACCCCCACCGCCCTTCTTTCATCCACCTCACCCATGATGTATCCCCCCCCCCCCCCCATATGTATTTACTTTTGATGCAATGGAACACATAGATTTGGGGTTTGCTATATGAAATAGACCATGATTGTGTGTAAGGAACTTTTGTTTGTCTTATTAATAGTGTATTGAATGCATCCCTGGTGGTTTTTGTTTGAATGTAAGTTGGCCGTGAACCGACAATCAAATTTTAGTTGAAAAGAGAGAGAGAGAGAGAGAGAGAGAGAGAGAGAGAGAGAGAGAGAGAGAGAGAGATGGGTAGATTATCCCTTCTTTTGGGAATCCGCTCACCCAATTCTTAAAAAGCGCTCGCCATAAATTGCTCGCCCAAAAATTGCGCCCTGTTGCAAATGTCCGATCACAGAGACCTGCTAGCATTGGCGACATTGCCAAGAAAGGTGATACTTAGGTGGTGAGTGACCTCATTGTAGCTTTTATTTTTGAGACCTTAGATTTTGATTTTCATTCTGTTTACACCTTAGCAGTCAAGCATGGCACGGGGTTCATGCTTGGTAGAGGCTAGCAGTCTGGGACTTGCTAGATCTACCCTTGAGAGGCATAGGGAGTTGTGAGTGAGATACAAAAAGCATTTCATTTTACATTTTTCTCGATGCTTCAAAAGTACTATTCCATCATCCATTTTACTTTCAATTTTGTATCGTTTGTTTGTTTTTGCTCCTAGGATTCATTTCAACACTTGGGAGTAGATTAGGTAACAACCAAAACCATCAAATTGGGCTGAGAAGTTCAAGGAAAAAACTGCAAAAACCATATTTTGGTAAGTGAGACCATAACTCTGAAAATTTGAAAATTTAAGGGTCAGAACTCAAAAGTTGATCTAAACCCAACAATAAGTGCAAAAAGGGGATAACCAAACAAAAAAGAGTCAATTTGGAAAGTTTTAATCCATTTGGTGTAGGAACATGGATCATGATCCATTTCCTCCTATGTCTGTTGAGCAAAAACTGAGACCATTGGGTCAAGTGTGGTTCCTAATCATTGAATACACACTTTGGGTGAGAAATTGACGCTGAAACAAGATCAAATCAAGAAATTGGGCAAGGCACAAAAACCTTGGAAATTGACTAGAATTTGGGACTTTTTAACTTTTTGAGATCCAAATCCAAAAAGGAGTGAAAAACTGACTTCTACAAAGTGAAAACGTTCAGTTCACCAAATTTCATGTTCAAATATGGTCAAACATGGATCGCAATCCATGTAGCTTTTGACCATTTGAGGCTAAGATTGAGTAGTAGATAGCTGACAACATTTGGAATAACTTTTGCAAAGGGCACCATAGCAAAAATTGTAAAAAAGTACATCAAATCATAAAAAACTATTTACTGGTAAAAAAGCGGGGCAGAGACAAAAATGAGTGGTGGAGTAGACTACTTAGACTGCAAGTAATCATCAAGCTAAATTTGGGGTCTAGATGTTGATAGCCGTTTTTTCGGCTCTCTGTAATTACCACAGTGAGTTACCTCACCCTACCAAAATCACCCAAACATTGTGGCTATCCCTACCATTTCATTGTACATAGGCGTGCGTGAGTCACGGGGCTTTTCCCATATCTTCTTAAAAACCCTCAGCTAGCTAGTCACTGGGCTAGGTGAGCCAAAAAAAATAAAAAAAATAAAAAAATAAAAGTATATTATGGCCTCTTTGTGTGTAAATATTTCATTGTATATATGGCCTAAATATAGGGATTTTTTATAATTATTTTGGTATTTTATTTAAATATTTCTACTTAGGTGCGTGTTTTATTAAACCTATGTACACCTTCTTTCATCCTCTTACACCATAATTATATTTTTTGCCAATATGTACATACTCTAACCTCATATTTTTCCTTTATACAAATCACTCCCACATTTTCACCCTCACCCTCGTGAAAACAAAAAATTGATTTCTACTCATTGGTTACTTTTATTATATTATTTACTTGCATACCTTTTCCTCTTTCACCCAAAATAATTCAAGGAGGGACCATATCATATGATTCCAATATCTTTCCATATCTATAACTCCTCCATATTTTTATTATTATTTTTACTCATTATTCTAACACCATGTGCTCATTGAGCTAAAGTCCATGAATAGTCCATACACTAGTCCCACAACGTATATATTTCTTATTTCACCAATAATCCTCCTCCATGCATGGGTCAAGGGCAACTTGAATGCTTTGTATTATAATATGACAAAGGAGGGGCTCACTCTTGGATGCATTGTACAAATTCAACAAAGGAGGGGGCCACTAAAAGACTTTTGCAGGCATAAAAAACAGGCTTTTTGGTAAGAATTTTGGCACCTATCTCCACTCCAAATTTGGAGCGGTGGTCAAAAGAGAAAATGTAGCCCACGCTCTGAATAATCACCTCAAATTTTTTCATGATTTTTGGAGCTACCAGCGGTGAGCTATGATTTTTTGAGTGGACCCCAGTCTGTCCACTTTTCTCACAAGTAGCCCTTAGTCTTCTCTCACCCTTCCACACACCTACTCACTCTTACACATCCCTCCCTCTCCTTCCCTCACTCAAACCTGCAATTTCCATGGCTTCTCCCACCCTCTTCACCATTACCCTTCTCTCTCATCCCTATAGTTCTTTTATGAACCTCTACATACATACACCCTCTCCATGTCTCTCTCTATTGCTTCTATGTTACAATTTCATTTACCTCTCCTAAAATATCTAAAATTCAGCATCTTAACCATGATAACTTCTGCAAATTGAGGATTTTTCATCAACAAATCCTTTTTTCATCGTGGTGGTCAACCGTGGCGGCGGCGTAAAGAAGTGAAGAAGAAGAAGAAGACCAGCGGTCATTTTTTCCACAATCTACACAAGAGTGAGTTCAAGCTTCTTCAAAGCTTCACCATCTCAATGATTCTCTTTTAATTCACCCCTCTTCCTTCATCAAATCAACTCACTCTACCCATTGTAAATGTAACATTAACTTTCTAGTGATTACTAACGACTAACATACTAACACAAAATAGCATTGACCTAACCATAAAAGACACCTCACCTCAAGACATGTATAGTAACTCTCTCTCTCTCTCTCTCTCTCTCTCTCTCTCCCCCCTTCCTTAAAACTTACTTTCACCTTATCTACCATCAATAATGGTCTCTTTTGAGCCCACACCAATGACTCAAGCAGACAAAGAAGGCCCGCAATGTTTTGATATTCAAAAAAATCATAATCCTGATTTGTTAGCTTGTAAATTAGGATTTCCAATAATCTTAATGAGGGGTCTCCAACCTATAAATAGGCCCCTCTCCTTCTTGTAAAACAATCTCCAACATCTCACATAGCACCCCAACACTCTATGCGTGAGGAGAGACTTAGGTGTAGCAACCACTTGTGAGCTTCACTCTTGGTGTGAGAGAAGCCTTCAAGCTACACATTGCAAGTGAGAGAGCGTGAGTTCCACAAATCTCAAAACCACTATTGTACATGCTCCTTCATCATCAATAAATTGAGGTTTGGTGCATCAAAGGCGTGATTCGACGTTTAAATCTTCGTCCCTCCATTTGGGCAATACGGTTTGGTGAATTCAAGGTGACTTGTGTATTTTGAGTTTTATCGGTTGATCTTGATTTTAGAAAGTGTTTTAGTGTGTTTTTCATTGCCAGTTTTGTGTCCATTGTAAGAGGGTATTGTGGTGAGAGGTCTCCCACACGCTAAGACAGTGTGTGTGTGTTTTGGCAATGATTAGCAATCACTAAGCATTGAGTGAGTTTTGTACAAGTTCTACGATAGCATCATAACGAACCATCTCCATTTGCAAGTCACAAATAAGGTATTACGCAAGATCCTTCCCTCTCTCTCTTCCCTTTGCTCTAGCTCTCTCTGGTCCATTTCATGTGTGTCTTGGTGTGAGGTTGCTTGTGTGTGTTGTGTGGTGCATCTTCTTGGTTGTGCCAAAATATCTCTTGCGTCCTAGTTCGCATACCATAACTAGGTGGTGCCCCTATCTTGTTTGGGTTTGGCTGTGGGTTTGTTGTTGTGTTGTGCTTGTGGTTGCCCCAGCCCCAATTGAGCAACACGGGAGCCTTGAGGGGTGTTTAGAGGTCGCCTCTCTTGTTGCCCGCCCTGGACCGCCTCAATGTGATGGAATATGTATCACGGTCCATGTATCTTTTGTATTTTTTAGACAAAGACCATACAGACCTATAGCACAGACTATTACAAACAAAATTTCCAAAATCAAGGTAGCCAAAAAATTTCAAGAGGTGGGTCAAAAGAGGACAAAAGATATTCAAGTCCAAAACCCGTCCTCACAGATAGACATAAGGTTTGACTTTTGGGTGACCTGAATTGATCCAAATCAGATAAAAACCATATCACAAGGATTAGTGGACTAAGAGGAAGTTGTGTAGTACGAAGTTTTGGTGCAATCTGACACAAAGGTACATGGATCACAATCCATGTTCCTTTGTCAAAGTATTGAGCTCAAAATTGTAACATAGCTAGAACTCGGAGGGTGAACCTTTAAGAAACTATTCATATAATGTTCGTTCAAAGGGTATTAATAAAACCCCTTTACTTACATACTTACGGTAATAAAATGACCCCTTTTTCTTCAAAAACCTATGGGTTTTTTCTAAAATTAATTAAAAAACCCTTTTTCTTAATCTTGTTAAAATTTTATAATTTTGACAATTTAAAAACCCATTCATTTCAACTCAAGTGGTCATTTACATGTCTAAGAGGTGAACCCCCCGAGAGCTAGCACTAGTCCCTAGGAGCATAGTGGTCTTTTCAAAATTCAATTTGGATTTGTATTCTAAATTTTACAAGCAAAATGAGAATTTCTACCAAAAGTGCGATAAAATTTTACCGGTTTCAGATTTTGACTAATAGAGCAGCTATAAATTTATAGCCGCTAAGTGTTTTTTGTACAAATGACAAGAGATCTAGTGTGCAGCTCAAAGTACTTTCAATTGGAGGACACAGATGCATCATAATAGGTAGCATGTTAGGGTTTTGCTAAGTGAACTCTTGATGTATTTGTGATAAGGTAGATTATACCCGAGTAGAAACCCTACTGCTAGAGACCAAGTTAGTCAAATATCAACCAAAGAGAGTGTCAATCAGGGACCGTTTCCAACTCTAGAGCCAATCTTAGAGGAGTTTCTTTTTGAGAAAGATAAAATTGATGTCAAGCCTGAGGAAAGGCTGCCACCAAAGCTGGATATTCCCAATGCAAAGCTTACCTACGAGTGAGTGTGGCTACTCACGTCGACACAAACAACATGCATCCGTGGTTGTACAAGTATGATAACAGAGATGAAATGCTCTATTATAGATGTGATGAACCCAATGTGAGAGAATGAATGGAGTAAAAATTCTTATAAGTATTCAAGTACAAAGTGGAGAGAGATACTCAAGTTATCATTCTGGACAAGCATGGCCGAAGGTACTCTATCATAGAGTGCAAAGATCTTGATAGATATATGCACTTTGTAGGGCCACTCCATCAGTACTATGTCATCCCTAGCATGCATAAACTAGTTGTCTCTGAAATGAGGCCAAAAACCATAAGAGCAAGTCCGACGAGGACGAGATTGGAAGATTCATTCAGTCGATCATATTTTTTTGTACCTAGATCAATGTCATCCTTGAGTTCAAGGGTTGTAATGACCATGCATTGGGGCAGTGAGACTCTAGACACAATTCACACTACAAGGGTTCCAAACACCTAGACTAAGATGCAAGACTTGCTGAGAGAGTATCTGACCAAACTCTCTCTAGAGAACCTACCAGTGGTTATGATGAAAAAGATGTTGTAGTAGGGGAGCCTAGAATGATGAGAATGGTGGAAAAAATACAAAGAATGCAACCATCTCAAGTGGCAAAGTGTGTGCCCAAAAAGCACAACAGATCGAGAGATCCTTATGCACATGTTTCCCTTTTTAAGCAAGTCTTGAGAGCGGAACAAGTTGCGGCTATACATAGTACGAAGGGTTTAGATTGACATTACAAGGAACAACATCGACTTGGTTTCAACCATTGAACAACAGAGATTTCCTAAATATTGGTCAACTCTTGTGAGAGTCTGCCAAGGAATTCTCCAAAAAAGAAATCAAGCACAATACAATTTCTTGAATCTATGCTTTTAAGAAAAAGGAGAACAAAAAGGAGAAGGAAGCATAGATTTTCATTCCTTCAAGAAGGATTTTCACTTAAAAGCATGCACCACATTTGAACAAGTCACTAGAGAAGTTTTGTATCTAGTAGACAATTGCAAGACGTACGAGGAGGTAGCCAAAGATAGGAACACGACCACCAATAGCACCTCTTCTACCATTAGTGAGTCATCTACAAAACATAGTGCTCCTACTTCAATCACACAAAATGTTGATCAAGTAGTTGAGGAATTGATTTAAAGGATGAATCGAGCTTACTGACAGAATCCCAACTTACAACCATAGCAGCCATAGGTAGCGAATGATCCAAGAATATTGAAGTGGTGCACAATTGAGAAAACATACACTAACCACGATACAAATGAGTGTCTTTAAAATCAAAACTATGTGCGGGAAAGGCCATACGGGCCTCCAGTGTGGTGCAACAATTGCCACCACATTTCAGGTACAAGAGATAGGACCCAATAATGCAACGTAAGAGGAGATAAATTGCAACTTGTGTTGGGCCAAGAGCCACCTTTACATCAAGACAATCAAGCTATTTTTGATAATGTAATTAATAGAACCACTCATGAGTCAACAATGATGCCATTAATGATTTATTATGAAGAGCCTATAGAAACTCATGTGAGAGAGCCCGAGGGTGTAGTATATCCCACTGAGAATAGTCCATTTTGATGAGGCTACAGAACCCTCATATATGGCTCAACCAATGAGAAACCAATACACAATGGATAAAAACACGCTCTTGTCCATAGTGAACCAAAATTACAAACCTAGAGGATATGCTCCTAGGATAGGACAAACAATGGGAGCACCACCAACTACGCAATCAAGGGGTCCATGCTATGAATTTGGAGGTGACCATTGGGATAGAGTTTGCCCGCACAAAAGGGAGAGAGAGCATAAATATAGTTCCTGTCAAGGTGGTGACTAGAGCTCAAGCTTTGGAAGCTCGCATCCTAAAATTGAAACCAAATAAATGCAAACGTGCAGAAAGCTCATAGAGACAGCTCAAGCTCTAATGCAACCAAAAACATTGAAAGCCCTGGAGCAAGTAGTGCATCTGCCAGAAAAGGAGAATTCAAGAACATTAAAAGAAAATAGCACGAGCATACCAACCATATCGGTAAATGAAAAGCTATTGGATACAAGGATAATGGCAAACACAACGAATGAGGTCAAGTCTCATGAGCTACAGCCAATTCTTTAAGTGGAACAATCGTGGCCACAATCCTTATGGGAGGATTGTAGTGCCATGATGTAGTCTTCACCAATCCCAGAGATCAACATGAACCATGAGATTTATCATGGGGATATATAGTCATTGTATGGGCAAGGACGAAAGTACCCATGGAGAGTAAACCAAAAATTTTAAGGACTTTACCTTCTTTTATAGGGAACATGAGACAAAATTCAAGGTGAGGGTTGTGCCATCAAGGTGCCATCTCAATGAAATCCAATTCCAAATATGATTGACACAAAAAGCATGCATATGATGATGTCATCCCCTATAAGATGCACCATTACTCTAGCAGAACTTTTGAAGATCAGACCACATTTATGGGGTCAAATGAGCAAAAACCCAGAAAATATGGGGTTGAAAATCCCTCCACAAGATAAACTAGTAGATAAAAATATGGGAAAAACTCAGCCAGAGAGACCAAAAGCAAAAACTATGCCAGTGAATAAGATGGGTGATTATTGCCAAGGGAAAGAAGGGACCACCTTACCACTAGATTACAAGGGGGTTAAGAAGATAGCAA
Organism: Adiantum capillus-veneris; assembly: GCF_014529385.1. Classification (NCBI taxonomy): domain Eukaryota; kingdom Viridiplantae; phylum Streptophyta; class Polypodiopsida; order Polypodiales; family Pteridaceae; genus Adiantum; species Adiantum capillus-veneris. The sequence goes on from NC_140958.1 coordinate 19,971,979, forward strand.
TACTAGAAAATGGGGCTGGGGTAGCCATTGCTACAAGGAAAATCTAAAAGAAGTGGGGAAGACCAGCTCTAAGGAAAACATGGATGAAATTGTAACTAGCATATGGATTTGTAGAGAGACCCTTGGGAATGCTTGAACAAATTATTTGTATCCTCTTGTGGAATTGAGTACATGCACACTTTTCTTGTATTAGACTTTGGAAAAAGCAACAATTTTGAGGTTATTTGGTTGTCACAAAGGACCATAGTTATCATGAACCCCAATACAAGAATTTGATGTAACTATGAAATCCAAAACATGATTGCCTGCTTGGTTGATGAAACAAGCATATGTTTGGATGTGAAAATCATCTAAATGTGGTAGCCTAAAAAAGGAAGATTGTATCTTAGAGCGCTCGATAGAAGATAAGTGCTATATAAAAGAGCCACTTCCAAAGGAGTTATTTGAACCCTTTGGATGTCAGCAAATTGTGGGAACTCTAGATATTTGCATAAATGAGATAAACCCCACAACATTTTGCAATAAGGATAATTACGACATAATGCCATTCCAGATGGTCAATGCTATCTTGGAAGCAAAAGAAGAGATTGAGATGACAAAAACTAACAAAATGATTAATTGTAAATGAATGGTGGACAAGGTTTTTGTTCGAGATCTTAGTGACAATGACGAGGACAAGTTCCATGATTTTTGAAGTGATGAGTTAGAAAATGATGTTGAGGATAAAGTCTCAAGTAGCTCACAAAACAAAAATGCACCACAACGAGACGAGTCAGTCTTCTACGAGTTTCCCATCCAAAAATTGGGGAGACAAAGGCGATATCAAGCAAAACAGGTGAGAAAACAACACAATTGACTTGAGAAGCCAATTGCAAATGATGAGCAAAACTCGGTATCTCGTGGGAGCGGATGACTATGTCAGAGACAAAATCACAAGAAACCAATGAAACAAGTTTGTCCAAAAAAAAATCTCAAGAATCAAAATGAAAGGAAACCCAAGGACACAACCAAAACATCCATAAAAATGTCCAACACCAAACAAAAATGAAAATACCAAAAGTTAAAATAGACATCGAAAGAAGTTTGGACAATGGAGATGGAAAGTGAAGAGGAATCCAATACTAAGAAATTTGACTCACCCTCTCACTATAAAAATTACACCATCAAGAGAGATGAATTGTGATTCAACAACCAATGATGGAACTTAAACAACTAGGAACACCATATGATAGGCTTGAGAACACAAAGAAAATTGACCTAGCTAAACAAGAGAAGAACCGAGACTGGCTTACTCAGCCATGGATCTCACGAAAGAGGAAGAGTAGCTTTTGATAGCTACTCTCAAATAGTATAGATATGTGTTTGCTTGGTCGTACAAAGATCTTAAGGGATTAGACCCAAGCATATGTCATCATACAATACCCCTTAAGAGTGATGCTAAGACACACAAACAATGTCCCTATACTTACAATGAAACATTTGTGAAGAAAATCAAAGAAGAGATAGACAAGCTAAAGGAAGTAGAGTTTATCTACGAGAATGAGCACACAGAATGGGTGTCACCAATTGTGTCAGTGCCCAAAAATAGTGGTGAATTAGAAGTGTGTGTGAACATCAAGCAAGTAAATGCTACCACAATAAGAACTATCCCTTACCCATCACAGATCATGTGATTGAGAGAGTCGCAGGCAAGGAATCTTACAGGTTTCTTGATGGCTTTTCCGGCTATAAACAACTACGATAAAGCTAGAGGATCAGCACAAAACATGCCGTGCAATAGAATGGGGTATATATTTTTATAGGGGTGATGCCATTTGGTTTAACCAATTCACTTTCCACATTCCAAAGGCTGATGATTCATGCATTCAAGGAATATCTAAGACACTTCTTAGAAATTTATATGCATGATCTGTGTGTGCATTATCTAGTGATACACAAACATGTTAGGCACTTGAAAAGTATCTTTGACAAGTGCAAAACCTATCATGTCTGTTTGAACCCTAAAAAATGTGTCTTAATGGTAAGACAAGGGAAGATTTTAGGACACATTGTGTCTAAAAATTGTATTTTCATAGATTTTGAGAGTATATAAATATAAGGACCTCATTTATTTAGAGACGAAGATGCCCTTGCAGCTCATTTCCGAACATCTGAAGGTGGAGAAGCCCCCAAGATACACCGAGCCCATTTTACATATGTAGTGGTCATGGCTATAGGGCTAGTCGAGCAAAGGTAATCCAATGTGACCTTGGAAACTACATTCTAGAGAAGCTATTAGAAGCTAACTTGAAGGGAAAAAAACCTACATGAATGCTAGAACAGTGTTGATGTGGATCGTCTACCAAGGATTGGGAATGATAGACCAATTTCCACTTGTTGAGTCTCAACTTGATCTACTACATAAATCCAAACACTCTGTCAGAGCAATAGGGGGATCTTCCTTGACTTCAATAAAAAGAATATTAAGAGGCCAAAGATTCGAAGAAAAGGTATTAGATAGTGAGTCCAGAGAGTCAGATATTTCACTCAGCAACAAATCAAGCCAAGGAATAGAGTCACGTTGTGCAAATTCTAGATGACTGCAAAGAAAGAAGAAGAAAAAGAAGATATCAACATTCCCTGCAAAGATCTATGGAGGAGGCTCAAAGACTACGAGAAGAGCGACACTAGAAGCTAGCAAAATAAAAGAAGAAAGCTGATACACAAGGCTCAAAAGCTGATGATGAAGATGAAGAAGAGCTTAACAAGAATTTAGAACAAAGAAAAGCTAAGAGGTAACAGAAGATCAAGCAATTCAACAGAAGAAAAGTAGTAGAAGAAGTGGAGCTCGTTGGCACCATGCGACAACTCATTCACAAGGTACTCAAGAGGAAGTCCAAGCAAAGAGCCAAAGAAGATTCAAAGAAACAAAAGATCAATGATTTAGAGTCTCCAAAGGACTCCCCAAATAGGCCAGACACAACACAAGAGAAACCTCCATGGGAGGAGGTGGAAAAAGACACCCAATATACTTACATAGGGACTGGGCATCACTTCTCTCCTAGGCCGACAACATTGCTGGGTTCAAGCCCTTGTCAGTGTTGTCTACCCATGATGGGAGCATATCCTTGTAGCATGCAAGTGCATATGCACTTCTTTTAGAAGTTTTCATGGTGGATAAAAAAACATTTATATTGTAAGGTTTTTAGTGAATACAAAATATAGTGTTTTTTTCTTCTATGTGTCAAGGTCTCTCTCTCTCTCTCTCTATCTATCTCTGCACCTCCATGATGCATCCTTGCCATGGCCACACCTCATCCTCATCCTCCCTAGACTCCATCTCCAACACGTGGTATTAGAGCCTAGGCAAGGTCCCTAGGCACTAGGCATGGGAGCGTTCTAAGACGGTGTCATTGCGCAGGCAATGGTCAAGGTGGTGACTCATTGCAAGCACAACACGCAAAGGGCGTTCTAAAATGCCGGTCGATAAAACAGCAGAGCATCTTAGAACACTATACACAGAGAAGCTAATCATGGTGCCCAAGCGTTCTGAAGCGTTGCTGATTGTAGGTAGTATTGGTTGATCTCCTCACAATGTCTCAACACATGTGACAAGATTCTCAAAACGTAGTCCAATGGCAAGGCAAGCAAGGCATCAAAAGACCTCTACACACGCAGGATATCGAAATGCTGCTAGATACACGATGTGGTTGTAGTAGGCAAAGTGGTGAAGAAGGTGCAATTTTGCATAGCTTATCAAAATGACATTTGCAACAACAAGTAGTTGGCAAGAGTGCAAAAAATAATTGACCGAGTTAGAAGAATCTTGAAATACTGCAATATGTTAACTTGTTTTTCCCACAATAATTGTAACTGGCAATGATATCTTAGTAATAATCTTTGTCGCCACCACTGTAGCTTTTTGAAGACTCCAATATGGCATTGAAAGTCGACAAGTTCAATGGATCTGGCTTTCATACCTGGCAAACCAAAGTGAAGGGCTATCTGATGTGAAAGAATCTTTGGAGCGTGGTCAAGCCCCTTTCAATGCACAAACCAGGCACATTGACAGTAGTTACCAGAGCATTATTTGTCAAGAAACAATGCAAGGATGGTTTCAGCAAAAATCCGTTCATCCCTGTAAAAAGACCAATAATTCGGTGTTTTAAGAAAAAAAAACGACATCTCAACATGGTTGATGGTGATGAAGAAGCATCGATGCTTCTTCTAGATAGTGGTCTTGTAGTTTCAGATTGTCTTTATGTTGTTTTTATGTTAGTCATTGTCAATAAATTGTACGACTTATAGACACTACCACACATTAGTGTGGTAAGACCTTACATTTATTTTTGGTTCTGAGTTCTTGTTGTCTCACTTTTATAGTTTTTTGAGGGAATTGCACCCACACCTATGTTGTTGTTACGGGGGGGGCTTCTACTCATAGTTTCAGGTGATTGACCTCTACATGGTCTACACAAAGTCCATTATCAGTGGTTTGGGCTTGAGGAGGGGATTGTTGGGTTCAAGCCCTTGTCAATGTCATCTACCCCTGGGAACATATCCCTATAGCATGCAAGTTTTCATGGCTAAAAAGACATTATATATATATTGTACGGTTTTTAGTAAATACAAAATATAGCGTTTTTTTTTTCTTCTTCTTCTTCTTCTCTCTCTCTCTCTCTCTCTCTCTCTTTGTATCTGCACACTGCATCCCTTCCATAACCACAACTCGTCATCATCCTCCCTAGCCGCCATCTCCAACAGACATTGCCACCTACTAAGGAAGAAAATAAAGAGTCAGAAAGAAAGGAAACATATCAAGAGATGTATTCTTCAGAAACAAAGGACCTTGAAGAAAATCATGCTGACCAAGGGAAGAAGGAGACCACTGAGGAGAATCAAAAGAAAAAATAAGATAAAAAGATTGATCAGAGATAACCAAAAGACAAAGACCAAGGCAAAGCCCAACAACGGTAGGAGAAAAAAGAGTTAGAGGCTAGGACCTCTCAACAACAAACAAATAAAGAAAGAGGACCATTATCTCCACACTCGCATGCCGTAATTGAGGATGCTGACCACCTAATCAAAGAATTTGATTTGGAGCATCACCTCAACATAATTAAGCTAAATTTTCACTATCAACGAGCGGTATCCAACCTTTGGGAGTTGGATGCCCAAGAAGCCAAAGAAAAAAACAAAAGACTACAGCAACAAATAGAGAGCTTACAAGAAAGTCACAACAAGCTACAAGAGGAACTGGCCAAAGAGGAAAGAGAATCCACTAGATACTTCAAGGCACTTGAAGAGCATATTGCCACTAATATTGAAATATGAGTGGAACAACAGAGACTAGAAGAGGAGCTAAAGAGGGAGAAAAAATAAAATGCCAAATAATGTGACTGGTACGACGTTGTGAAGCATACTCTCTCCAAGCTCATGGAAACCTAAGATACAACAACCCCGAATTCTACATCACAAGCTTCAGTTATTGCCCTTGAGGAGTTGAATATAGTTAAAGCAAAGATCACATGGACCAATTTGATACACAGGTAATGACAGCTGGTTATATGGCCATCCAAGAACAAAAATAACAAGAGATCTAGACTTTGAAGGACCAGCTAGAAAAAGCACAAGTAGATCTAGATGCTCAGATTGAAAAGCATGCACAGGAGCTCTAAATGAAATATTTGGCAATCAATGCACTATAGGCAAAGGTGCTGCTACCAGTCCAACTAGATCCAAAAGCAAAAACCATACAATTAGACCTATCCCCAATAGATCTACAAATTACATCTACTAAGGATGGGCTACATGATTTTGAAAGCACAGAGGAGCTGACAGATACCAGAGATGAGATCAAACGATGGTGGATAGCAAATATTTCAAATCCCTATCACAAGGAATACATTCAATATGAATTGAAGGTCTTGGAATCATCCACATTGCTGATGATCAAGCCGATTAAGTGGTACAAAATCTTGGCCATGACATGATCCCTTTGCCACTGATGAAGCATGAAGCACTTGTATAAAAAAAGAAGCTCCTACCAGCACTTGAGTCAAACAAAAAGGGGGATTATAGAGATGTACTACTGTCAATAGATCAAGTGCTAACCATCTTGGAAAACCAACCCCTATGGTGCAAGAAGTGGTTTGAGAAGCGGCCACAGAACAAGACAATGTACCGCAATGCACCTCGACACCTCAGGATTGACCCGACCTACTACCCAATTCTCATTCTTAGAAACAAATTCCTTAACCTATAGAATTGAATGATTGGCTTTCAGATTTTGTGAGCCAATGACCACTTTGTAAGGATTCTGGAGGTTCCAAACCCATGTTTAACATTCGATCCACCTCATCAAGGACACGATTTGTAACCATGTGAAGGTTGATTTGTCTACCATTTGTATCTACTCTTATTTGTTGGTGACTCCTTCGTTCCTACATCAAGGTGATCAAAGTCGCATGTGCCATCATTAGCTTTTGTGTGTTGTGTAAATCATTATATTGCTTCTACTTGATACATGACTTAATTAAAGCCTACAAACCCTAGTTAATTCCCCAAGTTAGTAACTTGCTTTGAAAGGGCTTTAGCTGACATCATTTGCAATAGATGACCATCTATAAGATATCGTTATCCATTTGTCCCCAAAGCTCATATACATGATGTACAGGGTATGTAGGTGGCTATCATGGTTCAGATTTGACAAATTGCACCTTTGGCTAAGGGGTTAGACTTCTTTCTTTTTTTAATTAAAAAACCCTTAGCTTATATTCTCTATTCATAGCCTCTTGACAAAGTTTGGCTTGATTTGGACTTGTATTTGACACTTTTTGGATTTCAATCTTGAAAATAATTGATGGGCATCTGGGGCACCTTCTAGTTCCTCTGACATGGATGATCCCCTGAATACTCACACAATGACAAGGTGCCCCATGATTTCTTACCTCTGACATTCTAGCCTTGTGCATATGGATTTTGAGACATACCTCGTGAAGTTTCATCATTTTCCTATACTTTCATCTGTTTGTACTGCTCAGGCATATCTTCAGTCTTTTCTTCATCTGGATTATGGATTTTTTCTTGTTTTTTTAAGGAAATCTCAAAAGACAACTAAATAAAACAAAAAATCAACTCAATAAAAAGAAAAATTATTCAAATAGAATTTCAAACGCTATGTACAATGTACACATGTCCCTAGGGGCTCATGTATGGCTTTTGTCCTCGTACTCCTTCTGTAACGCTATTATGATGGCATATACTCTAAATTTTGTCAAAAAATTATCACAATCAAACGCAAAAATTCCATGCAGCTCACAAAACATCTGCCTCTAATATTCATAATATTAAGTCTGCATTTAGAATGCCTGCCCCCCTCCTATTTGGAGTCATCCTATACTCTAAATTTTGTCAAAAAATTATCACAATCAAACACAAAAAATCCATGCAACGCAAAAAACATTTCCCTCTAATATTCATAATATTAGGTCCACATTTAGAATACCTCCCCCCTCCTATTTGGAGTCAACCTTGATGATAGAATATCACCAAGGGTATGTGTTGTGCTTGGGCAATAAAAATTGGGCCAATGCAATCCTTGTAATGTAGCCCTATTATGCATACAGAGTCAATGCATGGAAAAAATTTATGGTGTGCAAGATGTGGGTATAAGCAATTTTCTTCTTGGCAATTTTTGGAGAGGCTTCCTATTCTAAGCAATGTGATCGTCTTTGAAGCTCCGATGTTGTTTGCTTGATTAAAGGTTGTAGAGAGATTTTTTGAAGGCTTATTTATTTGTTTGATGCTTCTTTGGAATCCATTTTAGCCTTGTTGTTGGTTGTCGTATTTGGCATTGTTCCTCAGCAGTGGATTCTTGCTTGAAGTGAGAAACTTACTCTTATTTAAATGTACTGTAACCGTAGGAGAAATTGAAAGAATTCAAGCGGCAATGCAATGATAGTAGTTTTATTGGTTTCCTTTGGGACCCACTTCTTTGTGATTACTGGTTGTTTCGTTGATGATGCTCATTTGGGAACCCATACATGTCCCTTCTTTGTTTGTGTTTGAAGAGAATTCTTTGGGATCCACCTTGTCATTGTGTGAGTATTCAGGGGTCTTTGCTTCAGCCCTTGTACGCTTGGATGAGGACAAGATTCAGGCATCGAGAGTTGACTTTAACCTTTTTGGAATCCACATAAACTCCCGACCTCTCTGTGCTTGAATCAAATTATTTTAAACCTAACCCTGATTTGTGAAATCTTTTGGCTTTGTGATTTTCTTAGCCGTTCTTGTAGACTTCGATTGTTCTCATTTTGGTGTTGGATCTTATAATTTTTCATTAGAGATCATTGTCTTCTTGATCCATACCTGCTTTTGGCCAAGATACCTCTTTGGTATCCAGATTTGTCAAGCTTTTTGGCTCAGAGTTGTAGTTCTTTTCTTTTGGCCTTTTCTGGTTGTTACAGAATCTACTAGTGATAGTGATGACCTGAGTTTTTGGTAGGGGATGTCATAAGAATCATCCATGTTTATACTATCCTTAGCAAGGTTGCATTCTAGTACTTTCCCTTTGTGATTTGGCTAGTTATGGAAAATTACTATATGTTTGCTCTTGGATTGTTTTTTCTGAGAGGGCTTTTCTAGCCAATTGATTAGCGTGTTGTTAGCGTAATGACATGGCTATCTTCTTCTTGACTAATTCTTTTCGTCCTATATAGGAGCCATGTATGAGGATGCTTATTGCAGTTGTGTTTTCATTGGAGAGTTTGAAATCCACTTTTGATGCACTTTATGTTTGTAGCGGTGACATTGGTTCCTGGGTTTTTGATCTAGGCAATCAAAAAACCGTGCATTAGTTAAAGTGTCATTTGTGTCACCTACTGGGTTGTCTAGATTTCCATTGTCGACATCTTCTTGAAGCTCCAAGTGTTCTACAGAGTCATAGAACTCGTCTTCTTCTTTGTTTTTGTTTTCCTCTATCACACTTCCTGCAAAGTAAGGAATGACATCATAACCATTTTCATCACAAAACTTTGTTGTTGGACCATTTTGAATAGCGCACACATCCAGAGTAGCCAAGATGTGTTTCCATTCGAGTGGCTCTAATGATTCCTCAAGAAAGGGTTCTGAATATCATCCTTATCTTCGATTTCCCTTTCTAAAATACACTCCTCTCGCTTTAAGCTTCTGCATTGCGAAGCTCCACACATCCACAGTTCTTTTAGGCTTACCCAACCATGCTAGAACTTTTGATATTGCTATCATAGAGGAATTGAACTCTTCTACAAGGGTTCTTGTCACATCCTTGAAACTATGGTCCTTCAAGTTTATCCTTGTCGTGGTTTCCATATGTCTCACGTAGATATGGTCATAACCCCAATCTTGGACCATTTTCAAATGTCGCATGAATGGTCTTCCTAGAATAAAGTCATAGTTGTTCTTATTGCCAAAGTCAACAATAGCAAAGGTATGCTCATATTCAATGCCACAAGAGGTAACAACTATTTTTTCTAGCAGTCCTATGGGCCTTTTTGTGTGTTCGTCTACAAGATGCAATTCATCCTGGTGGTAGCACCCACTATTGGTTTTCCCCATTTTTTCTAGATCTCTTTTGTTGTGATGGCAATACCAAATACACTATCAAGAATTTCCATGGTTTTTACACCTTGGTATTCCACAAGAAGAGTGCTGTTCCCATCTTCTCTTTCATAATACTCTCTGACCTTGTTTAATGGCACTAGCCTAGTGTTTAGCTAAGGCATTTCCAGCTCTTTGATCCCTAATTTCTCTAGGCACTTACCTCAGTAGTCCACATGTTTGATCGTATTCTGAGTAACTCGGCTAATGTTATCGTACATGTGACTGGTGTAAACAAAATGTCTATCATCCCTTTTGAATCTATGACCTTTTTGGAAGAAAGTCTCTGTGATGGGACCGCAATAACATCTGACTTGGCCTCGTGCTCTCTCATATAGGTAGTTGTGTTCTTAACGAATGGGGTTGACTGTCCATAGACTATACAAATCCTTTGTCTCCCCAATACGATTCCATTTGTAGGTTCATTTGGGATCCAACCTCAAACTCCTCTATTGATGGAAGAGACACTCCTCTTGCATCACCGGTTTGGTTTACTTGTCTGCTTATCTCACTTGTTGCATTGGCCTCTTTGACTTGTTTCCACAATTCATCAAGACCGTCTATTTCTTTACAACTCTTAGGTATAGGTATGTGAACTAAGTTGCATTGTACGTTATACATACGCTTTGAACGAGCATATTATATGACACCTATCTTTATTCGGCTGTATTAAACAATGTCACATCAACAAAAACACCGTATCGTATAATTTCTTAGAATTTCAATCAAAATAATATTTCATCGAAATATAGCCCTCTATATACCGTAAAAATGGACTGTTTTCTTCATTCTATTGATCTCTCTTCCCCCTTTTCTCATCTATAGGTGAGCTTTACAACATCAAAAAACATATAAAAAACCATTTTAAATTTGGTTTTATAAAATTTTTAGTAAAAATTTAGAGCTTAGGATAAAAAGTTAAATTAGTTAACTGTAGTTTTTTTAGGCTTTAGAGTTTTGAGTTTAGTCTTTATTTGCTCTAGGTGAATTATATCTTACACTATGAGGTAAATTAAGTAAAGTAGTTAGTGAGTACTTGCCTTGTGTAGAGGAAACTCACACTTGGAAGTGATTTAAGATAGTTAAAGTTAGCAGTTATTTTCTTTGTGTTGAACTATGTTCACACTTAGAATTAACTTAAGTTAGATAGTTAAAGTTAGGAGTTACTTGTTGTGTGCTGAACTATGTTCACACTTGGAACTAACTTAGGTTAGATCTATCTAATGATTGTCTACCATGTGTAGAGTAATACTCACACTACAGACAATTAGGTAGATTAAATAATAATCTCTTGCTTTGTGTAAAGGTATTCTCACACCTAGAAGAGATTTAGATAAGTAGTGAATTTTGATTGCTTGCCATGTGTATAGTTACACTCACACTTGGAGGTAATTTAGGGAGGTTTTTAAAAGATATCTTGCTTTGTGTAGAGTTTACTCACACTTGGAAGTTATTGAGATAGATTAAGCAATTTATTTATCATGATTCAGATATAGAAAGGAAGATCACAATTGAATTTTTTTTTTTGGTATTTATAATTTAAAGAGGTTGAAAATTTATGTTTTAAAAAAAAAATGTTGAGGAATATGGTGAAAGGATATGAGTGGAACTACGCAGATGAATTGGTCACCAGTGGAAAGACTACATCAAAGTTGAGGTATAAGACTTGCGGCTATAATTTTAACGAAAATGCTCACAGGATAAAAAAACATTTCAAAATTTGTGGAAATGTGACAGCTTGCAAAAACCCTCAAGAGGTATTAAAGAAAAATTTCCCGAGTGGGTGCTCAGGGCAAAGAGTATACATCTTGAGGGCAAAAAAAAGGGAGGTCCACCTATGACTAGGGACATCAAGATGACACTCGAGAATGATCAAAACCCTTCCTCAACCCCTGCTCAAGGTCAAGGAGGGTGTCATTCATGCTTTGATGGGGCTTATAGCTCTAATCCTATCGCAAGCTCTGCTAACATAAGCTAAAGTGAAGGATGGACTGGAGGAGAACCTGCACCAAGTGGTCCCTTTTTGCATCAAGCATTTGATAAACAATGGTTGCTTGAACTCCATCTTAAGTGGACGCAAGAATTTGTTGCATGTGGAATTCCTTTTAATGTCATTCAAACTATTATCTTCAAAGATGGTTTAATGAGCACAGCAAAGAAGGGTTTTGTGGTACCTGATTATAATAAGATGCGTACAGAATATTTAGATAAAGTGAAAAATACATCAAAGAATACTTTCAAGCGCACAACTCTTGATTATGTGCCACAATATGGATGCACAATCGATCTAGATGGTTGGACAATTTGTCAGAAGAAACCATTGATTAATGTGATGTTGATTTGTCCAAGAGGTTCTATCTTTCTTGAAGCCATCGATACATCCCTGAAAGAGAAAACTAGTGGATATCTTGCTGGTGTATATGAGCGTTTGATCAAAAGAGTAGGGAGACCTAAAAATGTAACAGCCATTGTCATAGATAATGCATCTAACTACAAAGCAGTCGAAAAAAATTTTAAAGCAAAGAATCTAGAGATTACATGGGTTCCATGTGCTGCTCACACTTTGAATCTGCTCTTAAAGGAGTGTGAAAAAGTTCCTTCTATTAAGAAAAATCTTCTAGGTTAAAACCACTTGGTGAAGTTTGTAAGAGAGCATTCATTTTCTTATGCTTTATTTTAAAGAAAACCCCCAAAACAAAATTTATAGATCTTATGCAGGAAAAGAGAAAGCCATGATGATGCCGTTTGTCAAAAGGTGATGGGAGCATCTGCATACTCCTTTACATTGAGCAAGGTTTGTATTAGATTCCAAGTTCTAGATGCACAAGAAATCTTCAAACAATGAAGTGATCAGTGATTTCAAGAAAGTGTGTGCCCAACTATTAGGCAATGTGGATGGACAGGTGGCATACACACAAAAGATGGCATAGCAGAGAAGGAATGTTTGGGAATCCTTGGCATATAGATGCTATCAAGATGATGAGTGCACCAGTTTGGTGGAAAGAGTACGGTGGAGAAAAAGTGGAACTTCAACATGTGGTTGTGAGAGTATTGTCTGTTGCCACCTCAAGTGGTAGCTGTGAAAAAATTATCCTTCGTTTTCTTTCATGCATACTAAAAAGAAAAATTGATTAAGTCCTAAACGAGCTACAAACTTGGTGTATGTATTTTGTAACATGTGACTTATGCATAAGCTAGCAAAGTTAGCCACACGTGCCACAGAAGAAAGCTTTGCGCACTTTCAAACACAGGAAGCAATTGAAAATGAGCTCAACTCCAATTATGAAATGGAATGGAACTTGGAAGATATTGATCTGGAATGTTCAGATGTTGAATAAATTGATGACATGGTGCCTGTGATTGAGGGGACGGATGAGCTATAGAATTTTTACTATATTCTCAATTAATTTTGTAATGTGAAAGTTGTGTGGAGTTTAGCTTCACAATCTCTCTCTCTCTCTCTCTCTCTCTCTCTCTCTCTCTCTCTCTCTCTTTTCCTCTCTCATTGTCTCTCTTTCTCTCCATCTTCTTTCTATCATTGCCAAAAAGAGGGAGGGAGATAGAACAAACTTACACAATTGCAACAACATTTGACATGTTCATTTATTCCAAAAAATAGAGATTTACATATCAAAAAGAGGTTTTAGTTACAAATCTTGAGATTTCAGATACAAAAGGAGCTTAGTATTGTTTGCGAGATTTAATTTAAACCATGGGCTGGATCCCCTAAAAGATCAGATACACAAAATTTTGAATAGCCGAATGAATCACTTGGACCCACATTGCCTATCTATTCTTTGATAAGGCCTATCTCTTTCCCATTACCATGCCAGCTTTATTTCTAGCTATTCTATACGAGCACGCAACATGGCTGGGGTCTCTCCTTGACACCAAATCCACAGCTTGGGTTGCGAGTTGCTCAATGATGCGGTTTCTTTGGGCAAATATGTTTAACCTCTCTTGCATGAATCTTCTTGATTCGGTATCCTTTGTTGCGAGTTGCTCAATGACTGCGGTTTCCCGTGCATGAATCTTCTCGATTGGGCATCCTTTGTTGACGCCTCCTATAGTGGGATGATCGTTCCAATCTACTTTGAGCTGTAATACATAATAACAATAGCTTTGGAAATGATGCCAAACTGTTTGATGGTGTACTTTGTTCCTAGCCAGGATACACTCCTTGCCAAAATGTAGTAGAATATTTCTAGTGTGTAGATCATTGTGAATGAAGTCGTGACTATGCAATAATTTCATCAAATGCAGAAGAGCGTTGTAGATCGGCAAAATGTTGTCTATGAATTTTTGTACAGTTCCAAATGTGTGTTGTAACTCTCTGATTGTAGGCTTGCTTCCATCATGATGACATGCCTGAATCCACTGCTCAAGGTGACCTCCATTCCAAAGCTTGAAGATCAACATAGGCCTTTTGCTATAACGAACAAGAGCACGGGGCAATATCATGCCATGATGCTGAACAATAGTAGCAGTTTCTTCCTCTAGCACAATTTGTAATGTCGACTTGCTTCCTATCTGGTCCTTGTAGATATTTACCGCATAGACAGGATCTTTGAAGAGAGAATGCGTCAGTGAAACTTGTTTCACATTTGCAAAATGTCCTTCACCTAAGTGGGGTGGTTGCAAGTGAAAGATAGAATGTTCCCCAAGTCAGTGTAGGACACTAGGACATGGAGTATCATCCAGGTGTACAACTAAGGGCTCAACACCTGAAGGAGGAGGCACATCCTCTTCTATCCTAGGACGTTTTGAAGAGCCTTTGACCTTATCGTTGCTCTTCAGTTCCAAATGTAGCTATGCCACAAGCTGCATTCGCTCTTTGATTCTGGGTTTGGCTTTGATTTCTGGATGACCCACACTCTCAAAGCTTCTAATGACCTGGCCTAATAATTTCTTTACTATGTTATGCATTACTCCATTTGTGTGCAGAGTGGGTCAAATGAAACAGGGAATGCATTGCATAGTTTCACCCAACACTGTTCCACAAGTTCAATCATGAAATCATCGAACTTTGCCTACAGTGGATCAAATGCGTGATGCAAATGATCGTCTGAAGATCCATAGAGAGACAAAACTAGAGCATCACAAATGATTTTTCAATGCTGGCGTGTTGACGTTGTCTCTACCATGACTGAAGCCTAAAAATACATGAAGCAAATATAAGTAAGGCAAATCTAGAATAGATATAAATTTGACATATATGATTGTAAATAGTTCTAAACAAAAACATTTTATGGACAATAATAACAACCAATAACAAAAGACCTAAACATTTAATGGACAATAGTAACAACCAATAACAAAAGACCTAAACATATATAATTCCTCCGTGCAGTGCAACGTGGTGGTTAGTAATAGCCACAGAGACGAGAAAGCGTATAATACCAATCTCCCTGCAATGCGACGTGGAAGTCAACAGTTGTTAGGGATGAAGGATTAATAATGCCTAGCCCCTCTCTACAGTGCGACACGGTGGTCAACAACAGCTAGAGACAAGGAATTTAATAAATCCAATCAACCTATAGTGACGCAATGGTTAGCAGCACACTCAGGATCAAAGGATGTAAAATATATATCCCCTCCCTACACTGCGACATGGTGGTCAACAACAACCAGAGACAAAGAATCTATTAAATCCAATCTTCTTTCAGTGCAACGTGATGGTCAGCAACAACCAAGAATGATGGATTTAAAAACCCTAACCCCTCCCTGCAGTTTGACATGATATTCAGCAACAACAACAATTAGAGACGAGGAATCTATTAAATTCAATCTTCTTGCGGTGCAAAACGATGATCAACAATAGTCAAGAATGAAGTATGTGACAAACCTAAACAACTCCCAGCAGTGCGACACGATGGTCAACAACAGACAAGAACAAAGTATTTGACAACCTTAAACCCCTCCCTGTAGTGCGACATGGTGGTTAACAATAGACATAGACGAGAAATCTATTAATACCAATCTCCTTACGGTGCGACGCGATGGTTAGCAACATTCAAGAACAAAGGATTTGAAAATACTAAACCCCTCCCTGGAGTGTGACACGGTGGCCAACAACAAACAGAGACAAAGAATCTATGCTATTAAATCCGATCTTCTAGTAGTGAGATGCAATGGTCAACAACAACTAGGAAGAAAAGATGTAAGATAGCTAATCCCTCCCTACACTGCGACTAGGTGGTCAGCAACAACCAGAGACGGAAAGTCTAGTTGTACAACCTAAGCTACTCCCTACAGTGCGACATGAAGGTCAGCAGCAGTCAAGAACGAAGCATCTAAAGTCTAAACCCCCTTGTAGTGTGTCACGAGGATCAACAAAGCCAAGGACGGGTGTCTAAACCTGCAAACTAACACTCAGATGTGAGCAAAGCTCCACAACAATAGTGCTAGCAAAGACAACCTGCAAAATAACACTGAGGTGCAAGAAAATCTCCACAACAACAGCGCTAGCAAAAAAAATTCACAAAAAAAAGAAAAAAAAGAGATTACCTGACTTGTGAGGGTAATGTCACTATCAAAGCAAGCTACTCTACTCTCTCTCTCTCTCTCTCACTGCTCTCTCTCTCTCACTGCTCTCTCTCTCTATCTCTGTTAGCAAATCACTGTCGTGACAGTTCGTTTGAACTGTCACGGTGCCTTTTTTTTATAAATCAAGAGAGAGTTATATGTGGTATTCAATACTATCCTTGGCTCTGATGTGGGGTCCTTGAGCTTTGGTCCGTGCTTGTGATTGGAACCTAGTTCTTTTTATTCCTAGTTTGGTGGGATTACCAGTATAGGTGGAACAAGGATCACATCCTTAGGTTTTCCAACTGGTGGTTCTAGTAAAGCTTGGGTTGTTTGAATCATTTTTGGGCACATTTCAAGCCATTGCTTTCTAGTTCTGCATATGGATATGTCATCCACCTTTGTTCTTGGGTTTGGTTGTTTTTGAGCCGTGTTTCATAGGCTTTCATGAGGGTGTTTAATGGGTCATTAACCTTCTCAATCGACACTGATCCTCCTGAACTAGCACTTCTTGATTTCTTCGCTATGGATGGTTCTTTTGGAGATTGAGATGCCTGTGTAAGAGAAGATGCAACCCTTTCTTCATGTTGTCTGATCTTCTCTTAGCTTGTGTAAACTCCTTAGCTAGGGATTTCTGCTCTCGTTCCCTTCGTGCTTTCATCCTAGCATTTCTAGCTTTTCAACTATTCCATTTTCTCTTGATTTTTTGACTAGGTGCATCAGTATTTGGTTCACCTGTCTCTAGACTTGTGTCCGTTTCCATTTTCTTTGTCTTTGGGTTCTCATCAGCTTCCTTTTGAGCTTGTGCTCTAGTAACTACTAAAACTTGTACGGCATTTTTGTTTTCCCAGCTACTACTAGATAGCTAAAAAATTAACGAGACATTCATTGTGATCTTTATGACTCAATTTGGGTTTTTTGGACAGTCGGGATCAAGTGAATGACACCACAGTCAAGACAATAGGCATTCACTTGAGTGACCTCCATCTGAGGACATTGTTTGACCAAGTAATTATCACGACTTTTGCGACACTCTGGTTGAGGAGCCTCTTCTTGCATTTCCTCTTGGCTGTAAACAGGCTCTGACCTAGCTTAGCCTCTAGAACCGCAATGTCCTTTCATCCATCTCATACCTTCTTTCTTCATGTCAAGATACAGGAGGTGGAGGTTGTATCAGCCTCACCATTCCATGTGTTTCTCTTATCTTCTGTCGCTTTGAAGGGCAGTACCTGCTTTGGTTGTTATAACACATTGTAGTTGGCACTGGCACTTGATGCGTATCTCATGTCTATAGACATTCTAGCACCTAGAAGCGGAGGTTGTTGTCCTAACACAGGTTGTGGCCTTGAAACTTCTACTGGTCCTGGCACATTTCCCATAATGTATCTAGGTGGAGTAGGTGCTACTGGAATAGGTTGTACATACCTCTCCCTAGAATAGTCCATGCTATAGTAGCATTCTTCCCTCGTATGGTTTGTCCATTTCATCTCAATTTTGCACGAGTTACATTCCTTTGGATCGGATGTTACAAAAGGAGTTAACTTCTTGACCATTTCGTTCGTCGATAAACTTTTCTTGATTGATAGGTGCCATTGGTTTCTCAATGGACTCACTCATCTGTGAATCATTGTGCTGAGAGGATGTGTCACCCTCTTGACTCTTAAAATCCTTTTTTTAATATTCCTCATAGTTATCCACCAAATAAAGAGGTTCTTTGATCAATTTATTTAGCGTAAAACTCCTTATCATGTGTAGATCCTTCTGAAGACCTGCATGTCTCATTCCTTGGATAAAGATCAACATCAATCGTGCGTACATAGGGAGTTCCACTCTCGGATAGAACTTGACATATCTTTTGAGCCGTAATGATGTGTACTGATTCACCCTCTTTTTGCCTGAATTTGTGGATTTTCAAGACCGTATTGTAAGCTATGCCTTTTTGCAAGAATTCTTCGATGAATTCCTCAAAGAGCTCATATAGAGTCTCAAAATCACCTCTTTCTATTGAGTCAAACCATGTATCCGTGTCGTCTTCTAGAGTTAGTCCAAATCTAGCAAACTGTGTTCCTCTGCTCTAATTACTCTTTTGAAAGACGCTATGTGATCTCTCGGATCTTTATCCCTGGAGTATTTCCTGTTTACCCATTTTTGGTTCTGGGATGGTCTAGCCCGCCGATTGTCTACAAGTCTAATCGTAGACTCTTTCAAAAATTCTCTTTCTTCAAGTCTTCTACTATGCATAGGTTCTTCTTTGAAGGTATTGCTTGTTCTGCTGGAGATTGGTCCTTGAGAAGGCATTTATCTTATCTTTGTGATCACTTCATCTCTTGTTATCGCTCTAGAAGGGAATCCAAGTGGCTCCCCTTTTGGAATTCTCATAAGAATTCTCGTGTTTGGTGGAGGTATCGATGGTCCTTCATTGACCAAATTTCCACCTCTTTCTAATGCAATCTGTGCTTTGTACAACTCTTTATTCTCATCCATACTTGTCAACAACTATAGATTTCCATTGGTAGTTGACTTTGTATGTATAGACATATAGGAGCTTGCGGTCTATTAGCTCTTTTGGGTATAGCTTTGAACGCCCTATAAAGGTTGACCTCACTGCCATCAATGTATCTATACAATCCTTCACTCTCATGGTCTTTCATCCAAACTCTCTCAACAAGATTGGTCTTTATCAACTGCAATTTTGGAAGATCCATTGTGGGCGGATGCTCTTCTACCTCTGGGATCTTGAAGATTGTGTAAGCTGAGTTTGAATTTAAAGAGGACATGTTCTATGGGCTTAACAGCTCTAGCTTGATGTAAGTAGGCTTATTCCAAAATGTTCAAGTGCTTTGGTTAGGAAAAGTCAAAACTATGTCTAGAATCGTGACCTTTTTCTCACGATTCTCTCAAATTGTCAGTTTTAGATGTACACCCCTAACTTCTCGATGAATTTTCAGGCCTTAAACGAAGTTTTTTTTGGACGTTGACAAAAAATGAATGAACCAAAGAGACTTTTATTGTCGTTCAAGGGTCACATTGAATCTTGTAGAGCTACTTTGCAGCTTCATTTTGATAAAAAAAAAGTTTGTGAATTCGATATCGATAGCTCAAGTTATGGCCAATGAAAGGATGAGGGGAGACTGAATACTGGATCCTCCTCCCAGCCAAACTAATATCGGAGAGCCTATGGCCCTTTGCCCTAAACATATCCCCTGTCCACACCTTCAGTCCAACCCTTGTCCTAAGTCCTTGACTCCCCTAGGTTGGGCCCTGCCCTCTAGCCCTTGGCCTGACATTACTCCCCCTTTGGAGAAGCATTTTCGTCCTCGAAAACACAAGTGGTAGTATCTTTGTAAAAACACTGATGTTTTCCTTGTTGGCATCGCATTCACGGGCCAATTGTCCATATGACTGATACTTGGTGCAGTGAGAAGGTTTAATGAAACCAAGATCAATACCTTGATTTTCAACATTGTTGTCCTTTTGCAACCACTTGTATCTAAATGGTAAGTCAATTTATAACTCACTTGAGTACTTTAAAGGAGTAACCACAACTAAGAGGTGTCTAAACGCATAACCAATTTTCAAACTTTCTCTGATACCAGTGAAAGGCCGAGGGGAGACCGAATACCAGATCCTCCTCCCAGCCAATCTAATATAGGAGAGCCCATGGCCATTTTCCCTAAACGGATCCCCTGTCCACACCTTCAGTTCGGCCCATGGCCTAAGTCCTTGACTCCCCTAGGTTGGCCCCTGCCCTCTAGCCCTTGGCCTGACATCCAAAATAGTCAATTTGTGCCTGGAGACGTGTATAATGTCTATTGATTTAGAATTTCTCCAAAATTTAATTGTAGACTCTCCTTGATGTACTCTATGTTGGTATACTTGCAATGCCCACCTCTCTCAGTTTTGTCACCACAATATATGTTGCACAATTTGTAAGGTCCCCCGTATGAGGAGAAGCCAATGGTGCACATATATTTGGTGGATTCTAGCTTTTCACATTGATGAGATCTCTATTTGTGATGTGGATGGTACGTAGAAATTCACGACCAACTTTGGGCAAATTCAAGGCCAAATTTTCCATAATATTCCTTTTGTCGGAATATCTTGGCCGAAAGGCGACCGAAAGACAATAAAAAAATGGTCGTCCAATGGCCAGTGGCCATCCTTATTGTATTGTGCATTTCTTACACTCTAACCATTCCAAGTCTTAGTTTGTGATTCTGACACTTTATCACTCCTTTTTTTGTTTGGTTGCCTGCAACTTCCCAAGGAGGTTAGATAAGCCAAAAGTGATCCAAATTGAATGAAATTTGGTCTCTAGGTTTATTTTGTGATGACAAACACTTTCGTGAGCTCAGATGTGAGTTTTGACCTCTAATTTGGCACTTGACACATCATACGTGTATGATGTCTGTTGTGGCAAAATGAAGTGACATTTGTCCCAGTGACCCTTGATCACTCAAGAAACTCTCATCAAATTTTAGAATTCAATTTGAACACTTTTTTGTGCAAGTTATGGTCAATACAAGCATGAACCTTGCCCAATTTTGTCTTTTGTCACTTTTTGCAGTGCTCCAAATTCAATGAAATGCTGACTAGGGTCTTCTTTTATGCTCCAGGACACTAGGGTATACTCAAATGCATGATTTGACCCAAATCTGGCCTCTAAGACATCATACACATATGATGTCTTTTGGCTCATACTTCACTTGTATTTCTACCCAAGGTATTCCTTGATGCATACAATAAGAATATGTGATCACATCAAATTTTGGATGTCAAAATTGCTCAAAATCACTACGTTTTCACCTTTACCTTCTTGGATCTACAAAAGTATCTTTAAGTGTAAAAGTATGTGTCCAAATGAGATGAAATTTTGCAAGCAATCTTAACACATCATTTCCCAACCTCCTATGTTGTCAAAAGTTCCATTGGACTTTCTCATTTTGACTTGAGACATCATACACGTATGATGTTTATGTGCTGAGAATTGGATGAAATTTGGTATGTAAGCTTGTTTTGTGGTGCTAAACACCCTGGTAAACTCAAATGTCAATTTTGGTCCCTAAAAGTGCCCTTTAGACATCATACGTGTATGATGTCTACTTGGTCAATTTGAAGTGAAACTCACTCAAGAGGTGCCTCACCACACTGGCAACTCACAAGAAGTTTCAAAATTGAAATCCAACACTTTTTGTGCAAGATATGATCAATTCAATCATTCACTTTGCTAAGATGTGTCTTCTGGTCTTTATAAGCCCAAAAATGATTCAAATTCAATGAAATTTGGACTATATGCTTCCTAAATGCTGTAGACCACAAGGATGCACTTAGATGTAACTTTTGATCCAAAATTTGGCCTCTAAGACATCATACATGTATGATATCTAAGTGGTAAGAATGGACTTCTGTATCTACCCAAGGTGCCCATTGATATGTACACAAAGAATATGTGCTCACAACAAATTTTGGATGGTAAAAATGCCCAAAATCATCACTTTTGATAAGGAAATCCCTTGAAAGATTAAAATCCCCTCAATTTTTAATCTATATGCCCAAATGAAATGAAATTTGGTGTATGCGCTCAACATAACATGCAGAATATGGGTGTAAAGGAAAACGCTCAAATTTGCTACCAGAATTATCCTTGAGACATCATATGTGTATGATGTCTACTGATGATTTTTTGGTCAAAATTCATTCACAAGCATCCCCAAGTCTCTAGCACTAGTTTTCAAGCATTGCTACCAATTTTCATGCAGAAATGTGCTGAGAATCACAATTTGTCTTTTGGGTGTCAAGAGTTGGTCTAAACTCTAGTCTCAATGCGTACCTAGGGTAAACCCCCCCTTTTGAACACCTTGGTGTAGGCAGATTTTTCAAATCTGGTCTCCAAATGCCCCTTGAGACATCATACATGTATGATGTCCAAGTTTACAAAATTGCATTTTTTCTTCACAGAATCCTTGCACATGCCCTCTTATATGCACAACACCAATTAGTCATGCAAAAAATGTCAACAAAATTCTTTCTATTGCATTTTTTTCCCTTCAAAATCAACTTTTTTATGATTTTAAAAGCAAACAAGAACTTTAGCAAATAAATCAGTGGTAAATAGCTCTAGATCAGAATCATTTCACTAACCTAAAGCTACTCCTACACATTAAATGGGGTTTTGCATCTATGAGTAGGAAAACGCTTCATTGTCACACATGGATAGAAAACGCTTTTATCAACTCACAAAGCACTTGACCACCAACAACTACTCTAATCTACAACTAATACTACAAATCCTAACTAAATCTATCTGGTTGTAGACCCTCGGCAAGACACATGCTTCCTGGCTGTCCACTTGATCTCAAAATTTTCTCTTCCGGATCCACTTAAGAAAAATGCTCTCTTTAGTCAAAACTAAAGCAAGAAACCATCACATGAGTGTTAACAGGATTACCTACTTAAGTCCTTGTGTCCTCGGTAGGCGGAACCAATGTTGCAGGAGCGAATCACACCACCTATAAAGTGCATGCAACACAACCTAGATTAGCATAATGTCAATCAAGGACACAAATGACACGATAGGTGCGCGGAGGCAATCTCTTTAGCTTGTCAGGCTGAGACCATCCCACACATACAACACTCTAAAAGGATCAGTAAACCACAATCAGGAATCTCACTGCTCTTAACTACACCACCCAACCCTCATGCACACAAACGAAAGGAAACTCAGTAAATCATACCATAATTGTATGAAACTGAAGGAACACCATCCCCTCACTAGGATACACTTGTCCCAAAGTTTTTACACTCAAAACCTTCACTCTAGACCCATCTACAAAAAGTGCATATGAAGAAAAAGCTGAATTTTTTGAAGTGCACGAAACTGAAGTTTATGATTACCTATGTGTACCTTATGTCACCATGACTCTAAGATTTACTTGCACGTAGAAAACAGACATCATTTCATATACTTACGGTCACAAATAGCTGATAGATACATGAGGGCGTGTGCTCTGTTCTACAAGGAATGCTTGGCATTGTTCCATAGCTCTTGCCAAGCCTATCACGATGGTGCAGTCGGATCTCCAAGTAGCACCAGGATGAAGCTCACACTCTGTCTCTTCCTCTCCCACACACAGTCGAGGGCAGCTTAAAACTTGATTATAATAAAATTTTTCTTTACAAAATGACCTAGGTACCTTATATACTAAGGCTACCATAGGTTAAACCTAAAATAGAGTTCAAGGGGTAAAATGTCTTTGTATGTACAATCTAGAAATGCCACTGTACCCCGGCTTTTGCAACTAGATTAACTACAAATGATTCTTTGAACCATAATTCGTAGCATTTCACAACCCAAAAAAAAAAAATCTTTGTTGCCTTATGTTCTGTTGTTGACTCACGGGTCAACAACACTTAAGACATGAGATTTATCTCACTAATGCATAGTCACAAACCACAAAAAAATTGAGAATGGTTACACTTGAATTAAAAAGCACTAGACAAGGAACATAATGCAATTGTAAAAAAACAATGGATTACCAGAGCTCAAGAGAAATGGATTACAAGTATCTTGAGAGTATCTGTTCTATGTCGTACACTTCAAACTCTCCAAAAACCTTTGATAATGATAAGTGTTGAGGGTAAAGGTGTCATCCAGGAGTTTCACACTCCCAAACTGGCTCCCCCCTCAACTCACCCCCCCTTAGGCTTTGTCCTTTTTTATCTTTTCCATTACCCTCTTGATGGACTCTCATTCCTTAAGTGATATGTATCTATGCTTCACTCAAAAGCAACCATTGTAATGTTTTATTTTCGGTCCCATATGTCATATCTAACCTCCATGGACAATAATTCAATAAATCAATCTATCTCTCTACCACTTGTTAGCACTATTCAAACTTGCACAATGAGAACCATGTTTGTTTATGACATGACCTTACTATAACTGTTAGTAGCAAGCTAACTTGGACACCATTTTTCGAAGCTCTCATTGTAAAAACATTTATTATTTTGATGAATCGGGAATATTGTAACTCCTAATTTTTTGGATAAACTTTGTACTTGATGAGCCGCGACTACAAGCTTCCAGATTGTATCAACCCATCTTTCCCTATCTTTAGTTAGAGCTCTCAGATTATTAGTTTTGACCACCAAAATTTTTGGCTAAGGTATAAAAGCCAATTTTTGTAAGTTATTTTCAAGTTTTATATAATGAAATACACAGTGTGAGCTAATGACACTCACTTCTCTCCTTCTTGAGCTTCCTACTCCCTCTCCGATTGTCACATTGCAGTTGCGTCTGTTGCGTTGCAACCGTAGGTAAGAGCTCTACGCATTGACATAGACATTTCACCATATTTCGTAGCTTTTGTTGGTGTCGCCGACCCACGGCTTAATTTCATCATAAGTAGGGATTTACACCTAAAAATAAAAAACTAAGCATAGGTGGGGTATTGGGACATCATTGCTAAGCATTTAGATGCATTCTGGGTCGAAAACGGCTAGGTCAAAAATCCACTGCTGTTAATAATTGTGATTTTTGCACTTGACCTAAAGTGGGATTTGAGACCGTAAGCATGTGTGATTAGGTCTTATAAACATTTCCTAGAAGTTTCATTACGTTTGGATGTCATTTGATGCTGTAACAGATCTGATTTGTTTGCCAATGAGCGATTGGCTTTTGGTGATTTCAGTCACTTGAGTGTAGCTTGAGTTAGATGAGATTTATTTGTTGTTTTCCAAGATATTGAAAACCTCTTGTAGCCTCTATGCACTAGTCGAGTCAGCTTCGTCCCATGGATTGACAATTTATTCATGGTTCTCACTATGTCTGCAATAAGATAGGAGTGAGGTTAGACACCCGTCCCACATTTGGCACTGCTGCCGGGGCCGAAGAGACCTAAAATAGGGAAAAATATGAGCATCTTGTGAAGTTATCCTTTAACTTCCTCTAGGATGTCCTAGAGTAGAATTTTTTTTTTTAACACCGCATAGCTTAAGATTGTTGTCTTTTGCTGTTTAGAGGTAGCTTGGAAGTAATTGTACTTGCTGAGTGCCTTTAGGATTGTAGGATTGTAGAACTAGAGTAGGATTTTGAGAATGATTGATGGACAAGACAAGTCTTAAGATCAAGGCTTAGAAAACCATTAAAAAACAAGAAAACAAGTGTTTGTGGACACTTTCCGCAAGTCCATTGCAATAGAATCTAGGAGTAGGGTAAGTAGAATTTGAGGTGGACTTCAGAACATTTCTCTCTCCAAAAGAATCAATTGTGAATTGTTATTTGAGGTTGCATAATTTCAGGTCTACAGCCAGAAATAGCACGAAAAGACTACCAACCACTGAATCCGACTGGACAGTATGCTTAAAAGTTGTATGAACCACTGGGTAAGCTCAAGGACGCATTGAGATAAAAATTTCAAGAGTTTGCAAAAACTCAAATTATTTACTTTTTCTTGACATTTTAGGTCAAAGTAAGTTTTGACTGACTCAGAGGTTTAAAATAGCTCATGAAAAGACTGTTCAGTGAAAAAGTACAAAAAAATGTTCATTTTAGGCCTAAAGTAAATAATCGTGATTATTTACTTTCAGCTCAAAAGTGACCAAGGTTGATCCCAATGAATCTATGCATCTGTACAAACAACTTTTGTAGTGGCACTTAAGCTTTGGATCACCAAATTGACCAAAAACTGGGTAAAAACTAAAGTCTGTACTGACTTTCGGGAGCTTGAGTGTAGTTTGGAAAACTTTTGTTCAAACTCAATGAAACTTGATTCGTAGGCTTATATTGATGTGATAGACATGTGTACATGCTTAGTTGATCTAAAGAATGCAAAATTTTGCCAGAAGTAAATAATTGAGATTATTTACATCTGCCTTATTTTTCAAATTTTTTTACCAAGTCAGTATACCACTAGCTTTACCATGTTATAATAAACCCACAAACCAAATTTGGTAAGATTTGGATCATTGGATTGAAAATTGTGACCAAATTTGCAAAGTCAGTCCTGCGGACACAAAGCTGATGACCATTTGAACCAAAAATTGTCCAAACTTGATGAAACTTGGCTAGGGTGCTTAAGTTGAGATACTTAACAGATCTGTGTCAAGATTGGGACAAAAACTTGCAAAAATATACCTGGAGTAAATAATCGTGATTATTTACATCTACTTCAAAAATTGATAATATTTCACATTTGAGTATACCACAAGGTCAAGCATATCAAGTAGACCACACAAATCAATTTTGGTGAAATTTGGATCACAAAAGTAGACTTAAGCCAGATTTGTGAAAACTGAGTTTGTGGAGACGAAACAGTTGCAAAACTTGAACAAATTTTGTTCGAACTTAGTGAAACATATCCAGGGACCTTAACAGGTAGTATACTTGACAAATCAAGCTAAAAAGTGCAAAAAGCTGAGAAAAATAAATAATCATGATTATTTACTACTGCTACAAAGAGACACCATTTTTGACTTTTGAACTTGTACACTGTTTGACCAATATGATACAAGGCCACCATGCAATTTTGGGTTCAATCAGATCCAAAGTGGTACATGTTCACTTAGTTTTCAGGTTACAGATTAGTCCTTTGGATTTTTGTAAAAGTGATATCTGAAAGTCTCAACCGCTGACTCAATTAGCTCTAATTGAAGTGATACACCTAGACCAGTCACAATGGTTAGCCAACACTATACAGTCTTTGTGAAAGAATAGCTAACTTGATCAAAATTGATACAGGTATCAGGTTGCAGACAAGGAATTGGCAGCTTGATGGAAGTTGCAATCAAGTCAAGTGGAAGAAATTGACAACAAGTCAATCCGACGATAAGTACTCTATCCAGGGCTTCACAAGTCTTTATGAACCTTAGATCTGGTCGTGTACTAGGAAACCAAGGCATATTTGGAGAAACCTCCAGTAGAGTATCCATCGAAGAAAGTGTGAATCAAGGCAATCCCTTGCACACTATCCTTGAAGAAGTCTCAGACACTTTTTCGGATTCAATATTTGAAATTTCTTCCTATTTGACTCACTCAAAAACCAAAACAACAATGCACTATAAGCATATACTCTCTTTTTATAAGACTAATCGCCATGGAGCTCAAGTTTACCTGGATCCTAACGAAGAGTATCCTATTCGCATTGATAACCATGGTATTGAGTTTGAAGAGGAGATCAGGGCAAACAAACAAGGAAAAATGTACATGGATAGAAATGGAACTGAGTACTTACAAGTTGAAAATCTTGACGTGATAGACAAATGGGGGTTAGAAGTAAACCATAATTTCACATATGGCAGCAAAAGAAGGACCACCTACTTAAGAATTCGAGGGATATGATCAAGTTGATTTAAAGCCTTTGAAACGGCTTAGTACAGATAATCCTAGGATTGGAGTCTATTGTTGGGAGGATAGAAACGTCAAAAATCTTCTATGGACTTTGCATGCCAAATCAGGACAACTAACACCCATGAAGATCATCTATATCTTCAAGATCAAAGATAAGGGTTTAGGTGTTGGAAGGCACTGCCACTCTTCAATACAATTGGTAGGGCAAGGTTGCCCAACCCCCTGGCTAGCTTCTTCTTGCACAGCTTCGACCATCGCCTTGTTAGCATCTTCAAACTTGTCCTTTGAGATCTGATCCATAGCTTCCTTTGATTCTTCATGCATACACGCTTTGAAAAAGACTGCATCCTTGCTAGCCAGGCTAATAGACTCTTGTACAGCATCACACCACATTGGAGGCACAAATTGAAATGAAGAACCGAAACGGCTAACCAACGATGAAGCAACTACCTCTTTGACGCTTGAACTCCCCTTTGGCTTCATGGTATAATGCAACTCCATTGTCGAGCTATATCCATAGTCTGTCGGCTTCAACAAACCCATCACCAGCTTCTTCTTTGCTTTCCTACTCTTTGCCTTTGCCAAGAAAACCATTTGCTCATAGTCCTCTACACCACTGCCCTCGACCTTATCTTTGATTCGCGGATGCAAGAAGGTTAGAAACTACTCTCGCTTGAAATGGTCTCCATTTCGCACACACGTAACAGCAGCTAGTCTCTCCCAAATAGACTCAAATTTATCCAAAAACAAAGCAAAATCTTCACTTACATCCTGCTTCAGCTTGCTCAAGTGTTCACCCAAGTCTGATGGAGAAACCCGCTTTTGAAAAGCTTCAACAAACTGTTTGCGAATCTCGCTCATCATCGACTGACGATCTGCAACCTTCAATCCTTCAAACCAGGCTTTGGCTCGTCCTTGTAGAACCAATGGTAGGGCCTCTTCAATTTGGATTCATGTCCACAAATTCTCAACTGCAATAGGTATAGCTCTAGATCGGAAAACCAATCTGCAGCCTCTTCTTCTCCAGCAAGCACCAAGTCAATACCATGCATCATCTTCAAGCTTTAAAACTTCACCGAGGAGCAATCAGTAGGTACTCAGTGGGGGCACCACGATGGGATGAGGGAAATGGAAACACACACATTACACAAACTAGATGCCTCTCTATAGCCCAACAGATATCCAACACCCCAAGCCACTCAGAAACATACACGCAGGCACACTTTCTGCAACTTGCACTGAATAGCCTCCCTTACGAGAAACTTAGGCTACACGCAATCGCATTAACTGATGCACACCCCAATGCACCCATATTTGTAAACACACTCACACCGGGAGGCCTCGCACGCCTAAACCACACACAAAACCACACCGCAACCTGCAACCACAATCACTCTCTCCCTCTCTCTCTGCACACACATACACAAAACCCGGAGCCAACGCTACCACGGGCGGGATGCACAAGACGAGATAGACGAGAAGAATGATGGCAAATCCAACACAAACACTAACCCAACCAGACCATAAAGTCACTAATGCATAGCAAAAACACAAGAATTCGGGTACAATGATGGCACCGCTTTTGACACTTCTACCCATGTTCTTCTCAATCCACTTCAACCCATGTTGGCCTTCGCTATTGGTAGGTTGCACCCAAGAATTTCCTTCCATGGAGCCCTGATTTGTAGCTCCACCCCTGCTTGGCCTTGGCCCAATTCCCTTTTGTTTTGGTGGCCTCCTCAACTCCTTCTCATGGTAGCTAATAGAGTGCAGCTTTTGACAACCTTTCCTGCTTCCCAATCTCCTCCAGAAGTCACGTGTCCTGCTCACTTATACATCTCCCCAATCTCTCTCTCTCCGTTGCTACAGACCACCCCTTATACTCCTCCTCCAGCGCTGTGATCACCTCCCCCTCATCCCTTGCTCTTCAATCCTCCTCCTGCAATAGTGCCCTCAAGAATACGCCAAGGCATCCTCCTGCAGCGCTTTCCAAAGGTCACCCCTAGCAGCCTCCCCTCATGCAACATCCAAGCCTTGGCGGCTTCCTTTTAGCCCTCTTGGCGGTCCTGCAACCCTCTGAGATCGCCATCCCTTCGTCCTTGGCCTCATTTTTAACTGCCCGCCCACTTTGCGACTTTACCTTGTCACGTGCAATCCACAGTACATGCCATATCCTCCGTTGAGGTGGCTGTCTTCAACACCTGCTCAGCTGCCCAATGGCGTCCCCCTTGGAATGGAGCCCCTTATCAGCAAGCTTGGCGGCTTTCTCTGCTCGGCCCCCCTTGGCCTCACCTCATGCATCACTTCCCTAGCCCTCCTTGGCACTCCTCCCAAGGCCTGGTGGCCGTGGCCTCCCTTCTTCCTTTGAATGGCGCCCTCATCTGCATGCCAATTGCAGTCCCCTTTAGCAACCACCCGCCACTCACCTGGCTCGTGCAAGGCTGGCCTTTCCCATGCTTGGCAGTCCTCTCCATGCGAGCACAACAGATGGCGCACTTTTTTCCCTGCTTTGCTCGTCACTGCATGCCTTTAGTTCCATAACATTTTTTTAATAAAATTATCCTCTACTCGAACCCCCTTCCCACAAGAGGCAACCCGCGGCCAATAGCTTTGCATCTCTTACAATAACCTGACCTTGCTTTGGAACCAAGGCCTTCAGCTTTAAGTAAACATAATTGACCCACAAGAATGATGTCCCCAGATGCTTTGATACTTGCTGATAATGGCGACTGCAACAAGCATGGGCCGCTCCGAATCGCAATGCAACCAAAATAGATGGCCACATTCAAGCTCTGGTTTGGACTGGATCTCCAAAAGAACTCCAAATAACAAGCCAAAAAAACAAGCCATAGAGTAAACGGTGACTATATGTCATGTACCTGCAAACATCTCGATCATTAGAGGCCCAAAATCATCGCTTGACCTGTAAAATGCCACATCTGGCATACACATCACAATCCAACTTGCTGCAGTCTGCATCTAGTATTTTCTCCATCGCTTCTTCACGAGTCCTCATAATTTCACACTGATGCTAGTACCACTATCTTAGGTCGACACAACTCAGTTGCACCAACGTGGAATGTGATGACTAATCAAACACCTACTCATGATCACTATGCCTAGGGATGTGGACGTGTTGCAATTGAGGCCATTGCATGGAACGTGATGACCAATCAGACACCTATGAATTATGCCTAGGGATGTGGAAGTGTTGCAATTGAGCCCGATCATTCGGCGAAATAAACATGTTAGAGATGCCTAGCAAGGTGTATCACAAGGAGATAAACAACCATAATACAATCTCAAAGTCATGCACCAAGAAGGGAATTGACAACCAATAGAGAAACATAAAAGTAAGAGAATGTGCAAAAGAGAAAGAAGACCCTCAACATCTCTTGTCATTTCGTGCATGGTCAAGACACACAATGCTACTATGTTGTTGTGGGACGGGTGTCTAACCTCACTCCTATCTTATTGCAGACATAGCGAGAACGAAGAATAAATTGTCAATCCATAGGACGAAGCTGACTCGACTACTGCATAGCGGCTACAAGAGGTTGTCAATCTCTTGGAAAACAAAAAACAACTCGCATCTAACTCAAGCGACACTCAAGTGGCTGAAATCACCAAAAGCCAATAGCTTATCGGCAAACAAATCACATTCGTTACAACACCAAATGACATGCAAATGTAACGAAACTTCTAGGACATGTTTATAATACATAAGCACACATACTTATGGTCTCAAATCCCACTTTAGGTCAAGTGAAAAAATTACGATTATTAACAGCAATGGATTTTTGACCTAGTCGTTCTCGACCCAGAATGCATCTAAATGCTTAGCAATGATGCCCCAATACCCCACCTATGCTTACTTTTTTATTTTTAAGTATAAATTCTTACTTATGATGAAATTAGACCGTGGGTCGGTGATGCCAAAAGCTACAAAATATTATGAAATGTGTACGTCAATGCGTAGAGCTCTTACCTGTGGTTGCAACGCAACAGACACGCCTGCAATGTGACAACCGGAGAGGGAGTAAGAAGTGTGAGAAGGAGAGAAGTGAGCGCAGTTAGTTCACACTGTGTATTTCATTATCCAAAACTTGAAAATAACTTACAAAAATTGGCTTTTATACCTTATCCAAGGTTTTTGGTGATCAAAACGAATATTTTGGGAGCTCTAACTAAAGATAGGTAAACACAGGTTGATATAATCTGGAAGCTTGTATCCTTAACTCATCAATTACAAAGTTTATCCAAAAAAGAAGAGTTACAATATTCCCGATTCATCAAAATAATAAATGTTTTTACAATGAGAGCTCGAAAAAATGGTATCCAAGTTAGCTTGCTGCTAACATTCCCCCCCTCCTTGCCTGTGTTGTCCCTTGACACAGCTTTATGGGCTGAAATAATCTTCGGGTTGACGGCTGGCGAGGCGGTCTTTTAGTGCATGTAAATCTTTTTCATATTTGATCTTTCTTTCTTTGTCTGGAACCTGCAAAAATTGCATAGTGACTTTGTTCTTTAGCTCGACGGCGGAGTAGCCTATGAATCTGGAAGTCACGTTGCTGATCATTGGCCCAAAAATCTTTGTTTTTGCCAAGTGAAAAACCCTATGTAGAACGCTTCCTCAAACGCCAACATATTATAAGATGGCAAGAACATGCAGCAGGCGTAGAAGCCATAGAGGACTTCTTCGAAAGGTTGGCCACTAAGGTCATAGCATAAACCCTTATTGTCCTCGAGGAAGGACATCCACGGTGCCCCTGCTTGCTCTAGCTGAAAGACTTCAATGCATGTGAGTAGCATTCGAGAAATTTTATAGAGCATTGCACATGAGAAATCAGGGAGACTTTTGAAGAATGACATGGCACCCGTTAGGGTTTTCACCATGTATTCCTATGTCAGCGTTCCCTTCTTTGGAGCTGGCAATCTCGGATAATTCAGCCATGTAGGCCGCTTCTTTGTCATTGCCTCGTGTGCTTGCCATGTCCTTACTCTTGGTACATGATAAAAAATTGGGTCTTTTTGAAGTGTTGCAGGTGCTCTTGTGAACAAAATCAAGTATCTAGGATTCTTGTTCAGCCAGCTCTTTCTCCACTTGGGGTGGACTTTATCTGCGCCTTCTGCTTGCATGTCTTTATATAATTGTTCTTTCACCTGTAGCAGCTCTACGTTGATCAAGGGATATGGTAGTGATTGTTGATGCCATTGTGCATTGATTTGGTTGGGAGTGAGCTGAGTAACATTGACAGTATGAAGAGCTCTCATCTCCCAATCCATCCCTGCCTTCCATCGCTCATCTATCTCTTGAGCAACCTTCTCCTTAAGTGTATCTTCTTTAGCTTTTAAAAACTGAACCATCGGCACTTGATCAACATCTGTTAATGATACTTGAAATTTTCTTCCCCCCCAATCCCTCCTGCCGGTTGTGTTTCCATCTCAGTGAAAGAGACTAAGGAAATATCAATGTGGGGTTGTTTTGATGTACCTGCTTCTTCTTGTGTCTCTTGTTGTGCATCTCGCAGTAGCTGGTTAACTCTCTTCAGCTCTGCTATCTCCTTGAGCAACTCTTCTTCTCTTTGTACCCGTATTAATGCAAGGTCTCTGCATTGTGACTGCTCTAGCTTGAGATATTTATCCTTTTTCTCTAGTGCTTTATACACTTCGTCCGTACCTTTGATCGAGGCAACTGTGGGAATTTCTTTTATTGTCACAAGAAGGTTGCCTGATCATTGATCCTCTGCTCTGGATATTGTAGTGAAGCATTGGCCATGTCTAGCTGTACTTGGATCTTTTGAACTGAAAGAGTTGTAGTTAAGAGTTTGTTGGTAACTTCTGTCAGAGCTGTTCGTATTTGGTCTTGCAGGCATCTGTTAACTTCATGAGAAGTTTGCCTAGCTCTTCTATTTCCTTTTGCTACTTTTCTCTAGCTAGCAGGTGTTGTTCAACTTCAGCTTTCACCTCTTGGAATTGTTTCTGTAGATCGATCATGACATTTAATCTGGCCTCTAACTCTCCTTGAAGAGCATCTATCACCATTTTCAACTCCCTAGCCTTAGCACTGCTGTTAAGTGCTGCTGATTGCATTTTTTCTATCATTTCCTGCATCTACTTTGCACATTCATTAACTTGGAGAATCACCTCATCATTTGTCTACCAATCTTTAGGCACTGTGAGCTGCCTTGATGATTCATCAGGATCTTGTGATTCTTTTGGTGGGGTTGTGGTGGCTGTTTGTGGTAGCGGTCAAGTTTGTTCCTCCCCTTGAGGTTGTGCTTTTGTCTCTACTTCTTTGTCTTCTTGAGGCTTCGTGGATGCCTCGACCGTTTCTTGCTAGGTGGTGGTAGATGGTGTGGTGTCTAATTCTTGTGCCTTTGTTTGCTCAAACCTTGTGGCCTCCTTTGGTTTAGGACTTGCTTCTCTTTGTGGTTTTGGCTCTTTTGCTTTAGCTTGCTCGCAAGTGGTTGCTGCCTGTTGTGCATATTTTTCTACTTCTTTTTGTATAGGGTCTTTTTATTTAGTTTGCTCACCCTATGTGGATCTATCTATTGGTGATGGTGGAGGGCTTGGCATGGGGTGGTCATGTCGTTCCGTAGCAGGTAAAGATGGTCTAGGAGACATATCACTTTGTTCTTGTTGGGTCCCTCCTTGTGATGTTGCCTCTCTTGATTGTCTCTCTTGCTCGGATGCATCTTCTCTAGCTTTTCTCTCAGCTTCTTGGGCTTCTTTTAGTCTTAATGCTTCTGCCTCCATGTACATGCATTCAAGAAACTCAGTGGGATCCTCTGCCTCTTTCCTTGTAGGGTCCTTTGTTCTCGGCCCCTTTATTTCCTTTGAGACCCACTTTTTAGGGTCGTCACCTGCATCTTGGCGGCTTCTTTCATAGGTTTCTTTTTCCATTTCAAATCTCACCCTTTTCTGCTGAGGCTCTTCTTGATGTGTGGCCACTGATTTTCTTTTCATCTCTTCAATGCGGGCTCTTCTTTCCCCGTTGTCTGAGCTTTCATTGCCATGTGCTTCATGAGAGCTCTTGAAGATTCTTCATCGGATTTGTAAACTCATTTTGTAGACCTTGTGGCTCAAGGAGATGGCTGTGAAGACACACTCCACGTGTTTTGATTTGGGACAGGTGGAAAATTTTCTGCCATGCCGATAGCATGGTATGCTATTCTTGTGAGTACTTTAGGTGCTCCCAGATAGGTTATCTTGCCCTCTTTCTTTGTACCCTTTAGTGTGGATAACACATACTGTGCGTGGTCGATGGGATGCCTGGTTGTCGAATTTAACACTTGTGTAAATGTAGTTGCAAATGCATGATTGGGTGGTGTTGATGATATAATCTTGTTGGTTCTTCCACTTGCTTCTGGATAAGATCAGAAAATGTTGCCACAACAGTCTCTTTGGTGAAAGTGCCTGCTCTTTTTCTGTCTCTTGCCCTCATGGTCATCCCTTCTGTCGGAAAATTGAGAGCTTCGGCCACGATCTCTTTTGTAATTACCACTTCTACCTTGTGCCTTTGTTGGTCAGTAATCTGGGCCGTTCCATCTTCTTGATTGTGGACAAGAGCTCATAAACTTTTTGAAAATCTACACCACATGGCTCTTGTTTGTAGAATTCTTTGAGTCCAAGCCTTCTATTAGCTTCTTTTGTTTTGGGCTTTGCTGCGACATCATAGACCTCTTTTGGAAAAAGTTATAGTTCTACCTGATGTCCTTATTTACTTTTGAATCTACCTATGAAAACCTTTGTGTTGTTCTCTTCCAGCTGTTCTTTCGACAGATAGGTTGCTTTGGCTGTCTTTACTCAACTGGGTCCAGTTGGTATGGTGGCAGCTCTTGCAGCTTCTCTTTTTGAGTGACCCTCTTCTTGGCCTTCTCCGTAGCTTGCATGGCTCCTGTTAAGTGCATAGAGTGCCTAAGTTAGAAAATTTTACAGATTCCTCTCTGAAATAACCTTCAATCTGAATTGCCAACAAATTGAGTCCAATTTGCTTCAAATGAATTTTTGAACATGCATAGATGCATAAAAACATGTAAAGATCAAAACCATGAAGTCCAAGAAAAAATTTGCAACAAAAGGTAAATATTCACGATTATTTACAATTGATGAATTTTTTCAATTTTTTGCAATTTTGGCATCATGGGCTTGGAATATATATATCAAATAAATACTCTGAGTGAAATATGGACTCATTTGAGTGCACATGTTGAGAATAGTGCCAGATTTAGGCTTTAGGTCTCTGAAACAATAGATATAAAGGAATTTTGAGATTTTGAGCTCCAAATTTATTCAAACTTGGTCAATGGGCTTGGGACATCATATGCTTTGGTCCCATGAAGCCAAAGTTGCAATTTCCCCCCATCTTGGCCAAAAAGTAAATAATCGCGATTATTAACTTTTTCATCAAAATGAACATTTTTGAAGCAATTTGGTTCTAGGCATGATGTAGACTCTGTGTATGAGATTTGAGGTGGTTTGGATCAAAAATTGTTGACTAATAACTCAAAAATTGGTTTGAAATGACTTCTTTGCATTTTTTGGCAATTCTCCAAGTTATCATTGATCAATTTGGCTCATACTTGAAATGTGGCATGTCATAAGTGTGTACAAGTGATGGGTGAAGTGATGATACCATTTTCAAGACAAAATTTTACAAAAGTAAATAATTTTGATTATTTACAGCAATCAACTTTTTCTTGTAAAACTTGAAATTTTGACCTAAACATATCCTATACACCTAAAACAAGTCTTAAATTGAATTTGGTAAAGTTTTGTATTGCTGGAATCACTTTGTGCTTTGTCGACTCTAAAATCACCAATTT
Source organism: Adiantum capillus-veneris (assembly GCF_014529385.1). NCBI lineage: Eukaryota > Viridiplantae > Streptophyta > Polypodiopsida > Polypodiales > Pteridaceae > Adiantum > Adiantum capillus-veneris. The sequence continues at coordinate 20,008,297 of NC_140958.1, forward strand.
TTGTGACTACATGGCCTGTAGAGTTGGTTAGTCACTTTTGAGGCTATGGACTGGTCCGCTACATAGTCTTGAAGAAATTCATCCAATATTGACCCATTTGGAGTCAGTTTGACCTCGTATGTCAAATTTGACACTTTGTAGCCTTCGAGCTGTTTTCTGCTTTCCGAGGGCTTGGCTTGATTGATTTTATGAAACCAACCATATGCATTGTGTATATACCCCGTATATAAGTTGTGTGTGGAGTCCGAATCCAATTCTGGCATCTGCCAAAAACATAGCTTTTCTACTTGGGACCCCCCTCGACCCTTGCCGAATGGTCAACTGTTGATATAGAAGTGTTCTATCATCTAGGGGCATGCTACAGTTCAAGTCTCGTCTGATTTGATTGAGCTGACAGTCCGTTATGGTCAATTTTTTTGTCATAGATCTTCGTGCACTGCTCCAATTCTAGGGTTTTTTCTAGGGGTTTAGACTAGCTACCAGCCATACAGAATGGATCATTGATAAGTATAGAGCTTACCCCTCATGTTACATGTGAGACGGTGCTGAAAAAAGGCAACTGTGGACTCTAGAAAATGCACGCGAAGAAGGTCGAAAAGCTCTCTCTCCAAAGGCAACAAGTGGAAATGAGGTAATTCTAGCTTTGGGTATCTATACTCGGACTTTCCAAAATATTTTGCCCCAAATTCCCCTGTTAGTTCTAATAGGTCGTGGAATCTATGTTGGACTCAAAAATTTCTTCAATCGGATTCCTGTTTCTCATTTTGCAAGAATTCTACAAAAGTAGGTCTGACCGCTTAATTTAGGCTTCCCGCTTCCATCTGCCGATTTGATTGAAGTTTTTTGTGCCTGTGCATCTTGTCCTTCTGATCACCAACGTATCTTCAATTTTTCCATCTGAGCTCATTTGCTATTTATTTTTAATTTTTGACCTGTTTCTTGAAAAAATCAAAGAAAATAACAAAATACGCTAAAAAAGAAAAGTGAAAATCCAATAATTAAGAAAATCCATCGAGAAATACAGCTTAATTGTCTTTTGTTAGATGTCTCCATTTTTAAGTCCCAATATCAAGAAAAATGGTGGAAAATAACCAAAAAGGACTATTTTTTGATAGTATATTTACACTCATCGGGGAGATATTGCCCTGTTGATGATTTATAAGGTTATTATTAGATAATTTTTCAAAAAATAACACATTAACATCAAACTTTTTTCCTCCCTCTTCACACATTGCCCTTAATTACTTAGTGCCCTTCCACCCCTCCTAGATGGCGTACTCCGGGATGACTGTGTGCATAGGTTGAACGATCGTGTCTATGCATAGCCTTGGTTGGCTCGATCATGCTTCGAAGATCAATGTTATTAAAACCATTATGATGTGCAAGTTGGGTCTTGAGAAATTAACTCAACGGTTTCTGATGTCAAGGTTTTCTAATACTGTCTTCCAAAGAGCAAATCTTGTAGCTTGTGTGCTCTTTGCTTGATTGTACCATTAGGATGCTTTGGCATACTGATTGCCTGAGCTGTTGGTATCAATAATGACTATTCTCAAGCTTTTATCCGCCATTGATATCTTGGTTTGTCTTGGTCAGAATTGTGTGATAGAGTCTTTTGAGACTTAGCTCTCCATTACTTGATCGGTTTTACAATTGCAGAGAAGATAAATGCTCCTGTTTCTTCCAAATCCATTTCATATTAGTTCCTTGCTTAGAGATGCTCCTCTTTGTTTTTTGAATGTTGGAACCATCTTCGGTACTATCGATGTAGTTTTAAGCACCCAAATTTGAATCGGCTTATCCTTAAGCTGTGCTTTTGGTACCCAAATTTTCCTAACTCCTTGCATGCTACTTGTAGCATTTTCTTATCGATAGGATGGAGAAGATTGTTTGCTTCATGGTTTTCTCTGTTGGTAACCTCCTTTCCATTCCTCCTTGCTTGGTGCAATTGGAACAATGAGTTGTCCGCCTTTAGGTGATAGCTTGAGCTGATTGCTATCCCAATCTGATACTGCCTTGTAAGTCCGCATCCAGGGGATTCCAAGAATCATTGTCTCATTCATCTATTCATCTGGTAAGCATACAAACTGATAAGGATATGAACACCCATGTACTATCACATTTAGGTTGACTACTCCCAATGTTGGTATTGGGTTCTTGTTGCATTCTTTGATAGTCACTATTCCGGTTGTCAATGGACTGATTTGTTGCTTTCTTGTATGTAGAATAAGTGACTGCATTTACTCAAGCTCTTGTGTCAACAAATGCATTTAACACCATTTTAGATAATTTGGGAAAATCCCGTTTCCCAAATTCTAAATGTGTATGCTAGGATTGTGTTATTTAATGATTTCTAAGCTCTAGTTGCCTTTAATTTAGATAAATTATCATGATTGTATGAGTCTATTTTAATTTCTCTACTATAAAATGTAAGAATAAACCTCCAATATAGTTTTTGGAAAGAGGATTTGTATGACATCAATGCTTTTCAAAATTCAACAAATGCTTCTAGAAGTAGCTTCTAAAAAATGAGGTGTCAAAAAAACCAATTGATATGATTTTAAAGTAGCATATAGATTGATTACAGCAATTAAAAAAGATAATATGTAAAGGCAAATACTATTAAACACTCTTGTCATATTTTGGTGACCTTAATCCATGTATAACAAAATACTTGGTCATGGTTTTGTAGCATGCTATCAAGTTTTAAATACACGATAATTTAAACAACATTCAAACTAATATTTCACACTTAAAAAGTCAAAACAATACTATATAGTATCCTATGGCTATAAGACCATGAGATGCCATCTATTGCACCTATGGCCTTAAGGACATATGGTGCTCTTTGTAGACATGTCTATGACTTTAATATGTCTCTTTATGACCTCAAGGCCATAGGGTTAGGATTGTTAGTAGCTGGTTCCAACGTATAAAGAGGTCCAGTCCTTCAAAGCCATATGAGACCTTATTTATGTGCCACCCTATGTCCCTAAGGCTGTAGGTTGTCTTAGGGCCACAAGATCTTGTTTATGCCAATAAGAAACCCTTCTATGCTCTATGTTCGCACACTATGTCCCCAGGTGCACAATGTGTGCCTCGTATGCTAGTTAGAAACCCTTTATTCTATATGTTGTCACCATATGGCCTTAGACCATAGGGTGGCCTCTGTGCTAGTAAGAAATCCTCTATACTTTGTGTTTGCACCCTATGGACCTAGGGCCACAAGGTACCCTCTATACTAGTAAGAAATCCTCTACGCTCAATTGAGACCATGTGGCCCCAAAGCCATAGGATATCCTCTATGGTAGTGAGAAAAACCCTCTATGATCTATGTTCACAAACAATTAAAAAATCTAAACAATACTATAGAGTATCCTATGGCCCTAAGACCATAAGATGTCATCTATTGCACCTATAATTACATTTGGTATTTTATTTAACTATACAAAGTTAGATGAGGCACTTACTTAGATAAACTATCATAATTCTAACTTTGAAATTATTTCTTAACATAAAACTACAATATAAAAACTCCTAATATAAGTTTGTGCCAAAGAATCAATGTTGAGATGAAGATTTTTTACAACAAGTACATGCTTTAAAACTTCACTCAAAGGTTTTAGAGATGGTGTCTCAAAAAAAGGAGGTGTTTAAAAACACCATTTGATGTGAATAATACGAATTGTATACATTGATTATGTCAAAATAGTATAAAGTATAAACATAAAGATTACCACCAACTTGACAGTTTCATAAAAATGATGGTCTTCATCGCATGTACAATAAAAGACTAACTAGAAAGAGTATGATATCTCCAAGATTGAGGGTGTTCAAAAAACACCGTTTTGTAACACTACAAAATGTCAAGAAATTCTGATTGTTTGGATCACTTAATAAAGACAATTAATAAGAAGCAAAATTTAACAATACCATAGAAGCATCAAACAATGAAACCAAAGAACTTGAATGAGAGAAGTCTCCTGACAATAGGATGCACTTCATTAAAAAAATATTTTAAAGATGTTTCAAGATATCCCACAACATTCCATCAAGTTTAAATTTTGAAAAGTACACATTGCCAAATACTTGATAGATACTATTTAGAATACTTAACTAGTATACTTAAAATGGCCTCCTTCTCTTGAGATTTTGAGTCCTTTGAGACATATAATATTGCATTACATAGTGAGTCTCAGGATCAAGATGGAACATTACAAAATTTCTTATGGTATAGTCTCTCTTGTCTTTAGCATACAACCATCCACATAACCATGGAACAATTTCATCTTTTAAAAAACTTTGAAGCAATTGAGTAGGTTGGTTCCAAAACTTTGGAAAAATCATATAAGTTCCTTGCATATTCCACATCACTCGATATGGACTATCATCAAATATTATAGTGTTTCCCCCATCTAAATAATCAAATAGCTTCCAGATGGTCGAAAGATTTTTCTGATAGGCTCTTTTGTAACCGATCATGAAATTTGAATTTTGGCAGCACCGGTTATCCATAATCATCTTTAATTTGTGACTTTGTGTAGGAAAACAGGTCTTGATTATGTGTTGAGCTTTCTGTAAACGATGGCATCTCCAAATCCAAACCTCAAAGAACTCAAAGCAAAATCTTAAGAAATACTCTGCATCTGGACGCATCGCATACACCTCATTGTTATCTTCTACAATGCACATGTACTTGGTCCAAGTTGGCCTTGATTGAAGCTCAAATGTTGCAAGAAACACACCCTCTAAATCCAAGATAATCGTTCTTTTGTCCTGTTTGAAAGATGTTGGTAGATAATGAAACCATTGCTCTTGGTTTGAATGTGATATTTGATGTTATATGAAAGGGAGCTACTCTATTTTGTGATAATCTAATAGCAAAACATTTTTTCTTAGAAGCCCTGAAATGATTTAAAAAAAAAGTTAATATAGAGATCTTAAGTGTGTTGAAGACCTTAGGGACATAGGGTGCTAATTTGTGGTTACACTTAGTAAGTCCTATGCAAGAACACATGCCAAACTATGACCCTATGGCCTTAGATTCATAGGGTGTTGAGACCATAAAGTGAAATTCCCCCAAGGTTATAGAGCAAGATTTGACCTTATGAGCATGTAGATTGTCCTTGATGGCACAGTGAACTCAAATTTCAAAGCAAACCACTATAAAAGCTTTAAAAAAAAAGAGAATTTGGCACATGAAACTCAGAAGTTACTTATAGTATTGAAAGACAATTTAAAAAACTATTAATCATTTACATCTTCATATATCTTGAAACCCTAAGCACTCTAACAAAGTCTCTGAGTACATAAAGATCTTTGTAACTGACAAAATGTTACAAAACATTGCTCCATCATTTCTTGATATAGGGCTATTTGAGATCATACTGAATTTTTAGATGCTTTATATAATTCCTGACTTCATGTACTTTGATCACAGGCTCCTTGTATCCCAATTTTTGGGCAAGCATGATTGCTTCTGTACCTTTCAAGGCTGATAATGATTTGATATTCTTTAAGGCCCTTACTTTTTCTCGATCACGTGCTGAAAGTTTCTTGTCTTGACTTCTAGTGGACATTCAACTAGTGCTAGATGTTGTAACTTTCGCATCGTGAAGAGGACGAGAAACTTTTGGTAGCCTTCCCGTGGAGTAGGTTTTTCCTAGAAAAATTCGATTTCTCTCCTCCCACTCTACAACAACCTTGTGTATACGGTTATAAAGCTCATGACCTTGAGCAATGGGTGCTTGTCCATATAAATGAGACCCTGTAACTGTGCGAATGTCATTAACATGATTGAGAGCTTTGATATATGGTAGCAGCTCCCCAAGGAGGATATTATCCTGCTCATCATCAACATTAAATGATGGTGGAAAAATACAATTCAATGCAAGATTCACACATCCCTTTAATGGTTCATCATCTACAAGAAGCAATCTTCTTGCATCAAGCCCAAATTTTGATGATGCAATAGCCAACGATTTGAAAAGTGCTTCTACTCTTGGATTATCTAAGCGAGTGATCCTTGATTCTACGCATGGTTGACATTGGCTTTTCCCCCAGATCATAAAGAATGGAAATTTTTCTTTAGCTTCCTTTTCTAAAATCTTGATGATGTCCACAACATGCATGTCATTAGCAGCTGACCATATCCCTACATTGAAATTGCTAAATAGAGCCTTTAAAAACTCAATGCATCCTGGACGAAGAACAATGTGCTCATGTCCAAACTTTAAGCTCTTCATTTTCTTGGACTTTTGCCAGCATCTCCTTAGGAACAATCCACACAAGCTCACTATTATAGTCAGCATTGGTTTGTTGGTGGATGGAAGGTCTGACTCACCATGCACTTCGATTTCCAAATCCTGGGGTGCTAAAATATTTGTGTTGGATTCTCCTTCTGGCGTTGCACATGTTCTGGAACTTCCATTGCCTTCTACTTCCATTGTGGTGTCATGCAATCCAATTTCCAACTCTTGGGCTACTAGAATATTTTCATTGGATACTTCTTCTTCCCTTGCACATGTTCTGGAACTTTCACTGTCTTCTTCCATTGGATTACTCTTTAAATTTATCTCCAGTCGTTGTAGCAGTTGACCTTCAAAGACTTGTAGATTCTTGTCATCTTCATCAGAAACTCTTTGGTTGACATGGAGATTGATAGAATCTTTCTCAGTAGGGTCAATGGCATTAGTATCCTCTATACCAACAATCTCGAGTAAAAATTTGTCAGCCGCAATATCTTGTTGAAGACTGCAAGTTTAAAGAACACCTAATTTTAGATTCCAAAGTATCTACATTTTGATAACTCTTTTTTGTCACACTCTTAGAAAAAAGTAATCGCAAATAGCAAATTTACTAACTGACAACACATCTACAATGAATTTATTTTTATGCTCCTTATTGTCTAGATATTCCTAATCTTTATCTAGCTAGATTAGTTCTTTGTCCATGATGGTGGCGCCTAGAAGTATACTTGGAGAAACATTTATGCCTTTAAGATCTAGAGCAGAAGTCTCATTTTCTATTTCCATGATCTTCTTGCATTGGATGATTTCCTTGACTAAGTTTCTTATGGCCTTTAGGCCATACAGTTCTCTTTGCAGATATCTCTATGAGTTTAAGATAATCCAAAATATGTCTCTTTATGGCCTCAAGGTCATAGGGTTAGGATTGTTGGGAGGTCTCAACATATAAATAGATATATGGCTTCAAAGCCATATGGTACTTTATTTATGTGTCACCCTATGGCCCTAAGGCCATGGGTTGTCATAGGGCCACAAGATGCCCTCTATGAGCACTAGTAAGAAACCATATATGCTTTATGTTGGCACCCTATGACCCGAGGGCCAAAAGGTCTGCCTCTTATGCTAGTAAGAAACCCTTTATGCTTTATGTTTGCACCCTATGGACCTAGGGCCACAAGGTACCCTGTATGATAGTAAGAAATCCTCTATTCTCTATGTTTGCACCCTATGGACCTAGGGCCACAAGGTAGCCTCTATGCTAGTAAGAAATCCTCTATGCTCAATATTAAAACACTATGGCCCCAAGGCCATAGGATGTCCTCTATGCTAGCAAGAAAAACCCTCTACGCTCTATGTTGGCACCCTATGGAGATTTGAGGGCCACAAGGTACCCTTTATAATGCTACTAAGAAACCTTGTCTACATTGGAAACCTACAGCCCTCGGGCCATAGGGTGCATCAAATGGCTCCTATGCCACATGGTGCCCTCTATGCTAGAAAGGAAACCTCTGCGCTCTACATTGACACTCTATGGCCGCAAGGCCATAGGGTTCCCCTTACGCCTAGTATGAAACCATTGAAACTCTATATTAGAATCTAAAGACCATAGGCCACAAGGTGAGCTCTATGTTAGTAAGAAACCATCTAAACTCTATGTTGGTAGCCTATGGCCCAAAGGCCATAGGATAGCCAAGGAACCCTTTAGGAGCATTCCCCACAAAGACCACCTTATGGCCCCATGGTGATTTAGTGGCCTAGGTTCCCTTCTTAAGAATCTTTTATTTTTGTATCATATGGCCCCAGGGAAATAAGCTATCCTCTATGCTATCAAAAAACTGTTTATGCTCTTTGTTGGAATCATATGGCCCCAAGGCCATAGGGTGCTCTCTATACTAGCAAGAAACCCTCCATGCTATATGTTTGCACGCTATGGCACCAAGGACACAGGGGGTCCTCCATGATAGTAAGAAACCCTCTATGCTCTAAGTTTACACCCCATTTGACTATGTTAACACCCTATGGCCCTGGGGCCATAGGGTGCTCTCTAGGGCCACAAGGTGCCCTTCAACTTAGGAAGAGACCCTTTATGCCCTAAATTGGTAATCTATGGCCTAAGGGTCATAGGGTGCCTTCTATGCTAGTAGGATACATTATATGGTCTAGGTTTCCACTCTATAGTGTAGGGCTAAAAGGTTTGCTCTATGAAGAAACCATGTATACTATATGTTGGCAGTGTATGGCCCTATGGATAGAAGGAAACCCTAGGGCTATAGGGTGTCCTCTATGCTACTATCATATGGTCCAAGCGCTAAATAGTGACCAAGGTATCATGTGTGTGAGAATTCTCTACTATATATACAAAAACCACTTTATGGCACTATGGCGTCCCAAGGGCAACAAGGTGCTAATAAAAATCCCTCTATGCTCTATGTTGTCACCCTATGGTCCCAAGGCCATAGGGCGGTCTTTATGCTAGTAAAATTCCCTCTATGCACTATGTTTACGTGTATACTTATAAGAAGCCATTTATGCACTATGTTGGCGTCTTATGACCCTAGATCCATAAGATGTCCTCTATGGTAAAAGAGAAATTGTACATGGGATATGATGGCATCCTATGGTCCTAGGGCCATAGGGTGTCCTCTATGCTAGAAAAATGTGTAAAATAATACTGCGATAAATATGCAGCACGATATACAAAATTGAATCATTATCATACATCATACATTTGTTGCTTTGTCACACAGTTGAAGGGGTCTTTGCCTTCAAATATCATCATAACATTCAAACATTTAAATAGAATTTGCAAGTATTTTAATTCACAAATGCATTGATCAGTTGGTGGATGGAAGGTCCGGCTCACCATGCACTTTGATTTACAAATCCTGAGGGGCAAAATTATTTGTGCTGGATTCTCCTTATGGCATTGCACATGTTTTGGAACTTGCATTGCCTTATACTTCCAATTTACAAACTTAAACAATGGTTATACATTATACAATCATTTCTTTGCAATAAACCTTGATACAATGTTCCGATTGCTACATGACAAGCTAAAAAATTCTACTAGTCCTAGCTTCCCTCTATTGAAAAAAATTCAAGATATAAATTCCAATTCTTTGCATCATCTAGAAGAGAAACAAAATCATAGTTTGGAACAAAATACTCGCACTTTATATCTTTGAATAAAATCTTGTTACAATCAAAGAACTAGATCTTCACATAATCCAAAGGACAAATGCTTGAATAATCATTTATACTCGATGTTTACTATCTAAGCAAATAATTGGCATTTACAAAAAATGTTGAATATATGTTTAATCTAATTAGTTGCAATACAAAGATAATTATTTCAAAGTGAATATGTTTAATCTAGTTAGTTGCAATACAAAGATAATTATTTCAAACACTTACACCATCAATTCACAATAGAAGAACTTACACCCAACAAAAAATGATCATACATCAATTGTTCAAACTCTCATTTTGGAATTTTGAGGACTAAATACTTTTTAGTTTTTTCTAGCTTATTTCATTCTCAATAGAATATTAAACCTTAATCACAAGATAATAAATATATGTCCCTAATGTATATGGACACAAGATATAAGGCCAACGAAAAATGTTCTTGAAACACTTAAAGAGTCTTTAGGTGACCTAGAATAACCAACCTATGGTCTAAAGGCCATACGGTGTCATGTGATGTTTTATAATATGTGTCCATAAGAGCTAGGTGATTTGCATCCATGGGGTGATTTAAGTGCCCCTGTGGAGATTCTATGTCACCACCCTATGGCCCTAAGGCCTTAGGGTATCCCAAATACCCTATGTCCCTAAGGCCTTAGGGTATCCCAAATGCTCTTGGATAACTTATGTTTCCTTCTAGAATAGCCAAAATACTCATGTGCCCATTTAGAGACTTTATGTAATCTCTCTATATACATAAGATTGTAGGATAGCTGTTGACACCCTATGGCCTTAAGGCTGTAGACTAGCCCAAATGCTTATGTGCCCTTTTAAAGACTCTATGTAATCACCCTATATCCGTAAGATTGTAGGGTAGCCAAATGCTTTTGGGGGATTCTATGTTGACACCCTATGGGCCTACGGCTATAGAGTAACCCAGGCTTATGTGCCCTTTTAGAGACTCGGTGTAATCACCCTACATTTGTAAGGTTGTAGGGTATCCCATTTTCTTTTGGGGGATTCTATGGCCCTAGGGCCATAGGGTGTCATGTCTACAAAGAACTCTATGATCCTCAAGTCATAGTGTATTCTTCCCAAACCTCATATGATCAATTAACTTTAAAGTATTACATAATATATATCTTATGACCATATATAAATGTAGAATTCTATTTATCAAAACATGTCCATATAATATCATACACTTAAGTCTAATTCATTTATTGTGAAAAAACTCAAACTCACAAGTTCACATTTTTTCAAAGAAAATAAATTGAGAAAAATAATGAGCCAAACATCAATGTTTTTAACATCATGGGTAGATTTGAGATGGGACAAATAAAATAAAATGACAACAATAATAATCTAAATATCAGTAATGTAATATCATGGGTGGCTAGCTTAACCTATTTCCTGTAGACTTTCTAGAATGGCCTCAGCACTTGCATCCAATGGTTCTTCAATTTCTTCTTCCTCTGAATCCTTGTCATTGACTTTCTCTGTGTTATCCACACCTGCCCACCTTCTAAGATCAAGGTCTTCTTCCACTATGGAATGGCAAAGAGATTCCAATTGCGTCATTTGATCACTACTACATGCAACTGATATCACCTTTCTCTGTTGTTGTAGTGCCTCTTTAGTCCCATAGCCGAATGAGAAGATGTCTATCACTTGATCATCTTCTTTGAGACAGATGCATTTGATTGCACGACGTACCAAAAAGGATTTGGCCGTGGTCACAGCATCATCCTCGTCGTCATTGATGCAGAGAGTATGCATTGGCTCCAACAATGACTCTTTAACACTAGAGTAGTTGGTGTACTGCTCTCCTTGACTGAAAAATGCCCAAACCCCAAAAATTACTTCGTGAAGAGCACATGTTTGGATGGTCTCTGATCCCATTAAGGAGCTCAAAGGTAGAACGTGCATTTCATACCATTTAGCTTTTTCAGAAAGAGCCTTCTCTAGGGAAGCAGCATGCTGATACTTGACTAAGCCGGCAATTAAAAACCCGATGGTTGATGTGCGACCCCACATACTCCATCAATTACTTTACCAAATTGGGAAACACTCCAATCACTAGATGTAAGACTTTTGTGTGTTGTGTCTATGATGCAAACACCAACACCAATTTTAGAGCTATTCTCACTGCAGAGAAACTCAATGCCTTCCAAATTCTTTCCAACACACTTGATTGTCCATTGTAAAATGAATTGCAAACTAGAAGTGCCATTATTTTGTGCAATGATCCACTGCACATATCCCCTAGTGATCTCAGGAATTGGCTCTTTCTCCTTTCCTTTTTGTAGTAGGAGATTTATCCATTGCGTACAACTCGTGAAGAGAGATTTGTAAATATCATTTATAATGTTATAATGAGACTTGCATTTATCCCATGAAGTAACTGCTATTGCTGATGGATGTATCTCTTTAAATTCCATCAACATTTGAGGCTCAAAAACCCTGGTCTTCTTTAAGACCGTTGCACGTGCAGTGAGGTCGAGCATGCCCGCTTGATGTGGTTGCTTCACTATGCAGATCTTCTCATCTGCCAGCTCTTGTTGTACTAGCTTGACATCATTATCTTCTAAACCAGCTAGGCATCTAAAGGTTGTTATGCTTGGTTGTCGCCCATGAGCAGTTGATGTCTGATGCTTCTCCAAGATGTGTATCCACTGATCATAGATTTCATCATCGTACATGACCATGTGTGCTTCTTTGTTGGCAAATGATTTATGGTTGAACACGATGTTCGCCACATTTACAAAGGCCTTCAAAATAAAGAAAATAAAATTAACTTTATTTCAAGACATATTTGTAACAAAAACAAGCACAGGGAAGTGGAACTTACATCCCAACCTGCTCGACTCAGATGACCGACAGGAACACTTGCCTTGGGTTTTGTTGGTTTAGAATATGCAAGCCATTGACTACGACCATGCTTCAAGACCTCCACATAAGGCTGGTGTTTCATTATTGTTATTCTCTCCATGTTCTCCATTTTGGAAATTCGAACAGCAACCTCTTTCGGAGCGTCTACCACTAACCTTGCAGTTCTAAACTTGTAGAACTCTTTTCTCAAAGCATACTTAGTGCTGTTGTTACGCAAAAAAGCTCTAGCCACTATGATGGAATGCTGACCAGCTAGAATCAGAAGTGGTATGTTGATAGCTTGTCTCCATGCACTTCAACTGTTTGTAAAGGCATTTTTGTAATTGGGTTATACGGCATCAAGTCTGCTGCACTAGAGACTGGCCTAGAGTGCCCTGCAAATTGCTTCAAGAGATATTTCACATATACATCTGACAATGGTCTGCATCTATAGCCATCTGGTGCAAGGTTGCATTGATCAACTGGGATCAATTGGGTAAATTGTAAACCAAATTTAAAATAGTGGTCAATTCTGACGTATCCATCTAGCCCACTATTAGAAGTTTTGGCAACTTCTTTGGGTGAAAGCATGTTAACCTGTTGCGCTTTTTGTGCTAGTTAGCAATTTCAAGTTAGCACATCTTTGAAAAGTTGGGCGTCCGGTAAATTTTTTACAAATAATATCAAAATTTGTCGGAGGTTGTACATTTGGATTCCTTGTTTCAAGTGCTTTCTATTGATATATCATATGTCATAGATCTTGGAGATGTAGCTCAAGTTATTGTACTAGTTAGCATATGTCAAAATTGTGCTAGTTAGCATTGTCCAGGACATGAAAAAGTATGACAAGTTAACATTCTTTCACCCCTTTATCAAGATCTTTTTCTTTGGGCTGTATAATAGAGTCCAACACAGCTAAGGATGCTGAGTCCACAACCACTGCCACTGAGGGGGTTCCAACTGTTAGGGTTGCAAGTCCACTGGAATCTCCTGCTTCTTGAGTCTGTAAGGGTATAACTGAAAGATTTTCTTCAACCATATTTACACTATTTTCTCCAAGTGAGGGAGTCTGACTCTCCTTGAGCGTCTTAGATTGATTTGCTGTATCTGTGTCTTCATTCTTTCGCTTCTTATTCTTCTTTGTGCTGCTCAATTTACCTAAATATTGATTGACTTTCTTAAAGCCCTCAATATATAAGTCTATAAAGTTCTCACTTGGAGTGTCGTCTTGAAGCTCCACCCACCCTGCTTTTGTCATTGTCACTCCTTCATAATCAACCTTCACCAATTTTTGAGCAAAGGCCACAGGTTCCAACAAGTAGGAGTCACCATTGAGTAGTTTTACTCCAAGGCATGGAGACATTTCAAGATCTGAACAATCTTTCTTTATCTCCTTGACAATACCACAGTCCTTGAAGATCTTGAAAGAACAAGTGGACTTTCTCATCACTTTCACCATTTGGTAAGTGAAGATCTAGATACCAAGAACTTGGTGTTGAGCCTGTTGCATCAACTGACTTTGACTTTCTCTTCTGAAACATTTTCTGTAAAAAGAATGACATATATTTAGAAAAGATGGATATTATTACATCCATATGGACCTAGGGCCATAGAGTCACCTCTATGTTAAACCATGTGGTCCTAGGTCCAAAGGGTGCCAACAAAATGGTTCTACAAGTGTACCTAGGCCACTCTATGGTAGTGTGATCACACGTTCCCTTATGACATTAGAGGACCCTCAAAGAAGTATCCCTTGAATGGCCTAAATACCCCTTTAGAGCCTCTACACCAACACCATATGGCATCATGTGGCCTGAAGGCCATAGGGTCCCCTACATGCTAGTAAGAACCTCTCTATGCTCTACATTGGCATCCTATGGCCCCAAGGCCACAAGGTGGCCACAATGTTTGAAAGAAACGCTTCATGAGGGTTTTCTGGTAACCTATGACCCCAGGGCCATATGGTGCTCTCCATGCAAGTAAAAACCACTATTTGCTCTATATTGAGGAGACCTTGTGGGATGAAGTCCATAGTGTCCCCTCTATGCTAGTAAGAACCTATGTTTACTCTATAATGGCACCCTGTGGCCTGAAGGTCATAGGGTTCCCTCTATGCTACTAAGAATCTCTTTGTGCTCTATGCTCTATCGTCTATGCTCTATGATCAATATTGACTTCCTATGGCCCCAAGACACAAGGTGCCCTCATCGTTTCCAAAAACACCTCATTGTTTTGCTATGGCCCTAGGGCCATATCTCTCTATGCCGATATAAAGCACCATGCTCTATATTAGCTCCCTAAGGCCTGAAGGCCATAGGGTTGGCCTCAGGGGCCCCAAGGGTGCTCTGTATGGCAATGAAAAATACTATTCTCTCTATATTGAGAAGACCTTGTGGGCTGAAGGCCATAGGAACCCTTCTATGATGGATTTTTGACAACCAATCCCCCTAGGTCAGGATGTTCTATATGCTAGTAAAAACACTATTTGCTCTATATTGGCACCATGTGACTTGAAAGCCATATGGTCCCCTATATTCTAGCAAGAGCCTCCCCATGCTCTATATTGGCACCCTTTGGCCTGAAGGCCATAGGGTCCGATCTTTGCTAGTAAGAACCGATCTATGCTCTATATTGGCACCCTATGACCTTCAGGCCATAGGGTCCCCTGTATGCTAGTAAGAACCTCTATATGCTCTACACATCCGATGACCCCAAGGCCACAAGTTGCTCTCAATGTTTTGAAGAAACCCTTCAGGAGGGTTTTTTGGCAACCTATGGACCCAGGGCCATAGGGTGCTCTCTATGACATTGAACAACCCTCATTGTTTTGGTACCCTATGGCCCCTGGTATAAAGAACTTTTTGGTCTCTCTATGCTAGTAAGAACCGATCTTTGTTCTATATTGGCACCCTTTGGCCTGAAGGCCATAGGGTCCGCTCTGTGCTAGTAAGAACCGATCTATTCTCTATATTGGCACCCTAATTCAGGCCATACGGTCCCCTGTATGTTAGTAAGAACCTCTCTATGCTCTACACATACTATGACCCCAAGGGCACAAGGTGCCCTCTATGTTTTGAAGAAACCCTTCATGATGGTTTTTTGGCAACCTATGGACCTAGGGCCATAGGGTGCTCTCTATGCTAGTAAAAACACTATTTGATCTATATTTAGGAGACTTTGTTGGCTGAAGGCCATAGGTTCCCCTCTATGCTAGTGAGAACCTATGTTTTCTCTATGTTGACACCCTGTGGCCTGAAGGCCATAGGGTTCCTTGTATGCTAGTAAGAAGCTCTCTATGCTCTATGCTCTATATTGACATCCTATGGCCCCAAGGCCACAAGGTGCTCTCATTGTTTCGAAAAAACCCTCAATGTTGTTTTGGCACCCTATGGCCACATGTATAAAGCACTATTTGGTCTCTCTATGTTAGTAAGAACCGATCTATGCTCTATATTGGCACCCTATGGCTTGAAGGCCATAGGGTCCCCCCTATGCTAGTAAGTAACTCTCTATGTTCTACACATCCTATATGTTTTGAAGAAACCCTTCATGAGGGTTTTTTGGAAACCTATGGACCCAGGGCCATAGGATTCTCTCTATGCCATTGAGGAGACCTTGTGGGCTGAAGGCCATAGGGTCCCCTCTATGCTAATAAGAACCTCTGTTTTCTCTACGTTGACACCCTGTGGCCTGAAGGCCATAGGGTTCCCTCTATGATAGTAAGAAGCTCTCTATGCTTTGTGCTCTATATTGACATCCTATGGCCCCAAGGCCACAAGGTGCCCTCATAGTTTTGTAAAAACCTTCAATGTTTTGGAACATTATGCTCCAAGGTATAAAGCACTATTTGGTCTCTCTATGCTAGCAAGAACCGATCTATGCTCTATATTGGGACCCTATGGCGTTTAGGCCATAGGGTTCTATGTATGCTAGTAAGAACCTCTCTATGCTCTACACATCTTATGACCCTAAGGGCACAAGGTGCCTTGTATGTTTTAAAGAAAACCTTAATGAGGGTTTTTTTGGCAACCTATGGACCCAGGGACATAGGGTGCTCTCTATGCCAGTTAAAAACACTATTGCTCTATATTGATGAGACCTTGTGGGCTGAAGGCCATAGGGTCCCCTCTATGCTAGAACCTCTATTTTCTCTATATTGACACCCTGTGGCTTGAAGGCCATAGGGTTCCCTCTATGGTAGTAAGAAGCTCTCTATGCTCTATGCTCTATGCTCTAAATTGACATCCTATGGCCCCAAGGCCACAAGGTGCCCTCATTGTTTTGAAAAAACCCTCATTGTTTTGACACCTTAAGGCCCCATGTATAAAGCACTATTTGGTCTCTCTATGCTAGTAAGAACCGATCTATGCTCCATATTGGGACCCTATGGCCTTCAGGCCATAGAGTCCCGTGTATTCTAGTAAGAACCTCTCTATGCTCTACACATCTTATGACCCTAAGGGCACAAGGTTCCCTGTATGTTTTAAAGAAACCATTCATGACAATTTTTTGGCAACCTATGGACCCAAGTCCATAGGGTGCTCTCTATGCCAGTAAAAAACACTATTTTCTCTATATTGAGGAGACCTTGTGGGCTGAAGGCCATAGGGTCCCCTCTATGCTAGTAAGAACCTCTGTTATCTCTATATTGACACCCTGTGGCCTGAAGGCCATAGGGTTCCCTCTATGGTAGTAAGAAGCTCTCTATGCTCTTTGCTCTATGCTCTACATAGAGATCCTATGGCCCGAAGGCCACAAGGTGCCCTCATTATTTCAGATGAAAAGTAGTGCACCTTGTGACCCTAGGGAACATAGGGAATCCTATGGCCCATGATATTGTATATTGTCACCCTATGGCCCTTGGACCACAAGGTCTTTAGATGGGACAGAGGGCATCCAAGGGCCCGAGGGTGGCCTACGTACATAGGGTACACCATGGTGCATATTAACGGGCACCATGGGAGCCCCATGCACCTAGGACTCTAGGGCCATAGGATCTCCAAAAGGAACATAGGGAATCATATGGCCCTTGCGATTGTACATTTCCACCCTATGGCACTTGGGCCATAGGGTCTTCAGATGGAACGTAGGGCACCTTGTGACCCTAGGGAACATAGGGAATCCTATGGTCCTTCAGATTGTAGATTGTCACCCTATGGCCCTTGGGCCACAAGGTCTCTAGATGGGACGTAGGGCACCCTGTGATCCTATGGATATAGGGCCATAGGATCTCCAAAAAAAACATATGGAACCCTATGGCCCTTGAGATTGTACAAATACACCCTATCGCCCTTGGGCCACAAGGTCTCAAGATGGAACATAGGGCACCTTTTGATCCTATGGCCATAGGTTCCTTATGTTCCTTTTGGAGATTCTATGGCGCTAGGGCCATAGGATCTTCAGAAGGAACATAGGGAACCATATGGCCCTTGAGATTGTACATTGTCATCCTATGGTCCTTGGGCCACAGTGTCTCTTGATGGGACATAGGGCACCCTGTGATCCTATGTCCGTAGGGCCATATGTTCATTTTGGAGATCCTATGGCCCGAGGACCATAGGATCTCCAAAAGAAACATAGGGAACCCTGTGATCCTATGTCCGTAGGGCCATATGTTCATTTTGGAGATCCTATGGCTCGAGGACCATAGGATCTCCAAAAGGAACATAGGGAACCCTATGGCCCTTAAGATTGTACATTCCCACATTATGGCCCTTGGGCCACAAGGTCTTCAATAGGTCACGCTTTGATCCTATGGCCCTAGGTTCTTTATGTTTCTTTTGGAGATTCTATGGCCCTAGTGCCACCCTATCTCCAAAAGGAACATAGGGAACCCTATGGCCCTTGAGATTATACATTGCCACCCTAAGGCCCTTGGGCCACAAGGTCTCTAGATTGGACATAGAGCACCATGTGATCCTATGGCCATAGTGCCATATATATGTTTTGGAGATCCTATGGCTCTATGGCCATAGGATTTTCAATAGGAACATAGGGAACCCTATGACCCTTGAGATTGTACATTGGCACCCTATGGCCAGATGGGACATTGGTCACCCTATAGTATGATGTGAGACCACCCTATGGCTTATGGTCATAGGGTGCCTTAGGGCCATATGTTACTCTTTAGTATGAGGTGAAACCCTATGTAGCCACACCCTGTCTGCCCTTCTAAAGATTCGATGTCTAGTTTTATTTTAGTGGACTACAAACGAATTTAAAGAAACTATATTACACCATATCTTACAAACACAGATAGTGTACACTTTCTTTCCCACCTTTTTGCCTCTCTTTTTTTCCCATCCTCCTGCAACTGAACCCTAATCCATCCGCATACAACAATGCACTCTACTCGTCCTCTTAAAACGTGTGCCCTACTCCCCACAACCCAATTACAGGTATCCATAGTTTCAGAATTTTCTGTAGTTATTGTCTTTTGTATTTGCAGGTTTATAATTTTTTTTTGTAATTAGAGATTTTTGCAGTTAGAGTTTTACAATTTTATAGTATTAGGTCACTTATGAGGAGTTTTCTGTTTTACAGATTTAGGTCCCTAATAAGAGTTTTTTGTTTTACAAATTGAGGTCCCTAATTAGTGTCTTCTGTTTTATATTTTTAGGTCTATAATTAGAGTATTCTGTATTACAATTTTAGATCTCTAATTAGAGATTTTTTTGTTTTATAGTTCTACGGTCTACAGTTTTACAATTTTAGAGATGTAAGTAATGATTTTTGTTTATTGTTTTAGAGAGAGGTGATTCACAACTTAGCTAAAACGTAATTAGATTAAGAACAATTGAAACCGAATTAAGAAAAAAGATTAGGGTTTCTACAGGTTACCTCTGAGTAAATCTGTGTTTGATGAAAACCGGCTGCAGCAGTAGCAAGAAGTCACTTAGGTGTGTTGAGGCCGCAACGATGATGGTAACAGATCTATGTTTGGGAGGTCGCGACAGCAGTCCTTCTGTTGAAGGTTGTGGCGATGGCTTCACGTAGATCTATGTGCGCGTTGTAACGATGGCGTAGAACTGTATGCATAGGGAGAGAGGGAGAGAGAGACAGAGAAAGACAAGCCCTGTGCAGGTTTCTGTGTAGGTTTCGAGCAAGAAATGAGAGAGAAAAAGAGAGCGACAGCGCGGAAAAAATTGTGGTAGAGAGAGAAAGAGAGAGATAAGGTTAGTTAGGTTAGGTTAGAAATTCAAAATTCGAATTTTGAATGTAGGGGCTGTTCTCACGGGTTTGCAGTCGAGATTACTAGAGTTCTAGGCTTTGTGCGAAAATGAGACATAGCTCGTCGGCTCCGAAATTGAAAGAACAGAAAAAAAAAAAAGTTGGTGCAAGGCTTTGTCAATGTCCATATCTTTGTAGTACGAGTGGAACGACACCCATGAAGCAAAATTTGACTCCAGAATCAAAATATGCATAGTAAAAAATACACTAAAAATAGCTAAATTTTAAAAAAATTATCCCGAAAATTGTGCGCTATTTTTTTGTCCGATATCAATAAGTGTACTTAAAAACCCATTATGACAAAGTTTGTCGTAGCGTAATTTTTTTTTAAAATTATTTTTTAATTAGTTTTTAATTATTTTTTAAATTTATGCCACTTGCGGATATCCATTAAATGGCCGAAATTATTATGAAGACACCTCAGCCACCCGTGGGCTCACACCATAGGACGCAATGTTGGAGGTCAAGGATCAAAGCGTGCACTCAGTTCCATTTGAAAATCCTATGTCCTAGGGTTTTCCTCTTCTATCTTGTGAGATCCTTGTGGCCCTACGGTGGCAATGTGAAAGCTTGTGGACCTAGGGCCATAGGGTGGCAATGTATAAGCTCAAGAGCCATAAGTTTCCCTATATTCCATTTGGAATCCTATGGCCCTAGGGTTTAGGGGCGACAATGGATAAGCCCCAATACATAGCCCTATGTTCCAGTTGGAGATCCTATGGCCCTAGGTCCACGACAATGTATAAGCTCAAGATCCATACGTTGCCCTACTTTCTAGTTGGAGATCCTATGGCCCTAGGGTCATGGGGTGGCAATATGTAATGTCAAGGGCTATAGGGTGCCGCATGTCCCATATGGAGATCCTACGGCCCTAGGGCCATGGGGTGGCAATGTATAAGCTCAATGGCCATACATTGCCTATGTTCCATTCGGAAATCCTATGGCCCTAGGGTAATGGGGTGGCAATGTATAAGCTCAAGGGCCATACATTGCCTATGTTCCATTTGGAAATCCTATGGCCCTAGGGTAATGGGGTGGCAATGTATAAGCTCAAGGGCCATACATTGCTTATGTTCCATTTGGAAATCCTATGGCCCTAGGGTAATGGGGTGGCAATGTATAAGCTCAAGGTCCATAGGGTGCCACATGTCCCATATAGAGCTCCTATGGCCCTAGGGCCATGGGGTTGCATTGATATCTTGGCTACCCTTGAACCTGCACCCTTGAGCTTAGGGGCCTTAGGTTCTCTTATTGTATGTTGTGAGATCTTGTGGCCCTAGGGCCATAGGGTGGCAATGTATAAGCTCAAGGGCCATACATTGCCTATGTTCCATTTGGAAATCCTATGGCCCTAGGGTCATGGGGTGGCAATGTATAAGCTCAAGGGCCATAGGGTGCCACATGTTCCATATAGAGATCCTATGGCCCTAGGGCCATGGGGCTGCATTGATATCTTGGCCACCTTTGACATCTTGGCCATAGGTTGTCTTTTTGTATGTTTTGAAGTCTTGTGGCCCTAGGGCCATAGGGTGTCAATGCTCACACCCTTGGGCTTAGGGCCATAGGTTGTCTTTTTGTATGTTTTGAAGTCTTGTGGCCTTAGGGCCATAGGGTGTCAATGTATAAGCTCAAGGGCCATACGTTGCCCTATGTTCCATTTGGAAATCCTATAGCCCTAGGGTCATGGGGTTGCAATGTATAAGCTCAAGGGCCATACATTGTCGTATGTTTCATATGCCGATCCTATGGCCCTAGGGTCATGGGGTTGCAATGTATAAGCTCAAGGGCCATACATTGCCGTATGTTTCATTTGGAGATCTTATGGCCCTAGGGTCATGGGGTGCCATAGGATGTATATATACTTGACGTGAAACTCCCTATGGCCCTAAGGCCATAGGATGTATATATACTTGGCATGAAACTCCGTGAGGTGATCTTGAGGACAACCCTATGGCCATCAGGCCTTAGGGAGCTAATATAGAGCAAATATGCTTTATACCGGCATAGAGAGCTATGGCCCTGGGGCCATAGCAAAACAATGAGGGTTTTTTGGAAACAATGAGGGCGCCTTGTGGTCTAGGGGCCATAGGAAGTCAATATAGATCATAGAGCATAGACGATAGAGCATAGAGCACAAAGAGATTCTTAGTAGCATAGAGGGAACCCTATGACCTTCAGGCCACAGGGTGCTTCTCATGAAACACCCACATACATAATTGTTATGCTTTATGCTACGTAAATCAATATACTATGCAAGCAGTTTGTTTAACAATTATTCTTGCAAATCTTCTTGCAGGTATGGCTAATTTCAATCATGGTGATAGAGTGTGCATGTTTGTAGCGACACAAAAGGTTGCCATTGGGACTGTATTTGAAATAAATCCAAGTGCATATTGTTCTGGCATGCTTATTGGGGAAGGCAAGGTATCGGTGTCAATTGATTTATGTTTTGAAAAGAAAGCACTCATCCCTTTTCCAACAATGGATGGATTGACAGTGGGAGATGCTTTTCATAGTATTGTGAAATGGAGTAGTGGGTTGTTGCAACATATAAATGAGATGCAGTACAAAGGGGCTTCTATGCATGAGGCTGACAAAGCAGAAGGAGCACTGGATGCACAATGTAATGGAATGAGCTACAGAGAGGTTTGGAAGGATAAGAGGGTTCAACTTTGGGATGAAAGCAAAACACATGTAGTAGCCGAAGGGGTTGTCATGTATGTGTGTCCGTTTGACTCTGTAAACTTTGGTGAGCTAGGTGAAGATAACATTGGTATTGGTATCGAAACATCCTATGCAGATGAGGCTACTATTTCTGCAGAAGCTAGTGTATGCAGCATTAATCTAGTTTGTTGGCCTATCAAGAGAGTGACAACTATGGATGGAAAATAATTGTTATGCTATGAGGATCTACATGCTGTTACCATATACATGTGGTAGTGATGTGTGTGAACA
Organism: Adiantum capillus-veneris; assembly: GCF_014529385.1. NCBI lineage: Eukaryota > Viridiplantae > Streptophyta > Polypodiopsida > Polypodiales > Pteridaceae > Adiantum > Adiantum capillus-veneris. The sequence goes on from NC_140958.1 coordinate 20,030,784, forward strand.
CACTAGGACCGCCGGGGCATTTTTTCCCTCTTTAGGAGGTTTTTTCCCCCGTGCATTGTATATACGCCCATCACTCTAGGGCTATCTATCTTTCCTTTGCACACTAAGTAACACACTCTCTATTGTGTGCCTTGAGCTTCCTTCGTCTTCTCCAAGCTGTGTGTGTTTCTCTGCAACCCTAATTTCAACAATTGGTATCAGAGCAGGTCACGTCCTCCCGGGCTTAGTTGCCAGCTGCTCCAGCACACGCCTGTTCACTTTCTCCGATTTCAGTGAGCTTTGGCAAGCGTTCGCAGGTCGACAAATATTTTGGGAGAGCTCGAAGATCTTGGTCTGCTCAGAATTTTGATTTGGGCTCATTTCGGCCTCCGTTTCCATTACGGGCAGTACTGCACAAGCTATTTCGTCATTTTGTGCAGATTTTCTGTCAGTGCCGTTTTTTGCATAACAGGTGCCTTATAGTCTTCTACGGTTTGTGCTATATAGCACAAGTTGTTCCCGCTCCATTTCTCCTATTTTCGGGCAGTTTTCACATCAGGTGCAGCATTTACCATGGCTGACAACAACAACACAGATGTGTTCAAGATGTTTGCTGCTGAGGACAGGTTGGATGGGGACAACTACCCTATGTGGGCTTATATGATGCAACATGTTCTTGTGTCAAAAGGTGTCTGGAACATTGTGCAGGGCATTGATGTACGTCCTGGTTCTGAAGATGTAGGCGATGTTGAGGATGTTGCAGGTCTTGCTGCAAGGATTGCAGCTGTTAGAGTTGTTTTGCCTACAGCAGAACAAGCTCGTTGGGATGTTAAGGATGCGCAGGCTCATGCATTGATTGCGTTGTCTGTGAAACGCACCATTATTCCTCACATCCGTTCAGCAAAATCTGCAAAACAGGCTTGGGATATTCTAGCAGGTCTTTATGCAAGCCGCAATGAGGCTAAAATTGCTTTGCTGCGTAAAGAGCTAGAGTCGAAGATTATGCATGAGGAAGATGATATGGACACTTTCCTTGCTAGTGTCAAGGATATCAATGAGCAACTCATTTTTGCAGGTGAAGTCATTTCTGACAGTTCCCTTGTGCAGACTGTTCTTGATGCCTTACCAGATTCCTACCAGACTTTTGCTAGTACTTGGAGACTGATGACCCAAGGAAATCCTGAAGTTGTCAAGTTTGATGCATTATGCACATTGCTGTTGCAAGAGTCACTTCCTAGAAAAAACAGGACTAGGCAGCGTGCAGTTGAACAGGCTTTTATTGCTTCTCAAAGAAAGGGTGGTAACAGTAATGCAGCCACTTCTTATGGTTCTGCTGCGAGTGGCAAAAATTCTGTTCCTAATGCTTCTGCTGGCAGCACTTCGTCTGGCAATTCTGGTGATAAGGGCAAAAAGAAGATGCGTTGCCATTATTGTAAAGCCAATGATCACTTGATCAAGTCGTGTCCTAAGTTGAAGGCCAAAGAGGCTAAGAAGAAAGAGGGTGGTTCCACTGCAAATGCTGGTTCCACTACAAATGCAGCCATTGTTGAGTCTTCTGTGAAAGGAGATTGTGATGCTGATGTTGATGCAGAATGGGCTTTTAGCGCAGAGTGCACTTACAATCCTGCTGTCCATGATGCATGCTTGTCAATTGCTGTAGATTCACATGTGTGGTATTTCGACAGTGGTGCTACAAAGCACATTACCTCACATCGTGAATTGTTTACCTCTCTCGAGTCTGTCCCTCATGGGAATTCAGTCACTTGTGCCAACAACGCCTCTTATCCAGTTCAGGGAGTTGGAAAGATTGTGCTCACTGCTGCTAATGGCAGTTCCTTCACACTTGTTGATGCACTTTATGTACCTGGGATCAAGAAGAATCTCTTGTCTGTATCCGCACTTGCTAGACTTGGACTTGTAGTCAAATTTGTGGATGACAGATGTACAGTTCATGATCTCAGTTTTGGTGATGAAATTGTTGCATCTGGGCTTTTGTGCCGTGGGCTGTATAAGCTCACTTTGTATGACAAGTGTGGACAAAATTTTGCAAATGCTGTTGCAGATTCAAGGGCTATTTCAGATGCAAAACTTTGGCATGCACGTTTTGGTCATCTGAATTTTGCCAGTTTGCTGCGTTTGCAGAAATCTGATATGGTTGCTTCTTTGCCGCCTCTTGAAGCACCTATCAAACATGTTTGTGAAGGCTGTATTCTGGGTAAAATGCAGCGTTCTAAGTTTCCAAAGGATGGTTTAGTTAGGGCTACATGCAGGTTGCAGCTTGTGCATAGTGACGTTTGTGGGCCCATGCAAACTCCGTCCTTGGGCAATTACCTGTACTTCGTGACTTTCATTGATGATTACTCCAGGCATGCGTGGGTATTTCCGCTTAAAGCGAAGTCCGAAGTTTTTATGTGCTTCAAACAATTTTTGGCTATGGCTGAAAATGTCTCAAAATGTACTATGGGCACCCTCCGTTCCGATCGAGGGGGGGAGTATATGTCTCATGAATTTAATGCATTTCTGGCTAGTCATGGGATAAAACACCAATGTACAGTGCCTTATACACCTCAGCAAAATGGTGTTGCTGAGAGGAAAAACAGGTCACTAACGGAAATGGCACGATGTATGGTCAAAAGTCAAGCTTTGCCGCATTCTTTTTGGCTTGAGGCCATCATGTGTGCCACTTATGTACTTAACAGGGGTCCTACGAAAGCTTTGCAGTCTATTACTCCATATGAAGCATGGCATGATAGAAAACCTTCTATTGAGCACATGCGTGTTTTTGGCTGTTTGGCATATGCTTTGGTGCCACAAGTGCAGCGCAGAAAATTGGATGATAAGGCTGTCAAATGTATTTTTGTTGGTTATAGTGCTGAAAGCAAAGGTTACAGGTTGTATCATCCGCAAACAAAACGTATTTTGGTTTCACGGGATGTAGTGTTTGTGGAAGATTCTGTTCAACCCTTGCTGTCATGTACTAGAGACAGTAATGTAAGCTCACAGGACATTTATGACACTTTGTTGCCTCTTTTCAGTGGTGGAAATACGAATGTAAGTTCCAATGAGGCAAATGTACAGCCTATGGGGGTTTCTGAAAATGTTTTAGAACAGCCTATTACTGATGCAGATGTACATGATGTACTTGATGAGGAAAGGGCTGAAAATGAGCAGGCTAGAGGTATGCCAAAATGGCTGGTGCACACTTTGCGTGACAGTAAATTGGATGCACCTTTATCTAGTCGTACTCGTTCAGGCTCTCGCCATGCATCTTATGCATCAGATTGTTATGCTTTGGCTGTGTCTAGTTTACATGATGTTGAGGAACCTCTGTCCTTTGATGAAGCACAGAATTCAAAAAATTGGATTGCTGCCATGAAATCAGAATATGATGCACTTATAGAGAATGACACATGGACTTTATGTGATTTGCCTCCTGGCAAAAAGGCCATTGGTACGAAGTGGGTTTACAAGTTGAAACGCAAGCCGGATGGTGAGATCGATCGCCATAAGGCTCGACTTGTTGCAAAGGGTTATGCACAACAAAAAGGCATAGATTATGAAGAGACTTTTGCTCCCACTTGTCGTATGACTACTGTGCGTTTTCTATGTGCATTGGCAGCTCATTTTGGTTGGGATGTACATCAATCAGACATTGTTACTGCTTTCTTGAATGGTGACATATTTGAGGAAGTTTATGTAACGCAGCCTCGCGGTTTTGTCATAAAAGGACAAGAGGACAAAGTGTGCAAATGTAAGAAGGCTTTGTATGGGTTGAAGCAATCTCCTCGTGCTTGGTATGAGAAAGCTGACACTCATTTGGTTAAACGAGGCTTTCGTAACAGTCCAACAGAAAGCACATTGTATGTAAAGCGTGAGGATGATGTATTTCTCATTGTGGTTCTTTATGTTGATGATTTGCTGATCACTGGACCAAATGAGAGACATATTGCTGAATTTAAGGCTGATTTGAATGCTACTTTCAAGATGAAAGATTTGGGGCTGTTGCATCATTACTTGGGTATACAGTTTAAGCAGTGTGATGGTGGTATTGCCTTGTGTCAGAAAAGTTACATAGAGACATTGCTATGTAAGTTTGGACTTGAGGATTGCAAACCTATTGCCACTCCCATGGAAACAGGTTTGAAGTTGAGTCTACATGATGTTGGCGATCCTGCTGATGTCACTCTTTACCAAACTGCTGTTGGCTGCCTCATTTATGTATGCAACACGAGGCCAGATATTCAGTTTGCAGTCTCGCAGGTCAGCAGATTTATGCATAGCCCAGGGTCTAAGCATTGGCAGGCTGTCAAGAGGATTTTCTGCTACCTTAGTGGCACTTTACATCTTGGCTTGTTTTATCCCAAGGGGGGATCATTGCCGCCAGACTTACATGCTTTTTCGGACTCAGATTGGGCTGGTTGTTTTGACACGCGAGTGTCCACAAGTGGTTTTTGTTTCATGCTTGGCAGTTCATGTATATTATGGTTGAGCAAGAAGCAACCTACTGTGGCCACTTCGAGTTGTGAGGCTGAGTACAGGGCAGTCTTCACAGCTACGGTTGAGTGTGTATGGCTCAGACGCCTTATGGCTGACTTGGGTGTTGGACAGGACACTGCCAACACTATCTACACTGACAGTCAGAGCGCATTGGCAGTTGCGAGGAACCCAGTTTTTCATGCTCGCACAAAGCACATTGAGGTGCATTACCACTATGTCAGGGAGAGGCTCTCAGCAGGAGAGATCAGCTTGGCTTATGTGCCAACACAGGACAACCTTGCAGATCTTTTCACAAAGGCATTGTCTCGTGAGAAGCTTGAAGCTTTCCGCAAAGCTTTGGGCTTACTCCCCTTTGTGGACTGATCCTGTCCTCAGGGCATGGCACTTCCCTTTACTCATGTGCCAGCTCTCGTTCACCGCATCACTCCAGGGGGGATTTGTTACCATATACATGTGGTAGTGATGTGTGTGAACCAGGGAGCATATTTGTTATGGATGACCATAAATTCATTAATTAGATACTCAATTACCTCATTGAGGAAATGAGTTTCCCTATCACTGACAATTTCTATTGGCAGTCCATATCTTGTGAATGCATACTCATATAAGAATGCGGCGGTGGTTCTCGCATCATTTTTTTGAGTTTCTTTAGCCTTGGCCCACTTGGTCAAATAGTCCAGAGCTACAATGATATATTGATCTTGGGTTCTATAATCAAGTGGTTGTATTGGCCCAAAAAAATCTATACCCCATTTTGCAAAAGTTCGAGTCACCATCATTGGTCTTAAGGGCATGCTGTCTACATGGGTTGGAATTTTTTCTCGTTAACAAGCATCACACTTTTGAACATATTCTTTGGCGTCTGCAAAAAGTGTTGTCCACCATATGCTTGCCATTAAGATTTTTCTTGTAGTGGTCTCACTAGAAAAGTGACCTCCAGCTAATCCAATATATGTGCTTGTTCTATAATAGGAATGTATTCATTTTCATTTGCACAAAAATGCAAGTGTTTATCCTTACCTCTCCGATACAATTGGTTTCCAATAAGAGAATAGTCTCTTGCTTTAGTTTCAATTGCTCTTTGATAGCGTTTACTCATATCCTCAGGAAATGTTCGGCTTGATAAGTAAGTAACTAAATAGTTACTCCACTTAGAAACAGGTGACATTTGGAACAATGCTACATGAGGACAATATTTCACAAAATAATTAACATCTCTTTCCATAGCTGGTCAATATACCCCAAGTCTCAAGATCCGTTGCATGGTTCGGTCTTCCGCAAAGTGGTCCTACTATGGTAATATGTGCTTGACTTAGGTATTGGGTATTTTCCTTAGGACTAATGCATAACAACAATATTCCGTATTGATTTCTTTTGTATAGCCTACTAGCTACTAACTGATACATAGTCGATTGCTCAATTAATCCAATTGTGATAGGAAGTGGTATTTGCAAACCCACTTGAGTGATGATCATCAGTGATACCATATTTTCCGACCATCAAGGTATCATTTCAACGGGGAACAGATATGCATCTAGTAGTTCATCGTCCACTCCTTTGGGTGGTTCTCCTAAAACAATCCTTGATAGATGATCTACTCTTTGATGAGTGGTGCGCTTTCTTACAACTACAGTGAAATAAAATTCTAAAAGAATGATGAACCATCTCACTATTCTTCCTGTGTTGCATGGCTTATTGATCAAGTACAATAAGGCTTAGTGGTCCACAAAAAATACAAATTTGTTTGCTAATAGGTCATGTCTATAATTTTTTATGGCATAGATCATTCCTAATCCTTCCCTTTTAGTGGTAGTATTATTCTTTCCCGCTTATTCAATTGTCGGCTAGCATAAGAAATAGCAAAATCAAATTTTTCGTCTCCTGGTTGAACTATTATACATCCTTGGAAGCATCTACATGTATGTGAAATATCTTATTCCAATCTGGTGCTTTCAATATTGGAGCTGAAGTGAGAGCTTGCTTAAGCTTCATGAAGGATTCTTCATATGCCTCAGTCCATTCAAAGTGTCTAATCAAACTATACATGGATTTTGCAATTATTTTGTACATGTAAATGAACCATCTGTAATTGCCACAATGTCCCATGAAGGCTTGAACCCCCTTTACTATTGTCAGTCTAGGCAAATCAGCAATAACATGAAATTTATCCATATTAGTAGCTATGCAATTTTTAGACACTATATGTCCAAGAATTTTTCCTTGTCTACCCATAAATGTGCACTTTTCAGGATTTAAGAAAATCCTATAAAGTCTACATTTTTCGAATACTTTTTTGAGGTGTTCAAAATGATCAGCGTGGATTGATGAATGTACGCATAGATCATCCATATATACCTCCAAGGAATTCCTAATATATTCTTTAAAAGCATGACTCATCGGTCTTTGAAAGGTGGCAGGAGTATTATTTAACCCAAAAGGCATAACCCAGTAAGCAAAAATACCCCATTCCGTTGCAAAGGCAGTTTTATGCCGATCCTTGGGGTCAACCAAAAGTTGATTGTATCCCAAAAGGCCATCTAAAAAGTTGTAAGCTTATTTACCTGCAACTCGTTTTAAAACATGCTCAGTGATTAGAAGAGGAAAGTTGTCTCTAATGGTAGCTACATTCACTTTCTTAAGATTGACACACACCCGTATTTTTTCATTTTTCTTGGGTATTACCGCAATTGGAGACACCCAATTTGTGTATTCAATTTCATAAATGAATTTGGACTCCTTTATCTTTTCAATCTTTATCTTCCTGGCAAATGTCTCGTTATATGTGTATGGCCTTTGTCTACTTGGTTTTGCATCGTCTCTCATGGGTATGCTATGTTGATAGATTTCTGGATCAACACCCTTGAGATCCTTATATGATGAAGCAAAGATATCTCGATATTCTTTCAATAAGCTTCACAAAAGCTCTTCTTCTTCTTCTGTCAGGTTGTTTGCAATGTATGCAGGTCTAGGCTCTTCTCCTGGTTCAGCCAAATTATCCTTTTTGTGTTTTCAGGTCCTTCATAGGACTCGCCTTGTTTTTGTAGTAAGTTTGACAAGTTGTTTGACTATGATTTTTCGATCTTGGAGAGTATATTTCTTGTAATGGAATGGTACGCTCATTAAATTTGTACCATTCTCTTCAATGGTTTCCATTTCTGTCGTATATATCTCCGTTAGGGTTTTTTTCAACTCTTGATACTTCTTTTTTCGTTCAACTCGAGTCATGGTTGAACCCTTGTACTATTTTTTAGGATTTTTTTGAGTTTCTTTTGTCATTTTTCTTGATGTTTTTGTCATTTCATGTTCTCCGTTTAAAGGATATCTACCAGTGATTTTGTCCTTGACACAATCATGTGCATCTATCTCTCACGTTTCTGAATAGGAGTGTCTTTGTTCAACCAAGATGGAAGCTTGGTTTCAACCGAAGAGACTGAATCAAATTCTTGTATAGGAATTTTCATGAAATCTCTATAATTATGATCTTTTAGATTAACCCTTGTTATAATCCCACTTGCTTTAAGTTACAGATAATTGTTTCCTCAATCTTGGATGAGTTGTACCTGTTGCATGAAAGGTCTTCCCAATATGATTTTGTAATTGAGTTTCTTTCCAAAGTCTACTATCATGGTAAAAGTGTGTTGATATTCAATCCCATAGGAATTAACTATCACTTTTTCAAGCAGTCCTAAAGGTCTTTCGATGTGTTTATAAGCCAATTACAATTTCATTTGAGTTTGTCTAATGGCTGGTTGTCCCCAGGATTCCCATACTACTTTTGTGGCTATGGCTATGCCTGCCCCACTATCCAGTATTGCCATGGTTTCTATATCATTATATCTCACTGGAAGGGTGGTGTTTCCTTCTTCTCCTTCGTAGTATTCTCCAACTTTGTTCATTGGAACAGATCTAATCTCTTCGTTATCCATTTTGTGTTTTTTTTTCATTTTTTTTGCAATTAGCCTTGTTGTTACCACCTTCTCTAGAGTTTTATGTAGATCATTCCATAAATATGGTTTGATTTTCAACAGTTCTCCTAAAGTAAGAGTGCATTGGATGGGTGTAGACATGATTAAATGAATGTTGTCTACTTCTAGGTTCTATTTCAGTCTTTTTACTTAAGTGGTTTTACACACTATGGATTCATCTTCGTTATCTCCCAAGTAAGAGGGTAGTGTTTTCAAGGTCAATGGTTTAGACATTCCTCAAGCTTCAGATCCGCAATCCCCATACAAGGATTGTACATCCATTTCCATATCAGGAGGTGGGTTGTCTAACCAAACTTCCTCTATAGGAGCTAACTTTAGAGTTAAGCTCCCATCATTAATCTCTCTAGCTTTTTCCCATAAGTGTCCTGGCCAGTCTTCTTCTACGAATGGAATTCCGTCTAAGGCATCTTCGCTGTTCGGCACTATAAGTTCTAGATTTTTTGTTTCAAGGTGGGGTGGGGTTCTACCACCACTTTCAATTTTTCTTGATTGGCTCTTACCACAAGCTCCTCAGATTTTGCCATACTTTCAAGCTTGGGTTCTTGTTTTTCCAGCATCTCTTGCGTGATTCTTATCAAATTTTGATAAGCTTCAAGCTTAGCCACTTCCATGTCTAAATAAGGATAGTTCTTCCATTTGTTTTCCATGTTTTGGCAAGCTTTAAGTCTTGCTTGGCAAGCTTCCAAGGCTACATTAATAGGCTCAAAAAATTTATCAACTAAAATTGATCCTCCAGATTCCACGGTGGTTTCTTTGATTTTTCTTCCAGTTTCTTTCACCTTTTCTTAAAATAACTTCTTTGCTTTTTCCTTAATTTCAGCCCGTTGTTTTTGTTTTCTCATCTCATACCTTTTGTTTTTTCTTCTTTTGGTCTTTTGAGAGAAAATTTTTGTATTCTCCAAATCATCAGAGGAGTTATGTTTCTTTTTCTTAGCCTGGGCTCTGGTGATTACCTTGATTGGAACAATCGGTTCGTTCTCAGATGAGCTACTAGGTATCACTTGGACTACCTTCACTACTGTTTTACCCTTGTTTAAAGGATTTTTAGGACAATCCTCTGGGAATTGTCCTCCCTTTTTGCAACATTGTATGCAATAAGCTTCAATTGGCCTGAGGTTTTTGTCAGGCTCTGGGCATTCGTTCTTCTGACAATGATCATCTGCACCACAGTTATGACAATTTCCAGTTCTTGGCTTAATCATGGGTCTTACGATAGGAGGTATAACACCTTGATTAGCCACATAATATATTGGTGCAAGCCCGAGTGGAGTATAAGTCATAGGTTCTTCCATTGGTGGTGGACGTGAATTACACCAATCTCCTTCTACCATTACTATAGATGGACTAGGCTCAACATAGGGTATAGCACGCACTAGTTCTTGTTCATCTATGACTTCTTTGAATGCATGTACTTTACAGGCACTGCATTATGTCCTAAATATGGAGGTTGTTGGCCCAACACAGGTTGAAGTCTTTCCATACCCATCAGTGGTCTTTGAGTTGGGGCCATATTAGGCTCATATTTGTGCATGGGTTGTCATTGTGGCCTCATAGGCACGTATTGAACATTCCCATCATACTTTGATCGGTAATAGCACTCATTGGTCTCATGGTTGGTCCATTTACCCTCGATTGCACACCATTTTTGTGGCCTAATTGGTTTTCCCTCTTGAGGTATCCCTTGCCTTGGTCCCCTCATAGGTGCTTTTTGTATGTTATTCATCATGTCATTCATCCTCTTGAGCATGTCTTCTATGGCTAAAAGCGGTGCTGCAGTAGCCGTTCCTACTTGTGCTGGTTTAGTGGATGTTGTTTTCTTGCTTTGGTTATCCTTAAGGACATCTTCTTCATTGAAAATATCACAATTTTCTCCTAAGTCAATAGCATGTGACACACACTCTTCTAGGGTTGTATGCTTCTTACTATACAATATAGCATGAAGTTCTTTGTTTAGCAGTCCCTCTAGAAACAAAGATACTAGTCGTTCTTTTGTCGGTATCTTTAGCTCTGGGCATCTTGCAATGTATTGCTTCATTTGAGTTGCACAATCCCTAACAGACTTACCTTGTTTCTATTTAAAGCTATAGATTTGAGCTACCATATTGTGTTTGATCCCCGTTTTGGAACAAGCAGCTACAAATCCTTGAGCTAAAGTATTCAAGTCCATGATTGACCTTGGTGGAATGTTTTGTAACCATGTCAATGCTTTTCCTTCTAATGTCATTCCAAACCCCTCGAATTGAGTATGGAATCAAATATGTGTTCTGCTCTTAGCACTTGCTTAAAGCTTGCTTAGTGGTCATATGGATCCCCCGATCCACTGTAATTTTGACCCATTTCTAAAAATCAACTGGTCTGACACGTCTATTTGGTTCAACTCCCGGTCTCCTGGCAGTTGGTCCCGTTCCTAGTCCTTCAAACCAGTCTATTGAGTTTAGTGACTCATGTAGCCTTGGACTGGCGTTAGTGTCACCTAGTTTTCTTTGTGATGACGTGGTTTCCGGTTTCTTAACATTACTCTCAGAAGATCTCTCACAATGTTCATCTCTTGGAATAGTTTTTGGTCCTTGGCCCAATATCCAATCCCTTATGGAGTACCCTTGGTATTTGGTTTGTTCCACCTCCTCACTGGTCATCATAGCAAAGTTATTGTTATAACAATCCCTAAATAGGTAGGTTTGTACATCGACCTACCAAAAAACGAGGTAATAGATCATGGAGATGATATGGTCGTAGAAGAAGTCCTTGAAGAGCAGGAAAAGGTAATCGAGCAATCCAATTTGCTCTCGCATGAAGTGGTTGAAGATGAAGTGTTAAAGGCTATGGAAAAAAAAGATTGGCATGGTGAATCAGGTATAGAGTGTGTACTGTTTGAAGAACCTGCAATAGAGGGTATGCTTGGAAAATATGTAGGCTTGAATATGTAGCAGGTGGAGGAAAATTGCAGTGTGTTGCTACTTTATGCTATGCTATGGATACATATGGTGTTGAAGGTTGCTCTACAGGTATCTTGTATTGGTTTCCGGGCTTTTTTGAAGAGAATTATGATACGGAGAGCTCTCTAGCAGGTGAGAGAATCATGATGTATGGTGGAAATGCTTCACAGGTTGGTATACAAGCTTGTTTTGTGTATGAAGCTAGCGTATGGATACAAGGAACTGAAGATCGATGCTATGCCAAGCTGCACGAGAAGCTTGTTTTTAGGTTTATAGGTGCAGAAAAAAGGTTGATCATGCATGTACTATGGATTCATGGCTGTGCTCAATGACATTTATTTGATCCCAGCGGAGTTTGCATCACAGTTAGGAGAGCCTGTGGCTTATCATTTGACCCAGGCGGGTGCTACGGCAGACAGTGAAGCTCTCTATCTATCTACTAGATTTACTCTATCTATCTACTGCTTCATATAAATACTATCTATCAATTTCTTATTATGCAATGCTACTTTACCTAAATAATGCTATGGTTGAGCATGAATGCTCAATGAGGGGTTGGGCAATGATGGTGCAACTGAGTTGTGTCGACCTAAGATAGTGGTACTAGCATCAGTGTGGAATTGTGAGGACTCATGAAGAAGCAATGGAGCAAATACTAGATGCAGGTTGCAGCAAGTTGGATTGTGATGTGTATGCCAGATGTGGCATTTTACAGGTCAAGCAATGATTTTGGGACTCTAATGATCGAGATGTTTGCAGGTACATGACATATAGTCACCATTTACTCTATGGCTTGTTTTTTTGGCTTGTTATTTGGAGTTCTTTTGGAGATCCAGTCCAAACCAAAGCTTGAATGTGGCCATTTATTCTGGTTGCATTGGGATTCAGAGGAGCCCATGCTTGTTGCAGTCGCCATTATCGGCAAGTATCAAAGCATCTGGGGACTTCATTCTTGTGGGTCAATTATGTTTACTTAAAGCCAAAGACCTTGGTTCCAAAGCAAGGTCACGTTATGGTAAGAGATGCAAAGCTATTGGCCGCGGGTTGCCTCTCGTGGGAAGGGGGTTCGAGTAGAGGATAATATAAAAAAAATAAATTACTGGAACTAAAGGCATGCACTGCAGTTGCATGCAGATGAGGGCGCCATCCAAAGGAAGAAGGAAGGCCACGGCCACCATGCCTTGGGAGGAGTGCCAAGGAGGGCCAGGGGCAGTGATGCATGAGGTGAGGCCAAGGGGTCCGAGCAGAGAAAGCCACCAAGCTTGGTGACTCAGGGGCTCCATTCCAAGGGGGCGCCATTGGGCAACTGAACAGGTGTTGAAGACATCCACCTCAACGGAGGATATGGCATGTACTGTGGATTGCATGTGACAAAGTAAAGTTGTAAAATGGGTGGGCAGTTAAAAACGAGGCCAAGGAAGAAGGGTTGGCCATCTCAAAGGGTTGCAGGACCGCCAAGAGGGCTAAAAGGAAGCCGCCAGAGCTTGGATGTTGCATGAGGGGAGGTTGCTAGGGGTGGCCTTTGGAAAGCACTGCCGGAGGATGCCTTGGCGTATGCTTGAGGACACTATTGCAAAAGGAGGATTGAAGAGCAAAGGACGACGGGGAGTTGATCACAGTGCTGGAGGAGGAGTATAAGGGGTGGTCTGTAGCAACGGAGAGAGAGAGAGATTGGGGAGATGTATCTGTGAGCAGGACACGTTGTTGGGAAACAAGCAAACTGAAACACCTCTACAGTGATGTCACCCAAGAGCGTTGAAAGAGCACTACAAGAACACCAAAAGCCTTGGAAAACACCTTTGAAACACCACAAGTCCAGCAAGAGCAGTCCCCTTGGGAATTTACTGGCCGTCGCCCACCCAAAGGACCATAGAGCATAGGAGAAAAGCCCTCCTGTCAACACACGGACTTATAGCACACGCTGACCAATGCATATGAAGACAAGAGCTTTCCCTTTCCCAAATGAACACCAAAAACCCACAACTTCAACCTCAACTTCACAACTCATAGAAACAAGCCCTCCCAATCTGCCTACATGCAATTTTCCACCAAGCTGCCATAGTCGTAACCCTGCAGAGAACTAGTCATAACCTGAAGATCACAACTCCAATTGGGGCACTTTAAAGCTTGGAAAAAAGATTGAAAAATGACTGGCGAGAAATCTGAAGATGAAAAACATTGATTCCATACTCCGCCATGAGCAAAATTGACGCTAACAGAAAGCTGTCCTAGCACGACTACACGTAGAGAAGGCTAGTCGAGGCAAAAAACTGCATCAAAAAGCACCAAGGAGGCACAACGAGCTAAAACCTACAAATTTCTGATGTTTGGATGAACTTTTTTAAGTTTGTACATGAGTTTATTTATATACAAGTCTCGCTTCTACAAACTAACTCACGGGCACTTACAGTAGCCCGATAGTTGTCACTAAACTAGCGACTTGCAGTGCATGTACATGTGCTTGCTAAATCAAGCTAAAAAACCCACAAAAAGAAAGCCCACACACCCTTTTGACATCGAGCGTCATGTCCGTATGTACAAATTTACAAAAAACAGGGTGTCAGAAATGCGCCCAACATAGTTTGCCACACCCCAGCCTGCTAGATCGTTCATGATCAGCAGCACAAAAGAGATCCTGTAAACCACATGAGGGAGTCTTCACTTCATCTTCATCATTAGCCACATGATCAGAAAATTGTTCAAAAGAAGGCTCATCCTCAATCACAGTCATCAACCTTGCAATATACTTCTTCAACCTGTAGCCATTCACACGTGCTTTATGTGGGGTACCATCCAAGTCAGCAAGCTGATATGTGCCATTTGGAAACCTGTTTAAGACCAATAAAGGACCTTGCCACTTGATTTGAAATTTCTTATGAAAAGTTATATCAAGCTTACTATTGTAACGAAGCACAATGTCACCCTTCTTGATGTCCTTGTCCTTTACCTTCTCATTTGCCTTTGCTTGATTCTTCTTCAAGACCTACTCATAATGCTCAAAAGCCAACAACCTATCCAATTGTACACATTGTAAATATAAAAGTCTTTCCTTGAATGCATCATTGGGCTCTTCTTCAATCTTTAGCATCATTTTCAAGGTTGGTATCTCCACCTCAATAGGAAGTAAAGCCTCTTGCCAGAAACTAGATGGAAGGGAGAGAAACCAGTGCCTGATTTGATGGCAGTCCTATAAGCCCATAGAGCACAAGGTAGCTCTAAATCCCAAGTCTTCACATTGTTTCTTGTCATCTTTGTAAGAATTCTTATAAGCTCTCCATTAAACCTTTCATTCATGCCATTGCATTGGGGATGATATGGAGTAGTATACCTGCGATGCACATGAAGCTTCTCACATAGATAATCCACCAACTCTCCCCTGAAACCTGGACCCTTGTCAGAAAGTAACTCCAATGGCATGCCAAATTTGTAGCAAATATTTTCATATATAAATAAGGAAACATCTTTACTTGTGATGTGCTTAATAGCTTTGGCTTCGGCCCTACTGGATAGATAGTCAACATCAGTAAGTATGTAACATTTGCCTCTAGCTATCATAGGTAGAGGACCTATTGCATCAATAGCCCACTTCTCAAACACATCATAAGCCACAATGGTGCCTCTAATTTCTGATTTGAGAACCCTATTTTCCATGCTTTGACACTCTTTACAAGACTTGCACCAATGATGAACATCACGTTGAACACTTGGCCACACATAACCCAAGACTTTATGCAAAGTGATCTTTGAAGCAAAGTGACCACCATCCTCCTATAGAATTTTGTAAATTTTCTCTTTCCAATGCACTTTTTTCATCACAAGATCATCCCCCTTCATATACAAGGCATTGCCAAGTAGCACATACCTTTTGGCACGACATAGGAAGGCATATTTTTTGGACTTCTCCAACTCTAATGGAAGCATACCTATTTGTAGAAACTCTTCCTCCCTCTATAAAGATTCCCTTCCCAAATAAAGAGGAGAATCAGCCCTTATCACGTACAATTGCCCAATTGAAGCTTGCGCTACACCATGTGCTTCTTCATTTTGAGACCTGTCCACATGCCTTAAACTCCAAGATTCAAAATGCTTAAGCAGATTCTTCACTTGAAAACACATACTTTTAAGCCTTGGATTCTTACTTTGCCACACCCCAAGTACTTGCTTAACCACCAAAAGAGCATCACCTCTTACCCTCACACGACGGATGCCAAGCTCAAGGAAAAGGTTGAGACCTTTCTTCAAAGTAGCATACTCAGCTTCATTGTTGCTTTGTGCTGTAAGCTTCAAACTCATTTTAGCTACCAAAGCACCTTGAGGATCATAAATTACAACACCTCCTGAAGCTTCACCATGCACTTTCCTGTAAGAGCCATCAAAAAACAATAGATAGGCATTGTCTATGTCAGGAGCTTCCACATGTTGCTTCTTCATTGCATCCTCCTTAAGAAGAAGAGGGATTTACTTATAAGTAAGCAAATCAGCCAATGTAGCCCTTGTACTCTTATCAACAAGAAAAGAGAATTGGAATTTTTGTAGCTCCACAGTCCACTTCATGAGCCTCTTTGACAAAGTAGGGCTATTCACCAATTGAGGTAGAAGAGTGTAGCAGTGAAGAATGTGAATGGTTTAGGGAGAAGGTAGTGCCTAAAACTTCTACATGCATAAACCACACTCACCATGATGAGCTCCACCTTGGTATAGCATCTTTTCACCTCTAGCTTCACCCTGCTAGCCCAATAGATAGGCTTCATGTAGTGGGAGTTGTTGCCTCTTTGAAGCATCATAGCTCCAATGGCATCCTCACCTACTGATGGATTCACATAAAACTCCTTATCCCAATTAGGAGCTGAGAACCAAGAACCTCTTTGATACCTTGAAAAACCTCTTCACACTCATTTGTCCATTGTAGAGGATCCAACCTTGCTACTTGTTGTAGAGGATAAAGAAGTTGAGAGGACAAAGGAATGAGGCCATATAATTCACCTTTTGAAGAAATTTTCTTTGTATCTTTAGGTGATGGGAGGAGCACCAAAGCCTTCACTTTGTCAGGATCCGCTTCAATCCCATTCTCTGAGATCATATGCCCCAAAAACTTCACTCTTGGTTGAGCAAGATGACATTTCTTTGGGTTGAGTTGACCTCCACTTTCATCTTATTGCTTCAATGCCATCCCAAGCTTTACACAATGATACTTTCTAGAGCTATAAACACAAAAGTCATCAATAAGATCCTTCACAAACTTGCCAAGAAAGGGAGAGAACACCTTATTGACGCGCTTTTGATACCCGCACAGCCATTCATAATACCAAAAGGAAGCACACAATAACAAAAGCATCCCCATGGTATTCTTTCGATCTTCTAAAGCCAAGGTGAGCTGAAAATATCCAGAGAATCAATCACATACACTATACCTCTCATGCCGTGCAATAGAATCAAGTATGTCATCTATGAAAGGAAGAGGGTATGGATCCCTCTTCATGACTGCGTTTAGAGGCTTAAAATCAACACATATCCTCCACTTTCCATCCTTCTTGGGTGTGACAACAACAGGACTCACCCATTCTGCAGTGCTCACAGGACATATGAAACCTGCTTCAAGAAGCTTGTCTACCTCTTCCTTTAAAGCATTAAGTTGTACTTGTCCCATTATTCTTAGCTTTTGGCGTACGGGTTGAGGTCCTTCCTTGATTGGAATGTGGATTTTCTCTCTCTTAAAGCCTCTAATTTCCTCATAAGAAGTGATCAATAAATGGGGAAATTGTTGTATCATATGTAGGTACTCACTCTTCTCATGACTAGTCAAGTCGGAAGACAACATACCTTGTATCAGCTCTTGTTTGATATTAGGTTGAACTTTGGATTGCATCAGCTCTTCAATTTGCTCATAAGGACCAGAGATATCCTCATTCTCCATAAGGCCAAGAAAACTTTTTTTCTCATCATGCTCTTCTTCAACAACCAAGGAGGAAACATCTAGATCGCTATCGCTGCTATCTTCCACTTCACTGCCATCGTCCCCATTGTCTTCTTCTTCACTTGAGTACTCTTCTTCATCACTTTTCTCATCAAAATCAGCATCCAAAGATTTCTTGCTAGCCATTTCAAACCTCTTCTTATCGCCCCTTCTATTGTAGAGAGTGATGGTACCATCTCCCCAATCCTGTATAGCTTTGGTTGCCTGTAACCATGGTCTTCCAAGGATGAGAGGAAAAGCACCAATAACCATAGGCATAACATGGCAATTGACAAGCACTTTAACATCAAATACATCCACCTCCAAGTCCTTTACAACTCCCAAGCACCTCACCCTTGATTGGTTGGCAAGATTTATGCAAAAACCAAAATTCTTCACCATGTTGAGTCCCAACTTTGATACACGAGCTTGAGTATCACACATACCTATGCACGTCCATCAATATAAGCCTCTCCAATGCACTTCCTCTTATGCCATGTATCCATAGTAGGGCATATATCAGGTAGCTCATTCAAAGATAGGTCTCTCATTGACCCCCTTGTAGGCTCCTTCTTCATGGGGTTGACTACATGCTTCCATTGCCTCTTTAACTTAGGACACATCTCCATGAGTTGCCCAAAGGTAACATCAGCCTTTATACTCACCAAATCAGCCCGTAAACTATAATTTGTTTGCCCTTCTCCCAAAGGAAAGTCGGATGCATTGTAATGTTGCCTGGGTTTTCTCTTCTTCTTCTCTTTACATGCACCTGTTCCAACCTGTTTCCCTCTTTTATGGCTGGGACTTGCATCTCTCATGTCATGATCTCTTGTAATCCTCTTACCTACAAGCATGACCACAACTCCCAAATCATCCTCTTTCTTCTCTAAATGGATCATGCTTACCAGTTTTGTTTTGCCCTTCTCTTCAGCTGTCAAATCGCTTGGCCCTGCTTCCGCTTTAATCTCAATACCATAATCTTAAGCTCGAGAGGGAATTTGTGGATGAAGAGGAAACATGTCACCACCCATTCTCTTTGGCTTGTCACATTGAGGGCTTTTATGACCCCATTCACCACAATTGTAACATTGAAACAATCCCCTCTTCCAGCCATGCCTCTTCCTCTACCACCTCTAAAACCCTCATTGCTTCCATAACCACGTCCATATCCATAGCTTTGACCTCTTCCACCTCCCATCATATGCACACTAAGATTATTCATAAGACCTACAACCTCTTGCATCTCCTTGCGAAAAGCATTCACATCATGAGAAACTTGTTGATCATAACCTGGATCCCTAATGAGGACCCTTGGTTGCTCTACCACTTTCACTTCAACCTTTGGCTCGACATTGATTCCAAGTTGATGAAGAGGCTTTGCTTTCCACTCTTTATTCTTTGCAATTTCAACTGCCTCCTCAAAGGTCCTTGGCTGCTTAAGCTCTACCTTCAAGCGTAGGTTACTCTTCAAACTTGCAAGAAAACTGTCCTTCTTCAACATGGCTGGAGTAATTTCAGCCCCCAAAGATGTACATCACTTTGTCCATAATGCATTGAATGCATTCACAAATTCTTCTATGGTTTGGCCTTCACCCTGTACCAAGCCTTGAATAGAGTGCCATACCTTTTGTGGGTCTTCCACCTGTTGAAAGTGTGTAAGAAAAGCATGCCTTACCATTTCATAAGTCATAACTTGAGGAGGTTGGGATGATTGTAGCTCCTTTTCTTAGCCTTCCAACCATTCCCTAGCATCTCCCTTCAAACAGAAATAGAAGATTCGTAGCACCAACGCTGGGTCTTGCTTGTCAGCAGCAAGAAGGCAAGCAAACTCCATTTTCTCAATGAAACCTTTGGAAATTTCATTTGATTTCCCACTAAACTCCGGAAAATTAAATGCCATGTCTTCTAAAACCTGTAAACTGAAGGAAACTTGAAGCGATTCCTCGGTGGCGGGCACCAAAACACTGTTGGGAAACAAGCAAACTGAAACACCTCTATAGCGATGTCACCCAAGAGCATTGAAAGAGAACTACAAGAACACCAAAATCCTTGGAAAACCCCTTTGAAACACCAGAAGTCGAGCAAGAGTAGTCCCCTTGGCAATTTATTGGCCGTCGCCCACCCAAAGGACCATAGAGCATAGGAGCAAAACCCTGTCAAAGCACGGATTTACAGCACACGTCGACCAATGCATATGAATACAAGAGCTTCCCCTTTCCCAAATGAACACCAAAAACCCACAACTTCAACCTCAACTTCACAAATCATAGAAACGAGCCCTCCCAATCTGCCTACATGCAATTTTCCACCAAGCTGCCATAGTCGTAACCCTACAGAGAACTAGTCATAACCTGAAGAGCACAACTCCAATTGGGGCACTTTAAAGCTTGGAAAAAAGATTGAAAAATGACTGGAGAGAAAGCTGAAGATGACCAAAATTGATTCCATACGCCGCCATGAGCAAAATTGACGCTAACAGAAAGCTGTCCCAGCACGACTACACGTAGAGAAGGCTAGTCGGGGCAAAAAACTGCATAAAAAAGCACCAAGGAGGCACAACGAGATAAAACCTGTAAATTTCTGATGTTTGGCTGAAATTTTTTAAGTTTGTACATGAGTTTTAGTTATACACAAGTCTCACTTCTAAAAACTCACTCACGGGCACTTATAGTAGCCCGAGAACTGTCACTAGGCTAGCGACTTGCAGTGCATGTACATGTGCTTACTAAAGCAAGCTAAAAAACCCACAAAAAAAAAATCCCAAACACCCTTTGGACATCGGGTTTCATGTCCGTATGTACAAATTTACAAAAAACAGGATGTCAAAAATGCGTCCAACAACGTGACTTGTTTAGGAGATTGGGAAGCAGGAAAGGTTGTCGAAAGCTGCACTCTGTTAGCTACCATAAGAAGAAGTTGAGGAGGCCACCAAAAAAAAAGGGAATTGGGCCAAGGCCAAGCAGGGGTGGAGCTACAAATCAGGGCTCCATGGAAGGAAATGCTTGGGTGCAACCTACCAATAGCGAAGGCCGACATGGGTTGAAGTGGATTGAGAAGAACATGGGTAGAAGTGTCAAAAGCAGCGCCATCATTGTACCCGAATTCTTGTTTTTTTTCTATGTATAAGTGCCTTTATGGTCTGGTTGGGTTAGTGTTTGTGTTGGATTTGCCATCATTCTTCTCGTCTATCTCGTCTTGTCCATCTTGCCCGTGGTAGCATTGGCTCCGGGTTTAGTGTATCTGTGTGTGCAGAGAGAGAGGGAGAGAGTGATTGTGGTTGCAGATTGGGTGTGGTTTTGTGTGCAATCGAGGCGTGAGAGGCCTCTTGGTGTGAGTGTGTTTACAAATATGGGTGTATTGGGGTGTGCATTAGTTAATGCGATTGCGTGTAGACGAAGTTGCTCATAAACGAGGTTGTTCAGTGAAAGTTACAGAAAGCCTGCATGCGTGTATGTTTCTGAGTGGCTTGGGGTGCTGGATATCTGTTGGGCTATAGAGAGGCATCTAGTTTGTGTACTATCTGTGTACTGTGTGTGTTCCCATTTCCCCCATCCCAACGTGATGAGTGTTTTTGGTGCTTCTTGTTAGGTCTATGCATCCTAGAAACTCTCCCAGCTAGGTGGTGCCCCTATCTTCTATTCTCTAAGATGAGTCCTTGTCCATCACCTCACTGAGGAGATTTGTCCAAGACCTCTACTTGTTCCTCCAATGAGTGACACAACCATGTTAAGAGTGTCTAAAGAATAGATATTCTACCATGACATTCATAACAACAAGCTCATCCACATTAAAAGACAAAAGAGAGTGGTAAAGCCCTTTTTCTATGAAGAGTCACCAAGGAAGAGGAAGGTCATGAACACCCCAACATGGCCTAAGTCTTATGTACAAGCAAAGGGAAAAGGAGTGTTACTATTGGCCTAACCTAGGGTTACATGAGGTGCAAAGAAGAGAATGCAAGTGGTGATGATGATTCTTCAAGCTCAGAACCCAACCTAGCCATTATAATGAAGATACCACCTAGAATACCATGGAGATCATCTACTAAGGCCAAAAAGGGAAAGGTTTCCTACTATTGCCTTGTAGATCAAATTTGAGTGCAAACAATGAGCTTCATCAACCCTAAAGCAAGACCATCAAAGTCGTTTAAATGCACACAAGGGAGGTGGTTTTGTACGCGAAATCATGGTGATTTGGGGAGTGTGTTGAGGGCCTCCCTACTCTCCCTTTACAGATTATCTTGATAAAGTTATCCGACACGGGTGCAACTGAGTGGATTAATGATGAATGACACTTAAATGACGTATACTTCATGCGACAAGTTGACTATGCTAGGCATGTACAATTGTTTTTGGCAAGAGGCTAGGAGCCGCAAAAAACATTGTCATAACTCCATAAACTCTTAGTGGGGAGTTTAGCAAAGTGGACGTCAGAGCGGCATAGACCTACTATGGATGTATCACCTTGTCAATGCCAAAAGGTGACACAAATGTAGTAAGTGAGGCCCTACATTGTGTCTAGTATGGATAATAATAATGGGCCCGAGTTCTTCCCCCTTTTTTTGCATCAGATTCATGTGAATGTCTACATAAATAGAAGAATCTTCTATCAGTTCAAAAGATTGTGTTTTTATTTGGAGCATAAATGCTAAGTGAACTCTCCGATCCCCACACCCTGTCATTCTACCTATTCTCAATTATCACCACTCTTTGATGTAGCCATATTTATCATATTCTAAGTCTTTGTTTTCTCTTTACTCCTCAAGTTTCCAAACCCTTGTATAAACCCCTCAATAATCATTGCAAATATTGGGGGGGAAAATATTTTTCAATTTGTAAGTTCACAAGATGAATTTTCCAAACTTTCATGGGAAGCCTAGCGAAATTTCCTTAAATTTCTTAGATAATCTAGAGGTGGATTTCTTAGTCTCTGGGTGGGATGACAAAGCAACCAAGGTTAGGGATTTCCCTCTAGTCTTATGGGAAGGAGCCAAGGTGTGGTACCAAGCACTCTCTGGGTGGGATGACGAAGCAACCAAGGTTAGAGATTTCCCTCTAGATCTTATGGGAAAGAGCCAAGGTATGGTGCCAAACACTCTCCCTAACATAGAGAGAAGATTGGGATATTGAAGCCAAGGTTTCCCTCCAGTTCTACAGGAAGGAGCCAAGATATGGTACCAAACATTCTCTCTAATAGAGAGAGAAGATTGGGATAGGCTGAAGGCAGCTTTTTTCAAAGGCAAGGGACCCCACATTGAACGCGATGTAGAATCTTGGATTGAGTCTATGGAGGACTATTTTGTAGCTATGGGGACCCAACTTGTAAATCAAACTATGCTTGTGATGTTTTGTCTTACTGTCGATGCAAAAATACGGTGGAAGCAGCATTGCAAGGACTTGGGTAGTTCGAGGTCTTCCCAATCTTGGGAGGATATTAAAAAAGCGGTTATAGAGTGATATCTTCCTCTACCTCATTGAGACATCAAAATGAATGAGTTCTTTGCTCTAAAACATTTATCCTTATTGGTGGGAGAGTACTACTTCAAATTTGTAACATTGCAAAGATATGTCCCAAAAATTTCCATTGAACAGTAGGTAGCTAGGTTCTATCAAGGATAAAATAAACCTTTGGATACCCATCTTGAAGCAATAAGATCCATATTACTCTAGGATGCTCTCTTAAGGCATCTGGCTAAAGAACCGATTAGAAATCAGGGAAGAGGAAACTTTAGAAATCAAAGGACCGGGCCCAACAATTGGATCCCTAGACCTGCTAATCAAGCTTATCAACCTTGCCTTGTAGTAGCAGCAACCTCAGTAGCTCAACCCCATCATCCAATTATACGTTTCTTTGGGTGTAATCATCTAGATCATTATAGGAGTAAGTGTC
The DNA here is from genome assembly GCF_014529385.1 of Adiantum capillus-veneris. Lineage (NCBI taxonomy): Eukaryota > Viridiplantae > Streptophyta > Polypodiopsida > Polypodiales > Pteridaceae > Adiantum > Adiantum capillus-veneris. The sequence continues at coordinate 20,054,021 of NC_140958.1, forward strand.
TTAGAAGAAACGTAGCAACAACCGCAAATGTCATTCCTATAATGCCTAATGGTAGAGGTCAAAATGTTCATCGTGGAGGAAGAAATACAAGAAGAAGTCGTGAAAGAGGAGAGATGGCTCAAACTCATTCCGTTATTATGGAAGAGCCATGCCGCCATTGACAACCCCAGTGCTCGCCAGCAATATGCTATCATTCAAGCATCAGGATCTTGACAAGGTGAACAAATTGAATTCTTAATTGATTATGGAAGAAAACACTCATTTCTTTCTCGTAAATGCATGAGAATCCTGCTAAAAGGCTAATTGTAGAACGTGCAAACGAAAAGGAAGTTCTAACTTAGCATACAACAGGACATGTATAATTTGAACTAGGGGGATACTCTACTTCCACACACTTTTGCAATTTGCCTCTAGGGATTTATGATGGGATTTTAGGGATGGATTGGTTGAAACAAAACATATCTCATGTTCACTATGCACAAGGGAATTTTACCTTTACAGATGGACTAGGGAATGAAATTCTATTTCAAGGAAAAAATGGGAAACCTAAAGCTCACTTAGTCAAGGCTAGCAGACTCCTAAAGGGATTATGGAAGGGTTATCAGATCTATGCAGTTAAACTTAACAAGGTAGATGACTTCGGTTCAAAATTTCAACATGATTGGTTGAGAGAGTATTCAGATGTGTTCCCTAAGGATCTTACAAGTCTCCCACCACCTAGAGAAGTTGAGCACAAAATAAAGACTATCCCTGGTTGTGAATCCCATTTCAAAGAGACCGTATAAAATTTCACTCCCTGAACCAACCAAACTCAAAGAGCAAGTTAGGCAACTTATTGAGCAAGGATTTATTTGACCAAGTATTTCTCCTTGGGGTGCTCTAGTCCTTTTCCAAAAGAAGAAGGATGATTGTTCACAACTTTGCATAGACTACCGCGGACTTAATCAAGTTTTTGCTGAGAACAAGTACCCCATTCCTAGGATTGATGAGCTATTGGCACATGGGGCTAAGATCTTCACAAATATTGATCTCTGTTCTGGATACTACCAGATAAGGATCAAAGAATTGAGTATTCCAAAGACAACTTTCAATACTAGGTATGGACATTATGAGTTCACAATAATGTATTTTGGTCTTACCAATGCTCTTGCAAGCTTTAATCAACTAATGCATGATATTTTTAAACCTTACCTAGATGATTTTTCTTGGTTTTCTTTGATGATATCTTAATCTATTCTAAAGATGAGGTAGATCATGAAGAGCACTTTCATAAAGTATTACAACTCTTACAGTAGCATCAACTTTATGCTAAGAAAAGTAAATGTACCTTTTGCTCTCCCCAAGTTAGCTATCTTGGCTTTATTATATCTTCCAAGGGTATCTCAATGGACCCCAACAAAATCAAGGACATTGTAGAATGTCTTACTAACGTCATTGAAATAAGGGGATTTCTTGGGATCACAAGATGGTACCAAATATTTGTCAAGGATTATTCTCTTATTACAGCACCTTTGATAGAATTATCGAAGAAAAGAATGAGGATTGAATGGAGAGAAGAAAACAAGGCCAGTTTTGCAAAGTTAAAAGCCAAGTATCAGCCCCTATTCTTAAGCTTTTTGATTTCAGGAAAGTGTTTGAAATTATAGCAGATGCTAGAAAGCTCACTTTAGGAGAAGTCCTTACTCAAGAAGGTAGGCCCGTAGCATATACTTCTCGAAAGATCAAGGATTATGAGAAGAATTACCCTACCCATGACTTGGAACTCTTAGCATTCCTCGATGCATTAAAGTTATGGAGACATTATCTTCTCAATCGCAAATTTTAGTTAGTCATTGATCATAAAATCTTGAAGTGGATCTTTACACAACCCAATCTCAACATGAGGCAAAGGAGACGGATTGAACTTCTTCAATAATATGACTTTGACATAAAGTATAGACCTGGGAAGGACAATGTAGTCGTGGATGGACTTAGCTCCTGCAAAGCTTTCCTTAATGCTATCTCTAAAGCTAATACTCCTATCTGAGAGTGACTTAAGGAAGCATCCTTGAGAGGCCCAAATTATCAGTAATTACCTTTGCAGATTCAACAAGGCATAACACCTAAAGCAAAGAATATATTGAAAAAGGATTACTCTGTTCAAGAGGGATGTTTTTTTTTTGGCAAAGGATTTGTGTACCTAAGGATCCATTATTGAAGAAGGAAATCTTATTTGAGGCTCATGACAACCTAGCATCAGGACACCCTGGGTATGCAAAGACCCTAAATGTTGTTAGAAGTAGATACTTTTGGACAGGTATGAAGGGAGATGTTCTTTGCTATGTGAAGCAATGTCTCTCTTGCCAATGGATTAAAGATGAAAGAATCAAACTACCTAGATGAATTCAACCCGTTGATATACCTCAAATGAAATGGGAATGTATCAGTATGAGTTTTGTTACCGGATTACCCATTGTTGGAGGCTAAGATTCAATATTTGTTGTTGTTGATATGCTCATTAAGGTAGCTCACTTAATGCATGTGCAAACTACCTACACTACTTTTGATATTAGTCAAATCTTCATGAAGGAGATCTTTAGACTTCATGGTCTACCTAAGAGAATTGTCAGCGGGACAGGGATGCAAAATTTACCTAAAAATTTTGGAATTCACTCTATCAAGCCATTGAAAAACAGAACCGTGTTTTAGCACAGTATATCATCCTCAGACAGATGGTCAAACTCAAAGAGTAAATCAAGTAATTGAAGACATTCTTAGAGAATATTGTTCATAGCAACCAAAGAAATGGAAACAATATCTTCCTTTGGTTGAATATTCCTATAACGACTCTGACCATAGAAGCATAGGCATGTCACCATTTAAGTCTCTTTATGGTCAAAATTTTTTGGCTCCGTTAAACTTTTCAGACCCTACCATCAAGGTAGAAGCCTCAAATAGAATGCTCGAAGACATGAAAGCTCAGACCATGGCGATTTGTAAGGATATTCAGGCTTCTCAAGATAGATAAAAGCATTATGCAGATAAGAGGAGATCAAAAAAAATCTTTAAAGAAGAAGACAATGTATTCCTTAGGGTTAGGCCCAATAAAAGAAATCTGTCCTTGGGAAAGTACAAGAAGATCTGCCCAAGATACTGTGGATCCTATGAGATTGCCAAAGTGATAAGTGATCAAGCTTACAAGTTAAAGCTACCCTCTAACCTCAAAATTCATGATGTCTTCCATGCTAGTCTATTAACACCTTATGTTCCTAACCCCAATCAGCTTTTGGATACCAAACAAATAGTTGTTCTTACCCAAGGAATCCTTGAACTTCAACCTAACTATATCCTAGAAACTCGAGAGAGAAAACTTAAGAATAGAAGCATCATCAAACACCTTGTCAAATGGAAAGATTTCCCTGAAGAAGATGCAATGTGGAAAGACGAAACATCTCTCCTTAAAGATCATGCGGACATTTTGTCATAATAAAACACCGGAAAAATGTCATTAACTTCTTCTATGTCTGAGCATTCTGAAGCCACCTCCCACTCTGAGTCGTTGTCACTTTGCACCTCAAAACAAATTTCCTCATGCGATTGCTTGATACCAAAGCGATGTTCAGCTACTCCCATTGCAATGTTGGTTGGAGCATGCAACAATCTCATATTGCAAAACACATATATCAAATCCTCGGGTCATTTTGGTTGTAATCTATTTCTCTTTTTAGTGTAGGAAGTTAAATGCAAACCAATTTCTCTCAGAACTACCACTTGAAGTAGCAACAGATAATACTCTAACAGCTACATGTTGCAGTTCTATCTTTTCTCCAATATATTATTTCCACCACATATTTGCATTGAATTTTTTTGAGGGCATCAATGTGCCAAGGATCACCAAACATGCCAACCATATTTGCATAGTCAATGCGTTGATGAAATGCATCTTTTCTCCCTTTGGGCCCTAAGAGTTGCATGCAAATAACTTTGAAACCACGCATCACTTGAGAGTTTGAGTATTGTTCATGGAGCTGAAATTTTGGATCCAAAATAGATGCTACACTGTGTAATGGCGTGTGCATTTGCATCCATTGAGATTCTGAACATGAAACCAAAAATGCTTTGTCTCTACTAGTGTAGCCTTAAAAGTCCTTGAACTTTTCAATGGCTTCTGACATATACAAATACACCTTTCCAAAGACAAAAGAATCTTTATCCACCAAGCACAAAAAGTCCACGTTGACAACCTTTTCCACATTTCTCTAAAACAAGAATTGACGAGTTGATGAACCCTTAATGTTGTAGCTTGGTAGCTGGGATATTTTGGTAAGCCATGCATCCATTGCATGTTGGCAACTATCTCCACCAGAGCATGTCAAGTATCTTTCAATGTTGATGACACATAATATACAACATCCTTCGAAGCAGTAATGCATCTAATCCAAAGAGAAATTATATCGATGATATTGGAAGAGAGATATCTACAAATTAAACACTTCATCATGCTTTTGATAAACAGTGGTTATACATGCTGCATTTGAAGTGGACGCAAGCGTTTTTGGCATGTGGTATTCCATTCAATGTAGTGTGTAACCCTATCTTCAAAGATGCATCAAGATGAGAATTGCCAAAAAAGGATTTGTGATGTTGGATTATAACAAAAGATCATAGAGCATGTTGACAAAGTCAAAGATGAGGTAGAAAGCACATTGGTGCACCCAAAGTGTGTGAACCTCAACAAAGGGAACAGGCACTGATGTATATGCTTCTAGATGCATGGCAGAGGGCTAGAGTAGATGGGAAGAGCCTGGGTAGACAAGTGACAATGGAGATGTATGCTTTATGTGGTTTTTTAGACCATATGGGCTCTAGATAGGGCCTAATAGGGTGGTAGATGAATAATATCTGAGGTGATGGTTCTTGGCTTGGATATGTCGAGCTTGAAGTGTTGAAGGAGTAGGTCTAGATGGCTTGTCAAACGGAGCCATGTTGTGCAAGATACGGGGCTTTGAAGTTGGAAGTGATTGCATATCCCAGACGGATAGGCCAAGTGATGCCTGGTAGTCCAAGCCATTACGAAGCTATGGGTGTGTAGTGCTTGATTCATGGAGCCTGCTGCTATTTTCAAATTGGCAATCTGAGTCTCAAATGTCAAGTTATTAGCAATCAAATTTTCACCGAGGGCCAAGTTCGTGCCTATTGATTGCCTCGGTAGATGTGTCTAATGATTCCAAGGTTTGCCAAGGATTGTATGCATTCTATGCTGTGTATGACGGTGTCTCAAACAAAATATAGACCGAGAAGATGCAGACTGTTGAAGTTGGTGACGATTTTGCCAGTGGGAGGGGCTCAAATGATTTTTTGTCAATTTGACGCATCAATTAGCGAGCCCAAGGTAACCCAAATGCAGGGAGAAGGAGTGGAGCTCTAGCCCGGGTAGTCCGCTTTTGACCATGCTTCATAGATTGAGAAGTGGAGCTTGGAGTGATGCAATGCAGTGAAAAGAGGGCCAAAAAATTGAGGTTTTATGAAGTTTGTGAAGGTTTTTCTTGAATTCTAGGAGACTTGGAGGGAAAGAGAGACGAGGTCTTGCCATGTGGCACCTCCTTAAACCCACATGCACAGTAGAAGGCAACATGAAGAGGGGTTATATCCTTGGCATGGCCATTACCATAGGCATCACGAGTTGAGTTGGAGAGCTTGCGAGTTGGGGACTATGGCATCCATGGACGGTGGTCCTTTGGGCGGATTTGGGTGCTGCTTGGGCGGAAACCCACCGTATTTTGGCGCCTTCAAGCTAACACAGGTGGTGGTGGCACACTCTGAGCAATGGCCACTAGCCAAGCACTGTAGCGTGGTCAATTGATGATGTGGCATATTCATTGCGCGTGGCCGGGTTCACACGCCCAATGGACAAATCATTTGTGAGGGCTACAGTGGGAGCACTAAAGGCTTTGTTGGTGACCCAGTTAAGGGAGAATTCATGTGCAAGTAAGGGTGTTGAAGGGGGTGGCCTATTACATGCCATGCAAGGCTAAGAATAGCAGAGGTTGGCAAGAATAGAAAAAAGGGTTTTGACCGAAAATAGAAGGAGGTCTTTCCCACACCCTTGAGGTGAAGGAGGAGAAGAAGCGAGGTCTTCCTTGAAGGACTGAAGTGAGCTCTCAAGGAGGGAGGAGCGGGATTTTTTTGCACAAGGGAATATCAATGAGGAGTTGCCAGGCAGGAGGAGTCCAAGAGGGAAGAGTGTTTTTGGACAAGCTTGAGGCAAAGCTTGCAGACAGATTTTTTTAAGCCAATGAAGACGACGTCAAGGGCCTTTTTCCTATCTCTCTAAGCAAGGAGAGTTGCACAAGTGGTGAAGCCGAAATTGCCAATTTTCTTGTTGCTCGAGGCTGCCATGCTGAGCCATATGTTATCAAGGTTTCATGGATGTTTGTAGAAGGTTTTTTGGTCGCAGTTGAAGCAAAGCATATTAGTTTCTTGTGCTGTTTCTTCCCCTTTTAATCCTTCTTCTCTTTCTTTGTTCCAACTGTGTGGTGCTAGTGTTCGAGATGTGTGTGCCTCCCCAGGCCTTTGTGTGTGTGAGAGAGAAAGAGAGAGTGGTGTGTGTTGTGGCATGTTCGTAAACACCGATGTGGATTGTTGTCAATTGTGTGAGTTTTGAAGGTGAACTCTAGTGGATTGGGGTGGAGTGATTATCCAGGGCTATAGAGAGGTAGATTACTTGGGTTTTGGTTGTGTTCCCTCTCCCCTATCCATCTTCAGGTGCCCCCACTGAGGAGCGTTGATGCTCGGATTTGAAGGTTAAAGCGGTGTTTCAAAGCTAGCAATAAGCGGTTGGCGGATGGTCGAAATATTTGGTGGTTGTGTTTGAAGATAGCAAAGATGATGGAGCCAAGCTTTGGCCCCATATTTACAGATGTTGAAGACCCTGAAGATTGGTTAGCAGATTTTAAATTGTGGATGCTTTCGATGCATATGTTGATAGATGCGGAAAAGCTACAAACGGTATCATTGTTAATGTGTAGACGAGGAAAGGTTTGGTACGATGATTTGAAGGATGATGGTTGAAGTTCATGGCATGGATTACAAAGGCAGATTCTGGAGCGGTTTCAAGAAGTGACCCCCTCGACAGAGGTTGATGCAAAGCTGAAAGCGGTGTGCCATGATGTAAGTAAAGGATTTTTTTTTTCTTTGAGAAGTTTGAAACCTATTGGAAACAATTAGAGATTGCCACTGGGGTGAAAGGCGATTAGTTTTTGAAATTGTCAAAGTTTCTTGAGTGCTTGCATCCACATTAGGAAAGTTTTGAACTCATTTTTGGGCCTTTTAAGAGTGCCACATCATCAAAGTTGTACAAAAGAAAGCAACCCGGTAGACCCCTCTAAATATTTCTCAGAACCCCATGATATGACCTATCATTGGAAAGCTTTTAAAAAATGGATTCTAAAGAGATAAGGTCCAAAAATTTTGGATGAATTCTATGAAAGTTATGCCATTTTTTTTCAATCAACCAATTTTTGTTACCGTTACGGTAATCTAAAATCACCTTTTTCTAGATCTATATGAAGGTAATGTCCGATACATGCATGCTATATATCAATAGATAGCATTTGAAGAGTAGATTCTAAATATCCAACCTCCGACAAGTTTGGATCTTATTTACAAAAAAAATTACCGATCCCCACTTTTTGAAAGCTATGCCACATCAACAATTCTTACAAGGCCCAAAAATGAGCTCAAAATTTTCCTAATGAGGATCAAAGATAAGGTGGAAGACGGTGCTAATACCTATGAATACATGGTGTATATGGCCAAGATGAAGAGAAAAAAGGTGAAACAGAAGCTGGAGCTAGGTTTGCTGAAGCCTACAGATTATGTGCCCATTGCAAAGCTAGCAGAGTATTCTATGGTTCAACCAAAGGCAGTGCCAGTTGTGCAAAAGCTAAAGCCCTTTGAGGTAAGGCCAACAATTGATTATGTTCCTTGGAGGTTTCCAGTTTATAATGTACATGTGCCAGTGATGGATGAGCTTGTCAAAGAGGATAAGATCCTTTGTTAGCAGCAAGCTAACCCATGTAACATTTTTTGGGAGCTTTATGGTAAAAACAATTAGTCTTTTGATAAATTGGTAATATTGTAATTCCTATTTGTCAAGTGGATATTGTAATCTATGAGCCGGATCTATAAGCTTCTAGATTGTATCAATATATGCTTAGTTAGAGCTCTCAAATGATTAGTTGTTGACCAAAGAAACCTTGGCTAAGGTATAAAAGCCAATTTTGTAAAGTTATTATTAAGTTTCTGGATAAAAAATACACAGCGTGAGCTAACAACGCACACTTCTCTCCTTCTCATGCTTCCATCTCGTCGGTTGTCACATTGTAGTGTCGTCTGTTATGTTGCAATCATAGGTAAGAGCTCTACGCATTGACGTAAACATATCATGGTATATTATAGCTTCTGGCATCGTTGACACGCGCCCTAATTTCATCATAAGTAGGAATTTAAGCTAAGAAATCACAAAATAAGCATAGGTGGGGTATTGGGGCATCATTGCTAAGCATTTAGAAGCATTCGGGGTCAAAAATGACATGGTCAAAATCTCACTGTTATTAATCATCGCATTTTTTCACTTTATCAAAAGTGATTTGAGACCCTAAGAATGCGTGCTTAGGTCTTTTATACTTGTTCTAGAAGTTTCATAACATTCTAATATCATTTGATGCTATAACGACTATGGTTTGTTTGTCGCGATTAGTGACTAGCTTTTGATGACTTAGGTCATTTGAGTGTAGCTTGTGTTAGATGCGAGCGTCTATTTTTTTCCAAGAGATTGACACCCTCATGTAGCCTCTATGCACTAGTTGAGTTAGCTTTGTCCCATGGATTGACAATTATGTTCGTGGTTCTCGCTATGTCTGCAATAAGATAAGAGTGAGGTTAAGAAACCCATCCACATTTGGCACCGTTTCCGGGGATTGAATAGATCTAAACTAGGGAAAACAAGAGCGTCTAGGATAGTTGTCCTTTAACTTCCTCTAGAACCACCTAGAGTTAAAATTTCTCTTAAAAATCGTATAGCTTAAGAGTGTTGTCTTTTGCTATGTAGAGGTAGCTTGGGAGTAGACTGTACTTGCTAAGTACCTTGTAGGATTGCAGGATTAGGTAAGGATTTTGAGAATGATTGATGGACAAGACAAGTCTTAAGATCAAAGCTCAGAAAACCATAAAAAACAAGAAAACAAGTGTTTGTGAACACCTTCCACAACCCAATTGCAATAGAACCTAAAGGTAGGGTAAGTAGAATCTGAGTTGGATCTCAAATCATTGCTCACTCCAAAGGAATTGTCTGTGAGTTCTTTATGTGAAGTTGTAGAATTTCAGGTCTACTGCTTGAAACAACATCAAAAGACTGTCAACCATTGAATCTGGTTGCAGCTTATGCTCATAAAAGTTGTATCAACCAGTGGGTAAGCATAAGGATGCATTTGAGGTAAATTTTCAAGAGTTTGCAAAAACTCAAATTATTTACATTTTATTGAGAATTTAGGCCAAATTAAGTTTTGACTTGAATCAAAGGCTTAAAACATATCACAAAAAGACTGACCATTGAAAAATTGCAAAAAATGTTCATTCAGGCCAAAAGTAAATAATTATGATTATTCACTTTTAGCTAAAAAAATAATCAAGGTTGATACCAAAGACTCTATGCATGATTACAAACATCTTTTGTGAAGGTTGATACCAAAGACTCTATGCATGATTACAAACATGTTTTGTGAAGGCTCATAGAGTTTGGATCACAAAACAAACCAAAAACTTGATAAAAGCTGAAATCTATACTAATTGTCGAGAGATTGAGTTTGACTTGATAAATCTTGTTCAAATTTAGTGAAACTTGACTTAGAGGCTTAGTTTAAGGTGTAGAACATGTGTGTATGCTAGAATTTACCATATGTAAATAATTGTGATTATTTACTTTTGTCATATTTTCAAATATTTTTGGCCAACCAAGCATACCACATGTTCTATCATGTTGTATTGACCACATCAAATTTGGTGAAATTTGGATTTGTAAAGCAAAAATTGTGGCTAGATTTGTAAAGTCACTCTATAGACACAAAACTGTGACAAATTGAGTAGAGTTTATCCAAATTTGGTGAAACTTTTCTAGGGAGTTTAAGTTGAGTTGCTTTAGCTATTTATATCAAAAAAGAAGTAAATAATCGTAATTATTTACATCTGCTCTAGAATTGAGATTTTTTGCACAATTGTGTAAACCACAAGGTCAAGCATATCAAGTAGAAATTTGGTGAAATTTGGATCACAAAAGTGAGACTTAAGCCAGATTCTTGAAAACTGGGTGTGGACACTTAACAGTTGATAACTTGAACAAATTTTGTTCAAATTCAATGAAACTTGTCAAGAGACTACAACAAGGTGTTTATATGGAAAAAAAAACCTAAAAAGTGAGAAAATTTGAGAAAAGTAAATAATCAAATTATTTACTTTTGAGCCCTATAGACAAGATATTGAACTTTTGAACTTGTACTGTGTTAGAACAACATAATACAAGGCCAGTGGTCAAGTTTGGGTTCCATCATATCCAAATTAGTACATGTTGACTCAGTTTCTAGGTTGTAGATTAGTCCTTTAGCTCTTTGCAAGTGTAGAATTTGGAAGTCTCATTTGCTGACTCACTTAGCTCATATCAAGGTGATATACATAGACCAATCACAATAGTTAGCAAAAATTCTACAGTCTTTGAGAGAAAAAAACTAACTTGGTTAAAATTGACACAGGAACCAGGTTGCAGGAAAAGAAATGGGATCTTGATAGGAGTTGAGTTCAAGTCAAGTGAAAAAACAGATGAAAATTCAATCTACTGATAAGTACTCTATCCATGGCTTAACAAGTCTATATGAACCTTAGTTGTGGTCGTATACTAGAAAATCAAGACATATTTGGAGAGACAGCTAGTAGGGTATCTAGTGAAGAGAGTGTGAATCAAGGTGATCACTTGGGCACTATCTTTAAAGAATTCCCAGACACTTATTCAGACTCAGCATCTGAAATGTCTTCCTATTTAACTCAGTCGGGAGCCGTGACTACAGTCGATGATGTAAGAACATACTCACCTTTTATAGACTAATGTCCACGGAGCTCGGGTTTACCTGGATCCTAATGAAGAGTATTCCATTCACATTGATGACCATGACATAGATTTTGAAGAGGAAATAAGGGAAACAAACAAGGAAAAATGTATATGGTTAAAATGAGACTCTGTATGGAAAAGTTGAAAATCCTGATGTGATAGACAAATGGGGGTTAGAAGTGAATACAATAATTTTGGATATGGTAGCAAAAGAAGGATCACCAACTTTAGAATTTGAGGGATACAATCAAGTTGTCTGAAACCTTTGAAACGAACTAATTATCTTAGTATTGGAGTCTATTGTTGGGAGGATAGGAACGTCAAGGATCATTTATGGACCTCTCATACCAAGCCAAGGCAATTAACACCCATGAAGATCATCTATATCTCAAGATCAAAGACAAGGGTTCAACATATTTACCATCTTACCTATTTAGGGATTGTTATAAGAATAACTTTGTTATGTGATGAGTCCTGAGGAGGTAGAACAGACCAGATACCAAGGGTACTCTATAAGAGATTGGATATTAGGGAAAGGACATGATCCTATTCCAAGAGAGGAACTCCACGAGAGATCTTTTGGGAGCAATGTTCAAAAACCCAAACCTACCTCATCACAAAGAAAATCGAGTGGCTTTAGAGCCAGTGTAGGGCTATATGAGTCACTATTTCCAACAGATTGGTTTGAAGGACTCGAGATAGGACCAACTGCCAGAGGAGTTGGAGCTAAGCCAAACAGACGTGTCAAACAAGCTGATTTTCAAACATGGGTCAGAAAATACAGTGGATCTGGAGATCCATATGACCACTTAGCAAGCTTCAAGCAAGTGTTAAGAGCAGAACGCATATTTGATTTCCACACTCAATTTTGGAATGACTTTAGAAGGAAAAGCTTTGACATGGTTCCAAAACATTCCACCAAGGTCAATCATGGATTTAAATACATTAGCTTAGGGATTTGTAGCTGCATGTTTCGAAAACTAGGATCAAGTATAATATGGTAGCTCAAATCTATAGCTTCGGACAGAAACAAGGTGAGTTTGTTAGGGAGTGTGCAACTAGGATGAAGCAATACATTGCAAGATGCCTCAAATTAAAAATACCAGCAGAAGAAAGGTTAGTGTCATTGTTTCTAGAAGGATTGCTAAACAAAGAACTTCATGCTATACTATATAGCAAGAAGCATACGACCCTAGAAGAGTGTGTATTAGATGCTATTGACTTGGGATACAATTGTGATATTTTCAATGAAGGAGATTTCCCTAAGGATATTCAAAGTGAGAAAACAACATCCACAAAACCAACACAAGTGGGAATAGCTGCTGCAGCACCACTTATAGCCATAGAAGACATGCTCAAAAGGATGAACAAAATGAAGAATAATATGCAAAAATCTCCTACGAGAGGACCTGGGCAAGGGATACCTCAACAGGGCCAACCAATTAGGCCGCAAACATGGTGTTCTATTTAGGGTAAATGGACAAACCACAAGACCAATGAGTGTTATTATCGACCAAAGAACGATGGAAATGTTCAATATGTGTCTATGAGACCACAAGGACAACCCATGTATATATATCAACCTAATATGGCCCGAGCACAAAGACCATTGATGGGAATGGAAAGAACACAAATAGTGTTGGGTCAAAAACCTCCATTTCCTAGACATAATGCAATGTTTTTAAAGTACATGCATTCAGAAGGAGTCATAGATGAACAAGCACTAGTGCCTGTTACACTTATGTTGAGCCTAGTCCATCTATAGTAATGGTAGAAGGAGAGTATAATTCACATCCACCTTCAATGGAAGAACGTGTGACTTATGCTACACCATAGCTTACTCCAATGTACTTTGTAGCTAATCAAGGCATTAGAACTCCAATGGTAAGACACATGATTAAGCCAAAGATTGAAAACTGCCATAATTGTGGGACAGATGATCATTGGAAAAATGAATGTCCAGAACCTAATAAGAACATTAAGCCAGTTGAAGCTTTTTGTACACAATGCTGCAAAAAAGGAGGACACTTCCCTGAGAAGACTATCCAAAAAATATGTTGAGCAAAGAAAAAGCAGTGGTGAATGTAGTCCTAGTGAAACCTAGTAGCTCTGTGGAAAATGAACATATTGTTCCAATCAAGGTGATCACTAGAGTCCACGCTAAGAAAAAGAAACATAACTCCTCTGATGAATCAGAGAATACTAAAAAATCCTCTCAAAAGACCAAGAAAAGAAGAAGCCAAAGGTATGAGATGAGAAAACAGAAACAAAAGGACAAAATTGAGGAAAAATCCAAGAAATCATTCCAAGAAAAAGTGAAAGAAACTGGGAGTGAAATCAAGGAAACCACAATAAAATCTGGAGGATCAATTTTGGTAAACAAAATTTTTGAACCAATCAATACAGCTTGGAAGCTTTTCAAGCGGGACTTAAAGCAGGCCAAACATGGAAAACAAATGGAAAAACTATCCTTCTCCAGATATGGAAGTAGCTAAGCTTGAAGCTTATCAAAATTTGGTAACAATTACTCAAGAAATGCTGGAAAAACAAAAACTCACGCTTGAGAGTATAACAAAACCAGAAGAGCTTGTGGTAGAAACCAATAAAGAGAAATCTAAAGCGGTGGTAGAACCCACCTTGAAACTAAGGAGCCAAAACTCATAGTGCCTGACACTGAAGATGCTTTAGATGAATTCCATTTGTGGAGGAAGACTAGCCAGGACATTCATGGAAAAAAGTGAGAGAGGTTAATGATGGGAGCATAACTTTGAAATCAGCTCCTATAGAGGAAGGTTGGTTAGACAATTTACCTCTTGATATGGGCATGGATATACAATCCTTGTATGGGGATTGTGGTTTTGAAGCATCGGGAATGTCTAAGCCATTGACTCTAAAAACACTACCCTATTACTAAAGAGACAACAAAGATTAGTCCATAGTGTGCAAAACCACTCAGGTAAAAAGAGCAGAACAGACCCAGAGGTAGAGAACATCCATTCAATCATGTCTACGCCCATTCAATGGACTCTTACCTTGGGAGAACTGTTAAAAATCAGACCATATTTATGGAATGATTTACTAAAAACTCTAGAGAAAGTGGGGATAATAGGGCTAATCTAAAGAAATTTGGGTAAATTGAAACATGAATTGGATAACAAGGAGACTAGATCCGTCCCTATGAACAAAGTTGAAGAGTACTGAAGGGGAAGAAGGAAACACGACCCTTCTGATGAGATATAATGATGTAGAAACCGTGGAATACTAGACAGTGGGGCTGGCATAGCCATAGCCACAAAAATAGTATGGGAATCATGGGGAAAATCAGCCATTAGACAAACTCGAATGAAATTACAATTGTCACATGAATACATAGAAAAACCCCTAGGACTGCTTGAAAAAGTGATACTTAGTTCTTGTGGAATTGATTATCAACATACTTTTGAGATAGTAGACTTTGGGAAGAAAATTAATTATAAAATCATCTTGGGAAGGCCATTCATGAGGCAAGTACAACCTATTTAAGATAGGGGAAACAATTACCTATACTTGAAGCAAGTGGGATCAATCACAAGGGTCAATTTGAAATATCACACTTATAGAGATGTAATGAAAACACACATTCAAGAAGTTGACTCAGTTTCTTTAGCTAGATCAAATCTTCCATCTTGGTTAAACAAACATACACCTATTTGGATGTGTGGAGACTCAAAAAGTGGGAGTTTAAAACGAGAAGAATGTATCTTAGAAAGGGATTTTGCAGATAAATCATATATATCTGAACCCTTTCCAGAGAATTTGTTTGAGGCATTTGAGTGGACTCAAATTTTGGCAACAACGGATGTGTCTGTGAATACGTCTATGCCTACTCAATTTTGAAATGAGGATGGTTATGACATAATTCCCATCTCAACCCTTCACATTGAAGATGAAGTTTAGGAACCCAAGGACTTACTAAAAGCTCAACAAGTCTTTTTTGACCTCTATTATGATGCTACTGACGAGTTTGAAGAACA
The DNA here is from genome assembly GCF_014529385.1 of Adiantum capillus-veneris. NCBI lineage: Eukaryota > Viridiplantae > Streptophyta > Polypodiopsida > Polypodiales > Pteridaceae > Adiantum > Adiantum capillus-veneris. The sequence continues at coordinate 20,069,171 of NC_140958.1, forward strand.
TTCAGCCACATCTGATGATTCTGGGTCAGAAAAAGAACATGTGAGAGCCCACCAACTACTTCTAAAAGGAGGAGATGAAAAGTTTTTTGACTTTCCAAACCAAAAACCAAGAAGATAGAAATAATATAGAAGAAAAAGAGAAACAAAAAACATGAAATCTAGACCTATGCCATCAGTTTCTAGCAGAACATAGTTTTTGATGCAGATAGATGCACATGATTGTATCAAAGACAAAATCACGGTAGATATGCTTCAGACAAAAAACAAGGAACATCAAAACCATCAAGGAAAATGAGAAAGGAAACTCAATCAAAACCTAAGCACCAGGATGATGAATCATCCATGACACGAGTTGAACAAACGGAAAAAATATCAAGAGTTGAAGAAAACTCTAAAGGAGGTGTATACCACTGAAATGGAAACAACCGAGGAAGAGAGTAAAGATGTAATGAGTGTTCCATCCCATTACAAGAAATGTACCCTCCAAAAGCAAAAGATCATGGTTGAACAACCTGTAAGAAAACTAAGAAAACAGGGTGAGTCATATGAAGGACCTGAAAATGCTAAGAGAATAGATTAAGCTAAACTAGGAGAAGAGCCTAGACCTACCTACACTGCGAATGACTTGACTAAAGAAGAAGAAGATATTTTGCTAAGCCTACTGAAAGAATACCATAATATCTTTTCTTGGTCTTATAAACATCTCAAGGAAGTTGATCCGAAAATTTGTCAACATACCATACCTACGAAAGAGGATGCAAAACCAAATAGACAACAGCCATATACTTATAATGAAACATTTGCCAAAAAGATCAAAGAAGAGATAGGAAAGCTCAAGGAAAATTGTGGTGGTACCCAAGAAAAATGCAAAATTAAGAGTATGTTTCAATCTCAAAAAAGTGAATGTAGCCACCAGAGATAAATACCCTCTTCCAATCACCGAGCATGTTTTAGAACGAGTTGCAGAAAAAGAAGCTTACAGATTTTTAGACGGCTTTTTGGGGTACAATCAACTTTTGGCTGATCCCAAAGATTAGCATAAAATGGCAACTGCAACCGAATGGGGTATTTTTGCCTATAGGGTTATGCCTTTTGGGTTAAATAATGCTCATGCTACCTTTCAAAGATTGATGAGCCATGCTTTCAAAGAATATCTTAGGAAGTCCTTCGAAGTATATATGGATGATTTATGTGTACATTCATCAATCAAACCTGATCATTTTGAACATCTCAAAAAGGTATTCAAAAAATGTAGACTATATAGGATTTGCTTAAATCTTGAAAAGTTCACATTTATGGGCAAACAAGAAAACTTTCTTGGACATATAGTGTCTAAAAATAGCATAGTGATCGATATGGATAAAATTCATGCTATTACTGAATTGCCTAGACCGACAGAGGAGTTCATGCTTTCATGGGACATTGTGGATATTATAGATGATTCATTTACATGTATCCTATAATCGCAAAACCCATGTATGGCTTGATTACACTCTTTGTATGGAGTGATGACTATGAAGAATCCTTCATGAATCTTAAACAAGCTCTCACTTCAGCTCCAATATTGAAAGCACCAAATTGAAATAAGATATTCCATATACATGTTGATGCTTTCAATTTTTCCACTGGGTGTATATTAGCTTAAGCAGTAGACGAAAAATTTGATTTTCCCATTTCTTATGCTAGTAGACAGCTAAATGTGGTAGAGAAAAACTATACAACCACCAAAAGAGAAGGATTAGGGATGATCTATGCCGTAAAAAATTATAGACATTACCTATTAGCCAACAAGTTTTGTCTTCTTTGTGGACCACCAAGCTTTATTGTACTTGGTCAACAAGCCATGCAACACAGAGAGAATAGTGAGATGGTTCATCATTCTTTTGGAATTTGATTTCACTGTAGTTGTAAAAAAAGGCACCACACACCAAAGAGCATATCATTTATCAAGGATTATTTCAGGAGAACCACTAAAAGGGGTAGACGATGATCTACCAAATGCATATCTGTTCCCCGTGGAAATGATACCCCGTTGGTGAGAAAATATGGTCTCATTGATGACTATAGCTCAAGTGGATTCTCACATACTATTTCCTATTACACCAGATTTAATTGGGCAATCGGCTATGTATCAGTTACTAGCTAGAAGGCTATACAAAAGAATCAAGATGAAGTATTGCTTTTGTGTATTACTCCTGAGGAGAAAACCCAATACCTAAGTCAAGTACACATTACCATAGTAGGACTTCACTTTGCGAAAGACCAAACTATGCAATGGATCATGAGACTTGGAGTATTTTGGCCAACTATGAGGAGTGATGTTCACCCTTTTGTGAAAAACTGTCTTCAATACCAGAAACAAACACCCATACCTCATGTGACGTTCTTTCAAATCTCACTAGTTTCTAAGTGGAGTAACTATATAGTTACCTACTTATCAAGCAGAAATTTTTTGGAGGATATTAGTAAACGCCACCAAAGAGCTATTGAAGTTGAAGCAAGAGACTATTCTCTTATTGGAAACCAATTGTATCAGAGAGGAAACGATCAACAATTGCATCTCTATACACATGAGGATGAATATATACCAGAACAAGCACATGTTGGATTAGTTGGAGGTCACTTTTCTAGTGAAACCACTGCAAGAGCAATTCTAAAGGCAGGCATATGGTGGCCAACACTTTTTGCGGATGCCAACAAATATGTTTAAAGATGTGATGCATGCCAATGAGCAAAAATTCCAACCAAGGCCAATGATGGGGGCTAGAGCTTTTGCAAAATGGGGCATATATTTTTTTGAACCAATACAACCACATGCTTATAGAACTCAAGCTCAATATATCATTGTAGCTATTTACTATTTGACCAAGTGGACAGAGGCTAAGGCAACCAGGAAGAATGATGCTAGAACCATAGCCACATTCTTGAATGAGAATGTATTCACAAGATATTGACTTCCAATAAATATTGTCAGTGATAGGGAAATTCATTTCCTCAATGAGGTAATCCAATATCTTTTGAATGAATTTATGGTCATCCATAACAAATACGCTCCCTATCATCCACAAGCAAATGGACAAGCTGAACACACGAATAAAATTCTTAGCTTGATATTGACTAAAGTGGCTAGTTCAGGACAAACTGACTGGGTTGAATCTACATGCCTCTCTATGGGCTTATAGAGTTTCATTCAAGACGGCTTTAAATGCTACACCCTTTAATCTTGTTTATGGTCTTGATGCCATACTACCAATAGAATTTCTATTGGCGACACTAAGGGTAGCTAAAGATCTTGAGTGGACTGGACACAAATTGTCAAAGAGGCTTGAAGATTTAGAAAAAGCTTGATGAACAAAGGCTAACAATAATAGCTCACATCTATGCACAAAAATGGAAGCAAAAATACTTTTTTGATTCACATCTAGTCACAAAATCCTTCAAAAAAGGGGACCTAGTTTTAGTTTATTCCTTTAAGCAACACATTTCCAAATTCAAGAAAAAGAGAATGGATTGTTTGTTATTGAAGATGTATCTCCAAGTGGAGCAGTTAAGTTGTCCGCTATAGATGGTGAACCAATGGCTAACTGGATTAGTGGATGTCATTTAAAGAAGTACCATTTGCCACTAACCAATGATTTGCTAGAGAAAATGCATGCAAGAAAGTAGAGAAAGACCAAATGACAGCAAGTTATTGATGAAGCTCAAAAGGAAGCTTGGCTTTGAGTGCTCAAGAGGAAAACTACTTTCAGAAATCAACAAACACCTATTCCCATCAACACTTTGGAACCAGATGAAAGACTATGGAAATCACAGAATTATGCAGATATCAACGGATAATGAATGGTTGGATGGAACTGACCTTCACATCACAGGACAAGTGAACAATCATAGCACAAATGCATCGATAGATATCGGAGCTCGAATGAATCCAGTCAGTTATTTCACTTACAAAAAAGCTACGAATCAGTCTTTAGCATCAGGAATATGTGCTATCAAAGGATGCAACAAAAACCGAACACTGGCATTGAGAGTGGTTAACTTGAATGTGATAGTAAATGGATTTTCATGCCCTCATCAATTTGTATGCATACCAGATGAACATATGAATGAAATGATGATTCTTGGAATCTCATGGATGCGGACATACAAGGCAGTATCAGATTGGGACACCAATCAACTCAAGCTATCACTTAAAGGAGGACAACTTTTAGTTCCAATTGCATCAAGCAAAGAGGAATGGAAAAGAGGTCGCCCACAAAAGAAACCAGGGAATAATCAATCTATGTCATCCTCTTGACAAGCAAATGCTACAAGTAGCATGCAAGGAGCTAGGCAAATTTAGGTACCAAAAGAAAAACTCAAGGACAATCCGTCTCAAATTTGGGTGCCCAAAAACTCAACTACCATACTGAAGAAAGTCTCATATCTAACAACTCAGGGAAAAGCATCTTTCAAAAGAGAAACTAACACTAGATGGGTTTGGAAACCAAGGAGCATTTATCTTCTCCACAAACTGTAAAGCCGATGAATCACTCGAAGGTTAAATCTCAAAAAACTCCACCACGACAGCTCATCAACGGAAAAACAAAATACCAATGGAGAGTTAAATCTCAGCAACCGTCATGATTGATACCACAACTCAAGAAATCAGTGTACCAAAGCATCCATATGGTACAATCAGGCAAAGAGCACATAAATTACAAAATCTTCTATTTAGTAAACATCAATAAGAAACCTCGACCACGGAAACCTTTGATTTAACTACTCAAGACCCAACTCTTGCACCGTATACTGGTTTGAATTGCATTGACCTTTAAAGAATGATAGACCCAACCACGGCTATGCATAGACACGATTGCTCAACCCATGCACACAGTCGTCCTGGAATACTCCATCTAGGAGGGGTGAAAGAAAAATTCATTAATTAAGGGCAATATTTGAAGAGGGAGGAAAAAGCTAGATGTTAATGTGTGGTTTTTTATAAAATTACCTAATAATTCCCTTCAAAATCATCAAAAGGGGAATTTGAGCTAATAACATCTCCCCAATGAGTGTAAATAGTGTATATACTATCAAACCTTACATAAAAAAAGAGATTTTTTGCTTATTTATATTAATTTTTTGTGATATTGAAGCTTAAAAATGAAGAAATCCATCGAAAAGTAATAAAATAATATTTTTCAATGGATTTTCTTAATGGTTGATTTTTCAATTTTCTTTTTTAGTATATTTTATTATTCTTTTTGATTTTTTTAATAAATAGATCAAAAATTAATAATAAATAGCAAATGAGCTCAGATGGAGAAACTGAAGATACGTTGATGATCAGAAGAACAAGACAGACAGGCACAAAATTCTCAATCAAAACGACCAACGGAAGCAGGAGTCCTAAATTAGGCCGTTAGAGCCTGTTTTTGCAGAATGAGCTAACGGAGTCTGATCGAGGAAATTTTCGAGTCTAACATAGGTTTCACGGCCTAGTAGGACTAACAAGGTAATTCGAGGAAAAGTAGTTTGGGAAGTTCGAGTAAAGATATCTTAGGTAGCCTAAAATCACCTCATTTCCACTAGTCACTCTTGGAGAAGAGCTCTCTACCTTCTTCGTGTGCGATATTCGGAGCCCCTAGACAGTAAAACACTTCCATATCATTAGATGACCATTCAACAGGGGTCGAGGGGGTCCCAAACTAAATCGTCTAGGTTTTTGCCACATGCTAGAATTGAATTCTGACTCCATGGGAAGCTTATGGACAAGGTCTATACACAATGTACCTAGATGGTTTCAAGAAAACAGTCAAGGCAAGCTCTCTAACAGCAGAAAATAGCTCAAAGACTACAAAGCATCAAATTTGACATATGGAGTCAAATTGACTCCAAACGAGCCTAAACTGGATGAGCAGCATCAGGACTATGTAGCGGACAAGTCCATAGCTCCAAAAGTCACCAAACAACTCTACACACCAACTAGTAACAAAAATTGATGATTTCAGAGTCGACAAGAGCACGAGGTGATGCCGACATGAGAAAATCTCACCAAACTCATTTTAGGACTTGTTTTAGATGTAATGAAGATGTGTAGGTCTGAAATTATCTTTTCAAGCAGAAAATGCAACTGTTGTTAATAACTGCATTATTTACTTCTGTGCACAATTGGTTTAAAAATCATCATTTTGCTTCATCTATCACTTGTACACATCTACCTCATGCCACATGCCAAATATAAGCCCAAAAGATCAAGTAAATCTTAGATTTTGTCAAAAAGCACTGAAAGCTCTTCATCCCAAATTTTGAGTTTTTTGTCATATTTTTTGATCCCAAACCTTCCATATTTCACACAGAGGGTCTATAGTATGTTTAGAACCAATTTGCAAGAAAAAATGTCCAATTTGATAAAAAAATGATAATAATCGCAATTATTTATATTTTTGCTAGAATGAGCTCAAATTTCATCTTTGATCGTATGAGACCAAAATACATGATGTGACAAGCCCACCAATCAAGTTTGATCACATTTGGATCTCAAAAACCCAAAATCCCTTCATATCTATTGTTTCATAGTCTGAAGACTAAATCTGGCACCATTTCCACCCTGTACACTCAAATGAGCCCACACTTCACTCAGAGTATTTAAATCACATGTTCTTCAATCCTGTGAAGTCAAAAATGCAAAAATATGGCAAAATTCCCTTGCTGTAAATAATCGTGATTATTTACTTTGCTTGCAATTTTTGCCTGGATTGAATGGTTATGATCTTTACATGTTTTTATGCATCTATGCATGCTCCAAAATTAATTTGAATCAAAACGGACATCATTTGCCAGCAATTCAAACACAGGATATTTCAGAGCGGAATTCGTAGAATTTTCTAGCTTTTAAACTGTATTCTCCTAATAGGTGCATGGCAATCTGCTGAGAAAGCAAAGAATGGAGTAAACCAAAAAAAAAACTGCAACAGCTGCCACCATATCAGTTGAGCCGAGTTCAGTGAAAATGGCAAAAGTAACCTACCTGTCAAAAGAACAGCTTGAGGAGCACAAAACTACAGTTTTCACCGGTAGGTTTAAGAGTGAAGATGGAAATCGCGTAGAGTTACAGATGCTACCCAAGCTGGTCTATGATGTAGCCACAAAGCCAACAACAACAAACGAAGCCAACAGAAGGTTAGGACTTTGAGAATTTTATGATCAAGATCCATGTGGAGTAGACTTCCAAAGAGATTATGAATTATTTTCAACAATCAAAGGGGATGGATCTGCCCAGATCACAGATGAGCAAGGACAAAAAGTCAAAGTGGTCATTAACAAAGACATAGTGGCTGAAGCACTAAAACTGCCCATTGAAGGTATGACAATGAGGGCTAGAAATAGGAAGAAAGCTAGTACATTCACAAAGGATACAGTTGCTGCCACCATCTCCGACCTTATTCTAAAGCAAGTGGAGGATCTCGCCCGTCTCTATCACCAACACTTCCACTTCCTCGCAAAGAGACCACCAAGATACACTACTCCAAATCATGAAGTTTCAACCACCTTCATGCAGGTATTGAAGTCAATAGCAAGAAAAACAATAGATTATGCACAGTATGTGCTTACAACACTCAAGAGCACAAAGAAGGAAGGAAGAGTAACATATCTGGGAGCTCCAAAAGTTCTAACTCAAATCGTATACCATGTTATTGGGATGGACGATAACTTGTCGCCAGCCTCAGATCACAATACATGGATAGTCACAGCTCAAGCCTCTCCACGAGCCACCAGGTAAAAAAATAAAATAATGTATAAATCAAATGAAAAATGTGCAGAAAGCTCACATGAAGCCCTAGCAGTGAAGAGAGTTCTGACAATGAAGAAAAAAGGGCAAGGAGAGAAGAAATGAAAATAAAAGTAGTGGCCGCCCATCAGAAAGAACCTCAACAAAAAAAAGGAAGGTTCGAAAGAGAGAAATAATCTTATGAATGAAGTCGACAAGCTGTAGGAGAGAACCCAGAATCATGGAGTCTAAGGAAAATCAAGGGTCCTACAACCAAGAACCCTAAGAAGATCCAAAGGATCTGCTAGAAAGAATGTATGCAGAAGCCGAAGCCCTAAAGATACAAGAGGCTTTAGAAGCGCAAAGAAAAGCGAGAGAAGAGTCGATTTCTCACAAACACAGTAAGTAGAAGCTGCAAAACCGATTGAACCACAACAAGAACAGGAGGAGATGTCACCAAGGCCACCCTCACCCTCTACCAAACAAGATGATCAACCATTTCCTACTCCAAGCACTTCACCAACTTACAAATCAGATGAGGCAAGGAAACAAAAGGAGATGAGAAAAAAGAGGAGGAAGCCACTCAAGAACAGCCCAAGGAAAAAGACAAAGATGAGGTTGAACCTTCTACAAAACCAAGCAGAATCAGTTGAACCATCTACAAAACCTCAAGCAGAATCAGTTGAATCATCGAAAGAGCCCCAAGCCAAATCGGCTGGACCTTCTAAAAAGCCTCATATAGAATTTGAAGAATAGGAAACAACGGATGAACTTATCATCCAAGTTAATGAATATGCAAAGCAGATGCAGCTGACGACGGTGATGGCTCGTCTTCAAAATCCACGACCATGAGAACTAGTCCCAAGAGGGAAGCATTATAAAAAAACTAAATTAAAAAAATGTTTTATTTGTTTTGTTGCAGGTTGTCGCCACCACCCCCCTCCTTGTCTCAGCACTCACAACGGAGGCTGCCACTCTCTCTCTCTCTCTCTCTCTCTCTCTCTCTCTCTCTTCTCCTTTATCGAAAGAGGCCATCTCTCTCTCTCTTGCTTGGCTACACCTCTGTGTGTGTGTGTGTGTGTGTGTGTGTGTGTGTGTGTGTGTGTGTGTGTGTGTGTGTGTGTGTGTGTGTGTGCGTGCGTGCGTGCGTGCGTGCGTGCGTGTGTGTGTGTGTGTGTGTGTGTGTGTGTGTGTGTGTGTGTGGCAACATGCATTATCATCAACGCCACCAGTAATCTCTCTCTCTCTCTCTCTCTCTCTCTCTCTCTCTCTCTCTCTCTCTCTCTCTCTCTCTCTCTCTCTCTCTCTCTCTCTCTCTCTCTCTCTCTCTCTCTATGTCAGCATGCATTATCGTCAACGCCACCAATAATCTCTCTCTCTCTCTCTCTCTCTCTCTCTCTCTCTCTCTCTCTCTCTCACACACACACACACACACACACACACACACACACACACACACACAACACCACTGTATCACAGCTTGGGAGAAATCCGGAGGTTCTCGCTTCAGCCATTACACAACACACATTGCCCCAAACTACAAATCGCTCTTCTTCTCTGAACGCGGTAACCGAACCCATCCCTACATCCGTGAGCCGATCCCATTGAGTGAGATTCGCACAATTGCCTCCATTCATCTTAGCTCCCATTCTCTACGCTGCAAGACAGGACGTTGGGGTAGTGGCGAGGAGTCTGATCGACTTTGCACCTTATGCCCTCGTCAAGTGCGAGAGAGTGAGTACCACACACTACTTCAGTGGTCATATTTTGACCACATTAGGTCCTCTTTTCCCCATATATTCAGCCATGAGCTCTCCCTACATACCTTCCTCTCCCAACCACAATGTGGACTCTCTATTGCAAGGCTCATTTCAGTCAATTTTGAGCATCAAGAGTCACTTATGACCTCCACTCACACCACATGACATGTTCATTTGGTCCCATAGGTCATATTTGACCTCCAAGGACGATAATAGAACTATCTCTCTCTCTCTCTCTCTCTCTCTCTCTCTCTCTCTCTCTCTCTCTCTCTCTCTCTCTCTCTCTCTCTCTCTCTCTCTCCATGCGCGCGCACGCACACACACACACTCACAAGTACATACACATACATACACCATACGCACCAACAACGCACACACATGGCACGCATGAAAGCAAAAAAAGCAACAAAAATGGACGTTGTCGCATCAACAACAGACACCAAACTCACGTGATGGCAACAACAATTCAAAGAAAGACACCAAAGGCATGCCCCAGCTAGCATCGAAATCGACAACCACGCTACACCGATCACCAGTAAAGCTTGCAATTCACCGGCATCTTGCCCACGACACACTTCTTTATTAAACAATCGTAGGGTAATCCATTTTCTGTTTCTCCAAGCCAAACTTTTGTAAAAAAACATTTTGTATATACCACATGTCTCTAGGTGATGGTCACAAAGGCCCACCTAAGAGAATATCATTTTCTTATTTCTCCCAAAATAAACCACCAATCAACCATCCGGACCCGGCTGCCTGCTTTGTCTCTCCAGGTTAGGGCACTTGAGAGGGAACCCATGCACACACACTGACTATAAGGGTTGCTACACACAGGAGTAGGATCTCGGCACACGTAAATTTTCCCTAGAAAATGCATTATAGTCTGTGTGTGTGTGTGTGCGCGTGTGCGCGTTTCAGCCCTAGCCGTTTCTCTCGTCCTCCCCCCAAGTCTCCCCCTGGGCGAGGGGCTGCCCTGTGTGGGGTCACCAAGCCCTATCTCGCCCCCACCCCACTCAAGAAACCTCCCATTCTGCTCAAATCGGCCCTGCATCCCCACCCGACTCAAGAGACCTCCCGCTCTGGTCTTCTCACCCTACACTGCTGGTCTGCTCACCCTGCACGGCCTTGCTATGCGATGTGGTCTTGCATGGCCACCTATGTCACACAGTGAACCTACCGGATTCCGCCCTGCGTCACACAATGAACCTACCTGATTTCACCCTCGTCATACGGTGTTTTTGCTGTATGACCTCAACTAGAAGAAGGTATTCCCTAACAAGGTGTTTCAACCTCAAGAGGGTGGAAGGTGCATCTCGCTCTTGCCTTACGACCTCAATCACAGGAAGGTCAGCCTTAACTTCGACTTAAGGCATCTCTCCTTCAAGAAGGTGACTGTCTCAAGAAGGCTCGCCTTTATCAAAAGGCTACTCCCACCTAGGCAACTCACTCTTGGCATTCATGGCTACCCGGGCCTGGTCCCGAGGTAAGCTCAGTTTCGTTGGAGTCGTAGCAGCACCTCTCAAAGCAGACAACATCACCCGCCTTCAAATCGAAGTCAAAATCCTTCACAAGGAGAATGAAGAGCTGAAACAAAGGCTTTCAGATTTTGAAGCCCGGCTTGCCACAATAGAGAACCGCAAGGAGGAGGAGTTGAAGTAGATAGAAATCAAAATTCACGAAGGCAACAGAATAATTAGAGACGACCGTCACAAAAGAGGTCAAAACTTAAGTACAAGAGGTAATCTCTTGCAGGGTCGAAGACCGTGTGGCATCCACGTTATGTGAACGGCAATGGCAAGAGGATATCACCCTCAATGTTTGCATTGGTGGGCCCCCAAGCGATTGGACAGCGGAGGGAGACCTCAATCACAATTCATTTTCCCGCATCCAATCCACAATCCCCATGGTATACTGTGATCCAACAATAATCACTTCTCTTACACATGACCCTCGCACCAATCATGCAATCTACACCTTCAAAACCAAGGTGGACCGAATCACATTTCTTGAGCAATCAAGGCTTCTCAAGGACACCAAAATATGGTTTGTAGAAGATCTTACACCCGTTGGACTCAAGAAAAAGAAGGCAGAACTACAAAAGATGCAAGAAGCACCCACAGTAGGGAAATGGGTAGTCTACCAAGGAGGTAAAGCCATTATTCAAGAGTTTCAAACTCCTCACCCCCTTCTGCATACATTTTATTCATCTTATTTTATCTCACCTTCTTTTTGGACCCTCAGTCCTTAAATGAGATGTATCTCAAAATCCCCCTATGTTTGTAATGTTTTGTCTTTGGTCCCATAGGTCATATCTGACCTCCATGGACAATAACATACTCTCTCTCTCTCTCTCTCTCTCTCTCTCTCTCTCTCTCTCTCTCTCTCTCTCTCTCTCTCTCTCTCTCTCTCTCTCTCTCTCTCTCTCTCTCTCTCTCTCTCTCTCTCTCTCTCTCCCCACAGTCTCCATCTCGCCGAAACGAAGGTTTCTGTAAATATCACCTTGAATCAAGTTTGCCCTCACATCTCGAGGGGTTTTCATGATCTACGTCTACGTCTCCATCTCTCTCTCTCTCTCTCTCTCTCTCTCTCTCTCTCTCTCTCTCTCTCTCTCTCTCTCTCTCTACGGTGTGCTATGTTAGTGTTATTTGAATCGCTGTTGTCCGTGTCCTAGCCGCTCAAAGCTACGTGGTGCCCTCAGTTCACTCCTGATGACCATTTTTGCATGCACGGTCCTAGCATAGAGGTCGCTGGGGTCCGTTTTGTGTTTGTGCTTGTCATTTGGTGTCTCCCTCCAAGAAGGGCGTCCTTCAGTTTACAACGCTAAAAATGATGCATGTTGTCGACCATGGACTAGTGGCTGCGGGAATTCTCTAATAGGAGAATGGAGGAGGAAGAAATTGAAGCACTAACAGCCTTCATTGAAGTGTTGTTGTTGGAATACACCGTCATCAACATCTAGGAAGTAAGTTCTCCATCTCGCAGCTCTCATTTTAACCGTAAATCAAGAGCCACCAGAGGGAGGGCAGCAGGGTTCTCTCATTGTCGTCACCCACCGCACTTTATAAAAAAAAAACTTTATCAAAACTGAAGTAAAGGAGAAGCAAAACTCATCTACATTGACGTTTATCATGAAGAAATCATCCATATTAAGGAAGGAAAGGGGTTAGTAAAGCCTCTCTTCCCAAAGGAATCTAAAAATAAAAGTGTTGCCTCTACCTCTAAGTGGCCCAAAGGGGCTGCTTGTGCCAAGGGAAAAGGAGGGCTAGGTCAATCCTAAATCACATGACCCCCAAGGAAGAAGAACCACCTGGCCACACAAGTGCTTCGAGTTCATCTCTGGAAAGCAGAATTGTGCCTAGGTTGCCAAAAAGAAGGTCATCTAAAGCAAAGCGGCAGAAGATTGCCTATCCATTCGCGGTGCGCATGCGAGTGCTACCAGTTCACTTCGGCAACCCCGAAGCGGAGGTGATAAGAAGGTTCCCATGCCCTAGAGAGGAGTGGTTTGGCTACTATCCTTGTTGTTTTGGAAGGTGGGTAGAGGGTCTTCCTCCTCTCCCCGTACAACTCATCTTGGAGAAACTGTCTACCATTGGTTAAACCCAGTGGGCTAGAGATGTGAGCTACAATTAAATGGTGTGGAATTCATGCAACGAGTTGATTATGGTAACTACTTGCAATTGCTGCTAGCTAAAAGGCTAGGAGTGGGCAAAAACATTGCCATCACTCCGTACGTGCTAAGCAATGAAGGGAAGGTGGAGCCTATGAAAGGCAATGACCTCCTGCAGATGTGGCGACTTGTCAACACTGGCACGGTTAGGGTATAAGTGAGTACTTTACACTCTGTGCATCATGGATAACGATCGTTTTTTTGTGAAGGTTTCTGCAACACATGCACGTACATATATATGTAGATAGAAAGATCTTCTATCAGTAGAAGATTGTGTTCTTATTTGGTGCTAAGGTGTGTTTTGCAATGGCAAACGTTTCCTTCGCAACCCTCACGAGTAAGGTGGGGGAAGATGCTTTGGATTTCCTAGATAATCTTGAGATAGCATGTGTCATCTTTGGAAGGGATGACGATGCTTCGCGTCTCCATATTTTTACACTATTAATGAAAGTGGAAGCGACATCATGGTACAACGCCTTGGTGCAAGCCACCAAGGAGAGGTGGGACCTGCTAAAAGCAGCATTTCTAAGGCGCTTTGGAGAAGGCACCACATCAGAGAAGTTGTGGCAATTGCTGATGGAGTTGAAGCAAGGAAATATGGTTGAATATGCAGTGCTAGCATAAAAATTGAAGTTTGTGGTTCTATGGAGACATGGGTCGCATCGTTGAAGGAGGGAAAAGGGGCACCCGATTTCCTAAAGAAAGACTGGTTTTTGACTGGTTTTTGGCCAATTCTTAAAGAGAAGATGAAGGAAAGATTTCTTGCTACGTATGAGGCCCGGGGCGGTCACTTTTTAGAATGTGTATTCTATCAGGTGAGCTAACCAGAGAGGATTATTAAAAGATCAAAATGTATACATACAGAGGGGGGTGGGGGTTTTTTAAATAGGCACGTAGTGTAAATATAGTATGTATATTGAGGTATTATTAATAACCTCTTGAACACACGTGATATAGGAAGATTTTGATAAGTGACCGCCCCGGGGTATGAGGTAGCAGTTGTAGTCCACCTTAAAGATAATAAATTACGTCTATAAGCCAAAACTACCGAGGAAGAGGAATCGGATAGGACCCGACCACACCTAGCTGCACCTGCAGCAGCAATCGTGCAGAGGAATTAGCACAGAAACCAGCTGAAGATCAACAAGGCCTGTTCAACCGAATCACCAACCAGTTAGAGAATTTTTCAATACATATGGTGCAGAAAGTGCATGCACCTGCCAAAAATCCAGAGCAAGGAAGAGGGCAGTGAAGACAGAATGAGGCCTACCATTGTTACAATTGTAGAGAGGACGGCCACCATGGCATGTACTATTGTCCTCATCCAAGAAGGCAGAATTTCAATAGGGGCATAAGGTAGAATCAGACTTTTCCATCGAGGGCCAGGCTACCACGATCCAGGCAACCAGAGCCGATTCCACTGGTCCAAATCCTTCAACCGTTCGTACAACCACCACCACCAACGCAACCTCTCATTCCACAGCCAGGGATTTGATATTCACGTGATTACATGAAATTTCTTGTGATCACAATGTTTATAATCACATTCACATAATCACAATTAACGTGATCACAAAAAAGCCAATAAGTGGGGATGTGGCAATCCACCAAAACCCCACCAAGGTATGTGTTTTTTCTCATGAGCTTACTTGGATACTATGTGAATTCTAAATTCAAAACCCATTAAGAAACAAAAAAATCATCGTGGGCTTACCAAATTAAATGATTTCTTTAGTTTAAGGGGAGGTCACGTGAATATTTAAAGTAGTCACTTATTTTGAAACGTTATCACTCAATGTTATTAACGTGTTCACATGTTTGTGATCACGTTAATGAAATCACTATCCACCACTACCTCCACCACCTACTGGAAACCAAGCAATGAGTATCATCAGTCTTGAAGCTAAAGGAAAGGCTAAGGTAGAAGAGAGTGTCAAAGAGAGGGACAAAGGAAAAGGAAAAGTAGAAGAAGTGGATGTCATGGGAGTGAAGCGTGCTAGGCAGCACGAAGAGGCCTCTCAAAGGGAGGAAAAGATGAAAGGAAAAGGAGAGTCTAGCAAGCATGCCTCTAAGCCTCGGTGGAAGATTGACATCGTGGATTTTTCGTTGGGTGAGTATGCTAAACCATATGACCTAGTTCAAGATGTTTTGATGCAAGTTTTGAAAATAACCTGGCCCCAATTACTCCATCTTACACCAAGGATGAGGCGACAATGGATGAAGATGGTAAGTACTAAAATCAAGACCAAGGATAGTTGGGGCTATCCCTGGCAGAAATCATAGACGACATCCTACCTATCATGGATGCCCACATCAAGGGCAACGTATCTCAAACATCTACATAGATAGCGGCACACAAATATGCGTCATGAGTGAGAAAATGATGCACTATCTAGGCCTAGAGGTAAGTAGTAGGCGAGCACCCTACCAAGCTAAAATGGCAAATAACATCAAACTAAAATGTGTGGGCATTGTGAATGCAGTCAAGGTGAAGGCATTCAACACAAAAGTGGAGGTAGACATTTTTATCATGCCACACGAAGGGGAGGGCTACCCTATCATTCTCGGAAGGCCATGGCTCATGGCTATGGAGGCTAAGCATGACTAGAGTACCAGAATGATCCAGATGAAGGATGCTAAAGGAAAGCCCATATTCTACAACATGAAGACTCAGAAGCAACACAACATGATCTTGGAGGCATTGAAAGATGAATTCACTAGTGAATCTTTGATCACCTTGAGAGAAGAGACGACAAAAACTAAGGAGAGCGACAGTAGCATCGAAGTGATGGGAGTCATCCTCAGAGATCCAAAGAGATTGACATAGTTTGAAGCACCACCGGAGAACCAAGAGGGACCATTAGGTATGTAACCCTTGGTGGATACAAGTAAGTTACATCAGATGCTCTCTAGTGAGTTAGCTAGTCAAAAGAGAGAAGAATACATCTATATGTTGGTGGGTAACTTCACCACACTTTTCATTGATGTTCATGACAAGATCACAGGAATCACACTGGTGCAGCACCGCATAAGACTCAAGGAAGGAAGGAAGCTTGTAGTGCAAAAGCTCAGAAGGCTTAGGTAGTTCAACAATAGGTAGGTTTCATTTACCCCATTGAAGACTCGGAGTGGGTCTCTCCAGTGGTGGTCACGCCAAAGAAAAACGGTAAGTGGAGGGTTTGTGTAGACTACAAACCTCGCAATGCAGCAACAAAGAGGGATCATTTTCCCCTCCCATTCCAAGATGAGATTCTCAACAAGGTAGCAGGTCATGAGTACTACACAGGATGTGATGGCTACTCATGCTACTTCCAGATTAGCATTGCAAAAGAAGAACAAAAAAAGACAACCTTCATAACACCATGGGGATGTTTTGCTTACAGAGTGATGCCTTTTGGCCTCACCAACGCTCCATCCACATTCCAACGCTATGTATCTTTTGTCTTCCAGCCATACTTTGGTAAGTCAGTACGGGTTTGCATATATGATTTTTGTATCTTCAACTCTTGCTCCCTTCATTTGAGCAAGGTCTATGATGGCCTGGCTAGGCTGTAAGCCTTGGGTGGTCAGTTTGATGTAGATAAGTGTCACATTGGTGAAATCAAGGTCACTCTTCTTAGCCATGCAATTTCATCCAAAGGAATTGAAGCTGACCCAAGCAAGGTTCAAGCTTTAGTATCTTTGTCATCGCCCACCATAGCAAAACAATTGGTCTCTTTCCTTTAGAAGGTAAGGTATTTGAGCAGATTCATGCACTTTCTCTCTCAAGTGGTTCTCCCTTTACAACAACAAGTCACCCATAGAGATGTCTTCCTATGGGGTGAAGAAAATGAGCAACACTTTAGCGAAGTGAAACAGATCCTAGCTTCACTTCCCATCATTGCACCCCCTAGATGGGAGGAGCCATTTTATGTTAACCCCAATGTAGGAAGTGATACACTTGGGGCCGTACTAATGCAAAAGTACCCCCAAACCTCTTTCATGCGTCCTATCTACCTCTCTAGTCGTGTCATGACCCCATCAGAAAAAGGATTCACCACGATAGAGCATATGGTGCTTGCATTGATGTTTACCACTACAAAGTTCCACTCTTATCTATTGCCTAGACCCTTTGTAATTCTAACAATGGAAGAAGTCTTTCTGTATGTAATGCAACACATGGATGTCTCATCTAGAATCTTTAAGTGGCTCATTAGATTACAAGAGTTTGATTACACTATGCAAGTGGAGAACTCCACTAGAGCTAGTCTAGCAGATATTCTTACCCATCGTCACTATGAGAAGAAGCTAAAGGTCAATGCAGAAGGTAGAGGAGTGACACCAATGGTGGAAGTTCCTAAATTAGAAGGATCTCACTCTCCTTTCTTTCATGGATCTTACAAAAGAACAGTGGACCAGGCTACAACTGACATCGTCATTTTCAATGAGCAAAAGGAAAGGGCAGTTACTACACTCCACTCCAACAATGAAGCATAATATGTGGCCCTAATTCTTGGATTAGAACAATGTGTTTTGAAAAAGGTTTAGTGCCTAAATGGGTTTGGAGACGCCATGCTCTTAATTAAGCAGATAAATGGCACTTGGGTTTGTAAAAATTAGGTTTTGCTTGGCCAATTACACCAAGTTAAAAGTCTTTTAAGAAAGTTTAAAGCGGTGCAATTATTTCATGTCCCTAGGGCAGAAAATCAAGAAGCAGATGCTTTATCCAAGGAAAGAATACAACATGTTCCCATAGGAGCAATCAAACTGAAGCTGCTCCTTTTTTAGGGTAACGATGCTATACCTGAAATCATCAGCTTCTTAGATATAGGAGAATGTCCTAAAGGGTATACCAAGGGTCAAAAACAATGACTTGTACGAAAGGCAACAAGATACTGCCTTATAAACAACACCTTATACTGCACAAGCAAAGACCAGATTCTCAGGCAAGTGCGGCGGCCATGATGGTGTTTGCGGCGGCCACTTTGCTCTAAACATTACTAGTAGGAAGATTCTAAGCAGGATTCTCTTGGCCTAGTCTGAACAAGTATGTGCATCATCGGTATAAAACATGTAGAGCTTGTCAAGTATCCAGTGATCGAACACGAACCTATGAGCCACAGACTCCTATCATCTCATATGGCCCGTTTGAGAAGTGGGAAATAGATACAATTGGTCCTTTACCAAGGGCCCAGTCATGTAACTAGTAAACATTTCGAACATCACTAGGTTTCACCTCTTTAAATCTGGTATATGGAAAAGAGTCCATTCTACCCATTGAGGTACAGATAGCCAGCTTGCGAGTCATGGCTAGTTAGCTACAACAACCAATTGCCCATCTTCGCAACCACATCTTGGATCTAGAAAGGCTTCAGTTAGATAGGGAAGATGCGGTCAACTACTATGCAACGCAAGCAGAACCACACCGAATCACATTCATCAAGGGCTTAAGGAAAAGGGTTTGAAGAAAGGCATGTTAGTATTGAGTTACGTCAAATTCGACACTAGGAAAGATAAGAATTTTCAGCCCAGATCGGAAGGGCCATTCATCGTCAAAATGCAATACACCAATGGTAGCTAAAACTTGATGGAGGCAAATGGTCAAATTCACAAGACTAGAGTCAATGGATGGAGGCTCCAAAGGTACTTCTTAAGGTTTGATCCAGAGTTCATGATAGATATTCCAGAGGAGGGAGAACCCTCCAACTCCGCTGTTTTTCAAATATGTAAGAAAAACAGAGTACTGGTCTTTACGTGCGAGTACTGGTCTTCACTTGCATAAACCGTACCGGTCTTTACTTGCAAATTTGATTAAAAATAACTAAAGAACTCTGAGTATCTTTTGCAATAAGGCTTGCTTACTGGGTATAATCAGATGAGATTAGCTGGAGTACTTGCTTATTGGGTATAATCAGATAAGATGAAATGCCCAAAAGAACAACATAAAATTGAGGGAAAAAAAGGGGGATTTTGGGAACCTGCAGCAGTAGAATTATTGATGGGATTACACATGCTTGATCAATTGTCATAATTAACTGTCTTGGTACTTAGGATGATCGACCGCTATACAGATTTGCAGTACCTACCTAAGCACACAAGTGCATGCAGATAAATAAAATCTTTTTGTTGATAAAACTGGGTTATGCGTACCCGATCATATGTAGGTCTATATATAATAGTTTTGGAAAGATATGAAAATTAAAGTTTTGGGAGATAGTTGGTTGCTTGTCGAGAAGAAATAGTATAATGATTGGTTTTTTTTGAGCGGTTTTGAATCGCATATTGTGCTGGACTTAGGGGATCCTTTCACAATATAATCTATGATCCAAAAGTATATCACAGGAAAAGAGTTGGGAAAAGAGACATACAGTAGGGCTGGCTTAGCTGGTCCAAAAAAACAATACAAAATCTATAATAAAAATGGGTTTTGGGAACCAGGATGGTTGAATACACATGCTTGTTCAAATATCACTTATGTGTAGGAAGAACTTGGTGGTTGCAGTCTTGAAGACATAATCTGATTAATAAATTATTTTTGTTGATAAAACTCGGTTATGCTTAACCGATCATATGCAGGTCTTGATAAGGTAGTTTTGGAAAGATATAAATGTTAAAGTTTTTGGAAGACAGCTGGTTACTTGTTGTCAAGAAAGAATAGTATACTGAATCATTTTTTCGAGCAATTTTGAATCACATATTATTCAGTACAGGGAAAACATATTGGGGAAGGTAATTGGAATAGTTGGAACCTTGGTACAGTTGTGGTTCTTTTAAAAAAACTGCTTGGAAAAACAAACAAAACTCTTTCAAAATTTTCAACTTTTTAGTACAATGATTGCCAATGCTCATTAAATGAATGCTTGTCTGGCACAGGAACCAAGCAAAGTAAGGTTGACTGCACGAATTAGGGTGAATAATAACCCAAAGAACATGCAGGCAATTAATAATAAGATACAAATGGCCAGTTTGGAGCTTAAATCACCTACAGTAGAACCCTATTGGAATAGGGAATTCTTGCCTAGGAAAGCTAAAGCGGTTTTTGAGCCGACCATTGTAAAAAATCAGAATTTTGGATAGTAGTAGGGAGTTGTTCTAGGGGTGTGGAAGCAATAACAAGTGGCAAAGGTCATTTGGTACCTGTCTACCCATTCCTTGTAGCCTATTCTAATAAGCTTTGATGTTTGGATGGTGGCAAGTACCGATCTCTTCTTTACTTACCAGGGGACGTACCTACTCCTCCTAAGTGGCCAATTGTACTTCATACCTGATAAATTAATTCATTTATTTATGATCATTCTCTCTTATTCTATAAGTATGATTGTGTCATGCTTTGAAGTCTACTGTTTATGTTCAATGGTGTAATTCACTATATAGTTCTGTATAGTTGGAAAAATAAAAGTAAACACACACACACTCACCCTCATCATCTCTCTCTCCATCTCTCTCTCTCACTCCCTCCATCTCTCTCTCTCTCTCTCTCTCTCTCTCTCTCTCTCTCTCTCTCTCTCTCTCTCTCTCTCTCTCTCTCTCTCTCTCTCTCTCTCTCTCTCTCTCTCTCTCTCTTTCCATACACACACACACACTCACAAGTACACACACATGCATACACCATACGCACCAACAACACACACACACACGGCACGCACGGAAGCACAAAAAGCAACAAAAATGGATGTTGACGCATCAACAAAAGACACCAAAATCACGCGATGGCGACAACTATTCAAAGAAAGATGTCAAAGGAAAGCCCCAACCGGCACCGAAATCAACGAGCACGCTACATCGATGCACCAGTAAAGCCTGCAATTTGTCAACATCTCGTCCACAACACACTTCAGTAAACAACCATAGGGTAATCCATTTTCCGTTTCTCCAAGCCAAACTTTGTAAAAAACCTTTTGTATATTCCACCTCTCTCTAGGTGATGGTCACAAAGGCCCACCTAGGAGAATATCATTTTCTTATGTCTCCCAAAACAAAGCACGAGTCAACCATGTAGGACCCGGCTACCTGCTTTGTCTCTCTAGCTTAGGGCCCTAAACCTAACTAGTTTATGTTAAACTAATGCAGCGTGCACCTATAAAAGAGCAGTGAGAGGTCACTAGCGGGGGTCGGCACTTGAGAGGGAAGCCATTCACACGCACTGACTCGAAGGGTCGCTACACACAAGAATAGGATCTCTGCACACGTGAATTCTCCCTAGAGAATGCACTATAGGCTCTCTCTCTCTCTCTCTCTCTCTCTCTCTCTCTCTCTCTCTCTCTCTCTCTCTCTCTCTCTCTCTCTCTCTCTCTCTCTCTCTCTCTCTCTCTCTCTCTCACACACACACACACACACACACACACACACACATCACGGTCTCCATCTCGCCGTCGAGATGAAGGTTTCTGTAAATACCACCTGGAATCAAGTTTTCCCTCACATCACAAGGGGTTTTCATCATCTACGTCTTTCTCTCTCTCTCTCTCTCTCTCTCTCTCTCTCTCTCTCTCTCTCTCTCTCTCTCTCTCTCTCTCTCTCTCTCTCTCTCTCTCTCTCTCTCTCTCACTATGTAAGTGTTATTTGAATCGCTGTTGTCTGCATCCTAGCCACTAAAGCTAGGTGGTGCCCCTTGTTCACTCCCCATGACGAGTTCTGCGTGCATGGTCCTGGCGTAGAGGCCGCTAGGATCCGTTTTGTGTTTATGCTTGTCAATGGAAAGGATGTGAACAGCTACTCTTAGCCACAGTGCTAAAGCTTGAGAGTTGGAACAAGTAATTGATGCTCTCCAAGGTGAGATTGAAGATAGGATGAACATCATTGAAAATCTCCAAGGCCAGATCAAAGAGCTCAAGAATGAAGCAGAGCAATACCAAATCGTTAAATAAAAGCAACAAAAGGGGATGGAATAATTACAGGAGCTTCTCACAAAGATATCAGATGCATGTAAAAGCAAGGACCAACAGCTGACTGAAGTAACAAATGAACTTTTACGCATTACTCAGTTAGTACAAAAGCTCCAAGTCCAATTAAATGTAGCAAATGCCTCTTTGCAATACTCAGAGCCAAGAATAAATGACCAAGAGGAATTTATAAAGCAAATTATAGAAAACCAAGCAGTCACTTCACTCAAGAGGACATATAAAGTTTACAAAACTTTGGAAAAGAGAAATAAGGACCTGGAACTTGAGTTGAAGCTGGAAGAGGCACAACGAAGGAACCTCACCCTAATGAGGGTACAAATATAAGAGAAGCTGCTTAAAGAGATAGAGGACTTAAAGAGATCCAATCAGCTGCTGAGAGAAGGAAATGTGGAAGCTCAAGAGGAGGCAGGCACATCTGAACAACCAAATCTAGAGATACCATCAGTCTCCTTTGCAAAAAGGGAAACACAGCCAACAGAAGGTCAAACAGGAGTTTTTGAATTCCAAGTATCAATTTCCAAATAGGAACAAGTACCAATGGTCTAGCTCTCTAAAGCTAACGAAGATGCACTGAAAGAGCAGATTGTTCATGAAGTGGATGTTGAATGGAAAGCGGCCATGGATTGGGAGTTGAGGATTCTTCACTTTGTCAATATAACACATTTCACTCCCAATCAAATAAATTCTCAATGGCATCAACAGTCGCTACCTTACTCTTTGATAAAGGTGGAGCTATTGCAAGTAAAAGAAAGACTTTACAAGGATATGCAAGAAGAGGGGTCAGATGCTCTCCACCCCATATGGAGGAAGAATTGGCTCAACAAAAACTAAAGGTATCTGATTTTGTTTACAAGAGCATCTGCATTGATCCATAAAGACCCAACATTTTGTCGGGTACCAAGGGTAAGGACATGGCAAGCACATAAAGCATTAAAGAAGAAGAGATCGACTTGGCTCAACTACCCAAAATTGCCAGCTCCAGAGCAAGGACTGGCAATTGAGGAATACATGGTGAAAACCCTAGCGGACACCATCAACTTCTTCAAGAGCCTCCCTGACCTCTCATGTGCAATGCTATTTAAAATCTACAGAATGTTGCTCACATGTATCCAAGTCTTTCATGATCCTGAACAAGCAGGATCCCCATGGATGTCTTTTGTAGAAGGTAACAAAGGCTTGTGCTATGATTTGAGTGGGTAACCTTTAGAAGAAGTCCTTACGGCTTCTATGTCAGATGTATGTTCTTGCCATCAAGCAATATGTGGCATTCAAAGAATCTTTTTACACAGGATTCTTCACATGGCGTACAAAGATTTTTGGACCAATGATCAACAATCTAATAGAGCAAGGTTCATCGGATATTTTGCCAACGAGCTCAAAAATAAAGTTATTATTTAATTTTTGCAAGTCCATGAGAGGGAACGGCGCATTAGACATCAAAAATCACTTCAAACACTTAAAGACTACCTCTCAAGCTGTCAACCCAAAGACTATTTCAGTCCATGAAACTATGTCAAGGGACGACACAGTCGAGGAGGGGGGATTGTTAGCATCAAGCTAACCCATGTAACATTTTTTGGGAGCTTTATCATAAAAACACTTATTCTTTGATAAATCAAGAATATTGTAACTCCTATTTTTCAAGTGGATGTTGTAATCTATGAGTCAAAGCTATAAGCTTCCAGATTGTATCAACTTATCCTTAGTTAGAGATCCCAGATGATTAGTTTTTTACCAAAGAAACCTTATCTAAGGTATAAAAGCCAATTTTGTAAATTTATTATCATGTTTATGGATAATAAATACACAGCGTGAGCTAACGGCGCTCACTTCTCTCCTTCTCATGCTTCCATCTCCCTTGTTGTTGGTTGTCACATTGCAGTGCCTTCCATTGTGTTGCAACCACAGGTAAGAGCTCTACGCATTGATGTAAACACTAGTCAAGTCATCTTCGTCCCATGGATTGACAATTATGTTCCTGGTTCTTGCTATGTCTGCAATAAGATAAGAGTTCAGAGTTTAAGAAACCCATCCACACCCTTGTTGAATCAAGCCAGTGTGCCAAAGAGGTAGCGGGTGTTGGGTTTTCAGAGCAGATTAAAGAGGTAGAGCATATTCTTGTGGAAATTTTCTATGAGAAGATAGCAGATTGCAATCAAGTTGTAGAAAGTGAGGGTTCAAAAGTCGATGAAGAAAGTGAGAAAATCCTATACGATGGTCAAGCTTTTGTGGAGCAACAAGCAGTTGAAGGTGCGGATACCGAGTCCGTGTATGGTGCTGATGAAGATGGAGAGGCTAATTCCAATTTTTGGGAGATAAGCAACGACGATGGACCAGATGAGCCCACATCCTATGGCAAGGAGGCCAAGTCTGATGAGCCAATGATGGTTAAGGTAAAGGTGCCTTCTTGTTTAGGGGATGATGTGGTCATAGCCAATGTGGAAGAAGAACAAGTTGAAGTGCCCAATCAAGTGAAAGAGGATTTGTTGTCAAAGGTGACATACAGTGCTCTATTGGTGGCCACGGTGATGAAGGTAGCAATGGAAATTGTTGTGGCGGTACAGTTGGTTCAAAGCTTTGCAATGGAGGATAAATCTGAGTCTGGGGATAGCCAAGCTAGCATACCAAGTCAATAGGAGGATGGTGATGAAGCAGAAATCAAAGGAGGTGGTCATCTTTTTGATGCTCATGATGTGATGGATGTTGGCCCAAGAGAAGAGCAGCTCGAGGTGTGTATGGATTGCCATGGGGATGCTATAGATGCATGCCTTTTGGATCAGGTATGTTGTGAAAGTGAAGATGATTGGGGCTTTGATGATGTGAAGGAGTCCATGGATGAAGAGATGAAAGTGCTTGTGGATAAAGCTTTGACCAGAGTACAGGTGATGCGAGGGTTAATCTCTCTATAGGTGGAGAGTCCAGTGCATCAAACATGTTCTATGGAAAAGAGTAGAGATGTTGAGGGTAAGTCCAAGCTGTCAAAAGAGGAATGCAATACATGGTTAAAGTGTATGCTTGTAAGTGCAGCACTGAGGTATGTTATCTGCCAGATACGGGGTTCCATTGAGAGGAACTCTGCTTTACATGGTTGGGAGGGAGGGTCAAAATTGTTGGTTGGTGCAAATGATATGATTGCAGGGCCAGATGCATTGGTTGGTATGGATGGCATGCTTACAGAGCTAGGTGTGCTTATGAGGCAGGTAAATGTGCGAAGAGATGCTAAAGTTCTTTGGGCATATTGTGTGCATAGATGGTTGTGGACATGGGTGAAGCACTATTGGAGGGTATTGCAGATGGATGGAGGAAATCATTGCAAGTTTTTTGATCCAAGTGAAAGCTATGTGATGCAGGGGGCAGGACAACCCACATCAGGTCTGGTAGTAGCATACATATGGTAGGCTTTTTGTGGTTTGCTCACAGTTTTGGGTAGTGTTTTCCAGTTTTTGCACTTGGTAGAAGAATAAAGTTTTTTTTTTGGTTGAACATGAATGTTCAACAAGGGGGTTGGGGAATGATGGTGCATCCAAAGTGTGAACCTCAACAATGGACACATGTAATGATGTGTATGCTTATAGATGCATGGCAGAGGGCTAGAGAAGATGGGAAGAGCCTGGGCAGACAAGTGATAGTGGAGATGTATGCTTTATGTGGTTTTTTAGACCATATGGGCTCCAGATAGGGCCTGACAGGGTGGTTGGTGAAGAATGTTTGAGGTGATGGTTCTTGGCTTGGATATGTAGAGCTTGAAGTGTTGAAGGAGCAGGTCTAGATGGCTTGTCAAATAGAGCCACGTTCTGCAAGATACGAGGCTTTGAAGTTGGAAGTGATTGCAGATCCGAGATGGATAGGCCAAGTGATTCCAGGTAGTCCAAGCCATTTTGGATCTATGGGTGTGTAGTGCTTCATTTATGGAGCCTACTAGTCTTTTTAGATCGGCAATCTGAGTCCCAGATGTCAAGTTATAAGCAGTCGAATTTTCATCGGGGACCAGGTTTGTGTCTTGTTGGTTGCCTTAGTAGATCTTCCATCTGATGATTCTCAAGCTTCATCACGGATTTTCTGCATTTTATGTGGTGTATGGAGCAGACAGAAAGTGATGGCGTCTCAAAAAAAATTGGATCAAGAAGATGCAGAGTGTTGAAGTTGGTGACGATTGCCAGTGGGAGGGGCTCGAATGATTTTTTGTCAATTTGGTGCATCAATTAGCGAGCCGTTGGTAACCCGAAGGCCGGGACAAGGAGTGGAGCGGTGTCTCGGGTAGTCCACTTTTGGCCATGCTTCATAGATTGAGAGGTGGAGCTTCGAGTGATGCATAACATGCAGTGGAAAGAGGGCCAAAAATTTGAGGTTTTGTGAAGTTTGTGAAGTTTTTTCTTGAAGTCTAGGGGACTTGGAGGGCAAGAGAGACGAGGTCCCGCCACATGGCCCCTCCGTAAACCCACTTGCACAATAGAAGGAAGCATGAGGAGGGGTTATATCCTAGGTGAGGCCATTACAATAGGCATCATAAGTTGACTTGGGGAGCTTGCGAGTTGGCGGCTATGGCGTCCATGGACGGTGGCCCTACGGGTCGATCTGGGTGATGCTTGGGCGGTGACCTACCGTATTTTGGCACCTTCGGGCGGACACAGGTGGTGCTAGTGCGCTTGGAGTAGTGGGCACTGGCCAAGCAGTGTAGCGTGGTCAATTGATGATGTGGCATTGTTAACCCTCACGGCTCACGGACACCATATCACCTACGACGGACATTGTATTATTCACTTGGTAGAGTCAGGTACCGGGCTTGTCGGTCCAATAGAAAAAGGGTAAGAGTGATCGCCGATGAGAGGCGCACTCTAACTAGAACATTCAAGGGATTAGTTGGCTAAGCATGGGCGCCCAAGTGTGAATGGGGGTGAGCTCATATAAAAGTCCACTAAACTGAAAATTCACTCATTCTCTCATTTGTGCAATTGAAGAGTGCTCTTGCTCCATCTCCATCTTCTTCTTCTTCATCTCCTTTTGTGAGTGTGTGTGTGTGTATCCATGAGAGAGAGAGAGAGAGAGAGAGAGTGTGTGTGATCGAGCATTGTGATGGCACGATGGCGGCGAGGCGATTGAGCGCGGCATAGCGGCGTCTCCCTCTTATTCGCGGTGAGGAATCCTCCACGAAGCAAGCGTAGAGCGGTGAGTGACACACCCTCGTCATCTTTGAGCTTACTAGTTTAGGCTTGTTGTGTGCTTGGAGCCATTTGTGGCTCGCACGCGGTGTATCGGCAAGTTCGTTGCATTGACACATGCGACATACGCGCACATTTTTGGCGCCGCTGCCGGGGAATGCCATACACTAAGCTTGAATGGAACTGTGTGCTTCTTTCGTGGTGCAATTTCAATTGTAGGAAGGGTAGGGAAGGAGTGTGTGTGTGTTGAGAAGAGGGATTTGGTGTTATACTGTGTGTGTTTTTTTTGTTAATGGAGTTTTCAAAGGTACTATGTTCATTCTCTGTGTATTAAGGTTGTTAGTTTTCTTTGTTAATGGAGTTTTCAAAGGTACTGTGTTTATTCTCTGTGTACTATGGTTGTTGGGTTTTTGTGTACAGTAAGTAGGAAGTAGATCTGTGAGAGTTAATAGAGTGTGTCAATGTGTAACAGTAGGTGTATTAGACGTAGGTAGATAGAGTGTGTGTGTGTGCTCTCGCGTAGGCCGCGGTGACCTTATCCTTATATTATTAAAAAAATTTAAAGGTAGGACCGGGATCGGGAATATCTCCCAGACCCAAGCCCAAGCTCACGCTCAGGCCTAGGCCTCAGTCGCCTTTTAAAATTACGAATTTTTTGAGGACCAACGGAACTTCAGATGCCCGAAAATTGTGTTGTAAAGCACATAGCAACCCTCTAAGTAATACGCTTGTTTCAAGCTATCACACACTTTTATAAAAAAAAATCAAACATTAAAAAACATTAAAAACGTAAAAAAACACGAGTGAAAACGGACGCTTAAAAAAGGTGAGTGGTTAACCTTCGAGGTTATTCGCCGACGCTTGTAGGGTGTCAAAGGCTCATGCATCTGTGCTCTGGTTGTGTGCTAGAGACGGAGCAACTAGAGAGAATTTTGACTTACGCGAGTTCTCAATATCCACCTACTTTAGGTTCCGGGCCCTCGGTGGGGACCCAAGGTAGTACAAACCAAGACCCGAACATAGCGGCTAGTGACTCTTCCTCTAACTACGATGTCATGGAGGGTTTTCCAATGCCTAATCCCGATAGCTCAAGCCAAGACATGCATGCCATGGGCCCGCGGTCCGGGCTGAGTATGCTTAGCCGCCTAAAGGAAACCTTTAGTAGAGCCACTCGCTCCGAACATGGAGCTAATGATGTAAATGAGGGGGGTGGGGAAGTAAATTCTCCATTCGTGACCAACGTAGACCCTATAACGTTAGAGAATGTGCACGTGAATACTTCATTCACTGCACCTCCTGACTCTTCAGAGTTATTTCCCTCCGAGGTCATATTACCCGATGGTAGAAGCCTTGCTGAAGTGCAAGAGGTTGAGCGATATATCCTTGCAGCAAGGGAAAAGGAAATCAAGAGCTTACGCAAGGCAGAGCAACGAAGAGAGTTAAAAGCGAAAGCCCCTATGTCAATATCCTTGCTAAGAGAGTAATCGAGTGCTCCTGACTTAGCAACCGCTAAGGGCCAACCCCTAGAAAGCAACATTGCACCTAGCACCTCAATCCTAGATGGAGTGTTCTTAAATGAGAACTGGGAGTACGAACTACAAACGGAAACTCTGACCGACCTATACACAGGTCACACCTATCACGTGGGTTGGTTAGATGTTCTACAATCCACAATGGGTGCTACTAGTGTGCAGGATCAACAACAAAGAGTTTGTGAGGTCATCCATCGGGTCGTTGAGTTAGAGAGATAGAACAAGGGGATCAACATGCCTTCAACGGGTCTCATGAGATTCTTGGATACAGGAAAGGCTAAACAACCGACCTTATCGCAAATGGAGACTCCCTCGGTAAGTCCGATGGATCCTCCATATGTGTTTCTCCAGGGGTCGCAATGCAATCTGAGCCCACAAGTGACAGCTTCACCTTTCCAAGTCTAGCTCATCTTTCCCTTGATGACACCACGGCTACCATGCCTACCCCAATGATGGGCATACTGCTTGAAAGTCAAGGGTCATCGTATGATCTTGAACAATAAGCTCTTGAACTATCATGTCCCATACTTCTTTATCATTTCCAGACATCTGTTCTACCACATATTTGTGGGAGCAGGGAGCACTACAAGAGGTTATTCATATTAGCGATGCTCACACAGTGACGCTCAAAAAAAAAAATCCCGGCATCGCTATGAGCGTCGCAAATTTACTTGTAAATTTGCGACACTCATAGCGACGCCGGCTGGGCTAAAAAAATAACAGAGAGCGCCCAAAAACTCAGATCTCAGATCTGAGTTTTTCGGCGCCCTCAAGCAAGGAGCAGGTAACGCTCTCCCTCTCTTTCTCTCTCTCTCTTTCTCTCTCTCTCTTTCTTCTCCACACACACACACACACACACACACACACACGAGGAGAGGAAGGAGAGCCAGGTATGCTCCTTCCCTCTCCTCACTCTCATGTTCCCTTCCCCTCTTTCTCTCTCCCTCTCTCTCTCACACACACACACACATAGTGTTTTTGAGAGAGAGAGAGAGAGAGAGAGAGAGAGAGAGAGAGAGAGAGAGAGAGAGAGAGTACAAACATAAACAAAAACGCACACACACATACATAAACAAAGAATGCACACACACATTGAGAGAGGAAAAGAGAGAGAGAGAGAGCATGCATAAACAAAAAACGCACACATTGAGAGAGGAAAAGAGAGAGAGAACATGCATAAACAAAAAACGCACACATTGAGAGAGGAAAAGAGAGAGAAAACATGCATAAACAAAAAAATGCACACACATTGAGAGAGAAAGAGAGAGAAACTAATTTAACGTCGTAGGAAACTAATTAAAATTAAAAGACCTAAAGATCTAGCCGACGAGGAGTTGAACTCAAGACCTATTATTCAAGAGGGAAATGGCATAACCAATCTATCATACTTGGCATGGGTGATAGAAAGGTTATACCATTTATCTCTTTTTATTGGCACACACATCCACACACGCGCACACACACACAAGAAGAAGAGAGTTATAACGTCGTAGGAAACTATCCTAAAAGACGTTAAAGATTAGGTTAGATGTAGACTTACGTTAAATTAGATTTAGGTTTATTTAAGTTAAATTAGATTAGATTTAGGTTTATTTTTAGTTAGATTTACGTTTATTTACGCTAGATTTAGATTTACGTTATATTAGATTAGATTTAGGTCTCCATAGACTGCGATGCCTGCATGAAGCGGGTGAAGAAAGCCCTCAATGGAATATAGGGTATTGCTGCCTTCACTCATGGTGGGCTCCGTCGATCCAAAAGTACTGGTGAAATGTCTTCAGAAGATAGGGAAGAAGGTGGATCTTGAGGGCGGCAAGAGTCACTACATCCCCGACAATGACCATCTAGACAACCTCTAGTCATTCAACAACAACTTCAAAGTTAGTAACAAGAGCAAGAACGGTCCAAAGGGCCAATTGCTGTCGTCAGATGTGGATGGAGATGAGGCAGCGTCACCGCCGGAAGTTAACTCTCACATCTTTAGTGATGAGAATGCCAACTCTTGCCGAGTTATGTGAAAAATTATGTGTTAAATCAGTTTTAAGGTTCTTATAATCCCTGTTAGTTTAGTTCTTTGTTTTTAATATAACATAATTTACGTTAGATTTAGATTTATGTTATATTAGATTAGACTTAGGTTTATTTAGGTTTACCCCCACACACACACACACACACACACACACAAAAGAAGAAGAGAGTTTTAACGTCGTAGGAAACTATCCCAAAAGACGTTAAAGATTAGGTTAGATGTAGACTTACGTTAAATTAGATTTAGGTTTATTTTTAGTTAGATTTACGTTTATTTAGATTTACGCTTATTTATGTTAGATCGAGTCCACGCAAGAATTACTTACGGTTTAGGGTTTAGAGTTAGACGAATAGTGAAAAGATCTATTGTGAAAAGATGTTAAGATGCTGTGAAGTGCTACAGCTAGAGAAGAGGCAAAGGGGTTTTGTCCACTACATGCAGTATCATGTAGACGTGGGTCTGTAGATTTCTTGTGCCCACAAATATAGGTATTGACCAATAAAGACGAGATTATAACCCGGTGGTTCTGATCTCCGTGCACCTCTAGACCGAGGTGTGCGGGGATTGGACATGACTAGAGAATGTGAGGTAGAGAGAGAGAGAGAGAGAGAGAGAGAGAGAGAGAAAGAGATAAGACAAAGAATACCAATAGAATATTAAATTTGTTGTCCAGGTTATAAGATTTTTATCCTCATTATGAGTAGTGACGAGGATGTGGGACCGTCCAACCGAAACACCTATCTCTCAACGAGGGTCTTATGTCCTTGTAATCAATGCAAGCATGCTGTGCGACGGACAAGACGTGTTTCTTTGCAGCACGTTCGCGAATTTGGCGAGTTCGATTCATCTATTATAGATCGAGTTGTTGCCAATTATAACTCGTCGGACTCTGACGCTGGCCAACAAGCAGCAATCTTGCAACCCAATAGACGTGTTCGCAGGCGCTTTGGTCAAGCAGCATATGTGAGGCCACAAGATGTAGCCTCTGACACCTCGGGGGATGATCATGCAGAGCACATTCCCAACGAGGCAATGTTTGAGCCCGAGATTGATGAAATGATCGAGACGATCATGGATTCAGAAAGGCTTATCTATGATGATATGAAAAATGAAGCCGATACGCCATTGTATAATGGAGCACGTATGTCTAGATTGAAAGCACTCCTGGTTCTTCTCAACATGCAGGCAAAGTTTGGATGGAGTGACACTAGCGTCACAGCGCTTTTCAGGTGATCTATCGTAATTAGTTTACTTTAATAAAACTCTAAATGTATAATGATCTGATAGATTTTTACACGACTGTATCGTATTTTTATGTTGTGTAGATTGCTTAAAGAGCACATACTACCAGCTGACAATGTGATGCCAGATTCCCGAGATGAAGCAAGAAAGATTTTGCCAAACTTGGGGATGGATTACAATTCTATCCACGCTTGTCCTAATGACTGCATTCTTTTCAGAGGGGAATACATAGACATGGAGAAGTGTCCGAAATGTGATTCCGAAAGATATCGAGTAGATCTCCACGGGACAAAAATTCCACAAAAGGTTTTGCGACATTTTCCTCTGCTTCCTCGCATCAAGCATTTCTTCGAATGTAAGTCCATGGCCGCCCTAGCATCATGGCATGAGGAGAATAAATCTTCGAATGGTGTGCTACGAATTCCTGCAGATTGCGCAGCCTGGAAACATATAGATGGAACATGGTCGGATTTTGCCAGGGAAGCTCGAAATTTGCGCTTAGGCCTGGCTATCGATGGCGTAAATCCATTTGGTCAAAGATCAACATCTTACAGTGTATGGCCCGTTGTCATCGTCAACTACAACATTCCCCCGTGGTTGACTACGAAGAAGGGGAACCTATGGCTAAGCTTGATTGTGCCAGGGCGATATAAAGTGGAGAATATGGATGTGTATCTTCGTCCACTATTGGAAGAGCTACAACAATTGTGGATTGGCATAGAGGTGGTGGATATGAGCCGACACACAAGACGACGGAATGCTTTGATTAGGGGCATTCTAATGTGGACCATGCATGACTATCCCGGGCTAACAGAATGCTCAGGTGATCTATTGACACTCCTCACTCAGACACTGTAAATCTTGTTTTTTCCCATAGTTGATCTATTATCATATGTATACATGCAAGGCTTCAAACAAGCGGATACAGAGCATGTGTCACATGTGGACCTAGACTGAATGCACGTAGGGCGCCCTCACTGAAGAAGCAAATCTACGAAGGTCATCAAGCGTATCTTCCAAAGAATCATGTGTTACGCGACAGCTTTTTGGGAAGAGAGCCACCAAGGATGTCTGCACAAGCATGGTTAGAGCAGAAGGAGATGTGCGATGACGGATTGCCTCCAGGGATGAAGAGACTATCTCTATGGTACGAGTTACCATACTGGCCCCGACTCATGATCAATCACTTGCTCGATCCAATGCACATATTCAAGAATGTGGGTAATCTACTATGGGACCATCTGACCGGCAAGAAAGATACTTTGGGAGCCAGAGTTGACCTTAGAAATGTGGATCGTATGGAGCAATATTGGCCGCAAACAGCGTCTGATGGATCGATAAAACTCCCTAAAGCACCATGGATTTTCACAGGAGCCCAAGAACGCAAAGTAAAAGAGACCGTTCGATCTTTACGGACCCCCACTGGCGTAATGCACTCGCTCCAAACGTGTTTTACTAAAGAAGGAAAGCTTACCGGTTTGAAGTCACACGATTGGCATAAAATGTGTCAGGTACGTTCACAGTGGACTTTAATATCATTGCATAAAATATGGACTTTAATATTATTGCTGTACATACTTTACAATTTATTTTACCGGTTGCCATTGAGGGATGTTTGTCTCTCGACATCCGTAACACAATCTACAAACTTGCAAAGCTGGTGCAATGGATCTCACAAAAGGAGATCAACGTAGACTCCATACCATTCGCCAAACTAAATGCTGCGAAGCTTGTGTGCATGTTTGAGAAACATTTTACTACTACCATGCTAACCATTCAGGTGCATCTTCTTGTTCACATAGTTGATGAGGTGGAAATAGCTGGCACAGTTCATTCCAGATGGATGTTCTTCTTAGAACGTTTCATGAAAACGCTTAAGGGATATGTGCGTCAAAAGGCACGTCCGGAGGGTAGCATGGCAGAAGGTTGGTTGGTATCAGAGTCCGCCGCCGATGCCTCCACACTGCCTTGTGTTCGACGAGGCTCTTTACCCTCCCCTTCTTTGCCCACCCCCACACCAGCCATAGCATCACCATCTACGCCAGGTTTTGCGCGACTGACTGTTCCTAGCAGCTACACACCTCTACCTACTCCGCCAGGAGCCACCCCACTCGACACTGCTCGCTTCGGGGCCCAGACGCCGGTGGAGACACCTAACGTCCGTACCCCCATCGACACGCCGCTAGAGACCCCTGCCGGGACACCCACGTTCATGCGTCACCGGCCAGAGGGCTTGCCTTACTCCGTCGACTTCAGCGGCGGCATCATCATGGATGATGACGGCAAGAAGGTGATCTCGCGCATGCGTGGTCTTTGCTCTCAGCTGTTTAGACACTACATACTAAACAAATGGAGTGAAGTACCAAGTGATTTAAAAAACAGAGCCATCAGCATACTTCATGATGAGTTTCCCGTTCCAACACGGGATCAGCGCTTCAATGAAGACCTGATGAAGATTCGAATGCGCGAATACTGCAAACACAAGCGTTCCGAAGTGCAAAAAGCAATCAAGCATGGGTGGAACAGGCCAGATTGGCTAGCCAAAGAAGATTGGAAGAATGCGAAGAAAGCAGCGCGCGAGAATCCCGACAAGTGGAAGCAACAAAAGGATGCAGCTAGAGCGCGAGTAGAGGCAGAGAGCTCGCACCACTTGGGGAGCGATGGATGGGCATCATTTGAGGCCGATTTTGTAAGTGTTTTCGCATTGCTCTTTATGTTCGATAGTTTAGGGTTTATGAGTTTTTTAATTCTAACATAATGAAATCTTTGTATGTTTTGACAGTGGTCGATGACAGAACGTGATCCCACACCGTACGAGCGCGAGTACGCAGGCAAGAAGGGCTTAAGCGCCCTGATGGACATTCTCAGTTCTCGCGGCGGCATGGTTAGTATTAGGGTTTACACTTTTCTATTTTTTGTATTGTTTTATAAATGTTGTTATATGTTTATACTTACTGAAAGCTGTCTTATTGTCTTTTTTTTGCAGAATCCGACAGATACGCCACTTGGACGCGATGAGACGTCTGACTAGACGACGTCAGTTTAGCCGTAGCTAGATAGCATTAGTTTAGGGTTTCTCATAGCTTATGTATCATGAGACGGATTTTATACGTCTTTTTGAACCATATATATTATTACATTTGTCACTGCAGTTCATTTTGCTAATCAATTCTTTATGCCTATGATGTTGTACAATTGTCATTATTACATTTGCCAATCAATTCATTTTGCCTATGATGTGTACAATTGTCAATTTTACGCTTGTCCATTTTGCAAACAATGCGTCTTGTGGGTGACTATTTTGGGTCTATTATCTACCCTTGCACTTTTTTTAAAAAGTGAATCAAGTACAATATGGTTGATGGGTGGCAGGGCATTCAATGCCCTGTCACCAAAAAAAATTTCTCTCGGGCGTCGCTATTTATGGCTCTGGAGCGTCGCTATAGACTTCTGTGTAAACGTCGCTATGACCGTCGCTATGAGCGTCTCTATATAGCGACGCATATAGCGACGCTATTAGCGACGGTTTTAGCGACGCCGGGGGTTATAAAAACCCAGTGTATTTCCGTCGCTAACAGCGTCACAAGAGCACACAACCTCTTGTAGTGGAGTCTATGTAAGCGTCAATTTCTTGACTAGCTTATAGTTCAGGAAGTTATGAGTTGCACCATCATCCACTAAAATACAAACACATTGTCCGTTAATAGTTCCATGCATGAAAATCAACACATTGTCCTTACAAGTGCTTTTTGCTATCAGAGGTGATAGGAGCAAGTGTTTATATCATAAGGTTGTGAGTGGGACAAGGGGTGCTGGATACAGGTGCTATGAAGTTTATGATATGGGATTTTGAGCGAGATGTTTGCAGGGCACTCTATTTGACAATGTGCGAGACATTGCTAGTGGTTTGAGGGTACGGAAGGCTCTTTTTATACTTGACAAAGACGTGATCAGACCTTGTGGCCGACTATTGGGTGATGGAAATGACATGGTCAAAGTGGTGCTTGGCCTATGTTTTTTGCTCGAAATCGATAATCTTTGTAATTATGGTCGAAGGTGGTGGATGTGACTAGTTCGAACCTATGGTAGGGCGGCATGAAGATGGGAAGCAGTACGCAGAGTGGAGGGTTATGCTATGCTTGAGCACAATACTGTGGGAATGCCCCACAAAAAGGAGAAAAAAAAAGTGATAAGCTTTAATTTTTAAAGCCAAGCAATGGATGGTATGAAGGCAGCATTGGCCAGGCTTTCCATCGACCAGGAATAGAAAGGAAGAGAGAGCCGCTTGTAAACAGGGGAGTGCTAGCACAATAGGCCGAAGGGTGTTGCAGACGTGTGGGTGATAGGGAGGCCAGGCCATCACAGGCGACTCAAAGCAGTAAGAGAACAGGTGGGTGGCGGTTTCTAAAGTGGGATGGCGGTGGTGGCGCCATCAGTAGGAGTAGGGGGTTGTGCTATAGGCAGTAAAAGGGACCGCCAAGGGGGAGCTCTCAATAAGGCTGAGGACCGCCAATTGAATCAAGGAGGAGAAGCCAGTTGAAGAGGCCGCGGGGGGGCTACCAAGAAGGGGCTTCATGCTGCAGTGAAGGAAGTCATGTAGAGAGTTGCCAAGGGCTTGAATATGATTGGAGGGGCACCGACCTGAAGGAGTTTAAGGGGCAGCCATGGTGTAGCGTGGGCAGCAGAAGGGAGTAGAGAGGTGATCAAAGTCTTCAAGGTTGAAAAGGCGCATCTAGGGGTTGGATGCATAAGAAGGGGGGCCGAGTGCAAGGTTTGGAGGAGGTGATAGAACCAGAGCCGCCCATAGCCAAGGGCTGCAGTTGAGGCGCATCCAAGGAGGGTCGTGTGCTGCATCATAGGTGGGGTGACGTACATTATAGAAGGAGCCGAGGGAAGGCTTTTGCAGGACAGAAGCGCTGCCAGCGTGGACAACCAGGAGTAGTTGCAAGGAGGGGTCGGCCAGTGCTATGAGGAGATGCCATCTACATTAGGCTGAAGGGGTTGCACACAGGGCAGCCAGGTGGTGTGTGGCCAAGGGCCATGGCGAGAGGCCGAGGGTGAATCAAGAGAGAGTCGCCAAGGGCTTGAAGGAGATCAATCAGAGAAGTTGCCATCATTGTATGGGGATTTTTTTTTTGCTATGGATAAGTGAGTTTGCAATTCGGTGGGATTATTTTTCGTGTTGAATTTGCCCCATCAATCATCTCGTCTACCTCGTCTCGTGCCCTACGGTTGTGGTAGCGTTGGCTCCGGGTTTTGTGTATGTGTGTGTGCAGAGAGGGAGAGAATGATTGAGTGAGCTATTCTGTGTGTGGTCGAGGCTTGTGTCGCCTCCCATGGTTTGTGTGTTTACATATTTGATGTAGGTATGGTTGTGTATGATGGTGTGCTGCCAAGCCGGTTATGTTGAGGTTTTTGTATGTGAATGTGTACAACTGAGAAAGCTCGAAGGCGAGCTGTGCAATGAATGTTGGCAAAAAGTGTGCGTGTGTGTGAGTTTCTGTATGGTTAGGGGTGCGGGTTAATCTCTGGGCTATAGAGAGGCAAGTTTGGAGTGTGCTGGGTTTGTTCCCCCTTTCCAACGTGTGGGAGATCTACCTCGTCATTGCTCTTAGCCAATTGCTCTTAACAAAAGTATTCCTAGAGTAGGGAATATTTTCCTTCCTCTTTTTGTCACCATCGTACGTTAAGGCATGAGAGATGGCTTCTTCCAAAGTTTTTGGATGTTGGGTCTTGACATGAAGATGATAGTCTTTGTCAAGACCCCTATTGAAACCCTGTATCCTTTGGAATTCATCTAGACCTTCTAGTTTTAATATGATTTCGCAACACTTAGAAAGATACAGAGTGAGAGAGAGGCTAGCAGACATGCGACATGCATCCCATGCTAACCAATTCTTATCTTCTTCATTGGAGTCGAAAAACTCTTTGGAGAAAGAAGCTTGAAACGTAGCCCAAGACTGAGGACGAGCATCTATTGGACATGTCATACACCACTTATAGGACTTGCCTTTAAGAGATAGACTTGTTTCTATAGCTGTATTAATATTTGGGGTGTGTCTCAACCTATAAATATCACTCCATTTGTGTATGAACGTATTGACCGCATCCTTGTTGCGATCACACTCTTCATCGCCGTGAGACTTAAGAATGGTGATATTCTTAAGTAATGCATTGCTACCTTCTGCATCTTCTGAAGCACTTGCCTCATGGACTCCTTGAGTCATGCAAGCTTGGGTTCCTTGAACCGTGCCAGTGTAGGCTCCTTGAGCCCTCTTTGAAAGCATAAATTTCATAAGTAGCTCAGTAAGGTTTGTAAAATGTAGTGAGGTTGTGTTCAAGTACGCTTTGGTAATTTTCCAAAGTCTTGAAAGGAGCCATATCTACAATGCCATGATCTCCTAGATCATTATGGTCATCCATATTCATCTCAGTAGAGCCTGTGGTTGCCGAATTTTGATGTGCGTGCTCAAAATCAAAAGTGTGTAGATGGGATATCCTCACCGGCCATGGTAAACACACGCTAATGTAGAGAGAAACAAATGTCAACTTGTACCTTGTAAACCTTGTAAATGTCAACTTGTACCTTGCTTGGCAACTTTTGCGTTGTATGCGATCCTCGCCTTGCGAAAGTTGTAGCACTTCACGTCGTCGTGTTTTTTTGCTTGGCAACTTTTGCGTTGTATGCGATCCTCGCCTTGCGAAAGTTGTAGCACTTCACGTTGTCTTCTTTGTAAGAACATCTTCGTTGATTTTTCACAAAAACTTGTCTTTGTGAAGGCATTTGTTCACTTGTGAAGCTTCTTTCTTGAAGAAAAAAGAATTCTGGAAGAAAACTTGCCTTCCTGTAAGGAGTGAAAAGGAAGGGTGAAACTACATCCTTTTAGTTTGTAGCTTTCCTTTCCTTCTAGCTTTCTTCGTCAACACAAGTATACTATATTTTCTTGTTTTATACAACAACAAGTCTCGATAGCTTGGATGGTAGGGTATTGGCCTCTTACCCTCACGGGTTGGGTTTGACCCTCCTTCATGCAAGAGTTTAGAGGGCCTTCATACGCGCGTAGCCAACAGCTCCAACGGAGCCTCGATGCCGTAGAGTTGTCGATCGAGTTTGCCTTGGTCACCTACTTTATTCCCCGTTGTGGAGGGCATACGTGGGGCAGTTATGGCTCACTCTATGTCCTCTTGTGATGCACACAAAACTTTGTGCATGTCTTCTCTTTTGCTGTGGTGTGGGCCGTCATCTTTCCCGCTTGTTGTTTGCGGATCATGGGAGAGGGGATGTGTCGCATGCACATGCAACCCTCTTTTTTCTCCTTTCCCAAATTAGCTCGAATAGCATTGAAAGGAGGAGAGTAATTACGTGTGCTAGTCTCCACCCAACTATGCTATCTTATAGCCTCCCCCTAGCGTACACATTGTCTAGCCGTGCCAATGGCCTTGCCCGTAGGACTCATGTTTGTAGAACCTTCTTAGACACTCTCTTAGTGTATTCATTGTAAGGCCAAGGGCAAACCTAGGGGGGTCACTGACCCAGGTCAAGGGCCGACTACTAGATGTGGATAGGGAATTCTAAATATAGACGGCCAAGGGTTTATATAAAATGGTGGTAGAGTGGATAATCCTCAAGGTTGTTCCCCTTAGGTCTTACTCTGGTATTAGAGTTCAGGGGAGGGGGGATCTATGGAGGAGGGAAAAAGCATTGCATGGCTATGCATGTTCTTTCTCTCTCTCTCTCTCTCTCTCTCTCTCTCTCTCTCTCTCTCTCTCTCTCTCTCTCTCTGTGTGTGTGTGTGTATGTGTGTGTGTGTGTGTGTGTGTGTGTGTGTGGATCATAGAGGATGGGGGATCGGATGCTTGTATAGGGTTTTGAGCTTGAAGCCAATAGGAAGGCAATAGGAACCGTCGCTTGAAGGGGGGCGCGGGGGCGGGGGGGGGGGGGGGGGGGGGGGGGGGGGGGGGGGTGGGGTCTTTTACGCCATAAATCAAATGCAATTAAGTATTGGAGTTTTTAGAACTAACCTTAAGTTCCAAAAGAGGCCACATAACTTCTCCAAAAGAAATGCTCTCATGAAAGGTTTATAATTTTTTCTTGATTATGCACTCAAGTTAAATGAAGAAATAGAATCTTTTTTTTCTTCCCTCTCAATAAAGTATGTGTATAAGTTTGTGTTTAGAGATATAATTAAATTAGTATCTAATTTTCTCAAGAGAAAGTTGAGTTTTGAAGAGTAATTTTATCTTAATCAAAGGAGTTTTTCATTCAAAGTAAGGTTATCTTTCCTCTTGTCAATTAGAAAATACCAAATCTTTAAAGAAGAATTTTTTAATCATTCATATTCCATTGCATGAGCATTCTGCATGACACTAGCATGTCCACTCTTAGGAATTTCACCTTTTATACTACCATTCATCGAAGGAATCCACTCTTGCATAAACCATCA
Source organism: Adiantum capillus-veneris (assembly GCF_014529385.1). Taxonomy (NCBI): domain Eukaryota; kingdom Viridiplantae; phylum Streptophyta; class Polypodiopsida; order Polypodiales; family Pteridaceae; genus Adiantum; species Adiantum capillus-veneris. The sequence continues at coordinate 20,109,636 of NC_140958.1, forward strand.
CCTAATCTTACATAATCAATCGAAGGGAGTTTATAATTATTTGTCTTAAGATTAAAAGCCGATATTTTCTAAAGTTTTGTGTTTACAACTCATGGTTCACACTAAAGAAAAGGTCATTGTAGAGAGCATATACATTGTTCATTTTAAGTTTGTCTACTTTCAAGTTTCTTTTGGAATAAAGAAGAGGGAGGGAATAATGGGATAGCTCCACAGAAGTGACGACCATGTTGCGTGAATATAAAACTCCCATCGCTTTCATGGAGATGCCCCACGGATGGAAAATAATGCAAAGAAAACAAATGAGACTCACCCAAGATAGGGTTAACCTGAAACTTACGTCGGGACCAAACTTTAAACTTCCAAGAGACTCGTTGTTTTCTTAAGGTCTTGTTTGAGTAGATACATGTGGGATGCAATTATGCATTGTTCATTTTAAGTTTGTCTACTTTCAAGTTTGTTTTACAATAAAGAAGGGGGTGATAATAATGAGATAGCTCCACGAAAGTGATGACCGTGTTGCTTGAACATAAAACTCCCATTTCTTTCATGGAGATGCCCCATGGATGGCAAATAATGCAAAGAAAACATATGGGATTCGCCCAAGACGGGGTTAACCTGAAACTTGCGTCGAGATCAAACCTTAAACTTCTAAGAGACTCGTTGTTTTCTTCAGGTCTTGTTTGAGTAGATACATGTGGGAGGCAATGGGGGATGGTCCTTTTTGGCTAGGAATAATGATCGTTGGTTTATATTTTGAGCTCGGGTTCATTCAAAGCCCTGGAACTAGGATTGGATGGGAGTGAGTCCCAACCGGGTGGGAGGACCCGCAAATATGTCCAAAAATTAGCCTAGTCCAGGTAGTTCTGATTCCAATGATAATGAAGGAAGGAAAATGGATCCAAAAAGGGATCGGATAAGGGAGGAATATTTGATTTAATTAAGGAGCTCTTCTACTTGTTTGTTAAATGAACCTTGGAAAGTCTAGGAATGTAAATGGGCTATCCTACAATTGTCCTCATCAACCCAATCTTTGCTTCGCTTCTCAGCCTTTCCCAAATAAGATAAAGAAAAAATAAAAAATTGAAATTGTGTAAAGGCACCACTTCACACGTGGCAAAGGAGACAGGATACCCGAGTCCTTGGATGAGGATAGGGATATGCCTGGAGAAGTATATATGACTGCTTGAAAGATAACTAGATAGATTTAATAATACTAAAGAAAAAAGGAGCTAAAATATTATAAAAAGAAAAATGGTGGGAGAAACCTTATAAATGCACACTTCCAAGGGTATGTATGCAGCAGTTTTCATGATGCTTTCAAATGCCTGAAATGTATTCATGGATTGACATGTTTGAAATACTATTTTCCTAGAATCATAGTACTATCTTAAAGAGGTGCATTTATCAAATGGTTCGGTGGGAGGGTGGATTTTGGAGGGAAGTCATTAGGAGATTTCGGAGGTCTTTTGGAGGGCCTTTTGGTAGAGAGAGGAAAATAAGCTCCTCCAATGAGAGAAGAGCCTACGTTACGTAGAAAAATAGATTGATATTAACAAAAATATAAAAGGTGTCCCTCTCCTCATTTAATAATCTAGTGGTCCTTGAAGACGAGCACTCTCTTTTATTTAATACGAGCACCTTTTTCAGAAGGTAGATGCGGTGCATTTGATACGGGATACGTCATTACTACAACTCAAAAAGTCACAAAACTATCAAGTGGTGGAAGATTTTGAAACTTTTGATACTGCCAATGCGTCCGGAACACACATATCTCTTAGAAATGAATGTCCAATTGCCTCGCTTAGACATCCAAAGAGGCCAAAAATGTCAAACACCCCTAAAAGAACATTTTACTAACGGCGCGCGCGGGGGCATTTCAAAATTTTGGAATGCCTCCTCGCGCGCCGTTAGTAAAAAGGCCATTTTTCCTCTTTTTAGGGAGCTTTTTTAGAGGAAAATGTCCAAAAACCTCTAAAAAGGGCCTTTTTGGAAAGATAAGTGTCCAAAAATCACTAAAAAGAGCTTTGTACTAACGGCGCGCGAGGGGGCATTCCAAAATTTTGGAATGCCTCCTCGCGCGCCGTTAGTAAAAAGGCCCTTTTTTCCTCTTTTTAGGGATCTTTTTGAGAGGAAAATGTCCAAAAACCTCTAAAAAGGGGCTTTTTGGAAAGATAAGTGTCCAAAAATCACTAAAAGAAGCTTTGTACTAACGGCGCGCGAGGGGGCATTCCAAAATTTTGGAATGCCTCCTCGCGCGCTGTTAGTAAAAAGACCCTTTTTTCTTTTTTTTAGGGAGCTTTTTGAGAGGAAAATGTCCAAAAACCTTTAAAAAGGGGCTTTTTGGAAAGATAAGTGTCCAAAACCCCCCAAAAATGGGCTTTGTACTAACGGCGCGCAGAGGGGCATTCTAAAATTTTAGAATGCCTCCTCGCGCGCCTTTAATAAAAAGCCCATTTTTGGGGGTTTTTTGACATTTTTTGCCTCTCTGGATGTCGGAATGAGACAAGTAGACATTCGTTTTTAAGGTATTTTGGCGTTCCGGATGCATTGGTGGTGTCAAAATCCTCAAAATCTATCACTATTTTACAGTTTGTGACTTTTCAACTTTCAGTGATGACGTAAGCTGCATTGAATGCGCCGCACCTGCCTCCTGAAAAAGACGCTCGCATTAAATAAAAAAGTGACCGTTTTCAAGGACGATTGGGAATATAAATCTTACTTTTCAGAGTGTCTGGTTGTCCTTTTGGACGTACTCACAAGGTGCAAGTGCATTTTAAAAAAAGTTTCTAGAGAGAGAAATACAATTTCTTACAAGGCCCTCCAAATGACCTCCGAAATTTTCTAATGAGAAACTCTAGAAGAGATTAATAGGAGACCATGATAGAACATTGTTTCCACTTCATCCTTCCTGCAAATGTCACTGATTCTTTTTAAAATACGAATGGTGAACAAGATTAAGTGCAAGGTAGAGCAAGAGAAGCTCCCTTAAAAGTACTCAGATCAGTGAGCTTTTGTAACAAAATTGGAGTTAATAAGATTGTTTTGGAAATATAGATTTTTAAGGAACAAAGAAACACACACAATAAAAAGAGAAAAACTTAGCAAGGTAAGTTCAAATCTAATTTTCTCGCCAATAGATTGCAACTTGAGGTTCAACCCATGGTTAAGGAGTTGAGAGCATCATTGGCTAGTAGGTCCACTATTGTCACAGGCAATGAAGGCATAAACCTTGCTTTCAACTTATGGTCATTCTAGATCTCATTCAATTTTGTGTATACAAGATGGAAGATTATATATATATATACATATTCTAAGGATGGAGTGGTTGAGAAAAAATCAAGTTATTGCAATTAAGGGAATGTAACATTTGCATACAATTAAAGGGAACAAGATACAAGTACAAGACAAAATGGACAAAGCTCTTCTAGGAGTAGTTAAGGATAATCAATTTGTCAAGAGACTTAAAAAAAGGTCTATTCAAGTATGTCATCAACTTAAAGAAGCCCAAGAAGGAGTCACTTGTCTTAAAATCTAAAAGATATCAAGATATATTCCCAAAAATAAATGACAAAAACTCCTCCTGTCAAATTTTATTCATGTCTAGAACATTGTATTTTCTTCACTATGAGCCCTAGGGATTTAAGGAAAGTCATCTCAAAAGCGTGAGATTGAAGAGATTAGGATTTACAAAATGCTAAAGAAGTGCTTTCCTTGATCGTTAATCATTCCCCCAAATGTAGTTTTGTTGGATGTAATAAAGAGAATCCATCTTTTGAAATGTTTGTCTTTTAAAGATTTCTAATCTAGCCTTGAGTACTTCTGAACCTATCTCTAAGAGAAAGTGGTTTTTTATTTGCCACAACCATAAAGTATACCACGTAAACTCCCAAGAGATAGGTCTTCTTGGGACTCGCTCGTAGCTAACACTTTAGATTTTGTGCTTTCTGATACACGAGCACCACCAGCACCTCAAGTTTTTCCTCTACCAAATTAAATGTCGCTTGTTGTAGTACTCGTAGAGGATTTTGGGCATGACAAGAATCTTAAGACCCTACTTAAATCTATGAAATCGTGTCCATTTTTAGGCACTGGTGATGATGTGCACACTCAACTAGAATGGATAATTCAAATGGATAGCTACTTTTCTCTTGCTGGCTACAATGCAGTTGTTTGCTCAGGGGATAATGGGGAGAGCTAAGCAAGGATTAGCAAAAACATGGTAGAAGCTCGACTGCCAATCTCGCCAAGTAGCAGTGGTGACCCAAAGTTGGAATGAGTTGAAGAAGCATCTCAAGCAACAATATCTTTACCTAAATTACTCCACCTCTAAGATGAATGAGTTTCTTTCTTGCAAGCTGGGGAACAAGTCAATTGAAGTTTACTATTGTGCGCTCCTTGCCGCACTGTCGAAGCAAGGGACTTGCCAATACACCGTGTGCGAGCCACAAATGGCTCCAAGCACACAACAAGCCTAAACTAGCAAGCTCAAGAGAGCAAAGGGTGTGTCACTCACCGCTCTATGCTCGCCTTCGTGGTGGATTCCTCGCCGCGATGAAGAAGAAGCTGCAGTCGTGCCGCGCTCAACCGCTTCGCCGCCGTCGTGCTTTCGTAATGCTCGATCGCACACACACTCTTCCTCTCTCTCTCTCTCTCTCTCTCTCTCTCTCTCTCTCTCTCACACACACACACACACACACACACACACACACACACACAAGGAGGTGAAGAAGAAGAAGATGGAGATGGAGATGGAGCAAGAGCACTCTTCTATTGCACAAATGAGAGAATGAGTAAAAATTAGGTTTAGTTGGCTTTTATATGAGTTCACCCCATTCACACTTGGGCGCCCATGCTTAGCCAACTAATCCCTTGAATGTCCCAGTTAGAGTGCGCCTCTCATCAGCGATCACTCTACCTTTCCCTATTGGACCGTCAAGCCCGGTGCCTGACTCTACCAAATACATAATACACGTCCGTTGTAGGTGATAGGGTGTCCGTGTGCCGTGAGGGTTAACATGCCCCCCTTCTTGATGTAGATTCCGTCCTCGGAAGCTATTGAGTTGAAGCTGGTTCGTCGAGGTGGAAGAGCATTTGAGATGAATGTCCTTAGCCTTCTTCAGTCACTGCAAAATCAAACAACATTGGCATAGTAATTGCATTCTCTTAAAAAGCATATGCAGTTTTAGGTAGACAAATTGATTGGTAAAAAAAATTTCAAACAGTTTGTCAGCAATGAACATTAAATTGCAATGTAAGCAAATGCATAAACAGATGTAAAGGTAGAAAATTAAACAAGTCTGGGGTCGCTAATTTGACGGTCGAAAGGCACTAGAGATCGAATATTAATACCATGGGTAAGCTTCTTAATTTTCTGTGGTCAATTAAGTTGTTTAATCGCGAGAGCCAAGTATTCATGTTCAAGGGCTGACTAGAGGCTATATCTAGAAAACCTTGTAGTTAAGCTACCATAAAAGGAATTTCTCATGAAATCATCGCTTGACTGATTACTTTTTCTTTGACCCCCCAAAGTCTTTTCACATTGATTCAATTATGATGTGTGTGCTTATTTTGTATGCCTTGGGTTTTTTGCTTTTCAAGGAAAAGCGCCCACACTGGGAACCTCTAGGGCTCTAGTACCATAGGCAATACATGTGAGTGAAGTATCAATTTAAGCAGGGATTTCTCTTCCAGCTTAAAATTTTACATTGTGGCACTTTGATTTTTTGCTTGTTCATTTTCATCATTTTAATTTTGTAACTTTGGGGGGTCATACATTACTGTTACCCTCCCCAGGCTCATCACATTAGTAAACTCCCTTTATAATGCTTAAGCTAAAGGTCAATAGGGTTAAGCCCACTAGAAAGCCCTAGTACATTTCACACAATGCTGCCTAAATCGGATTAAGAACCTAAGTAACCATTGCTTATTAGGAAGGCATTCCCCATGGTATTAAGAGAAGATTTCTAATACCTAGCTTGGTCAAACTAGCTTAGTCGGACTGCTTGAGTTTTAAACCTAAACAACTGATTATGACAAAAGATTACATTGAATTAAATGTTTGATACTAAGCAAATGCGCTAAATATTATGCTACCAATCACAATCAAAGCAGACAAACATGGGTGCAAAAAGATAAGGACAATGCTAATGGACATAAAACACCTGTTTGTGTTGATGGTCGCGGTTGATTTGAAGTGTGAACGAGAGAAAGATTCCATGAAGGTCCAAATCCTATCAATAGCAACACGCTCCTGTACACACTAGGAAACAAAAGGAATACCTCCATGAGGCACATTAGTGGGAAAAGAGAACTGCGCTAATCTCTCAACTCTAAAACAGAAACACTCCTATCGTACTAATCTTACCTACCCTCCATCACTCAAGTGATGAGGATCAAAGGTGTTTTATGGCATAGGTTTCTGTTTCACTATACCAGATGTGACATGTGTAGGTCTGAGTCAATGTTTTGACTTTTAAGGTGCATACTTGTTTGCTAATTGCTCTTGCTCTTTATTTTTTTGTTTTTTGTGAGTATAAAGCTTTATATGTACATTCCCTAAGATTGGTGATTGAGAGGTCAGGGAAAAAGGTTGAGAGGGAAGCAAGTGAATGATGGATGTCCACAAACACTCCCCCCTTCCTTGGGTAGATCATACCGATTGAAATGAGCTTGTCACCCTTTGAAACCAATTGTTCCAGTTGGTAATAGGTGAGGATTTTTGCCAGTAGTTTTCTATTACCCTAGGTGCCTCGTCAAGCTGCAAGGGTGGTAAGGTACTCTCCCAGGATTGAACTTGAAGTGGTACATCAGGTGATTCTTGAACACTGGGAGGTGTGGATTCTTTTGTAGCTTCATGGAGGTCCACTACTATAGATGGAGGCTGTGTAGAAGCTTTTACCTCTATGGATGTATTACATGAGGAGCTAGAAGCTTCATGGGACTCCCCCCTTCCTGAGCTAGGTGGAACAAATCGTTCTTTCTTTGGTACCCAAACTAGCTCGGGAGCGGGTGTGTAGCATTCTGTGATTTTTTTCTTTCCACGATCATTGATTCGTTTTCGAGCTACGGGATTGGGCTCACTTGGGTCAGGTGATAGGTAAGAGCACAATCTACGTTTTGGCACCCAGATTTGATCATTTCCTTGATAGTAGCCTTGGGCTTCCAATAGTCGTTTAGGGATCCATCGCAACATTTTCTTACTTTTCTTGGAGCGAGTGGTACTGTTCTTACAAGGCTTCTGTTTTTTAGCACTAGTTATGGTCACTAAAGAAGCTTTAGGGACCCACTTGTATGTTTTCTTCGTTACATTAGGATGAGTCTTGTCAGAAGCGATATGCATTGCTTGTAGCATATTTAAGGGTACAGGCATTTCATCCCCCTCAGATGTTACCCAGGTCGTCCCCCTATTTCCCCAAGTGTCTATGGTTGCTGCTAGGTGAACCCAATCCACATTGTCCGACTCAGTCATCCCAGGTAGGATATCCATATAAGGAGAATCTTTGCCAATGTCTGTATCCTTCTTACAAGTGTAACAATATTGTAGTGGGGCCGAGTGAACTGTGGTGTCAGAGCGATGATCAATAATGGTTTTACTCCCTAAGGGGTGTACCTTACCAATCACCAAATCCACTCTAAGGACAGAGTCTTGGAATTGCAAATAGACATGATTTTTAGACCAATCATGAACCATTTGTGCTTCCCTCATGAATGGTCGTCCTAAAATCATTTCATATGACATAAGGTGTTTAGAGAAATCCATTACAATGAACGTATGTCGTACCTTGTGTCCTAGAACTTTGATCTTAAGATCCTTGAGCATCCCCATAGGTTTGGCTATGGTACCATTTGCCATCTTTACCACAATGTTAGTAACACTGAGGCGGGGTTTTCCCATGGATTCCCAACAATCTTTTGTAACGATGCTAACTCCCGCACCACCATCAAGAATTCCCTTTATAGTTAATCCCTTGGTAGTGATGGGTAGTGTCGCATTAGACTCGTCGCCTTCAAAATACTGCCCTAATTCGTTAATGGGTACCTCGATCACAGACTCATGTCCATCTAAGTCAAGTGATTGCACATGATTTTCCTCATCAATCATAATCGAGTCAGGCCTATTTGGTTGCGCAAACTGCGGTAATCCCGTTCGTAGCTCTCCATTAAGGAATGCTCGAAGTGCAAGGAATAACTCAGGATCTCCATACAGCTTTGCTATGATCGTGGTTCAGACCTCAGAAGACATGAAGTCCACTAGTTTGGCAACATTCATTGGCGTTTTGCAGGGTGTAGGTCCTTGACTAGGAACTGGTGAGGATGGAATCTCATATTCCTCAATGGGATCAGGTATTCCTTCGTTAAACATCCTTTCCAACAAGAAGGGTGTATGCTCACTTTCTGATGTCCCGTCCTCACTCCCTTCTTGGATGATACTAGATATGGCTAACGGTCTATGGTTCATGTGGGGTGGATGAACTGGCGTGGGAAACACTGTGTCATGAATTTTGACATGCATGGGTTCTAGTTCTAGTTTCCTTTGAGTCTCCTCCACTAAACCTCTTAGATGTTTCACCTGCTCAATCTCGTCTACTGGGTTTGGATACGTCCCAATCTTCTTTTTACGATTCTTCCCTTTTTGCCCCTGCGGTTTATCTTGGGGGTCTTGGATTGGATTTGGAAACACTTGTGGTGTTTTCAGAGGCTCTTTATGGTTTTCTCTTATTCGGTTTTCATTTGGTTCCATGTTACGGTTTTCTTTGTCGGTCTTTCCCTTTGTGGTATTGGTTCTAGTCTCCATTGTCTCGATTGAATCTGAATCATCCTCGAAGTCATTCATATACACGGGGTCAGCTCCTGTTCCTATGTTTGTTTTGGAACTTGGCTTTGAATTTCCCGTATTCTGCGACCTCGTCCTTCGTGTCTTCTTTTTCTTTGCTTGGATAACTGACGCGGTATCTTTCTCTTCGAGGATATGGCCTGGCCCTTGAAGCATGGACCGTGTAATCGCATAAGCAGGTGCGACGGGTGGTATTGGCGACGTCACACTAGCAATTTCGACCAAATTTAGGGGTGTGATTTTAGGCGCATTTGGGTTATAGAGGCATTGGGCAATCAAGTGATCTATGCCATAACGATTACATGTGAGTATTGGCATTGCAGACGTGCTCCCTTGATTCATTTGCATCTGTGCAGCATTCTTTTGCAGCCTAATAGGGCACTCCGCTGCCCGATGTGGTCCACCACACTCGTAGCATTGAAGAGGTGGCCTCCTAGCCTGGGTGTTGATATTTTGACCTCTGGATGCGAGAGCAGCAGCTTGATAAACCGGCTTGACTTGCCCCCAACAATCTTCCATGTAGTATATAGGACACTCTTCCAATGTATCAAGTCCATAGGCAATACTAGTGTCTATTTCCTCCTCATAGCCATCTGCATAAGCATTAGATGGCTCGCAACCCACTTGGTTCATAGGGGCGACTCTTGGATGTGGGGGCTGCGGTCCTAGCAGAGGAGGTGGTAGCTGTGTAGCTTGTACAACATTTTGAGATCTAGGGACCATGTGTTGCGGTAGTTGCTCAAGAGGTGGAGCAGGCATCAATACAGGAGCTCGAGGCGCATCCGTCCAGGCTACAGGTGGTCTATTTGCCATCATACGTTTGATCATTAAACAATCCTTAGCTTGGTGACCATACCTACCACATGCATTGCAAGTTCCATTAAATTTTACTCTAAACGTAGGGCACTCACTAGTGCTATGTGGACCTAAGCAAATGGAACACCATTGTTGCTCCCTTCTTGGATACATGTGACTATTTTGAGGGGGTCGATTATCCTTAAGAGACTCTTGGATTGCCTTGGTGAGGTCTGTCAAGAATGCCTCAAATACCTTTGGCTCATTGGCAATGGGCTTTGCAGTCATGGGTTCATACTCAATGGCGTGTGAGCTAGTGGATCTCGTGTCAGTAGACACCCTCATACCTGCTATTATCAAGTTGTCCTCTAATTGGATTGCATTGGCAGTGACATCTTCCCAGGTTGTGATACCTCTAATCACTAGTCCATTATAGATTCCTTCATTCCTCAACCCTCGAATGAATCGATCAAGCAGTTGGTTATTTTTGAAGCACTCATTTACAGGGCAACGAGAGTTTAAGTGCTTTAGACGACTAATGAAGTCCCTTACTGACTCTCCTTCCTTACGTTCGGCCTTCTGTAGCTGAGATGCTACACCCCAAAGCACACCTTCTCGTATGTACTCCTTTAGAAACAACCTTCGAAGGGTAGGGTAGATTGTTTTCTCGTCCACCCTTAGGGTCCTATACCAATCTCCAGCCTTCCCACTTAATGTCAAGCGTAAGGCATTGCACTTATGTAGTTCGTTGCGTTCCCCTAAGGAATCACATACTTGTTCAAACACTTCAATGTGTTTCCTAGCATCTTCGTCCCCATTGAATTTTTGCGTGAGTTTGGCAATTTGTAATGCCTTACTTCTAGGCTCTCTATCAGATGCATGACACATATTTTCTGCGATAGATCGACCTATGGTTTGAGCAAACGCTGCCAAGTCACCTATGTGAGGAGGCAGGGCCGGTGGAGGTACTCTTGGAATCATATGTGGGAGAGGGACGGGTACTGGTCTTGGCATATGTGTGGATGATGCAGGATATGGAACATAACCGGGCATAGGTCCACTCGGATAAGGGCTAGGGAGCGACACTCGAGGAGCATAAACAAGTGGTACAATTGGAGGTGTGGGGGCCATGTGTGCATAAGGGGCTAGAGGCACATACGGTCGAGGCCCCATATTAGGTACTACGACACTAGGTAGTGGCACTGCGCTAACCGTAGATGTCATCGGTACATTCTCTGTCAGGCCTATCCCTGGAGTGAGCACTGTGTTTTCCTTAATAGAGGGTTGAGCCAAGTTAGGGAAGCTAAAGTTGTCGCTCGGAGGCTCACATTGCATAGAGACCCCAGGTGAAATGACGTAAGATGGGTCCATGGGACTCATTAGAGGAGTCTCCATTTGTGATAGAGTAGGCTGTTGAGCCTTGCTCGTATCCAGAAATCTCATGGGGCCAGTTGAGAGTATATTTACCCCTCGGTTTTGCCTTTCTGATTGAATAATGCCATGGATAACATTACAGATCATTTTCTGTTGATCTTCGATGCTCGTGGCACTAGAGGTGGATTGTACAATCTCTATCCATCCTACATGGTAGGCGTGGCCAGAGTGTAGATCCGTCAACACCTCAGTGTGGAGGTCGTATGTCCAATGATCATTAATGAACAATCCTTCTAGAGTCGACGTGTTAACGGTTTCTTGTGAGGTAGAAGCAATGTTGCTCCCCGTGGTTTTACTTGTCACCAACGGTACTCTAGAGGGAACTTCTGAAGGAGGCAGCTCAACAGGGCCTTCTTGGTAAGAAGTTGGCAGGATATCCACATGGACACTCTTTGGGGGTGTGGGGTCCACGTGCGATGTGAAAGGAGAGTCCACTTTCCCACCCCCTTCGTGTGCTTCATTTGCATCAGGTTCCGAGCGAGTAGCTCTACCTAATGTTTCCATGAAACGGCTAAACATACTAGTACTAGGCTGTGGAGCTTCGGGAGGTGCATGGCCTTCTCTCTCAGTGTTTTGGGTAGGATATGCTTCCATGATTTCTGAGTCGGAGGAGGAATCACTAGCGGCTATTTTAGGGTCTTGGGTGGTGCTACCTTGTGTCCCCGCTGAGGGTCTAGAGCCTATCGTGGATGGGTAATGGGTCCCCGTATGAACAGAGGCACTACCAATGTGATCGTGCTCTAACACTCGTCCAGAGCGTAGGTTCATATGACTTGATCCCCTAGAAGTGTCACTGAGTGCCCGTGAAGGCTGCTCACCTAGTATTTTTGGGTGTTTTGCAACCCAAGTCTTTCCTTAATTTGACTTTTTGGTCCTTTTTTTCTGACCCGGCTATAGAATAGAGCGTATGATAGCTCAAAACGAGCGTCTCGGTCAGAGGGTCGTTCCGTGCTTTACAGCCCTCCGTTTGGTCACTCTATGCCCTTGGAATCCCTAAAACTGTCAATTTCCAGTAGGGAACTAGGCCCAAACTAGAAAGTCTAAGGGTGCAAGTGGGAAGAGAAAGGAGGAGAGTGGAGGACTTGTCCCACATGCTCTCATTCCCTCTTGAGGGAGTAGGGTATATATATAAGAGTGAGTCTAATATATATCATAAGACTGAGGCCTGGGGCCTGGGCTTGGGCTTGGGCTTGGGGAAATGATCCCGATCCCGATCTATCTTTTATACAAACCAACCCGTCCGTTTTAAGACTCACGTTTTTTATTTTCAAAAAATTTAACCGCCCGCTCACTCGCGTTTTTATTTTCTGAATTTTATAAAAAAAAAATCCAAATTTTTTTTCCCAATTTGTTTTTCATTTTTTTCTTTTTAAAGTGCAAAAAATGCAGAAAACGCAGAAATTGAACTTGCAGAAATTGAAAACGCAGAAATTGAAAATGCAAAAATTGAAAAAATGCAAGAAATGCAGAAAATTAAAAAAACACAGAAAATGCAGAAAAATGCAGAAATTGAAACTTGACAGAACCAGAAAATGCAAAAACGCAAGAAATGCTAACTGTGCAGTGCAAACCAGAAAACGTAGAAAACGCAAAAAACAGAAATCTCCACACAACTACACACCCTCATTCCCTGCCTTTCCTATGATAGAAATTGCACCACAAGAAAGCGTAAAGTGCTAACCGAGCTTAGTGTAGGGCATATCCGCGGCAGCGGCGCCAAAAATGTGCGCTCCTTGCCGCACTGTCGAAGCAAGGGACTTGCCAATACACCGTGTGCGAGCCACAAATGGCTCCAAGCACACAACAAGCCTAAACTAGCAAGCTCAAGAGAGCAAAGGGTGTGTCACTCACCGCTCTACGCTCGCCTTCGTGGCGGATTCCTCGCCGCGATGAAGAAGAAGCTGCAGTCGTGCCGCGCTCAACCGCTTCACCGCCGTCGTGCTTTCGTAATGCTCGATCGCACACACACTCTCCCTCTCTCTCTCTCTCTCTCTCTCTCTCACACACACACACACACACACACACACACACACACAAGGAAGTGAAGAAGAAGAAGATGGAGATGGAGATGGAGCAAGAGCACTCTTCTATTGCACAAATGAGAGAATGAGTAAAAATTAGGTTTAGTTGGCTTTTATATGAGTTCACCCCATTCACACTTGGGCGCCCATGCTTAGCCAACTAATCCCTTGAATGTCCCAGTTAGAGTGCGCCTCTCATCGGCGATCACTCTACCTTTCCCTATTGGACCGACAAGCCCGGTGCCTGACTCTACCAAATACATAATACACGTCCGTCGTAGGTGATAGGGTGTCCGTGTGCCGTGAGGGTTAACAACTATGAAGAGTTTGTCAGAATTTCACGATATTCTTCTCTCATGGCAAAGGAACAAAAGTTAAGTTGCTTCATCCTAGGGCTTGGAGAAGATTTGGCTCCCAAAGTAGAGTCCCTTCGACCTATCTCATTTTGGTAGACGCTCTAATCCGGTCCAAGTAAAAAAACAAGAGTATTTTTAAGGGAAGTACTACAACAAGTAGGAAGCATGAACTCCCTTCTTACCCCAATCAGTCCTCTAGAGCACCTAAAGTGCCATTTATACCAAAGCCAACTGTCCAAACCCAGTCTCCACAGAGAGACAAATTTAGTGTTATAAATTCCTAGAATTTGGCCAAAAGGAAATGACCCCGAATACCCCTATTAACTTTCAGAATTTCCCCAATCAAGGGGAATAATTTAGAAATCTTGGAGCAAGAGGAAGAAACCCAACTCAAAAAAGAACTCCCCCTACCACTCATTTTTGTACTCAAGGGCCAACCATCAACCCACCTAGATCAACAATAGTAAACTTCATTTTAGTAAAGGATGGGATACATGAAGAAGCCAATGTTTTATGCTACCTTGGATTCTAGTGATCGGAATCGACAATTTCCCATTCTCAAGACTAAGAGAGAGTATGAGGATGGATCTAGAGAAACTTTTAGACATAAAGAAGCCAAAGCTACTACACAAAATGGTTCATGAGGTTTTGGTCCAGTGGAAGGGCTATCCCACTAAAGATGCTTCCTAGGAGGACTAGGAATGTCTTACTTCTCAATTTCCTCACCTTTGGTAATGTGTTTTATATTTTTTGTGACCTTATTAATCTTTCCTAGCCAATGAAATCGATGAGTACAAGCTCTATCTTCTTACTTGTTGTGTCACTCAAGTAATGCAACCTTTTGTAATACGACTATTTTTTGTAAATAATAGCAAGATTAGTGTTATCTTTTAAATCTTGTAACTCAAGTCCCTGTATGGAATTGTGAAATAAATATACAAATAAAAATGGTTACGTTTGTAATTCTCTCACTCACTTCTACAAAATAGCAGACATAGGAAGCTAAGAACAAACTTAACTATATATGTTGAGAGAAAGAAGGCAAGACAAGAACCAAAGATCTGAATAGTTAAAATATGACGTCAAAATTTTCAAGAGATACACAAAGATAGATTTTAAAAAAATTCAATAAGCCCATCCATCAAATGATCACAAAAACAATTATCACAAGCATGTCACATATTAGGTAACTCATTTATTGTAATAATTTGGCGTGTTATCGTAACTCCCACCTCATTAGCATGATGTAAAATTCCAAAAGGACCTTTGTGGGGCAAGTCAAATTGGGGATAAAATCATATCTTGTGGTGATGAAGGAACAGTGCAAGCAAAAAGACTCACTCAAAGAACACATGATGCATCGATCTTAGCACACAATAATATCGAGGGTCAAGACCCATAGCTTTAATAACCATAGCCAAAAAAACATTGTTGCAAAAGTGATCCCGATCCCAAAGTGTCACCCTTGTTATGCCTCAAAACATCCACTGTTTGTGCTATTGTAGTTCCCAAGTGAGGAAAGAGTAGGCACTCATATCGCTCCACAGAATTTCTCCTTACCAAATCACTTGCTTGTTGAATGTGAGGGATGGCACCATCAACAAAACCAACTTCTGCCATCGGTCCATAAAGTAAAGTAGTGAGCACAGAGACACCCTAAAGGATTAAAAAGAGATAATCCTAAGAAGTCCTACACAAGCAGATGGAAATAAAAGAAAAACATGGAGTTAAGACTACTATGAGAGAGAGACGAGGATAGATTGCGCCTTATATAGATGAGCAAGCTAGTGAGAAATGATTTAGCATAATCTAGAAGTTGAAGGTGTAACTTGAAGTTGAAGAATAACCACCTTTTTTTATCGTTTTGAGTTGAGGATAGTTCTTTCTTTTTGTTGAGGAGTTTGTAAGCTCCTCCTCATAGCCTTTACTCTTAAGCAATGCATCTAAATCATCAACTCAAACAAAAAATTGTTCGGGTAAATCAGGCTAACTCCAAGCACCAAAGTTTACTCATGAGACACTTTAGGTTTACACCATAGGAGCATGGGCATATCCAATGCATGAGAAATTACCTTTTCATCTCAAGAAAAATAGCATAAATAAAAAGATAAGGAAAAAAGAAAAGAAAAGATAAGGAAAAGAAAAGATAAGGATAAGGTGAGTAAGTAACTCGTTGAAGAAGTTTTGGATTCTACCATACATACACCAAGGTAAGGTTTCTTGTCATTTTCATGCTATTGCACATCTTAAAACAAAATTGGGGTTACATTTCACTCTAAGTTAACTCATGCTTAAGCTTTCATGTTTCCATAAGCAAGATTTATTAGGAGAATAAGTTATTAATTTTTGTTAACTAACAATTCCACTAACCACTAACTACAATTTTATTTCAAGTTCCGTTATCTCAAGTCTAAAGAGTACCAAGCTAATATGGCCTAGAGAGAGTAGAAAGCACTCTCTTTATCTATAGGTGCCTAGAGATCATACTTATCTAAATCGTATACATGATGAATGGTGAATAATATCTATACTTACCTCTAAACCCCCTCAACAATCTCTTATCGATTTAAGTTACTAGTTTTCTTTTACCTAAATTACTTAATAAAGATAAATGCCTTCGGAACTAACCTTAACAAGAAGGAACTACTAAAAACTCACAATGCTCAAAAGATGGTGTTAGATTAGAAAATTGCTCCTCTGAAAATTTTGAAGGATGCTCATAATACTCTCAAATAGTCTACCATGGATAAGTACATTTATCAATCTTTGGTAGACATCACTGATCTAGAAAAAAACCTCATATTGAATGTGGAGGACCTATAGAGCTTAGCGGGGTCACTCAAGTCAGACTTGGAGGTAATGTCTATGGAGTACACAACGACACGAGCATTATCCAATCTCTTATGGTTGTGTCTCATGCCATTGTGCCAAATATTTCTCCAAGATTGATCTCTACTACCAAGTTAAAATAAAAAAGGAGGATATTCACAAAACAACTTTCAATACAAGGCCTTGGCATTATTAGTTCACTATCACGCCTTTTGGCCTTACTGATGCGCTTGCCACATTTGATCGTCTCATGACTAACCTCTTCAGGACAGAGCCAGATGATTTTGTTGTGGTCTTCTTTGATGACATTCTTGTATATTCAAAGACCAGCAGAGAAGATCATGAACTACATGTACGCCATGTCTTGTAAATTCTCAAAATAGCCCAATTCTATGCCAACCGCAACAAATTCTCTTTCTTGTAGAAAAGGTTGCCTATTTGGGATTTCATAGTCTCTGAGGATGGTCTCTCTCTCTATCCAACTAAGGTGGAAGCTATAATCTAGTGGCCCATTCCCAAGAGTGTTTTAAAATTTTGAGAATTTTTTGGCCTCACAAGATGGTGTATAATATTTATAAAAACTTATGCACTCATCACACATCCTCTCACTGAACACACCAAGAAGGAACTTTATCTGGTTTGATAAGAGTGATGCAACCTTCAATAAATTAAAAGATATATTGGCTAGTGAGCAAATTCTCAAAATTCTTGATTTTGAGAAAACCTTTGAGGTAATAGTGGATGCTTGCATACAAGGTATAGGTGGAATCCTACAACAAGAAGGCCACCTCGTAGCTTATGAATCCCGACAGCTCAGGATCCATGAGAAGAATTATCCCACCAATGACCGCGAGTTACTAGCTATGGCTCATGTCCTCAAGAAGTGGTGATACTATCTTTTAGGTCAAATGTCTAAGCTTTAAACGGACCACAAAATTCTCAAGTGGATTTGCACCCAGCCAGATCTCAATATACGACAAAGGCAATAGGTTGAATATCTATAAGAATTCACTTTTGAGATCAAATTTAGACCAAGTAGAGAAAACCAAGCTGTTGATGCTCTAAGTTGATGGGTAGTGTCCCTTGCCATCTCAATTATCCATTCCACCCTACCAGAAGAGGTTCAAAGCACCCTCGAAATTGATGACCAATTTGGTTCCTTGATGCAAGAGGTCCAAGCTCAGATTCAAAAAAGACACTTGGAAGACTATTCTATTTAAGATAGATTATTATTTTTCAAGAATTGATTATGCATACTTACGAATGTAAATTCTAAAGGAAGCTCATGTAAATCCTCTTGCAAGTCACCCAGGCTATCACAAAATGTTCGCTTCTCTTAAACAAGATTTCTACTGGCCTAAGATGAAAAAAGGATGTCCTATAGTATGTTAATAAGTGTTTGATATGCTAGAAGGTTAAAGCTAAAAGAGATAAGATCCCTAGGAAGCTACAACCATTCGATATACCTACAATGAAGTGCGAGTGAATCAATATGGATTTTGTAATATGGTTACCCGAACCTGCTGGAAATTTTGATTCAATTTTTGTGGTGGTGGACAAACTTACCAAAGTAGCTCACCTTACTTCAAACAAAACCATTGCATCTGTAGCCGATATTGCTTAAATTTTTATAAAATAAATTGTCTGATTACATGTAATACTTTCTAGGATAATTGATGACCATGATGTCAAGTTTACCTCCAAGTTTTGGAAGCCCATGTTCCAATCATTGGGTACTCAATTAAACCTAAATTTAGCCTATCATCCAAAGATAGATGGAAAAGATAAAAGAGTGAATCAAGTCATTGAAGATATCATGAGATCATATTGTACTTACCAGCCTCGTCTTTGGATCAAATATTTATCCTTAGTGGAATTTACATATAATCCATAGAATCTTCCCATTTAAAGCTCTTTATGACAAGATTGTCTCATCCCTCTCAAAATGACTGACCCAAGTCTCCCAATGCCTCCAACCAAGAATTACCTTGAAGAAATGGATAGCCAAATCAAAATAATAAGGGAGAACCTTAAGAGAGCAAGTGAAAAGCAAAAGAGTTATGCTGATTTGTAGAAATCTCCTTGGATTTTCAAGGTAGGAGATGAAGTTTTCTTTAGGGTCAAACCAAAGATAAGTTCACTCAAACTGGGAAATACAATAAGTTAGCATATAGATATTGTGGACCCTTTGAGGTTTTGAGAAGGATGCTGATGTAGTTTTAGGATGGGAGTGGCTGGATGGTTTAGGAAACACATTGCACACTATTTAGGAACACAACTCCTTATTCTTTATGGCCAATGGTAAACATGTGCTTTTTCTTGGTGAGAAAAATATACCATCTGCACCTCTTATATGTACAGCCAAGCTTTCTATTTTACAGAAATAAAATTTAACAGATAAAGTCTTTTTGTGTTACTGCTTGTCTCCAAGTCTTGTGAATTCTCAACAGAAAGTGCTATGGATTCTAATTATGGTATGCAAAGTGCAATGAATTTTAATAAAAAGCAAAGTGCTAACAATTCTAAAGAGCAAAGTGCTCTCAATTATAATTATGTTGAGCAACGTGCAACTATTGTAAAACAAACATTAAAGAAATTACAAGATTCTCCATCCCAACATAAGTCTAGTTTACTTTCTCCTTTTGCACGGCAAAAGATAACTCACTTACTCACGGAGTATAGTGATGTATTCTCAAGTAATTTACCGATGGGTTTACCCCCTACACCTAATATGCAGCATGGCATGGATGTCCTGCAGGGCACTAAACCGGTGAGTAAACCACCTTATCATATGAGTGCTAGTGAGGCCAAGGATATTGAGTGTTGATTGGTTGACTACCTCGCCCGTGGTTTTATTTGACCTAGCACTTCGCCTTGAGAATCGCCAATTCTATTGGTAAAAAAGAAAGATGGTACTATGCACATGTGCGTATATTATTGTGGATTAAACGCCATAACCATCAAGAAGAAGTATCCTCTACCTAGAATGAGTTGTTTGATCAACTCCATGGGGCAAGATACTATACAAAGATAGATCTTTGATCAAGATACCACCATGTGCATATCCTTTTGAAAGATATCTCTAAGACTGCCTTTAGAACATGGTTCAAGCATTTTTAATTTTTGGTTATGCTTTTTGGTTTAACTAATGCTCCAGCAACATTTATGATACTCATGGATAGTGTCTTATGTCCCTATCTTGGAAAATTTGTTGTGGTTTTTCTTGATGATATTCTCATTTACAATAAGATTGAAGATGAACACATAGAACACTTACGATTAGTGTTTGAACAACTATGAACTCACACCCTGTATGCTAAGCCAAGCAAGTGCAATTTCTTTAAAACAAAGATACATTACCTTGGTCATGTGATCTCTTCTTCTTGCATCAAGATGGACACTGACAAGGTCGTTGCCATTCTTTGATGGCCACATACCAACACGGTTGAGGAGCTTCAAATCTTCTAAGGCATGGCTAGATTTTATTAACAACATATTCGTGATTATGCCAAAATTGTTTTTCCTATGATGTATCAACTTGAATAAAAAGGTAAGATATTTTCATGGGAAGACGCCCAACAACACAGTTTTAAACATCTCTAGGTAGCCATAGCCACCGCTCCCATCCTAGCAATCATTAACCCACTTAAGCCGTTTGTGGTAGATACTGACGCTAGTGATAAAGCAATTGGTGTGGTACTTCTCTAGGAGGAAGGACCTACAGCCTTTGAAAGTAAAAAGTAAGATACTGCTCAAAAAAATATTCTGTCTATGAGAGGGAGCTCTATGCCATAGTTCACGCTTTACAAAAGTGACGACACTATTTATATGGTGCCGAGTTTGAAGTAGTTTTTGACCATGAGAGTATAAAATGGTTTACTACTCAAACGTACTTGAAGGGTCGTGAATCTAGATGGGCAGAGATCCTTGAAGATTATGATTGTAAGTTACGATATCACAAGGGACGATATAATGTAGTAGCGGATGCACTAAGGCGGATGCCTCAGGTTAATTCACTTGCTTTCATGAAAATAAAGAATGAATTTTTGGAGTCATTACATGGCAAGTGTGCAAAAGATCAATCATATGCTAAAGTATGGAGTGAAGTTTTAACACTAGAATGGTAACCTAACAGGACATAAAAGTGTCCTTTCAGGGTTTTGGGAAAAATTTCCAAAACCATAGTAGATCCACTCATTTTGAAAAATCCTTTCATGGGCTTATAGTTCAATAACTACTACATATGGAAAAAATGAGAAATTTGTAATTTTTCTCATCCCTTGGTCACTACAAGCCTCCAAAGTTGATGGACCAATGCATTTTGCCTAAAACAGCAATTTCTTACGGTTGATTGCATAGAAATAAGAGTGGATATTTTTGTAGGACATGAGATAAACTGCCCCATTAACTTCAATGGGTTGGTGACCAAAACATATGGTTGCTTTTACCTCACTAATTTTTTTTTGCGCAAAAAAATAGGTACAAAAAAGTTGCATTTTTGCCATTCTGCGGACCTATCATCAAAGTTTCTATAGTCACGCTCAATACAGATACTATATACATGTTTTCTTAGTTCCCTTTGGGCCTCTGGATTCAAAAGGAGCCATGGAGTATGTCAAAAGGATAATGGATCTCTTACAATTGGAACCTTGGGGGCAATGATAAAACGCTAAATACAACAAACATGAAAAAACTGGGTTTAGCATTATGACCTCTAGAAACCCATAGAAACTACTCAATATCTAGCCAAGTTTGTAGTCTATGATTAGATATGGTTACTACCTACAAAATACACACAATTGGCCTAAGAAACTAGCAATATTGAGAAAGTTATACTTGCTACTCTAAAATGTATCGTATTCTTCAGCAATCAAAAAACTCAACCATCATCATATACTATGCTATATAGCATATTAGGTCCCCCAAAACTCAAGGAAGATTAGCTTTATGTTATACATTACACTTACACAATCAAAATTGAATTTGGATATCAAGAAAGCCACCAAAAAAATCATAAAAGTGCTAATTTTGGCCAAAAAACAAGATTATGCAATTCTTGTAAATTGGTCATAACTTTCAATTTTAACACTTAGCTCTCCCTACAAGCATCAAAACATGTTGATAACTATGAAGGCCTAACCTCTAGCCATCTAAACCTCACAAACATGAAGTTTAGAGTGGTATAGTTGCCAAAAAATGAAAAAAAGCCAAAAACAGGACCCGTTTTTTCACACAGTTTAGGTTCAAAAATGTTGTGCAAGAGTAAGGTTAATGGTGAGATCGATACTCAAAAAAAAATGCTAAGTTTTTTTCAGCTCATACGGCAACTTTGTGGATATATAGCACCTAGAAATTCATTTTCATACTCTTCAAATAATTCAAGCAAAATGGTCACTTAACAGGACACAAAAGTGTCCAAGGACATAAAAGTGTCCTGTTACCATTCTAGTGTTAAGAAGGGATCTCTCAGACTCATATGTCTCTGCACGACCAGATCAACATGTATCTGCACGTGCAGATAAAAACTCCAACACATAGAGCTCTACCCCTACTCAGGACGAGCTTAAGTGTTGGAAGAATTTTTCCATTGATGATGGCTACTTAATCCACAAGGGTAGAGTATGTGCATCAAAGGACTCAGACACTAGGCGCCAAATATTATTTGAGTGTCACAATAGTCTAGGTACTGGTCATCTAGGTATTCGTAAGACGTATGCCTTAATTCGATGGCAATTTTATTGGCCAAGCTTACATCATGATGTTCAAGAGTACGTACCAAATTGCCAATAGTGCCAAGTTGGAGCGCCTCAAGGTAGGTGGCCTTTTACATCCTTTAGAGATTTCACAAGGTAAGTGGGAGAGTATCTCTATGGATTTTGTAGTAGGACTACCTAATACAAATTGTGGCCATGATGCCATATGGGTAATTGTAGATCGTCTAACAAAGATGTGTCGATTCATTCCCACTGAGACTATGGTTAAGACACTGGAATTAGCACGGCTATTTATAGAGCATATATATAGACTCTATGGTCTTCCAGCTAGTATCATTAGTGACAAACATCGAATGTTCGATAATCACTTCTAGAGAGCTATGTTCGAAAAGTTGGAAACTACACTTAATCTTAGTACGGTTGATCATCCAAAAACAGATGGTCAAACCGAAAGGGTTAATCAAGTGCTAGAGGATATGCTACAAGCGTACGTTAGCAAGAAGCAAACCAATTGGAAAGACTACTTGCCTATATGGAATTTTCTTATTATAGTTCAAAGCATGTGACTACATGGTTTAGCCCATTTATGCTTTTATATGGTTTTCGACCTAGATCACCCGTTATGGTGGGGTTGGCTATGGAGAAGATACAACAAGCGAAGGATTTTCTCCAAGATCATTTTGATATGCTTCGAGTTGCTCGCAAAATGTTAAGCAAGCTCAAGATTGATATAAGAAGTACGCAGATGAGCATCGTCGTCTTGCTACTTTCCAAGAAGGAGACAAGGTTTTTCTCAAGGTTCCGGAGCATTCAAAAAGTCTGAAGATGAAAAAAGTTGCTAAAATTTCATCACGATAATGTGGACCGTTTACCATTCTCAAATGTATAGATCAAGTGGCATATATGTTAGCTCTTCCCAAGCACTCACGAGTTCATCCTGTTATTCATGTTAGCCGTTTATAAAAACAGCTAGGACAGAATGATAATGTCATTGACACAGGTGTGCTAGTTGACCTTATCGAACCGCCAAGCATCCCTCATGAACTTGAAAAGATTTTGGATTCTCATGAACTTCGCACCAGACATCATGTCAGACGACAGGTGTCGGTAAAATAGCTAGATAGACCTGAAGAAGGTTCTACATGGGAGAATGTCTCCGCACTTGAGAAACATTTTTTTACGTTTGTTCTCAAGGACAAAAATGATTCTCCAAGAAGGGGGGGGGGATATTGTAAGGACACGGGACCTAGGGCAAGGCCAGATAGTATGTACGCTAGGGGAGGCTATAAGATAGCATGGTTGGGAGGAGACTAGCACAGGACATTACTCTCCTCCTTTCAAAGGTGATCTCTTGTTTGAACACCCGAAAAACTTTAGTATGACTACATTCTTTGGGGTGTTGAGAATCTTTCTCTTCTGTTTATCAAGAAATATGATTCTTTCAAGCTATAGTTGTGAATATGATTCCAACTTGAGAATATCTGTTGTTTTATATATAGCACTGATTGTGGCTATAGGAGTGGTATTTCCAGGAGTATGACTCAGCTAAGACCACATCACTCCATGCATGTTGATGATCATTGATTGATCTCTTCACAGTTGTACTTTCAAGTAAAGAAGTCCTAAATCAGCTAAGGGGTCATCAATTACAAGTTCAACTTTACAAGCTAATTACAATCCTTATAGGACACGATAGATTGAGTTGGTCATCGTTTCAACATTTTACATGTAGAATCTAACCAAGGGGTTTGAATTTGCAAAATTAAACCAAGGGGTTTGTACTTTTCATGTTGGACTAGTGCACTTAACTACAGGTAAGTGGCTGCTATTTTCACCCTCTAGGTAAGCCTATGATTTGGTTCCATTTCATTCTTGCGTATGATTTGATTAAGTTTTCTAAGTGGGATGGATATGATGGAATGCTTTCATCCATTTTTCTCTAAATACACATAAGAGGGTCATGTAGGAGCAACAATTGTGGGACAATAGTATACTCGATACATTTCTGCATCCTACATTTATAGACCTACATGGTAGGGTTTGTTTGGCACATATTGTCCCAAGAAGACCTAGCAACTCATGAAGTTTGGTTTAGCCAGTGTGGAGAAAGATTTATGAGAGTCCCTCTCACTCATGTTGTTGAGTGTTTCAAGTTACCTCCACAGACAAGTACCTCTCGTACTTAAAGGATGTCATTTTTCCAGTCCTCCTTATTTGAGACATATTCCACATGTGGAGAATATGAGTCTCTGGGATTGACACTAGAGCCTATTATTTCAATTATGTGTCACGATAGAGTCCCTAAGTGCTGGTCAAATCTGTTCTGTAGACCATTTTGAGCACATAGTATAAGAAACAATTTTAGTGGCCAAAATTATCAGGTACTTAGATAGACTTGTTAAGGTTACAAGTGCTGCCAAGCAACATTAACATATGGTTTTTTATGCATATAGCAAAGATATGTATTGTTAAAGAAAATTTTCATTGTTTGTATCTAAATGTGATTTATGTTTTGCATTCTATTATAGATCAAACATTTTAGCAAGGCTAGCAAGTGATTGCGGTAGAAAGTATTTCGTTTCTTCTCAGGACTATGTACCCTCCTCTTTCATGTGTGCTATGAGCATCACATTCGCCATACGCATTGGCAAATATAGTCATGAAAATGCACGTTCAAATTAGTTTTTGCTAAAGGTATGCACACTAGGTGCTATCGGCCCTAGTGTTTAGCAAAAGATGATTTGGAGCAGTATGCAAATTCATAAAATGATAGCTTATGAGGCATTTCACACTTTATGTGCAATATCTCTACGAGCTTAGTTGTGGGTTTACCAATTTCCAATAGAGGTCATGCCTCTGTTTGGGTGTTGGTAGATCAATGATTAAACTTTGTATACATTTAACCAAGTTGGATATCCCTAACATTATTGATTACTTAGCAATATTGCACGGAATTGTGAGGCACATTTACCAGTCATTTTTGGAGACACAACTCAGTACTGTTAATACATCTAGAGGTGGATAGGCAGTTTACAAGTGTTAATCTTATGCTAAAGGATATGATACGAGTGTACGTTAGCCATAAGCAATCCAATTGAAAAGGTTATCTCTTCAATTGGAGTTTGCTTCCAATAGTGCTAAGCATGGGACGACTTGGTTTACTCCTTTTATGCTTATGTATAGTTTTCAACCTAACTCACCAATTACGATGGGGTTGGCAACTAAAAAGATTCAACAGGTCAAGGATTTCCTCTAAGACCATATGGAAATTTTGAGACTGACTCGTCAAAATGTTCGTCGACAAGCACAGATTGATATAAAAAGTATGCTGATGAGAAACATTGGTAAGTTACCTTTACGAAAGGAGAAGAGGTTGACAAAGCATTCAAAAAGTTTGAAGACTTAGCCAACACCTAAATTATCTCCGAGGTATTGTGGGTCTTTTATGATACTCAAGTGAGTTGGTGATATGGCCTACAAACTCTTATTACCTATGCACTCTTGCATTCACCCATATTTCATGTAAGTCGTTTACGTAAACGCTTGCATAGAGACGACGATGTCATTGAACAATAGATTCTGGTTGATTTCATTGAACCTCCACCGCATGAACCGGAGTGCATCTTAGACTATCATGATTATGTGCCGTCATCATGTGCATTGTCAAGCTTTAGTCAACTGGAAAGACCGACCTGAAGAAGGTGCCACCTGGGAAAACATTAGTGCTCTTAAGAAGAAACATCTCACTTTTGTTTTCGAGGACGAAAACAGTTCTCCAAGGGGGGAGTGATGTAAGGACAAGGGCCGACTTAGGGGATGATGGACCTAAGCCAAGGGCCTATACTACATAGTGTGGATAGGGGGATCCTAAAATAGGCTAGGGCTAGGAGCTATCACCATAATTAGGAGATTTTGAATCATTTTCTACAACGATTGTGGACCTTGTTGAAGAAGAAGAACCCTTGCGAGTGTCGGAAGACATTCTATGTAAAAGAAGAGATGAGAGTCAACTTTCCTAAACCTGTACACACACACACACACACACACAAACAAAGAGAGCCTCTTCACCCTGGCCCCCGCATATTAACCACAACATTGCCAAAAACAGTTAGAGAGAGAGAGAGAGAGAGAGAGAGAGAGAGAGAGAGAGAGAGAGAGAGAGAGCACGTGAGCGGCCAAGAAACCATGCGCAACTGCCATAGACTCTGCCCGTCGCTATTTTTTTTTGCCTTTCAAGACAAGCATCTTCCTAGATATTGTCCTTCCATGATTTTTTCAAAATTGGCACACACTTAATGAAGGTAAAGCATAGCTACTGTGTGTGTGTGTTAGAGAGAGAGAGAGAGAGAGAGAGAGAGAGAGAGAGAGAGTTTATATATTTCCCCATTTATTTATTTGCTTGTGTGTGAGTGGCCTAGGTAATGGCCTTAAGTGTTCGAAACTCGATTGTACCCTTGCGATTTTCTTTCCATTCATCATTAGCTTGTTGGAAGTTCGCACAAAGTTTGCTCCGTCACAGCGAGGATGGATGTTCGCTCCGTCACAGAGAGCCTCTACTCTGCAACCATGCCGTTGGATATTCAGGTTGAGATCATTGAGTGCAGAGGGCAATGTAAGAAGCGGTCTGTGACCATCTCCCCACCAAGTGATCGTCACGTGCACGCTCGCGCACACACGACAGCCAACCTGGTAGAGACAGTGGGGCATTCGCATGGCCAGTATGGCGATTGTAGGGGATGCCTTTTCGTACGATCATGGTGCACCCCCAAACGTGCTGTGCGCGCACGCACACACACACACACACACACACACACACACACACACACACACACACACACACACACACGAAACGGATGAGTGCCCAAGGAGATTCTCTTGAACGCGGAATTCTAACCAACACTTAATGTGGGTTTTTTCAATGTTCCTCCACATGCTCATCCTCAGGGCATTCATGTGTAATGAGAGCTTGTGGCATCAACAGTTTGCAAGTAATCTCTAAGAAGGTTGTACCTGGAAATGACTGTTTCTGGGATGTTCTGGTTACTGCTTATGCCAAGGGTGGAGATGCCCGGTGGGCCCTTGACATTTACCAGAGAATGCAACAGAGTACTACGCAATGGAGCTCGTATACCTATATCACCTTGTTCAAAGCTTGTGCAAAGTTGAAAGATGTTGTGACAGGTTCTCGCTTGCATGAAAAGGTCAAGAAGATTGGTTTGCTGGAAAGCAATCCTTATGTTGGCACTGCCCTTCTTGATATGTATGCCACGTGCGGCATGTTTATCGAAGCAAAGACATTGTTGAATCAGCTAGTTGATGACACTGTGTCATGGAATGCTTTGATTTCTGCATACGTTCGACAAGAGCGCAGCGAAGAAGCTCTCGCTTGTGTTCAACTCATGCATTCAAAGAGTGTTTTGCCTAATGATTTCACAATAAGCAGCGCTTTAAAAGCCTGTGGCAGCCTTCAAGCCATTTATAAAGGCAAGCAGATACACTCTCAGATCATTCGTTCAGGATTGTTAGATGTGAATCAGGTAGTTGGCAATGCGCTTGTCGATATGTATATGAAATGTGGAGTGCTTTCAAGGGCAGAGGAAGTGTTTGACAACCTCCCTGCTCACAATGTAGCTACATGGAATACAATTATCTCAGGGTTTGTAGAAGAGGAATGCTGCAAAGGGGCCCTTAAGGCTTTTGAACAAATGAAATCAGAGGGTATTCCTCCAAATGAGGTAACGTTCACATCCATCTTGAAAGTTTGTGGCAGTCTCAAATTGTTAGAGAAGGGAAAGTATCTGCATTGTGAACTTTCAAAGACTAGGTTGTTGGGAACAGAACAAATTGTTGGCAATGCTTTGGTAGGTATGTATGCCAAATGCGGCCAACTAGGTAAGGCTCAGGAAGTTTTTGACAGTCTTCAAAATCATGATGTGGTCTCATGGTCAACGCTTATTTCCGGGTATGTACAGCAGGAGCTTGGTAGAGAAGCTTTACTAAACTATGATCTCATGCAACGTCAGGGCGTCCTCCCAAATGAGGTTACCTACGTGTGTATCTTAAAAGCATGTGGCAGCACTCAAGCTAAAGTAAAGGGCCAGGAGATACATGCTGAACTCGACAAAAAAGGAATTTACAAGGCAAGCCAGCTTGTTGGCAATGTTCTAATCAATATGTATTCCAAGTTTGGTCTCATGGCAAAAGCACAGGAAGTGTTCGACACTATACCAGTTCGTAATTTAGTCTCATGGAATACATTAATTTTTGGTTATGTGCAGAATGAATGTGGCGAGGAGGCATTCAGCTGCTTTGAACAGATGCGAAGTCGAAGCATTCATCCAAATGAGGTGACATATGCATGCGTCTTTAAAGCTTGTGGTCTAACTAGAGAGATAGACAAGGGTCGAGAATTGCATGCTGAAGCTGATGACAGAAGGCTATTAGCAAGGAATATACTTGTCGGCAATGCTCTGATTGATATGTATATCAAATGTGGCAGGCTGAGAGAAGCACAAGAATTGTTCGATAAGTCGTTGCATCATGATACGGTCTCATGGAATACCTTAATTGCAGGCTATTTAGAGGAAGAGCATGCTGAAGAAGCTCTGAGTCTCTCTGAGAGTATGTGGTCCCAGGGTGTCGTTGAGGATGATGGGACATTAACTTGTTGCTTAAAAGCTTGTGGCATTATAGGAGCTGCAGAGAAGGGCAAAATATGGCATTGTAGAGCTGAACAAGCAGGACTGCTGAAGACCAATCAGCTAGTTGGCAACGCTCTGGTTGATATGTACGTCAAGTGCGGTATGCTTGCCAAGGCTCAGAAAGCTTTCGACTTGCTTCCAATGCGGGACATCATATCATGGACCACACTTATCACAGGATATGCCCAGCTTGGAGAGGACGCAGCTGTTGTTGCTAGCTTCGAGAAAATGAGAGGAGAGGGTGTTATACCCAATTCCGTGACATTCTTGAGTGTCCTCACGGCATGCAGTCACTGTGGTCTTATAGATAAGGGCCATTCATATTTTAGAGCCATGAGTGAGGAGTACAACCTTACTCCAGCTCTCGAGCATCACATCTGTATGGTGGACATTCTTAGCCGTGCTGGCCAACTAGAGAGAGCTGTGGCATACACAAGAGAACCATTACACCATCGTAACATTATGATGTGGCTGACAGTTTTGGGCGCTTGTCGTAAATGGCAAAACGTAGATCTTGGAAAACACGCTTTTGAACAGGTGTTGCTGCTGGATGATCAAGAGTCTTCTGCCTATTTGTGCATGTACAATATATACATTGATGCAGCCATGCATGCACATGCAAAAGAGGTGGAGAGCTTGAAAATGAGGTTATCAATTTGCTAAAGACCTCTCAAATTTACAGGCAGAGAAGTTGTAGCATTACAATTTTTTGTGACTTTGCATCGCGTGGCTGGTTTTAGGGTTAGTGTTCTCCCCGTGCAGAGATGCTACTCATCATTGCTGCAGATGTCCTGCCAGCCACAGGAAAGGTAGTCCATGCCAATCTCTGAGTCATAGCAAGAATCTTCCTACGTGCACATGCATTTTCGCTCTAGATTCTCTATTCTTTTTCTGGAGTGCTGATTCTCTTTCCAAACCTGAATTTTACTATTTTTTAACTCTACTCTCTAGAAATGTCCAATTTCTCTCTAGGAGTCCAAGACTATTTTTCATCTCGGGAAAATTCTCTCTAAGATCTGTTGTTTTCACATTAGAAAACTTTGTTTTTTTTTTTTTTTCTTTCAGAGTTTTTTTGTGTTTTAAAATCTGTGTGCGAGCTAAAATGCAAACAATTCAAGGAATTGCTTTCAAGCTTTTGAGGGAAGAGCCTACATAAAGAGTTGCATCTACATACGGAGTTTTCGTGCAACACAAGCAGTGATAAGAGTTTAAAGGGCACCACACTTTCAAACATGGGTTTCAACCAGGTTTACCCTTCCCTACGGAAAGGAAGATCTTTTGTTAGCCCTCCAAAAGACAAGTATAAGGCTACTTTGTTCTTCCTATCCTCTTTCAGATATAATTTTGGTGTAGCTCCGAACCATTTCGATGGATGCAACAACAGAGCATTTCTGCAAATGTAACCCTCTGGTTAATGTGTTTAATGCTTGTAGTCACTCTGGTGTAGTGCTCTTTTCTGATGCAATTTTTCCTAGAGAAGTTCCCTTATCGCAATGTTGCAATGTTGTCTCTTGGCATGCCACTACAATCAAGATCTACCCAACACACAAGGTCACAAAATGCTTGAGCATTCTTCACAAAATGTAGGGTAGTGGCATGGGAGAAATATAAGGATACCTATATCTGATATCCAATGCTCATTTGCATGTTAGTAGATGACGTGATCAACGAGACTCACCTCCATTGGGTACCTCTTTCAACCATTTTTGTAACAGAATCGAACTTGAATGCAAAACATTGTAAGCTCAACCTCCCATGCCAAAATTTTATCAAGATTTATTCGATTTTAAAGTTTAATAAGATCAAACTTTCATCTAGCTTGAGCTCCTTATAGAAATTATAACAAAGCTTAGAGTTTGTCCTAGTTTCTAAACCCTAAAAATCAGAATCACACTTGTATCTTGAGCAATGAGACTAGCTACAATAGAAAAGTGCTACTTAAAAGAAGTTCTCTTTTGGAATGGAATTTTTTTGAGTTGCCCTTCCAAAGGCGAATTCCAAAACAAAAAATTGAGTTGCCCTTCTAAGGCGAATTTCAAAAATATTTCCTCTTCTTAGTCAAACGGAATTATTCCTTTAGACATACGAAGGGTTGATCTCTATGGGAAGAGAGGATGCCCGTCAAATCCTATCATTGAGCTGGTAATGCTGCTGCTTGGGGGGTGCAATATGTAGTTATGTAATGTAGTACGTGAGTTTAAAATGAGGGGTTTTTAAATGCAAACATTTTAGAAAAATTAACAGAGATACATCAACAAAAGGAGTTTTTATATTCCATTTTGGAGAAATTTTCTAAATTACGAGATTATTTTATTCATTCAAACATGTTAAAAAAGGGAATTTTTAATTACCCTGCAAACACACGTTGTATACGGAGGTTCTGAATAGTGCACCCCCGAGAGCTGCTGCTGCACAAGTACGAAGGTTGAAGGCTCAAGTAGACTTGCATATTCTTATAGTTTATTGTACTCAAACTCAATTAACCAGAGAAATATATGGTCAGATATGTGGTGGCAGTTCAGGTAAATAACTCTCTTATGTAGGGAATCTTGCTTCGGTATCATCTTCATCTCTCTCCACTCTCTTATTCATTTTGGTTTGTTTAGTTGTTTTGAAGTATTTAGGTTGATTCAAGTTTTGTAGATTCAACAACACTAATTTTTTGATGGCTGGTTGGTAGTGAATTGATTTTTTTACCGTTCTCAGTGCTCACTCGTCGGAAGTGGTTATTATGGTATCACAACCCAACTCCTTTCTTGCCCTATGCATATCAAAGCATGATTCTTCCACCTATGAACTACATAGAACTAGAAGACTAAGCAAAAATAAGAAAAGTTTGTTTTCTTTTCCCATGAGGACAAGTTGCCCCTTAATGTAAAAATATTCAAATTATGGGTAGATGTTGTGTGTGTGTGTGTGTTACGTGCACATGGCTCTGTGTGCCACATGGACATGCTTCACAGACTTCTAGAGCCAATTTTGCACCTATCCCTAGACAGGAGTGTCTAGAATCCTAGGCGTATTAGTACCAAAAATTTTGTGAGCCTGCTCGTAGGATTTGCATGTTTGAATGAGTCTATCATATTAGGTTTTCCAGTTTTGGAGCCCTCTTGCATAAATGGATTGTACAAGCATTTTGACAAATTTTGTTACACTACGATAGGCATCTGGCATGACATGCATGTAGTTTTAGGCTAAAGTAATCCAACCAGCCATTCCTCATATCAATCGGATTTCCGTAGATATGCCAGCGTTTCACCAAAAACTTTACCTGAACAAGTTTATTAATAAATCATTTTCATAATCTATTTTTATAACTTCGTCTTCAACTTTTGTCCTACCTTAATCTTAGGGGGTTCTTAAGCAGTATACCTCCATAAGAGCCAATGCCAGCCAACAACCCAATGTGTTTGCAAAACAACAGCCAGATCTATGTTTTTGCTTCTATTCACAAGTCATCTACCTAGAGCAGTTTTTAGACCATTTCCTTGTCGAAATCGTAATGGATCTGCTAATGCTACCTCTGGACTACAGCTCGGTACTTTGTTAGCCCATTAAGCCTTTTCTTGACCATTCCATCACTGCATCGAGTGCTCCCATTGTTGTCCATCATCAGCTCCATCATCATCCGCGTTTTCAATTCTGCTTTGCGCGAGAGATCTGATGCGTTTTTGCAACGAGCTTTCAATCCATGATTCCTCTCACATCGGAAGCACAAATTAGTCCAAATCTACCCCTTGGTGGCCATTAGCAACTCCTCATCAAGAAGGATCCAAAGGTACATCAAATCAGCCCCGAAGTTTCTTTATTTTGAAGGATTAACGTGGTGATATTCCCCATTCGAGTTAGTAGAGTTTGCATTGAGGTGTTTCATGTGTATACATTCCATTTACACAATCAAAAGTAAGTACATTGGCAATAGTGTGGAGGGCCTTTGAGAGGGTTGGTTGGGACCCCATCGAGTGTCATTCTCCCCCTCCCCCCCCTCCCCCCCCCTCTCTCTCTGTCTCTCTCTCCCTAGATCTGTGTGTGTGTGTGTGTGTGTGTGTGTGTGTGTGTGTGTCTCATTCTCTCTACACAAGGAAATAAAAGGAACCATCATTCGTTCTAAGAAGTAGCACACATTTAAGCAAGGAAAGAAGTAAAGATTTCTAGAAGTGTTAAGTTTAGATCTTGTCACCATTTCAATTGTGATGTATATGACATTTATATCAGATCTTTGTAGATTTTGCACTAATTTGCTAATCCCCAAAATGTTTTTGTTTCTCTCTAGTGTTTTCGCTTGTGTTTTGCAGCACTTCGATGACACTCCTCCCACTCTTGGAATAGCAGGCATGCCATAGCATGTGGGACCATGCACCTTCAGTGTCAAAAAATAGCAACCAACTGTACATTGGGTGTTGCATGCGGGGTGCGTCGAGGACATGGGGGTAGATAGTCTCTCAAAGATTAGTCTGCAACCTTGCACGAACCACGAGCAGAAATCCTTGCATGGTCAAGACTCGTAGCGGTATGGAGACCTCGGCCAGTTTAAAGGGCGGGCAAGTTCTCTCTTCGGATCCTCCCATGAGTATTCCTCGTACCCCTCATCCTTGACACCAAATCCCATGGATTCCATGATGTGGATGATGATGGAGATGATGATGTGGCAAGAGGAGGCGCATCAACAAGAGCGTGTGGAAGAGACGGAGTGAAAGGAATGTTGATTGGTGGCGGTTGAAGTTGAGGCTCGTAAACGAGAGCACAAGGCAAAGTCCAAGACTCGTAGGCAAGAAAGGGTAGCGATGTGTGATCTTATCACAATTCAAGCAGTCCGATCCGATATCTCTTTATCGAAGCCGGATTATGAAAAGCTTGTCAAGACCATCATAGAGGCGACCGATGCTACACGAACGACGAACGAACCAAATCCCAAGAAGATTATGTTCAATAAGTATGATGGTAAGATGGATGCTATTGCCATGCCAAGGGCAACCCTACGGGGTCAAGGACCTGGGCCAACAGCCGATTGCTAAGCTGGGCAGGGAACCCAGAAGGCCAAGGTCTATATTAAAGGTTGTAGGGAGGAGGTTTCTCCATAGCAATTCCCAGGGTTCTTTCACTGGTATCGTAGCTTAGAGATTTTGGGAGCAAAGAAGGCGTGGTCCTTTTCCACTACATGCTCATGAAAAACCATGCAATAGAGAGGCGTGGTGAAGAACTACTATGTGCAGGCACCCTTGGAGCGAGGAAGAAGGCAAGGTCTACCTGCTCCAAATCCCGTGGAGAGGAGCTCAATGGGGTCGCTCTGGCCTGCTCAACATTTATCATCACGGGCGCACAAACCGGGGAGCACCAGAGTGGCCTCCAACTCTCTCTCTCTCTCTCTCTCTCTCTCTCTCTCTCTCTCTCTCTCTCTCTCTCTCTCTCTCGTTGTGCTAGACGATGTCCACCATAGCTCTTTAGATCTTTTCATACCAAGCGCCCAAGGCCTTTAGGCCTTAGGGAAATTTCAAGTAATTCCAAGGGAGGGTGCCCATGGGCCATCCCCCCCCTTCCCCCTCCCCCCCTCCCCTTTCACCTCTACAAGCAACCCGCTTCCGGGGCATTAGGAGAAACTTGGACTTACTTTTGGGCCCTGTAAGAAGTTCCACGTCAGCTTAGAGAGAGAAAATGAAAATGTTAAATAGTACATTCACGTGATGGAGGCAGTTGGCTAGGAGCAGCGCTATAGAGAGGTGGCGTCGCTATAAAGGATCAAAGCTCCAATCAAATCGCTCACAGATGGCGGCGTGGTACGATTTGGTGGAGCTCCAACAACAATTGGCTAAGGCTGAGCGAAAATTGGAGGCAGCTCACACGAAGCTGCAGGAGGTCGAGAAGAAGGTTGGTGACCACACCTAGCAGGTGATGAGTGTGAAGAGAAAGGGAAAGAAAAACCTAGAGAAGCCCAAGAGCTTGCGAGAATGCTCAAGTTGGGACTTTTGCCTCGCTCATTCTTTACTTGATGAGCCAAAGGCTCTTTTTCCCCAATTTGGATGCACAAGCCACCACGTGGTGGTTGCTTAAAGTTGAAAAAAGAACAATGTGAAAATGACACCATCAAGTAAAATAAAAGCACTGTGCACTGATCCCCTCTCTAGAAGCACTTTGCAGGTTTATCTCTGGTCACTCTTTGTGCACACGCGTGCACACGAGAGAGAGAGAGAGAGAGAGAGAGAGAGAGAGAGAGAGAGAGAGAGAGAGAGAGAGAGAGAGAGAGAGAGAGAGAGAGAGAGAGAGAGAGAGAGAGAGAGAGAGAGAGAGAGAGGATTTGTCACAAAGAGAATGAAGAGGATGTTGTAAGTCGGGAGCTCTCTCAAAGCTGGCCATAGCAAGGATGTCTGCTGCGTCCCTACACCCTGCGCTTGCTCCCCTCTCCTTCTTGCTCAGAACATGGCAAGGCCAAGCCAAGGCGGCTTCCCTACCATCTAGACCTTTGAATTTGAGCGGTGCTGAAGAGAGTTGCTACTTGATTATACCCAAGAATCAATGCTCATTCTTGGGACTTGTGTGCACTGTTTAGACCTTCTCTATTCTTGAGTAGGGAAGTGCAATGAGTATAATGTATAACTTTATTTCACACTAGATGGGCACGCATGATGTTGGAAAGAGATGGTTTTCCTCTAGCAATGTAGCAAGGAAGAAGGGCTCTGATAATGTGAATGCTAGCATTTGATTTTCTAATGGAAATGGCCTATGACCTTTGAGAATAGCGGAATTAAGAGAATTAGAGTGAGCATTTTTATGAGACTACTTTGACAACAGAGAGGGTAAACTTAATTAGCTGTAGCAACATAACCATTATACTTAATTAACTTGGCACGAACAATAATTTTGCAAGAGAGAGAATTAGAGAACATGACAACATTTGAGGACCGGATTTATGTGGAGCTGGCGGTCCCCCCTCCAATAGGCTTTTGTATTATAGATTCTCCCAAAAAGAGAGACTTGGTACAATACAATCTTTGTGTTTCTTTTGTGACCTAGGTGATGCAAGGAAGATCGAAAGATTCATGCATCACGAGCATAACATAAGCTTTGTAAAAGCATTAACCATCCCCGGCCTCAGTCCCAAGACCTCAAACACCTTCAAAGGTGGAGAGAGCTAGCGGGGAATAAGGGTAGGGAAGAGGAAGAAGAAATAGCATACGAGAAAGAGATAGTTCCTCACTTATCATCACTCTTCTTGCATAGCATAGCATAATAGCATAATAATGATGATGAAGAAGATGGAAAGCTTAAGCATTGAAGCATGGCTCTTGGTTGGATTTGCATTCCATAGCCAAGAGTGTTGGTGTAGGCTCTCAACTTCTCAACAAGCTTGAAGAAGGAGAAGGAGCTCTTGCACTTTTCCAAGTGAGAATGACCTTGCGTGTGTGTGTGAGAGAGAGTATACCCCTCTAGCACATGGCCTATGAACTTTGAGAATAGCGAAATGAAGAGAACTAGAGTGAGCATTTTTATGAGACTACTTTGAGAACATAGAGGGGTAGCAACATAGATTGTGTGTGTGTGTGTGTGTGTGTGTGTGTGAGAGAGAGAGAGAGAGAGAGAGAGAGAGAGAGAGAGAGAGAGAGAGAGAGAGAGAGAGAATACCCCCCAAGCACATGGCCTATGAGCTTTGAGAATAGCGAATTAAGAGAACTAGAGTGAGCATTTTTATGAGGTTACTTTGAGAACATAGAGGGGTAGCAACATAGCCGTTATACTTAATCAACTTGGTATGAACAATACTTTTTCAAGAGAGAGAATTAGAGTACATGACAACAATTGAGGACCGGATTTATGTGGAGCCGGTCCCCCCTCCAATAGTAAAAAGGCGGTGGTAATGCGTGTGCTAGTTTCCACCCAACCGTGCTATCTTATAGCCTCCCCCTAGCATACACACAGTCCCGCCATACTAGTAGCCTTGCCTGTAGGACCCATGTCCTTACATTATCCCCCCCTTGGAGAATTATTTTCGTCCTCGAAAACAAACATAGGAAAACGATTCTTAAGTGCAGAGACCCATGTAGAACCTTCTTCAGGTCTATCTAGCCATTTTATCAGCACCTGTCACGTCGGACATGATGTTTGGTGCGAAGCTCATGAGAATCCAAAATCTTTTCGAGCTCATGAGGGATGCTTGGCGGTTTGATAAGGTCAACTAACACACCTGTGTCAATGACATTATCTTTCTATCTTAGCTGTTTTTGTAAACGGCTAACATGAAAAACAGGATGAACTCGTAAGTGCTCTGGAAGAGCTAACTTATAGGCCACTTGATTTATACGTTTGAGAATGGTAAACGGTCCACAATAGCGTGGTGAAAGTTTAGCAACTTTTCCCGTCTTCAAAATTTATGAATGCTCCAGAACCTTGAGGAAAACCTTGTCTCCTTCTTCGAAGTAGAAAGATGACAATGCTCATTTGCATACTTCTTATGTCAATCTTGAGCTTGCTTAACATTCTGTCTAGCAACTCGAAGCATGTCAAAATGGTCTTGGAGAAAATCCTTTGCTTGTTGTATCTTCTCCTTAGCCAACCCCACCGTAATGGGTGATCTAGGTTGAAATCCATATAAAAGCATAAATGGACTAAACCCTATAGTCACATGCTTTGAACTATTATAAGAAAATTACAATATTAGTTTTCTTCTTGCTAACGTACGCTCGTAGCATATCCTCTAGCACTTGATTAACTCTTTCGGTTTGACCATTTGTTTTTGGATGATCAGCCGTACTTAGATTAATTTTAGTTTCCAACTTTTGAAACACAACTCTCCAGAAGTGATTATCGAACTTTCGATCTCTAGCACTAACGATACTAGTTGGAAGACCGTAGAGTCTATTTATATGCTCTACAAATAGCCGTGGTAATTCCGGTGTCTTAACCGTAGTCTTAGTGGGAATGAATCGATTCATCTTTGTGAAACGGTCTACAATTACACATATGGCATCATGACCACGGTTTGTAGTAGGTACTCCTACTACAAAATCCATAGAGATACTCTCCTACTTACCTTGTGGAATCTCTAAAGGATGTAAAAGGCCACCTACCTTGAGGCGCTTTTCCTTATTAACTTAGCACTGCTAGAAGTTTAGTACGTACTCTTGAACATCATGATGTAAGCCTAACCAATAAAATTGCCGTCGAACTAAGGCATACGTCTTACAAATACCTGGATGACCAACACTTGGACTATCGTGACACTCAAATAAGATTTGGTGCCTAGTGTCTGAGTCCTTTGGCACACATACTCTACCCTTGTGGAGTAAGTAGCCATCATCAATGGAAAAATTATTCCATCGTTTAAGCTCTTCCTGAGTAGGGTTGGAGCTCTGTGTGTTGGAGTTTTTATTTGCGTGTGCAGAGACATGTTGATCTGGTTGTACAGAGACATGTGAGTGTGAGGGATCCCTTTTTAAAACTGCACTCCACACTTTAGCATATGATTGATCTTGTGCACACTTGCCACGTAATGACTCTAAAAATCCACTCTTTATTTCTGTGAAAGCAAGTGAATTATTTTGAGGCATACGACTTAGTGCATCCGCTACTACATTATATCACCCCTTGCGATATCGTAGCTTACAATCATAATCTTGAAGGATTTCTGTCCATCTAGCTTTACGGCCCTTCAAGTCCTTTTGAATAGTAAACCATTTGATACTCTCATGGTTAATGGTCAAAAACTACTTCAAACTCGGCACCATATAGATAGTGTCGCCACTTTTGTAAAGCGTGAATTATGGCATAGAGCTCTCTCTCATAGACAAAATAATTTTGTTGAGCTCTATCTAACTTTTTACTTTCAAAGGCTATAGGTCTTCTCTCCTGGAGGAGTGTACCACACCAATTGATTTATCACTAGCATCAGTCTCTACCACAAACGGCTTAAGTGGTTCAATGATTGCTATGATGGGAGCGATGGCTATAGCTACCTTGAGCTGTTCAAAACTGTGTTTTTGGGCTTCTTCCCAAGAAAAGGTCTTACCTTTTTCTTTAAGTTGACCCATCATAGGAACAATGGTTTTGGCATAATCACGGATATACTGTCGATAAAATCTAGCCATGCCGAAGAATATTTGAAGCTCCTCAACCATGTTGGGATGTGGCCATCGAAGAATGACAGCGACCTTGTCAGTGTCCATCTTGATGCCAGAATAAGAGATCACATGATCGAGTTAATGTATCTTTGTTTTAAAGAAATTGCACTTGCTTTTCTTAGCATACAGAGCATGAGTTCGTAGCTTTTCGAACACTAATCGTAAGTGTTCTATGTGTTCATCTTCAGTCTTACTGTAAATGAGAAT
Source organism: Adiantum capillus-veneris (assembly GCF_014529385.1). NCBI lineage: Eukaryota > Viridiplantae > Streptophyta > Polypodiopsida > Polypodiales > Pteridaceae > Adiantum > Adiantum capillus-veneris. The sequence continues at coordinate 20,148,635 of NC_140958.1, forward strand.
GTCATCAAGGAAAATCACAACAAATTTTCCAAGATAGGGACGTAAGACACTATCCATGAGTGTCATAAATGTAGCTAGAGCATTGGTTAAACCAAAAGGCATAACCAAATGCTCGAGATGTGTTCTAAAGGCAGCTTTAGAGATATCTTGCAAAAGGATACGCACCTGGTGGTAACCTGAATGCAGATCTATCTTTGTATAGTATCTTGCCCCATGGAGTTGATAAAAAAACTCATCCACTTGAGGTAGAGGATACTTGTTCTTGATGGTTATGGCGTTTAATCCGCAATAATCTACGTAGATGCACATATTACCATCTTTCTTTTCTACCAATAGAATTGGTGATGCCCAAGGTGAAGTGCTAGGTCTAATGAAACCACGGGCGAGGTAGTCAGTCAACTGACTCTCAACCTCCTTGACTTGTTTAGCACTCATACGATAAGGTGGTTTACTCACCGGTTTAGTGCCTGGCAAGACATCTATGCCATGCTGCACATCACGTGTAGGGGTTAAACCCGATGGTAAATCACTTGAGAATACATCACTATACTCCATGAGTAAGTTAGTCAGCTTTTGCTGTGCAAAAGGAGAAAGTAAACTAGAGTTATGTTGGGATGGAGAATCTTGTAATTCCTGTAATGTTTGTTTTACAATAGTTACATGTTGCTCAATATAATTAAAATTGAGAGCACTTTGCTTGTTAGATTGGTTAACACTTTGATTATCATTAGAAATCATTGCACTTTGCATACCGTTACTAGAATTCACAGCACTTTGCTCTTGAGAATTCACAAGACTTGAAGACAAGCAGTAACACAAAAAGACTTCATCTATTAAATATTATTTTTGCAAAATAGAAAGATCGACTGTACATGTAAGAGGTGCACATAGTATATTTTTCTCACCAAGCTAAAGCACATGTTTACCATTGTCCATAAAGGATAAAGAGTTGTGTTCATAACTAGTGTGCAATGTGTTTCCTAAACCATGCAGCCACTCCCGTCCTAAAACTACATCAGCACGGTCCATGTTCATAACTTGAAAGTCAAGGGTCATCGTATGATCTTGAACAATAAGCTCAACCCCTTGAACTGCTATGTCCATAATTTTTTATCATTACCAGACATTTGTTCAACCACACACTTGTGAGAGCAGGGAGTTTGTGCAAGCTTCAATTTCTTGACTAGCTTATAGTTCAGGAAGTTATGAGCTGCACCATCATCCACTAAAATACAACCGTTAATAGTGCCATGCATGCACATCAAATCATGGGGGCCAAAGGTGGGCTGCTACATTGAAGCAGGCACACAACACTTGTGCTTTTTTTCCATATGAAGAAACTCTACATCACAATATTTAGGAGATGAATCTAATGTGAGGCGTTGCACCATGTGCATGGCCTTTTCTTTGCCTTGCAAAAGAGGAAAATCCTTCTTGTTATGTTGGTCCGAAAGACATTTGAAACACAAATTGTGTTTCTTTGCACGCTCAAAATCAGCAGCGATGAGAGACCCACGTGGAGTATCTCGTGATTGCTTAGGCTTCTGAGCCTCTTGTGGGCGTGGAGAGGTAGATTGTCTCTCTTGGAACGTGTGGGAGATCTACCTCTCCATTGGCTCTTAGCCACATTGCTCTTAGAAAAATTATTCTTAAAGTAGGGAACATTTCCCTTCCTCTCTTGGTCATCATCATATCTTTGGGCATGACTAATGGCTTCTTCCAAAGTCAAGACTATCGTCTTGACATGAAGACGATAGTCTTTGTCAAGACCCCTATTAAAACCCCATATCTTTTGGAATTCATCTAGACCTTCTAGTTTTAATATGATTTTCCGATATTTCAAAAGGTACTGTGTGAGAGAGAGACCAGACATGCGGCATGCATCCCATGCTAACCAATTCTTATCTTCTTCATTGGAGTCCAAAAACTCTTTGGAGAAAGAAGCTTGAAATGCAGCCCAAGACGGAGGACGAGCATCTATTGGAAATGTCATCCACCACTTATAGGCCTTGCCTTTAAGAGATAGAATTGTTTCCACAGCCGTCTTTATATCCCAGGTGTGTCTCAATCTATGAATATCACTCCATTTATGTAAGAACGTATTGACCGCATCCTTGTTGCGATCACGCTCTTCCCCGTGAAACTCAGGAATGGTGATATTATTAAGCAATGCATTGCTACCTTCTGCATCTTCTGAAGAACTTGTCTCTTGGACTCCTTGACTCTTGTGAGCTTGGTTTCCTTGAACTGTGCCACTTGTGGCTCCTTGAGCCGTCTGTGAATTCATAAATTTCACAAGTAGCTCAGTAAGATTTGTAACATTTGCATTGAGTGCAGAGAGGTTGAGTTCAAGTACGCTTTGGCGATTTTCCAAAGTCTTGAAAGTAGCCATATCTACAAGGCCACAATTTCCTAGATCATCATCGTTATGCATATTAGTATCAGCAGTACCAATGGTGCCCTGATTTTGATCTACGTGCTCAAAATCAAAAGTATGCATAGGTGGGATATCCTCACTGGCCATGGTAACACACAATAATGTAAAGAGAGAAAACAAAACCTCAACTTGTACCTTGTAAATCTTGAAGTCTTGATGTTTTTTATGCTCGGTGATCTGTGTCGCATGCGAACCTCGCCTTGCGAAAATTGTAGCGCTTCACGTGTCGTCCATCATAAGAACACCTTCGTGTATTCTTCACAAAAACTTGTCATTTTGTGAAGGATTTTGTTCACTTTGAAGATACCACCTTGAGGAAAAAAGAAATTATGGAGGAAAACTTTCCTTCCTCCAAGAAGTGAAAAGGAAGGGTGAAACTACTTCCTTGAACTTTGAAGCTTTCCCTTTCCTTCTAGCTTTCTTGTCAATATAGTGTTGGGACTCTTACCCTCGTGGGGTGGGTTCAACCCTGCTTCATGCAAGGGTTAAGAGGGCCTTCCTATGCATGCATCCAACAGAGCCTTCGTAGCCTCCGTGCCGTAGAGTTGCCAGTCGAGTTTGCCTTGGTCGCCTGCCTTAGTCGTGTGCTGTGGAGGGCGTATGTGGGGAGATTGCGGTCGGATATCGCTGTCTGTCTTTGCGTAGTGCACACAAAAATCTGTGCCTGCCTTCTTTTTGCTGCAAAGCAGAGACACGGCCGGACATCACTCTTCTTGCATATGATAGCATAATAGCATAATAATGATGATGAAGAATATGGCAATCTTAAGCATCGAAGCATGGCTCTTGGTTGGATTTGCATTCCATAGCCAAGAGTATTGGTGTAGGCTCTCAACTAGTAAGCTTGAAGAAGGAGATGGAACTCTTGCACTTTTCCAAGTGAGAATGACCTTGTGAGTGTGTGTGTGAGAGAGAGTATACCCCCCAAGCACACCCCTAGCTTCCTTGGTTGACCCCTCATTGTAGCTCAAGCTTCAATTTGATTGGACCCCTTCAAGCTTAGCCAATCACATGCATAGTGCATATCAAGCAGCCATGCTGGCCTTAGGACAAGTATCCCCCTTTTCCCTTTGAGAGAGAGGACTTGATAAATGCATAAACAATTAATTTAATTAGCTAAATTATGGACCCCTTGAGAGGCCACAACCAATAGGCTTTAGGCACCTTAACAGGGCAACATGGAGAGGAGCTTAACATGTGTCCTTGTTGCTTCTTTAGACAAGGTTTGCCTTGTGTGAGGGTGTGTGTGTTCTCTCTCATTCCCCTACAATTAGGGCTCCCCCCCCCCCCACACCATGAGTAGGGATGTTGGTTGACCTTTGGAACACCTTAATCCCCTCAAGCACATTAGTCATGGAGCACCTTATTCATAAAACACCTCAAGCACACTAGTGATCAAGCACAACAAGCACCTCAAGCACCTTAGTCAACAACCACAACAAGCACGACAAGCACCTCAAGCATGGGCCGGGTTTCCACCTCAAGCAAAACCCTAGCTTGCCTAAGGTCTAAGGAGTTTTACGCTAACCATTGGAGGTTTTTAATGAAGCTAACCCTAAGGTCTTTCAAGCTCCATTTGCTAGCATTGCTCTTGACAGACCATCTCTCATTTGGACCCATTAACTTTGGCCCCGTGTCGAGGTAGATCCATAAGCACATGTCTATATTCTAACTCTTGTTCTCGTTCATTCTCCCACATTAAATGAAATTTTAACATGAGAAAATCATTTGGGCTAGTTAGATATTAGATTTTATGACATATTGAGATAGTTTCAAGATTTTTCCTTTAACTAATCATAATGGTTCTTTGAAGAGAGAGAGAGAGAGAGAGAGAGAGAGAGAGAGAGAGAGAGAGAGAGAGGACGAGCTAGGGGAGACAACACTCAGATGCAAGGCATAGCAACAATGACGAGCGAGGGGAGACAACTCTCAGATGCATGGTGTACGCAGCAACAAAAGCACATGGATTTGATAGTGTACAATAACAATAACAAGTAAATAAAACGTATGATTGAGACCCTGATTGAAACCCCTTGGATATAACATATGTCAAACGGATTGATAAATTAAGCATCATATTGCCTTGAACCACAGGTTGAACTCCTGAGGATTATAACGTGGGGCATTTACAAGTTCTAGTTGGTGATAGCTTGCGACAATGCCCAGTAGGTAGATGAATGCAAGGTAGTATGGGATTCATAACTGCTAAATATGACACCGTCTCTGCCAATTTTTGGCTTTGTTTCAAAGGTGAATGGTGGCTTTGGAGAGACACCTTGCAAGGGCTTCGAAAGGATATCAATTTCCTTTGGGAAGTGTGGACAAAGTTTTTGGAGAGCGACTTTTTTGGAGTCACCTCCTTTTTGTGCAGAGTTTTGAGAATTGTTTGGGGATTGAGTGGAAAACATTTGGGAGGTGTGAAAGAGGATTGGCTAAGGTCAAAACGGCTTGCGAGTTGTATGCGGCCCTTGGAGTGCGAGAAGGAGCACAAGTATCCAGATCTTGCAACTTCAACAAAGCCTCCCCTTTCTTGAGTGCCAACCACATCGACCAAAACCAACAAATGGCTATGGAAAAAAGATCAACCATTTAGTTAGCGGCCTATGCTCATTCGCAGTTCTCAAGGAAACCAAAAAATTGTGTGGCTCAAAATTGTGAAGCCAAAAGAAAATGAAGAAGTTCTCCAAAGAACAGAGTCAAAGGCATGCTTGATAAGAATGGCAGTACCAGTATTTAGTTAGCTTTCTCGGTACCCACGAGGTCCGACCACATTTGTTATAAGTGTGACACAATGTTTTGTTTGGCTTGGTGGTTTGAAGCCAAAGAAAATAGTAGGAACTCATAGATAGACAAAGACAAAGACAAAGACAAGCAGGATAGAGATTATGGCAATAAAGATTTGACAGAGGAGATTGGAATGGCACACATGGTGGCGACCACAGTGGCCACGACACCGGATTTCTAGTCAAAGGGTAGATTCTACACCTGCTTCAGCCAAAGAGAGGCTTGTGAGTGGCAGAGAGGAGAAAACATTGCTCCATATAATTAATTTGGACCCTTGTGTTGGAGTTCAAGTTATCGGTGTTTGATCCAGTGGGTCGGATTTCAAGGCACATGCATCTGGCAAGGAACCAATCAGACATATCTAAAACACTATGGATGAGTACACCAATCCATTGTTGTTGGTCAGACTATGGACATGCTGTGTTCCAAAGTTCATTGTCTCAAAAGTATTATGGACATGATGTGTTCACTGTTCACATGAATGGGGATTCTTGGATGTAGTTTGGTCTAGAGTTCAATTTTCTAAAAGGCAATCGATACTCAAGATGGCATTCTTCTACAGTATGAAGTTGAGGGTAGCAAATCCAAGGTGTATTATCCTGTATTCTGCAGCTACTGGGGTGTCCATGGTAGCTTGTTCATCGACTTGATCTCACTATTTATGTCCACTATGAGTTGTAGAGAGGGTGTTAGAGTTTTTGCATCTCAAGTGAACTGCCCAATGCGATCCCATAATTATTTAATCTGGCTTTTAGGGGTTTATTTCACTTATTTGTTAAAGTATGTGTAGGGCACTTTACTGAGGTGGATATATATGTGACCCCTTGCTCCCATTGTATTGTATCAGTTATTCATTGCCAAGGTTGGTTGGTTCAAGAGACTCCCTCTCTCTCTCTCTCTCTCTCTCTCTCTCTCTCTCTCTCTCTCTCTCTCTCTCTCTTTCGTGTGCTTTCTCCCCTTGGTCTCTACGCTTTTGCAACGTCGACTTTAACATGTTATGCATATCCCACAATCAGTGCTCTCCAAGAGATGACCCATTTCTTAAAAACCTATAGATATCTTAATGTTGATCCTACAGTAATTTGTGAAACAAATCCGAAAAGGATATCAAAGCCTAAACATTGCTAATATAGCATAGTGGAACAATGCACATCAAATTGCATACATCTCTCGCGCAATGTTGCATCCTTCTTTTAGAGCTAACATTGTTACAAACCTACATGCTTCGCCATTGCCCGTGTCTACGTGCTATAGACTAGCGCATCATTTTTGTTATCGTTGAGGGAATCTTTGAGTTAAGAATACCTTTTAATTTTTTTGAAGCCATTAGGAATACTTTTTGATGAGACGAGCCAGTAGGATTTATGTGGGTTGTTGACAAAGAAGTGTCATGGGGTGAGCCTAAGAGACCTCGCTCAGGCTCGAAGATGTGGCCGAGGTATAGAAACCAAGACCTTGACCGTGAGACACAACCCACAAGACTTTAAAGGGATGAACCCATACAACAAACGAAACGACACCCTGGCCGACCACAGCGACAGGTAGCTTCCTAAATCGGCTAGCAAAAAGTGTTCCTGATGGTTGTTTCTCGACAACCACCGGGCGCCAAAGAGAGAGGAAGTGGGCGGCTCTCGGCTCTCGTTGCCGCACAATGACTCACACGCGCTCGTATAACTTCGACCCTACTTCCAACGCCCATCCACTCCAATAAAAACTCATTAAAACCTTTCTACTTGCGCCAATCCAACACCTCCGTCCTAATTGTTTTTGAGCATCATACTTTTTTGTGCCACCCCTACCTCCAATTAGAGCAGGCAAAGCTCGATGTACTTACACTACAAGATCACTTGATTACGCCACATTCTAAGTTGAAAAAAGAGGATAACACTTACAAAATTCTGATGGTAGACTTGATCGTAGAAGCAACAATCGACACTCGCTCGCATAGGAGACGATGATGGAGATCCAAGTACTCATGATCAACATGAGACAACGTACAAAAAGACACAGACTCCATGATAGAGACAAAGAATATAGACCCAATCCTAACCACAATCATGAACGTAATCGAAGGACTCTCTACCAATATGCTAGTTGTAAGCATCAATCTGCAATGGATATTCGTCATTCTAGTATTGATGGACTATAAATCTCATCTGTGTGTGTGTGTGTGTGTGTGTGTGTGTGTGTACTAAAGCCTGACAATTCACTTTACAAGGCTACAATAGCACAATTTTGATCGTCTTCAAGAACGGTATCCCACTCAGAACCCTCCTGGTATAAGATTCACTAGTGAAGGACTACCATAGTGAAAGAAGGATTTTTTTAGCGTGGCACCTACATTCGGCTAATGGTCAAAGCTATCAATACAAGAGTAAGCACAAAATATTCTCACTCACAATCTGACCTATCAATTGGTCAGAGCAACCCATATGCTAACCAAATTTTAGTTATGCTTTGAGATACTTGCCCACACAAGTTCCGGGGCATATGTCACTTGTACATAATCAGATCTTTAAAATCTTTAATTCTAGCCATAGCATCTACAACATGCTCAATAACTTCCATTGATGAGTATTCCCAATAGCCTTAAATATTCTTCACATTGTCAAGCTCTATTAGTTTATCTTTAATGTTTTCATCCTCTCGACTCCAAACACCACGACAAATGATAGTATGCCATGGCACAATGTTCTATCTCAAGATAGATAGGGCTATAATATTATGACAATGATACCCACATGAGGGCTTTGACAAATTCTCATGTAGCCTCCAATTGACACTGTAACATTTAATGCACTAGTAACTTGTGTGTAGTGGAAATTGATAACATAGTGAGCATTTCATTAAGAACAAGTTCCTAATGAGCATAGAGAGAGTGCTTAATTTGAGAAAGCAACATAGCGATTTACACCTAGCTAATTTGGCATTGACAATACTTGGAAAGAGAGAGAAATAGAACAATTGACAACAGTTGAGGAGTGGATTTACATGGAGCCGGTTCCCTCCATAAAGGCTTTGCATTATAGCTTCTCCTAGCAAAGGAGACTTTTGTACAATACAATCTTTGTGTTCCTTGACAAAACTAGTTGGTACAATGAAGATGGAAGCTTCATGCACCAAATTATGCTTGAAAAACACACCTAGTGTCCCAAGCCTCAGTCCCAAGACCTCACACGCCTTCAAAAATGGTGAGAGCTAGCAGGGAATGAGGGTAGATTGAGAGGAAGAAGATGTATCTTACGAGAAAGAAGTATTCTCCTCACATAATCACTCTAATAGCATAGCTTAGCTTAGTAATTAGCATGGTAGAGGAGATGAGCATGCCATTGAAGCTTTGCTCTTGGTTGGATTTGCATTCCATAGCCAAGATTTGTTGGTGTAGGCCTCTACTTCTCAATTCTTGGAGAAGGAGATGGAGTTCTTGCTCAACACATAACTTGTGTGTGTGTGTCAGGACACCGGCAAGGCCGGACTAGATAAGGCAGGGCCGGGCTAGGCGGTGTGGAATGGGGTAGATAAGGCAAGGCCGGGATAGGCGGTGTGGAACGGGGAGTCCAACTAGGGCAAAGGACCAAGGGCATGCCTATATAAAGGGTGGTTGGGTGGTGGACTCTCAGGCTCTAGTCACCCCTGTCTTACATTGTTATCAGAGCATGGTCTATTTTGGGCAAGAGGGCATGGAGCTTTTTGCATGCTCCTCTCTTTGAGGGCGTGAAGAGCCGCCTGCTAAGGGGGCGAGGAAGTCCCATTGTGTGAGAAGCACCGCTTGTGCCGGGAGGGAGGCGAGGACCTCGACCTCCGCCATATGCTGCGTGGCTTAGCCCGACGGATGTGCGCTACGGAGGGGAGGGGTTTACGTCATTGGAGCGACGCCCAGAACGCAACCGACGGGCAGTTCTCTCTCTCCCTCACCCTCGCGGCACTGTCCTGGTCTCCATAGCCGACTGTAGAGGTTTTTTTTCACACACAAGGCGCCCAAAGGCCTTCAGCCTTGGGCAATTCATCAAAAAAATCTCAAGCTAGGGTGTTCGGCGGTTGTCGGCCGAGATCCGACACAAGCATAGGCAAGGGGACACCGCATTCTAGGCAAACTGTCAGAATTACAAAAATTACAGAAGTTGATAGAAGTTAAAGTTTGACGAAGTTGAAGTTTTGGAAGAATATCTATTGCAATTTCTTCCTTCGAGAAGTTTCAGTTGTCAACGACGTTTCAAGCAGTACAAATTTTTGTCGGCATCGTCAAGCATAGTTGATTCAACTATCAAGATCTTGCGGAGTTCCATATACGGTGGACTACTATCGACTTTGACAGAGTTAGCACGACTACTCTACTTTGCGAGTGCTCCCAATATCAGGTATATTTTTTGAATACTTCTTTCACCGCATTGTGTAGCCATGGATTCGGATATCAATATGACATTCGATTTTGAGCAAAGTAATCCTGATCCTACCAATGATGGCCCGTGACCGGATCCTCTCAAGGAGAGTAACCGTGACGCTATGGCAGGAGAAGATACTTATGAGTTGCTCGATATTCAAGAATTTCGTGCACTTCAGACACGCATGACAGTCATGGATGAAAAGTTTAAAGCTTTAAATGAAAATGTTACTAAAATTTCCACATTAGTAATTCAATTAATGCATCAGCAGTCTAAGAGTCTTGCTGACACCCACATGCATGAGCACGTTGGCACACAAGGGCAAGGCCCAATTAATGATACGTTGCATACTCTCACTGCCAAAGAGGTGGATGACTTGTTAAAGAAATTTAAACCACCAGTCTTTAAGGGAAAAGACCGATACCGCAATAAGGATGCAATGAACATCTTTCTCAGCAAATGGAATGGAATTCACCCCTTACGGCGTACTCCGGATGCAGTCAGAGCTCTGCAGAAGAGCTTAACTCTAGAAGGCAAGGCCTAAAAATGGTGGATGTCTCTCAAGGAGAAGAACATCATACCACAGAGTTGGACAGGCTTTGAAGCAATGTTTAGCAAGGAATTTTTGCCTACAAAAACGAGGCCGATCGGAATTGGACGGCTTGGGACACTTGTTCCATGCGCCAATACCCATCACTCCTTGAATATATCTCTCACTATCGGGATGTTATCCTCAAGTTGGAAGGCTTGGATACCTTTCATCAAGTACGAGGGTTCATATGAGGTCTGACACCTGAGCTTAAGAAGTATGTCAAGACCCAAGACCCTAGAACACTTGAGGAAGCCATAGTGAAAGCACATATTCATGATAACCCTAATGAGAAGAAAGCACATAATAGTAACGTGCCTGCTAGTATACATGGTAATACACGCACTCAATATGGGTACAATAAAAGAAAATTTATAGTTGCTAATTCAGATGCATTGGAAAAACCCAAGGGGTCCAAGGGTCCTCTTTCTCTTGAGGATTTTGATAAAGCCAAGAAAGAGAAGTTATGTTTTCAATGTTTAGGGAAAGGTCATGGAAAAAAGGATTGTCCCAACGGGAAATCTGCTGCTCAGGGGAAGGAGAAAGCAGTGCACACGGTGCAACTACTGCCTCTTGAGTCTTCCTCGAAATTCTCCACAGTGGAAGTAACACACACTGAGGTGGCGCATGAATGCTGTCTCACAACTTCCATGTGGCAATAAACCTTTGGACCACATGAGTTAGTAGGTATGCACGGATATCTGCAAGGGCACAAGGTGCGCATCTTGGTAGATGACGGTGCTACTCACAATTTCATCAATTATGGATTGGTGAAAAAGCTCAAACTGCCTCAAACTCTGAGTACCCACCGCTACAAGGTAACAATGATGAATGGACATGATACTGAAATATGGGATACTCAATGCCGAGGTGTTCCATTGGAAGTACAAGGGTACTCTACTTGTTTGGATTTTCAGGTTATGAACATGGAAAGGGCTGATTTGGTTCTTGGTAGGGAGTGGTTGCATAGCCTAGGACCATCACTGAAGCATAGCTATGAGCACAACAGCTTGATGTTTGAATCCCATGGCGCACATGTGTTGTTGTTAGGAGAAAATGATATACCTTCATCACCACTGATTTGTACTGCTCAGCTTATGCAGCTCGTTTCTGATAATAAAATAGATCAGGTTTTCTTGTGTTACTTGCTGTCTCATTTTATTTCTAACATTGAGTTTGTTGAACATTCCTCAACGCCGCATGCTTCTCTCTCCTCTATTCCACCGATTGCTAATTCTAAACAAGCAAACATTGCTAGTCAATTACAACAATTATTAAAGGAATTCCAAGATGTATTTCCTAATGATTTGCCATCAAGATTACCGCCAACACGATCAGTACAACATAGCATTGATGTGGCTGCAGGCTGTAAACCTGTTAGTAAACCACCTTATCGTATAAGTAACTCAGAGGCTACTGAGGTGGAGCATCAGCTTGCTGACTACCTTAGCAGAGGGTTTATACAACCTAGTTCTTCACCATGGGCTTCGCCTATCCTTTTAGTGAAGAAAAAGGACGATAGTATGCGCATGTGCGTAGACTACCGGGGCTTAAATGTGGTTACGGTTAAGAACAAATACCCATTTCCAAGAGTAGATGAGTTATTTGATAAGCTAACTCATGCTCGCATTTTTGCAAAAATCGACTTGCGGTCAGGATATCACCAAGTCCGTATTCGGCTTGCCGATATACCTAAGACTGCATTCCGAACACAGTTTGGACACTACGAGTTTTTGGTGATGCCCTTTGGGTTAACCAATGAGCCCGCAACATTCATGAAACTTATGGATAGTGTCTTGAAGCCATATTTGGGCAGATTTGTCATTGTTTTCCTCGATGACATCCTAGTCTATAGTGCTTCTGAAGAAGAGCACTTACAACATCTCAGGCAGGAGTTTGAGTTGTTACATACAAACAAGTTATATGCCAACGAATCTAAATGTGATTTTCTAAAAGATGAAATTCATTACTTGGGGCATGTTATTTCAGCTCATGGCCTATACATGGATCAATCCAAAGTGGATACCATCAGAAAATGACCTCCTCCTAAAAATCTGGAAGAATTACACATATTTTTAGGATTTGCAGGTTTTTATCGAAGGTTCGTTAAAAACTGTGCTCAAATTGCTGTTCCTATGACGGATCAACTTAAAAGGCAAAGGAAAAGCTTTCCAGTGGGGATCTGCTCAACATCAAAGTTTTGATACGCTCAAGGATGCATTAGCTACAGCTCCTATACTAGCTATTGTAGATTCTTTGAAACCATTCATTTTGGAAACGGATGCCAATGATCATGCTATTGGAGCAGTCCTGTTACAAGAGGGACGGCCGATTGCATTTTAAAGTAAGAAGCTTGATGCAGCTCAACAGAACTATTCTGCTTACGAACACGAACTCTATGCAATAGTGTCTGCCTTAAAGACATGGCGGAATTATCTGTATGGTGCTCAGTTCAAGATTGTGTTTGACCATGAAAGCATCAAATGGTTTACACAACAAAGAGATTTAAAGGGTCAAAAAGCCAGGTGGGCCGAGATCCTTCAGGAATATGATGCCAAGCTAAGGTATCACAAAGGCCGATACAATGTAGTGGCAGACGCTCTAAGTAGAATACCAAAGATCAATTCGCTCTTGTTCACGGAACTTCGTAGTGAATTTTTAGATTCTCTCAAGGGAAAATATGAGCATGCTGAAGCATATTCCAAAGTGTGGAGCCATGTTCAAAAGAGGGATCCTTCTCACTCCAATGACGGTAGTGTACAGTTAACCTCCACACCTAGTTCTCCTTTATCAAGTGATGAACTACATCCATGGAATCATTTTACCATCGACAAAAGGTACCTACTCCACAAGGGGAGAGTTTGTGTACCGACGGACACGGACATTCGGCGCCAAATTCTTTATGAATGTCATGATAGTCCAAGTACAGGGCACCCGGGGATTAGAAAAACTTAGGCTCTTGTATGAAAATAGTTTTACTGGCTAGGTATACATGGCTTTGTTCAAGCTTATGTCTTGCACTACCAAAAATGTCCAGTTAACAAGGCAGACCGCCTGAAAGTAGGAGGACTCTTACATCCTTTGGAGATTCCCAATGGAAAATGGGAAAGTATCTCTATGGATTTTATTGTAGGTTTACCAACCACTATACGAGGTCATGACTCAGTATGGGTGGTCATAGACAAGTTGACTAAACTATATAAGTTTATTCCTACCAAATCAACGGTTAAGAAACCAGAACTAGCCAAGTTATTTGTGGAAAATCAATACAAATTGTATGGTTTGCCAAGTAACATTGTAAGTGACCGTGATCCCAAGTTTAACAGCCACTTTTGGAGAGCTGTATTTAAACGATTGGGTATACAACTACACCTTAGTACAACTGATCATCCAGAAACGGATGGTCAAACGGAACGGGTTAACCAGGTGCTAGAGGATATGCTAAGAGCATACGCCAGCAAAAAACAGTTAGACTGGGAAGAATACTTACCTATTCTCGAGTTTGCCTACAACAGTGCTAAGCATGTCACAACAAGTTTTAGTCCTTTCATGCTAATGTACGGGTTTCAACCTAGGTCACCAATTACGGTGGGTTGGCAATCGAAAAACTCCAACAGGTTAAGGATTTTCTCGAAGACCACATGTATATGCTGAAACTTGCTCGTCAGAATGTCCGGCAAGCATAGGATTGGTATAAGAAATATGATAATGAGAAACGTCAGTAAGTTACCTTCGAAGAAGGGGAGGAAGTATTTTTACGTGTGCCAGAACATTCAAAAAGTCTGAAAACTGGAACGACACCTAAATTATCTCCCCGATATTGTGGGCCTTTCAAAATACTCAAGCGAGTAGGTGATCGTGCCTACAAACTATTACTACCTTCACATTCTTGCATTCATCCGGTGTTTCATGTAAGCCATCTACAACAGCGGTTACATGGGGATGACAATGTCATTGACCAGCATGTTTTGGTTGATTACATTGAACCGCCTACCTTACCGCATGAACGTGAATGTGTTCTTGATTATCATGAGTTGCGTACACGTCATCACGTACGACAAAAAGCCTTAATCAAGTGGGAAGACCGACTTGAAGAAGGTGCCACTTGGGAAAACATTAGTGTTCTTAAGAAGAAGTTTCCCATTTTTGTTTTCAAGGACCTAAACTCTTCTTAAGGGGGGAGTAATGTTAGGACACCGGCAAGGCCGGACTAGATAAGGCAGGGCCGGGCTACGCGGTGTGGAACGGGGAGTCCAACTAGGGCAAAGGGCCAAGGGCATGCCTATATAAAGGGTGGTTGGGTGGTGGACTCTCAGGCTCTAGTCACCCCTGTCTTACAGTGTGTGTGTGTAGAAAAGTGTGTAAGACTAGAAATGCCAAGCTTTCTCTCTCTTGGTCGACCCCTCTTGCTTTTTGCTCATGTTGATCTCTCATTGGCTCCTACAAATCTTAGACAATCACAAATTAGAAGCATAATCGATAGCCTTGTGACACGTGTCCCCCTTTCCCCTTTTGTGAGATCTTTAGGTAATTAAATAATTCATCGAAACTCTCATTGGACCTTTTTGTCTTCTGGCCAATAGGGATCAGGCAAGCCATTGGGCTGCTGGATGCTCATTGGACCCCTTGGTAGACTGTCCAATAGTCTTCTAGGGAGCTTAATTTCTATTGGTTCTTTTATCAAGCATTTTTTAATTTACTCTAGCCTAATTCTCATTGGTCCACCTCTCTATGGCGATTTGAGGGGAGATTGGGAGCAACTGGGCTAGGAGCCTGACATGTGTCCAATCTTCCCTTTGTGCAAAGGGGGATCTTTGGAGTGCATGTGTGTGTGTTTCTCTCTTATCCCTTACAATAAGGGCTCGCCCCCTCCTTCCTAGGGATGTGGGAAGAATTTTAGTCTTCCCATGACTATCCAATATTTCCCCTACTTTGACCTTTGGACAATACAATTAAAATTAGGAACTTTAGGCTATGGAAGTCTTAATGGGGTTGAACCTTAGGTCTTTTAAGTCCCATTGAAGCACATTGCCCTTTTTCAGACTGTTCCCATTTAAATCCCTATTTTCCCTCCTTTGGATCCCTGACAGAGACCGGTCTGGCAGCCTTACCAATATTCTAGCTTTTACTCCCCTGGTACTTCCCCATATTAAATGATCATTTTAACATGAGAAATCATTTGGGAGTATAAGATATTGGTTTTTATGATAAACACCCTCTAACTCTCCCTCCTATCTCGATTATTGAAATGTACATATAGCTGTACACACAACTCTCCATTGAAAACGAGCAACTTTCTATGTACCAATGGCCCGATGATGTATGATTATACCCGTTTAGTCAGGTTTACACTTTGATAGTGTGACTTTCTTAAGTGAACCATACACTATTGTAGTCGTTATTTCATTTTTTCTTGATAATATGGCTTCATTTATTTGCTTCTCTATGACCCCTCCTAAGATTTATAGTATTCCTTTGTAGATCGGCAATAGATTAAAATGTAGATACATAGAGAGAGACTTTAAAATTACATAGCATTAATGTGTATCTTTGTTGACTACTAGGTCAACGGCACGACATAACTCAACAAAGCCTTGTTTTTTGAGAGTTATGAAATGCTGAGGATTATGGTTATAAACATCATAAGTAATAAATAGGTAGTCTAGTTGCAGAAGCTGCGGTGCAATGGCACTTCCAGATTATAGATACAAAGCCATTTAACCCCTCAAGCTCTATTCTTGGTTAGCCTAAGATAGCCTTAGTATATAAGGTACCTAGGTCACTTTGTAAAAACGTTTTTCATAGCAATAAGTTTAGCACTGCCGTCTACTATGTGTGAGAGAGAAAGAGAGTGAGCGTGAGCTTCATCCTCGCACTACACCCGGCTCGTTCATTGCATTGTAGATCCGACTTCACTATCGCACTAGCCTCGGCAAGAGCTACGCATCAACGCCAAGCATTCCTTGCGGAATGGAGCGAACGCACTCGCGCATCAACGAGCTATTTGTGGCTGTATAAGTATATCAAATGATGTTTGTTTTTTTCTTGCAAGTAGTCTTAGAATTGTTGCGACATAAGCTAGGCATATGTACTCAAAGATTTCACTTTCGGACACTTGAAAATTTTGGCTCTGTTTTTATACACATTTTTCGCAGATGGGTTTAGAGCTAGGAATTTGAATGTAGAGGCTTTGGGACAAGTGTATCCTAGTGAGGGGATGTTGTTTCATAAGTTTTGTATGATTCTGGCATGGTTTAGTGAGTTTCCTTCCGTTGTGTGTATGTGGGCTGAGTGGTGTAATTGAGAGCAGTGAGACTCTAGATTGTGGTTTAGTTGGCCTTCCAGAGTGTTGTATGTGTAGGATGGTCTCACCCTAAAGAGATTTCCTCCGTGTGTCTATTGTGTCATCTGTGTCCTCGATTGACATTATGTTGATCTAGGTTGTGTTGCATGAACTTTATGGGTGGTGTGATTCGTTCCCGCAATATTGGCGCCACTGTCGGGGATAGAAGGACCTAGGTAGGTTTTCCTACTACATCAGGAAAAATATGAACCCCAAAAGGGCCTTTTAGCTTAAAGGGTGATTAAGCATGGACCAATAAGAAGAGGGTGGTGGCCACAACTATAGCCTAAAAAAAGTAGGGTAGGAGGGGGCATGTGGGCCTATTTGTTCCCCTCATTATAGCTTTGTCCCCTAGAAAGAGAGAGAAAAGGGGAAAGAGGGGGGGGGGGGGGGGGGGGGGGGGGGGTTCCCTCCATTTTCATGGGCGGCCATAAAGTAACCCTAAAATTTCAAAAACATTCAAAAATCTCTAAATCTCACTTTTCACTCTCCAAAAGCTCCCCTAACCAAACACATAGTCAAAAATCTATTTTCTTTCACATTTCTCAGCCATTACCCTCCATTCTACCTCCTCCTCCTCCTCCTCCTCCTCCTCTCTCTCTCTCTCTCTCTCTCTCTCTCTCTCTCTCTCTCCCTCCCTCCAAGATTTCCATAGCTACAACAGATATGGAAGCTTTCCATAGCTGCAACACATATGGAAGCTTTACATAGATGCTCACGATCTAAACACACACTCTCTCTCTATGTGCTTTCCCATTTTCATCTACACCTCCACTATCCTCTCTACCCACGATCTCCATGGATCTAGCACTTGTGGAGACTTTACCAAGCACCTCTTTTACCTTTTCTTCTACCAGTTCATAGCCCATCATCTACAAGCTATCCATGGCTATGGTTGTAGCACATATGGAAGCTTTCCATAGCTGCTCACAATCTAAACACACACACTCTCTCTCTCTCTCTACGTGATTTCCAATTTTCATCTACACCTCCACTGTCCTCTCTCCCCAAGATCTCCATGGCTGCAGCACTTGTGGAGACTTTACCAAGCACCTCTTCTACCCTTTCTTCTACCTCTTCATAGCCATGGGGTAAGCTTCTATAACCCTCTTTTACCCTTTCAGGTACACCTTCTTAGATCATCATCTCCAAGCTTCCCATGGCTGGAGCACCTACAAAAACTCTATCAACCACCTCTTGTCTCCTTGTCATGGCTGCAGTATTGCAATCGAAGGTTCTGCATTGAAGGTTTAATCCTTTGTATCTCCCTCTCTCTAAAATCATTTTCTTCTTCCTTCATCTCTAGCTCATTCAAAACCACCATCAAACCCTCTTATTGTAGCCCCTTCCTCTCTATAGCAATGTCAAACTCTACTACTCACAGAAAGCCAAAAGATGAGGTAGAAAGGGTTGTCTTGTACAACACCAGAGATTCTAATGGGGAGTGGGTGCCTCAAGTGTTGTGCAAATGCTCTTGGGTCTTCATGCAACCTGCAACCACCGGGACTCATCGTGTTCAAGATTGTGACAACTTGGATCAACATTGGAAAGGGAGGTTGCTTGGGTTCAAAGACCATAGGATCAATGCGATGGTGGTTGCTATTCAACATGTGTATTCAATGCCTAATATGCATTTGGGGCACACTAATCCAACGTTTTCCACCTAGCTATAAGTTGCTTCTCTTTTTTGTTGCAATAGACATATGCATTGAGTTGACCTATTTGTTCAAGTATGCTAATATGTTTATTTTGGGCCATTTGATGTCTATGTAGATATATCTCCATCAAACTTGGTGAGCAACAACAATTAAGAAGTCTCTCTAGAACCTTTCAAGATTTTTATGTTGACATTGGTGTCATGATGCTTCTCAGTGTGCAACCATCGAAGCTACGGCAAAGCAGAATCTTCTTCTACACACACACAAAATAATGCCACCTCAGAGCATTGTTATGGTAAGATCAACGGAATTGACATGCGATCACTTCTTGGCATGGAGTGGCTACAACCTAATCTTTGTCATCCATCTTATCCATAAAGGAGAAGATGGTTTTTTACATTCTTTTCTTGTTGAAGTTTGAGAAGGCTTTTAGGTTTGTAGGTCTGGGTCGATGTTGTCTCATACATGTTTTTGTGCATTTATTTAAGGCCCTGTCATTCAATGTCACACCCACTATATTTATATGCAAGAAATATGTCTTTTGAAGCATTATGTGAGGTCCCCACCCCGTCGTCTCAAACAACAGATCTGATGGTAAACCTGGTGGCCACTAGATCTATAGCGAAAGCAAATAAAGTGGTTCAGGCTTCATCTAGCGGACGATCTCTCATCACAAAGTGAATCAACTTCGAGCCTGCTAGCAACGAGATCTAGCTCCACCTCACAGGGGAAGCGTGATTAACCTATCTAGCGATCCTAAGACCTACCTTCCAAGAGGAGAGAAATTACAAGTGCCTTTTTCCCCCATGTTTCAAAGGCACGTTCACTTGAGACTTCGCCGCTCCAGGGGCAATGAGTAATACTAGAGTTGAATTAAACACTATGCGGACAGAGAGTTCCTGACCAATCGGGACCACCCTTCTCATAGGCATTGGCAACCTGAGCCAAGCCCCCACTTTCCACCCCCACACTCATACTTCCTTGTGTGTCCTAATTACTACCAAAATTGTTGTTCAACATTAAAAAAATTCCTTGATTAGATTCCGAATCACAATGTTCGTTAAGACAGCCCTTCAACCAATATTACAAAGCGGCACCAAGACATAAACTCTAGTAAAAATTCTACTCAAACTTATTCATTAAAATTCCAATGTTCTGGAGGTACAACATCCCCCCTCCAGCGAGAGTTTACTCCTCCCATTGTCGCCTAGATGCCCATACAACTAGGTATGTCCACCGCATAGAAAGCACCACATGGACATTACCACCGCATAGAAAGCAAGACGTGGATTCCCATCGCATAGAAAGCAAGTCGTGGGTAAAGGCCCTAAGCTAGTAACTCTAGCTACTGTGAAATCATCGCGAGCCGCCCCCTATGATCAGTAGGGGGATAAGGACTAGTTCAACATTGGAAATAGAATGAACATGCTGAGCTAAGTTTTCCCTAGCAGACATTCTTTCCTATTGCAAACAATATATCCGTCAATCATTTATTTCCTACTTTAGACTTTAATATAGTGAGAGCGGATTTTTTGAGATGGGGCTCAACTCAAGGCTCCCACCAGACAACCACTCCGTGAGACCCTACACACGCATATTTCTTAGGGGCACCACCCTCTTTTATGGAGAAAGAAGGAAACCAAAACAAACCATATACAACACACACACACACACACACACACACACTCACACCTTCCTTATGTGCTTCAACACAAAATGCCCTTCAACCATTCAACACACACTCCTTAAGCAATCCCTTTGAACACTACACAAACTCACATGCAAAGATTGACCTTCACCATATTAGTGCTCATATACTTCTAAGAAAAGCAAGCACAAAATCTCACAACTCAAAACACCATAATGCACAAATACTTTACAACTCCTTTCCTTTCCCAAAAGAAGAGACTACTTACACACATAAGGCGGCATGCATAGAGAGCTCTTCTCCATCTATGCAGCCCCAAGACTTACTTACACACAACATAAGGAGAGAAGCCAAGAAAATAGACACCATGGTGCACAAAAACTTTCTCAACAAACAAGCAACCCAATGAGCACAAAATATGAGAAGCTGCCAATATATGCTTACCAATTTTACATGCGTTTAGAGCAAAAGTGTGACGACGACACCCCAATTGCAACAATTTGTTGATCAAACCATGAGATAGATCATTGAACTTGATATCCTTGCTCTCATATAGAATCTACAATCCTTATTTAGGGATGAGTATGATAAGAGAAATGTTTGCAAGAGAATGGTAGTGATAGCATATTGATGCTCTCTCTATGGCAACGCTTATGATAGCGAGCTTAGGAAATGGATAGGGAGACAAGAGGGGAGAGAGATTAGGGCTTCCCTAACCTTAGAGGAGCTTATTTTCAAAAATGGAGTAGGTGTGTGTATTTTTGTGCTTGCCAAAGGGCCTTTTTATAGCTGTACAAGACCTTGGGTTAGGTTAAACTTGACTAGGGTAGGTAATTAACCATAGTTAGGTTCCCTTTTGACCATTCCTTTAATTATGCAAATAAGGGACTTATTTTTTTATTAAAAATAGCCTTTTAATGCGTGGAGGCTCCATAAGGGTTGATAATGTATGTGGGCCCCACCATGATATCCCTCCAGTGGCTCCTGCAGAGTGTCCCCATCCTGTTTGTTGTGTCACTGGAAGCATCTTGAGTCGACCCCTCCACATGCAAGTGGTTTTTAACTCCCCATTGGTATTTTAGAATGTTGAAGAAGTCAAGAAAACTTTTCACCTTTGTGGTTTACCTGATTGTAACTTTGACCTGCAGTAACAGTGTCCGCAGCACCTTGTTTTCATCATAACTTTCAGCCTGTAACTCAGAATTGGGTGCTGTAAAAGGAAAAGTTGACCTTCTCAAAGTGTTTAAGCTGATTTTGGAGTGTTCCTCAAGTATACCCATGAGCTAAGGTGTTCAAGATGCATCCAAAACACCTTTTGAACCAAGTCTCCTTGTAGGGGGCCCTTTAGCATGCATCCAAGGTGTAGCATGCTTTTTCAAAAGAGAATCCACCTTAAACAAATGAGGTAAGCTCCAATAAAGTTCGATTTATTGGGGATATACATTATATTTAAGATTTGTTGACCAACACAAGTAAATGATCCAAGAGTTGGGTCACATAGTGGTGGGGAAGGGAAGGCCTACAAGGTTAACCCTACCCTTGAGAGAAGATGGGTAAGATAAGTGCCCATAAATTATTTATTTACAAATTATGGGATGTAGATAGCTATTTAAATTAGTAAGGGTAATTAGTTAAAAGAATGTGCAGTAAAAGAAAACTAGGAGAGTAGAATTAAGTTTACTATTTACATTTAGCATGAAGAGAGAAATATGATGTAAATGCATAAAGATCTAAGAAGGGTAAGGTGTTTGTATGGAAAAAGGCTATTACGGAAAGAGAGAATGAATACTAGGTTAAAACTTTGATAAAAAATATATACATTTGAGTAGAAATGTAGTTCAAATGCAAGGTTACCATTTAACGCTACTCATATTAGCCCTCCCCCTTCATCTAGGATCATTCATGCTCCTAGATGAAACAAAAGAGTTTTTTCCTTTGTCTTTTCTTTCTTTTTTTTTCTTTTTTTTTCTTATTTTTCTAAAAAAAGGAGAAGTGATATACACTCTTTTACTCCATTAGACCTGCTTTTCATTACCTCAATCCCATAAATCGGAGATGGGAGGGTTGCCTTGGGTATGTTGAGATTCCAAGGCTGGTTCTTCTTTGCACATCAAAGCTTTAAAAATAGGTGGAGCATTTGACAAGCCGAAGGGAGCCATGCCAATTTGGAGCTTAGACGATGTAGGTAGATGAATTCCTATCAACGGATTGATACGTTGAAAGTAGGGCTTTAATCTCCATCCATTGACTCTGGTCTTGTGGAGTTTTCCTGATAAATCTGCTAATCTGTAACTACCATTCCCAAACTTTGTTTTTATCATGAAAGGTCCCTCCCATCTTTGCAAAAACTTTTTGTCAAGTCGGTTATCATAGCGAAGAACCAACATACCTTCCTTCAATCCTTTCCCCATGAGCTTCTTGTTGATTTTGTCCCTTTGGCTTGTGGCTTGGGCAATGTAATAGTCGATGGACTCTTCTCTATCAAGCTCAAGTCGTTGAAGATCTAAAATTCTTTCCTGCAAAGCTTCTTTTGGCCTCTTTGCTCCCCGTGAGAGAATGCGTAGGCTTGCAATCTCCACCTCAATAGGAAGGAGTGCCTCCTGTCCATATACCAAATGAAAAGGAGTGAATTGAGTGGATACCTTGAAAGATGTTCTGTATGCCCATAGAGCTGCGGTCAAATGACAATCCCAGTCGTTTGGTTGATCTGCAACCTGCTTAGAAATGATCTTACATATCATTCCATTCACCTTTTCAACCAACCCATTGCACTGAGGGTAGCAAGGTGTAGAATGCAAATGTTTGACTTTTAACTTTGTCAAAAGATTATCTAGGAGCTTTGCTCTAAACCCTGGACCACGATCTGACAAAATCTCTAATGGTGTGCCGAATCTACTGCATATGTGATCAAAGATAAATTTTGATACCTCCTCGGCTGTAATTCGTGTTGTACTTGCTGACTCCGCCCATCGTGTCATGTAATCTACTCCCACAATGATGAAGACCTTCCCGGTAGATGTGCGAGGTAAGGGGCCTATTGCATCCACACCCCACTTCTCAAAAGGACCATACGAAATTATTGGAACTCGAGGTTCGTAAGTGAGTCGTCGATCTCCAGCAATCTGACAACCTTTGCATGACTTACACCAATGCTGGACATCACGGTGTAGCCTTGGCCAAACAAACCCTGCTTGCAAAATATTCCTGTTTGTAATATCATGAGAAAAATGACCCCCACAGACATCATCATGGCATGAAAAGAGGATTCTCTCTATTTCTTGAACAGAGGGCACCCTTCTTAGCACCAAATCTTTCCCTTTATGATACAGATCATCTCCTATGAGTTGGTAAGGATAGAAGAGGTGATTGAAGAGCAGGAGACTGAAACTGGACAGAAGGAAGTGCTGAGCGACCTTGAAGGGCCAATCGATGATGCAGGGCTTGATGACAGTGTAAGTGAGTTCGAAGAGGAGGTGCAAGAGAGCATGAAGCCAGTGCAAGATGTTTGGAGGTGATAACAACATACAAGTGCCCACCTAGCCAAGGCGGCCGTTGGGTCAGCCGGCCAAAGTTTTGATGTGGTCACATTATTTTTCCGATGTTTAATACATCAAAACCTATAAAAGTCTAATGGCAATCGTCTATGTCAAGTCTGAGTCAAAGATGTAATTTTTCCAATGATGTATGTAAAGGTCCATGAGAACTTGGCCGCCAACCACTTTAAAAAGCCCTAGGTACATAATACACTAAGGTTAGTGGGAAGGGGAGATTACTTTTTTGAAGATAAGCGACTATTGTGTTATGTACAGAGAGCTACCTCTTTGCTCCAACTTGTAACCATCGCTTCTGGGGCTACGATAATCCAAATTCAGTTTTGTTTCTTGCATTGCATTCCTCCTCTGCTCTTTCATTCAAGTGTAAGCATTCAAGATTCGGTGAAGGTTTCAAACGCATCCGTTTAGTCCTTAAATCGCTGTTTTGAGTGTTTATATGCGTATTTTATGTTGTTTTGACCCTAGGAGAGGCTTTGCGGACCTAAAAACGACCCTTTAGGATCATCCGTTTACTGTTTTTGCGTACTATGGGATGAACGATCGCGATCATTGTACCTCTCCAGAATGCTGTTACAGTGATAGGGTATGTTCCTGATAGTCCTTTGTAGATTCCCTTCAAGTTTCATGCGATTCCGATATGATTTGCATGGTAAACGGGCGTGATGACTGTAGAGCTGTGTAGAAGGACATAGGCAGATTACTTGGCTTTAGTGTGTTTGATTTGCTTGTAGAGTTAGTAGTTGCATCTCTTCGAGTTCACTTTGTTAGGATTGACACCCTAGTGAGTTTCCATGTCTCATCCGAGTCGCTTCCCCTGTAGTGATAATTTTATGTTGATGCTTGAGAGCTATGCTATGGACGTCCGTCGCGGCGACCCGCAAACATTGGCGCCGTTTCCGGGGAATGAATCTTAGGTGATGAGTGACTGAGTGCGTATTCAGAGTTTTCTTATTGTTTCAAAAGATAATTTCCATTCCATTTACATTTCAGTGAAGCATCTAGACAAGGGTTTAGTGCTTAGTGGAGTCTAGGGTCGGTGGACTGTCTAGATCTAGTCTTGAGAGATATAGGGAGTTGTGAGTGAGGTTGCTTTAAGAATTTTTTCTCTTGAAATTTCTTTGTATTGATTGAGTACTGCTCCATCAGCCGTTTTTAATCATGTTTGTTTTGTTTGATTCATTTTCTTATGTTCTTTCATTTTTGTACTTCGGAGTAGGATAAGTAAATCACATTCTAGTCAGATTTGGGGCAAAAGATAGAGTGAAAAACACCAAAAAACCATAACTTTGGCAAAAAGGCCATAAGACTCTGAAATTTAGAAAATCTGACCAAACAGAGCTGAAATTGATTCAAATCACAAAGTGGTGGCACCAAACACTGGGAAATACTTGTTAGAGAGAGCCTGTAAAATTTCATCAGATTTGGCCCAGGTACTACGATCGCGATCGGTGTACCTCAATGTCAGAATTGTACAAGATTTGACATGTGCCTTCCTGATAAGATTCTAAACAAGTTTGTCTAAAGCAACCACACCCAAAAACATCAAAAGTCAAGGAAATCAGGCCACTTGGGTAAAACTAGTCTGACAGACCTAGAAAGTGCAAAATCTTGGCTTTTGGTGATCCAAATGCAAAAAGACTTGGGGATAGCCTTAAAACAATAGTGTCTATAAGCATGCCAAATTTGGTCCAATTTGGGCTCCAAACTACGATCTCGATCGATGTACCTCAGTGCCAAATTTTGACCAGACTTTACCTGTGGACTCCCCAAGTGTATACAAACATAAAATTCTAAAGGACCTAGGGTCAAAAACCACAAAAAATAGGTCAAAACCACTGAATACAGATTCGAGTCAAAAACTGCTAAACTAGTATAGAAATTGACTTTCAGTAGACCAAAACACATCAAAACCGTAAAGAAACCATACAGAGGGATAGCCTGTACACAGGACAACCCCAGATAGCTTTCAAATCCCAAAACAAACACCAAAATCAAGTCAAATTGACAGATTCAGGAAAACAACCACTTCCGACCAAGAAACTGTAAATTCTTGACTTTTTTGAGTCCAAATACAAAAGTGTCTGGCAGGTAGTCTTAAAATAGCCTAGTGAACAAGCTGTTGAAGTTTCATCCAATTTGGGCCCCAAACTACGATCGCGATCGGTGTATCTCAGTGCCAGATTTTGACCAGACTTTACCCACACATACACCTAGGTTATATAAGATACCAGGAGTTTTCAAAATAATAAAAAAATCACGAAAATAGCCAAAAACAGCAGACAGTCAGAAAACCATTGCAACAGACTAAGATCCGGTAAAAACTTGACTTTTTCTTGTCCAAATTCAAAAAGATTTGGGGAGTAGAATGTACACATCATTGTCTACCATATCCACAAGTTTCATCCAATTTGGGCTCAAAACTACGATCGCGATCGGTGTACCATACTGACATTTTGAGTTGAGACTTGGTGAGTAGGTAGCTGATGACTAGACAAACAACTTTCTCAAAAGAACCAGGGTCAAAAAACCAAAAGACAGTTGTCAAATAGGGCAAACACTGATCACTGATCCCTCAGACCAAAATTTTGAGAAAATTCAAGTTTTTGTGATCCAAATGCAAAGTGGGTTTGGGAATAGACTAATCATACCCATGTCTATGAACTCCTAAAATTTCATGCAAAAAGGAGCTAGAACTACGATCGCGATCGGTGTACCCCAATGACATTTTGGATTGAAATTTTTTGAGTAGGTAGCTAACATCTAGTGCAACATATTTTCCAAAAGAAGCAAGGTCAAAAAAGCAAAAGAAAGTGGTCAAAAGTCCCAGTTACACAATCAATCCAGTAACCGCAAAACCACCTGGGATTTGGGTTTTCATTGGTCAAAACATCTCCAAATTCAAAAATACAAAGACACTTGGTATCAAGACATCAAGGGCTAGCCGCTGTGCAAAAATCTTCCAAATCTGTGACATGGGGTCAATGATCGCGATCGGTGTACCTCTACATAGTGGGGGTATCTGACTTCATAAGTTTGTAGACCTACTTGAGTACATCCCAAATCTCAAGTTTGAGTGAAAAATACCCTCTGGAAGCCAAGATACAAGCCAAAGTTCCTATGTTCTGGTCCTGAGACTGTTTTGAGTGCTGTTTCAAGTGTAGTTCACTAAAATTGCTCTAACTTTTGATAGACAACTCCAAATTGAGTCAGGTATAGCTAGGAAGAAAGCTTGCGGGTACCCAGAACCAATTTCCAGAGACCAAACTTTTAGGGTACCCAGAACCAATTTCCAGAGACCAAAAAGTCACAAATACCTAACTTTTTAGAGACTTGACCAGGGGCAAAAAGGGATTGTGTGCACTAAGCAAAGGTGTTCTTATCAAGGACCATCTTGAGAGTATTGAGTGAGGCTTAAACATGACAACTCATCCATCATTAGGGTTTCTCACTCAACTCAGAGCTATGCCACCTACACAAACAACCAGAAATACTGCAACACCTATAACAAGAGGGTGGAGACAAGACCATGAGGCTTATCAATCATATCAAGCCAAACCTCAAGGCATGGCTCTTGGATATTTTTCAAGTGATCATGTAGCTCATGGGAAGCCAAA
Source organism: Adiantum capillus-veneris (assembly GCF_014529385.1). NCBI lineage: Eukaryota > Viridiplantae > Streptophyta > Polypodiopsida > Polypodiales > Pteridaceae > Adiantum > Adiantum capillus-veneris. The sequence continues at coordinate 20,175,644 of NC_140958.1, forward strand.
CCAATCAACTAAAATGCGGGAGTTTGGAAGAGCAAAAGTGGAAATTGCTGGAGACTTAGAGGAGAAGCATCCTCTAATTAACAAACCCAACATGAGGTTCATCAAAACCAATGAAGCCACGAGAGTTCTAACGGATTACACTTATGATGGCCTTTATAGGTTACCTATTGGGGATCAAAACAACTTCTATAAATGTTTAAATTCCATCATTGAAGAGTTGACAGACTACAAGAACCTCTATGCCTTCACGTACACAGATGACCAGGGAGTGCAAGTTCTAATGGTAGATAAGTATGGAAGAGAGTACAAACTTGTCGATTCAATTGACTTAGAGAGATACATATACAAGGGTACTCCGATTCCTACTTACTTTCAGCCAAAAATGATGCCAGAGCGCATATCAAAGGGGATTCCACCAGGATTTGCTCCAAGACGAGAAGAAGGAACGAGGGATGTATTTGTGAGAGACCCCAACACGCTAAGATACATGGTTGAACCAGAACCAATGAGACCATATCAATTGGCCAAATGTGTCAAGAAGAAGTATGATGGGTTAAGGGATCCATACGTATATGCATCCTTGTTCAAACAAGTGTTAAGAGCCAAACAAGTATTTTATTTTCATACACAGTATGAGGGAATTGGCTTAACCTTGGAAGGGATAGCATTGAATTGGTTCCAACCGTTGGACAAAAATTCCTTCTCAAACGTTGAACAACTGTTGCAAGAATTTGTTGTGGAGTTCTCTAAAAGGGGAATCAAGCATAACACAGTGTCCCAAATCTATGCATTCAAGCAAAAAGAAGATGAGAGAGTGAAGGAAGCATCGCTACGCTTTAAACAATATATAGAGAGATGTCCGGAACGCGAGTTACCACAGGATGAAAGATTATCAATTCTCTTCATAGAGGGTTTGAAAAATGAAACACTCAAGAAAGATTTGCACTTAAAAGGATGCACTTCCTTTGAACAAGTCACGAGAGAAGCGTTATACCTAGTTGACAATTGTAAAGCCTATGGCGAGGAAATTGGTGATACAAAGATCACTATGGATAATGCTCCTTTAGCATCTAGTGAAACCAACACAAGGCAAGTGGTTATGTCTCAATTAATGACCAACCTAGACCTAGATGAGCTAGCAGTACAAGTAGCACAACGAATAAAATGGTGTGCCATTGAGCAAAAATGGACCAATCATGAGATGAGTGAGTGCTACTATAATCAAACCTACACGAGAGGGATACTATTTGGACATCAAATAGAAAAAAAAAATCCATTACCAAATCATCCACTATTTCAAAATAGGGTTGTATCAAGGGCTTTACAAAGAGCTGAGGTATCACAACCTAGGCTAGGGCAAGAACCTATGAGAAAACTCTATTCATTGAATGAGGACACTCTGATGTTCATAGCCAATCAAGAGCATAGACCAGAGACCATTCTGGCTAAGCAAGAACAACCATCAATTGTGCCACCAGTGACTAAACAAGATGGACCATTCTACAAGTGTGGAGGTAATCATTGGGCCAAGAATTGTTCTCGTGTTGAGATAATTGGATATTGTTTGGAGTGTGCCATTACACATGTTGTTCCAAATTGTCCAAAACACCCAAACAAACGGGGGGAAATGACAATGAATGTTGTGGGAGTGTTACCCTCTCCAAGTGGATAAGAGGCAGAACCCAAAATTCCTGTGAAGGTAGTGACTAGAGACCAAGCAAAAGAAAATGCTGAGGACCAAGCTAACGAGGAGAAAGATCAACAACCCAAACAAGGGGAAACAACTAGTGTGTCAGTGAGGACTGGGAGAAAATCCTGGAAAGCCAAAAGAGACAGAATTAAAGCAAAAATAATTAAAAATCAAACTGCACTACAAACAGAATTACAAGAGACAAAGGAGCAGTTAAAACAAGAAAGGGAAAACAAAATGGTGGTGAGTGATAAGAAGCCAAGGAAGGCTTCTTCGGGAGGATCTATGTTGGTAGACAAAGTCCTAGAGCCATTAGATGCTGCATTGCAAGCATATGAGGCTAGATTGAAACCCAACCAAACCCTAGAGCAACGAGGGATGAAATATCCTCATCCTGAGGTAGAGACTGAGAGGTTGAAAATGTGTAAGGAATTGGTAAAAACTGCACAGGCAATGATGGAGCCTGAAGCACCAATTCCACCTCCAGAAACAAAACCAAAAAGTGTTGGATTTGAAATGCCTAAGGCAAAGGTTGTTGAAACATTAACTCAAAGAAACATTGAGCTAGAATCACAAAAGGATGTGCAAGCAAAGACTGTAGCACAAGAAACCAACAGCCTAGAAATTCAACTAGATGATCAAGTAGTGGCCAACACCACTAATGATGCAAGGTCAAGATCACAATTTATGGCACCTATCCTAGAGATAGATGAGCCATGTCCAAATGAATTGTGGGAAGCAATTAGAAGTGCAAAAGATGGAAGTGTGACTTTCCAATCTGCACCCATAACTGAGGTCAATATAGGGCATGAAGTCTATCAAGGAGACATTGAATCTCTAAATGGAGATGCAGGGACGGAAGTTTCAATTGAAAACAAACCAGAGTCCTTGAAGACCTTACCCTCATACATAGGAGAACATGAGGCAGACTCAGAGACTAGAGTGGTGCCATCTCAGAGAAAAGCCATATCCAAGATGATGGATACAAAGAGTATGCAAGAGTTGATGTCAGCCCCAATACAGTGCACCATTACTCTATCTGAACTGCTTAAGATTAGACCACATGTATGGGATGAAGTAGGCAACAATTTGGGGAAGATGGGATTAAAGATACCTCTTCAAGATCTACCCTTAAATGAACAATCAAACAAAACTCAACAAGAAAGTGCACACGCTAAACTTGTGCCAATAAACAAGGTGGGGGAATATTGTGAAGGAGAAGAAGGAAACACCACCTTACCTGTGGAATACAAAGGAGTTAAAACATTGGCTATACTTGATAGTGGGGCTGGAGTAGCCATAGTCACAAAAGAAATTTGGGAAAAATGGGGTAGACCAACGCTTAGGAAAACTAGAATGAAGCTGCAACTTGCAAATGGATACACGGAAAAAGCTCTGGGTATCCTAGAGCAAATTATTGTGACTTCTTGTGGAATTGAATATGAACATACATTTGCAATATTAGATTTTGGAAAAGGGAACAATTTTGATATCATTTTAGGAAGGCCTTTCATGCGTCAACTTAAGATGGTTCAAGATTGGGGCTATGACTATATCTACTTGAGACATAAAAAGATCACCACAAAAATAAGCATAAAAGACCATAGCTATAGAGATGTGAATAGAACTTCGTTAGAAGAAATTGACTCTTATATAGTCAATGGGAAAGAGATACCTGCGTGGCTACAAACCAAACAAGAACTTTGGATGTGTGGTGCTTCGAAGGGTGGAAGCTCAGTGAAAGAGGATTGCATCCTAGAAATATCAATGGACAATGAAGCTTACATACCGGAACCCTTTCCAGAGGAGTTATTTGAGCCATTTGGATGGACTCAAATATTGGCAACCTTGGATGTGTGTGTGAATGAGGTGACCCCGACTAAATTTTGTGATGAGGAAGGGTATGATATAACTCCCGTATTTACGATAAAGGTGTTGAAGAAAGCTAACGAGATTTGTGAGTATGAAGGAAAAAAAAGTGAGACATATAGCTACATCCTGGAGCATGAGGCAAAATTGAAAACGAAGGAAGCAGAGCAACCACAAGAATATGTCATTATTGACATACCTGAAGAAACAACAAAAGCTGTTTCAAAGAAGCAGACTCTAGAAAAAGTGCAAATGAAAGTAGATGAAGCAGAAAAGCTTCCAAGTTCAACGGAAAATCTTCAACAAACGCAAGGTCAAAAGAAGAATAGGGACAAGGAAGAAGATGGACTATCTCCTATGATGATCAAATTCAATTTATGCGAACAAACAGGGCTCAAGGTTACATGTTCGGCCGCAATTGATCCTTATGCTACTAAGAATCTAATGACTTATGGAACGTGGATCATGATGCGAAAGCCACCAATTAATGAGCTAGAAGAAATAGTTTACACAAGTTCAAAAATGCCGATTCCTAGCTTTGGAGTGGCAGAAGCTGTGCTCAAATTGAAAACCGGGGAGTATAAAGATAATTTCCACATAATCAACTCCATTCATATCAAAGAGAGTCTGGTCTTGACAGAAAGTTGGAGGAACATCTTCTTTCAACAACAAACAAAAGCTTCAACAACAAAAATGGTAAGACTCCATGAAGCTTCTCAAATCCATGCAGAGGAGAAATCACCAACCATCGCGGAAAAAGGTAAAGCAAAGGTAAACATTCAAGTATATCAACCTCGCCAGATGACTTTACCTTCAACGAGCTTCCATCAAATTTCCCACGAAGCCTCTATATCAAGAGCCACACCATCAACAATGCAATGGAAACCAAAGCAAAAAGTCTATCAACCAAAGTTTCCATCACAAAAAAGCATCCAGAAGAAGCCGAAGAATGTCAACCAAGTGTTGGTATCCAAAGAGCACATCCAATTCAAAGACCCAGTTTGGATACATGAAACACGGGTTCAACCACAACAACAAAAGGTGACAGGGTGGATAGCATCAAATGAGTCAATCACTGCTCAAGGCTACTTCCAAGGAAACACTAATGTTTGGGCTAAAAAGCCTAAAGTAACAGCTTGGATGTACTCACCTCAAGAAAGAAGATCTACAATGAGTGAGCCAATCTATCAACGAAATAAAAACAACTCAACCAGGAGAAAGAACAAAAAAAAGGGCAGAAGAAAAGACCTTCCAAGAAAGCAACACAACAAGTATGGGTACCAAAGTCAAACTTCAACAAAGCTACCCAAGACAAACAAGTGAAGCAACAGATGATCCCAGTCAAGCTACTCGAATCACAAGGATTTTATGGAGGTAACACTCAAATATGGTTACCAAAATTTGTAGCTCACTCTGGAACAACCATGAAAAACCATGTAGCACAAGCTTCTACCCCAAAGCAAGCAATGACAACCAAAAACCAACAGAAGCCAATTACAACCAAGGCTACTGCAATGTACAGATGGATACCTTGTCATCAATTACAAAAGCAAGGCTTTTACAACGGAAATCATCAGGTTTGGATACCAAAGCCTAGTGTCCATCAAATTATAGAAGAATATAAAATGCCAAAGACGGTCACACAAGGACCAAAAACAAGATGGGTTCCAAAACTGCTAGTGGAAACTCAATCACAGAGAACCCACACATCTCGACAATCGCTTCTCATGGAAATTAATGCAACGGCTACATCAAGCCCTATCAGAGCTAAAGGACTTGTTTTACAAAGAAGTATCAACATACAACAACCAAGTCAAGAGGAGCCAAAATATGCCAACCTACTCTTGACAAAATGGTGGCATTCAAAGACCAAAGCAATGATAGAGGCCTTAATCTCAAGAACTTATGGCATTGGGTTTCAGGCCATGAACATGTAAGTCCAAGTCACCATTAAAAATACATGGCATAAAAGTCAAGAGTCGGGCAGTTGAACCACTAAATGAGCAAGGCATTAGTCCCAAAGCTTCAAGTAATATTCTCTGTGGTCTAAGAGTCTTAGCTATTCTAGGTACTACTCAAGGTGGAGGAGTTGAGCATATTTATGTTGTGTCGCTCATGCTGGTATAGGTGAGCATAAGAGTCCAAGTCTATGTATTTTAAGTTTGGTTAAGTGAAGAAGAGAGTCCAAAAGACACTCATGCACTCAGCACAGTAAGGTATGAGTGGAGAAGCTTCTACATCAAAAACCCTTCTTGGAAACATGGAAGCTATTGAGACATCCTTTGATGTCACATGTGCTACATCTGTTCCTTGAAGCACCCATCAACTCCATCTTTTACACTACATGCTTTTGTTTGAAAACTTTTCATAAGCATATAGAGTGTCCCATAATTGGCACTTACATTAGGCACTCTTCCTTTGTTTCTCCCAAGCACTCACCTTGCATGACAGATACTTCAAGTCTAAATGCTCAACTCCAATAAGAGCGTATACCAAAGGCACTTTTTTCCCACTGGGTTTTTCCCTTTGGTCATCCAGGTTTTAAGACCCTAATCTAGACCTCATCATCAACTTCTTGTATATATTCCTTCTACATCAACAATAAGGAAAAGGCTACCCAAATCAATCAACAACAACTTGGAGCAAAAACAGCACGTCTCCATATGCTTATCAAGAGCATCTTTTATCTTCAAGGGTGACAACAAAGCTCCATCCAACAATGGCAAGTCAAAGAATGGCCTACAACATCAAGCAATGAGAAATTTAGCAAGCGATCTATCCACAACAATAAAAAATAGCTCACACAGTGCTTCAACATTGGTGACCTATTGCAGACAACTCAAATTGCAGTGGACCTTGAAAGAATATCTATCATAAATTCCACGCCATAAGGATGATCAGTTCTACACGATCAAACACTTCAACATCCAAGATGAAGGCAAACCTTGAAGACAAAGTTGAAGACAACCCTATGACAAGACTGCACAAGGTCGTGTCAAGGGACGACACGAGCTAGGAAGGGCGGAGTGTTTGGAGGTGATAACAACATACAAGTGCCCACCTAGCCAAGGCGACCGTTGGGTCAGCCGGCCAAAGTTTTGATGTGGTCACATTATTTTTCGGATGTTTAATACATCAAAACCTGTAAAAGTCTAATGGCAATCGTCTATGTCAAGTCTGAGTCAAAGATGTAATTTTTCCAATGATGTATGAAAAGGTCCATGAGAAGTTGGCCGCCCACCACTTTAGAAAGCCCTAGGTATATAATACACTAAGGTTAGTGGGAAGGGGAGATTATTTTTTTGAAGATAAGGGACTACTGCATTACGTACAGAGACCTACCTCTTTGCTCCAACTTGTAACCATCGCTTCTGGGGCTACGGCAATCCAAATTCAGTTTTGTTTCTTGCCTTGCGTTCCTCTTACTCTGCTCTTTCATTCAAGTGTAAGCATTCAAGATTTGGTGAAGGTTTCAAACGCATCCGTTTAGGCCTTAAATCGCTGTTTTGAGTGTTTATATGCATATTTTATGTTGTTTTGACCCTAGGAGAGGCTTTAGGGACCTAAAAATGACCCTTTAGGATCATCCGTTTATTCTTTTTGCGTACCGTGGGACGAACGATCACGATCTTTGTACCTCTCCAGAATGCTGTGACAGTGATAGGGTATGTTCCTGATAGTCCTATGTAGCTTCCCTTCAAGTTTCGTGAGATTCCGATATGATTTGCATGGTAAACGGGCGTGATGAATGTAGAGCTGTGTAGAAGGACATAGGCAGATTACTTGGCTTTAGTGCATTTGATTTTCTTGTAGAGTTAGTAGTTGCATCTCTTCGAGTTCACTTCGTTAGGATTGACACCCTAGTGAGTTTCCATGCCTCATCCGAGTCGCTTCCCCCGTATCGATAATTTTATGTTGATGCTTGAGAGCTATGCTATGGACGTCCGTCGCGGCCACCCGCAAACACAAGAGATGTGTTGTATGGCATATGGAGGAGGTTCCAAGGATGTGTCCAAGCTTTCAAAAGAGATATGCAACCCATGGTTGAAAGGTATGCTTGTAAGTGCAAGTGTGCAGTATGTTATCCGTTAGGTACGGGGTTCCTTTGAGAGGAGCTCTACTTTACATGGCTGTGAGGGAGGGTAAGGAGTGTTGGTTCGTACAGATGATGTGGTTGCAGAACCAGTTCTTTCGGTTGGTTCGAGTAATCTGTTTGCAGAGCCATATAGGTTGATGAGACAAGATGATTTCCGAAGAGGTGCTAAAGTGCTATGGGCCTTTTGTGTGCATGGATGGCTACGTGCTTGGGTAGGACATTATTGGAGGTTGTTACAGATGGATGAAAGTGAACAAATCCAGGTGTTTGTCCAAGTGGAAGCTATGTTATGCAGGGTGGGGGCAACCCACTTGAAGGTTTGATAATAGGATGCAATAAAACATTGTACATATGGTTTTGAGTTTTCTCATAGTGTGTGCGAGCTTTTGCAGTTTATAGTGGAATAAAGCTTTTATGTGGTTGAGCATAAATGCTCAACAGGGGGGTGGGAAATGATGGTGCAGCCAAAGTGTGTTGACTCTAGAAGGTGGCATGGACAAATGTGTGCAGGCAAGCAGAAGCATGGCAAACGACTGGAGCAGCTAGGAAATTCATGGGATGGCAGGTAGCAGCGGAAGTGTATGCATGATGCAGCTTATAGGCCAAGGAATGCTCCATAAGGGGCTAATTGGGGTAGAAGGTGAAGGAGATGCAAGGTGCAGCCTTTGGGTCCAGGAATGAAGAGCTTGAAGTGATGAAGGAATAGGTCCAGACGGTTCATCAAACCGAGCTACGGAGCTCAAGTTATTGAAGGTTGAAGCTGTAGTGGTTTGCAAATTTTTGCCGGACAGGGCAGCTAGGTACAGGTGGTCAAAATGGAACTTGAGGTATAGATGTGTACAGCTCAATTCATGGAGCCTACCCGCCTTTTCGGATTGTGGATCGGAGCCATGGTTTGCAAGATATGATCAGTTGAAGTTTCCTCGGGGCCCGGGTCTGAGCCCACTTGGCCGCATTGGAGAGTGTTCCATTTGGAATCTTTGGGGCCTCGACAAAGTTCTAGAGCAGGGTGTACGTCATACGGAGCCAGCAGGAAGTGACTGCATGCCAAACGAAGGCCGGAGCGAGGAGATATAGCCGTCGAAAATTGGGAGCATTTGACCGGATCGGGTTGCAGATGTTTTTTCCATTTTTGAAAGCTTTGGTTCGAGGACGCTGAGAAGTCAAAGTGCAGGTACAGAGATAGCGTTTGTAGCTAGGAAAGTGGAATTTCAATAGGTGTTTACAGCTTGGCAGTATGACAAGGGGAGCTAAGTATGGAAGCCTGGTAAAGGCAGGACCAAAAGAAAGTGTGGGTTAAAAAAAAAACTAAAGGGGTTGTTTTGTAGTTCAAAGGGCTCATGGCTTCAGGAGCCGCCACGTGGCAGCTCCACTAAACCCACATGCGCAGTGTCGAACTGGAGCGCCGCAGTATGTATAGTGGGGCGTGGCCGCTTCATTGGTACACAAGGAGAAGGGTGAGGGGACCTCCCCTTGGGCGCAGCTATGGCGTCCGCATTGGGCACTGCTGTGGTGGAGCTGCAGGCGGAGGCGCCGGCGATTTTGGGCGGCGACCGACAAGGAGGGGCGGCAGTGGCGCCCGCGGTGGTGAGTTCATTGATGACGTGGTTTGCACTAGGGGCTATGCCCACGCCCGTAACGGGCCAAAGCTTTTTGAGGAGAAGTACCCCCCCCAATGCTATTGCCTTGAAGGGGAGGGGTCCCACTGATAAGTGGTTTCAACAAGGACAGTTGAAGGGCGAGCCAAGAACACTCAAAATCCAAGAAAGGGAAGTCCGGGCGTCCGAATCGGATAAGGACAAAGGGTACCATGCAAGACTTTCCAAAGCAAACTAGGCCAAGTGTTGGCAATGCAAGATAATGCTAAAAGGAACTCCCAATGGAGTGCACGACATGGAATCACACCACCTTTTTTCTTTTTTTGAGATTTCCAGGCACACCCCTTTAAAAGGGGGTTTATGTTCATTTTTTAGGGTCTTTTGGCCAAGGAAGTCTTTGGACCAGTTGGCTTTTTTGCGTGTGTGTGGGAGGGGAAGCTTGAAGCCTGTGTGTTGCTAAGCTTGCCATTGAAATTGCATACATCAATTGTACTACCCCCTATGCAAAAATACCAACCGTTTGCCCGATCTCTTATGTTGCTTCTCCCCAACCCCCTCCTTCTCTCTCTCTCTTGGTGTGTTGACCATTATTTGCAGAGGGTTTGCCTGTAGCTCGAAGGGTGCTACCAAGAGGATAGATTAGGAGTTTTTTGTGAGTCGGAACGAGTGAGTTAAGCAGTGTGGGTGCATTTGTGTTGTGGGTGTTCTTGTGCAAGGTGAGAGGTGGATGTTTTGTATGCTAAATCGGAGTTGTTAGTGCAAATTAGCCAATTTGAAGGTGTTATTTGAGAGGTTAGGGGTGTTGTGGAATCCCTGGGCTATAGAGAGGCAAATATTGTGTGTGCTGGGTGTTGATAGCGGGAAAAAGAGCAGTGCAATCGGGTGGCCTCTGTACTCGTGCACACTCCACAAACCACGCCTCATGCAAACAAGCAAAGAACAAAACAAAGTGGGCACCACCCTAAATTAAGAGGTTTAGGGACCTCACACATAGTGCACATAGGCAAGTGAGACTTCTGGCATTATGATGGCATCAAAACATATGGCAAAACACATAGAAACGAAGCTTAGGGACCTTATATAGCATATATATACACAAGACATCAGCTTAACAATACAACGGCATCTGATCATACATAACAAGGATATAGAGAAGCAAGCCAAGGATGGCATAATCCCTTGTCAAAAACAATCAACCTAGCAAGTAGGTATGATCCTACTAGCAACACATCAATACCTTAGAGAATGATGGCGAGGATGGTGGCCATGGAGCATGAGAGAAGACTCCTTATTTAGGTTTTAGGGCTAGTAATGTAGCATACTAGAGGGAGAGAGAGAGAGGGAGAGAGAGTAGAGCTCCACCCATAGCTCCTTGTTGTGAGCAATGTCGTCATAGCTTCATTGCTTGGTGAAGTGGGTGAAGTGTTGTTTTTGAGTGAGAGAAGGCCTCCTTATATAGGTTTCTGAGAGGGTTTATGATTAGGGATAAACATGCTTAAATCCGCTGATTGGGGTTACTTTTTGCTTAGGGTGGTCAACAGATTGAGGTCACCTGATATGTCACCATCAAGATATTCTCTAGAGTGATGTGAGAGGGGAGGGTGAATGCTTGATTTTTCTGATTGTGACACATGGGGATAAGGCCTTGACCAGCATTTAAGAGCAGGTAGGTGGCTGTTGAAACTGGAGGTTCAGCACATGTCAGGGGGGGACCTGCTGGGTCCTGAATATCAAATTCTCAAAAAAATCCTCAACCATGGCTTCTTTTGACATGTGTTCTTTGAAAAAATCAGCATGTCTCTTTTCAACTCAAAAGTCTTTATCCCTGTTGACTCACCTTTACCATAAGATTTTCTCCTTTTCTCCTCCTGTAACTGCATTGTTGATGCCCAATCACTGCTTCTAGTAACAGTGAACTGTTACCTACCAAATACTTATGGTGCAGTAAAAAATATTTACCATGGGTAAAAAAAAATTACTTCAGGTAAAAAGTGATTTGTATTTACCATGTAGGTGAAAAATATTTACTGTAGGTAAAAAATATTTACTGTGGTAAAAAATATTTACTGTCGGTAAAAAAGTGAAAACGGAGTATGCTGTGCTGTGAGTCCACACGAACATCCTCGTGTAAATTTCTCTAGAAATTCACACCTAGAATGGGCTATTCTGTAAGATATAGGTTGTAGGCATGCATAAGAGCTCGTTCCCACGTATCTTCTGTCCATGGCACTTTTTACTCTTTGGTGCTTGTGAAGTAGATTTTTCTTCTCTTTCGAGATCCCTTGGACTAGAGTATCCTCATCTCCCCAACAACTGACTGTGCCTTTATTGCATCTTCAGAAGGGGTCCTAAAAACCATGCATCAGGTGTGTTCCCTATTCCCCCTCTCCAACGTCTCCGGAACACCAAGTAGAACTTGTCAGTCTACTTTAGAAGTATGATATGGACTAAAGAGCAGACATGCTTATGACAGCTAAGTCTCCTGAGCACCAAACGGATTAGTCATCCATTCTGGAATGATGTCGTAGAGTAAAAAAGGATCCTCTACCCACTAAGAAACATGGACTAATGACTATGATTTATCTTCTCTACCTCATAGTTGACGACGACTATGATTTCAAGAGAGAGCTAATGTCATAAAATATAATATCTAACTTTACCAAATAATATTCTCATATTAAATTGATCATTTTATATGGGAAGATAAAAGGGGAATAAAATTTAGGATATAGATATGTGCTTCTAGACCTATCAACAGGGGATCAAAAGGAGAAATGGTTGTATCTCAATAGGGGTTCAAAAGGAGACGGTCTACCAAAGAGCAATGTGCAACAAGTGCTTCTAGATTTACCTCAGCAAGGGACCAAGAGGAGAGATGGTTACATCTCAATAGGGGTCCAAAAGGAGGTAGTCTTTCAAAGAGCAACGTGCATCTAATGGAGCTTAAAATACCTTAGGGTTAGCTTCATTAAAGACCTCCCAAATTTAGTGTTAAAAAGTCCTTTGACCTTATGCAAGGTAGGGCTAACCTCGAGGTGGGAATCCTATCCAAGCATGATGTGCTAAGATGATTAAAGTGGTTATGGGAACCTTGCCCAGAGCCTGAGGTTAAAATGACTAAGGTTCTTGAAGTCTTAAATTCAAAGATAAACTCTCAAGAGGCATCAACATTTACATGCTTGACTGACTAAGTGCTTGAAGTATTCAATTCAAACCAAATGACTTAATAAGCATAAAAGACACATGTTCAAATGATCCTCCACATGTGGCTCTCATGATGTGCTTGAGTGCTATTGGATAGGTTTCAAAGAGGACCAATGAGAATTCAGATACATAAAAATAAATAATTAAGTTCTTTCTCTCAAAGAGGAAAAAGAGGACACATGTCCAAATGAAATAATCAAATAATGAGTGTGTGTGTGTGTGTGTGTGTGTGTGTGAGAGAGAGAGAGAGAGAGAGAGGTGGAGAAAGTATGAGAGGGGGATATACTCTCCCACATAGACACACACACACACTAAAGTACTGGTCTATGCTTGCTTTAGTTCAACTATCTCCCCCCACTTCGGTTTTTTCCCCCCCTATTGGGACTATAGAGCTTTCTTTGCTCTGCCATACTTTCCTTGTAGTGGGGCTAGGCCCTTGCATAATCAAAGCATAAAAATTTTGGTATCATTATAAGGGTTAGGCGGCCTTTTCTACTCTCTTCTACTCTCTGAGTATGGACTTCCCAGGCAATGGCAATCGCGGATCGAACGTGGGATTTGCACAGTAAGGGGCCGACAGTCGCATTCGTCCCCACCTCTCTGGAAACGTGCACACCTACATATTTAAACAGAGGTGAGGGCACACCTTGGCCCTCACTTAGCCTTGGATTAGGTTTTTTTCTCTCTGCTCTGTATCATTACGCTCTGAATTTGTTGAGCGATGAAGCTTGCTGCTCAAACATCTCAGGTGCCTTGTTTTACTTGCTTTAGCTTTTTTCAGTTATGGTACTATGCATGGTTGGCTCCGAGTGAGATCTGGTTGGTGTAAATACTGTTAATTGATCTTGAAATTAAAATACTGTGCCGGACATGTTCGGCTTGTACCTTGAGAGCTCTCATGCATAAAAAAAAGGGGAGGCTGAGTTGCTGTAAAAAACATGGGTGGATTGTGGTTTAATACTGGTTGTTGTACTAGCTCTATTTCAAGCCATGGTAGGTTTATAGCTGCTGGTTGTTATGGCTCTATTTTCAGCCGTCGTTGCAGGTTGAGCACTACTAGCTGTAAAATTGGTGCTTGTAATAACCGGTTGTAATATTGGGGCTAAGCATAAGTTTGTTGCAGGTGGTCGTACTTAAACCACTGAGGGTTGCTTGTTACATTTATTTAAAAATGATCTTCTTTAAACAAACTGCTCTACATGACTGGCTGGGGTCTTGAGACCTCGTGTTGGTAGCTAATTCTGTTGAAACACTGGCATGGACTGAGGTTCCTCTTTCAAGTAGGTATGGGCTCTGTGGTTGCAGCTAAGTGTTGTTGATTTCACTAATTGTTATCATAACCACCTGGTTGTTTTCCGCTGCAGGGGTTTCTTTGAACTTGCCGATAAGGGTTGTGTGTTTTTTCAAAAAAAAAACTATGTTGAACCATTGCATAGTTGACTTGGGTCTTGACCTTGTTTTGCATGCGGTAACCATCTCCAACAAGTATCAGCTGTTATCCATCTCCATCTTACAGATTTTACAAGTAAAACACATCCAAGGCTAACTAAATTGTTGTCTTGTTTGAATGGATACAGGTAAGGACTCTATCCTATCTTGGAGGGTTTTCTTTTCTTTGGCAAGCAACCTTACTTAATGAAGCACTCATTGAAGAACGGGGAAGTTCTTTTACTACTGGTCTAACTGAAAGAGGATCTCTTTCCTACAATCATTGTACCTAAATAATTCTGATACTGAGTTATTTTTGTACTTATCTGCTCATTGTTCCTTGACCAGTTGTGTTTTGAAGTAAAAGTTCAATTATGTCTTATTAGTTAAGATTTAAACAACTACACACACATCCTATACATAAGGTCTTTCCTTTCTAGGGGAAACCGGGATGCTGGCCTAGGAAATTGGCGTAGGAATGGAGCTCTAATTTGGACCCACAGTCTATAAATCCTTTATTGGTAGAGTGGTGTTAGGTGGCCTCTTTTAGACTCTGTTTTTGGTTCCCTACTCATGGCTACGATAGTCTCTGACTTTGCCAGTTGAAGGTTTGCAGGACCAAGTATACATTACTATTTAGACACTTTGCTAATTTTATGTCACCTCTTTTTCAGGATTGCTCACGTTATAGAATGACAGCTTGCATGAGTACTAATCACAACCCTGAGAATCATGCAAAGATTCTCAATCAGATTAAGCTTTACCTTAAAGACCATAAATGAAAGAATGCCTTGGCTACTATAACTAGACCTTTCCTAGCTAGGAAGGCCAAATTATGTATTACATACTATGGCAAGAAAATGTAAACCTGACCTCACTGTTTTTGCAGACTCTTGCTCTCTCTCAAGGATTGGAACTAACCTCGAAGCCCCTCTCTGTGGCCTCCTCTCTTGTCCTAAGATGTATTAGCAGCTTGGATGCTGCACAACTTATTTATGATTCGGCACTTGCCTCTGATTAAAAACTATCTTTCTTGCATATGTTGTCATTTAATGATTGGGTTAAAATTCTGACTACATTGGACAAAGATTCTTTAGAAGGAGTTAACTTGTTGTCCCAATACATTACCCAACTTCCTGTCCTAGCTTCACAACATCAGCAAGAGCTTGCCCTGTTCTCCTCTTCTGGCGCTGAGCTATCTAACTTCCTTAGAAAATTATGTGGGCTTAACCCCTCGTTTGTCTGCACACTAAATAATCCCTCCATCCCTCAAACTGGGGGCATCTTTTGTAGAGATAGTGCAGCACTGGAAGCAGTAAAATAATTTCAAAATAATCTGTGCTCCCTCAATGATGTTAACCTCCTTGAGATGGTACCAAAAATCTCTAAAGTTTTTCCTATCTTACTAGTAAGACAAATCGAAATTGAGTCCCTCGGAGTTGACCATCAACTGTGGCTTCTGCCAAACAAGGCCTTCATGGCTCCTATTCTTAGTGAAACCTGGGTGTACCTTGCTAACCTTCCTGCCTCAACAGTGGAAGACTGCAAACTCAAGATTCTTAAAGGTGGACAATTCCTGGACAAAGGGGAGCTGATTAAAGCACCTTTCAACCTTCATCTCATCGACCACTCCAAATGCCCTTCAATTGTAGGATTATATATACGCACTGAGAGGAACATGTAATTTGCTAAAAGTAACCCGGATTTCTACACTGAGTCCATCTCAAATATCTTCCGCCCCTACGTGAAATGTGCTTGTAGATTTCTTGATCCCAAAGCTTCCTGTGATTCAAGCATCATGTGGTTTGATCATACAATATGGTACATCCTCAACCATCTGAATCTATTATTCCCAGAGAAACCAATCGACTTTCATCCGTCCCTCATCTGCTCCTGGCTAGGTGGACAAGCTAAGCAGATAGTGATTGCACAAATTGCCTTTAATGTATTCTGTAGTCTCATGCATGATATTCTGAAAGATCTTAAAGCAGATGAGCCCAGTCTATACCTCACCACTTATGCTAACTTTAAAGGGGTCAAGCTCATTACTAGTCTTCTTAAACCTTGTATTGAAGATGATGATTCTCCTGCTCTAAAAAGAGCTAACTCCCTGGCTACTCCCAATTCTTTCACCTCTTTTTTAACACCAAGCTCCTCGTCTAATCGAGGAAAAACTCGTAGCTTTACAAGAGGGAGAGGCAGGTTTCCTACAATCAGAAACTTCCCTGAAATCTAACCCGGTAATATATTGCAGGTCTCAACAAACCCAAGTGGAAGAAGAATTCTCTGCAGAGAAGATCCGAAATGTGGTGCTATCTACATACACTGTCTCTTTCACAATGTACTTCTCGATTGGATTCAACCTAAATATCTTTTTTGTGAGTGCTTTGACTTACTTTTGGGAATATAAACTGCTTGACAATATTCTCATAGGATGGAAATATCATCATCCAATAAAAGGATTAGTATTAAAGAATGACTTTCTTCAGCAAGAAGCAATCCCTTATTGTACATGCATACAGTTTGCCACATTCTGCAGGAATTTTGAAGGAATTGGTAACCATGTCTGCACACTTGGTTTGAGCTGTGAGATAATGACCTTATGTGCCCATTCAGTTGGTCGGTTGCTGGATTGTTTGAGGTATCTTATGGGTGTGCACGAGATTTTATCTTCTTTTGGCGTGAGGCTTTTTGTGAGATAGCCAAATTGGGTAGACAGATGGAGGTTTAGAAATTTGGTAGAGTTACCACAGGTGGTTTCAATGGGTAAGCAACTGGAGTAGATATTGTGTTGCTCTATGAAGAATG
This sequence comes from Adiantum capillus-veneris, assembly GCF_014529385.1. Lineage (NCBI taxonomy): Eukaryota > Viridiplantae > Streptophyta > Polypodiopsida > Polypodiales > Pteridaceae > Adiantum > Adiantum capillus-veneris. The sequence continues at coordinate 20,192,337 of NC_140958.1, forward strand.
ATGGGTTTGTAGAGTTTATGAGTAAGATATAGTCGTAATATCTAAAGGGATGGCCTAAAGTTGAGAGAATCTCTTTAGCATTATGTGTGTTGAGAGTGTTAGAGAGGGACTCAAACTCTAGGGAGTGGAGGTAGAGATTGCACCATAGTGGGGAGCATGCAAGTCCCATTGGGATTCCATTGGTTTGCCTATATATTTTCCCTTGACATTGTAAAAACATGTTATTAATGAGCCAATTGTTAAGTTGGAGTACTTCCTTGAGATTAAATGAAAGGCTTGATTTGTATCTATAGGAAGACCAAGTACCCTCTATGCAACTCAATGGGAATCTTTTGAAAGAGATGAACGTTTCTAGAGATGCGGAGAAGGCATGGGAGATTAACAAGGTAAGATGATGGATGAGGCCTTGTACCCCTGCATGTGGGATGTTCTCGAAGCATCTTTTCACATCCCCTGAATAGAATTGTGTTGCATGAGAGGGGAGGTTGAGGATGCAATCGTAAACCGAATCTACAATCCACCAAGATTGTAAATGAAGATGGTGACATAAAAGCGCTTTGTTATTAAGTTTTTTGGCCTGTTCCTTGAGAAGTGGTATACAAGTTTTTAGCAAGCAAGCCATAAGTGTAGAAATTTCTGAGTAGCAACAGGTATCCCCACATGTAATCCATCTAAAAGAGGCCTTATGAAGTTTGTATATGCCGGTAAGGTAGGGGAGAGAGTGGTGTTCTAGAAAGGTGTATTGAGAAAGAAATGTTAGCACAAGGGAGGTAACTCCCTCGATCCCTAGAGGAGATGGTGTAAAATCGTTGCCTTGTAGGCGTTTTTGGGCTTCAAGAAGAACAAAGGCCTTACAAATGATAATCATATTGTTCAGAGTCTTGTCGATGCTAGTAATAAAGAATTTGTTCCTTAGTTCTTTGATTTCTCTTGTGAGATCATTATGGATGTGGTGTTGTACTTTAGAAGGGAGGAACTTCCCACAATAAGCTGAGAACGCATTAGTTAATTTTCCGAGTGCTAGGCCAGAAGGTAGAGTGATGCAACCGGATTTTATGAGATATAAGAGTGCTTGATTTAGCTCCTCAAATGCTTCTATGAAATTAGGTGGCTTAGTTGGTATGTGACCAAGACCGTGGCCACAAAGATGAGCAAGAGAGGTACTCATAAAATCACAAAAGTTCGTGGAAATTACGTGTTGTGCGGTGTTTTCCAAATTACAAAAGCATTCATGGGGTGTGAGAGAGGTGAAAACTTCCTTCGCATTACAGAGAGTTACTTTCAAAGGGGGATCAAAAGCCCAACTAAACATGCATTCATCCCATAGGGGAGTGGTGGAAATGCCAAGCCCAAAGAAAAACAAGCTAAAGAAAGAGGTGAGATTTTTGATATCAAGCAAGGGGTTGACAAAATGAAGGGGTACAAAGGTGCCCTTCGCCTTGCACTTGGGGATGAACCGAGAGCGTCCATGCACATCCTTGGAAACTTGCATCAATCATAAAGGAGGGATTTAGCACTAGCTACACATGCCTGGGTGAAGTCTGGTTTGGTTTTTGGAGTTGGGATGGGGGGTGGGGCAGAAGCTTGGACAAAGAAAGGTGGAAAAGTGGGGGTGGGGTTTTGAGGGGTGCGGCTACTAGCGGTGGAGTTGGCTGGGGAGGGTGTCTTCCATCTTGGAGGTGTAGTAGAGGTATTCGAGCGTTGAGAGGGGAAGTTCCTTCCTCTTCCACATGCAGTTTGATTCCCTTCTCCGCGTGCTTTTTTGGCCGAACGCGTATCATGGGATGCCTTCGAAATTGGAGCAACTGCCGCATTCACAAAAGTATCCACTTCCGTGGATGAACTGCAAGAAGGTGCTTTTTGGCTAAACAAAACAGAATGAGTGATAGCATCCTTTAGATTTTGCCTGTAGAATGTATGGAGGAGGAGAGCTTTAATCACTTCTTGGGCTTCTTTAGCAACCCAACTCATAAAGGCAATAGTAGACCGTTTAAGGCTTGAGCTTGGAAAGAAACGAGATAGTTGATTGAGAACCAACCATAAAGCATGATCGAACCACAAAACATTGTTGTCCCGGCAATGATCCCCTTGCCCAATATGCTCGCAACTGCACTTAAGAAAAGGTCGGTGCACGTTCCATACTTGTGTAGTATAATTAGTATCTTGGTTTGTGGTAGAGATGACACCCTTAACCCCGACCACGCAACCAAAAGTTGCATTACAGCGGCGTGGTTCGAAAAAAGACATAGAGAAAGGGGTAGCAATTAGAGTGTTTTCAAAAAGGTTGGAGTTATTGCCCTCAAGAATCTGCATAAGACCTTCCTTGATCGCAATCTTATCATGATCGTTAAGTAGAGTAAGGAGAAGATTCTCAGGGAGGGGAGCAAGTAGAGTAAAATTACCGAAGGACCAAGCTTCGTGGTGAGCTTTACCCAAAAACATTTCCAAAATCCGGCTCGGGATGAAGGGATCGGTGTAGGTTTCAAAGGGCTTTGTGGTGAGGCTTCGACTCGGTGTAGTAATGGTGAAGTCTTTGTTTGCAAGCATCTGCTCCTCTTCGTCAAGATCCATAGGTAAGAGTGAGCTTTCGGTAGCAGTTGGTGGCGTTGTGATGATCTCTGAAAAACCATTAAGCAAATGTCTCTTTCTCTGCCGGGTTAGTGGGTCGTTTCACAGCCGCTTTCCATTACTCTCCATGAAACGTCGCATCAAATTTGGTGCATGCTCGAGCCACTCTTTCCGCTCACGCTCATCTGCATTAATAATTGCGGGCAAATTTGCTGCCAAATCACGTAGGCGGGTAATCGCAGCAGGAGGGTTTTCCCGTGCCATGGCATACAAGCGGAACCATGCGGGAAGGTCAAGAGTGGATAGTATTGTGGTATCTTTAGCCTGCTGAGAAGGGGTGGCTCCATCAAATTCAAGCAGAGTGGAGTGAAAGCTAGGGTCGCTAATACAAAGGAGCAAACCCTGGACAATAACTGAAGGGGGGAAATTTTGTGCAGAGTATCCTCGAGCCATAAGGCTCTCATCCCATCCTGAGAAAGCCGCAGCTAGCTGTAAGGCATGGAAAAGAAATTAGAAAACAGAAGAATAAAGAAACATAAAGGGATAATTTAAAAGAAAACTTAACTATGTACGGGGTTAGGCAAATTAAGGGGAAGGAACAGGATTGCGAAAATAAAAGTGCACAGAGAGAGAGAGAGAGAGAGAGAGAGAGAGAGAGAGAGAGAGAGAGAGAGAGAGAGAGAGAGAGAGAGAGAGAGAGAGAGAGAGAGAGAGAGAGGAAGAGGGCCAAAGAAATGGCTAACCAAGTCGCAGGGAGGCAGAAACATAAAAAAGATACCCCAGCAGGCAAACATGCCAAGAGAAGGGAGTAAATGCAGGTTCCGATCCATGAGAATCAATCGGCCAGCAAGAGACAGAGAGAGAGAGAGAGAAGCTCAGAGAGAGAGAGAGAGAGAGAGAGAGAGAGAGAGAGAGAGAGAGAGAGAGAGAGAGAGAGAGAGAGAGAGAGAGAACCTATTTACAACTCTAATATAGATACCTGAACATTGCAACCCAGAGACTAATTTTGGCAACAAGAGATGTAGTTAGCAAGCGTCATTAAGGGAGTTGGTTATGTAGGCTTTGGAGATGAATTGCTCTCTTATTTTCAAACATAATTGCCTTTTTTGAAGGATAATTTGTGACAAATTACATGCTAAGTACTCAAAAACAGATCTCAATTGTCAAAAAAGAATAATGATTTGAAAATCTTGATCAATCTAGCCAAAATAGATACAAGGGTGTTTTGGGGATTTTTGAAATTTGAGGGGTATTTTGATTAAAAAAAATTTCAATAATATATTAACGTCTTCAAGAGGCCAAAATGACCTATGAGACACAAACTGGTAAATTTGATACCATGTTTGGGTATGAAAGAAATATAAAATGAAACTAGAAGTGCTACTAGCTAGAAGAGAGAGAGAGAGAGAGAGAGAGAGAGAGAGAGAGAGAGAGAGCTAGAGCTAGATCATCATCATCACCCATAGGTTTCCTCTCTCTCTCTCTCTCTCTCAATCGTTCTAAAAGAAATTAATGGTTTTAGTAGAATTGTGATCTTTTCTGATGGTTTCTACTAAAAAATAATGTTTTTAGTAGATTTGTGATCTTTTCTTATGGTTTTGAAGAGAGAGAGAGAGAGAGAGAGAGAGAGAGAGAGAGAGAGAGAGAAAGAGGGAGGACAAGTTAAGAGAGATAGAGAAGTTGATATCTATACTATATATTAAGGAGACTGGTTTTTCAGTGCCATGTGTCAAACTTTGCTGCATCCGGTGAGTTTCGACGTCCTTTTGGGTATATATAAGTGTGTACTGCATGAACATCTATATTAGTGCAAAGAGTTTGGTAAAGGTTCTACATGATATTTTAGACATTTTTGCAAAGTAAGAAGATGTACTCTTGATAGCTATTGTTCTCATATAGTGCTACATGTCATAAACTTTTGCTCCGAAGGCATCACATACCTTAGGTCTATTATTATATAAGTTAATGATACACACACACACAGACCTCACAAAACACGTAATTCTATAACCAACACACCTACATACACGGTTGTATAAATACATAACCACATTAACAAAAGACTATGAAACCTTTTTCGCTTTGTCTAACAACCAGCTATTATATCTATTCAAAAATTCTAGAAACCTATACTCTTATCACCTGTATGAGATCATGTATTGATAAAGAAAACTTTAAAAGCAATTGCAAAGAAAAAGCATGATAGTTAGAAATCATGGGAGGACGAAGAAGTGAATGTATCCAAGGTCTTTACAAGTCTAGCCTGAGTAAAAACATGAGAGAATTAGGGAAAATCAATCACGGTGACATGGATTCCATTGCTATGAAAACCATCAAGGTGAACTCATTCATCTTATCGACAACATGATAATTGTTCTAAAGTGTGTAATTCAACACGTCCTCTTGCTCTGCAATGTTAACTAAAGAGAGTACATAGGCGCACGAGTGATTTAACATTGGGGAGAGAGAGAGAGAGAGAGAGAGACTCTAACGATGAGAGAGAAACTAGAGAGCTAGACAGATATGCTCCGGCAACATCCGGCCACACCTGATATGTAGAGAGAGAGAGAGAGAGATAGAGAGAGAGAGAGAGAGAGAGAGGACCACCCACGAGAACTGGATGCACGACGATGTGTGTGTGTGTGTGTGTGTGTGTGTGTCTGACAACACCCATCCAAAGAGAGAGCCGCTCAGAGTTCTGACATGTGTGTCATTAATTTAATTTGTGTCATAGTAAGAGCGAACGAGACCCGCCGATAGGCGGGTCGCGCAAGCTAGTTGTTATGAATATCTGCCATCTCTCCCAACCATAAAAATTTATTCTTTTTTGAATAAGTTTCAGTATCCTATTCATGATCAAGTTTCCACCATGGCCTTGGCTTGTCTCTCAAGTGAGTGATAGCATGCTTTTCTCTATCTCTTTAAACCAATAAAAAAGGGGAATATGCTCGTGTAAATACCCACAAAACTTCTAGTAAATATAGGTGTCTCTCTTTTGCTTTTAAATCCCCAAGCAAGCATTGCACTTTTCCATTAAAATCAAAGCGAATCTATTCAAATTCCCCTTATAAGATCGATTTTAGAATTGAACAAAAGTATGGGAGTTCATACTTTGTTCAATTCTAAAACGATTTCAGTGGGTCTTGGAGAAGGTTTTTAAAAAAATGGAAAGGTGGGAGTTTGTGTTGCTCCCCTTCCCAAACCGAATAAAAGTGATCAATTCATTCATGCTCCCTTACATTGCCTTCACCGGTCCTCTCCTCAAAATAGCAAGATGCAACTAGAAGGAGTTCTTGAAACCTGTTAAGAGATTCTTATGGAAGAACAACACCAAAGTCTCATCCCCATGGAAGTGGGCAAAATGGGAATTGATTACTCGTCCGACTTCCCAAGGCGGCCTCGGAATCCACAACCCGATCGTGCATGTCCAAGTCTTTTGTGCCAAGTTTGTGGTTGCTTTAGCAAAGCAAGATCAAGCCTGGGCTATCATGACCAAGGATATGATTGACAAATCAAAGATTTGCTCTAAAGGAGGACAGTGGAAAGAGATCAGGATGCACGATAAACTCTTAGTACCTGGATGGGCTACTTTGAAATTGGGGGGGTTAATGGGAGAGCTGGTTCAAAAATGCAACTATGCCACTAGGGTCTTGGAATGGGGGGAACTAACCAGGTACTTTCAGAACTCCACTACGCACTGGTCCATTTGGCTGTCAAACGCGATTGTTGTTAATCTAAACCTTTACTGGAGGGAAATAGCAAGAGAGCTAAACAATAAAGGCCTCCAACGACCAATCCACTTTTGGGACGAAACCAACAAGCACTGGAAACCTTCTGAAGATTTAGCCGATCAACTTCAGCTAAATGGCATGGAGAAGATGCTTGTTTGTAGAGTTCTTGAAGGCCTGAACAACGGTATAATGCCAATTCAAGACTCTACGTTTGAGTGGAAAGCCTGGAAATGGCCCAAAGACAGTTCTTTTTTCAAACCCCAAACCAAGATCATATATCAGGAGCTCATGCACAAGGACGACTGGTTTACCCCCTTAAACAAACAGTGGAAGATACAGTGGATAGAAGCTCGGTGGACTGAGGTCACCTTAAACATTTGGAAGCCACAGTGGCCCCACTTCATGAAGGTGTTTTTATGAAAGGTGCTTTGGGGAACCCTCCCGACGGGCATCAAGATTCAGGCACGAGGTATAGGATCCGATAGATGCTCTGGCTGCCGGGGGGCTAGTAAAGACCTATCACACCTTTTTATGGAATGTCCAACCATAAGAGGTTTGGCAGGGAAGGTGTGCAAATGGATTCAAAGAACGTGGAAGATTGGTTTCTTCAAGAAGGATCTTTCTTTTGAGGAAAACGCTTTTCGAGTCGTGCCCTTCTTATCTGTACCCAAATTGTTAGATTTTGCTTCTTCTACAATATCTAGAAGGTCAGGAATTGCCGTGTCTTCAATAATGAAGTTTCTGTGGCCAGTTTCTCAGTAAGTATTCAAGAGAGCAAATAATTGATATATACGATAACTAAAAATCATGACTCGGATGATTGGATTTGGGCAGCACAAGCCATTCGATCAAAGCTTTTATGGTTGTAAAGTCTGAGGTAATATCCGCCTCTCAAGGCTCGGCCTGAGCTTGAGATTGATCTGTAATTTTTTGTTCTCTTTCTAATACAATCACTCACAATTGTGAGTTTTGCCCAAAAAAAAAAAAAGAATTGAACAAAGTATCATACTGGTTACTGGCTCATCTTTTATTTTATTAGACAGATACTTCTGGAGATTCCTCCAATGCCTCGTTATCTGAGTCTCTATCAACCATTTCACAAAAGGCAAGACAAGTTTTGAACTCGCGAGGACAAGGGGAACGTCAAGTACTGGACGCTATAAACCAGCGGCACATCAAGGCACACCTGATGATTTGTTGAGCATGTAATTAAAAAAAAAAGAATTCAAACTCCTCTGGTGGTTGGTCGCCTCTCGCTGCTTGCCTATCTCTGCTCGTTGCCTCTCTGCTTGCATCGTTCGCTGCAAACGCTCATTGCTTTCTGCTCCTCGAGTCCTAGCCCAAACACCCCGCCACTACTAATGGAATTTGCAAACCGCACATTTAAAAAAAAGGATGACTGGCGCAACTCAGCAACCAGCTCCCCTAAACGCATGGCGTCCCTCGTCAATTTTCCTTGCGCCCCTCCTCGCCTGTGAAGCCTCGTGCCCCATGGAGGGTGCCTCTCCTTGCTTGCCCATCAGTCGTCGGTTGCTTGCGAGCGGATCTTTGCCGATTCCCATTAATAAAAAATTAAACAAGATTGGGCCACACCTACTGGTGGTGTGAAAGAGATTTGATTACTAGCTCCAAAACATGATTGTCATGTATCGTCTATTGCCATTCTCATGTGTCAATCGAAGAATACAAGTACCCAAGTTATTATTGTACTAACTTTTTAGAATAAATTGTTCGGTTTTGCCAACAAGTGACATTATATAATGGGTCGTTTTGCATTTCATTAATTAATTAAGCAGCAAGATTTGCACCCTAGTCTCTGAATTCAAAAGCAAAAAAACACTAATTGTCGCCATCACCCACCCCCCCCGGGCGGCACCTCGCCATGACCCTGTCTGCATCTTTGCATCTCTCTGCGCAAGTCCACCATAGCCCAGTGCACCATATCATGTCCGAGAAGTCGGAAGAACACCAGTCCGCCAGCGCTCCTGCGTAAGACACGATGAAGCAGGAAGCAACAGCTACTGCTGTGCATAAGGAGGGTCGGGAGCCAGACCGGAGGAAGTGGATGCACACGATCACCATCACCTTTTCTACTCGTATCCGTGTATCCTCCTGATACCTCGCTCTGCGCCCGTCCTTCTTGCAGGCTGCGCTCTGTCGATCTATGTCTCACGGCGGCGAGAGAGATAGACAGAGACAGAGGAACGCCTGCTGTCAGCATTAAAAATAAAATCAAAATTTGTCTTTCATCTTCCCTACACATGTCACGTCCATCTCTCTCTCTCTCTCTCTCTCTCTCTCTCTCTCTCTCTTCCACGTGCAAGCAGTGTGCAGACCACTCTCCGCTTTTTCTCTTAAGCCAAAGAGCATCTTCGTAGATTTTACCTAACGTGACCTGCTTGCAACGTTAGAGAGAGAGACATTATATTGTTTAATTAATTAATAGTGAAGATTCTCCGGCCTCTCATTCGCAAAAGCAAAACTTCTCTCTTGTCGCATTCCCACGCAGTGCATCCATCCCCACACCTCGCGCTCGAGTTCATCCTTGTCCTCTGGCATTCTAGGTCCGAGTGGTCTCCATGCCTAGCTCACAGACACAGAGCGACTCGGCTTGTCGACTGTTGCTTGCTGCTCCTGCAAAAGTCCTCCCGACACAATAGCGAATGGCTATCGCGAGCCCTCCACACACGTCCCTGCTGACTGTCGGTCCAAGACCTGCCTATGAGTCGTCCGCAGCTATCTTCCACCCCCAGAGATCACTCGTCCGCAATGCGCGCTCGTCCTTTGTCCACTGCCCGACACGAGACCTTAGCTAGAAAAATCTAGTTCTCTCCACGGGCATCCTGACACATGACACAGTCGTTGTCGGTATGAGGCGTCTCTCTCTCTCCCTCTCTCTCTCTACACGTGCCTCCCCCACGGTTCTTTTCCCTCAAAGCTCCAGGAGCATCTATTGAGATTCTCCTCAAAACAAATGCGAAAAAGATCGTAGGCACATATTTGTTTAATTTGATTTTTTTAAGAACATCTAAAATAGCACATTTTAATTTAGATTGAAGTAGATTGCTTAAGTCCCTTGAAATTACTACCACATTACTTTTATTAACGTGGCACTTGGCCCCTACCACTAAAATCTCTTAGCATCTGATAAGCCAAAATCTCCAACGTATCCACTGGATCGTATCAATCAATTCACATCTATTTCTAATTCTTGTTTTCAATGTGTACTTATTCGCTCCACTTCAATCTATTAGCACGAATCTCTTGAGATTCGCTCACTCGCTCGGCTTTTTCCAAAGCAAAAATGTTCGCTCCCTGGTTGTCCGCTTGTGCCTGCATTCGATGCCATCACTGAGTAGAGAATCAATTCGCCCCTTGTGTCTGCCTTGGACACTCCTCGTCGTTGAGCCATCCCCATTGTAGCCTTCCAAACCATCTGCCTGTGCAACCTTGCTAAATATGCCCACGCACACACAAAGACACAGGGAGTTGTCAATCTGAACCATTCTATCTCCTCCACTCCATATCTCTCCCCCCCTTTGCTGCTGGCAGCCACCGCCATATGTCCTGTTTTCCTCCTCAGTTTTCGCTCAAGCTCTCCACCAGCATCTTGTTGATTTGCCTCCCGCCAGCTGTTGCCACTGCCCAATGACCTGCTGTTACATGGTGCCATAGAGACAACATGTTGGCTCCGAAGTCTCAAGGCGTGCGTGCAATGGCAGAGCAAAAAATCTCTCTCTCTCTCTCTCTCTCTCTCTCTCTCTCTCTACCCACCGATTGCAGTCGCTATGCCTTGCTCTGTCAAGGATAAAACAAAAATCATCTCTCTCTCCCTCTCTCCCCTCCACGTGGCATGTCCCTTCCCAAGGCACCTTCCTTTTTCCTTTATTTGGCCTTCCCTTTTCTTCCTTAGCCAAGGGATCTCTCTAGATTCCTCCTAATTCAAACGTTGGTACCACATAGAGACACCATGTTGGCTCCGAAGTCTCAAGGCGTGCGTGCGATGGCAAAGCAAAAAATCACTCTCTCTCTCTCTCTCTCTCTCTCTCTACCCACCGATTGCAGTTGCTATGCCTTGCTCTGTCAAGGACAAAAAAAACAATCATCTCTCTCTCCCTCTCTCCCCTCCACGTGGCATGTCCCTTCCCAAGGCACCTTCCTTTTTCCTTTATTTAGCCTTCCCTTTTCTTCCTTAGCCAAGGGATCTCTCTAGATTCCGCCTAATTCAAACGTTGGTACCACCTAATAATTATTCACACAATTTCCCTTCAAATTGAGCGAGCACCATAACTGAAGCAAATCTTTCGTAAATGGTAGTTTTTTACCACACGCTTGAGCTTTAAGTTAACTCTTTTATTTAAATTGTTTACCATTAAAATAAAATAAAACCTTGCCACCATATCACTATCTATATGTATTTTTTCCTTCTTGGCTTACATTGACTCCTTAGCAAGAAAACTGATACCCACACATAAAATCAATTCACCAAAAAAAAATTTAATACACCGCAAGAAAAATAAGTTCCACCAATGATTACCCAAGGTAACACAATATGGAATCTGGAGACAATACAAGGGATCGATTTTTGCGAGCTTACAATGGAAAATTGCTTCAAGTACCTACCTTTTGAGAAATTCTGCCCTTCAGCTGTACGCAATTTCCCTGAAGGATGTCAACTTGCACACTTGTATAAAGCCAAACAACCATCACTAAAAGAGTATTACCCCATCACAAAGAAAAAACCTACCCCCTAATGTGTATAAGGAGAGTGAGGGAGTGTAGGGTTATGTGACAACTATAACAAGTATAATAGACTGTTTGGGTACTTGTCTTTCCATAAGAGGTAGCCAAATTTCTAACTTGATATCTATGCTTGATGGTGGCAGATACAGGTCTACATTCTCATGGTCTAGGATCTTGTCAGTCTCCTACAAAGAATTAGGTGTACCAAAAATTAAATAAAGAATATATTTTCTTCTCATTTGTATGTCTTTTTGTCTTACTGTCAATGCCAATTATCACTATATGGTTCTGTTGTAAAGGGATATTAAACATAAACATACACATTGCTTCCCGGATTGTCTTCGGTATGTGCTTCATGGTTATCGAATATGCTTATAAAAGCAGTTGTCTAATGGCTATGCATTAGGTACTAGTTCTTTTTGAGGAGGCTTCACTCCTAGAAACCTCTTCATGTAGGCATATACTTGGAGGTGGATGAGTGTTGTATGTATTTATATGCATCATTGGTTCTGTGCATGGATGAAGCAATATAGGAGGTTGTTATAAATGGATGGCCATGCCAAAAAGCTATTTGTTCGATCCCCGAGGTAGTCTCTATTTCTTGTAGAAGGCAGGGGTACACTATGCAACAAGAAATTGGCCTTTTGATCCAAGTGATTGTACACAGGGTGATGCAAAGGGGTGCCACCTAATTACAGGCTTATGTTGCTTTAGTAGGACTATGGTACATACAATTGAAAGGGTTTTTTGTTAGGTTGAATAAGATTTTTTTCTTTGCCACTAGTTTATGTCAGTAGTTGTTGTTGTGGTTGAGCATGAATGATCAACTAAGGGGTGGGCAATGATGCATGGTGCACCCAAACCCTATCTACCCATTAAGAGGCCAGAAGAAGGTATATGGAAGTAAGTAGGATGATGGTGGAAACCTTGAGCATGTGCTAGATGCAAGTTAGAGCACATGTCATTGGGATGTTTATGTCAGATGGAGCATTTTGCAGGTCAATCATGGCTTTTGAGCTATACTAGTTGGAAGGTTTAAACGTGCATGAAGTTCAAATCCTACCATTTTTTTTTTGTAGCCTTGATGTGCTCTACAAGTTGATCTTTATGGCTTGTCATTAGGAGTTCTTGGGAGAAAGATTATGTCAAAGTGAATTTAGAGCCTAGTCTATTGTAGATTGGTAAGCATTGCAGTGGTAGCAAGGTATGTGCAGCCAAATGGGTTGTCAAGATGAGTAATATCTTGAATATTTTTATGTGCTTGAAGACAAGTACTTTGTAGCTTATCAATCGGGTACCTGGACGAGAAGATACGGCTTGAGGTTAACGACGATCATGAAAATCGTTGTCCTTTCTTAGCGAGTATTTTTGCACATGAGTCCACCAATGGAGAATGGTCTATTCATAAGTAGAGATGGGGCTTTTGTACAAGCCATAAGAAGAGTTTACTTTTGTGATATGTGTGAAAACACGGACAAACGAGCCTGGCATGTGTCACTTCTCATGGAAATGTCACTCAAGCTTAAGAAGGAGCTTTGCGTGGAGAGAAAAAAATAAAAGATAAATATTTTTTTAACATGCAAGTGAAGAGTGCAGCCTACAAGGAGACACAAAAATAGAGAAAGAAGCAGTGTTGTAGGTTGAAGACCACATTACGTAAATGATTGGAAAGGAGAGTGGGACCTCAAGTTTTATGAGTCCTTTTCCCACATTCAAATAGCAATGCACATGGTACAATGGGATCCAACACCATTCACATCTCTTATGCATGAACATCACACCAACCACACAATCCTCACTTTCAAAAGACCAAGGAGGACTAAATCAAACTCCATAAGCAATTGAGGCTTCTCAAAGACACTAAATTTTGGTTTGCAAAAGATCTTATGCTACAAATAGATAGTGCACCTTGAACATTGTGAAGGATGGGGGAAATAGCTCTCTCAAGATATTGCAGACTGATCCTTGCTCATAATTTTGAGAGCCTTAGTCACACTGGACCTCGACTAGCCTCAACTAGTTTCCCTCTATGCCACTACAACTCCCACTATACTTGGTCTTATAAAACCAAGGGCTTCACTTCTTTTCAAACGCCTTTCCATGTGCTTGTAGAGACTCCATAAGTGCTCCCATATGTACACATAGCTTGACCAAAACCCATGCAAATCAAGCCCAATTTGAAAACCCAACAATTTCAACAAAGAGACTCAAAACGAGTGATGTAAAACTTATGGAAAACCTTGCCCTTTTGCATATGTACAAGCAAGGAATTGTAGCGCATAGTCCACCCTCGACTAGCTGCACCACAGGGAACTGCACACAATAGAGTTGTCATACCTCAAACCAAGATGAGGAGAGGCCAAAATGAAGATCTAAGACCCCACTTTCATCATCCCATTGAGGAGAGACACGCTCTCAACTCACCACACTAGGATCTTGCAAGGCAAGAGGGCACCCTTACATCAAAATCCCCACGCTTCACCGCAAGTTGCAACAACATGAACTTCCCTCTTCACAGCTGAAGACACCTCTTCACTCACGACCTCAAGCTAATATATAAAAACTCAATTTTTCTTCCTATTTTTAAAGCACTAACTCACTCTTTGGATTCTCGACACTTTTATGTTAAAAAAACAGCAAAACTATGTACCCCGCGCAACTAGTGCGCATGAGTAGAGACAACTAGCACCGATTTTGCAGATTCTAGGACAAAAAGACAGAAAATGACCAAAACATGGCAAACCAAGGTGCATTTCCAAAATTTTGACCACCACCTGGGAACTTTGTTGCGACACATAATTGATATAACGGGCGTCAATGTTAGTCCTAGAGACTCATCTTCTCCACATGTGGAATATGTCTCAAAAAGGGATGTTTGAAAGAAGAATATCTTCAAGTACGAGATGAACTTGTGTGTGGAGATAATTGTAAACACTCAACTACATGAGTGAGAAGGACCCTCATTAACCTTGCTCCACAATGGCTAGACCGAACTCCTTGATTTCCTAGACCATGTTGTGTCCCATGTGGCAACATGTGCCAAAGAGAACCTTACATATAAGTCCATAACTGCATAATGCAAAAATGTATTTGGGACATCAACCCAAAATTGTTTGCTCTTACATGACCTTGTCATGTCTATGAAGAGAAAAATGGATGAAAGCATTCAAGTTTATTCATCCGACTAGAAAAAATCAAGCAAAGCATATTCAAAATGGGAAAAAACAACCAAAGTACATACTGAGATTAAATCAGAAACATATTAAACCTCTTCATGTAAGTCACCATTCAAAAATGCAGTTATCACATCCAATTGAAGCACTTTCCAAGTAGCCAATGCAACCACAGTATGAATGGTAGTCATGTGTGAAGTAGGCGCAAAAGTCTCCTCATAGTCAATACCATATTGTTGCGCATAACCTTTTGCAACAAGTCTCGTTTTGTAGCGGTCAATACTAGCATTAGACTTTCGCTTAACTTTGTAAACCCACTTAGTACCAATTGCATGCTTACCTTTAGGTAAGTCACATAACTCCCAAGTACCATTCTTGGAAATCGAATCCAATTTGGATTGCATAGCAGCCATCCACTCCTCATTTCTAGATGTATCTTCAAAAGATATTGGTTCTTCAATACATACTATTGCAATGAGAGCTACATTCACAAAATCACTCGATACATGGCGAGTAGATAATCTTGTTCTACCACGCAAAGGAGCACTCAACTTACTATCTTGCAAAGTTTGCTTCAGCCATCTTGGGATTGCTTGTGCATCTCTGATAGAAGTGCGTTCCTTATGTTATTCATGTGATCAACTTGTACATCATCCATGGACTCAACTTCATGCTGATTTTCAGCCATGTTTGGATGCAAATTTTCAGCTCTTTGAACCTCATTTGGCTGCTCTACATGGTCATTCTCCAATGTACCACTTTGAAACAAAGGCATAAGTGTATTAAACATATCTTGTGACCCAATAGTTGGCTGCGTTTTACATTCAAGCAAGGGATGGGCTGAATTTTCAGCAAATACCACATCACGACTTACACCAATCTTGTTCGTTAATGGATGATACAAACGATAACCTTTACTTTCAGCACTATAGCCCACAAAGATACATTTTATAGCCTTGTCTTGCAGTTTGTGACGTTGTTGTGAAGGCACAAGAGCATATGCCAAACAACCAAACACACGCATATGGCTCACCATTGGCTTTCAACCATTCCAAGCCTCATAAGATGTAACAACTCTCAAAGCTTTATTGGGACATCTATTCAAATCATATTTTGCACACATGAGCGCTTCCATCCAAAACTTATCAGAAAGATGCTTTCCTTTAACCATACAACGTGCCATTTCCAAAAGAGTACGATTCTTACGCTCGGGAACACCATTTTGCTAAGGTTTATATGGAACAATACATTGATGCATAATACCTTTGTTACGAAGAAAAACATTAACACTCATGCGACATATATTCCCCACCACGATCTGTGCGAAGGGTAATAAGTTTGTTGCCACTGAAATTTTTTAGCCATAGTCACAAAGCTTTTAAAGCATGCAAAAACTTCATTCTTTGCTTTCAATGGATACACCCAATTATGGAGAGTAGCATCATCTATGAAGGTAACAAAATATACATACTTTCCAAAAGATGGAATCTTCACAAGACCACATACATCACTATGTACAAGCTGTAATTTTTTTGTAGCATGAACAGAACCATCCTTCGGAGAGGCATGATGCATTTGGCCAAGTATACAACCTTCACAAGCATGATTCTCAATGGAGCCAAGTGTGGGCAAACCAACAACCATATCACGCTTTTGTAAATAGAGCAAGCTATTGAAGTTTAAATGACCAAAACGTGCATGCCATAACTCCATTTCATCCATAGAAGGAGTACGAACAAGCAAGGCATTTGATGCATGTCTCTCATAAGTATCCATGCAATACAAGCCATTGCATAACATCCCAGACATAACAAGAACATCACCATTGCTGAAGTCATGAACCATACATTTGGCATCCACAAAATTTACATGAAGACCCAAAGAGGCAATGGTAGGAACCGAAAGCAAGTTTCTCTTTATGCCTGGCACATACAAGGCATTCTTGAGAGTCACAACATCCCCATTTGCAGTCATAAGCTTTATGTTCCCAACTCCAATGATAGGGTAAGAGGCATTATTTGTGCAAACAACATGCCCCCCCCCCCCTTCCCCCCCCTTGGTGCATCTTGCAAGGATACAAAAAACTTCTTACATGATGTGATGTGCTTGGAAGCACCACTATCAAAGTACCAATCAAGATCAGCCTCACGCACTGTCATACATATAGAATGTAATGAAGAATCATATGTGCATGTAACAACACAAGCCCAAACATCTTGAGCAAGATTAGCTTCATCATCCTTTGCATTACTCGTGTTCTCAATGATAGACATGCCCGATTGCTTCTTCTTATCATTATGCTTTGCAAGCTTTCTACATTCTTCAATGGTATGTCCCGACTTTCGACATTGCTTGCATCTCTTCTTTTTTTGTGAATCACCATCACTAGAAGAATTAGTGGAAGAGGAAGTTTGGGGCTTTGGTTTCGATGTGCCCGAAGCTGGTCCGGACTTTCTTTTCCTCTTTTAGAGATAGCAAGTGCTTGAGTTCCCTCAATCAAACCACTTCTATTCATTCTAGATTGCTCTTCTTGCAAGAGAAGTGACACAATCAAAAGTATACATGTTGGGATTTCCTTTTGCAACCAAACTAAGAGTAGTAGCAAAGCTTTGAAAAGAATCTGGCAACCCTTTAAGCAAAGTGGAGATGAGAGAATTGTCCGAGATAATCTCATCTATGTTTGCCAATTGCTCTTTCAAATCCTTAATCTTTGTAACATACACATCAACGGACTCACCTTCAGCCATATGCATTTCCTCAAGTTTCTTCCTCAAGTAAGCCACACGGGCTTCATTGCGCCCGGCATACAAAGAAGCAAGTACATCCCAAGCTTGCTTGGATGAAGTGCAAGACCGAATGTGTGGAACAATATGACGCTTCACAGAAAGAGCAATCAAAGCATGTGCTTGGACATCCTTTCCATCCCATCTAAGCTGACTCTGTGTAGGTGGAGAAGATGAAGAAACAACTGTTGAACAGCTACTTGCATCTGTAAGTAGAAGTAGAACTGCCAGGTCTCTTGTCTACATCCGCACATGTTTCATCATGTAAGACCACATTAAATAATTGGTCCCGTCAAGCTTATCCTCAGCTTGAAGCATGCCAAACAATTCATTGCTGCTTGCCATAGCACCCACAAGCAATAAATTGGCAAGAAATGCACTCCCGACAAAACCTGTAGAAAATCTGCAGACCTATAAATGTTTTTACATCAAAGCGTTATTGTGTCCAGAAATGTTGATTCATAATGTCGTTGCGTAGTACTTGTTCTTAGCTTTGTTTTGAGTCCTAGGTTGAGCAAAACGAACACCCGGAGCACCTGTGGCGAGCAAAACGGTGACTAGCTGTCCTGAGGCTGCACGTCCTGCAAAACCTAATATGAGGTATGGAGGAAGGAGAATGCTTGTGGGAGCTAAAGAGCCTGCTCTGATACCATTGTTGGGTAAATAAGGGAGTGAGGAAAGATATAGGCGTGCACACACACACACACACACACTCGTAGATACACACATACACACAGCAAGAAGCTGGATAGCTCGAAGCTCCCTCACTTTGTTATGAGACGTTCAAGTGTAAGTATGAGAGAAAGATACGAGTCTCCCTAAGTACAACGTACCACTAGGCATGCGTATAGTTTGTATATGTGGTTACACGGGGAAAAAACCTCTAGCCACCACTAGAGTAAAAAGTGCCCGTGTATAGGGAAACGGTTCACATCAAAACTACCCGAGGGACACGCGAGTGTAACACTAAAGTGACACCCAAAAAATCACTAATGGTGACGAGATTCTTGCTTGTCCATTCGGATGGATGGGTACTCCACTCGATAAAATTGTTTGATCTTGATAGCAATCACTGATGGATTACAAAAGATAGCTCTTAGCCATTTCAATGTAGATGGCTCATAGCCCTTCTAAAAGAGATGGCTCTTAGCCCTTCAAAAAAAAAAAGGCTCTTAGCCCTTAAATTTACTAGACCAACTTAGAAAGATTTTAGTAAAATCATGCCTAAATTCACTATCCCGTCAAAGAATTTGGAGAGAGAGAGAGAGAGAGAGAGAGAATGCTAAGGCTGAGGAAAATCTCTATATATGCTTCTTGCATACAATGACTGGTTCATAGCTTATCCTGTAAGCATACAACAGTCTGCTTGTACGATGCTCTCACAGAGATGCAACAAAAAACATAAGTCACAGCTTGACCCACCTACCTCAGATGTGATTGTGAATGTATCATAATGACTTGCTTATGGTGCTTCGCTCGTGAATTAAGTTTGTGTGATTAAATCATTTTAAATAGTCAACATCTTTCTTTATCCTTGGTGCCCGAGTAACTAGGGTTATAGCGAAAGCGTAAATCATGATTGAGGTGAAGTACCTTCTACCCGACTCGCATGTCATGCATGCAAAGGTGTAACCCATTGGTTAGAGTGACAGTCTCAATAGAGTGAGTCGATTCCAAAATTTCCAGGCAAAATCAAGGATGGCATGGATACATCATCACAATTCGACTTTATCCTACGTAAAATGTGAACTTATAACCTATAGTGCCAAATCTCCAAACCGATGTGCCAGTGATTTTGATCCCAAGTCAACAAGAAATACCTCGGCACGAGTTAGAATCCTTGCTTCTCATTAAATATGTCAAATCACTTTGCTTTGTATAGTAGGTAATCCTTAAAGGTTTGAACATAGAAAAACAAGAAAAAAATAAAATTGTCTCACCTTGTCGCCTTGCTGTAGCTAGTTGTCTTGAAGTTCCGAGGGAAAAACTCACTCAAAGCTATATTTTTTGTGCAAGAGAGAGTTGTCGTATGTACCAGGTTTCCGACCTATTGAAACCTCGATTCTAGATGCCAAATTGAAGCCTTTCTTCACATGATTATGCATGGAGTTCTTCTGCTCATAACGAACAATGACTCTTGTCAACTAACAAACATCGTAGCAAAAGAAAACCGACCTTGTCGAGCATTTATAGTTAATCGACCTTGTCAAATTGTACAACATATTGAAAAAAACAGAAATACTTGCAAGGTATCTACCTCGTACCTGCTTAGCTTGATTACGCCCGCCCTTGACCATGTAGATTTGTCTTGATCAATTGGAACTCTGGAAAACTTTGCCTAGGAACCATTTCTTAGAAAAAATGAAAATCCAGACCACGAAAAGAGAGAAACCCATGTCGGCTTCGCAACAAGTGGTCGGCCATGACGAGCAACTTTGCACCTATCATCAAGTCTAGAAATAGGTTGTGCCAAACTCCTTGAGATGCTAAAGAGGCGGTTTATAATCAATCCGTGCTTGATTTGGGTTGCAAACTAATCATTGGCCCTTGCCAATAATATATGCATCAAAATTATAATGTTTATGGTAATAGTCACGAGCCATGCTTGTTCTTGGAGTGCTTAAAGTGCGCTCACCTCTACTACATGACAAAGCTATGCAGCATGTTATGAAAAATTTGTCAAATAGACTAAAAATCTATACATACCTTAGTAATGACTCAACTCAACTTGCCGTGCTATCAATCTCTTTCATGTTGTATGAACCTGCATGCCAATCTTTTCATATACTTGTGGATGTGCCTTGCGAGTGCCTTGCAAAACCTTGAGCCTTGCTCAAGTACACAATTCTTAAACATGGTCCCTACCATGGTGATTTGTTGATTGGTTTGTATACGTTACTTTGTTCATATAGACAATCTATTGTTTCTCAATAGATTGTCTACTTCTCGTTGTTGGCGGCCTTGCCCAATTCACAAAAGAAACCATAGATCGTGTGAAAAGTAATGAGAGTTTATTACCCCACCTTACCATTGGATACTTGCTGACAATTTGACAAAACCATTGCCAGTGTGGGGCTACAATCTACACTTTGCTGCCTATCATCGGTACTTTGTACCTTGCATGATCCAACTACGTGTTCAAGTATGTGAAGCATGTAATCGGTACTATTGAAATCAAATCTTTTTTGTTGAAGGTCTTGATATGATCTCACTATGGAGATCTTTTGATCAAGACTCTATGAAATCTGTTGCAAGCCAGACTCTTTGGCCATCTTAAGAGCTTGTAGCTTGAAAGCATATACAATACATTCATGATGTCTAGCTCCACATCGATCACCCATGGGTGGGAACACCCACTTTGGCCACTTAATGTCCTTGCAATGTGAACTCGTTGGAGGTTGAGTTATGGAGATTGTGTGTAGCAGAGCCGATGGCAAGGGAGAAAAAACAAAACTAATGTTACATTGCTCTACTTGGCCCCATCCAAAGACGAACTGCACTTGCATTGCCCTCGCGCTCCCATCCAACTCCATCATATGTTGTATGATGTAGGTCATTCACACACACTGTGTGCACAAGGGGAGTTACTCACGAAGTGCTTTGGCCATACCTCACAACCCAATCTTATCCACACAAAGAGAGAGAGAGAGAGAGAGAGAGAGAGAGAGAGAGAGAGAGAGAGAGAGAGAGAGAGAGAGAGAGAGAGAATGCATGCACCATGCAAGGATATTCCCCCTCCTCCAAAGCTCTCTCCTCCCCTGAGCTCTGATACCAATCTAAGAATTGGGGGTTGGAGCATGCCACTTTCCACCCAACCGTACCCTATATAAGCCTTGCCTAACTAATTATAGGGACCCCCTATACCGTGCATGTTCGTCCTGGCCCTTGGCCTGCCCGATCTTACCCTAGGCCTGAATCTATAGTCCTCAAGAACTATCTGCTTGAACTCGGTAGGTCTCTTTTTTAGTTTGAAACAATAGCGATCCATACCATCTTTGTAGATTTTAGCACCCTGTTCATTTTCAAAATTAGATTTTAAGTGAAAAGTTTCATGGTTGGTGCTAGTGTTGGGATGGTCTCTCTCTCATGGTTGTTCCTCCTTTAAAGCTCACACTCTTAAATCATTGAGCCATATAGGTATATGATCTCTCTTAGGAAGTCTCGGAAAGGCACTCCTCTAAAATTGGCTCTAGCGTTGGCAACGGTCCCTAATTGATACTCTAATCGATTGAAATATAACTAAGTGATAGGGTTTCTACTTTGATATAATCTACCTGATCCCAAATACATCAAGGATGCACTTTGTAAAACACTAACTTGTTACCTCTTTTGATGCATTCATATTCTCCAATTGAAATCACTTTGAGCAACACACTCTAACTCTTGCAATCTGTACAAAAAACATTTGGTGGCTATGAGTTTACAGCCGCTCTATTAGTCAAAATTTGAGCCAAGCAAAATTGTATCCCACTTTTGGCAGACAATCTTATTTTGCTTGCAATATGCACAATTCAAATCCATTTTTGAGAAGGTCACTATGCTTCTAGGGACTAGAGCTAGCTCTAGTATGAATCTGGGTTCAATCTGTGAGAGCGAAACATGGACATGATCCATGCAGCTTTGTGTTAGAATGCACCGAATCTTGGCACACAACTTCCCCTCAGTCGCTTGATCCTTTTTATATGGTTTTTGGTTGATTTGGATCACTTTAGGTCACCCAAAAGTCAAACCCTAGGTATGTTTGGTGATTTTTGGACTTGGAGTACTTTCGTCCTCTTTTAACCCACTTCTTGGAGTTTTTTGACTATCTTGCTTTTGGATATTTTTTTTGTATTGGACTTTGTTGCAAGTCTGTATATTCTCTCTCCAAAAAATCAGGAAAGGTACATGGATCACGATCCATGTTCCATCAAATCTAGACTCCAAATTTGACTCGGTGAAAACTTGCAGTCTAAGTAGTCTACTCAAAAGCAAGTTTTTTTATCAAAATATTTTTTTTTGTGCTCTTTGTACTTTTTGACTAGCAACTAGTTTTTTGATGATTTGGTCAACTTTTTGAAGTTTTTGCTATGGTATCCTTTGCAAAAGTTGTTCCAAATGCTATTAGCTATCTACTGCTCAAATCTCAGCCCCAAATGGTCAAAGGTACATGGATCGCAATCCATGTTTGACCACATATGAACATGAAATTTGGTCATTTGTATGCTTGTACTTTGTAGATGTCAGATTTTCACTTATTTTTTGATATGGATCAGTAAAGGTTAAAAGGGCCCAAATTTGGTCAATTTTGCAAGGTTTTTGTGTCTTTTGCCCAATTTCTTGATTTAAGTGAGTTTTCAGTGCCAATTTCTCTCCAACAGTGTGTATTCCATAACTAGGAATCACCCTGGACCCAATGATATCAGTCTCTGCTCAAATAGTCAAAGGGGGACATGGATCACGATCCATGTTCCTGCACCAAACTGAGTGAAACTTTCTAGAATGACTATCTTCGGTTTGGTTATCCCCTTTTTGCACAAAATTTTGGGTTTAGATCAGCTTTTGAGTTCTCACCACCATTAAATTTCCAAACTTTTTAGAGTTTATGGTCTCACTTACCAAAATATGGTTTTTGCAGTTTTTTCTCTAAACTTCTCAGCCCAATTTGATGGTTTTGGATATTGCCTAACCTACTCCTCAGTGTTGAAATTAATCCTAGGAACAAAAACAAACAAACGGTACGAAACTGAAGTAAAATCGATGATGGAACAATCCTTTCAAAGCATCAAAAAAAATGTTGTATGCCAATCAAGAGTAGACCTAGCAAGTCCTCAATTTCTAGCCTCTACCAATCACTAAACCCTGAGTCTACCTGCTTGACTGCTAAGGTGTAAACGGAATGGAAATCAAAATCAAAGGTCTCAAAAGTGAAAGCTACGACTATGTCACTCACCACCTAAAGATCGTTACCCCCAGAAAATGGTGCCGATGTTAGTGAGTCGTCGTGATCGAACGTCTACAGCATAGCTATTTTGTACTAACATAGTGTCAATACGTAGGGAAGCAACTCACATGGGACACGGAGATTCTTTGAGGGTGTCAACCTCAAGAAATGAACTTATGAAACAAAGCTATCTTTAGCACTATGAAATCTATCACTCCCTACTTAGGCAATATGTCTATGTCTTGTCTCATTAGTCTCGGTCATCATGCCATTTTGGTACTCAAACGAAGTCCAAATACAATGAAACTTGAGGAGGAGGTCTAAGACACCTAGGGAAACTATCCTACAAAGTTTGGTTGCAATATGAAAAAGGTACCAAATCACGATCCATCTTTATCAAAGTCCTAAAAATTGCAATAAAACAATCCAGAAAGGTCTCCCTATGGTGTAGGAACACTACCCTATGGTGAAAATATAAAAAAACAACTATTAATGCACTCAAAAAAACAGATTTAACTCGTAGACAGGTCATCTAGAACCACAACAAAATTGACAATGATTACACTTAAATTAAAGAGCAGTAGACAAGGAACAAATTACAATTGTTGAAAACAAATTTGGATTACCAAAGCTCAAGAAAAATGGATTACAATGCATAAGAGAGTAGCAGCTCTCTGTCGTACGCTTCAAACTCCAAATTTTCTATAAAGAAGATTCTATTCAAACTTACAAAATTGGGTATTATACCTAAGGCTTGTCTTGGCTAGTGGTTAAAATATGACCTATAGGGCCAAAACCAAAACATTACAACATGTTCCTTCTAATGAAGAAGTTGTTTGGTATCTCTTAGTTAAGGACTAAGGCTCCAATGAGGGGTGAAGAAAAAAAGACACAAAACCGAAGGAGGGGAAGGTGAGGGGGGAGCTAGTTTGGGAGTTCGAAACTCTTGGATAATGGCTTTACTTCCTCGATAAACTATCCATTTGCCTGTTGTGTGCACTCCTTGCATCTTTTGGAGTTCTACCTTCTTTTGTTTGCATTGAGCGGTGTAAGATGTAATGAAAATGAACAAATATTTATTTAATGCAATTGACATGTGGCAAAATCATAAGCGATCAATGAACTATGCAAGAGGCTAGCACATTTATGAATATCTTATTATTAAAGTGCTCTTCATGAGCCATGGTCACTTTATGTCTGGGTAGACAATCTATGATAATTTTGAGTGTGATAGACAAGGACGCCCTCCTAGTCGACCACCTCATCATGAAGCCACAAATTTTCGATGTCTCATTTTTATTTTTTGAAAAAATCTTGTAATTATAAGAAACTTTTATTATTAGCCACATGATCTCTAAGCCAACCTATGTAAAATCTGATTTTGATCAGGAATCTTGTAAGCTGGCCTCCGTGGACGATAATTCTCTCTCTCTCTCTCTCTCTCTCTCTCTCTCTCTCTCTCTCTCTCTCTCTCAATGGCTAGCACTTTTCCTGAAAAGTTGCCATGTTGCTTCATGGTTTTAAGAAAAAGCGAAACAAACCCATCGGTAGGGTGGTCTTCTATAATTCTTGTAATATGGTTGCGTGGGAAAGTACATTAAATCTTTTTATACATCATTCTCTACAATGGATGAGTAGACTCTCTCCTTTTCTCTCATGTTTGAAGTCCCTTGGGAGGTCAAACTTGTCCTCTCCCATGTGTGTGCGTGTGTGTGTGTGTGTGTGTGTGTGTGTGTGTGTGTGTGTGTGTGTGTGTGTGTGTGTGTGTGTGTGAGAGAGAGAGAGAGAGAGAGAGAGAGAGGAGGAGGCGGAGGAGGAAACTTGAATAACCTTTCTATCACCCAAGTGTTGGTGAATGGTTATCCAACTTCCCTCTTGAATACGAGGACTTGAGTAGAAGGCTTGTCGAATACATCTTTGAGGCGTATTAGGATTGTTCCTGCGATGTTAAAAACTTTTATTCTTCTTCTTCTTCTTTTCTCTCTCTCTCTCTCTCTCTCTCTCTCAACGGCCAAAACATACCATCAAAGGATTTAGTCCCCTACCTTAGCACTCTCACTAGCTTTGATGTCTCCAATAACAACCTAAGTGGCTCCATTCCTCTCGGCCTCACCCATTATGCCAAGTCATCATTCAAAGGGAACATGTACCTTTGCGGGCCACCTCTTGACATAAAGTGTCCTCTAGTTGAAAAGGCTAGTTCACCTAGCAAATCTAGTGATGGGTTCCAGTGGATGCTATTCATTTTTCTCTCGGTAGGATTCATATTAGGGATGGGGCTTATTGTACTGGGTACATTGAACTACTACAAAAGAAACAAGACTCAAGAAAAACACAATGCCAAATTATCTACCCAAATTGATCAAGCCAGCATAAGATCTCAGTTCATGGAGGTGGCAAGGTTGAAAGGAAACACGTTGAGATATTGGGATTATCTCGTCTCTCCCCAATACAGAAGACTTCAACTCAAATCATTGATGGCATTCAAAACCATGAAACAAGCCGTATGGATTCAAGAAAAAATGAGTTATTCACAAAAGAGGCATCCATAGAGAGTGTCGACGACACAGGTGTCCTTGAATTTCTTGACATGGAGAATAGACAATTTCAGCTAGAGGACCTCTTAAAAGCCTCTGCACAGATTTTGGGAAGGGGACTTTTGGGAAGTTGCTATAAAGCGACACTAGAAGGAGGGCTTGCGGTTGTGGTGAAGCAATTGAGCCTTGAACCCACTGTAAGTATATCCGACACTGACAATTTGTTCTCCCATATTTTCACCCTTATTAAGAGATCCCTAGCAATAAGTTTTTTATCTAGAACTTTTACAATTTTTAGGTGAAAAGCAACCATTTTCAGTAGCCATGGAAGCTTTGGGGAAAATAAAGCATCCCAACATAATGCCTCTACGAGCACATTTTTATGCAAAAGAGGAGAAACTTTTGATATATGACTATATGCCAAATGGAAGCTTGTTCAATGCTTTACATACCCTTGGTTCAATAATTTTCCATTTTTGTGGTGCACTTCATCCCATGGTCTCTGTATTATTTTGTCCACTTCAAAATCAATGCATGAAAGTAGATGTAGTGATATTACCTAATGGCACATGCATGTGAACATGAGAATACTCTCCAATCTGAGCTTGTGTAGAGGGAAGGAAGAAAACAAGACTAGATTGGATGGCTCGAATCAAGATAGCAAAAGGAGTGGCGAGGGCATTGGACTACATCCATACAAAATATCCATCATTGTTAACACCAACAAGGTCACCAGAATGCACAGTGCGCAGGTACATGGTGTTTTTTCAATGTATTGTGGTTTGTATTTGATCTTAGAGAGGACACAACACATGTTCTCAAGTACAAAATATTTCTTCTTTAGTTAGTATTAATTAGCAGAGTAGTAGCTTCTCCGAGTAGCTTGAGGACATTATTTAAGTACCTTCCCAACTCCCGCAATGCACGCACAATTCCTTGTTGGTCTAGAACATCCACCATAGATGCCTCATCTATTAGCTTTCAAAAATAGTTCCTAGTAAAGAATTAAGCAAGGAAATGAGGCATATCATGGTTATCACTTAGTGACACTACAAAGGCTTCATGTGAAGCATTGAAAGTTGCCTTTGTATAAGGCAGAGTAGAATATTGGGATCACATTGGGCTATTCACTTGAGATGCTATAACTTTAACACCCTTTGTGCAACTCATAATGGACATATGTAGGAAGACCAAGTCAATAAAAAATGCCACCATGGACACCCCAGTAATAGCAATCTATTGGTGGATACACCTCAAATTTGCTACCACCAACCTTTTACCTGAGAAGCATGTCATCTTGTGCACTGCTCGCCTCATAGAAAATTGAATTGTAGACCACACTATGTCCAAGAATCCCCATTCGTGAACTTTGAATGCATCACGTCCAAAGTTTCCCAGACATTGAAGTTTTTGAACACATCATGTTCATAATTTGGCCAGCAACAATGGATTTTCCACACATCCATAATGTTTTGTATATGTTGGATTAGCTCCTTGCTAGATCCATGTTCCTTAAACTTTGACTCACGAGACCAAATAGCGATACCTTGAAGTCCAATAAATGTGTCAAAAGAATATATAGAGAGCTCCTTTTGCCCCTATTTTCCAATCACAAGCCTCTCTCTAGCTGAAGCAAGTTGTGGCAATGGCCACCTCACTAGATATCTGGCATCATGGCCATTGCCACATCTGCCATATAGATTCTCTCAATAGAATATTTATCATCATTATACCTTTGTCCTCCTGCAATTGCTTACATTTACCTTTGGCTTCACGTTCTAGAGCCAAACAAAGCATCCTCTCGCATTTATAACAACAGCTTCTAAGACCTCGTGGGTATCGAGGTAGTTAACTGAGCACTAGCCAATGCCCTTTCCATGTTGAGAGTTGATCTTGGTTCACCTTTTCCATTGGAGAATCTAAGAGAGCACTTTTGCAAATCTCTTCAATGGAGACATATCTTTGTTGTCCTTGTCAAGTTTGCCTTTGACTTTACTATCACTCAAAGCCTGGAACCTTGCCCATGGAGACTAAGACGACTTCCAACTCCATAAGAAAAGAGCTAAGACCTTCTCAATTGAGCTTTTCCTTCATGATTTGAAAACATAATGTCTTGGCCAACTTCTCCTACTCCTTAAATTAATTGAGGTCCTGGAAATGCATTATCCATCCCTGAGCAATTGGTTTGGATCAACTTTTTTGTTGGATATTCTGAGGTCAAGCTAGCTTGAATCTCATTGGATAGCTCACCTTGAGAGCCACTAAGAATCTAGCTTTATTTAACTAAATAAGTAAGCTCTCTTTTCAAAGAGGGATTGAAGGACACTTGTCACAATGCTAACCCTCTTGCTTGAAATGAAGTGAGACATTCATTGGCTAGCCCATAGTGAGGTGTAATAGTCTTCAAGCATGCCAAGAAGGGGGGGGGGGGGGGGTTAAGATGGCTCTTTCTCGCTCTTGCACCTCAAGAAATTTCATTCTAGCAATGTGAAGTCTCCTTTTTAAGCCTAAGAGAAGTGG
This sequence comes from Adiantum capillus-veneris, assembly GCF_014529385.1. NCBI lineage: Eukaryota > Viridiplantae > Streptophyta > Polypodiopsida > Polypodiales > Pteridaceae > Adiantum > Adiantum capillus-veneris. Next base: position 20,220,315 of record NC_140958.1, read on the forward strand.
AGAAGCCTACACCAAGAACACTTGACCATGGAATGCAAATTCAAGCAAGTGCCAAGCGTACAAGCATGCTCATCTCCTTCACCACCTCCATTACTATGCTATGCTATGCTTTATGAGTGAACTATTGTGAGAAGAATACTTCTTCTTCTTCTCCTCTTTCCTCACTCCCCCTAGCTCTCTCCACCTTTGTAGGTGTTTGTCTTGGGATTGAGGCCCTACCAAGTGTAATTTTAGTGCATGAAGCTATTTAGCTTCCTGGCATCAATTGGGCTTTGAAGAGCACAAAGATTGTATTGTAAACAAGTATCTCTCAATGGTAGAAGTTATAATACAAAGTCCTTTTGGAGGGAAGATTGGCTCCCAGTAAATCTGGTCCTCATTTGTTATCAATTTTAATCTCTCTCTCTTTTTCAAGTTATTTTGCATGACAAGATAACATGTTATGTTGTTTCTTGCTATAAATTCCAATCATCACTTTCTTTTTGCTCCTATAAGGAACCTCCTTAATGAAACACTCTCTCTTGTTCATATGATTCCGCTACGAGTAATGAGACTAGCTTAATTTCTATCACAACGCCCGTGTGACTTGAAACCTGGCATTGTGTCCACATTGACTGCTCTCAGTCGAATATTTATCATCACTATCTCTGTCAAGCTTTCCTTTGCCTTTGTCCTCTCGTGAGCTCTTAGATTTAGCCGTGGCTTCACATTCTTGAGCCTAAAAAAGCATCTTCTCGCATTTACAACAATGACTCTCGGACCTCGTGGGTAGTCAATTGGGCACTGGCCAATGCCCTTCCATAGCTGAGAGATGATCTCTTTTGCGGATTTCTTCAAACACTATCTTTGTTATCCTCGTCGAGCTTGCCTTTGACTTCATCATTTATTGACTTCCACCTTTGCAAGAAAAGAGTTAAGATCTTTGCAATTCAGCTTTGCCTTTGTGATTTGAAAGTGTAATGGCTTGACCAACTTCTCGTATGCAGCTCCAAAAAAATTAACAAAGGATCTGTCGCCACTGCTTCAAGTCCCTTAGCATAAAACTTCCCTCATGGCTGATTGTCTAACATGCATACAAAAAGAGGTTGTTCAGGCTCTAAACTCCAAGTGTAGCGTTTCATATTGCATGCAGGTGGCTAAGCTACTCTTGTGCATTATATCAAAATGCTTTAAAAACACTGGCATGGTGTCCCCCTGTTGAGGTAGCATTTTGAATGCTCAAGGCTTCTCTTGTCAACATCGTTTCAACATGCTATGAAAGTCATGGTTAGGGTGATCGTCATTCAAGCCATTTTCCATCAACCTTTAAGAACACTACTCTAAGGTACTACCTCTTTGTTGCTAGTGCCAAAAGATCAGGCATTTCAAAATCCTGAAGACAAAATCCATTATCACGGATCTAGTTTCCAACTGTGTTTTAAAATGCTAAGAAAAGAGATGCTAAATGGGGATATCTTTGTCCACACAACTCTTCAAAACACAGACTCTAAGCGCTGCATGCCAATTTCTACACCACCTGCAACATCTCATTTCCTCTTCTCTATTGTTGTGCTCTTCTCCACAATCAAAGAGACGTGGGCTTGGATATCATGTCAAAGTCGACGATGCGAAAGCATAGAGCCAAAAGAGAATGAGAGAGAGAGAGAGAGAGAGAGAGAGAGAGAGAGAGAGAGAGAGAGAGAGAGAGAGAGAGAGAGAGAGAGAGAGAGAGAGAGAGAGAGAGAGAGAGAGAGAGAGAGAGAGGGTGAACCAAATGGGCAATGAATCTATGTGATGATACAATGGGGGTCAGTGCTCTCCCAAGCTAGTATATAAGAAGCACTGACCCCCATAGATACTAGCTCGGACATAGATTGGGAGAGCAATGGGAGAGTCCGAGCAAACCAAAATCCCAGTGAATATTTATATGACATGGCTCATGTTGCAACTTCTCTACTCAACATTACTAGGGCCCCATCCTCCACATCAAGGATGAATTAGAAAGGGACTCTCTCTCTCTCTCTCTCTCTCTCTCTCTCTCTCTCTCTCTCTCTCTCTCTCTCTCTCTCTCTCTCTCTCGCCATAGTGTATGCAAAATTGCCTTCAAAGCCTAATAGAGTAGTGATCTATGTGTGCCAATTCTTGTCTTCACATGCTTATTTGAGAGACGTGACTCGTGAGTCTTTGACTCCAAGAGTTGTAGGGAAAAGGCATGCCACATGCTCTCTGTCTCTTCTCTTGCATGCCCTCTCTCTTTCTTTTTTCAAAACCCACGATAGTATAATAATTTCAAAACATTCATATCAAAATGTGGAAAAAATACCATCAAGATCCATAGACCAAACAACGGGCCCATCACAAAACAACCAACAGATTCCAACCATCATAACATTCGCTGAAAAATAGGGAATCCACCCCTAGAAAATTTGAAGAACCACACACCCAAAGATCACCAAACATTGTCTGAACAGGGAGCCACCCTTGAAGAAACCAACCTAACCTAAACTAGGCGAGCTTTTGCCCCTAGATGCACAAGAGCAAGCCATCTCTAGGTCTATCTTTCAAAAAATGGAGAAGGCTTGAGAGGGAGGGAGCCGGAAGTAGCATTGCCAACTAGATCCTCCAAATCTAGAGCAAATCCCTAATGCAAGGATGCATCCAGACGTCTGCTCTTGACACCACCAAAGACGAAGTTTAAGGCACCTCCATGCTTCCTTGCAACAATGTCCATTGGGCCCCCCACCCATGAGATAAGACTCTTCACTTTTGCACTTGGTACAAAGAGAGAGAGAGAGAGAGAGAGAGAGAGAGAGAGAGAGAGAGAGAGAGAGAAAGTAAAAAGAAAACTATAATCGCTATTGTATCTACTAGAAAAAGAGAGTAGGTGTGCAAAACTGTTTTTGACATGCTTTATTAACAGGAATCTACGAAGATGGTTAGAGGGTCTTTGAGGAAGGAAAAGGGCACAAATGACACGTGTAGGGGGAAAAAAGATAAGGAGACTCCGTTCATAAGCTTGCCATGAGAGAGGAAGGAATATGACGTGTGCGAGTTGGGGTCTGATAGGCAGCATAGGATGTGGCAGATGCTATGCAAAGTCTCTCTCTCTCTCTCTCTTTGTATCTTTTTAGCATTGTTGAGCCAACAGAGGATCACACCCACATTTTTACTCACACCCATCATTTTGTAACCATTGATTGTAATAAATGTCTTTCCGACATTAATTTTGATTTGAGCCATTCATTAAGTAACGGGACTCAATTGAGTTTCCAGCTTGTAATCCCGAAGTAATTTCACCTGTTGATGTAAATAATTAGAGATGTTCTCACCTCCAAGGCTGAGGTATATAAGCCAAAGTTTTGTAACCTAAAGGGGGATTCAATTATTAATCAAAGTGAGTTTTTGAGCGCCGTGACTGTGTCTGAGAGAGAGAGAGAGAGAGAGAGAGAGAGAGAGAGAGAGAGAGAGAGAGAGAGAGAGAGAGAGAGAGAGAGTCTTATCTTCTTGCGACGCGAGCTACGGGGCCGCCATTGGAGAAGCGACACCGCCATTGTGTTAGCAACGGTGAGAGCTACGCACAGATACCAAGAGTGCGCGCTATCGGCTTCTACGTGTGGTAAGTTCCTACGAGCTTCGTTGTGAGTTTTCTTCCAACTCGTGTGTCGGAATAGAGCGTGCAGCATATCTATAGAACCACAACGAGTAGAGCTACACATTAGTACCATCGGGGTCAAGTTTCGGTCACCTGTATTTTTCGGCCTGTCTTCATACGCGTTTGCCGCACGCAGTGGTTATAGGTTGATTTTGCAGTTCAAGTCTTTAGGGTGTTGTTCTTACCTAGTGTATAGACTTCCCCTTGAGTTTGAGATCGATTCAATGATTCTAGATCCTGTTTCGTATAGCATTCGTTCGTAGTACGGATTTCAGTCACTTGCGTATTTTAGAACTTAGATTTGATTTCCCTAGTAGTGATTGTCATTAGAAGGTCGAGTAGGTGATTTGACACCCACCTAGTTGTTTCCATGCGCCTGCGGGTCAAGCTCCGTCCTCGTCTGACAAATTCTGTTGTTGGTTGAGTTCTCGCTATTTAGCTTCCGCTAGCGGCGTAACCGCCTTAACATTTGGCGCCGCTGCTGGGGACGAGAGCCCTAAGTAGGTGACCTTAGACTAATCCTACGAGGTGAGTCGTATAAACTACTTTGTATACTTTAGTTAGAAAAGATCTAGGAGTGGTGGACTCCGAAGGTCTCGAGAGATACTAGGAAGTGGGGTATTCCTGGGTCTTCCGTGTTGACAGTATTTTTAGTTTAGCTTAGATTAGATTGTTTTTGATGGTGTTTAAGTGGTTGTTGACATAAAAAGCATTTGCTACTCCTTGTGTGGTAGTAAATCTCTTTATATTTTCAATTGCAAAAAATCCATTTTATGATTAGAAGTAGCTTAGGTAGGGCCTGATTTGATCCTGATCTAGAGCTATCAATTGGTGTTCTATTTGCTTGATGTGTTTGATTGCATGTTAGATCACTGAAAAAGTCGCTTTGGTAGTGAAATATGCAATAAACAAAGTTCAGACAATTTTTTTGTGCAACTGATTGTTGCTGAGCACTTAAAAAGAGCTATTGGAAGAGTTCTGTGCTGAAAAACTGGAAATCTGCAACTTTAGACATCATACGCGTATGATGTCTTAGGACCTAAACAGAGACTAAAATTGAAAATTTGACATTGCCAGAGTGTTTAGAAGGGGGGTTTTACCCTAAGATCAACTTGAAACAAGAGCATTAACACTCAAAGAAACCCAAAAAGACAAGTCGGAGTCCAAGAAACGCAAAGAATAGGAAATTTTGGATTCAAATCTTGTTTTTACATTCAAACCTGACAAAAACACTTGAAACTCAATTATAAACATTGGAGAAGGCTTAAAACCAAAAATAGTCAAAATCTGGGAAAAAAGACATCATACGCGTATAATGTCTTTTGGCACATCCACTGCTTATTTTTGATATCTGACCTGACAAGATTGTTACAGGCACTGTAGGAAGCATAAATATCAAGTTTGGACCCAAATTGATGAAAAAGACATCATACGCGTATAATGTCTTTGACCTAATTTTGGACATATTTTGATACTTTGCTAACACAGATCCATTGTAATAGCTGTCTAGAGGTTATATTTCAAGTTTCATCCCATTTGGATCACAATTGACCCAAAAAACAAGTCAAAAGCGGAAAATTGCCAAGAAAAGCCTAAATTAGCCATAACTTGCTCAAACAGAGTTCAAACTGAATTTTGTGATTGAACAGAGCATAAAGGGGCCACTGAGAGTGAGCATAACCAAAATAGTCAAAATCTGTGAAAAAAGACATCATACGCGTATAATGTCTTTTTCAGCATAACTGCGACAAAATTCTCACTTGATGAAACAGAAGTTGTCCAACTGACACGATTAAACAATTGACCAAGTATCAATCAGTTTGGATCAATTCTGACCACAAAAACTTTAGGAAAACAAATTGCCGAGACGGAAAAGTTAAAGTCCTTCAGTGGAATTGATGAATTTGAGATCGGGCAGGAATCTCCGGAATAATCAACCAAAACAAGGGGAACCAGCAAGTGTCATATCAACCGAGGGAAGTGTAAACCAAATTTGGGTGCAACCATTAGAGCCGATCCTTGAAGGAAGTGTTTCTGATACTTCTTTGGAGAGATCTTACGAGATTTTCACCGAACACTTGGAACACTTGAACCTGAACAACAGAGAAAATATGGAAGCAGGATCATCAAACCCTTCCGCCACCATGAAGCTATTGTTCATAAAATACCAGTACGACAATGAGCAAGGTGCCAAGATCTACAAAGATGGAATGGACCGCTATTGTGTAAAGATAGAAGAAAGACCTAGTGAGTTCAAGGACTTAGTGCTTGTGAGCTATAGCGGAGATAGATATCTAGATGACGAGGGTACCATGTACTTGGTAGTCCTAAACCCTAACATTGTGGACAAGTGGGGATTGATGGGCACCAAAGCCAAAATAGATGAAGAACTCGAGGAGAAAGCACCAATAATGAAATTCCCTAATGCGAGGTTAAGAAGAGAGAATGAAACTACAAGGATCAACACTGATAACATCTATGTGGTGCTATACAAATATAATAATGGGGAGCAAGATCTCTATTATAGATGTGAAGAACCCTACACCGGAGAGTTGACAGACAAAAAAAGACTCTATGTCTTTACCTACACAGAGGGATCGGAAGTGAAAATTGCCGCTTACGATAAGTATGGCAGGCAATACTCAACAATGGGCAAGAAAGAATTAGAAGGATATACATACTTTGGGGGACCACTACATCAGTATTATGTTACTTCTAGCTCACATAGATCAGCACCAACAACTGGAGTGCAAAACTCAATGACAACAGGAGGACAAAGAACTCAGGTTGCTGACTCTTTCAGTCAACCTTGGGACTCGAAGCTCGGACCAATGGGATCATTACATTCCAGAGAGTCAATGGAGACGAATCGAGGTAGTGCAGTTCCAATCCCCACCTATACCACTCCAGGTCCAAGGTTTGAAGCGAAACCATCACATTTACCTCCCAGTAGTAGATTCAGGGCAGAGGAACCGACAAGGGTAACCCATGAAGTCCATGATGCTAGAGAAAGCTTTAGCCGAGACACAGGAGCAATGAGATTGGTAGCAGATCATAGACGTATGAGACCATCTCAAGTAGCCAAGTGTGTGCCAAAGAAGTATGGTGGTTCAGGAGATCCGTATGCACATGTGTCACTCTTTAAGCAAGTCTTAAGAGCTGAGCAGATAACAGATTTCCATACACAATACGAGGGATTTGGTCTTACTCTAGAAGGTACTGCCTTGACATGGTTTCAACCAATGAACATAGGGGGATTCCATGACATTGACCATTTGCTAAGAGAGTTTGCTGAGGAATTCTCAAAACGAGGGATTAAGCACAATACGGTCTCACAAATATATGCTTTTAAACAGAGAGAACACGAAAAAGTAAAGGAAGCTTCACTTAGCTTCAAACAATACATTGAGAGATGTCCAGTACGTGAACGACCACAAGATGACAGACTATCTGTTCTCTTTATTGAGGGACTGAGGAACGACACTCTCAAGAAGGACTTGCACTTGAAAGCTTGTACAAGTTTCGGGCAAGTAACGAGAGAGGCATTGTACTTAGTGGATAACTGTACGGTTTATGGAGAGGTGTCAGCGGATACAGATTTTGCATCCAGTAGCTCCTCCTCCGTAGCGAGCGAGACTACCACTAAAAAGAATGTTCAAACAACAACCATGCCAAATGTAGAGCAAATGATAGAAGATGCTCTAAAAAGGATGGCACCATACCAAAAACCATTGCCAAAAACACTGAAATGGTGTGCTATTGAACAAAAATGGACAAATCATCCAACAGAGGAGTGTTATTACAACAAAGGGTATGTAAGGGAGCGCCAGTATGCACCTCCTGCTCAATTAGCACCACCTCAGATACATCCAGTACCTCGATACCCAACGGGAAGTGTACCAGGACCTATGGGGATAGAAAGACCGCAACCGATATTGGGACAACAACCACCTTTACCAGGAGCAAGACCAGTGGACATTAGATATGCACCAACCTTAGAGAATCAGGAAGAACAAGCCTTAGTGCCTGTTCAAGCCTATTATGAAGAATCTGGTGCACACATGTCTCCAACTATGTATTACCCACCAGAAGAACCCAAACAACCAGAACCATGGGGCATGATTGGGAATGTTGGAATACCAACAATTACAAGTGCTTCTGATGAAGAGAGATACAATTTGGACGCAAGAACATTGATGTTCATAGCTCATGGAGGGTTAACAGGACAAAGACCATCCTATCCACAAAGGACGAATCAAATGGGACCAAGACCAGCACTAGGACCCTCTTACAAGTGTGGAGGTGACCATCTGATGAATGTTTGCCCACATACGGAAATCATTAGAATTAACGCTTATTGCACTGAGTGTGGGGTTACTCACTTCATTGAGGATTGTTCAAAGAATCCAAACAAAGTGCAAAAGACGACATTGAATATGCTAGAAACTATTCCTACCAGCAGTGGGTTGAAAATGAAACTCTGATACCAACGCAAGTTGTTACTAGAGCTCAAGCTAAGAAAACCACTAGAGAACCTGAGAATGGAAAGTTAGCGACTGAAGTGGTTAGTCAAGGACCGCGGAGTCAGAAAAACACATGGAAAGCTAGAAAAGCACGCATGAAGTTGAGAAAAGAACGTGAAGACGCTATTCTAGCTGAGGAACTAAAGCAAACTAAAGCTAGATTAGAAAAACTTGAGAGTCAAAACGGGAAACGAGAGATGAGCCCGGAAAGAACGAAACAAAAGAGTATCAAAGAAACAACGAGCTTAAGCTCAGGGGGATCAGTGCTAGTCGACAAAGTACACGAACCATTGGACGCACTGATGAGAGCTTACGAAGCTAGGTTAAAGAACAACCAAACACAAGAACAGAGGTGGATGACATACCCAAACGCGGAATTGGAAAAGCAGAGACTTGAAATGTGCCAGAGAATGATCGAGACTGCACAAGCCTTATTAGAACCACCAAAAGAAACAATGAATTGTGGAAAGGAAAACCCAATTCAGCAAGAGACTATCGTTTCACGGGTAGCTGAAAAGACTCCCAGTGCACAAAAGCCTGAAAATACACACAAGGATGACCGCATAGTGTTGAACACAACCGATCAGGAGATAGAGAGTTTTCATCCAGTCATACAGAGGTCTTACGGAAGAGATGAGGATTACAATGAATTTTGGAAACAAGTGAGAGAGGCAAACTTTGCAAACGAGCTAAGTTGCCAAGCTAATCAGACAAATTGGGAAAAGGACATCAGGAATCCTCCCATAGTGGAATTTGAGGCAGGATCTCAAGTGGACTTGGATCTGCAATCTTACTGGGGAGATGGGGGCTCTGTTAGAACAATGGAGAGAAAACCTCATTCACTGAAAACCTTACCTTCATACTTAGGAGAGTATGAAGCAAAATCCGAGATTAGAGCACTTCCCTCACGAAAAATCTCATCAGAAAAAGTCATGGACTCGCAAGGATTGATAGAGATTTTGTCAACACCAGTGACATGCACTATCACTTTAGCAGAGCTTTTGAGGCTAAGACCACATATGTGGACCACTGTAGGAAAATTCTTGGAGAAATTCGGGATAAAAGATCCAACATCGAGATTGCAAGAGAGCATAGAGGAGCTGAGCAAGCCACAAAAGAACGCTAAGCCTGTACCCTTAAACAAGGTCGGAGAGTATTGCGAAGGTGAAGAGGGGAATACAACCTTACCAGTTGAATTCCAAGGAGTGAAGACGATGGCAATACTAGACAGCGGAGCAAGGGTAGCCATTGCTACAAAAGAAATCTGGAAAAAATGGGGGAAACCAGCAATAAGGAAGACTAGGTTGAAACTCCAATTAGCAGATGGACACATGGAGAAACCTATGGGGTTATTAGAGAAAGTTGTAGTGACTTCTTGCGGCATTGAATACGAACATACTTTTGCTATTGTTGATTTTGGCAAGGAGAATAACTATGATATCATATTGGGAAGACCATTCATGAGGCAGTTGAAAATGGTCCAAGATTGGGGCTACGATCACATATACTTGAGAAATATGGAAACCACTACACGTGTAAACCTGAAAGACCATAGCTACAAAGATGTGAACCGAACACCGGTAGAGGAGTTTGATTCAGCTACTTTGGCGGGATCCGAATTTCCAGCTTGGTTAGGTAAACCCAAGGAGTTATGGATGTGTGGAGCTTCGAAATGTGGAAGTCTGAAACGAGAAGAATGTGTTTTAGAAAGGGCTATCGAAGACAAAACTTATGTAGGAGAACCCATTCCAGAGGACACGTTTGAACCATTAGAATGGACACACATTCTAGCAACCCTAGATGTTTGTGCAATTCCGGATGGTCCCACAATGAAATTTTGCGACAAGGACGGGTACGACGTGGTTCCGTATTTCATGTTGAGAACTGTACTCGAAAAAGAAACTGAAAAGAACGATACACTGGAAAAGGAAGATGAAGAAGAGGTGTTTCACAACATTCCCAATCATCCAGAGTGGGGAAATGAAGCAGACAACGAGTCAACGGACAATTCAAGCGGAAACGAAGAAACTATAATGAATGTCCGATTTTATGATTTTCCGAACCAAACTAAACAACGCCAGAAACACTATAGAGCAAAGAAAAAAACAAAAGGGGTTAGAACCAATCCGATGCCTAGAATAAGAGGAAAAAATCAATTCCTAATGCTAGTAAAGGCTGAAGATTGTGTTAAGGATAAGATTTCTGGAAGAATGAGAGGCAGTGATCAAAAGAGCTTACGAAAAGACAAAAGAGGCTCAAGAAATCACGTTCAAAAGAATGGAACGAAAACTGAAACAGAAAAATCAGAAAAGAACAAGCGCAACAGAGAATACACGGAGTCCAAGTTAGAACGTAGAAACAAGTACAGAGAGCTCAAGAAAACTCTGAAGGACGTTTGGACGACAGAAATTGAGAGTGGAGAGGACGAAAACGTCAAAATCAAGGAAAACATGGATGTTCCCTCTCACTATAGGAAATTCACAATAGAGGATAGGAAGGTGATATTAACCCCACCTATTCGAGAGAGGAAGGAGAACGAATCTTATGACAGACCGGAGGATGCAAAAAAAGTTGAATTAGCAGCTCCAGGTGAGCCACCTAGACCGGTCTACATAGCCACAGATTTGTCTCCAGGCGAGGAAGAGAGACTTTTGAGTCTTCTCAGAGAGTATAGGGATGTGTTTGCATGGTCTTATAAGGACTTAAAGGGAATTGACCCATCGATATGCCAACACTCAATCCCACTGAAACAAGACGCAAAGCCTAGCAGACAGAGACCATACACATATAATGATACTTTTGCTAAGCGAATCAAGGAAGAGATAGATAAGCTAATGGAAGCTGAATTCATATACGAGATTGAACACACCGATTGGGTATCTCCGATTGTGGTAGTACCTAAGAAGAACGGAAAACTCCGAGTGTGTGTCAACTTAAAGAAAGTGAATGCTGCAACAATCAGGGATAATTATTCCCTGCCAATAACTGATCATGTTCTAGAGCGTGTATCAGGGAAAACAGCATACTCCTTTCTTGATGGTTTTTCAGGATATAACCAACTAGCCATAGCACCAGAAGATCAACATAAAACAGCTTTTGCAATGGAGTGGGGAATTTATGCTTATCGAGTTATGCCTTTTGGTCTAACCAATGCTCCCGCAACCTTCCAGAGGCTGATGACGCATGCTTTCAAAGCATACTTAAGGCTGTTTCTAGAAATCTACATGGATGACTTATGTGTACATTCTCTACTGAGAGATGAGCATCTAGAACACCTAAGAAAAGTATTTGAGAAATGTAGGACATATCGCATTTGTCTCAATCCTGAGAAATGTGTGTTTATGGTCCGACAGGGCAGAATTCTGGGACATATTGTCTCACAAAATGGAATATCCACGGATTTAGAGAAGATAAAAGTTATAGTGGATATGCCTAGACCAACCAATGCGAAACAAGTACAGAGCTTTATGGGACATTGTGGATATTATAGACGATTCATTTACATGTACGCTATAATAGGCCAACCACTTTACAGGCTAATAGTGAACTTTGAATGGACAGAGGAGTGTGAGGAATCGTTCAAGAAATTGAAAGAGGCACTCATTACTGCTCCAGTCTTGAAATCACCAGATTGGGAGAAGATATTCCATGTGCATATAGATGCTTCGGCATATGCAATAGGATGTATTCTGGCTCAGCCAGAAGAAGGAAACATGGATTTTCCTATCTGTTACGCCAGTCGACAGCTCAACAATGCAGAGAAGAATTACACCACAACAGAGCGAGAAGGATTAGGAATGATCTATGCTGTGAAGAAATTTCGGCATTATCTTCTAGCCAACAAGTTTGTGTTTTTTACGGATCACCAAGCCTTGCTCTACCTAGTGAATAAACCATGCAATACCGGGAGAATAGTGAGATGGTTCATTATCTTATTGGAATTCGACTTCACGGTAGTAGTAAAGAAAGGAAAAACACATCTTAGAGCTGATCATCTTTCGCGATTGACGAATGGAGAAGACCCTATAGGAGTAGATGACGACATGCCAGACGCGTACTTGTTCAACATAGAAATGATACCGAGGTGGTCTCAAAATGTCGTTAACCTATTAACCTATGGAGGAGAGTTCGATAGAAGAGAATACAACCTGAAACATATTGCTATTCAGCAATCCAAGAATCTTCAATTGGTTGCAGGAAGGTTGTATCAATTGGGAAATGATCATGTTTTACGACTATGCATCAATCCTGAGGAATATAGTATATATCTGCGCGAAGCACATGTTCAGGAATGTGCATTTCATTGTTCAAGAAGGAACACATATAGGAATTTGTTACAATTGGGAGTCTATTGGCCAGGAATGAAAAAAAGCGTACATGAATATGTCACTGTATGTATTGTATGTTCATCAAAACCGCCAGCCGAGTATTCGACATTATATCAGATAATGATAGCTCCAAAATGGAGTCAGTATATTGTTGAATATCTCACAAATAGAAATTTCCCAGAAGGAACGTCAAAAGCTCGTCAGAAATCTGTAGAGACAGAAGCTAGAGATTACGCTTTAATAGGAGATCAACTCTATAAGAGAGGTAAAGACAACCAGCTTAGGATTTGCGCATCAGAGTCTGAGTATGTGATAATCCTGGAGCAAGCTCATGGAGGAGTAGGTGGAGGCCATTTCTCACGTGATAAGACAGCAAAACTTGTCTTAGCCACAGGAATATGGTGGCCAACATTACATATGGACGCTGAGGAATACGTTAAACGGTGTGATGACTGTCAGCGGACCAAAGTACCACTTAAAAGAGATGATATGCCGCTTAGACCAATGATGGGGGCAAGAGCTTTTGCAAAATGGGGGATTGATTATGTCGGACCGATTTCACCTCCTGCATATAAGACTCATGCACAATACATCATTGTGGCTACAGACTATCTAACAAAGTGGGTCGAAGCAAAGGCAACTCAAAAAGCAGATGCCAGGACCACGGCACAATTTCTATATGAATACGTCTTTGTACGATATGGATTGCCAATAGAAATTGTGAGTGATCGAGGCACACATTTCATAAATGAAGTGATAGAGATCCTTCTAGATGAATTCATGGTAATCCATAGGAAATCAGCCCCGTATCATCCACAAGCAAACGGACAAGCTGAAGCAACAAACAAAACCATATGCACGGTCCTTACGAAGATTGTATCTGAGTCGAGAACTGATGGGACCAGAAGTTGCATTCAACATTATGGGCATATAGGGTAGCATATAAAACATCAATAGGAACGACCCCATATAACATGGTTTTTGGGCTAAATGCTATCTTACCAATAGAATTCTTGATTTCAACCTTAAGGGTGGCTAAGGATCTAGAGTGGACAGGGCACGAGCTCTCTGATAGAATAGATGACCTCGAAAAGCTAGATGAGCTTCGCCTAAAAGCAGTAGCTTCCATCTACGCTCAAAAAAGGCGACAAAAGGAATTTTTTGATAAGCATGTGCGGACTAAAGAGTTTAAAGTTGGGGACTATGTCCTAGTTTACACTCTGAAACAGCATGCTAAGAAGCTTAAAAAGCGAGGGATGGGACCTCTGGTGATTAAAGATCTATCACCAAGTGGAGCCGTCAAGCTTGCTACATTAGACGGAGAAGAAATGCCCAATTGGATTAGTGGATGCAGAGTGAAAAAGTATCTGTTGCCGCTAACACAAGACATGCTTCTCAAAATACATCAAGAAAAGCTGCGTGTCCAGAAAAAGAAAAAGATTGAGGAGGAAGCGCAAGCCGAGGCGAAGGAAAGAATGGAGAAAAGAAGACTACTGCGTCAGAAACAGCGCAATGAAGGAGCAATACGAATAAACGCAGTCAGTATAACAGAAATGGATAATGACAAAGAAGAACCCATCATTGAATGCAAAGTAGGAACCAACCAAATCAAAGCCAGAGCACTATTGGATTCAAGAGCTCAAGCTAACCTACTTTCACTCAGTTTGTATAGACAATTGATAAATGACACTAAACTACAAATTGCCAAGCAAGAGTTAAAGAGTTACTCTGAGAATTCAATCAAAACTGTCGGATGCACAATTTTACATATACAGATTAACCATTATGTGTATCCTCATATGTTTTACGTGGTTGAAGACCAAGCTACACAACATCCATTATTGCTAGGACAACCATGGCAGAAGCAATACAATGCAATGATTGACTGGAGTTCTAAATCAGTGCTTATCAAATACGAAGGTGAAAGTCAATCAGTTAAGTTCACCAAAGGATCAGAGACAACTCCAAAGAAAGAATCCAAGAACAAAGGTAAACAACAACCAGAGAAAAAGAAGAAGCAATGGCAACCAAAAGTTTCTATACAACCGGATTACTCTTCGACGAGGAATTCTCAACAGTGGATAAGGAAGACAAGCAATAATATAACAGATCAACCTTGGAAAAAAACGGAGTCAAAGTTGGTATGGAGACCAAAAAAGGCTGTGCCAGAGAACACAAAGGTGGAAAACAGAGTCTTCAATACCAGACAACAGAGTGATTCCAGACAATCAAGGACAGTGAAACAGATCTGGATTCCAAAGAAGTTCATGACTACACAAAGCTATAGCAAGCAAATTTGGATCCCAAAGATTTGTAAACAGGAACTCCCTTCAATACAATCAACGGAAACTCCTAGGTATTTCAAGGCGAGGAAATCAACACACGGAACAAAGCAGGTTTGGGTCGCAAAGAGTTTGTGACAAGCACAAGCAAAGCGGAAGCAGATTTGGATTGTGAAAAAAGACAACAAGGTAACGAAGAATCCATCTACTGATTCTACTACCGAAGTGCCAGAACCAACCCAAAACCCGACCACCAATCCTTCAATCAAACAAAGAGCAGCTTTATTGGAAAGACTGTTGTATCATCGCTCTACAATTGCATTGGGAACTTATGACCAAAACAACTACACTGCTTCACCCACAGACACTTCATAGTCGTCCGGGAGGACTCAGACTACGAGGGGGGGAGGTATACAGGAGCTACAAAGCAGCTACAAGCGAAAAAAACAAAGAAAAACAAAAATTATATTACAAGGGCAGTGTCTTACATGATTTTGCAATTTTTTATGTTTGATTGCGGATATTGATAATATTTATGCCCTTATATACCTTGTTTTGCAACAAGAAGAGATCAAATGATGAATTTGGGTCTCTAGATGTGTAAATATCACTAAATAAGAGTGTTTTTGGAGCTAAAAAGTGGAAAAAAGTGGTAATCCAAGTCCAGAAATCACAAAGAAGTGTATATCCATATACACAGGGTTACCAGCTATTTATCGTGTATGTTTGGAATTTTTTGGCTTCAATTTGCTATTTTCCTTTATTTTTTATGATTTTCTTAATAAAAATAAAAGAAAAATAAAAAAGCAGGTGAAATGAGATCGGAAAAAAAGAAAAGAATAGACTGTGATGATCCTAATGACAAGGGCAACCCATGGTAAAAATGGGGTACAATTCTGAAAAAGTTGCGGAAAGCCCGAAATGACAGAATTTTGGCAAAGTGGACAGATTTCTCAGAAACAGGTCAAACGGAGTCCAAATTGAGAAATTGCAAATCCTAAAGTGCATTTCACGACGAGATAGGAGCACATGTCAAATTTGGTAACAAGTGATCCGGGAAGTCCGAAGTTAAGTATTTTTCACATCACTTTCAAGCTCATTTCCACTATTACCTTCTTGGAGAGAGCAAAGAGCACACAGGAGCATCCGACCTTCTACCGCCTTCTACGACTGCTACGAGAGCTCAGAGGACACCAGACATGAGAGGTAGACTCGTTGCCATAAGCTTTTGATGCTTATCGTTAACTTTTGTCGCGAAAACTGACCAAAACCAAGAAACAAGAGTAGACGGGGAATGGGGAAGAATGCTAGGTAGGGGCACAACCGCCTAACCAAACCTTGCAAGAACTTAGAGGTGGGTTACCCTAACATAGAAGATGGGTTTCTAACACTCAAAGCTCGAGAAAGAACGACTTGAAAAACCCTAGGTCAACAGAGCCTGCAAGAGGCAAACAGAAAAAAGTTGTCGAAACGACACAAAACTTCTCAGGAAGCTTAACAACATCGAGGGCAATGCAACCGTGGAGTATCTCCGGGTTTGGATCACCAAAAGTAGGTCGGAACAACCGATTCGGCTGCGGACACACAAAGCGTCATTTTGGCATAACGGCTAAAATTGACGACCAAATTACATGAAACTTCACAAGAAGCTTCAAATATACATGGATGACTTATGTTTGCAAGCAAAACCCAAAAGAAAGCTGATTCACTTACCGATGGTGAAAAAGACGCTTTTGGGCAACCAAATGGAGAAAGATGGAGAACGGGGAGCCAAAGTCAAGTTCAACCAAATAGGTGGCTTCACAACATATCCAATGAGCTGGAAATGCAACTCTCGAGAAGAAAAGTTGAAGAAATTCAACTCCAAGGCAAAAAGACGACTTCGGAGACTGAAATGCCTATAAGGGGGCTTTTTAGCTAAACTGATGACTTTTTAAGTAGAAAACTAGTTAGCAGGGCTTAGGGCACTAGCACAAAGCATTCTTTGCACAAAAAGACCAGCATTTCAAGAAAAGACATCATACGCGTATGATGCCTCACAACATGATTTTCACATCCATTTCAACATTTGAGTGCATAGCCTCATTCCACATGTTAATCACATCCTATGAACCAAGTATCATGAGAATTGGAGTTAGAAAACCCAAGGAAAACCAAAAAGACGCAAAGTAGGCCATAAAATTGATTTTTGGTCCTAATTTTGTCAAAATAACTCCAAACTCATTGAAACTTTGTAGGATTGTTGATTAACACATCTACAAGCTATCTGGAACCAAAAAGCACCATTTTGACACAAAAGACATCATACGCGTATGATGTCTATTTGCACTTACAGAGCCAAAAATGCTCATTTGTCATCATACATCCATTATATATATCTAATACATGCTACATGTGAAGTTTGGAACCATTTGGTCAAGTGGATCACCCCATTAGCCCAATTAAGAGAAAATCCTTCATACAAAGCCTATTTTTGTCCCAAATCCAACATATTCAAGTCCAAACCAAGATTTGAGTATAAACAGTCCTTCACTAGCACATGGAGAGTCCACAGAACCAATCCCATGAAAAATTGATGAAAAAGACATCATACGCGTATGATGTCTCCAGAGCCATTTTTAGTCCAAATTCTATCCAAACTTGATAAATCCACTGAATAAGCCTATCTAAAGCCAAAACCAAGCTTATAGAGAAAATTGGTCCAAAAATGCACTAAACATTAGAAAATTTCGTAGGTCATTTGGAGGGCCTTGTAAGAAATTGTATTTCTCTCTCTAGAAACTTTTTATAAAATGCACTTGCACCTTGTGAGTACGTCCAAAAGGACAACCAAACACTCTAAAAAGTAGATTTATATTCCCAATCATCCTTGAAAACGGTCACTTTTTTATTTAATGCGAGCGTCTTTTTCAGGAGGCAGGTGCGGCGCATTCAATGCAGCTTACGTCATCACTAAAAGTTGAAAAGTCACAAACTGTCAAATAGTGATAGATTTTGAGGCTTTTGACACCACCAATGCGTCCGGAACGCCAAAATACCCTAAAAACGAATGTCTACTTGCCTCATTCCGACAACCGAAGAGGCAAAAAATGTCAAAAAACCCCAAAAAATGGGCTTTTTACTTAAGGCGCGTGAGGAGGCATTTCTAAATTCTAGAATGCCCCTCTGCGCGCCGTTAGTACAAAGCTCCTTTTAGTGATTTTTGGACACTTATCTTTCCAAAAAGCCCCTTTTTAGAGGTTTTTGGACATTTTCCTCTCAAAAAGCTTCCTAAAAAGAGGAAAAAGGGGCTTTTTACTAACGGCGCGCGAGGAGGCATTCCAAAATTCTAGAATGCCCCTCTGCGCGTCGTTAGTACAAAGCTCCTTTTAGTGATTTTTGGACACTTATCTTTCCAGAAAGCCCCTTTTTAGAGGTTTTTGGACATTTTCCTCTCAAAAAGCTCCCTAAAAAGAGGAAAAAAGGGCTTTTTACTAACGGCGCGCGAGGAGGCATTACAAAATTTTGGAATGGCCCCTCGCGCGCAGTTAGTAAAATGTTCCTTTAGGGATTTTTGACATTTTTTTGCCTCTTTGGATGTCTAACCGAGGCAATTGGACATTCATTTCTAGGAGATATGTGCGTTCCGGACGCATTGACAATATCAAAAGTTTCAAAATCTTCCACCACTTGATAGTTTTGTGACTTTTTGAGTTCTAGTGATGACGTATCCCGTATCAAATGCACCGCATCTACCTTCTGAAAAAGGTGCTCGCATTAAATGAAAGAGAGTGCTCGTCTTCAAGGACCACTAGATTATTAAATGAGGAGAGGGACACCTTTTATATTTTTGTTAATATCAATCTATTTTTCTACGTAACGTAGGCTCTTCTCTCATTGGAGGAGCTTATTTTCCTCTCTCTTCCAAAAGGCCCTCCAAAAGACCTCCGAAATCTCCTAATGAGACATCATACGCGTATGATGTCTCACTATGTGATTTGGCACCTCAGGGCTTCAACCACCAAACAGAAGTGTTCTACATGCCATTTGAAAGTAATCCACCAAGTTTTACCCAATTTGGATCATAAAATCCAATTCCCTTTCAAAATTTTTCCAAGAGCCTGAACTGGACTAAACTGGCCAAAACTTGACCAAATGGGATCCAAACTCAAATCCAAGCATATGATACTCATGTATACACTATCAGTTACAAGCACAACCAATATGAAGTCATTCTGACACAAAAGACATCATACGCGTATGATGTCTCAAGCATGTTTTTGAGCCCAGTTTGCATATTTTTTCACCTACATTGCATCCTTAGGCCCTGAATAGCTCATGTTTCAATTTTCAAGTCATTTGAATAGTTAAAAGCTTCATTTCGGCTTTCAGTACTAAAAAGACGCTAACTTCTGAAATTGGAGTTACAGGATCCATGGATTCCGCTAAGTCATCGGCAACTAAGAGAAAAAGACCAACCATCAAGGATGCTCTTGCAGAAGCAGAACCTTTTGATATTCCAACAGAAACCCTCAAGCCAACCAAGACTTGGGTGGAGGAAGCAGTACTAGAAAAAGAGGGAATAAAGATCTACCAGGGGACTTTCAGAGATCCTCAAGGGCAATCGGTCGATGTACCTATGATCCCACGAGAATTAGTGGATTATAGCAGATCAGAGAACATCAGCAGATACCTGGAAAGGGCTGACTTACACAGGTTCTTCACCTCGAGACCATCAGGTGTGGATACAAGAAGAGTGTACGAGTTGGCAACATCCATTCAGAAGGATGGGAAAGCCACATTGACAGCCATGGATGGAGAGAAAGTAGAAGTACAGATCACTCCACAGCTCATTGCAGATGCATTGAAGCTGAACAACAAAGGGAGCTCTGTCAGGGAAAGAAGGGAGGCTATAGAGGTTTATGGGTCCAAGAAACAGAATGCAACTTATGGAGATATGGCAGACCAAAGAGCGGCAACCCTTTGCTGACTGTACAACCAATTTCTCCATATTTGCAGTAAAAGACCGCAAAAGTATACGACACCGCCCCATGCCATTGCAACTACCATCACATGGGCACTGAAGAGCAACATGCCAAAAGAGGTGAATTATGCTCAATACATCCACGAGCAAGTAATTGCCATGCACAACGAGAAGCCAAAGTATATAGGAGGAGCTGAAGTTCTGACAAGAATAGCTTATGAAGCTATTGGAGCCAGAGATCAATGGCCAAAGGTTCCCTCCCAGAATGAGTGGCTTAGAGAAGCCGATGAAGAGGAAGAACAGCCTGAAGTATCCAAGAGGGCGTCCACAAGAGCACGCAGGAAACTAGAAATAGTTTCAGAACCTGAAGAGAATGTGGATGAGCCGCTCAAGAAGAAAGCGAAGAAGAAGGCTGATCCCAAGCAAACCAAAAGTCAAAAAGCTGCAAGAATGGAAAGGCTGGTGGAGCAGTTCAGAGCGGGAAGAGCTCTAAAGGGGGACTTTGAAGAAATGTGGGTGCCAGACCCCACTAAAGTCGGAACCAGCTCATCCAGGCCACATGTTGATCAATATGATCAATATATTAGAGCTTATGAGGAGTCGGAGGCCATACTAGAGCAGCAACCTGTCAAGCCTTATACTGAAGAGGAAGTACAACTTTTAAAAGATGAGCTGAAAAAGGACGACAAGGAGAAGAAGGAAGTAGATGAGTCTACTGAACTTCGAGAGAAAGACGGGCAAGCAAACAACGGGAAAGCCAAAATGACTGAGGACAATCAGCCCTCCTTTACTGATGTACCAAGCCCGAAGAAGACGGAAATTATTGTGGAGGAGACCACAATAGAAATAGAAACAGAAGTTATGGAAAAGCCGGAGGCCGGGACCAAGGAAAAGGAGATAGATCCAGTTCAGCAAAAGAAAGATGATTATGAGGATCTGGTAGCGATCGGATACAGTGAAGAAGAGGCCCTGGAGGCAGTTTATGGGATATCCCTATGAAAACAAGATGATCGGAAAGGGACGAAGGAAAAGACAAAGGGTACAATGGAGAGTAAAGAGAAAATGGACGAACAGAACATCTGGTAGCGATCGGATACAGTGAAGAAGAGGCCCTGGAGGCAGTTTATGGGATATCCCTATGAAAACAAGATGATCGGAAAGGGACGAAGGAAAAGACAAAGGGTACAATGGAGAGTAAAGAGAAAATGGACGAACAGAACATACTAGAAGAGCCGAAGCCATTGGAGGTGGTGGCAGAAAGAGCTGTCAAGTTGACAGATGAAGATGAAAAAGACATGCACATGGTGCATGAACTGCTCAGCAAGATTAAAGAAAGATCCAGAGCAAAGGAAGTAGCAATTGAGACAGCAAAACAAAAGGAAGCAGAGTTGCAGAAGAAGTTAGAGAATGCTATGACTGAATCTGAAAGTCATAAAGCATCACTCTACGACGCAGAAAACGAGAGAGACGGCTTGATACTCCAACTAGCCGAAGCTTCAAGAGAGGTAACAAGTTCACAGGAAGCAAAGGAGTGAATAGAAGATGAGCTGGAGGCAGCCAAGGATGAGCTCATTGAGCTAAGGAAAAGAGTCGAACTTCAAGAAAGGACAATCACGAGACTCAGGACCACCCCTAGAGCTAGCAGAGCAGGAACAGAACAAGAGGGAGCCCTCGTACCAGCTCTGGAAGATCAGGTCAGAAGTTTGCAAAGAGAGCTAAGGTTAGAGCAAGTGCAAAGATTGCACATGGCGGAGGGATCATTGGCTGCAGAGGAGAGGCTCACATCAGAAAACCAAACACTAAGGACAGAAAATGAGGCCCTCCGCAAACAGCTCCAAGACCTCCAAGAGCAACAAAGAAGAGAAACAGAGACACCACAAGAAGAAGCAGGGGGAGCAGCCATAGAGCTACCAGAAACTGGAGAGGCAACCACAATTGAAGATCCAGCCCCAGTTCAAGAAGTGGCCTCAACTTCAGGAATCTCTGAAGAAGAAGAACAAAGGCTCCAGGACCAAATAGAAAAGTCAACAGAGGAAAGTGCCAAGGCGGAAATGGAATGGGAAAGGAGACTCCTCATCTCCATTAGACTTCAAGGTTTAGACACAAAAGTGCTCCATGAAGAGTGGATGAAACCCAGCCTGCCTTTCCCTCTGATGAAATTTGAAGTGATAAAGACGAAAAAGAGAATAGAGGAGGAGCAGTATGTTGCTCTTTACGAAGGCGACATCACAAAGGATGAACAATCAAAGAAGATTGTAGATTCTCAACCTAGATGGAGGAAAGGTTGGCTGAACAAATACCCAGCCTACCTCATCTACTTGGTAGAGGCTCCAAAGGAGATTCAGGAGGATGCAACCTTCTGCCCGGTGCCAAGAGTCAGAAACTGGAAAGAGCATGGCAGGATTGCAGAAAAGAAGCCAAATTGGCTTAATTATCCCAGGATGCCAGGACCAAAGGAAGGAGAGAGAATATGTAAAGCCTACATGGTGAAAACCCTAACGGGCACCATCAAACTCTTTACTGGCTCTCCTGACCTTTCGTGTCAGATGCTAAAGAAAATCTGCAGGACTCTCTTAGCATGCATTGAAGTGTTCGCGCCAGATAAAGCCACGACCTCGAGTCTACTATCGATGGCCGACACAGTGACGGATATGATGTATGATCTTTCATTGCAGCCATCACCAAAGGTGTTACATCTCTTATACCAAAGAATTATGTTTTTGCCTAGCTTCCACATGCAAACATTCGAAGAAGCTTTCTACACCGGCTTTTTCACTCACGAAAGCAAAATATTCAGCCCAACCTTGACCATCGACAACCTACGCTACGAATCACATTTGCAGATGCTCAAGACGACAGGACTCTATTGACCAAGCCTAAAAGTCATGTGAGGGACGACATGAACGCGGAGGGGGGGGAGTGTTGAGCCAGCAGAGGATCACACCCACATTTTTACTCACACCCATCATTTTGTAACCATTGATTGTAATAAATGTCTTTCCGACATTAATTTTGATTTGAGCCATTCATTAAGTAACGGGACTCAATTGAGTTTCCAGCTTGTAATCCCGAAGTAATTTCACCTGTTGATGTAAATAATTAGAGATGTTCGCACCTCCAAGGCTGAGGTATATAAGCCAAAGTTTTGTAACCTAAAGGGGGATTCAATTATTAATCAAAGTGAGTTTTTGAGCGCCGTGACTGTGTCTGAGAGAGAGAGAGAGAGAGAGAGAGAGAGAGAGAGAGAGAGAGAGAGAGAGAGAGAGAGAGAGAGAGAGAGAGAGTCTTATCTTCTTGCGACGCGAGCTACGGGGCCGCCATTGGAGAAGCGACACCGCCATTGTGTTAGCAACGGTGAGAGCTACGCACAGATACAAAGAGTGCGCGCTATCGGCTTCTACGTGTGGTAAGTTCCTACGAGCTTCGGTGTGAGTTTTCTTCCAACTCGTGTGTCGGAATAGAGCGTGTAGCATATCTATAGAACCACAACGAGTAGAGCTACACATTAGTACCATCGGGGTCAAGTTTCAGTCACCTGTATTTTTCGGCCTGTCTTCATACGCGTTTGCCGCACGGAGTGGTTATAGGTTGATTTTGCAGTTCAAGTCTTTAGGGTGTTGTTCTTACCTAGTGTATAGACTTCCCCTTGAGTTTGAGATCGATTCAATGATTCTAGATCCTGTTTCGTATAGCATTCGTTCGTAGTACGGATTTCAGTCACTTGCGTATTTTAGAACTTAGATTTGATTTCCTTAGTAGTGATTGTCATTAGAAGGTCGAGTAGGTGATTTGACACCCACCTAGTTGTTTCCATGCGCCTGCGGGTCAAGCTCCGTCCTCGTCTGACAAATTCTGTTGTTGGTTGAGTTCTCGCTATTTAGCTTCGCTAGCGGCGTAACCGCCTTAACAAGCAAGATAAAACTTTTATCGATGTGGTGGTGGAAACTGTAGTGATTTCATAGAAAAAGCATTGCGTGGCAACAACTCGTGTTTGCCATGGCTGGTCCTATGAAAGTCCTACCTGTAGCCCATTGGCATGTGCCCTCCTCTAAGTTGAGAATAGAGTCCTTTTATCTCTACCCTTTCAATGGGCATCGATTTTGACAAAGCCTTTAGGTGAAAAAGGGGAAAAATGGCACGTGGAGGAGATGGAGAGAGGCGCAGAGAGAGAAAGATGGTTCTATCCTCTCGCTCCTAGTTTTGGGAGGGAGAGAGACTGGGTATATTCCATGAAAATCAATAGGGTGAGAGAACAGAGCCAATAAAGTAAACATGCTCATTTTTTGGTTTCATTTCTATCAAAGGGAATCAATGAAGATGCTTTCATGGGTTTCAAGAGAAAAAGGAGCCATTACAATAAAATACCCTTAGTCTTCTTTTTCTTAACTCATGAAATAAACATGGATATTGAGTTTTTTCAAGAGAATAAGGGAGATTTTGCCATGCCTAAAAGCTGGGGTCGGCACGTGGTGTGTGGAGAGAGAGAGAGAGAGAGAGAGAGAGAGAGAGGGGGGGGGGGGGGGGGGGGGGGGAGTTAGTGGGTGGGAAAAAATTGTTTTACCGTGTTCATTAACGCCTTTCATGGCCTTGAGGTGAAAAAGAGGAGCAAGTGCCACATACGAGAGAGAGAGAGAGAGAGAGAGAGAGAGAGAGAGAGAGAGAGAGAGAGAGAGAGAGAGAGAGAGAGAGAGAGAGAGAGAGAGAGAGAGAGAGAGAGAGAGAGAAGTAAATCACAATGATGCCATGCATCAATATGCCCGTGAAGAAAGCGGGAAAGTTTTCTATGGGAAGGATCAGGTGGAGTCGGGACATAGATTTTTGTGATGTGGTTTTCTCGGTGCTATGTATGGGACAGGTCGGTGTTTGTGTCCTGCTGAGCACAACTGGGTTGATCACGTGGAAGTGCAGGAGAAGAAGGTTGATGCATGGTGCATTAGTGTGGGGGGACACAAAGTGTGGGTCATAGCCCACCGTGTGTGTGTGGCTGAGGTAGGGGAAAGGAAGTAGGGGATGGGTATGTAGTGCTACAGTCGAGAAACTCAAAGAATGATGGGAGCTTTGTGGGAGGGCCTTGCGGTGTAGAGCAGGGCATGCAATTCTACAGACCAAGATAGCCATCCGTTGCATGCATCATTTTGTAGGGCAACGATTTGGACCTACGTCGTGCTGCAGACCAAGCACAGAGTAGGGCAGCGGGGAGGGTTGCAAAGGCACAGAGTAGGGTGGCGGGGAAATTTGGGAAGGGTCAAGCATGATGGTGGGGTCTTCCTCTTTTCCCTTCAAATTGTGGATTCCTTTAAAATCTTCGTTGCTAATTAATGCGGTTACCAAGTCGACCGAGTATGTCTCTCAGTAGGGGAGTAGTAGATGAGAGTATGTTTTTTAAAAAAAAATCCTCGAAAGGATCTATGCTCTATCTCTATCTCTCTCTCATCCCCATCTACTACTACTGGCATACTAAAATTTTAAATCCCTAAATCCCCTAGATAACCTCCTAGATTCTGTCGCCTTCCCCCCCAACACCTGAACCCTCCCCCCTATCACCATGTGCCGCCTCTATCCCCTGCTCCTACATTCCACCTCCTCATCTCCTGGCTACAACCGAGTCCCTCGGTAGTTTGCATGCTTACCAAACATATACCATATATATATATATATATATATATATATATATATATATATATATATATATATATATATATATATATATATATATATATATATATATATATATATATATATATATATATATATATATATATATATAGCGAGAGAGAGAGAGAGAGAGAGTTCTATTATCGTCCTCGGAGGTCAAATATGACCTATGGGACCAAATGAACATGTCACGTGGTGTGAGTGGAGGTCATAAGTGACTCTCGATGCTCAAAAATGGCTGAAATGAGTGTCACAATAGAGAGTCCACATCGTGGTTGGGGAGAGCTCATGGGGGCTGAATCTATGGGGAAAAGAGGAACTAATGTGGTCAAAAGCTGAGCACTCAAGTAGTGTGTGGTACTCACTCTCTTGCACTTGACGAGGGCATAAGGTGAAAAGTCAATGAGACTCCTCGCCAGTGCCCCAATGTCCTCTCTTGCAGCGTAGAGAATGGGAGCTAAGACGAATGGAGGCAATGGTGCGGATTGCACTCAATGGGATTGACTCAAGGATGTAGGGATGGGTTCGGTTACCGCATTCAGAGAAGAAGAGAGATTTGTAGTTTGGGGCAATGTATGCGGTGTAATGGTTGAAGCGAGAACCTCCGGAGATCTCCCAAGCTGTGATACATTGGTGTTGTAAGAAGGCCTCATTAACTTGGGAGTCGATCGACGCATCCTTGACCAAGTGACATGCATCCCATCTTCCAAACCATTTCTTGATGTCAAGCATCCACCCCAAACTTAGTATTTTGCTCTTGCATGGTTTTTGGACCTTTTGACTTGATTCATACGCGATTCTAGGAAGTCGATACAAAAGGCTACGTTGTGTCTTAAGCATGTACTCCACAACCCTTTGCATGCCCAAGACCTCAATGGGAAGCGATCCAGACTCACAAAGTAAGAGCATGTAGGGTGTTTGTGTCTTGACTTGGAGAAAGTTGGTGAGAAAACACTTTTGGACATTCTCAAACTCTTTCCAAGTAGACTTCCCGATGAAACCACCCCACACCTCCACTCCATAAAGAAGCATCGGTGTCACCAATGTGTCAAAGAGGTACTTTTTGAGAGCCCAACACTTGATCTCTCCAGCATTTCACATGTTCTCAAATGCATAATAAGCCCTCTTTCTGGCTTCCAAGTGACGCATTGCGCAATCCTTCCATCTATGATTGGATGGAAACTCGAGGCCAAGGTACTTGAAGCTATCTACCACTTCAAGTTGCTCATTGTTGTATACAATTCATGGATTTTTGTCATTGAGGGTCTTTACAGGCATAACCTTGGTTTTGGATCCATTCACGATCAGCTCGATATGTAGGCAAAAGCATTCCAAGACACTCATAAGCTTTTGTGCATATTCTAAGGTATGTGCCAAGAGCACTACATTATCAGCATAAAGCAAAAGCATGATCACTGCATTTTCGATCTTAACCTCTTCTATGCCTTCTTGTTGCATAAAATCAAGAACCATGCAGTCCAATTGATCAATGAGTAGCCCAAAGAGGGTTTGGGAAAGTGGGCATCCTTGTTTGACACCAATGGTGCTTCCAAAGAATTCTGAAATTTTTATCTCCCATACGTAGTCGGCATATCACTTTTTGGTAGATGCGAAAGACTGCATGCATAAATTCTCTCGGCACTTGAAGGCTTTGCATACATCTCCAACGATTTCCTCGCGGTACCATGTCAAAAGCTTTCTTGAAATCCACAAAGCAACAATATAACTTTTTTCCTTTCAATCGAGACGCTTCCATAAGAACCCGAAGAGTGACAAGGTGATCAATAGTTCTATGAGGGCTTTCAAAAACCTCCTTGGCCTAGCACACGTTTCCCGTTCCTTTTAGCCCATTCACTTATCTTCATCTCCAGGATACATCCAAATAACTTTGCCACCAAAGAACCAACCATTATAGTGCGATAGTTGTTCACATTGTTTACATCTCCTCCTTTGTGCAAAGGTTTGATCCAATTTTCACTCCAATCATGAGGCATGCCATGCTAAAGTGCAAGGTTAAACATATCGCATATCCAATATTGTGTTTTCTTGCTTGTCCATTTCATCATTGCAGCCTTGACACCTTGAAGGTCCCCTTCCTTGCAGGTAGCAAGTTTCTCAAACGTGCAACATACATCTTCAATGGTAAAGAAGGGAGGCATAAACGGAAGGGAGATACAACACTCCATCTTATCAACATTGGGTTGCTCATAGAGGTTCTTGCAATGCATATACATATCCTCAAGAGTCAAGTCACTAAAGCTCTCAACACGCTTGCCTTTTAGATTTTGCCAAAACTTGCCACATGCATGTGCTTTCTCTTGCGCTAAAAGAAGTTGTTTTTTTACTTCCCACCTTCTCCTCTTTTTTTGAACAAGTTCTTTGTATGTGTATGAATGTTCCAAGTAATTTTCCTTGTCTTTGCTTGCATCCAACCTTAGCAAGTGTTTTCGGGCTTGACTACATTCCATGTCGAACCATTTCTTCTTGGTGCTACTCTTCTTAGATCTTTTGCAAGACATTTGTTTCACCGAAAAGAATTCCCTTGCACAATAGCAATGTGAAGTCTCCTTCTTAAGCCTAAGAGAAGTGGAGAAGCCTACACCAAGAACACTTGACCATGGAATGCAAATTCAAGCAAGTGCCAAGCGTACAAGCATGCTCATCTCCTTCACCACCTCCATTACTATGCTATGCTATGCTTTATGAGTGAACTATTGTGAGAAGAATACTTCTTCTTCTTCTCCTCTTTCCTCACTCCCCCTAGCTCTCTCCACCTTTGTAGGTGTTTGTCTTGGGATTGAGGCCCTACCAAGTGTAATTTTAGTGCATGAAGCTATTTAGCTTCCTGGCATCAATTGGGCTTTGAAGAGCACAAAGATTGTATTGTAAACAAGTATCTCTCAATGGTAGAAGTTATAATACAAAGTCCTTTTGGAGGGGGGATTGGCTCCCAGTAAATCTGGTCCTCATTTGTTATCAATTTTAATCTCTCTCTCTTTTTCAAGTTATTTTGCATGACAAGATAACATGTTATGTTGTTTCTTGTTATAAATTCCAATCATCACTTTCTTTTTGCTCCTATAAGGAACCTCCTTAATGAAACACTCTCTCTTGTTCATATGATTTCGCTACGAGTAATGAGACTAGCTTAATTTCTATCACAACGCCCGTGTGACTTGAAATTTGGCATTGTGTCCACATTGACTGCTCTTAGTCGAATATTTATCATCACTATCTCTGTCAAGCTTTCCTTTGCCTTTGTCCTCTCGTGAGCTCTTAGATTTAGCCGTGGCTTTACATTCTTGAGCCTAAAAAAGCATCTTCTCGCATTTACAACAATGACTCTCGGACCTCGTGGGTAGTCAATTGGGCACTGGCCAATGCCCTTCCATAGCTGAGAGATGATCTCTTTTGCGGACTTCTTCAAACACTATCTTTGTTATCCTCGTCGAGCTTGCCTTTGACTTCATCGTTTATTGACTTCCACCTTTGCAAGAAAAGAGTTAAGATCTTTGCAATTCAGCTTTGCCTTTGTGATTTGAAAGTGTAATGGCTTGACCAACTTCTCGTATGCAGCTCCAAAAAAATTAACAAAGGACCTGTCGCCACTGCTTCAAGTCCCTTAGCATAAAACTTCCCTCATGGCTGATCGTCTAACATGCATACAAAAAAAGGTTGTTTAGGCTCTAAACTCCAAGTGTAGCGTTTCATATTGCATGCAGGTGGCTAAGCTACTCTTGTGCATTATATCAAAATGCTTTAAAAACACTGGCATGGTGTCCCCCTGTTGAGGTAGCATTTTGAATGCTCAAGGCTTCTCTTGTCAACATCGTTTCAACATGCTATGAAAGTCATGGTTAGGGTGATCGTCATTCAAGCCATTTTCCATCAACCTTTAAGAACACTACTCTAAGGTACTACCTCTTTGTTGCTAGTGCCAAAAGATCAGGCATTTCAAAATCCTGAAGACAAAATCCATTATCACGGATCTAGTTTCCAACTGTGTTTTAAAATGCTAAGAAAAGAGATGCTAAATGGGGATATCTTTGTCCACACAACTCTTCAAAACACAGACTCTAAGAGCTGCATGCCAATTTCTACACCACCTGCAACGTCTCATTTCCTCTTCTCTATTGTTGTGCTCTTCTCCACAATCAAAGAGACGTGGGCTTGGATATCATGTCAAAGTCGACGATGCGAAAGCATAGAGCCAAAAGAGAATGAGAGAGAGAGAGAGAGAGAGAGAGAGAGAGAGAGAGAGAGAGAGAGAGAGAGAGAGAGAGAGAGAGAGAGAGAGGGTGAACCAACTGGGCAATGAATCTATGTGATGATACAATGGGGGTCAGTGCTCTCCCAAGCTAGTATATAAGAAGCACTGACCCCCATAGATACTAGCTCGGACATAGATTGGAGAGCAATGGGAGAGTCCGAGCAAACCAAAATCCTAGTGAATATTTATATGACATGGCTCATGTTGCAACTTCTCTACTCAACATTACTAGGGCCCCATCCTCCACATCAAGGATGAATTAGAAAGGGACTCTCTCTCTCTCTCTCGCCATAGTGTATGCAAAATTGCCTTCAAAGCCTAATAGAGTAGTGATCTATGTGTGCCAATTCTTGTCTTCACATGCTTATTTGAGAGACGTGACTCGTGAGTCTTTGACTCCAAGAGTTGTAGGGAAAAGGTATGCCACATGCTCTCTGTCTCTTCTCTTGCATGCCCTCTCTCTTTCTTTTTTCAAAACCCACAATAGTATAATAATTTCAAAACATTCATATCAAAATGTGGAAAAAATACCATCAAGATCCATAGACCAAACAACGGGCCCATCACAAAACAACCAACAGATTCCAACCATCATAACATTCGCTGAAAAATAGGGAAGCCACCCCTAGAAAATTTGAAGAACCACACACCCAAAGATCACCAAACATTGTCTGAACAGGGAGCCACCCTTGAAGAAACCAACCTAACCTAAACTAGGCGAGCTTTTGCCCCTAGATGCACAAGAGCAAGCCATCTCTAGGTCTATCTTTCAAAAAATGGAGAAGGCTTGAGAGGGAGGGAGCCGGAAGTAGCATTGCCAACTAGATCCTCCAAATCTGGAGCAAATCCCTAATGCAAGGATGCATCCAGACGTCTGCTCTTGACACCACCAAAGACGAAGTTTAAGGCACCTCCATGCTTCCTTGCAACAATGTCCATTGGGCCCCCCACCCATGAGATAAGACTCTTCACTTTTGCACTTGGTACAAAGAGAGAGAGAGAGAGAGAGAGAGAGAGAGAGAGAGAGAGAGAGAGAGAGAGAGAGAGAGAAAGTAAAAAGAAAACTATAATCGCTATTGTATCTACTAGAAAAAGAGAGTAGGTGTGCAAAACTTTTTTTGACATGCTTTATTAACAGGAATCTACGAAGATGGTTAGAGGGTCTTTGAGGAAGGAAAAGGGCACAAATGACACGTGTAGGGGAAAAAAAGATAAGGAGACTCCGTTCATGAGCTTGCCATGAGAGAGGAAGGAATATGACGTGTGCGAGTTGGGGTCTGATAGGCAGCATAGGATGTGGCAGATGCTATGCAAAGTCTCTCTCTCTCTCTCTCTCTCTCTCTCTCTCTCTCTCTCTCTCTCTCTCTCTCTCTTTGTATCTTTTTAGCATGATAAAACTTTTATCGATGTGGTGGTGGAAACTGTAGTGATTTCATAGAAAAAGCATTGCGTGGCAACAACTCGTGTTTGCCATGGCTGGTCCTATGAAAGTCCTACTTGTAGCCCATTGGCATGTGCCCTCCTCTAAGTTGAGAATAGAGTCCTTTTATCTCTACCCTTTCAATGGGCATCGATTTTGACAAAACCTTTAGGTGAAAAAGGGGAAAAATGGCACGTGGAGGAGATGGAGAGAGGCGTAGAGAGAGAAAGATGGTTCTATCCTCTCCCTCCTAGTTTTGGGAGGGAGAGAGACTGGGTATATTCCATGAAAATCAATAGGGTGAGAGAACAGAGCCAATAAAGTAAACATGCTCATTTTTTGGTTTCATTTCTATCAAAGGGAATCAATGAAGATGCTTTCATGGGTTTCAAGAGAAAAAGGAGCCATTACAATAAAATACCCTTAGTCTTCTTTTTCTTAACTCATGAAATAAACATGGATATTGAGTTTTTTCAAGAGAATAAGGGAGATCTTGCCATGCCTAAAAGCTGGGGTCGGCACGTGGTGTGTGGAGAGAGAGAGAGAGAGAGAGAGAGAGAGAGAGAGAGAGAGAGAGAGAGAGAGAGAGAGAGAGAGAGAGGGGGGGGGGGGGGGGGGGGCGGGGGGAGTTAGTGGGTGGGAAAAAATTGTTTTACCGTGTTCATTAATGCCTTTCATGGCCTTGAGGTGAAAAAGAGGAGCAAGTGCCACATACGAGAGAGAGAGAGAGAGAGAGAGAGAGAGAGAGAGAGAGAGAGAGAGAGAGAGAGAGAGAGAGAGAGAGAGAGAGAGAGAGAGAGAGAGAGAGAGAGAGAGAGAGAGAGAGAGAGAAGTAAATAACAATGATGCCATGCATCAATATGCCTGTGAAGAAAGTGGGAAAGTTTTCTATGGGAAGGATCAGGTGGAGTCGGGACATAGATTTTTGTGATGTGGTTTGCTCGGTGCTATGTATGGGACGGGTCGGTGTTTGTGTCCTGCTGAGCACAACTGGGTTGATCACGTGGAAGTGCAGGAGAAGAAGGTTGATGCATGGTGCATTAGTGTGGGGGGACACAAAGTGTGGGTCATAGCCCACCGTGTGTGTGTGTGGCTGAGGTAGGGGAAAGGAAGTAGGGGATGGGTATGTAGTGCTACAGTCGAGAAACTCAAAGAATGATGGGAGCTTTGTGGGAGGGCCTTGCGGTGTAGAGCAGGGCATGCAATTCTACAGACCAAGATAGCCATCCGTTGCATGCATCATTTTGTAGGGCAACGATTTGGACCTACGTCGTGCTGCAGACCAAGCACAGAGTAGGGCAGCGGGGAGGGTTGCAAAGGCACAGAGTAGGGTGGCGGGGAAATTTGGGAAGGGTCAAGCATGATGGTGGGGTCTTCCTCTTTTCCCTTCAAATTGTGGATTCCTTTAAAATCTTCGTTGCTAATTAATGCGGTTACCAAGTCGACCGAGTATGTCTCTCAGTAGGGGAGTAGTAGATGAGAGTATGTTTTTTTAAAAAAAATCCCCGAAAGGATCTATGCTGATTTAGATCCTTTGGGGGACTTTTTTTCAAAAAACATACTCTCTATATCTCTATCTCTCTCTCATCCCCATCTACTACTACTGGCATACTAAAATTTTAAATCCCTAAATCCCCTAGATAACCTCCTAGATTCTGTCGCCTTCCCCCCCAACACCTGAACCCTCCCCCCTATCACCATGTGCCACCTCTATCCCCTGCTCCTACATTCCACCTCCTCATCTCATGGCTACAACCGAGTCCCTCGGTAGTTTGCATGCTTACCAAACATATACCATATATATATATATATATATATATATATATATAGAGAGAGAGAGAGAGAGAGAGAGAGAGAGAGAGAGAGAGAGAGAGAGAGAGAGAGAGAGAGAGAGAGAGAGAGAGAGAGAGTTCTATTATCGTCCTCGGAGGTCAAATATGACCTATGGGACCAAATGAACATGTCACGTGGTGTGAGTGGAGGTCATAAGTGACTCTCGATGCTCAAAAATGGCTGAAATGAGTGTCACAATAGAGAGTCCACATCGTGGTTGGGGAGAGCTCATGGGGGCTGAATCTATGGGGAAAAGAGGAACTAATGTGGTCAAAAGCTGAGCACTCAAGTAGTGTGTGGTACTCACTCTCTTGCACTTGACGAGGGCATAAGGTGCAAAGTCAATGAGACTCCTCGCCAGTGCCCCAATGTCCTCTCTTGCAGCGTAGAGAATGGGAGCTAAGACGAATGGAGGCAATGGTGCGGATTGCACTCAATGGGATTGACTCAAGGATGTAGGGATGGGTTCGGTTACCGCGTTCAGAGAAGAAGAGAGATTTGTAGTTTGGGGCAATGTATGCGCTGTAATGGTTGAAGCGAGAACCTCCGGAGATCTCCCAAGCTGTGATACATTGGTGTTGTAAGAAGGCCTCATTAACTTGGGAGTCGATCGACGCATCCTTGACCAAGTGACATGCATCCCATCTTCCAAACCATTTCTTGATGTAAAGCATCCACCCCGAACTTAGTATTTTGCTCTTGCATGTCTTTTGGACCTTTTGACTTGATTCATACGCGATTCTAGGAAGTCGATACAAAAGGCTACGTTGTGTCTTAAGCATGTACTCCACAACCCTTTGCATGCCCAAGACCTCAATGGGAAGCGATCCAAACTCACGAAGTAAGAGCATGTAGGGTGTTTGTGTCTTGACTTGGAGAAAGTTGGTGAGAAAACACGTTTGGACATTCTCAAACTCTTTCCAAGTAGACTTCCCGATGAAACCACCCCACACCTCCACTCCATAAAGAAGCATCGGTGTCACCAATGTGTCAAAGAGGTACTTTTTGAGATCCCAACACTTGATCTCTCCAGCATTTCACATGTTCTCAAATACATAATAAGCCCTCTTTCTGGCTTCCAAGTGACGCATTGCGCAATCCTTCCATCTATGATTGGATGGAACCTCAAGGCCAAGGTACTTGAAGCTATCTACCACTTCAAGTTGCTCATTGTTGTATACAATTCATGGATTTTCGTCATTGAGGGTCTTTACAAGCATAACCTTGGTTTTGGATCCATTCACGATCAGCTCGCTATGTAGGCAAAAGCATTCCAAGACACTCATAAGCTTTTGTGCATATTCTAAGGTATGTGCCAAGAGCACTACATTATCAGCATAAAGCAAAAGCATGATCACTGCATTTCCGATCTTAACCTCTTCTATGCCTTCTTGTTGCATAAAATCAAGAACCATGCAGTCCAATTCATCAATGAGTAGCCCAAAGAGGGTTGGGGAAAGTGGGCATCCTTGTTTGACACCAATGGTGCTTGCAAAGAATTCTGAAATTCCATCTCCAATACGTAGTCGGCATATCACTTTTTGGTAGATGCGAAAGACTGCATGCATAAATTCTCTCGGCACTTGAAGGCTTTGCATACATCTCCAACGATTTCCTCGCGGTACCATGTCAAAAGCTTTCTTGAAATCCACAAAGCAACAATACAACTTTTTTCCTTTCAATCGAGACGCTTCCATAAGAACCCGAAGAGTGACAAGGTGATCAATAGTTCTATGAGGGCTTTCAAAAACCTCCTTGGCCTAGCACACGTTTCCCGTTCCTTTTAGCCCATTCACTTATCTTCATCTCCAGGATACATCCAAATAACTTTGCCACCAAAGAACCAACCATTATAGTGCGATAGTTGTTCACATTGTTTACATCTCCTCCTTTGTGCAAAGGTTTGATCCAATTTTCACTCCAATCATGAGGCATGCCATGCTAAAGTGCAAGGTTAAACATATCGCATATCCAATATTGTGTTTTCTTGCTTGTCCATTTCATCATTGCAGCCTTGACACCTTGAAGGTCCCCTTCCTTGCAGGTAGCAAGTTTCTCAAACGTGCAACATACATCTTCAATGGTAAAGAAGGGAGGCATAAACGGAAGGGAGATACAACACTCCATCTTATCAACATTGGGTTGCTCATAGAGGTTCTTGCAATGCATATACATATCCTCAAGAGTCAAGTCACTAAAGCTCTCAACACGCTTGCCTTTTAGATTTTGCCAAAACTTGCCACATGCATGTGCTTTCTCTTGCGCTAAAAGAAGTTGTTTTTTTACTTCCCACCTTCTCCTCTTTTTTTGAACAAGTGCTTTGTATGTGTATGAATGTTCCAAGTAATTTTCCTTGTCTTTGCTTGCATCCAACCTTAGCAAGTGTTTTCGGGCTTGACTACATTCCATGTCGAGCCATTTCTTCTTGGTGCTACTCTTCTTAGATCTTTTGCAAGACATTTGTTTCACCGAAAAGAATTCCCTTGCACAATAGCAAATTACTTCTTTGAAAAATTTCCACTTGCATTCTAATGTTGGGCTCTCTTGATGCTCTGTCATGCTTAACATTTGGTCCACCATATCACCATATATAGGTGCTCGTTTGAAGTCTAGACGTAGGTACAAATGATTCACATCATGATTGGAGGCTACATGCTCGGGTCTTTTACCACACTTGAGGTCAATACATAGCATCCTATGATGCGATTCCGGATTCCATTCACCAAGTGTAAAGCTTTGTATGCATTCTAGAGTGGCTTCTGAAAACAACATATAGTCGTTCATACTATCACCATTGTGCTTTCTATATGTAAAGTCATTGGTGCCTTGCCATAAAGATACACCATTTGCAATGAGCATTCCGGTACTATTGCACATATATAGGAGTGACTTTCCATAGTGATCCAATTCTTTTGCATCATTAGAACTTCGATTATACATGTATGAGTCATCCATTCTTCTTGAAACATGCGGCATGTCGACTTGTTCTGTGTCGTGTTGTAACGTATTCGTGCAAGCATTCACGTCTCCAAAGACAATGACTTCACCTTGGTCCTTGTAATGAGAAATGTCTTCCTCTAGTTCAACAAAAGTCTGATCTCTATCCATATCCAAGCGATCATAAAAGTTGGAGTCATACAACCACAAACATGACTTGACCATTGGGTGGGCTGATTTTCAGCCATAAGTAGCATTTATACTTATCTTCTTTGACAATGGAAATATCTTTCAAACCCTTTTTTATCATACATGCTACGCCTCCTTGGCCTCTACGTTACTTTGCATTTTTGGTCTACATCAAAGAATGCACATCATATTTGTCAAATCCAAGAATTTGTTGCGCATCATGCTCCCATGTTTCAACAAGAAGTATCACATTGGAGTCATTGGTAAGCTCATCAATGCCAATTCCCGCATTCCATGGATAGCCATTACAATTCCAAAAGCTTATTCGCAAGCATGAGTTGGTCTCATAGATCATATGTCCCTATTTGTTGGGTGAACTTGCATCCTCCTCAAGTGACTTTTCTTCTTGAGATGACACCTTGACCTTCTTGGTTCTTTCCTTATGTGCTTTGCGACGTACATTTTGTTGCATAGGAGTGCAATCCTCGTATACATTACAATCTATTCCTTTGAGATAGATCCAATTATTGTCAAGGATGATCTTTCTCTTTACCTCATCAGCCATGGTACATACAATAGGTCTTTCTCCCGAGCGAGGGACTCCTTGTTTTCCAACTCAATGTGAACCATAAGCCATGATTCCAGACATGCCAAAGTGTGTAGCAAAAAACTCTTCAATAGCAACCGCAAGAGATTGGGGTGTTTCCATGATTTCCTCCTTGCAGGTTTTTAATTATGCGATGACGCATTTTGTTAAATGTTAATTATTGTTGTTATTATCACTATTTTTTTCATGTTAATAACATATCTAATGTCATGACCTACGAAAACTGGTAGAAAATGTAGAACCGGTGGGACAACCAACAATCCCGACAGGCCCGGTAGGTTTAATATGAAACCCGGCGGGCCCGGCGGGACAAGCAAGAATTTAGCCGGGCGTGTCGTGTACCCCCTCCATATTTGGCGGCTCTATATAACCCTTTTATAGACATCACATCACATCACCTCTTCCTCTAAATTTGGTCATTCTTTAAAATTTAGAAGAAAAACTAAAGGTAAAAAAATGAATAGTTTTTTTAAAAAAATAAAACTTAATGTAACTCTGATCTTGGATCATTAGTTCTTTTTTGGACTGAACTGATTCTTGAAAGGAGGTAGAAAGGTGAATCTTTGGGTCGGTATCTCTACATTTGGGATGGATTAATCTCATGTTTGGTTCACCGTTATATTTGCTAAATTGATTGCTATATTGATTAGAACTTCTATCATGGGTCATTAGTTCTTTTTTGGACTAAAGTGATTCTTGAAAAGAGATAGAAAGGTGAATCTTTGGATCGATATCTCTACTTTTGGGATGGACTGATCACATGTTTGATTCACAGCTGTATTTGCTTGCTATTCCGATTAGAGCTCCAATCATGGGTCATTAGTTCTTTTTTGGACTGGACTGATTCATGAAAGGAGGCAGAAAGGTGAATCTTTGGGTCGATATCTCTACTTTTGGGATGGACTGATCACATGTTTGATTCACCACTGTATTTGCTTGCTATTCTGATTAGAGCTCCAATCATGGGTCATTAGTTCTTTGGACTGTACTGATTCATGAAAGGAGTTAGGAAGGTAAATCTTTGGGTCGATATCTCTACTTTTGGGATGGACTGATCACATGTTTGATTCACCGTTGTGTTTGCTTGCTATTTCGATTAGAGCTCCAATCATGGGTCATTATTGTTCTTTTTTGGACTGGGCTGATTCATGAAAGGAGGTAGGAAGGTGAATCTTTGGGTCGATATCTCTATTTTTGGGATGGACTGATCACATATTTGATTCACCGTTGTATTTTCTTGTTCATGTTTGAGTAGATTGAGGTTTGTTCCCTTCAAGCTTCACTGCTACGCTTGTGTGTGATATTGATTATAACACTAATGTTTGGTTTGAATAATACTTGAAAGAAGAGATAGCATACTGAGCTATGTTTATTGGTATTGCAGGTATCCAATAAGTATGTCTTCCACCGGGAATGTGAGCGGTGATGTTGGTGTCTCTTCTTTCAAACAAATCCTCCTGTCATTCTAGCAGCAACACACCTAGTCGCAATTGCAACCATGTGCCGAAGCATGAATGACTGGGAGCAATATAAAACATAATCATCGTACGCTTTTGCAATGACACACCTAGCCGCCGCAATTGCAACCATGTGCCAGTGCATCCACGTACGATGATTTGATAAAAGAAATTTTAAACCTTTAAGTTTTAACGAAAAAAACTCAAAAAAACATCAATAAAATAAGGAAGGGTTTAAAAAATTCCTGCTACACTACTTTGAGAATGTGGAAAGCTGCCAGAAAGTTTGGTAAAGATTTTTCAATGTACTTCTTTTGTGAAAAGACAAGCACCGGCGTCACCTTTATATAGCCACGGCGGGCCCGGCGGGCAAATAGCTTTACCCGGCGTGACCGTCGGGAAGATTCACTAGCCCGGCGGACCCGGCGAACCAACTAATTAGCCCGGCGGGCTACGAGCCGGTCTCCAGGTCTCCTTGAAGGTCAAAAAAGATGAATGTCAATTAACAAAATATTTGTTATTTTGCATTTCTATTGTTATTAACCTGAAATTATAGTGTGATCACGTCATTTTGAAATCCCTGCCTCCTTGATTCCACAAATGATGATGTTCTTTGAGCGTTTTTGCCGTTGTTGCAATTCTTGAGTGTCCACATTCTCTACATTCTTTGCTTGGACAACGGCTTGCGTGATAGAAGATGTAGAAACCACATTATCCTTACATATATCAGCCCGTGATTTGGATGCATTTCTCATCTCATATACGTCATGTCGTATTGTATCTATCGTTTCCTCTTTTAATACATGATCACTCTCAACTTTGCTCAAGCGCTCTTTCAATACATTCATGTCCACAAGAGAGCGCTTACATTCTTGAACTTCATTCTCAAGATCCATCAAGCGTTTTATTTGCATTTCAAGAACCTTTTTGAGGTGCTCATTCTCCACAACAAGAACTCTTAAAAGTACCATTCTCCATTGCAAGTGCGTGCAACTCTTCACCTTGCTTGTTGACGGTTTCTTGTAATGAGATCAAGTAAGCCATGATCATTGCTTCCGTTGTTGTAGACAATGTGGTTGGATTAGAATCCAAATTTCTTGGAGATTTTGCATCATTCTCCATGGCGAGTGTGGATTTTCCACCCTTGCGAGTTTTGTCCGACATTGCCTTCAAGTCGGCAACAAAAACGAAAAGTTTTGACATTTTTTTCAGTTCTGAGATGCTATTACAGCAAAGCCTTCCATTGCTCAAAATTTTTGTGTCTTTACATCAATGCGTAGAGGGCTTTGTGCTCTTCGATTGAGGCTATAGATAACCTAAATCAGAGTTCAAATGAAGAAGTTATAGATCATCTCACCAGCTCCTTCCTGCAGCCTTTTCCGCTCGTCCCAGACCTGCAACACATAGAGAGAGAGAGAGAGAGAGAGAGAGAGAGAGAGAGAGAGAGAGAGAGAGAGAGAGAGAGAGAGAGAGACTTGCATTCGCACCCTACTGGTTTGTGTGTGAGAGAGAATATAAGAGAGAGAGGGAGGTTGACTACACTGCCCAAGTCAACTATCGTGCAAAGGAGATGCCATCAGAAAAGCACCTTTTTTAGTATTGACCACACAAACTCTCTCTTAGTACATACTTGCACTACTGGCAAGTATGTACTAAGAGAGAATAAGACTTAAGAATAAGACTCAAGCTTAACCACTAGGCTACATGCCTACGGTGCCCTTTGAGGTGCCCTTAACCATTCAAAAAAACAATATCCCCCCCCCCCCCCCCCCCCCCCTCCCCCCCCCCTCCTTTCCCTTTCTTCTCCCCCTAAACTAATTAATGGGTTTCCTTAAAAACAACGTTTGGGGGACCTACTTGCAATATAACCTTAGGGGAGTAGCAGATAAGAGAAATTTTTTTGGCTTTTTAAAAGAAACCCTTAGTGTTGTGTTGGGTTAGGAAGACTCCTTTCATTTCACATCGTGACATTACCTTTGAGGTGCCCTTAACCATTTAAAAGAAACAATACCCCCCCCCCCTTTCCTTTTCCTCACCCTTCCCTTTCCCTTTCTTCCCCCCTAAACTAATTAATGGGTTTCCTTAAAACAACGTTTTGGGGACCTACTTGCAATATAACCTTAGGGGAGTAGTAGATAAAAGAAAGTTTTTTTGGCTTTCTATAAGAAACCCTTAGTGTTGTGTTGGGTTACGGAGACTCCTTTCATTTCACATCGTCACATGATGGAGACTTAACTTTCATTTCACATCCTGAGATGTCTTTACTTTTCTTGGATTCTATTGTTTTAGAATGCTAAAGTGAAGCTTCACCTTGCATAAATTTTAGTAAATTTTACACACACACACATGTTTTTTTTGCATTCTATTTTTTCATAATGCTAAAGTGAAGCTTCACTTTGCATAATTCTAATAAATTCTATACACACACAAATATATTAATTAGTTCTTTTTATTTCACCTTTCATTTCACAACTTTACATGGCTTTACATTTCTTGCATTTTATAGCTTGATTCCAGTGAGTGTTAACGTTCGAGAAAGTCTCTTTTATTAAGCGGCTGCTGATTAGAGTTTCTTTCTCACAAAGAAGAAAAAAACAAATACTAGCAGAAATTTTGAGATTTACAAAACTTTTGGACGACTTTCTCACATATTTCAACCGGTTTTTCTTCCGTTTACCATGGTTTGCAGTTAGCTAGTCTCGATTTTCAATCGGCTCAAGACTAAGCTGAGGAAATCCTTTCCCAAACACTGATACCGGCTTAATTCAACCTAACAGTTTTATCACTTTCGTATTGTTTTTGAAAGCCATTGTGACCCTTTCACTTGTTTTTTTTTTGAACACACACTCTCTCTCTCTTATCTACTACTCCCCTAAGGTGGGCAAATATTTTTGGGAGGGTTTATTAGTGGACACCGTTGGAGAACGGAAGCAAAAGTGAAATGAGGGCGATTAGGTGAGGAGGACATGTGGGCGAGTATGTGGTGGATGTGTGGGGAAGGTGGAAGCACTAACATGATCAAACAAAAAATGTAGAAGGCGCCAACCTGATGGGTGTCGCCTGAAGACATGCAGCAATTGCGTGCGTGCTTGTGAGTGTTTGGAAAGTTTTTTTTATAACTAAGGGTTCACGTTGTATACATCAAAGAGCTTAGGGCAGTTTGGTTAACAATGTAAACTCAATGCAACAAATGACGCTGTAAGATCGAGTCTGGTTGCTACGTGGAAGTTTTTTTCTTCATTGAGGTCAAACCTCAGACCTGCAAGATCCAATCGCATCAACTCCCCTAAACCACTCCACTAGAAAGCGCCCATTGCCCCAGAGGAAACACATAAGCAAAAAAAAAAACCATTTTCGAATTTCGTCTTGGTCGCATGCTTGATGATACCGTCTTATCGTCCCCCCCCCCGTCCCCCCGTCCCCCCCAAAACCACAATCCTATCGGTCGCCATCTCATGCTCATCGCCTACCATGTTCTCAACCACCTATTTGCCCCAACTTCTCTCCCTTGCATCGTGCAATACTTGGCAAGTCACTTTACTCTCCCATGGCACTTTTCTTTTAAAATAAATTCATGGAGAACATTTGGAAACCAAATTTGGCCCCAATTTATGAAGGTTTTTTTATGAAAGGTGATGTGGGATCCCATCCAACATGGTTGTCTACTTGATGGGCCACTTTACCAAAGTGATGTTAGACACATCAGGCATGTTCTCACTAATTTCATTTTCCCTTTCAATACCCACACCCACAAAATCATGACCAAGTACATGGAAGTTAACATAATCATTTGGAAATACATATAAGATGGTCCCTTCATGTACAATTTTCATCATTGTGTCATCCTTTAAAAGTACCCTTTGATTTCTCCAAGATTCTCGTATCAATGTTTCAAACTCTGGGCTTGTTATAGGTATTGCATCTGTAAGTAGAGGATGAGGTTGATACCCTTGTTCATCGCCACTGTAGCTTTCTTTTGTGTCACTTGGGTTGTCATTTATCATGGAATACTGCAAAAGAAGCTTGGGCCGTCGAACGACACTCCATAATGATCTTTGGAGAGATGTAGTATCCATTTTAGGAAAAGGGAGCACCACATCCTTAAAACATTCCTCCACTAGTATAGATACATTTCCTTGCCCTATCTTTGTACCACCACAAGTGGAATTGGGATCTGTTGTTCTACACACAAAACCAATACCAACAATTTCATTATCAAGAATCAAATTGTACTTTCTCCCCATATTTGAAGTCGATCCTGCAAGTGAAAAAAATACATTGTCAAGTTCATACTTATAGGTACTTCTCTTTGAGAAAAATTTTATAATTTCCATTATAAAAGACATGAGGGTTATGAATGTTAATAGTCCAACGACTTTCAATTTGAGGAGCCCCAATCAAAGTGGATAAATGGTGACCCGCTTACTATATTACAATATAGCTTGGACAAGTGATGGACCTAGTTCTAATGTCATCACTAAACGACTATAGAACTTGCATGTCAATGTCCAAGTAATCCTTAATTATTTCAATGGAAGCAACATTTGAGAAGTGGTGCATATTGGCTCAAGAACCCCCTCCCTATTTAAGTGGCATAGCTTGGACAAGTGGTGGACCTAGTTTAAAGCTCACTGTCCAAGGTGAACTAGTGCATGACCCTGCTTTCTAGTGTCCAAGTAGTCATTGCCCCAAACCATCCATGGTAGGAAACATAGTAGCTCCACCCCATTCAGCTATTGACCTTGAAACAATAAAGATAGCTTCTTTCAATAGAGCTAGCTTGGACAAGTGATGGACCTTAAAACCACCTTGGGCTAAAACCTCCATAACACAATGATTAGTAGGTTGGAAAAGTGGTGGACATCTTCCTAGACCATCCCTAGTAGTAAACATAGTAGCTACACTCCATTCACACATTGACCTTAAACAATAGAGATAGGACTATTCAATAGAACTAGCTTGGACAGGTGGTGTACCTTCAAACCACCTTGGGCTAAAACCTCCATAACACAATGGTTAGTAGGTTGGAAAAGTGGTGGACCTGTACCCCAAATCATCCATGGTAGTAAACATAGTAGCTACACTCCATTCACACATTGACATTCAAACAATAGAGGTAGGACTTTCCAATAGAGCTAGCTTGGACAGGAATGGATAGTAGGTTGAATGAGTGGTGGACCTCTTCCCCAAACCATCCATGGTAGTAGACATTGTGGCTACACTCCATTCAAATTTTAACCTTAAAACAATAGAGATAGGACTATTCAATAGAACTAGCTTGGACAGGTGGTGAACCTTTAAACCACCATGGGCTAAAACCTCCATGTTCGGCAAGTGGTGGACCTCTACCCCAAACCATCCATGGTAGTAAATATAGTAGCTTGGCTCCATTCACACATTGACCTTGAAACAATAGAGATAGCTTATTTCAATAGATAGGTGGGGGACCTTCAATCCACCTCGGGGCTAAACCTCCATAACACAATGTTTAGTAGGTTGGACAAGTGGTGGACCTCTGCTCCAAACCATCCATGGTAGCAATCCAAGAACAAAGTGGTTGGTGGTGGATAGTGGACTAGGGTTACTATGTTCAAGCATAGCTTGGACAAGTGGTGGACCTATCTTTAATGGCCAATGACTAAGGTGAAATATTAATGCAAACGCGAAATGGTTGGCAGGAAGACCAAGTGGTGGAAGTAGATGAGGCCTACTAAGAGTATAGCCTAGACAAGTGGTGGACTAGTTTTAATGGCCAATGCCAATGGTGAACTACAAATACAAGAAGAAGTAGGTTGGTGGACCAAGTGGTGGATAGTGGACCAAAGTGCTATTTTAGAGTAGTATAACTTGGACAAGTGGCGGACCTAGTTTTAATTGCCCATGACTAAGGTGAACTACTAATGCAAAAACAAAGTGGTTGGCGAGCAGAACACGTGGTGAAAGTGGACGAGGACTACTAGAAGTATAGTTTGGAGAAGTGGTGGACCGGATTTTAATGGCCAATGTCAAAGGTGAAATATTAATGCAAGAACAAAATGATTGGACAATTGGCAGTGGAACCCAGTGGGCGGATAGTGCTATGTTAGAGTAGTACAACTTGGACAAGTGGTCGACCTAGTTTTAATGGTCCATGACTAAGATGAACTACTAATGCAAAAACAAAGTGGTTGGTGGGCAAAACAAGTGGTGGCAATGGACAGAGCGTTGCCACAGTATAGCTTGGACAAGTGGTAGACTTAGTTTTAATGGCCAATGCTGAAGGTAAAATACTAATTCAATAACTAACTAGTTAATCAATTGACGGTGGGTCCCACTGGCAGATAGTGGACTAGACCTACTATGTTAGACTACATGTTGAACAAGTGAGTCGTGTAGGTTTTGGGCTAAGATCTTGCTTCCCGATGTGAAGGGCTTGAAAAGAAATAGAAGCAATCATGGAAGAG
Organism: Adiantum capillus-veneris; assembly: GCF_014529385.1. Taxonomy (NCBI): domain Eukaryota; kingdom Viridiplantae; phylum Streptophyta; class Polypodiopsida; order Polypodiales; family Pteridaceae; genus Adiantum; species Adiantum capillus-veneris. The sequence continues at coordinate 20,264,853 of NC_140958.1, forward strand.
TCTAAGACCGGTTTAATAACGTGACTTGTCTTTATTTTGATTACCCTTTTGGCCAAGAAGTTATATGCTATAAGAAGGTCTAACAACAGTTCTACTTCCACCAATTCCCTGACCATTCATCCTTTCATCACATCGTTACTAGATTGGTTTTCAAGTGAAGCCATGTGATAGCTTTTGGGAATATGAACAACTTAATTGTCACTTTTTGTGCTTTAATTCTATGTTGGTGGCCTTTGAAACTGATATGAAACTTATGTCTCTCTAGACTTTTTAGGGTAAGGATGCTTAAGTTGGGTACCTCAAAAGTTTTAACTTGGAAATGGTATTAAGAAACGCCTTTAAAACCAAAACCCCAAGCTTTCATCCTAGCCCTTGGTTGCTATATTTTGAGTTCCCAGCCAAAAGTTATGATAGAACAGGTACCTTGGACGTGAAACAGGATAATAAAACTCAAAACAGGCTATATTTGAAGTTTAGATCCCATATGTGCCATGAGGCACAAACCACGACTTAGGTCATTATCCTTCTAATCTTAAAGGCCACCTTCGCTACTTACGTGGAATTCGCACACAAAAAACACAATCCTAGGGTCGCTTTCATGCACAACACGAATTAGGTATTGTTGCAGAGGTCGTCATCAGAGGAAGAGGTCACTACTGCCATCGCCCAATAGGTCGCCATTGTAGAGCAGGTCACTATTGCAAACCAGGTTGCTATTGCAGGTGGTATCACCATAGCAAAACAGGTCGACACCGCAGAACACTTTGCCATCACCATCTGAGGAAATTAGGTCACTATTGCCATCATTGAGTAGGTCGCCATCGCAGAGCAGTTGCACCATCACATAGTAGGTTGCTATTGCAAATTTGAATCTGGATGGGAAAATTTGAATTTAAGTGGAGACGGTGAAGTTGATATAGGTGGGATTATTTAAATTTGAGAGGCTTGATTTAAATTTAGGAGGGATTATTTAAATTTGGGCGGTTTAATTCAAATTTAGACAAGATTATTTAAATTTAGATAGTTTCATTTAAAACGAGCTAGCTTGGACAAGTGGTGGACCTTAAAACAAAACCCAATGGATAATAGGTTGGGCAGGTGGTGGGCTCTTCCCCAAACCGTGCATGGGGGTAATGTGGTAGTTACACTTCATTCACACACTGACCTTCAAAAAATAGAGATAGCTTCTTTTTCAATGAAGCTAGCTTGGACAAGTGGTGGACCTTCAAACCAACTTGGGCTAAAACCTTTATAACACAAGGGATAGTAGGTTGGACAAGTGGTGGACCTCTTCCTCGGACCATCCACTGTAGTAAACATAGTAGCTACACTCCATTCACACATTGACCTTCAAACAATAGAGATAGGACTATTGAAGAGAGCTAACTTGGACAGGTGGTGGACCTTCAAACAACCTTGGGCTAAAAACTCCATAACACAATGGATAGTAGCTTGGACAAGTGTTGGTGTAGGGAGGCATTGTAGCACAACCTAATTGCAACCCAAAAAATTGTCAAATCGTGGATCGGTAACCCGGCTAGGGCATGGAAGCACGAGCCTAGGATGTATAGACATAGAGGATTCAAGGGATCCTTCTACTCATCATAGAGAGAAGCTATGGAAAGGACTTCCTCTAATCAACAACACATTCCTACTTACTAATCACTTGTACACAATCATGTGGTTGAAATTAACCTCTCACATCAATCACTCTATTCACAACTCTTAATCACACAACTACACAAGCATGCAATTAACATACCTACTCCGCATTAGTGTGTCCATTCCGGCACAACCCCTCAATGCGACTATATATGCACACACACTAACCGCACACCTTGTAGAGAGAGATGAAGAGAAGGAAGGCATAGCCCTCACACACCATGGCCAATGGTGTGGATAGAATAGATTAACTCAAAAAAGGGATTAGAGGTCTACCATCACACTAATACAATCTCACTCCACATAATCAAACAAAGAAGACTAATAAGAAAGAAAGTGTAATTGATTATTAGAAATCAAGAGCTATATGGGCACGGAAAGCCCATGATCCTCACGACCATCCACTCTACAAAGAGAAGAACTCACCCAAGAATGACTTCTCATAATAGGGCTCTTTTATAGCTTTGGGCCTCAAACCCTTCAACTATGTGATAAAGTTGAGCTCTTTAGCCTAAACTTATACAACTTTGGAACTCCTAAATGAGCCCAAGGCCCTATACAATGAAAAGGAAATATTGTGCACTATAGCACATCCACAGCTTGGTGCATAATTGGTGTAGTCTGTGTTAGCCACTGCTAACATTCCCCCCTTCCTAATTTGGCACACGTCCTTGTGTGCTGGTGAAGCAAAACACGGTGACATGGTAGAAACAAGTCCATGGAGGAAATGTTGAGTTGCAAAACATAAGAACAAGTAATGAGCATCAAAGGCCACCAAGAATGAATAAAACATGAGCACAAATGAACAATCATGCAAAGTGATTTTTTTCTTCTAAAAGGTGGGTCAATCATAGTAAAAAACTAGACAACATAAAGCAAAAAACACCTAGACTGTTGTGAAGATTAAACCACTTAAAATTTCAGTTTTATGCATGAAACACAAGCAATCAATTATGACCCTAGGCTAATGCAAGCTCATAAACCCACTAGCCTAAAAACTATGTGACCAATATTAATAAATCATTCAAGTCTATCATGTCTGCGGGCGCAAAAAGCTCATAATCTATTAGTACATTGTCAAAGATTTTTGAAGCTCATGGAAGTTTTGTTTTTGCATTCATTGAAAAAAGTAAAACACATCACAAGGCTACCACCCCAAGGCAAGTCTACATGAGACTCTCGGCTTCTTGAACCCTCAAGAAGGTGTTCCAAAAGCCTACTAGCCTACCAAGGCAACGGCTAACCCCTATCAACCTAGGGCATCGATTTAGGGCCTTGACCAAGCAAGCAAAAGTGATTCCCCTCGCCTGCCAAGTACCAATAAGGCACTAGGCCTCACAAAGACACAGCATAACATAAAGACTTTGATTTTCATGTGTCTAGTAGTATTTTTTGCTACTTTTTCTTGACACTTTTTTGCTTCATTGATTCATTTTTAGTACTTTTTTATTTTCTTCTAATTTGAGATGCTTATGGAAATTGGACTAAAGGACTAAAACCTAATCATAGCCCTAGGTCATGTTAAAAATGAATGGAGTATTAAGACCATCACTAAGAGTCTAAAACTAATGAGAAATGAACCTACGTTAATCTAAGGTCAAGGCCAATTACCTATGATTAGCACACATAAAACCTAATTTTTTGATGAGTTAATTTTCAGAAAGCAAAGTGTTGAAACTTTAGGATGAACATGAAAAAACATAGCTTAGAAGCAAAAATTACTTAAGCCAAGCATAGAGAATGAAGCGATGAACAAAAGAGCAAAATCATGGAAGGATTACACCTATTCATGCTCTTTTGAGCATCCTTCAGCAAGCATCCCCTTTGTAGAGAAGCCTCTTGATCTTTTTATTTGAAAAAGAAGCTTTTTGAAGCTAAGTGTAAACACAAGCTACAAAAGCCATTTTTTGAAATCCAAAAGCACACAAAAAGAATTAATGAAAACCTAAAGCTAGGCTCTTGCATACCCAAGTTTTCCAAAGGGAAAAAACCCAAGGGAAAAAAGTGCCTTTGGTTATGCACATGATGCTCTTTGTAGCAAATCTATGCATACATATCAACAATGAGAAAGGTAAAATGCTTCTACATAAGCAAATTTTACAATTTTTACCATCTCCCATGCATGGTTCAAAAGTTTGATTAATTTCTAGCTCAATGAAATATGGAAAACAAGCCAAGAGCTGAAAATAATGCAACTTATTAATGAAATGAAGTGGCTCTCGATAGCCAAATTTTACAATTAAAAGATCCAAACAAGTTGGCTAAACACTAGCTCAAAATGAAAAAATTTAACTTTTGACCAAGCTATGAGGTAGCATATATACAACTTTTAATCCAGATAATTGGAATGGCTCTAAGTATCCAATTTTGCAATATTGCAATGAGGACCCCTTCTTGGATCAATGAAATCACACACTTGCCACAGTACCTCTTCAAAATGAACTCAATCATTAGTGCTTTTAATCATTTGTCATTCAAAGTAAGCACTAAAAATTTGCTCAATCAATTCCAAGCTCAATTTTTTAGGCACACTGTTGTCCATAAGCTCAATTTTAATGGCTTTTCAATGATTTTTCATTTAAGTTGAGCATTAAAATGTACAAGCAATGTTAAGTTTAAACACAAAGTGTCCCGAATATACATTAACTCCTCATCCAACAATGTGACTACCGTCCACATGCATATCATAAAGAAAAAATTTGCTTTTCGCAGCCAAGCTTTGAATCAAGATAGCTGACACTAACCTAATGCATAAGCGAAAAATTAGGTGCAATGAGATCATTTATGCATGGAAGTGCTCACACAATTCATACCACACATGAAGAAAAATTTGCATTTACAATTCAATTTTGTGCCTCTTATTAGGCAAATGGATCCTCGATCTTGCTCTGCCAATCATGCCTTTCACAAAAGCCCATTTGTTAGTGCTTTTAAAAGAGATTACATTCGATGAAAGCACTAAATTGAAAAAATTTCTTCAACCAAACACTCGAGTCTTTGCCCAATGTAGCTCTCAAATGAAGCTCGTTTAACATATTTGGAATTTTCGAGCTCCGGGAAAAGATCAAGGGTGGGAATACCCTCCCTACCCCTTATTTTTTTTTCATTTAAATGCAAAAGTAAGCTCACTGTTTTCTGCGAGATGTTGGGGCCGACATACCGCTGGACTCGGGAGAGGTGTGGGGCCAGAGCAGCGAGAGAGACAAGTGTGTGTGGATGTGTGTGGTTAGGCCAGGTACCCGGCGACACATCTGCATTAACTCACTCAATGTGTGTGTGTGTGTGTTGACGTGTAGCGCAGCTTGTGCAGGCTCAGTGTGTGCGAGATGAGGTGAGCAACATCAATCACTTGCGGTGCTGCTACAGGTCCCAAGCCCCATATTCCGAGGTGTTTACAGGTTGAGCCAAAAACGAGACCAACAACATGTGTGTGAAGGGTTTATGGCAGGCAGCACCATAATCGACGAGGTGGGCCAGGTCAGCTGTGCGCGAGGGCATCATTTGTGTGTGTGTGTGTGGGTCTCTCTAACAAAAGCGCAGGCAGCTGTAAGCAAGTGGGTGGTTTTTTAATGGGCCATATTTGGTAGGAGAGCAGAAAGCCGAGCTGTATTGGCAGCTCTTGTGTGTGTGTGTGTAAGTCTTTTGAAAACGTCTTTTTTCTTTCTTTTTTAAACTCTCACTTAGTGTATGTTTCCATATGATTTCAACTTCCAAAGCCATTTAACATAGATCATGTCATATTAAGTTTCCAAACAGTTAAATGTTTAGTTTTGCATCGATTTGATCTCAATATTTGGTTGAAAATTATCCAAATTGAAAGCTCAATCCAATAATGGTACAAAAATTGATTCCGAACACAATCAATTACACAAAATCATGCATGTTTTGGTCTCATTTGACATTTTTACATTCCTCTTCAAGTCTCTTTGTAAAGCCTACATACAATTTTGGTCTATCATTGATCAAAGTGGGTGAACCGTTTGCAATTAATGCATTCATACACTATTGAGCTTTGCACACACATGAAACATAGTATACCGATTTTCATATTTGTGTAACCAATTAATTTTTAATCATTCCAACTTGTGAGTTGCTCATATCTTCAAATTGGCATACACCAAAATGGTCTTTCCTATTCCAATCATTTTCAATTGGGTATCAATTGAATCATCCAAAGTCAATCAATCAAATACACACTGATCTTTTAGGTCAAATTAATCATCATAATTGGTAAAAAATATCAATTATTCATTAAGCATCAGATTGCACATGCCATTGAGTAGACACACACCCAAATTTAGGCCAAAAATTTATGAAATTAATCCATCAATTACACATTGAAATTCTCAAATTTCAATCTCAATCAAGCATAAGTGAATGCATGCATGCTTAATTTCTAAAAAATTAACACCATTTTGACACAATCAAGCAATGCACACACTCAAAATTAAGCAAAAAAATTCAAATTTGTTTCAAATGCCAATGCATTTAGGCTTACACCTAATGCTTGCACATACTTTTCATGAACATTTCACAATCAAAAATCATTTTGGTGCCCCAATTGACCATGAATAATTGAAAATCAAGTGGCCTTGGATGGGCACACACACTCAATTTTTGCCCAATTTTTGGCATTTAGGCTTATCCAATGATTGAATTAGCTTAACATACACATCATTTACATGATTTCATACTCATGTATCGTCAATTCCATCAATTTTTATGTATGCACACATTCGAGATTAGGTGCACACACACTTGAAATTTTTGACAGTTTTTTCCTTCTTTGGTGTATGCACACACACAATGATTTTTATGCACACACATGAATTCCTGATGGGAATTAAGCTTTATTTGGATACACACAAGCTCATTATTCACAATTTGACTATCAATTTCATTCCAAGTGTATCAAATTAGGTGCAAAGTGTAGGTCAATTTGTGTTACACACCTAATTTTAGAAAATAATTAGCAAATTGAATCACGTTGATCAATCAAACATTGACATAACAAATGAGTGCACTTACATCGTAACTACACTCCAAGCGATTGCTTTGCTCCACGCGAAAACGCATCATTGCACACACAAGTGTGTGCACCATCAAATTGGCTCCAAAATTGACCATTTGTAAGTCAAAATCAAACACTCAAATCATCAAATTAGGCATCAATTGGTACAATTAACTTCATTAGAGTGATGATCCCACCTCTTGCAAGGGGATTTCACATACTTTACACTTTAAATTTTAGTGGTTAGGCTAGCATGGCTAGTCAAAATTAGTAAAAATTAGCATGAAATTAGTAACATTAGCATGGAAAGAAGCGAATGTAGCAAGGGTTACCATGAAATTAGTGAAATTGGGGGTTTGGGGTATTCATAACTCAACATTAGCATCAATTCCTTGCACAAACATCATCAAATTACACCAAATGCAAGTTACACACACTCAAAAACCGAGAAATTAGTAAGAAATTACTCTATTCTACACATCCTAAACTCACTAGCTTAGCTAATCGATCCCCGACAACGGTGCCAAATGTAGGAAGGCGTTGTAGCACGACCTAATCGCAACCCACAAAATTGTCAAATCGTGGATCGGTAACCCAACCAGGGCATGGAAGCACGAGCATAGAATGTATAGACATAAAGGATTCAAGGGATCCTTCTACTCATCATAGAGAGAAGCCATGGAAAGGGATTCCTCTAATCAACAACACATTCCTACTTACTAATCACTTGCACACAATCATGTGGTTGAAATTAACCTCTCACATCAATCACTCTATTCACAACTCTTAATCACACAACTACACAAGCATGCAATTAACATACCTAATCTGCATTAGTGTATCCATTCCGGCACAACCTCTCAATGTGACTACGTATGCACACACACTAACCGCACAGCTTGTAGAGAGAGATGAAGAGAAGGAAGGCATAGCCCTCACACACCATGGCCAATGGTGTGGATAGAATAGATCAACTCAAAAAAGGGATTAGAGATCTACCATCATACTAATACAATCTCACTCCACATAATCAAACAAAGAAGACTAATAAGAAAGAAAGTGTAATTGATTATAAATCAAGAGCTACATGGGCATGGAAAGCCCATGAGCCTCATGACCATCCACTCTACAAAGAGAATAACTCACCCAAGAATGACTTCTCATTAAGCATAGGGCTCTTTTATAGCTTTGGTCCTCAAACCCTTCAACTATGGGATAAAGTTGAGCTCTTTAGCCTATACTTATACAACTTTGGAACTCCTAAATGCGCCCAAGGCCCTATCCAATGAAAAGGAAATATTGTGCACTATAGCACATCCACAGCTTGGTGCATAATTGGTGTAGCCTGTGTTATCCGCTGCTAACAGTTGGACATCTACCCAAAACCATCCATGCTATCACAGTAGAGATATGACTATTCAATAGAGCTAGCTCAGACAAGTGGTGGACCTTAAAACCACCTTGAGCTAAAATCTCCATAACACAATGGTTAGTAGGTTCGACAACTGGTAGACCTCTTCCTAGACCATCCCTGGTAGTAAATATAGTAGCTACATTCGATTCACACATTGACCTTCAAACAATAGCGATAGGACTATTCAATAGAGCTATCTTGGATAAGTGGTGAACCTTCAAACCACCTTGGGCTAAGACCTCATTAACACAATGGATAGTAGGTTGGACAAGTTTTGGACCTCTACTCAAAACCACCCATGCTATCATAGTAGAGAAAGGAGTATTCAATAGAGCTAGGTTGCACAGGTGGTGGACGTTCAAACCACCTTGGGCTAGAACATCCATAACACAATGGTTAGTAGGTTGGACAAGTGGTGGACCTCTACCCAAAACCATACATGGTAGTAAAAATAGTAGCTACACTTTATTCACACATTGAAGTTCAAAAAATAGACATAGCTTCTTTTAATAGATCTAGCGTGGCCAGATGGTGGATCTTCAAACAACCTTCGGCTAAAACCTCTGTAACACAATGGTAAGTAGGTTGAACAAGTCATGAACCTCTACCCCAAACCATCCATGGTATTAAACATAGTAGCTACACTCCATTCACAAATTGACCTTCAAACAATAGAGATAGATTCTTTCAATAGATCTAGCTTTGATAGGTGGTGGATCTTCAAACCACCTTGGTCTAAAGCCTCGATAACACAATGGATAGTGGGTTGGACCAGTGTTGGACCTCTACCCCAAATGATCCACGCTATTATAGTAGAGATATGACTATTCAATAGAGATAGCTTGGATAGGTGGTGGACCTTCAAACCACCTTTGGCTAAAACCTCCAGAACACAATGGTTAGTAGGTTGGACAAGTGGTAGACCTCTACCCAGACTATCCCTAGTAGTAAACATAGTAGCTACACTCGATTAACACATTGACCTTTAAACAATAGCGAAATGACTATTTGGTGGACCTTCAAACCACTTTGGTCTAAAAATTGCATAACAAAATAGTTACTAGGTTGGACAAGTGGTGGACCTCTGCACGGTGGTGGACCTTCAAACCACCTTGGTTTAAAACTTGCATAACAAAATAGTTAGTAGGTTGGACAAGTGGTGGATCTCTGCACCAAAGCATCCCTGGTAGTAAAAATAGTAGACACTCCATTCACACATTGACCTTCAAACAATAGAGATAGCTGCTTTCAATAGATCTAGCTTGGACATGACCTTCAAACAATAGAGATATCTTCTTTCAATACATCTAGCTTGGACAGGTGGTGGACCTTCAAACCATCTTGGCCTAAAATCTTTACAACATAAGAAATAGTTAAGTGAACAAGTGATTGACCTCTATCCAGAACCATCCATGCTATTAGAGTAGAGATAGGACTATTCAATAGAGATAGGTTGGATAGGTGGTAGACCTTCAAACCACCTTGGGCTAAAACCTCCATAACACAGTGGTTAGTAGGTTGGACAAGTGATGGACGTAAACCCAAAACCATCTATGGTAGTGAACATAATATCTACACTCCATGCACACATTGATCTTCAACAATAGAGAAAGATCTAGCTTCTATAGGTGGTGGACCTTCAAACAAACTTGGGCTAAAACCTGCATAACACAATGATTAGTAGGTTGGACAAGCGGTGGACCTCTACCCCAAACCATCCCTAGTAGTAAACATAGTAGACACTCCATTCACACATTGACCTTCAAACAATAGACATAGCTACTTTCAATAGACAAACTTGGACATGACCTTCAAACAATAGAGATAGCTTCTTTCAATACATCTAGCTTGTACAGGTTGTGGACCTTTAAACCAGCTTGGGCTAAAACCTTTATAACACAAGAAATAGTAAAATGGACAAGTGATTGACCTCTACCCAGAACCATCCATGCTATCAGAGTAGAGATAGGATTATTGAATAGAGCTAGCTTGGACAGGTGGTGGACCTTCAAACCACCTTGGGCTAAAACCTCCATAACAAACTGGTTAGTAGGTTGGACAAGTGATGGACCTTTGTTTCAAACGCTCTATGGTAGTAAACATAGTAGCTAGACGCCATTCACCTTTTGACCTTGAAACAATAGCCCGTGAGTTTCTTTTAATAGAGCTATCTTGGACATGTGATGGACCTTCAAACAACCTTGGGTTGAAACCTCCACAACACAATGGCTACTAGGTTGGACAAATGGTGGAGCTCTACCCTAGAACATTCATGGTAATAAACATAGTAGCTACACTCTATTCACACATTGATCTTTAAATAATAGAGATAGCTTCTTTCAATAGATCTAGCTTGGATAAGTTGTAGACCTACAAAACACCTTGGGCTAAAACCTCCATAACACAATGGATTCTAGGTTGGACAAGTGTTGGACATCTACCCAAAACCATCCATGCTATCAAATCTATTCAATAGAGCTAGCTTGGATAGGTGGTGGACCTTCAAATGACCTTGGGATAAAACCTCCATAAAACAATGGTTAGTAGGTTGGACAAGTGATGGACCTCTGCCCAAACCATCCATGGTAGTAAACATAGTAGCTACACTCCATTCACACTTTGACCTTCAAGCAGTAGAGATAAATTCTTTCAAACCACCTTGGGCTAAAACCTCAACTACACAATGGATAGTAGGTTGGACAAGTGTTGGACCTCCACCTAAAACCATCCATGCTATCATAGTAGGGATAGGACTATTCCATAGAGCTAGTTTGGACAAGTAGCGGACCTTAAAACCACCTTGGGATAAAACCTCCATAACACAATGGTTAGTAGGTTGGACAAGTGGTGGACCTCTACCTAAACCATCCCTGGTAGTAAACATAGTAGCTACAATCCATTCACACATTGATCTTCAAACAATAGCGATAGGACTATTCCATAGATCTAGCTTTGATAGGTGGTGGATCTTCAAACCACCTTGGTCTAAAACCTCCAAAACACAATGGATAGTGGGTTAGACAAGTGTTGGAGCTCTACCCCAAACCATCCACGCTATTAGAGTAGAGATATGACTTTTCAATAGAGATAGCTTGGATAGGTGGTGGACCTTCAAACCACCTTGGGTTAAAACCTCCATAACACTATGGTTGGTAGGTTGGACAAGTGGTAGACCTTTGCCTAGAGTATCCCTGGTAGTAAACATAGTAGCTACACTCCATTAACAAATTGACCTTCAAACAATAGCAAAATGACTATTCAATAGAGCTAGCTTGGACAGGTGGTGGACCTTCAAACCACCTTGGTCTAAAACTTTCATAACAGAATAGCTAGTATGTTGGACAAGTGGTGGACCACTACACGATGGTGGACCTTCAAACCACCTTGGTCTAAAAATTGCATAATAAAATAGTTAGTAGGTTGGACAAGTGGTGGACCTCTACACCAAACCATCCATGGTAGTAAAAATAGTACACACTCCATTCACACATTGACCTTCAAACAATAGAGATAGGTGCTTTCAATAGATCTAGCTTGGACATGACCTTCAAACAATAGAGATAGTTTCTTTCAATACATCCAGCTTGGACAGGTGGTGGACCTTCAAACCATCTTGGCCTAAAACCGTTATAACATAAGAAATAGTAAATTGGACAAGTGATTGACCTCTACCCAGAACCATCCATGCTATTAGAGTAAAGATAGGAATATTCAATAGAGATAGTTTGGATAGGTGGTGGATCCTTAAACCACCTTGGGCTAAAACCTCCATAACACAATGGTTAGTAGGTTGGACAAGTGATGGACCTATACCACAAACCATCTATGGTAGTGAACACAGTATATACACTCCATGCACACATTGATCTTCAACAATACAGATAGATTCCTTAAAAAGAGCTAGCTTGTACAGGTGGTGGACCTTCAAATAACCTTGGGCTAAAACCTGCATAACACAATGGTTAGTAGGTTGGACAAGTGGTGGACCTCTGCCCCAAACCATCCCTGCTAGTAAACATAGTAGACACTGCATTCACACATTGACCTTCAAACAATAGCCCGTGAGCTTCTTTCAATAGAGATAGCTTGGACATGTGGTGGACCTTCAAACAAGCTTGGGCTAAAACCTCCATAATACAATGGCTACTAGGTTGGACAAATGGTGGAGCTCTACCCCAAAACATTCATTGTAGTAAACATACTATCTACACTCTATTCACACATTGACCTTTAAACATTAGAGATAGATTCTTTCAATAGATCTAGCTTGGATAAGTGGTTGCCTACAAACCGCCTTGGGCTAAAACTTCTATAACACAATGGATAGTAGGTTGGATAAGTGTTGGACCTCTACCCAAAACCATCCACGCTATGAAAGTAGACATATGACTATTTAGAAGAGCTAGCTTGGATAGATGGTCGACCTTGAAACCACTTTGGGCTAAAACCTCCATAAGACAATGGTTAATAGGTTGGACAAGTGATGGACCTCTGCCCAAACCATCCATGGTAGTAAACATAGTAGCTACACTCCATTAACACTTTGACCTTCAAACTGTAGAGATAAATTCTTTCAAACTACCTTGGGCTAAAACCTCAACTACACAATGGATAGTAGGTTGGACAAGTGTTGGACCTCTACCCAAAACCATCTATGCGATCACAATAGATAAAGGACTATTCGATGGAGATATCTTGGACAAGTGGTGGACCTTATAAGTACCTTGGGTTAAAACCTCCAAAACACAATGGTTAGTAGGTTGGACAAGTGGTGGACCTGTGCCTAGACCATCCCTCGTAGTAAACATAGTAGCTACACTCCATTCACACATTGACCTTCAAACAATAGCGATAGGACTATTCCATAGAACTAACTTGGACTGGTGGTGGACCTTCAAACCACCTTGGGCTAAGACCTTCGTAACACAATGTATAGTAGATTGGAAAAGTGTTGGAACTCTACCTGAAACCATCCATGCTATCATAGTAGAGATAGGACTATTCAATAGAGCTAGTCTATATAGGTGGTGGACCTTCAAACCACCTTGGGCTAAAACCTCCATAACACAATGGTTAGTAGACTTGACGAGTGGTGAACCTCTACCACAAACCATCCATGGTATTAAACATAGTAGCTACACTCCATTCACAAATTGGTCTTCAAACAATAGAGATAGATTCTTTCAATAGATCTAGCTTTGACAGGTGGTGGACCCTTCAAACCACCTTGGACTAAATCCTGGATAACACAATGGATAGTGAGCTGGACCGGTGTTGGACCTCTACCCCAAAATATCCATGCTATCAGAGTAGAGATAGTACTATTCAATAGAGATAGCTTGGATAGGTGGTGGAACTTCAAACCACCTTGGGCTAAAACCTCCATAACACAATGGATAGTAGGTTGGACAAGTATTGGACCTGTACCCAAAACCATCCATGCTATCACAAGTGTTGGACCTCTACCCAAAACCATCCATGCTATCAGAGTAGAGATAGAACTTTTCAATAGAGCTAGCTTGGACAAGTGGTGCATGTTAAAACCACCTTGGGCTAAAACCTCCACAACACAATCTTTAGTAGGTTTGACAAGTGGTAGACCTCTGCTCAGTCCATCCCTGGTAGTAAACATAGTAGCTACACTCCATTCACACATGGACCTTCAAAAAGTAGCAATAGGACTATTCAATAGAGCTAGCTTGGACAGGTGCTGGACCTTTAAATCACCTTGTGCTACGACCTCCATAACACAATGGATAGTAGGTTGGACAAGTATTGGACCTCTACCCAAAACCATCCATGCTATCATAGTAGAGATAGGACTATTCAATAGAGCTAGGTTTGTGCAGGTGGTGGACGTTCAAACCACCTTGGGCTAAAACATCCATAACACAATGGTTAGTAGGTTGGACAAGTGGTGGACGTCTACCCCAAACTATACATGGCAGTGAACATAGTAGATACACTTCAGTCACACATTGACCTTCAAACAATAGACATAGCTTCTTTTAATAGAGCTAGCTTGGCCAGATGGTGGATCTTCAAACAACCTTGGGCTAAAACCTCTGTAACACAATGGTAAGTAGGTTAGACAAGTGGTGAACCTCGACCCCAAACCATCCATGGTATTAAACATTGTAGCTACACTCCATTCACAAATTGACCTTCAAACAATAGAGATAGATTCTTTCAGTAGATCTAGCTTTGACAAGTGGTGGGCCTTCAAACCACCTTGGTTTAAAACCTCGATAACACAATGGATAGCGGGTTGGACCAATGTTGGACCTCTATCCCAAACCATCCATGCTATCAGAGTAGAGATATGACTATTTAATAGAGATATCTTGGATATGTGGTGGACCTTCAAACCACCTTTGGCTAAAATCTCCATAACACAATGGTTAGTAGGTTGGACAAGTGGTAGACCTTTGCCCAGACCATCCCTGGTAGTAAACATAGTAGCTACACTCCATTCACACATTTACCTTCAAACAATAGCGATAGGACTATTCCATAGAGCTAGCTTGGGCTGGTGGTGGACCTTCACACATTGATCTTCAAATAAAAGCGATAGGACTATTCCATAGAGCTAGCTTGGACTGGTGGTGGACCTTCAAACCACCTTGGGCTAAGACCTTCATAACACAATGTACAGTAGATTGGAAAAGTGTTGGACCTCTACATGAAACCATCCATGCTATCACAGTAGATATATGACTATTTAATAGAGGTAGGTTGGATAGGTGGTGGACCTTCAAACCACATTGGGCTAAAACCTCCATAACACAATGGTTAGTACACTTGACAAGTGGTGAACCTCTACCACAAACCATCCATGGTATTAAACATAGTAGATACACTCCATTCACAAATTGGTCTTCAAACAATAGAGATAGATTCTTTCAATAGATCTAGCTTTGACAGGTGGTGGACCCTTCAAACCACCTTGGTCTAAAACCTGGAAAACACAATGGATAGTGAGTTGGACCGGTGTTGGACCTCTACCCCAAACTATCCACGCTAGCAGAGTACAAATAGGACTATTCAATAGAGATAGCTTGGATAGGTGGTGGAACTTTAAACCACCTTGGGCTAAAACCTCCATAACACAATCGATAGTAGGGTGGACAAGTGTTGGATCTCTACCCGAAACCATCCATGCTATCACAGTAGAGATAGGACTTTTCAATAGAGCTAGCTTGGACAAGTGGTGGACCTTAAAACCACCTTGGGCTAAAACCTCCATAACACAATGGTTAGTAGGTTGGACAAGTGGTGATCTCTGCCCAGTCTATCCCTAGTAGTAAACATAGTAGCTAGACTCCATTCAACCATTGACCTTCAAACAATAGCAATAGGACTATTCAATAGAGCTAGCTTGGATAGGTGGTGGACCTTCAAACCACCTTGGGCTACGACCTCCATAACACAATGGATAGTAGGTTGTACAAGTTTTGGACCTCTACCCGAAACCATCCCTGCTATCACAGTAGAGATAAGACTATTACATAGAGCTAGGTTGCATAGGTGGTGGACGTTCAAACCACCTTGGGCTAAAGCATCCAGAACACAATGTTTAGTAGGTTAAACAAGTGGTGGATGTCTACCCCAAACCATACATGGTAGTAAACATAGTATCTACACTTCATTCACACATTGACCTTCAAACAATAGACATATATTTTTTTAATAGAGCTAGCTTGGCCAGATGGTGGATCTTCAAACAACCTTGGGCTAAAACCATCGTAACACAGTGGCAAGTAGATTGGACAAGTGCTGAACCTCTACCCCAAACTATCCATGGTATTAAACATAGTAGCTACACTCCATTCACAAATTGACCTTCAAACAATAGAGATAGATTCTCTTAATAGATCTAGCTTTGACAGGTGGTGGACCTTCAAACCACCTTGGTCTAAAACCTCGATAACACAATGGATAGTGGGTTGGACCAATGTTGGACCTCTTACCCAAACCATCCACGCTGTCAGAGTAGAGATAGGACTATTCAATAGAGATAGCTTGGATAGATGGTGGACCTTCAAACCACCTTTGGCTAAAACCTCCATAACACAATGTTTAGTAGGTTGGAAAAGTGGTAGACCTCTGCCCAGACCATCCCTGGTAGTAAACATAGTAGCTACACTCCATTCACACATTGACCTTCGAACAATTTCGATAGGACTATTCAATAGAGCTAGCTTGGACAGGTGGTGGACCTTCAAACCACCTTGGTCTAAAACTTGCATAACGCAATGGTTATTAGGTTGGACAGGTGGTGCACCTCTGCCCTAGGGGATTCACCATGTAAAACTTACCGCACCACGTAAGTGGAGGGGAGGGGGGTTTTTTTACACATTACATAAGCGTATAAGTTAGGGGTAGGCCCCTAATAATTTATCTCCCAAGCTTAAAAATAAGGGAGGGATATCATATTTATGGGATTGGGGGGGGAGGGGAGAAGTGAGAAAAGGAAAAATTGAGAGAAAGTATTTGTGTTTCAAAATCATGGCTTCCCAAAAGAGTCTGCCCTCAACCTTGTGAGTCAATAGCTACAAAGATATACACAAGAACTAACACTTCTTTGTATCAATTGCTTGTTTTGTGATTACAGTTCATTTGTTGAGGGATGAAAGCTATAAAGAGTTTGTATAGATGGAAATTTACACAAAGAACCTAACACAACTTTATAACCATATTTTTGAGCAACTTAGATAGATCATAATTGGACAAGTAGCTAGAGTATAGGTTGAATGGCCACATAGTTTGAAAGTCAAACTAAGACACTTGAAGGTAATCTAGTTATCAACAGAAGTGGTTTCCTAGTATGTTGGCAATCACTATGCTACACACTCTTTGAATAGTTTTACTCAGCTAGGCCCATGTCACACGAGGGCAGCAGACACAGCCTCCGTCGCTATCAATGATCGGGTTATTTTTGCATGAGAAAACACCATGTCCATCACAGCTGTCACATGAAGCGATCACCTTTTCAACAAAACCTGACAAGTTCTGTGTGCATCTCCACTCTGATTGGTTGCTGTGTAGAATGGAAGGGGCTGGGAAGCATAGACCCCTCGGACATGAATCTTTGTAGCACACCCATGACATGGCTTCCAGCTCACGAGAAGGGAAGCTTGTCCATTGCTCCATGTGACAGACATTTGGGAAGGCGGAATGCAAAATTGGTCCAGCTCACTGTGGTACATGGCCATCCGGATATGTCTGACAGAGGCCTTAGATCATGTAAGACCTAAATTTTATATGTAAGATAGGGGTATGATAGTTTTTTGCATTGATTGTCGTATAAGCGTAGAAAGGGGGGTCATATTCCCCAGTATGAGTCATATATAGGGGTTTTATCAAAGTTGTCCCCTCGCAGGTGGCATCCCATTTTATATATAGAGTGAATTCCTCGGGACCTCTGCCCTAAACCATCCCTGGTAGTAAAAATAGTAGACACTCCATTCACACATTGACCTTCAAACACTAGATATAGCTGATTTCAATAGATCTAGCTTGGACATGACCTTCAAACAATAGAGATAGATTCTTTCAATACATCTAGCTTGGACAGGTGGTGGACCTTCAAACCACCTTGGCTAAAACCTTTATAACACAAGAAATAGTAAATTGGACAAGTGATTGACCTCTACCTAGAACCATCCACGCTATTAGAGAAGAGATAGGAATATTCAATAGAGATAGCTTGGATAGGTGGGGACCTTCAATCACCTTCAAACATCCTTGGGCTAAAACCTCATGACACAGAGCTTAGTAGGTTGGAAAAGTGGTGGACCTATGCCCCAAGCAAACATAGTAGACACTCCATTCACACATTGACCTTCAAAGAATAGAGATAAGTGGTTTCAATAGATCTAGCTTGGACATGACCTTCAAACAATAGAGATAGATTCTTTCAATACATCTAGCTTGGACAAGTGGTGGACCTTCAAACCACCTTGGGCTAAAACCTTTATAACAAAAGAAATAGTAAATTTGACAAGTGATTGACCTCTACCCAAAACCATCCATGCTATCTCAGTAGAGATAGGATTATTTAATAGAGATAGCTTGGATAGGTGGTGGACCTTCAAACCACCTTGGGCTAAAACCTCCATAACACAATGGTTAGTAGGTTAGACAAGTGATGGACCTCTGTCCCAAACCCTCGATGGTAGTAAACATAATAGCAAGACTCCATTCACCTTTTGACCTTCAAAAAATAGCCCGTGAGCTTCTTTCAATATAGCTAGCTTGGACATGTGGTGGACCTTCAAACAACCTTGGGCTGAAACCTCTATAACACAATGGCTACTAGGTTGGAAAAATGGTGGAGCTCTACCCCAAAACATTCATGGTAGTAGACATAATAGCTACACTCTATTCACACATTGACCTTTAAACAATAGAGATAGCTTCTTTCAATAGATCTAGCTTGGATAAGTGGTAGACCTGCAAACCGCCTTGGGCTAAAACCTCCATAACACAATGGATAGTAGGTTGGACAAGTATTGGACCTCTACCCAAAACCATCCATGCTATCAAAGTAGAGATATGACTATTCAATAGAGCTAGCTTGGATAGATGGTGGACCTTCAAACCACCTTGGGCTAAAACCTCCATAACACAATTGTTAGTAGGTTGGACAAGTGATGGACCTCTGTCCAAACCATCCATGGTAGTAAACATAGTAGCCACACTACATTCCACACTTTGACCTTCAAACAATAGAGAAAAATTCTTCCAAACCACCTTGGGCTAAAACCTCAACTACACAATGGAGAGTGGGTTGGACAAGTTTTGGACCTCTAACTAAAACCATCCATGCTATCACAGTAGAGATAGGAGTATTCGATAGAGCTAGTTTGGACAAGTAGTGGACCTTAAAACCACCTTGGGCTAAAACCTCCAGAACAATGGTTAGTAGGACGGACAAGTGGTGGACCTCTGTCAAACAATCCCCGGTAGTAAAAATAGTAGCTACATTCCATTCACACAATTACCTTCAAAAAATAGCAATAGGACTATTCAATAGAGCTAGCTTGGACAGGTGGTGGACCTTCAAACCACCTTGGGATAAGACCTCCATAACACAATGGATAGTAGGTTGGAAAAGTGTTGGACGTCTATCTAAAACCATCCATGCTATCATAGTAGAGATATGACTATTCAATAGAGCCAGGTTGGATAGGTGGTGGACCTTCCAACCACCTTGGGCTAAAACCTCCATAACACAATGGTTAGTGGGTTGGACAAGTGGTTGAACTCTATGCCAAACCATACATGGTAGTAAACATAGTAGCTACACTTCATTCACACATTGACCTTCAAATAAAAGGAATAGGTTCTTTCAATAGAGATAACTGGCGAGATGGTGGACCTTCAAACAACCTTTGGCTGAAACCTCCATAGCACAATGGTAAGTAGGTTTGACAAATAGTGAACCTGTGTCCCAAAAGATCCATGGTATTAAACATAGTAGCTACACTCCATTCACAAATTGACCTTCAAACAATAGAGATAGATTATTTCAATAGATCTAGATTTGACAGGTGGTGGACCTTCAAACCACCTTGGTCTAAAACGTGCATAATACAATGGATAGTGGGTGGGACCAGTGTTGGACCTCTAACCCAAACCAACCACGCTATCAAAGTAGAGATAGGACTATTCAATAGAGATAGCTTGGATAGGTGGTGGACCTTCAAACCACCTTGGGGTAAAACCTCCATAGCACAATGGTTAGTAGGTTGGACAAGTGATGGACCTATGCCCCAAACCATCCATGGTATTAAACCTAGTAGCTACACTCCATGCACACATTGATCTTCAGATAATAGAGATAGATTCTTTAAAAAGAGATAGCTTGTACATGTCGTGGACCTTCAAACAACCTTGGGCTAAAACCTGCATAACATAATGGCTAGTAGGTTGGACAAGTAGTGGACCTCTGTCCCAAACCATCCCTGATAGTAAACATAGTAGACACTCTATTCACACATTGATCTTCAAACAATGGAGATAGCCACTTTCAATAGATCTAGCTTCGACATGACCTGCAAACAATAGAGATAGCTTCTTTCAATACATCTAGCTTGGATAGGTGGTTACCTTTCAAACCACCTTGGGCTTAAAAACACAAGGGATAGTAAATTGGACAAGTGATTGATCTCTACCCAGAACCATCCACATTATCAGAGTACAGATAGGATTATTTCATAAAGCTAGCTTGGACCTTCATAACAAAATGGTTAGTAGGTTGGACAAGTGATGGACCTCTATCCCAAACCATCCACGCTATCAAAGTAGAAATAGGACTCTTCAATATAGCCAACTTGGACAAATGGTGGACCTTCAAACCACCTTGAGCTAAAACGTCCATAACTCAATGGTTAGTAGGTTGGACAAGTGAAGGACCTCTGTCCAAACCATCCATGGTAGTAAACATATTAGTTACAATCCATTCACACTTTGACCTTCAAACAATAGTGATAAATTCTATCAAACCACCTTGGGCTAAAACCTCAACTACACAATGAATAGTTGGTTGGACAAGTATTGCACCTCTACCCCAAACCATCCATGGTATCAGAGTAGAGATAGGACGACTGAAAACATCTAGCTTGGACAAGTGGTCACTCTTCAAACAACCTTGGGCTAAATACTCCATAAAACAATGGTTAGTAGGTTTGACAAGTGATGGACCTATACCCCAAACCATCCATGGTAGTAAACATAGTAGTTACAATCCATTCAAACATTGACCTTCAAACAATAGCGATAGATTCTTTCAATAGAGCTAGCTTCAAAAAATAGCGGTAGATTCTTTCAATAGAGCTAGCTTGGATAGGTGGTGGACCTTCAAACAACTCTGGGCTATAACCTCCATAACGCAATGGTTACTAGGTTGGACAAGTGGTGGACCTCTGTCCCAAACCATCCATGGTAGTAAACATAGTAGCTCGACTCCATTCACACATTGACCTTCAAACAAAAGAGATAGATTCTTTCAATAGATCGAACTTGGATAAGTGGTGAACCTTCAAACCACCTTGGGGTAAAACCTCAATAACACAATGGATAGTAGGTTGAAAAAGTACTGGACCTCTACCCTAAACCATCAACGTGATCAGACTAGAGATAGGACTATTCAATAGAGCTAGCTTGGACAAGTGGTGGATGTTTAAACCACCTTGGGCTAAAACCTCCATAAAAAAATTGTTAATAGGTTGGACAAGTTGTGGACCTCTGTCCCAAACCATCCATGTTAGTAAACATAGTAGTTACACTCCATTCATAGATTGACCTTCAAACCACCTAGGGCTAAAACCTCCATAACACAATGGATAGTAGGTTGGACAAGCGATGGAACTCTACCCCAAACCATCCATGGTAGTACACATAGTAGATATATTCCATTTACGCATTGACCTTCAAACAATAGAGATAGCTTCTTTCAATAGGGCTACCTTGGATAGGTGGTGGACCTTCAAACCACCTTGGGCTAGAAACTTTATAACACAAGGGATAGTAAGTTGGACAAGTAGTGGATCTCTGCCTCAGACCAGCTATGGTAGTAAACATAGTAGCTACACTCCATTCATGCATTGATCTTCAAACAATAGAGATAGGACTATTGAATAGTGCTAGATTGGACAAGTGGTGGATCTTCAAACCACCTTGAGCTAAACCTACCCTAACACAAGGGATATTAGGTTGGACAAGTGGTGGACCTATGTCACAAACCATCCATGGTAATAGAGATAGTAATTACACTCCATTCACACAATGACCTTGAAATAATAGAAATAGCTTGAACAGGTGGGCCACATTCACACCACCCTGGGCTAAAACCTCCATAACACAATGGAAAGTAGGTGGGACAAGTGGTGGACTTCTGCCCCATACTATCCATGGCAGAAAACATAGTAGCTACACTCCATTCCCACATTGACCTTCAAATAACAGAGATAGCTTCTTTCAATAGAGCTAGCTTGAAACCACTTTGTGCTAGAACCTCCATGACACAATGGATAGTAGGGTAGACAAGTGGTGGACCTCTGCCCGAAACCATCCATCGTAGTAAACAAAGTAGCTACACTCCATTCACACATTGACCTTGAAACAATAGAGATAACTTATTTCAATGGAGCTACCTTGAACAGGTGGTGGACCTTCAAACAACCTTGGGCTAAAACCTCCATAACACAATGGATAGAAGGGTGGAAGGTTGGTGGACCTTTGCCCCAAACCATCCATAGTAATAAACAAAGTAGCTACACTCCATTCACAGATTGACTTTGAAAAAGTAGAGATAACTTTGTTTAATAGATCTAGCTTGGATAGGTGGTGGACCCTTAAACCAACCTGGGCTAAAACCTCCAGAACACAATGGATAGTAGGTTAGAAAAGTGGTGGCCCTCTGGCCCAAACCATCCATGGTAATGAACCTAGTAGCTACACTCCATTTGCACATTGACCTTCAAACAATAGAGGTAGGAATTTTCCATAGAGCTAGCTTGGACATGTGGTGGACCTTCAAATCACCTAGGGCTAAAACCTTTATAGCACAATGGATAGAAGGTTGGAAAAGTGGTGGACCTCTATCCCAAACAGTTCATGGTATTAAACATAGTAGCTCCACTTCATTCACACTCTGACCTTCAAACTATAGAGATAAGACTATTCAATAGAGCTAGCTTGGACATGTGATAGACCTTCAAACCACCATGGGCTAAAACCTCTATAACACAATGGTTAGTAGGTTGGACAAGTGGTGGAACTCTAACCTAAACCATCCATGTGGTGAGACTAGAGATAGGACTATTCAATAGAGCTAGGTTGGATAGGTGGTTAACCTTCAAACAACCTTAGGCTAAAACCTCCATAACACAATAGATAGTAGGTTGGACAAGTGGTGGACCTTTGACTCAAACCATCCATGGTAGTAAAATAAGTATCTACACTCCATTGACACATTGGCCTTCAAACAATAGAGATAGCTTTCAAAGAAGCTAGCTTGGACAGGTGGTGGACCTTCAAACAATCTTGGGCTAAAACCTTCATAACACAATGGATAGTAGGTTGGACAAGTGGTGGACCTTTGTCCCAAACCGTCCGTGGTAGTAAACAAAGTAGCTACACTCCATTCACACACTAAATTTGAAACAATAGAGATAGATTTGTTCAATAGATCAAGCTTGGATAGGTGGTGGACCTTCAAACCAACCTGAGCTAAAACCTCTAGATCACAATGGAAAGTAGTTTGGACAAGTGGTGGACCTCTGCCTCAAACTATCCATGGTAGTAAACATAGTAGCTACACTCCATTCACAAATTGAACTTCAAACAATAGAGAGCTTTTTTCAATAGAGCTAGCTTGGACAGGTGGTGGACCTTCAAACCACCTTGCACTTAAACCCCCATAACACAAGAGAGCTTTTTTCAATAGAGCTAGCTTGGACAGGTGGTGGACCTTCAAACCACCTTGCACTTAAACCCCCATAACACAATGGATAGTAGGTTGGACAAGTGGCTGACCTCTACCCTAAACCATCCATGGTAGTAAACATAGTAGCTACACTCCATTTGTTAAGTATGGAGCCTGATTTACCCTTGTAATTTTCTGTGGTAGAAGTGCACATTTGTAAGGACCCCATTATGAGGAGAAGCCATCGTGCGTGAAGGAAAATCACTCACCGGAAAGCAAAACGTTTACAGACAAGAATCAGGGGAAACTTTAGGGGCTCTCCATCCCCGAGACTTTTTTTTCCCTCGCCGGAATATTCCTTTTCTTCGGAATATTATGGCCGGACGGCGGCCGGAAAGTGGTCGGAAAATAACCGGTCGGTTGGCCGGTGGCCGGTAGTCAATGGCCGGTGGTCGGTGGTCGGTAGTCAATGGCCGGTGGCCGAATTCAAAAGAGGACTTGTCTTCTCAAGGACGGCCACACATGGGCGGATTGGAGGGTCCAATTTGGACTTCTTCGCACAAGGGCGGCTACACATGGCTGCCTCTCATGAGAGAGGGCAGCCCTTTTGGCCTATAAAAGGAGGCCATTTCTACACACATTTCATAGTGTGAAGTTGATACAACAAGGTGAGTGTGAGGTGGTGAGAGTGAAGCAAGGCGGGAGCTCCATTAAGGGTATAATCCCTTTGTAAACTACTTCTTGTTTTGAAGTACTAAACCCATTGAGTGGCTGCTTTTTCGTGGACGTAGCCCACATTGGGTGAACCACGTATATCGTGTGTACTCTCTCTCTCTCTCTCTACTCTATAATCTCGTGTATGTAAATTTGTCTCTCTCCATTAAGTAATCTACTCAAGTATCTATTTAGCTATGTCTTATTTCCTAACAACTGGTATCAGAGCAAATCTTTGCTCGTAGCCAAATTATCTCAAGGAAAGGATTCCTTGAATTGAGTGGGAGTTATGGCGGAGGAAGGGAAGCTCAAGATTGAGAAGTTCAACGGCAAAAACTACCAACATTAGAAGATGCAGATTGAAGACTATCTCTACCAGAAGGACCTCTATTATCCACTAGGCGGTCTTTCGAAGAAGCCCGCAACAATGGCAGATGAAGCATGGATTGTCCTTGATCGAAAGGCACTGGGAACAATCCGGTTAAGCTTGGCATCAACAGTGGCCTTCAATGTTTCAGAGATGAAGACCACGGAGGACTTGATGAAGTCACTTGATGACTTCTACCAAAAACCATCGGCATCCAATAAGGTATTTCTTATGAAGCGCTTGTTCAATCTAAAGATGGCAGAGAATGGTTCAGTTGCAGAACACCTAAATGACTTTAACACAAACATAAGTCAACTTCGATGACGAAGTGAGAGCTCTCCTTACACTATCATCTCTACCGGATAGTTGGGACAGCCTTGTGATGGCTGTAAGTAATTCTATCTCTGGCACAAATACTCTTAAGTTTGATGATGTTGTGGGTGTTCTCCTAAGCGAGGAAATACGAAGGAGAAGCACAGGAGAATCATCAAGTGCTACATTGTCAGTGGAAACAAGAGGAAGGCCTAAGGAGAGGTTCAAAATCCAAAAGGGTCGTGATCGCTCAAGACGGAGCAACTCACGCACAAAGTCAGTTCTTGAATGTTGGAATTGCGGCAAGAAGGGCCACGTCAAGAAGGATTGCTGGTCCAAGAAGAAGAAGGAGACTGAGTCTCAAGACAACAAGCCAACATCGGAGGCCAATGTGGCAGGTAAAGTAGAGCAAGATGCTCTAATTCTCTCATTAGACAATGTGTCTAATTCCTGGATAGTAGATTCCGGGGCTTCATTCCATGCGACACCACACAAGCAACATTTCCAAGACTACACCAAAGGTAATTTTGCGTATGTATACTTGGCAGATGATGAAGCTTGTGATATTGTCGGCAAAGGTACAGTTTCTGTCAAAACTGCTAACGGAAATGAATGGAAGCTTAAAGATGTTAGGCATGTTCCTTCTCTTTGCAAAAATTTGATCTCTACAGGACAATTGGACGATGAAGGTCACAACAATGCATTCGGAAACAAACAGTGGAAGATCTCAAAGGGATCTTTGGTGGTTTCCAAGGGAGAAAAAGTCGGTACACTTTACTTGTGCATTGTTAGGACGCAACCTTCAGCTTGTGCAGCAACTACAGAAGTTGACAGTGCGGTGTGGCACTACTGACTTGGGCATATGAGTGCCAAAGGAATGCAAATCCTTCAAACAAAGAAGCTTCTACCAGGTTTGAAAGAAGTCGACTTAGAGTTCTGTGAAGATTGTGTTTATGGTAAACAAAAGAGGGTAAAATTTCAAAAATCAGGAAATGAAAGAAAAAATAAAAAACCTCAGTTGGTTCATTCTGATGTTTGGGGTCCTGCAAGTACACCATCACTTGGTGGCTCATTGTCCTATGTAACATTCATAGACAATGCGACTCGAAAAACATGGGTTTATGTCATGAAGAATAAATCCGATGTATTTTCCATATTTCAAAGGTGGAAAGCCTTTGTGGAGAATGAAACACGTACCAAGGTTAAATGCCTCAGATCCGACAATGGAGGCGAATATTGAAGTCGCGAAGCGGAGCGTGGGTCGACTCTCTCTCTCACACACACACACAGTGAGCTTACACAGTACAGTACGCAGAGAGATGTTAGAAGGGTTATCTCCCAAATCCTTTAGTATTCACAAAGAATATGTTAGTATATACAAAGAGTTAGAGGTAAGTGAGTTAGGCGGGCGGCCGGCCATATCCGCATAAGAGGCCACTTGGGCTTTAATCCCAACAACCTCCCACTTAAAGTCCAATGTGGCACTTTAAGTAACTGTAAATCTATGAACATAAATGTACAAAGATTTACATGGCTGCCATCTATCCAATGCCCAATAACTCACGACAATGCACAAAGCCCTCTCGTGGAAGTCCCTTTGTGAGTAGATCAGCAGGATGGTCCTTGGTGTGGATCTTCAGCAGTGGTATCTGCTGGTCTTCAAGTACTTCCCTAATGAAGTGATACTTCACATCAATATGCTTAGTCTTCGAATGGAACACTGGATTCTTTGCCAATTGTATAGCACTTTGACTATCACAATATAACTCTGGCATATCTGCATTGATTCCCAAGTCTGCAACCAATCTACCAAGCCAAATAGCTTCTTTGCATGCCTCATTTGCTGCAACATACTCAGCTTCTATAGTAGACTGCGTAACACAATCTTGTAATCGAGATCGCCATGATATGGCACCTCCAGCCAATGTAAGACATAGCCTGATGTAGATCTCCTCTTATCCAAGTCTCCTGCATATCTGAGTCAGTGTATCCTCTGACACTCAAATCCTGACTACCATAGCATATGCGCATACTCTTTGTATGTTTTAAGTATCTCATGATACCTTTCACTGCCTCCCAATGTTTCTTGCCGGGATTTGACATATATCTGCTAACCACTCCCACTGCAAATGCAATATCCGGACGTGTAGCAATCATTGCATACATCAAACTACCCACTGCAGACGCATATGGAATCTTATCCATTTCAGCCTTTTCTTCCTCAGACACAGGACAATCTTGTTTGCTAAGTTTCACATATGGTGGCAATGGAACACTCAATGCCTTTCCCTTCTCCATATTGAAACGTTGCAAAACCTTGTCAATATACTCTGTTTGAGATAACCAAATCAACTTCTTTGATCTGTCTCTCTCAATGCGCATACCAAGAATATGACTTGCCTCACCCATGTCTTTCATGTCAAACGATTTTGCCATCTTTGACTTCAAAGCTGAAATTTCTTCCAAGTGTTTGCCAGCAATCAACATGTCATCCACATACAAAATAAGGATCAGCCAACTGCCATCCTTAGCCTTCTTTGTATATAGACAGTGATCGAACTCACTACGTTTGTAGCCTTGAGAAAGCATAAACTGGTGGAACTTTATGGTACCATGCCCTCGGTGATTGTTTTAAGCCATAAAGACTCTTTAACAACTGGCATACCAAATGTTCCATGCCTTTCTCAACAAACCCTTCTGGCTGCTGCATGTAAATTTCCACATCTAAATCACCATGCAAGAACGCTGTCTTGACATCCATTTGGTGCAAACACCAAATCCAATATAGCAACCAATGCAAGAAAGCATCTCAATGTAGTCATCTTGACCACTGGAGAGAAGACTTCATCAAAGTCAATGCCTTGTTCTTGCTTAAAGCCCTTGGCAACAAGCCTTGCTTTGTACTTTGGCTGACTATCATGAGCGGTGATCTTATACCTGTAAACCCATTTACAAGGTAGAGCCTTTTTGCCCTGTGGTAATTTAACCAACTTCCATGTCTGGTTTTTATGCAGAGCTGTCATCTCTGACTGCATGGCCAACTGCCATTTTTTCGAGTCAACCACTTGTAATGCTTCCTTGTAACAAGATGGTTCTCCGCAATCTGTGAGCATGACATAATTTAGAGATGGCACATAACGATCAGGTGGTTGGAGACACGCTCAGAACGTCTCACCACAACTGATTCTGCCTCTCTAGCCACTATAGGCTGTTCCTGAGCCTGACCATGCTGTCTTGATGTGCTAGCACTAGGTCCATCTTCCCTGAAGACAACTCTTATGATCTCCTCTGTCTTCTCTGGCTTAGCGTGAAACTTGGCTTCATTGAAATGCACATCATTGCTACGAATAAGCTTTCTGGACTCAGGATCCCAAAGCCGGTAACCCATCTCGCCCGATTCTCCGTAGCCAAGAAATATACACTTCTTGCTCTTTGGTTCTAACTTATTTCTGAACTCCTTAGGAATATGGCTATAAGCTTCACAACCAAAAGACTCTGAGATGCTTATACGAAGGTGCCTTGCCTGTCCATAGCATCTCGGCCACTGCACTCTTATCCAGAACCCTACTAGGAGACCTGTTGATCAAATGGACTGCTGTAGCCACTGCTTCCGCCCAAAATCCATCAGGCAACTCAGCATTTGACAACATGCTTCTGACCTTCTCTTGTATGGTCCTATTCATACGTTCTGCAACCCCATTCTGTGAAGGATTATATGGTGCAGTAAGTTCCGCTTAATCCCTTTTTCTTGACAAAAGTCTTGAAAAGCTTTGGAAACGTACTCTCCACCATTGTCAGTTCTCAAGCACTTCAGCTTCTGACCACTCTGATTCTCCACCAGCTGCAAGAATGTCTTAAAGACCTTGAGCACCTCATCCTTGTGCTTCAAGAAGTAAACCCATACTTTGCGAGAATAGTCATCTATGAATGTACAAAAGTACGCTGCTCCCCCTAGTGACAAACTAGGCATTGGTCCGCATAGGTCACTGTGTACAAGAGCTAACCGTTCGTCCCTACGATTCCTCTTTGATCTGTGCGGTTCCTGTGTTTGCTTACCATAAACACAATGCTCACAAAACTCGAAATCTTGAAATGAAAAGCCAGGCAAATAACCATAATGAGAAAGTATTTCCATTCCTCTTTTTGACATATGTCCCAACCTACGATGCCACAGTGACACACTTGGCTGCTCAATCACATTAATTACATGGTTTTTAACCTCTGAAACATGTAAAGTGTACAGAGTTCCTGACTTGCTGCCATGTGCTACAGTCATCGAACCTTTGGAGATCTTCCAAGCGCTGTTCCCAAAAACTGTCACATAACCCGCATCATCCAACTTCCCTGTACTAATCAAGCTCTTTCGGATTGCTGGAACATGTCTGACATTCTTGAGCCATAAAGAAGAGCCATTCTGAAACTTCAACTGCACATCTCCCACTCCAAGTATGTCACAAACCTGCTCATTGCCAAGTCTGACATAGTCTTTAGTAGCCACATATGATGTAAACCACTCTTTGTGCGGAGAAACATGTAAAGATGCCCCTGAGTCGATAATCCAATCACTCATAGCATGTCCATCCTCTGCAGTCAAGAAAACAGAATCAAGATTGCTTGTAAGGAAGATGTCACCAGCTGCTATACCAGAATCACTGTCTGAACCAGATCCTGTGACATTCACCTCTTCAATCTTCACTGAACTCTTCTTTTCATCTTGCTCAAAACTCTTTGTTTTGCCTTTTTCTTGTTTCCACTTCGTACAGTCTCGCTTCATGTGACCCTTCTTGCCACAATGGTAGCATTCTATGTCATCCTTTGACTTCGAATCACGAGACTTACTTCGGTTTTGTGCCTTCTTACCCTTCTTCTCTTTAAACTGTTGTCTCCCTCGAACGACCAAAGCACTATTGCCTTTGCCTTTGTCAATGTTCTTCCTGTTCACTTCCTCTGTGAGCAAGCTGCCTTCTACATTGGCACTTGTAAGACCTTCTGGCGCGACAGAATTACTTAATGCTGTACGAAAAGTATCCCAACTGTCTGGCAAAGTGATTAAGAGAAACATAGCCTTCACTGAATCTGGAAAGACTATCTCTTGTGCTGTTAACTGGCTGAAAATTGAGTGAAATTCATTCAGATGATTTGACATGGCTGTCCCTTCCTTCATCTTCAAATCCACCAATTTCTTGAGCCAGTAAATCTGAGAAGCAGCACTTTGTTTCTCGTACATATCACATAGCTTTTGCCATACGCCATACGCTGTAGTCTCTTCTGCTACGTTGAAGTAAACATTTTCTGCCAGTGTCAGCATGATTGTGGAAACAAGCTAACTCATCAAGCTCTTCCCACTCATCTTGAGCCATAAATTCTGGTCTCTCCCCTTTGAGCTTCAGTGGCTTCACTTGTTTTTTCTGCACCAAAACCTGCCAAATCTGCTTCTTCCAGAATGGAAAGTTTGTGCCATCCAGCTTCTTTATGTTGTAAAGAGTCTCACTGTGAGAAGATGCCATATCTGCCAAACTGTTTACTCCTGAGAAAAATCCGGCAGAGTTTCCCCTGTAAACTGGCCTCTGTACACAGTAAACAAGCTATAATCAACAAGCTGAACACCTCTCCTCAGGAACTGTCAGTATTTTTGAAAATTTTTGACAGAGTCTCCCTGTAAACTGAGCTCTGGGAACCAAAAGATAGCTCAAGAAACAATCATAAATAGCTGACCAATGACAAATCTAAAAAATCCCTGTAATATGCTGTCCTGTAAGCATACACTGTCTCCTCTCTGGGCGATGACAGAACCTGTATCTGTCTCAAGACTGAACCCTGAACAATGCCTCAACGGCCTGACGCATAAGATGCAATCCAGTGTCTACACAAAGTCATACATCCTAAGGGATAAAAGTCGCCGAAGAGGATGCGTGTAGAGGGGAACTCCAGCAACCTAATCCACCTCACACTGGGTAACCCAGCCCCCAGTGCTTGGCTTCAAAAAACCTCACACACGACCCTCTCAGATGGCTCGGCAAACTGCCCAGAACTAGCATACATCCTATAATAGACCAATCACTGTCCTATGACCGCTGCGGCGGTCTGTCTGCTAGCGTGACTCATAACTAGCAGACCCACAATCATAGTACATCAATCTGCAATACATGCCAGTGGTGTCAAGCCGTCGTATGGCCACACCTCCCCTGGAACCTGGCAAGCACAAGAAGTAGCAATGCAGACTGCAATATATATATCTGATGATATATATGTGTACCTGGTCTATAGATGATGCTCTGAAGACGAATAAGTGATGTATGTCGATGTCGATATTGATGTCGACCACCTCCTGCTTGCCAATCTACACAAGACGGATTTCTTTGCGGCTGAAATCTATCTTCTGCTGTAGTGCTCAGAACGAAATTCTGAGGGCATAAACGGCTTCGAAAGGGGGGTAAAACCCCAGGTCGCCTGGTGGAAACGCTCCCGGAACGCCGAGTGTGAATTTTCGAACTCCGGATCCAGAATCTGCCGGAAAAGTGCGCGCGCACGCGATTGCGCAAATCCGCACTGAACCAAGGCTCTGATACCAATTGAAGTCGCGAAGCGGAGCGTGGATCGACTCTCTCTCTCACACACACACACAGTGAGCTTACACAGTACAGTACGCAGAGAGATGTTAGAAGGGTTATCTCCCAAATCCTTTAGTATTCACAAAGAATATGTTAGTATATACAAAGAGTTAGAGGTAAGTGAGTTAGGCGGGCGGCCGGCCATATCCGCATAAGAGGCCACTTGTGCTTTAATCCCAACAAATATTGCAGCCAAGATTTTGAAAGCTTTTGTGCTAGCAATGGCATTCGGAGGCAAAGGACAACCCCAAGGACACCTCAACAAAATCGGATTTCAAAAAGGATGAACAGGACAATCATGGAGCGAGCACGAATCATGCGGCTACATGCAGGCCTACCGCTTGAGCTTTGGGCGTAAGCTGTAAGTACGTCTGTGTACTTAATCAATCCGTCACCCTCAACGGCATTGGATGGGGGAGTTCTAGAAGAGGCATGGACAGGTAAACGGGTGAATTATGCATTTCTCAAAGTGTTTGGGTGTGAGGCTTTCATGCACATAGATAGAAGCCTAAGATCAAAGCTAGATGTAAAGTCCAAAAACTGTTTCTTCATTGGCTATGGAGAAGGTGACTTTGGGTATCGCCTATGGAATCCTGAAGATGGTAAAATCTTAAGGAGTAGGGATGTAATTTTTAACGAACAAAATATGTACAAAGATTACTTGGAAAGAAAACAAACAAAAGAAACAGGTGATGAGTACATGGAGCTTGAGGACGGTCAAGACTCAAGGACTGCAAACGGTGACAATGTGCAACAACGTCAACCAAATGAGGAGCCTCAACCTATTCCCTGTAGATCTACAAGAGCAAGTAGACCTCCAGAAAGGTTTGTTCCCTTCTTCAACCATCTCTTGATCTCAAATTCTGGAGAGCCGGAATCGTACGAAGAAGCTATGCAACATGAATCCAAAGAAGAATGGACGAAGAGCATGCAAGTGGAGATGGACTCACTACATCGCAACCAAACATGGGAGTTGGTTGAGTTGCCTAAAGGTAAGCGGGCACTTCAAAATCAATGGGTGGAAAAGGTGAAGGAAGAAGAAGGTGGGAAGAAAAGGTAAAAGGGTTTTCTCAAAAGAAATGTATTGACTTCAATGAAATATTTTCTCTTGTTGTAAAAATGAACTCAATTAGGCTTGTCTTAATCCTTGTGGCTGCTCATGATCTAAATCTCAAGCAAATGGATGTAAATACGACATTCCCTCACGGTGACTTAGAGGAGGAAATCTACATGCTTCAACCAAAGGGGTATGAAGTAAAAGGTAAGGAGAAAATGGTTTGCAGATTAAAGAAGATCTTGTATGGTTTAAAGCAAGCATCAAGACAATGGTACTTGAAGTTTGATCGATGGATGTTGGATCATGGATTCACAAGATGCAACTCGGATCACTGCGTCTACACGAAGAATTTGGGAGATGGGAAATTCATCATCCTAATGTTATATGTTGATGACATGTTGATTGCAAGTGCTAACATGCAGGACATCAAAGACCTAAAAGAGGAGCTTTCTAAATCTTTTTCAATGAAAGATTTAGGTAATGCAAAGAGGATACTTGGTATGAAAATATCAAGGGATAGGACGAAGAAGACAATAAAGCTATCTCAAGAAGATTACATCAAGAAGGTACTAGAAAGGTTTGCAATGCAAAATGCAAAACCAGTTTCTACACCTTTGGCTGGTCACTTTAAACTAACAAAGGATATGTGTCCAAAGACACAAGAGGAGATAGCCTATATGTCTAAAGTTCCATATGCTGCAGCGGTAGGTTCTCTAATGTATGCTATGGTCTAGACAAGGCCAGACATTGCACATGCAGTGGGAGTTGTGAGTAGGTTCATGGACAACCCAGGTAAAGAGCATTGGCAAGCTGTGAAGTGGATACTTAGGTATCTAAAAGGGACGACAACAAATGCTTTGTATTTTGAAGGAACTGATATTTTTCTAGAAGGGTATGCTGATGCAGATATGGCAAGTGACAAAGATACTTGAAGGAGCACTATTGGCTATGTGTTCATGGTTGGAGGCAGAGCAATAAGATGGGCTTCAAAGCTGCAGAAAGTGGTTTCACTTTCTACCACGGAAGCAGAGTATGTAGCAATGACGGAGGCAAGCAAAGAAATTTTGTGGCTTCACAAATTCTTAGAAGAGCTTGGATTCAAACAAGACAATTGTGTCTTGTACAGTGATAGCCAAAGAGCTATCCATCTTGCGAAGAACTCAGCCTTTCATTCAAGGACAAAGCACATTGCGGTGAGATATCGCTTCATACGCACTCTTTTGGAAGAGGGACAACTAAAGCTAGGAAAGGTGCATACAAGTGAAAATCCTGCAGACATGTTTACAAAGGTGGTCAACAAGGAGAAGTTGAGCTTTTGCTCATCTTCAATCGGCATTCAAGGATAAGAAGCTAGGATGGAAAGCAATCACAAGTTTGGTTTAGAGATCAGTCTCCAGGTGGGAGATTGTTAAGTATGGAGCCTGATTTACCCTTGTAATTTTCTGTTGTAAAAGCGCACATTTGTAAGGCCCCCATTATGAGGAGAAGCCATCGTGCGTGAAGGAGAATCACTCATCGGAAAGCAAAATTTTCACGGACAAGAATCAGGGGCCTCTCCGCCCCTGAGACTTTTTTCCCTCGCCGGAATATTCCTTTTTGCCGGAATATTATGGCCGGATGGCGGCCGGAAAGTGGTCGGAAAACAACCGGTCCGTTGGCCGGTGGCCAGTGGTTGGAAGTCAATGGCCGGTGGGGCCGGTGGTCGAATTGAAAAGCGGACTTGTCTTCTCAAGGGCGGCCACACATGGGTGGATTGGAGGGTCCAATTTGGACTTATTCGCACAAGGGCGGCTACACATGGCTACCTCTCATGAGAGAGGGCAGCCCTTTTGGCCTATAAAAGGAGGCCATTTCTACACACATTTCATAGTGTGAAGTTGATGCAACAAGGTGAGTGTGAGGTGGTGAGAGTGAAGCAAGGCGGGAGCTCCATTAAGGGTATAATCCCTTTGTAAACTACTTCTTGTTTTGAAGTACTAAAGCCATTGAGTGGCTGCTTTTCCGTGGACGTAGCCCACATTGGGTGAACCACGTATATCGTGTGTACTCTCTCTCTCTCTCTCTCTACTCTATAATCTCGTGTATGTAAATCTGTCTCTCTCCATTAAGTAATCTACTCAATTATCTATTTAGTTACGTCTTATTTCCTAACACCATTCACACATCGACCTTCAAACAATAGAGATAGCTTCTTTCAATAGATCTAGCTTGGATAGGTGGTGGACCTTCAAACCGCCTTGAGCAAAAACCTCCATAACACAATGGATAGTAGGTTGGACAAGTGTTGGACCTCGAGTCAAAACCATCCATGCTATTAGAGTAGAGATAGGACTATTTAATAGAGCGATCTTGGATAGGTGGTTGACCTTCAAACCACATAGGGCTAAACCTGCATAAACCTATGGCTAGTAGGTTGGACAGGTTGATGGTGCTCTATCCAAACCATCCATGGTACTAAACATAGTAGATACACTCCATTCACACATTGAACTTCAGACAATAAAGATAGCTTCTTTCAATAGAGCTAGCTTGGACAGGTGGTGGACCTTCAAACCACCTTGGTCTAGAACCTTAATAACACAATGGATAGTAGATTGGACAAGTGTTAGACCTCTACCCCAAACCATCCACGCTATAAGAGTAGGGATAGGACTATTCAATAGAGCTAGCTTGGACAGATGGTGGACCTTCAAACCACCTTGGGCTAAAACCTCCATAACATAATGGTTAGTAGGTTGGACAAGTAATGAGCCTATGTCCCAAACTCTCTATGGGAGTAGAAAATGTAGCTAGACTCCATTCACACTTTAACCCTCAAACAATAGTGATAGCTTCTATTAATAGAGCTAGATTGGATAGGTTGTGGATCTTCAAACAACCTTGGGGTAAAACCTCCATAATGCAATGGTTAGTAGGTTGGAAAATTGGTGAAACTCTATCCCAAACCATCAATGGTAGTAAACATAGTAGCTCTACTCCATTCACACATTGACCTTCAAACAATAGAGGTAGCTTCTTTAAATGGATCTACCTTGGATAGGTGGTGGACCTTCAAACCACCTTTGGGCTAAAACCTCAATAACGCAATGTATATTAGGTTGGAAAAGTGTTGGACCTCTACCCCAAACCATCGATGTCCTTAGAATAGAGATAGGACTATTCAATAGAGCTAGCTTGAATAGGTGATGCACGTTCAAACCACCATGGCATAAAACATCCATAAAACAATGGTTAGTAGGCTGGACAAGTACCCCTAACCATCCAAGTGATTAGACTAGCGATAGGACTATTCAATAGAGCTAGCTTG
Organism: Adiantum capillus-veneris; assembly: GCF_014529385.1. Taxonomy (NCBI): domain Eukaryota; kingdom Viridiplantae; phylum Streptophyta; class Polypodiopsida; order Polypodiales; family Pteridaceae; genus Adiantum; species Adiantum capillus-veneris. Next base: position 20,300,741 of record NC_140958.1, read on the forward strand.
GAAAGGTGGTGGACCTACAAACAACCTTGTGCTAAAACCTTAACCTTGACCTTCAAACAATAGAGATAGCTTCTTTCAAAGGAGCTAACTTGGACAGGTGGTGGACCTTCAAACAATCTTGGGCTAAAACCTCTATAAAGCAATGAATAGTAGGTTGGACAAGAGGTAGACCTTTACCCCAAACCATCCATGGTAGTAAACAAAGTAGCTACACTCCATTCACATACTGACTTTGAAACAATAGAGATACCTTTGTTTAATAGATCTAGTTTGGATAGGTGGTGGACCTTCAAACTAACCTGGGCTAAAACCTCCAGAACACAATGGAAAGTAGGTTGGACAAGTGATGGACCTTTGGCCCAAAGAATCCATGGTAGTAAACATAGTATCTACACTCCTTTGACAAATTGACCTTCAAACAATAAAGATAGCCTTTTCCAAAAGAGCTAGCTTGGACACGTAGTGGACCTTCAAACCGCCTTGGACTTAAACCTCCATAACACAATGGATAGTAGGTTTGACAAGTGCTGGAGATCTACCCCTAACCATCCATGTTAGTAAACATAGTAGCTACACTCCATTCACACACTGACCTTTAAACAATAGATATATCTAGCGTGGATAGGTGGTGAACCTTCAAACAGCCTTGGGCGAAAACCTCCATAACACAATGGATATTAGATTGGACTAGTGGTGGACCTCTACCCAAAACCATCCATGCTACTAGAGTAGAGATATGACTATTCAATAGAGGGATCTTAGACAGGTGGTTGACCTTCAAACTACATAGGGCTAAAACCTTCATAACACAATGGCTAGTAGGTTGGACAAGTGATGGTCCTCTTCCCAAATCATCCAAGGTAGTTAACATAGTAGTTATACTCCATTCACACATTGACCTTCAAACAATAGAGATAGCTTCTTTCAATAGAGCTAGCTTGGAGAGGTGGTGGACCTTCAAACCACCTTTGGCTAAAACCTCAATAACACAATGGATAGTAGGTTGGACAAGTGTTAGATCTCTATCCCAAACCATCCATGCTATCAAAGTAGAGAAAGGACTATTCAATAGAGCTAACTTAGACAGGTGGTGGAACTTCAAACCACCTTGGCTAAAACCTCCATAACACAATGGTTAGTAGGTTGGACAAGTGATGGACCTCTGTCCCAAACCCTCCATGGTAGTAAACATAGTAGCTAGACTCCATTCACACTTTAAACTTCAAACAATAGTGATAGATTCTTTCAATGGAGATAGCTTGGATAGGTGGTGGATCTTCAAACAACCTTGGACCAAAACCTCCATAACGGAATGGTTTGTAGGTTGGACAAGTGGTGGACCTTTGTCCCAAACCGTCAATGGTACTGAACATAGTAGCTCTACTCCATTCACACATTGACCTTCTAACAATCAACATAGCTTTTTCAACAGATCTATCTTGGATAGGTGGTAGACCTTCAAACCACCTTGGGCTAAAACCTCAATAACACAATGGATAGTAGGTTGGAAAAGTGATGGACCTCTAAGCCAAACTATCCACGTGATCATACTAGAGATAGGACTATTCAATAGAGCTAGCTTGGACAGGTGGTGGACCTTCAAACCACCATGGACTAAAACCTTCATTACACAATGGTGAGTAGATTGGACAAGTGGTGGGCCTCTGCCCTAAACCATCCATGGTAGTAAACATAGTAGCTACACTCCATTCACAGATTTACCTTCAAATCAGATAGGGCTAAAACCTCCATAACACAATGCATAGTAGGTTGGATAAGCGGTGGACCTCTACCCCAAACCATCCATGGTAACATAGTAGCTACACTCCATTGACAGATTGACCTTCAAAGAATAGATATAGCTTATTTTAATAGAGCGAGCTAAGACATGTGGTGGACCTTCAAACCACCTTGGGCTTACAAATTTATAACACAATGGATAGTAGGTTGGACAAGTGGTGGAGGTATGCCCGAGACCATCCATGGTAGTAAACATACTAGCCGCACCGCATTCACACATTGACCTTAAAAAAATAGAGATACGACTAATTTAAATAGAGCTAGCTTGGACAACTGGTGGACCTTCAAACCACCTTGGGCTAAACCCACCATAACAAAAGGGATAGTAGGTTGCACAAGTTGTGGACCTACTCCCCAAATCATCCATGATAATAGAGATAGTAGCTACACGCCATTCACACATTGACCTCAAAACATTAGAGATAGCTTAAACAGATGGTCCACCTTGAAACCACCCTAGGCTAAAACCTCCATAACACAATGGATAGTAGGTTCGACAAGTGGTGGACCTCTACCCCATACTATCCATGGTAATAAACAAAGTAGTTACACTCCATTCACACATTGAACTTCAAATAATAGAGATATATTCATTGAATAGAGCTAGCTTGGACAGGTGGTGGGCCTTAAAACAACCTTGGGCTAAAACCTCCATAACACAATGGATAGTAGGTTGGACAAGTGGCGGACCTCTGCCAAACCATCCATGGTAGTAAGCAAAGTAGCTACACTCCATTTACACATTGACCTTGAAACATTAGAGATATCTTCTGTCAATGGAGCTAGCTTGAACAGGTGGCGGACCTTCAAACAATCTTGGGTTAAAACCTCTATAACAAAATCGATAGTGGGTTGGACAAGTGGTGAAGCTTTGCACCAAACCATCCATGGTACTAAGCAAAGTAGCTACACTACATTCACACATTGAATTTGAAACAATAGAGATATCTTTGAGCAATTTATCTAGCTTGGATAGGTGGTGGACCTTCGAACCAACCTCGGCTAAAACCTCCAGAACACAATGGATAGTAGGTTGGACAAGTTGTGGACCTCTCCCCCAAACCATCCATGGTAGTAAATCTAGTAGCTACACTGCATTCACAATATGACCTTCAAACAGTAGAGAGAGGACTATTCAATAGAGCTAGCTTGGACAAATGGTGGACCTTTAAACCACCTTGGGCTAAAACCTCCATAGCACAATGATAAGTAGGTTGGACAAAGGGTGGACCTTTGTACCAAGACATCCATGGTAGTAAACATAGTAGCTACACTCCTTTTACACATTGATCTTAAAACAATAGAGATAGCTTCTTTCAATAGATCTAGCTTGGACAGGTGGTGGACCTTCAAACCACCTAGGGAAAAAATCTCCATAACACAATGGATAGTAGGTTGGACAAGTGGTGGACCTCTTCCGCAAACCATCCATGCTAATAAAAATAGTAGCTACACTCCATTCACACATTGACCTTGAAACAACATAGATAGCTTGTTTCAATAGAACTATCTTAAACAGGTGGTGGACATTCAAACCACATTGGGCTAAAAACTCCATTAAAAAATGGATAGTAGGTTGTACAAGGGGTGGACCTATGCCCCAAACCATCCATGGTAGTAAACATAGTATCTAAACTCAATTTACATGTTGACCTTGAAGGAATAGAGATAGCTTGTTTCAATAGAGCTAGCTTCGACAAGTGGTGGACCTTCAAGCCACCTTGGGATAAAGCCTCTATAACACAATGGATAGTAGGTTGGGCAAGTGGTGAACCTTTGTCCCAAAACATTCATGCTAACAGACATAGTAGCTACACTCCATTTACACATTGACCTTGAAACAATAGAGATAGCTTGTTTCAGTAGAGCTAGCTTGGACAAGTGGTGGACCTACAAACCACCTTGGAAGTAGGTTGGACAAGTGGTTTACTATATTATTTAGTAACAATTGAATTTGTTTCTTTTTGGAGGATATGGTACCAAAAAGAAATGTTACAAGGGTGGCTGTCTCAATTGACTATACTTGCAATGATCAAAGGAATTGGTATCTGAATATACATGGTGTGGAGGGTGCACAATTTCATAAAGTGCATCTATTTATTGCAAAAAAGAGAATGACAGTGTATTTAAAGATGTTGGCCAAGTAGTGGAAGCCTCTATCTCTACACTTGATGGTCATCCATAGGTGGAATGCATTGATATTGTAGTCCCAATGAATCAAGAATTCCAATTATCTGCAGGAGCATTTGCATTTTCACGCATGTCTCAAAATAAAGATGAGACAATGTTTTCTTGAGGATGGAAGATTGAAGAGTCAACTCAAGGTATCACAATATATCAACTTCAAAGCGCTATCATAGCCACACTACAGGGAAAGAAGGTGAAAGCTTCATGACCACCTATAAACAAGAAATTCAAAGTGCAAAAAGTAGCACCTAAAGAGACTAGTTCTATTTTGGATGTAGACAATGCATCTCTAGCATCCTCAACACAAGGTTCAACATCCAAGATGCGAATCATGGATCCAAAAGCTCTAGGGGCAGAGGCCCTGAAAGGAAAAGAAAAAGATACAGGTGGAATGAATAATTATATAAGCTATTTTTCTCTCCAATATCATAAGGAGTTTGATATCCCTATTCAAAATTGTTGGCTGGCTAATGTACGTACTATTGATGGAAAACATGCTGAAAGTATGCTATTTGGATTTTCTCGGAGTACAACTAAGCCTGTAGTGTGTGCATGTTTAATGCCTGTTCAAAATGCAAAGGCAAAGAAGGGTACACCTTTGGCAGCAGAAGAGGTACAAGAGGGAAAACTACAAGACTATCATTAGTGGATTCTTGATGGCCAACATTCAATTTATGCCGCAAAAGTTTTGCTTCACAATGAACAAAAAAACAATGATATATTTCAAAGATTGATTGATGTGTAAAAATTTCAAAAGGCTTGTATTGTTGTAAATGCTCCTCCAATGGTTGCAATTGCTATATCTGCAATTGCAAATGATGAGGCTAATGCATTGTATGTCAAGCAACCTTACAGTCAAATATTGCGGCATCTGCAAAGTCGATTGCGAAACAGGCACACATGGTTACATATTCTGATCAAGTTTATGATTGCTGGCTAGAAATTATTAAAAGGCTTGAGGAGGAGAACAAGAAACCCCCAACAATGATATTCAGATTTCTTTGCGGTCTTGAGGAATTAGAGGTAGAGATCATTCAAGAAGAAATTAAAGATGACAAGATTTTATTGTCAAAGAGTGCAAAAGATGGTGATGTAATTGATATGTATGATCGAATCAAGGAACTCAAACAAGACAAACTCATTCAAGACGCACTTCTTGAAGCCTTCAATGCTTTCAATGAGTCATCACTGTGTAAAGATTGGGAGGAAATAGTCAACATGTATAAAATCAATGATGCATTTTATATAGCCATTCTAATGTTATGTGAGCAATGGCTCAAAAATAGCTTGAAGCGTACATGCAATGGGCAATTCACCTTCACAAGAAGAAAATTGAGTCTCTTGATTTGCTATGGTCCACCTGTGTGGCGAACCTAAAGATGGAAGGAAATCTCTACTTGAAGCGCCACTTCAACAACCAAATTCCTATTGGCTTATGCATTTTAGAGTTGACAAAACGCCATGGGGACAACTTGTAGTGGAGTGCGGAGATATTTAGAAATGCTTTGGATGGGAGATAATGTGCAATGTGCATTCCAAAGTATGGGAGATAATGTGAGCTACCATTGTTGTGGTGCCTTGCATCACTTTCCATTAGCACCTTGCAAAGGAGCAATTCAATTCCTTGTGGTTATTGCCTTCATGGGACAAGGTAATGCATTTGAAGACCTAAGAAGGAGATCAAAACAACATCCCTTGCCAATTGATTATTCTTTGCTTCAAGTAGAAAATGAATGCATGTTAGATTTGCAATATTTGGAAGCCGAAAAAAGAGTTTTTGTCAAGCACTACATTCATACATACTATTTTTTTCAAGATCGCAAGCTTGTAGATCTCTTTAGTGATGGCTCTCTGGTTGCACAAGAAGGATTACAAAAAAACAAAAGACGTCATCTGCTTAGTTGAGAGCGTGCAAGAGCAAGGAGCCTTAGCAACCAGGATTCTCGAATTTGCTAAGGCCCATGCTAATATAGAAAAGTGGGATGGCCTTCAAGATCAACAAACTACTTTGCAATTAGCTGACGATGTGCCCATCAGAGAAGATATTTCTCTGCAAGAAGAAGAAGGAGAAGAAGACCAACCTCCTTTGTCAATGGAGGCCTACTTGGAAATGGAAGGACTTATGTTTTGAACTCCTTGTATATGTTAACATCTATTCTTGTTGATTTGATACTCTTAATGTTAGGTTTTGTTTTATGTAGTATTTTTTGAGTCCATCTTTTTCATCTTCAAGAATTAAAGGTTTAAATGTAGAGAATAATCTTACTAGAAGTAGCAACAAATGGAAATGGCTCTTGAGCAGACGTTTTAGTCTCTTTTGAGATAGGTTGTATTGTTGGAGTAGGCATTTCTTTATTCTCACTGTTGCAAGCTTGCTCAAGGTACACATCACCAGACTTTGGTATAGATGTACCATCCACCTTGGGCATGTCAGAAATAATAGAATCAAGGGGTTCAACAATTACAGACTCAATCACAGGGGCCTTATCTATCCCAATTTGCGAATCTAAAAAACACAAGTAACATTGGTTTCTTAAAAATCACTAGAATTTAAATCACCAATTTTAAACATGTGGAAGTCAAACATAGGAGTTTATTTAAGGTAAAATCAATATTAATCCTTGCAACTGTTGGTACACAAGGCACCACTAGTGTATACTACAATCTTTTGTGGAAAACTTGTATACCCTACACTTTAAAAAAATTATTACTTAAGTGAATACTGAAGGCCACATAAAGTTAACAACAACCATGATTTACTTGATTGAGATTTGATCCATTAAAAGTCATATTAGCACATGTAATTAAGACTTCTATCCATATAAATACTTGAAAACATCAAACAAATCATAGTCAACAAACTATGTGTCTCCTCATTCAAGTCGACCAATAGTCTCAACACATGCATAGCCATAACCTCTTGATTTAATGTCTAAAGATAATCCTTTATCCAAAGGTGTTAATTTTGGACGTTTTGGACACTCGTACAATGAGAGGTATTTTTGTAATCGAGCACATTTCCCTTTTCTACAAATTTACAAATCGATGCCTAGTTAATATCTCTCTTCTTCTATATTCAATTCTTCTCTCAATAGAGACCTTAATAGAAGCAAGGTCTATCGCTTGTCCAAGCCAGTGCAAGGAAATGGCTATTGTTTTAATTCTACCACAATTAGACTCCACAGAAGATTCACCACCACACTTGTTTGAAGTAGCCTCCATGGAAGGTCCACCACTTGTCCAAGCTATATGGGGTTGTTTGAAGGTCTACCAAAATTCTTGAGATTGGGATCTATGTATGGTTCACCTACCCATGCTAGCCTTGAAAGTATAAAATAAAGGGGATAGTACAAGGTCTAAAACTCATCAACCTAAGCTCTTAAGTCTAGGCTAGTGTTTTTTTAAAACCTAAGGGTTCATCACTCAAAAATTGTGCAGATGTTGAGAAATCCATACTCACAATTATTTTGGACTTAAATGTTCTGCTATTGAAATGTTCCTGTCAGTTGTCCTCACATCACCAGTCAGTGCAACTAGATCCAAAAAGATATATTATACTTAGGCCAGGTTGCATCCGATTCTTGAAGACAATATTACAGAGGTTTAATGTTGCAATTTGGTCGATGACTACTAGGAACAATGTGCTTCAAATTCTTAAAGCACTAGAGAGCTTAGCAAAAGGTGCATTGCCTTTATTTGCAATTTGGAACCAAGAAGGTTGCTACACTTGTCAAAGCAATAAATTATTTAGACTTGACAATCCATCCGTTGAGGCAATGTTCAAGACTCTAGCTAAAATTTCCATGGGGTATGAATGTGACCCACAAAGAACAGTGCTTATTGATGACTCTCCTTACAAGGGATGCATTTCCCCTACAAACAATTGTATTTTTCCATCCCAATTTGATGGTGAAAAACTGGTTGACAATATGATCTTGGAGGAGTTGCTTCTCTACTTGTTTGAGCTGGATGAGACAAGGGATTTGCGGAACTTCATTGCCTATAATCATTACCGACAGCCAGCATTGACAAATGAGAGTGAATATAAAGAAATCAAAGATAATTGGAAGCAAAAAAACGATGCTTGGCCAGCCAAGTGTTCCTTACAAGAAGGATAACTCCTGCAAAATATGACAAAGGTGAAGCTATCCTTGAAGGCAAACACAATCGATCAAGTGACAAAACCGACAGCAATGACATTAGACGAGCCCAAATACAAGAGATACTGGAAAAGGAAGGTACAACTGTTGAAAGCATGAAGGCACCACAATTGATCAATCTAGCTAGGCAATTGGGATGTACTACAAAGGGACCATTGAAGGCAACCACTACAAAGGCTTATATAAACGAGGTCAAAGCTGAGAACAATTTTCTAAGGCTAAATAAAAAACACCTCTAAGGTACCTTTTATGACTTGAACTTTGTTTCACATAATTGAATATACATGTGCATGGTATCAAATTTTTCTTTTTGTTTCTTCTTGTAGGTCTCAGAAAAATAATTTCTAGATATTCCATGGAGCAAGCTTGGACAGGTGGTGGACCTTTTGGTAAAGCCCCTCATGGGAAACATATCACAAGTCCTCCATGCAGTGAGAAGGAAAACATTTAACAAAGAGCCTAAGAGGTTGGATAGGTGGTGGACCTTGCACCTTTTCTCCCATTCCCAATCGAGTCTAGCTATCCACCACTATATTGTATGAAGTGTAGCTTGGACAAGTGGTAGACCTTGAAACAAGAGACCCCTCATCATCAAGCCTAGTTTGGACCTATGGTAGATCTTACTTTTTTCACATTCATAGTGGAGCCTAGCATAGCTAGGTGGTAGACCTTACTTTTCTCCATGTTTCAAAGAAGCATAGCTTGGATAAATGGTGAAGCTTTGTAAGGTTTTCAATTGGGATTTGTTTATAGCAATGAAGAAGTTGAAGATGGACTTTGGCATCTAATAATACCATAGTTTAGAAAATGTAGAAACTGTTTGTATTCTTTGAAACATAATAAATTTCTTGTTTTTCAATTGCAGAGTCATCACTACAAGAAAGTGGGTCGAGTATCTGTAGGCATGATTTGAAGGAAGGTTTTAAAGCACCCAAGGAACCTCATCCAAGGCCCTGTCGTATATATCAATCACCTCCTTGTCACCTGCCACTTGCTTGTCACCTCAAAAGAGTGCTTGTTTTGGACCTTGAAGGACTACTTTTGAAGACAGTTGGAACAAAACATGGAGATTCTATGCCATCTTGGGCTCAACACATGCATTTTGTGGAGGACAAAGATGAAGTTTATCATGCAATGCACCTAGACACAAAAATGTTTTTGGATTTCTATGGTGAATAATTTGAGCTGTGGATATGGAGTTGCTATAACCTAACAAGAGTGCAACACATCACACAAAATTTTTTCCCAAAGCATTACAACAAGTTCAAGATCTTTATGAGTAACAAGTGTTGCTGAAATCCAAACATCATGTCAGGATTTAGAAGAGTTTATCATAAAACTTTGAGCGATATTTGGAAGATGTTTGAGGACTTGGATGCAAAGAATACCTTGATTTTTGATGATAGTCCATATAGGATGATGTGGAATATGCCAGGAACATATCTTATATTTCCAAATATGTGGAGGCAAACACTTGAGCAGGTTCAATGATTCTTGCAATAAACAATTATTCCATGGTTACTTGGATGGTTGTATAAGAGAGATTATACCCGTAACACAATTGTAAATTAGTATAGTGATCCTGAGACAAATCATGTCCTCCATGTGTACGTGTCAAGGCGATAGCATTAAGGAAGGTTGACAATGATCCTTTTTATGGCCAGATGATGTCCTTTTAGTATGATGTGTATTTGTATTACTATATAATTCAAAGGTTATTTTAAAACAAAGATGTGTCAATTTGATGAACACTTGCATGGAGTGCGCCTTACTCTAAGGGGACTTGCATGTATTCTACAGGGTATCCTATTATAAAGAAAATTATTTGTACACGGAGTGCACCCTTCTCTAAGGGGACTTCCACGTATTACTCCAGTAAATGCTATTATAAGGAGAATCCTATGTGATGGATTGTGCTATGTTCTAAGGGACTTGTAATGGAGTGCACTCTACAAGGAGAATCCAATGTAATGACAAAGCATCCTTCTTTAGAAAAAAAATGTGTCGATGAACTATTTCCTAGTCTAAGAGGACTTCACTATATTACTAGAGTGTATTCAAGTCTAAGAAGATTTCAATGTAGTTCTAGATTGCACCTTGTTTTTGGGGTCTCATTTTACTGAATTATGATTGTGTTTCATCATGATATATTTAAAAAATATATATTTTTGTTCCTAATATAGAATAATATTTAAAAGATATATTTAGAAATAATATATATCTGTCTCTCTCCATTAAGTAATGTACTCAATTATCTATTTAGCTACGTCTTATTTCCTAACAACTGGTATCAGAGCAAGGTTTGCTCGTAGCTAAATTATCTCAAGGAAAGAATTCCTTGAATTGACTGGGAGTTATGGCGGAGGAAGGGAAGCTCAAGATTGAGAAGTTCAAGGGCAAAAACTACCAACATTGGAAGATGCAGATTGAATACTATCTCTACCAGAAGGACCTCTATTTACCACTAGGCGGTCTTGCGAAGAAGCCCGCAACAATGGCAGATAAAGCATGGATTGTCCTTGATCGAAAGGCACTGGGAACAATCCGGTTAAGCTTGGCGTCAACGGTGGCCTTCAATGTTTCGGAGATGAAGACCACGGAGGACTTGATGAAGTCACTTGATGACTTCTACGAGAAACCATCGGCATCCAATAAGGTATTTCTTATGAAGCGCTTGTTCAATCTAAAGATGGAAGAGAATGGTTCAGTTGCAGAACACCTAAATGACTTTAACACAAACATAAGTCAACTTCGATCAGTGAAAATCGATTTCAATGACGAAGTGCGAGCTCTCCTTATACTATCATCTCTACCGGATAATTGGGACAGCCTTGTGATGGCTGTAAGTAATTCTATCTCTGGCACAAATACTCTTAAGTTTGATGATGTTGTGGGTGTTCTCCTAAGCGAGGAAATGCGAAGGAGAAGCACACGAGAATCATCAAGTGCTGCACTATCAATGGAAACAAGAGAACGGCCTAAGGAGAGGTTCAAAAACCAAAAGGGTCGTGATTGCTCAAGGCGGAGCAAGTCACGCACAAAGTCAGTTCTTGAATGTTGGAACTGCGGCAAGAAGGGCCACGTCAAGAAGGATTGTTGGTGCAAAAAGAAGAAGGAGACAGAGTCTCAAGAAAACAAGCCAACATCAGAGGTCAATGTGGCAGGTAAAGTAGAGCAAGATGCTCTAATTCTCTCATTAGACAATGTGTCTAATTCCTGGATAGTAGATTCCGGGGTTTCATTCCATGCGACACCACACAAGCAACATTTCCAAGACTACACCAAACGTAATTTTGGGTATGTATACTTGGGAGATGACGAAGCTTGTGAGATTGTTGGCAAAGGTACAGTTTCTGTCAAAACTGCTAACGGAAATGAATGGAAGCTTAAAGATGTTAGGCATGTTCCTTCTCTTTGCAAAAATTTGATCTCTACAGGACAATTGGACGATGAAGGTCACAACAAATTTACTTGTGTACTGTTAGCACGCAACCTTCAGCTTGTGCAGAAACTACAAAAGTTGACAGTGCGGTGTGGCACTACCGACTTGGGCATATGAGTGCCAAAGGAATGCAAATCCTTCAAACAAAGAAGCTTCTACCAGGTTTGAAAGAAGTGGACTTAGAGTTCTGTGAAGATTGTGTTTATGGTAAACAAAAGAGGGTAAAATTTCAAAATTCAAGAAATGAAAGAAAAAATAAAAAACTTGAGTTGGTTCATTCTTATGTTTGGGGTCCTGCAAGTACACCATCACTTGGTGGCTCACTGTACTATGTAACATTCATAGACGATACGACTAGAAAAACATGGGTTTATGTCATGAAGAATAAATCCGATGTATTTTCCATATTTCAAAGGTGGAAAGCCTTTGTGAAGAATGAAACAGGTACCAAGGTTAAATGCCTCAGATCCGACAATGGAGGCGAATATTGCAGCCAAGATTTTGAAAGCTTTTGTGCTAGCAATGGCATTCGGAGGCAAAGGACAACCCCAAGGACACCTCAACAAAATGGGATTTCAGAAAGGATGAATAGGACAATCATGGAACGAGCATGAAGCATGTGGCTACATGCAGGCCTACCGCTTGAGCTTTGGGCGGAAGCTGTAAGTACGTATGTGTACTTAATCAATCGGTCACCCTCAATGGCATTGGATGGGGGAGTTCCAGAAGAGGCATGGACAGGTAAACAAGTGAATTATGCATTTCTCAAAGTGTTTGGATGTGAGGCTTTCATGCACATAGATAGAAGCCTAAGATCAAAGTTAGATGCAAAGTCCAAAAAGTGTTGAAGGAGACTTTGGGTATCGCCTATGGAATCCTGAAGATGGTAAAATCTTAAGGAGTAGGGATGTAATTTTTAATGAACAAAATATGTACAAAGATTACTTGGAAAGAAAAAAAACAAAAGAAATAGGTGATGAGTACATGGAGCTTAAGGACGGTGAAGACTCAAGGACTGCAAACGGTGACAATGTGCAACAACTTCAACCAAATGAGGAGCCTCAACCTATTCCCTGAAGATCTACAAGAGCAAGTAGACCTCCAGAAAGGTTTGTTCCTTCCTTCAACCATCTCTTGATCTCAAATTCTGGAGAGCCAGAATCATATGAAGAAGCTATGCAACATGAATCCAAAGAAGAATGGACGAAGAGCATGCAAGTGGAGATGGACTCACTACATCGCAACCAAACATGGGAGTTGGTTGAGTTGCCTAAAGGTAAGCGGGCACTTCAAAACAAATGGGTGTACAAGCTAAAGGAAGAAGAAGGTGGGAAGAAAAGGTACAAGTCTAGGCTTGTGGTAAAAGGTTTTTCTCAAAAGAAAGGTATTGACTTCAATGAAATATTTTCTCCTGTTGTAAAAATGAACTCGATTAGGCTTGTCTTAAGCCTTGTGGCTACTCATGATCTAAATCTTGAGCAAATGGATGTAAATACGGCATTCCCTCACGGTGACTTAGAAGAGGAAATCTACATGCTTCAACCAAAGGGGTATGAAGTAAAAGGTAAGGAGAAAATGGTTTGCAGATTAAAGAAGAGCTTGTATGGTTGAAAGCAAGCATCAAGACAATGGTACTTGAAGATTGATCGATGGATGTTGGATCATGGATTCACAAGATGCAACTCGGATCACTGTGTCTACACGAAGAATTTGGGAGATGGGAAATTCATCATCCTAATGTTGTATGTTGATGACATGTTGATTGCAAGTGCTAACATGCAGGACATCAAAGAACTAAAAGAGGAGCTGTCCAAATCTTTTTCAATGAAAGATTTAGGTGCTGCAAAGAGGATACTTGGTATGAAAATATCAAGGGACAGGACGAAGAAGACAATAAAGCTATCTCAAGAAGATTACATCAAGAAGGTACTAGAAAGGTTTGCAATGCAAAATGCAAATTCTACACCTTTGAATGGCCATTTTAAACTAACGAAGGATATGTGTCCAAAGACACGAGAGGAGATAGCCTATATGTCTAAAGTTCCATATGCTACAGCGGTAGGTTCTCTAATGTATGCTAGGGTCTGGACAAGGCCAGACATTGCACATGCAGTGGGAGTTGTGAGTAGGTTCATGGACAACCCAGGTAAAGAGCATTGGCAAGCTGTGAAGTGGATACTTAGGTATCTAAAAGGGACAACAACAATTGCTTTGTATTTTGGAGGAACTGATATTTTTCTAGAAGGGTATGCTGATGCAGATATGGCAAGTGACAAAGATACTTGAAGGAGCACTACTGGCTATGTGTTCACGGTTGGAGGCAGAGCAATAAGATGGGCTTCAAAGCTACAGAAAGTGGTTTCACTTTCTACCACAGAAGCAGAGTATGTAGCAATGACAGAGGCAAGCAAGGAAATTCTGTGGCTTCACAGATTCTTAGAAGAGCTTGGATTCAAACAAGACAATTGTGTCTTGTACAGTGATAGCCAAAGCGCTATCCATCTTGCGAAGAACTCAGCCTTTCATTCAAGGACAAAGCACATTGAGGTGAGATATCACTTCATACGTACTCTTTTGGAAGAGGGACAGCTAAAGCTAGGAAAGGTGCATACAAGTGAAAATCCTGCAGACATGTTTACAAAAGTGGTCAACAAAGAGAAGTTGAGCTTTTGCTCATCTTCAATCGACATTCAAGGATAAGAAGTCAGAATGGAAAGCAGTCACAGGTTTGGTTTGGAGATCAGTCTCCAAGTGGGAGATTGTTAAGTATGGAGCCTGATTTACCCTTGTAATTTTCTGTGGTAAAAGCGCACATTTGTAAGGCCCCCATTATGAGGAGAAGCCATCGTGCGTGAAGGAAAATCACTCATCGGAAAGAAAAATTTTCACGGACAAGAATCAGGGGCAACTTTAGGGGCCTCTCCGCCCCCGAGACTTTTTTTTCCCTAGTCGGAATATTCCTTTTCGCCGGAATATTATGGCCGGACAGCGGCCGGAAAGTGGTCGGAAAACAAGCGGTCGGTTGGCTGGTGGCCGGTAGTCAAGGGCCGATGGCCGGTGGTCAAAAGTCAATGGCCGGTGACCGGTGGTCGGAAGTCAATGGCTGGTGGCTGGTGGCCGAATTCAATGGCCGGTGGCTGAATTCAAAAGCGGACTTGTCTTCTCAAGGGCGGCCACACATGGGCGGATTTGACGGTCCGATTTGGACTTATTCGCACAAGGGCGGCTACACATGGCTGTCTCTCATAAGAGAGGGCAGCCCTTTTGGCCTATAAAAGGAGGCCATTTCTACACACATTTCATAGTGTGAAGTTGATGCAACAAGGTGAGTGTGACGTGGTGAGAGTGAAGCAAAGCAGGAGCTCCATTAAGCGTATAATCCCTTTGTAAACTACTTCTTGTTTTGAAGTACTAAAGCCATTGAGTGGCTGCTTTCCTGTGGACGTAGCCCACATTCGGTGAACCACGTATATCGTGTGTACTCTCTCTCTCTCTCTCTCTCTCTCTCTCTCTCTCTCTCTCTCTCTCTCTCTCTCTCTCTCTCCATCTACTCTATAATCTTGTGTATGTAAATATGTCTCTCTCCATTAAGTAATCTACTCAATTATCTATTTAGCTACGTCTTATTTCCTAACATATATCATTCCATCTCAAGGTTGCATCCATTTGTAACTAGGAGAAACTTATGTTTGATATGAAAATAAACCTTACAAGTATGGAATGGAGAATTCATGGATGTGCAAGAAATATCTTGGTCTTGGCACCCATGTTTGCCTAAATCATTTATTTTTGTGTTCTTCATGTAAAAGAGTTTTAGAACCTACAAGTCTTTGAAAGGAAAAATATAAAGTCTAATTGTTTGCATTGGGAGAAAAGAAATCATGGACTTTGAATTGTGTGAGAGACCTTGTTTGTGGAGGAAAATGTTTGAATCAAGAATGGTTATTTTACATCCTCCATGTACGAGAGTTTTGGAAACTAAAATATGCTGCGAGGAAAACCATGGAGTCTAAGTGCATGTATTGAGATGTCAATCTATGCATGCATATCTTTATTAGGGTCTACGCATAATTGGATGATTTTGGATGTTAATTTCTCCAATTTGGTATAAAATAAGATATTTAATGTTTTCTTATAAGTAGTATTTATTTGATTATATATGTTTTTAGCCTAATTTCTTGAACATCAAATTGAACCTTCTATGTTGCAATGGAGAAGTACTTAGATAAATTTTTATGTAAACACGTTTGCTTACCCTTCACTAATTGTAGCTTAGATAAGAAGTGGACTTTGCATTCCTCCATAGCCTATCATAGACAAAAGCACCTTGAAACAAGACCTCCTATGTTGCAATTGACATATGCTACACATTTTATTAATGGCTTGTACCTTAAGTGAAGAATTTCTAGATTAGAGGTGTGTGTTGCTTTGATGTCATGCACACGTGGGTTTATTTCTCAATGGGTGCTAGCTTGGACAAGTGGTGGACCTTGAACTTAAAATTCAGGTACCCCATTTGACCTTAGCTTGAACAAGTTGTGGGCCTTCAAACCAATGTTTGCATGTTAAGATAAGTTGTAGGTAGGACAATAGAGTATAAACAATGAAAATGGAATCAGTGTACTAGTCTCTTGATGGTGCAACCACCCAAAACCATAATTTTTCTTGGACAATGTTTCTTTCAAATGTTTAGTCTAGTACAAAACGTTAACACCTTGTACATGATATATTGAAAGCTGTCCAATCTGGGAATTGGGATTTCACCACTTTAGCTAGTATGGTATTTAATGGAAAAGTAAAGGTTTGATATGGTTTTCATCGCCTAAAGCCTCAAGATCAGCTAAGATCTTGCCACTTAAGTGTTTTGAATGAACCGATTTTGGCATCAATAGAGAGAGAGAAGGGAGTTGCCTAGAGTCATGCATATTGGGAACTATATTGCAATAGTATGTGCAAGTATGTGCATGATAATAATCATGGTTTAATAGATTAAAAATCCCAGAAAGAAGAAAATTACATGCACATATAGATTTTATTGCATTCATTGTTTTTATGGTACTTTCAACTCCACGCTCCTTTTGGCCAACTTGGCTCTTTGGTATCCAGATTTGTCGAGATTTATGATTCTGACCTATTGTTCTTTTCTTTTGGCCTTCTTTGGTTGTGACTGAAGCTGCTATTCATGGTGATGACCTAAGTTTTTGGTAGGGAATGTCATAAGAATCATCATTGTTATTTCTATCCTCAGCAATATTGCATTCTAGCACTTTTCCTTTGTGGTTTGGCTGGTTAGGGAAAGTTACTGTCTGCTTGCTCTTGGTTTTTTGTTTTTGGGATGAATTTGGTATCCAGTTGATCAGAGCGTTGGTAGCTGTGTTCTTCTTGGCTGAGTTTTTTCTTCAGGTTTGGGAGCCACATATGATGATGCTTGTTGTAGTTGCATTTCCACTGAGGATTTTGAAATCCACTTCTGATGCACTTTATTCTTGTCGCAGTGGCATTGGTTCCTGGGTTTTTGATATGTACAATCATAAAACCGTGCATTAGTTAAAGTTTTGTTCTTGTCACCTGTTGGGTTGTCTGGATATCCATTGTCGATATCTTCTTGAAGCTCCAAGTGTTCTACAGATTCATAGAACTCATCTCCTTCTTTGTCTTCGTTCTTGGATCACACTTAGTACAAAGCAAGGAATGATATCATAGCCATTTTCATCACAAAACTTTGTTGTTGGATCATCTTGAATAGCGCATACATCTAGAGTAGCCAAGATGTGTTCCCATTCAAGTGGCTCTAATTCTTCCTCAGGAAAAGGTTCCATGATATAATCTGTATCTTCAATTTCCCTTTCTAGGATGCCTTCCTCTTGCTTTAAGCTTCCGCATTATGAAGCTCCACATATCCACAATTCTTTAGGCTTACCCAACCATCATGAAATTTTTGATCTTGCTATAGTAGCAGAATCAAACTCCTCCATAGGTGTTCTCATCATGTCTAACTATGGTCCTTAAGATTTATCCTTGTCGTGGTTTTCATATGTCTCACGTAGATATGATCATATCCCCAATCTTGGACCATTTTCAGTTGTCGCATGAATGGTCTTCTTAGAATGATGTCATAGTTGTTCTTATTGCCAAAATCAACAATAATAAAGGTTTTCTCATATTCAATTCCACAAGAAGTAACAATTGCTTTTTCTAGCTATCCTATGGGGTCTTTCCATGTGTCCGTCTGTAAGCTGCAATCTCATCCTTGTAGCCCTCACTGTCGGTTTTTCCCATTTTTACCAGACCTCTTTTGTTGCGATGGAAACACCGGCTCCACTGTCAAGGATTGCCATGGTTTTTACACCTTGGAATTCCACGGGAAGAGTGGTGTTCCCATTTTCTCCTTCATAATACTCTCCAACTTTGTTTAACAACATTGGCCTGGTGTTTAGCTGAGGCATTTCTAGCTCTTTGATCCCTTCCTCGATTTGAGTCATTGGTTTTTGAACACCAAATTTCTCTAGGCATTTTCCCACAATAGTCCACATGTTTGGTCATATTCTGAGCAACTCGGCTAACGTTATCGTACAAGTGACTGGTGTTGACAAAATGTTTATCAGTCCTTTTGAATCTATGAACTTGTTGGGAGAGAGTCTCTGTGACAGGACTGCAAAAACCTTTGACTTGGCCTCATGCTCTCCCGTATAGGATGGTAGTGTTCTTAGCAAATGGGGTTCGCTGTCCATAGACTGTACAAATCCTTTGTCTCCCCAATACAATTCTATTTCTAGATTCATTTGAGAGCCAGCCTCAAATTCCTATATTGGTGGAAGAGACACTCCTCTCCCATCACTTGTCTAGTTTACTCGTCTACTTTGATCACTTGCTTCATTGGCCTTTCTGACTTGTTTTCACAATTCATCAAGAACATCTATTTGTTTACAGCTATCAGGTATAGGTATGTGCAATCCCTTAGAAGAGTTACCCATGGTACTCAGTACTATCCTTGGTTCTAACGTGGGGTGCTTGAGCTTTTGTCTATGCTCGTGACTGGAATCTAGCTCTTCTCGTTCCTTGCTTGGTTGGATTATTGGTGTAGGTGGGCCATGGATGACACCCTTAGGTTTTCCAACTGGTGCTTCTAGTAAAGCTTGGGCTTTTTGAATCATTTTCTTTCACATTTCAAGCTTGTCCTTTTCTAGTTCCACATATGGATATGTCATCCATCTATGTTCTTGGGTTTGGTTGTTTTTGAGCCGTGTTTCATAGGTGTTTAACAGGGCGTCTAAATGCTCATTAGCCTTCTCGACCAACACTGATCCTCCCGAACTAGCACTTCTCGGTTTCTCATATGTCGATGGTTATTTTGTAGGTTGAGACATCTGCGTAAGAGAAGGTGCAACCATTTCTTCATGTTGTCTTATCTTCTCTTCAGCTTGGGTAAGCTTCTCAGCCAGGGACTTTTTCTCTTGTTCCCTATATGCTTCTAGCCTAGTCTTTCTAGCTTTCTAATTATTTTGTTTGTTCTTGGTTTTTTGACTAGGTGCATTGGTCTTTGGGGCAGTTCTCTCTGGACTCGTGTCAATTTCCATTTTCTCTGTCTCTGGGTTCTCATCAGCTTCCTTTTGAGCTTGCGCTCTTGTAAATACATGATTTGGTACAATGTTTTCATTTTCCGAGCTACTAGGTAGTTGAAAAATTCTTGAGACATTTTCTGAGCTACTAGGCCACAATGAAGACAATAGGTATTCGCTTGGGTGATCTCCATCTGAGGACATTCTTTGACCAAGTTGTTTCCATGGCTTTTGTGACAATTTGCCTCTAGTTGAGGAGATTCTTCTTGCAATTCCTCTTGGCTATAAGCAAGCTCTGACCTAGCTAAGTCTCTATTCACAATGAACCGTAATGTCCTTTCTTCCATCTCATACCTTCTTTCTTGAGGTCAAAACGCAAGAAGTGGAGGTTGTACCGGCCTCACCTTTCCCTTTCTTTCTCTCATCTTCTATTGCTTTGAAGGCCAGTACCCACTTTGGTTGCTATAATACATTATAGCTAGTACTAATGCTTGTTTATTAGATACTTCCATCATTTGCGTATATCTCATGTCTACAGGCATTCTAGCACCTGGCATTGGAGGTTATTGTCCAAAGTCAAGCTGTGGACTTGCAACTCCTACTGGTCCTGGCGCACTCCCCATAGCATATCTAGGTGGAGTAGGTGTATCGGAATAGGTTGTACATACCTTTGGTTATAGTAACACCCTTTCATTGTATGGTTTGTCCATTTTCTCTCAATTTTGCACCATAGAGACTCTTGGAGGTCAGATTTAATAAGAGGAGCAAGTCTCTGAGCTAATCCTTCTATAAGCTTCATTTTATCACTAGATACCTCTAGCTTTATTGTGGGTTGGGTTCTTGGGGAATCAGTCCTTTGAGAAGACGTGTCACTCTCACTCTCAGTATCATGTCTTCTTTGATTTGGATAGGAGTAAGTTATAGGGGGTGGTGATGGTACATATGGTTCTTGAGAAGGCATGTCTACCCTCTCTGTGATAATTTCATCTCTCGTTATTGCTCTAGAAGTAATCCAAGTGGCTCCTTCTTTGGAATTCTTGTAGGAATTCTCGTGTTTGGTGGAGATATCTGTGGTCCTTCCTTGACCAAATATCCACGTCTTTCTAGTGCGTTGTGTGGTTTTGTGTCAAAATGTGGATAGATTGGCATTTCATCACTTCTAGCTTGGCTTGCCATACCTCTGGTCATATCTACAAAAGGATTGGTAGATAGTCTTTCCATCCTGATGATCTTAGCTTTCTTGATGTCAGGCCCACTCAATACTCTCAAGATAGTCCTTAACAAGCCCACCTTGGCTTAGTGCAAGTTATCCCTTTTTGCCCTTGATCAAGTCTCTCATAAGTCAGGAATTTGCGACTCTTTTGGTCTTTGGAAACTAGTTCTGGATACCCTAAAAGTTTGGATTAAGGAAACCTGGGTCCTATTGCCCGCAAGCTTTTCTCCTGGCTATACCTGACTCAATTTGAAGTTGTCTATAAAAGTTAGAGAAATTTTGGTGAACTGCACTTGAAACAGCACTCAAAACAGTTTCAAGATCAAGGATTTTTGCTTGTATCTTGATCAAATGTGACCCAAATAATTTGAAACTTGGTCACTAGGTTTAATTTATGCTGACAAACACTTTTGTGAGCTTAGATGTAACTTTTGACCTCTAATTTGGTACTTGAGACATTATACGCGTATATTGTCTATGTGCTCAAAATTTGACAAAATTTGGTATGTGAGCTCTCCTCATTAGGAGAAATATGGACTTTGCATGGGCCTTGTAATCCTAATTTTAAGGGATTAAGGATGATGCTGTGTATGGTTAAGGGGACAAGGGCATTCAAGAAGTTAGTTTTGAGTAGGCTTTCTTAGCCATTTTTTGAGACACATGTAGGATGTGGACCTAGGAGGTCACTTTCTCTCTCTAGATTTTTGAAAGTGAAGAGAGTAAAGGGGTGTGGCCACATCAGCAAAAACGTAGGTCACTAAGAGACAAAATTTGACTTTAAAAAAAATAAGCTATTTCTACTTATTTTTGACTTAAAATTCCTCCCCAACATATATACATATCAAAAAATCATTTTTTGACCTTTTTTAAACCTACAAGCACTGAAAGTCCACTTTTTCAAAAAAAAAACCCAAAAAGAAAACCTTTGTTCTCTTCTCCTCCTCCCTCTTCTCTTCCTCTCCTCTCCCTCCCTATCGCCTTCTCTCCTCCTCCTCCCCTCTCTCTCCCTCTCCCCTCATGCCCCCTTCTCTCCTTCTCCTCCCCTCTCTCTTCCTCTCCCTCCCCCCCCTCTCTTTTCATCCTTTGCTTCCTCATGTAATAGCTTCCATGGTGCTCACGCACATCACAAATCGTATGGCTCCACCAGCATGTACTCCACACAACAAAAGCGTACATATTTTCTTGTCCGCGGTGTTTGCACCAAAGGCCGCATGTGAGGGTGAGTAGAGGTCATCCCAGGAATGTCCTACCGTTGGTGAGATGAATATTGATGGCTCTTCAATATCTTGGGAGGGGAGAAGTAGGTTTGTTAGGCTATTGCAACTGGTTGTGTATGGGTGCAAGTGCTTCTTTGCATTTGTGGATGCACGAATGTCAAGCTCTTCAGCTCAAAATAGTGGCATTACAAGAAAGTATTGTTTCTTCAAAGAGGGAGGTTGAAACTCTCTAGCAACAATTGCAAGAAAAGGATGTGTACAATATTATGAAGCTTGCCAATACCATCACATATTTGAAAGAAACACCCCTCGGTGCAAGGTAACAATATACTTCTTACTTTGTTTGTGTTCTTCTTATCATAGACTTTGAAGTCTAAGGTCTTGCCTCTACTTGTTTTGTACTGCTTGGCACAAAGGTTGCTTTTGTGCACAAATAGTGAAAAATTGCAGGTTAGAGAGGTCAAGTGTCACTACTTTTCCTCTAAAACAACCTTCTTTGTTACATCTTGCAGGTAGGTGTGTCAAAACCATGCTTATTAGAGGTGGGTAATCTCATACTAATGTATAATCTAGGATTCTTTATTCCCAGTTGGATGAAAATACTTGCAAATTTGTACAACATATACTTAACAAGTGTCTTTATTATATAGCTTGCAAATGTTAACCTCATATATGTTTTTGTTTGAATAACATGTCTCTAACACGTCATGATACAAGGTGACCTCTTACTATGCTAGTTGAGTGGCGCTGTTTGTAAGAATGGCTCAAGGAACTGGCATAACATGAATCTTTTACAGTGGCACAAAGCTCTCCTCAATCAATGTGACTCCCACTACAACAAAAATCATTATGCTAACATGGAGATATCCCTAGTAGGACAATACAACAACTTTTCACCAGCAACACACCCTTTCCTAGCACGAGGGCACCCCCTCCAAGGATATTTTTATGTGATAGGTCACCCCATGAGCATACCCTTTCATGGAATGGATGTAAGAACTATGACCGCACTACCCCTTGGAAGTTGTTCATGAATGTATGTTTATCAAAATTAATGAGAAAAAATTTGGACTTTTTTGTTTATTTACATGTAAGAGCACTCTAGGTCTACCACATTTTAAATTGTTTGATAATTTAAATAAGATTTGCAGTCATTTAAAGTGTGAATTTGTTTTTGTTTAGTAAGATTGTACATGAGAAGACATGATAAAGTACAAGTGATCTTAATGGAATAAACCTCGATGAGATTCCTACCATGAACTTGTGACACCATACCTCTCCTTGAACCCTTTGATTTTTATTGTTGTGGGAAGTCCAAGGGGGGCCTATTTTTAAATTTGTAGCAATAACATTTTTTTGAAGGATTTTTTGGTTATTTTAAAGTTTGTACACAGTTTAGGAGTTCATTCTGATTGTTTTTCTTCAGTTTCAAATTTTGACCCAGAGCACTCCTTGGAAGCCACTTTTAAAGGTGTTAGGTCGAGATTTTGCGAAAGTTTTGTATGTAGGAAATACAGTCCTTAACAAAATGAAAAACATTGGCCCTTTGAGTATTTTCATATTCCATGGTTTTAATGCTTGTTGGAACCCGTAGATTAAGGAGAAAGTAAGAAATGTCTGTTTTACATCATTTTTTTATAAATTTTCAACTTCCACATTAATCTTTTAAGAATCTAAGCAAGGTATGATTTTTTTGCATCACACAATGGTCGAAGAGCGCGACGAGATAAACAAATTCATGTGAGACAAGCCCGGATAGATTTGGAGCCGATTGGAAGCTAGAAGCTGTTGAAAACAACCTAAAAGTGCAACACTTAAAAAAAAAAGAAACTTAAACCTTGTAGCATGGGCTCCAAGAATGTTTGGCCATTTTGCACGCCCTTGTGGCCCCTCTTGTTGAGGGTCCCTAGGGCTTTATGACAAATAAGGGATTTTTTGAATGCATGGCCATGAGATAGAGGTGTAGTGTTTGGTGTACACAGAGAAACCTCTCCCCTCTCCCCTCCCTTTTTGCTCTATGTTCAAAGGTTCTAAGCATTCACTATGTAAAGTTTTCCTATATCATGTGCGTGCACCAGAATGGATTAAAAGATATCCCTTATAGGCCTTCTCTACACATGTTTCTGTAACTTTACAAGAATATTAAATCCCTTCTGCTGGACACATGTGTAATGTTACATATAATTTATTGAACTCCTTACGTCAAACGCCTCACAAATCCTATGCACTAAACATTCAATACTAGAAATTGACCAAACAAGGAGCCAATTTTTACTTCCTTGTGTCCACATCGTGCTCTTGGGAATGCTTTGGTTAAGCCATTTCTTTGGTATTTGAAACCACATGAGAGCCCTATTGTTATAGTATCCAACCAAAGGTTTCTTGATTAGCAATTTACATAGGCTTGAGTGGTACAACATCTCTTTTATGTTAACAATGCATGAATCTATAATTTATGTTTACACTTTCTCTATCCAAATGAGCTACATAGTAAAAATCAAATCTGCAATTAAACAATTAAGTTCACAAGGTGATAGCTATTGGTATCATCTTTAGCAATACCAAAGAAATAGCTACCAATAGCTAATGAATAGGGATATTTAAGAAGATTTGATACCAAAAACTTTCCAACACTACTCAAAAAGGCGGAAACTCAAAAACTTTACAATATATGTATGCTGAACACGAATCAGTAATAACTCACCCCTATACATGACACCTCCATCTCAATTTTTCATTTCTCTAAGTCAAGCTTAGCATAGGCATAGTATGGAAACAATAACATGTTGGAAAGCAAGAATTTATCTTTCTCAACTTGTGAAACGTTGCTAATGATATATATTCAACATCCCCAAATGAGGACATCTTAACAAAGGTTATGATCCACTTTAATAAGAATAACCATTAATGATTAAACTTAAATCAAAATATTGCTTGAATTCCTTCAGGGTGTAGTGATTAAGACTTAAGACTTGAAACTCTTACAAACAAATCAAAATATCCATAAAGGTCAACAATATTTCTCAAATCTATATGAAACTCTAGTAATCTAAATTAAATACTCTCACTCAATGCGACACCATTTAACAAAAAAACATATTTATATTGCATTTGTAGGGGAATCTAGCCTACTAAAAATAATTACAAACGGAGACAATGTTGTTGTTGTTAGGCTTCTCTTACAAGCATTTGTCTTCCTCATCTAGAGATTCATATACACTTGAGTATTTGTGTGTCTATGACTCTAGGGAAGATAGTAGTACCTTATGGATGGCTTCTCGAAGAGATGCTAGAGAGTACCTATTGTTTCAAAATTCTATAAAAATCCTACTATTCTTATCAAAATCTTTTTACATGGTAGTGAAAGGTTTCTCATGGACCAAAAATAGAGTGACATGCTACACAACTATAGATGGCGCACCTAAGCCGTCAACAAAATAGCACCACTCAGTGTTATGAGGTGTGAAGCCTAAACATTAAAAGCCATAAAGAGGTTAATTCTCTCAAGCATGATAAACTTAAAGATGGGGATGATGTTAAACTGTGAATGTAAGCTACAAGGGTAGTTTTCTTACCATTCTATCTTTATGTTGGAGATGAGCCCTTGCAATGTCCATGCACTATTCACACCTCTTGTTGTTGTGGTATGCAAGTCATGTGAGCTCATACTTTTGCCACCTTCGGGAGTAGAGGTTTCCATGTAGTTTGAGTGAATGAAAGTAGAAGGAGTAGAATATTGTTTCATGTCGTAATGGAGGTGAGAGAAGGGAGAAGAGCTTTCTTGGTGCTACAATGGAGGTGGGAGAAAGCTAGCAGAGAGATAATGCTCGACTATATGGGTGCATGTGATTGTTGCAACAATGGAGAGCTTGGAAAAGGGTTTGTAGAGAGAGAAAATCACTTTTTAGTTATAGAATAGGTTTGGAAAGACTTTGGAGGGTGGAAAATGATGTTTTGATTTTTTTTGAAAAAAAAATAAAATTTTGTTTTTAAGTGCACGCTTTTACTTTTGGAGGTCAAAAATGCTTTTTGAACCATGAAATAAGTTTGGGGACCTTTTAAGGAGGGAAACTTGAAATTTGAAATTTATATTGTATTTTTAAATCTGGGCCAAAAAGTGGGGGAAAAGAGGACAAAGTGGTCTCCCCCCCCCCCCTTTTCCCCTAGCCACCTCCCTTACCTTCTCACTAGGTAAGAGGCCATTAAGAGGTGTAAGGCTACCTTGTCCCCCTACTTTTTTGAGGGTATAGAGTGTGTCCACCACCCTCTTCCTATTGGCTGGCCTCTAATTAACCTTAATCCCAAAGGGCCCCTAGAGGGTTCATATTTTTTATAATGTTGATGTCCTCTACCCACGGCCCATTTCAGTTTGTGAATTTAACCTTTATTTTGACACTTGAGACAATATACGTGTATAATGTCTTTTGTGGAAGAATGAGGTAACTTTTGTTTCATTGATTCCTTATCACTCAAGCAACTCTCAGCATGTTTCAGAATTCAATTTGGACATTTTTTGAGCAAGTTAAGACCAATACAAGCCTCAATCTGCAGTTTTCTGTCTTTTGCTCTTTGCAAGCCCAAATGAGCTCCAAATTCAATGAAATTTTTGCTAGAGACTTCTTTTGTACTCTAGGACACTGAGGTATACTCAAATGTCTGTTTTGACCCAGATCTGGCCTATGAGACATTATACGTGTGTAAAATCTTTTGGCTCAGAATGACATGAAATTTTGCATACAGTCTTAAAACGTCATTTCCAACCCTCCTATGTGGTTAAAAGTGAAATTTGACTTTTAGATTTGGCCTTGAGACATTATAGACGTATAAAGTCTATGTGCTCAGAATTGGCCCAAATTTGGTCAGTAAGCTTGTCTTGTGGTGCTTAATACCCTGGTATGCTCAGATCTCAATTTTTCCCTCTAAAAGTGTCCTTTAGACATCATACGCATATGATGTTTAGCTGTTCAGAATGAAGTGAATTTCACTCCAGAGATTCCTCTCTATACTGGCTACTCATAGCAAGTTTCAGAATTGAATTTTGACACTTTTTGAGCAAGTTATGGCCAATACAAGCATTCACTTGCCTAGATGCATCTTATGGTCTTTGCAAGCCCAAAAGTGATCCAAATTTGATGAAATTTGTCATGTATGCTTCCTAAATGCTGTAGATCACAAGGGTACACTTAGATGTAACTTTTGACCTCAGATATGGCCTTGAGACATTATATGCGTATAAAGTCTTTTTGCTCAGATTTTAGTTATGTTTCTACCAGAGGTGCCGCTTAGTGTTAGATCAAGAATATGTGCTCACAACAAATTTTGGATGTCAAAATTAGACAAAATATTAGTTTTCACAAGGAAATCCCCTGAAAGAGTAAAATTCCTTAACTCTCAATCTATATGTCCAAATGACATGAAATTTGGTGGGTGTGCTAAACACAACATGGAAAAGATGGGTATAATGTCAAAAGTTCAAATTTGCTGCCAGAATCACCCCTCAGACATTATATGTGTATAATGTCTGTTAATGAATTTTTGGATAGAATTCATTCACAAGCATCCCCAAGTCTCTAGCACTGGTTTTCAATGGGTTAATTTTATTTGCAAGTTAATCAATTCGTGTTTTTTTGCTACAGGTGATGCTTTTTCGAGTTTATAGAAGCATGGATTCCACTCATATGTATGCTCTCTAAGGTGGCGTTGTGGTATGTTAAATAAGTACCGAGGGAAGGAGAGAGAAGAAGGATTAGACGGAGAGAGAAAAACATACTTGTGAAATAGAGATAGGATCGGGGTGTG
Organism: Adiantum capillus-veneris; assembly: GCF_014529385.1. Classification (NCBI taxonomy): domain Eukaryota; kingdom Viridiplantae; phylum Streptophyta; class Polypodiopsida; order Polypodiales; family Pteridaceae; genus Adiantum; species Adiantum capillus-veneris. Next base: position 20,328,118 of record NC_140958.1, read on the forward strand.
AGAGTACCGACAACGAGAGAGAGAGAGAGAGAGAGAGAGAGAGAGAGAGAGAGAGAGAGAGCCTGAGAGTGGGAGATGAGGGGGAGAGAGGAAAGATAGGTTCAAAATGAAAAAAGTCCGGCTAAAGTTTGGGCAAGAAGGTTCTCAAGCCGGTTCAAATTATTTCATTTAGTAACTTGGTATAGAATTGTTTATGTGTTGGTTTAATGTATATATTTTATAAATATCCTATATTTTAATTGAGATGAAAGTGGAGTTAAGTAAAAGTGGAGTTTTGTTGTGAAGAAGGAGGTTGTGTGCACGTTTTCTACTCACATGTGTGTGTGTGTGTGTGTGTGTGTGTGTGTGTGTGTGTGTGTGTGTGTGTGTGTGTGTGTGAGAGAGAGAGAGAGAGAGAGAGTGGGAGATGAGGGGGAGAGAGGAAAGATAGGTTCAAAATGAAAAAAGTCCGGCTCAAGTTTGGGCAAGAAGGTTCTCAGGTCGGTTCAAATTATTTCATTTAGTATCTTGGTATAGAATTGTTTATGTGTTGGTTTAATTTATATATTTTATAAATATCCCACATTTTAATTGAGATGAAAGTGGAGTTTTGTTGTGAAGAAGGAGGTTGTGTGCACGTTTTCTACTCACGTGTGTGTGTGTGTGTGTGTGTGTGTGTGTGTGTGTGTGTGTGTGTGTGTGTGTGTGTGTGTGTGTGTGTGTGTGTGTGTGTGTGTGTGTGTGTGTGAGAGAGAGAGAGAGAGAGAGAGAGAGAGAGCTTTCCTGTTCATATGCGTGTGAAAAGGTTCCAAAGCCGGGTCCACAAATAATGTTTTCTGAGCCCTTAGAGAGGCAGTTTGTGGTGGTTACTCATTGCACTATTATATGCCTATAGTATTCATAGAAGAATAATAATCATAGTGTTTCCCGAGCCCTTAGAGAGGCAGTTAGTGTTTTCTACTCATTGCACTTTTAGATGCTTATAAATCTTATAGGGGAATAATAATCGTAGTGACAAATCATGCATATTTTATTGCAGACCCCACTTTAAAAGTTAGTGGTGGAGTAGTAGACGATTATAATATTCATATTGACAAATCATGCATATATTATTGCACGTTCCAATTTAGCAGTTAGCATATGCTGCGTGGGATCCCTCATGTCACTAACACATGTCACTCTTCCATCACTATCAATGCTTTTTGAGAGCATGGTGCTTTAGCCTATATAAATGTTACAAGGCAAGCACCATATGCTGCACAAGTGAATCGGAGGTGCTAATCAAGAGAGATTTTTTCATTTTCCCTGTACTTATATAATGCCTATAGGATATGCTAGTACTGGTAATGAGGTAGTTGCAAAAATCCATGAAGAGCTTCACAAACTCCCCCCCAATGCACCCCTTGAAGAAAAGAAGACGTTTACACAAAGAGAGCGTGACACAAACAAGGCGATCCGGATGTTCAACCACCTTAATCGCGCTCGCAACACCGGAGACCAGGAACTCAATGATGGCTTTGAGACAATGCGAGAATCTCTGGGCAAGTGGGAGACATGGGGGTACATAGATAGCTCTCGAAGGGCCACTTTATAGACGGAGATTGACCATTTGCTTGTCTGCAAACGCACAATCAACCTGGTCGACATCTCTGGCTCTAATGTGGTAGAAGATTGAGGCAAGATTTAAATAATTATGCACTAGCACATGATAAATTATACTGGTGTGATGCAAGTTGTACTGTGTGTGTGTGTGTGTGTGTGTGTGTGTGTGTGTGTGTGTGTGTGTGTGTGTGTGTGTGTGTGTGTGTGTGTGTGTGTGTGTGTGCAGGTTTGATTCCCTACGTAATCATGTAAACAATTTATTTTAATTATATGATGCTTATTTTAACTATATGATGGTGTTCCACTCTTCAGTGCCTTGGCGAGAATAATTCATATGTCTCTGTCTGACTTATTATTATTGAAGTAGATGTGATACTTTTAATCAGCCTGGTCTACTAACACATCTTCAAGATCTGTCATAATTTAGGGTATTGTTGATATCTTGTAGCTAAACTGAACCGTCAAATGTAACTACAAGCTGTTTGAAAGCCAAAAATGTAAAGAAAATCTATGTGAGTTTTTTATATAATGCAAGAAAAAGATGAGCATGTCTTTAGTATTTACCCTACTTTTAGTAGAATATATTTTCTTGTCCATGTAGGTGTTGTTGCAAACAAGGATGAATGCCTAATAAGCCAATTTGAAACTAGGAATCTAAAAAATATTGATGGTTGTACTTGTTTGGGCGAAGACCTCAAAGTAATGAAACACGCATAGACTCTTGCATATAAAATAGTAATTAAGAACATTTTACTGAGTTGAAGAACTGCATACGTACATAAACACACACGTATAAATAACTATATATATTGTATAAACAAGTACTTAAAAACACTTTACCGAGTTGAAGATCTCCTTACGTACATAAACACACACATATAAATAAATAAATAAAAAGATATTATATATATAATATAAATATTATATATAAAACTATATATATTCTTAGACCGACAGTGTAAAGAAATACTGACAAGCAAATGAAATTTTGACAGCATAACAACGTGAAAAATAAAAATAAAACCATTCCATACTTGCTTCTGTGAAAGCTTGCCTAACTTTTGTTAAGCTTTCCTATTCTATACTTGCTTCCGTGAAGCTTGCCTAACTTTTGTGTATACATGAAACCATGATTATGTTTCTAAACATGAACAAAAAGCATGATTATATTCACAAGTAATCAAAATTTCGACAGCATAACGGCGCCAAAATACAAACAAAAATATTTTCCATTCCATACTTGCTTCCGTGAAGCTTGACTAACTTTTCTGTATACGTGAAATCATGATTATGTTTTCAAACATGAACAAAAAGCATGATGATATTGATAAGCAATCAAAATTTTGGTAGCATAACGGTATGAAAATTCAAACTAAAAAAATTCCCATTCCATACTTGCTTCCGTGCAGCAGCGAATGCTCACGGGAAGAAGAAATTACATAAGCAAAAAAGCATATGTTGGTATATTACTTTGGTAAATCCAAAGCTCTCAACAAACTTCTATCTAGTATAATAAATATGAAATCATGGCTGAATTGATAAGGATGATCAACACCAACAACATATCTTCAGTAATACCAAAAAAGTGGCACCCAAACACCATGGTCACACGTCGTTCCACAAAAATCACAAACTAGAAAAAATGATAGATAATACCAATGTTGATGTCAATCAAGGGCAATGTGATCCGGGCTCATATTGTTGCCAATCAGTCTCCTCATCGCTATCTGCATCAACTGCTGAAATAGCACGTACACATGGAGCCTTGAAGCGTGAAAGATGTTGATGAAAGACCTCTGGATCACTATCTATGCAGAGACAGTGTCTAGACAACTCAGCGCAAACATTGCCCAAGCCACCACATCCAGAAAACATATCAACAATGTAGGTGTGCTCCGCAATAAATGTCCGCACAAGCCAGCTAAAAAAAACAAAAAATATGCGTATTTTTACTTTATGTAACATAGTCCAATAACGCATAGTAGGAAGCATATATTCTTACCAAAAGAAGTCAAGGCTACCCTCGGCAGCACCTCTAAGAGTGTGTCCTCCAATGTACTCTCCGTTGACGCGCTCCACCAGTATTCCGGACTTGGCATCGAAAGAGTTGTTGTCCACGCTCTCTCCATCTCGTCGATCGTAGATAGGACGTTGACCCTTACGATAAAACAATCCTAGCAATAGTGTTTCCACCTACAAATTACAACTAGAATGTGATCTAATTGAAGAAAACTACAAGCATGCTTTTCAATCAACAAATAAATTTACTTACTCTCTCAATCTCAATGGTCTTTCGCACATAACCATCGGGGATCAAAATAAGGATGGTGTGCATCATTTTGAATCCCATCTCGATGGCATGGCTAGACATAATGCCAAAGTGATCAGTGGAGCTTAGGGTGATGTACCACCCATTGTCTGCTACATACTTTGAAGCTATTACGGCCACTTTCTTACTTAATTTTCGAGAGAATTGATTCCATGGAGGGACCTACATAATACGCATTGTTAATTTAATTAAAGTTCCAAAACTATCATAGACTGTCCATTGTGGTTTTGAAGGATGCATACCTCGTTCTCTGAAAAATTTTCAACTTTAAAGTTTGTTGGAAAATCCGCAAACAAAAGAGAGGCCACTTCATTGCTCTTTTCCCCATCAACATGGGCTGAATGAAGAAAATCCAAGATCCTGCATACGATCAAATAAATGTATTTCAAACATTCACAACACACACCACACATAGTTAGTCTTTCTTTTCACATGTGTTTACCATTTCTCATCATCGAGAGAAATTTTGTAAACATCTAGCATGTTCCCAATAACGTTCACATCACAATCTATGGAAGGCACTGCATAATCAGAAAATAAAATATTTCATCAAGAATTGTTGAGTAGAAAGAAAGTGACAGCTAGATATCTATACAAGCAAGTTTACCTGTGGAGCCTTGAGCACCTTTTTGGTTCTTTTTGGGAGACTTCTTGGGCTTCTTGGATCTAACAAAATCCAATCGTTTCTTTATAGAGGAGATTGTACTATTGTTTACTCTTTTCGAAGAGGTGGCTTTCTTGGAAGCTGAGCCAATCTCCTCAATACCATTTTCATTTCTTTCAAGAACGTGCTCTAAAGCAAACAAAAATATATTTCTCACAAACATAATCTAAATAGTATGAGCACTTTAACAATTTTGTAGTTTTTATAAATGCCAAAAATAACCTTTATATAAGTTCCCTTCATCACGTGGGTAGGTGCCTCGAGTGTAATCTAGCCACCAAGGGCAATACTCAATTTCCCAAGCAATCAAACCATAATCTCTCATCCATAGTGGATACATACACTCCTCACAAGAGAGGTCCCTCCAACTTTCAACAGCAATTGGCAACTTCTCCAACAAAGTTTGATCGTAAAGCTGAATTAGCCATCTACATAAAATGCAGTTAACTTTATTTGAGCTCCTTTCCTAAGTGACTTATTTATTATACAAACTCTAAGTAAAAAATAGAATAACAACCATAAAGATATCAATTGTATTACCTGAATAATACTCTCCTTGAAGATTCCATAAGCTCTGGAAATTTTTCATCCGACTCTTTTGTGTTGAGCTTACTCCAAAGCTCCACAAAAGCTTTATCAATGTGGTCCCTCAATTGGTGATGAAACCATGCTTCAAAGCCCTCCGGCATTTCTTCAATCATTTTCCCTTTGATCCTCAAGCATTGCTTCAAGATACTTGCCCAATACCACTCTTTACGCAAGTACATTCTAAATTTCATTGCACTAATATAATGCTCAGAAGTAACATCATCTACACGGCAATGCATCAAAGAGTGCAATATTTTCTTTTTCCTATAGAGCAAACAATAAACAAACCATAAATGCATTGATTCATTTGATGATTTCATGTGTATTTTTTATCCAAAAATTATTAGCTCTCTGGTGATATTTTAGAAGTTGCCAAAGAGTGGACTTTGTCTCTTGTAAGGCCCACTTGATCCTTTTCTCTTATCCAATTGAAGTTAAATAATAAAGAGAAGAACCCTTGGCCATTGGCGGGGTTGGCAATGGCCAACATCTATGTTACATTAGCACGAGATCAAATCAAATCAATTTTTCAATCAAATATATCAAATTCAAATGACATGTCAACTTACAATTTTGTAGAAATTCAAACATAAACGGGGAGAAGAGAAAGTGTTTACCTTATAAGCTCTTTCTTGTAATATTTTTTCTACTCTTCCTCGAGCAACCATTCCTTTTCTGGCAGTGAAATCGAGGGATCATTGATCTCTTGCATCTCTTTGATAAGAGACAAGTCAAAGTCTTCCTTTTGTAGAGCAAATGAAAAAAAAAGTAAGATTTTACAAAATAATGTCAAGCTTTAGAAATTACATAAAAAGTGTACTTTAAGGCAAAAAAATATACATTCCATATGAGCATTGCTAATAAAAGAGCAGGAGCGTTGTACCAACTCCCTTTAGATGCCTTCTTCTCACAAGCAAGCTCTACCTCTATCCATCGAATCCAATCTTGGGGAAAGTCTTTCATTAAAGAATCTTTGCTTGCCACAGCCAGTTTTTGGAACAAGAAGATCTTCTGCCCAAAATTTGTGCTCACAGTGGTTCTACCAATCCTAAACCACAATATCTTAAATTAAATGGCAGTAGAATGACATCGATAAAGTAATAGCAATCACGTTCAAAACAACAAATGTGCTTACTCATTTTGAGAGCGCAAAGCTAGCATAAGCTCCCCCTCTGCACTTCTATCAACAAAGACAAATTGACATTTCACAGAACAATGTCTCCACTTTATCATTGAAAATTCTACAACAACAAAAAAGAAAATTAGAAATCATAGAGTAATACAAGTCAACTTTACATTAAACAAAAAAGAAATCACTTACGTGTTTTTATTAAGCGCATCCAAGTTTTCAAACGGTGATTACCATCCCAAACGATAAATTTTTTTCCCCTTAAGTCTTCCCACTCAAGGGGAAGGGAATTATCAAAATCATCGCTTATTTCTCGCCAAAAAGGCCCCCATTCATCTTTGTCTAAGTCGGAAACATAATGTTGATCATGGCTTGGCTTCTTAAATGACACAAGAAATGGAGCTCCAAGCACACTGTATCCAGACATCTCAAACCTTTTCACCAAGCCCTCAGTGCCTGGACCCGCCGCTCTAATGGCTTCATTTTCCATCAATCTACAAAGAGGAATTCGAGGAGGTTCCCCACCTCTCTTTACAATAAAACCCTCTACAATCTCCTCTAATATTCGACCATGAACATCCTTTCCAAATACTATTGGATTATTGGGAGGTTTAGCAACAATTGTTGTTGCTTCAGACACGTTGTGAGCCACCAATTCACCTTGTGTAGCATGAATATCTATGAACACCTCTTCTTCATGCACATCACTCAATATATCCTCTTCTTCATGCACATCACCCAAAATATCCTCCTTTCGATGGACATTGGAAGAAGCAATGGAAGATCGTGCATTGGCCCTATGCCCTGTAGTGCCAGACCTTAATGTGTATCTTACTCCTACAAGCAAAAAACAATAAGAACACAAATAGTTTAGTGAGTATGATGAGACAAAAGAAAAGAAAAAAAATAGCTTAATGTATTTGAACTTACTTTGAGAGATACCTGTCCTGCCACGTTTAGATGGTGTACGAGCCATAATCTATTAACCACAAACAACAAAAATCTTCTTAGCAATGACAATACAAATATAAAATTCTAAATTTCGGCAGCATAATGGCGTAAAATGCAAACTAAAAAAAAAACCATTCTCAACTTGCTCATGGCAAGGAAAAATACAAATCCACTTTGACATTTGTATACCTCTTCTCTACAACGACCTGTTCTTACATCATTGTAATTGTTACTGTAAGTGTGTATGCAAGTGTGTTAAAGTGTGTGAATGCAAGTGTTTATATGTGTGTGTGTGTGGATGTATGCATGATTGTGTGTGTGAATGTAAGTGTAATATGTGTGTGTCTTTATGCATGATTGTGTATGTGTTTGTGCTATGTATGCAAGTGTGTTGATGTTGTGAATGCAAGTGTTTATATATGTGTATGTGTGTATGTATGCAAGTGTGTTGATGTTGTGAATGCAAGTATTTATATATGTGGGGGTATGTATGTATGTATGTGTGTGTATGCAAGTGGATGTGTGCATGATTATGTGTGTGTGAATGTAAGTGTAATATGTGTGTGTATGCAAGTGTGTTGATGTTGTGAATAAAAGTGTTTATATATGTGTATGTGTGTATATGCTTGACAATACAAATATAAAATTCTAAATTTCGACAGCATAACGGCGTAAAATGCAAATTACAAAAAAAACCATTCTCAACTTGCTCATGGCAAGGAAAAATACAAATCCACTTTGACATTTGTATACCTCTTCTCTACAACGACCTGTTCTTACATCATTGTAATTGTTACTCTAAGTGTGTTTAATATGTGTGTATGCAAGTGTGTTGATGTGTGTGAATGCAAGTGTTTATATGTGTGTGTGTGTGTGGATGTATGCATGATTGTGTGTGTGTGTGTGTGAATGTAAGTGTAATATGTGTGTGTCTGTATGCATGATTTTGTGTGTGTTTGTGCTATGTATGCAAGTGTGTTGATGTTGTGAATGCAAGTGTTTATATGTGTATGTGTGTATGTATGCAAGTGTGTTGATGTTGTGAATGCAAGTGTTTATATATGTGGGTGTATGTATGTATGTATGTGTGTGTATGCAAGTGTAATGTGTGTGCGTATACATGACTGTGTGTGTGTTTGTGCTATGTGTGCAAGTGTTTTGATGTGTGTGTATCACTGTGTGTGTGAGTGTGTGTGTGTGTGTGTGTGTGTGTACTTACCTGGACACGCTCGCCCGATCCACCGGAGGAGGTCCAATGGAAGCTCTATTGGAGATCCTCCATGCCTTGAAAGGCATGGTGAGAAAGCAGCGCGCGCGCTGCCCTCTCACCATGCCTTTCAAGGCATGGAGGAGGTCCAATGGAGCTCCTATTGGAGCTCCCCCATGCCTTGAAAGGCATGGTGAGAGGGCAGCGCGCGCGCTGCCTTCTCACCATGCCTTTCAAGGCATGGGGGAGCTCCATTGGACCTCCTCCGATGGATCGGGCGAGCGTGTGCAAGTAAGCACACACACACACACACTCACACACACACGTGAGTAGAAAATCTACACACACACACACAGTACCTTTTCTTCTCTTACTCCTTCTTCTTCACAGCAAAACTCCACTTTCTCTTCACTCCACTTTCATCTCCTTCTTCACAAAAAAACTTCACTTTCACTTCACTCCACTTCAATCTCAATTAAAACTCCATTTAAACTTCACTGCACTTTCATCTGAACTACTACTTTTTTCACACACACCATATATTACAAAAATGATATTGTGGTATAAACACTCACACACACACATTCATTTATATATATATATGTATATACACACACAAAGATATACACAAAATGGATTCATATATATAGTTTTACTAAAAAAATACTATGTTTTTTACACACACACACACACACAACCATATATTTAAAAAAATGATTGTATGTGTTTGTGTGTATAAAAAACGTAGCATTCTTAAAGTTAAGTCATGCACACACACAAAATGTAAAAACTATGTGCACACTTAAATATCTTATGTGCACATACACTCAAAAATATCTTATGTGTACATACACAGTTAAATATCTTATGTGCACTTAAATATCTTAACTTAAAAAAATACACATACACTCAACTTAAAAATATCTTAACTTAAACTATGTGCACATACACTTAACTTAAATATCTTAACTTAATAAAATGCTACGTTGTTTACACACACCCACAAAATCATTTATATACACGCACAGTAATGTATATAACTTAACTAAAATAATTATATATACACACTACCAAAAACACACACACATATATATAAAATGGCAAGATAGAATCATATATATAACTTAACTAAAAAAATTGCTACGTTTTTTATACAAAGTCAGTCATATAGAATGTTACGTTTTTTATACACACACTCACACAATCATATATATATATATACACACACACACACACACACACACACACATACACAAAAGATGAAGACACTATTAGACTGCATTAAAAGCAGTCCTTGAACCACCATTTAGAAATTAAATGGCCCCTCAAATTTGATGACATATTCCATTGCACATACATTCAGAACCTTCATATATTAAATGCACTTCTTCAATTATGATTTTCATTATTCTTTGAGCCGTCACAAGATCTTATGCAACTATCTTTTCGTCTACCTACCAATCTTTCACTTTCATTAACCTTCACATCTTTCATTAACTTTCACCAGTTTCATTAACCTTCACTTTATCTTTAACTTCCATTAACCTTCACCACCTTCACTTAATCCACCACAGTTTTCTCGCATCTCCACCCTGTAATCTGTTGCTTGAGAGAATATGTCCAACATGAAAGTAACAATAACTTGGAAGGTTCGTGTTCAGATAGTCAACCGCGACATTCAGTTGAAGGGAAACTCATTGTTGCTTAGTGCTTACTATTTGCAGATTTTGCTACCTCCATCTTGCCATTTTCAGTCACTATCTGCTCTTATTGAAAGTGATTGTGGCCTAACAAAAGTCTTGCTGCAACCACAGTGGGATATAGAAGGTCATCAGCATTTCTTAATAGATGGTTCTTTTTCGAGCTTGTTTGAGATGCTTCATTCAAACACATTTATACAGGTATCTAACAATGAGAAAGGAAATGACAAAGAGATATCTGAAGATGTTTTAAGCATTGTGCATCTTGAAAGTAGTGGTGACGATATAGGACAGCTCAAAACTCAGTCAATCGTCATTTGGATTCAACAAAATCCAGGGGCAAAAAAGTTAAATGATCTGTTAACATTATGTGGAGCTCCTTTGCAAGTTGCTGAACTTCCACAACATTATGATGGAAATTTGTGTTTTGAGTTACCTACGACTCAGGATAAAACAAAAGGAATGACAGGGATGGAACAACGCTTTGATGGTCACTTGTGGACTCGCCTATCTGTGACAACCATGGCAATAGCATGCACAATTCGTCTAAGCCACTGTTTGGGATTCATGCAGTGTAATTATTCAACGTGTCCTCATTATATTAAGGAACAAGAATTCAATAGTAGAGATTTTCATGGATATTTGGACAGACAGGTGAAAAAGGACTACCTTGCAATGGAAGAGAATACAACAATAACTTGTCATTATTGTCAGAAGGTTGTTACTTGTGTTGCTGCTTGTCTCTGCAAAATCTATTATGTTTTGCCTAGAGATGGTACAATGTCGCGACTGGCACTACATGTTGGTAAACATTGTCATAATGTTAAGGCAAGAACCTCTAGGGCTGCTATTTCAAGAGTGCGGAAACTGGTAGGTGCAGTACTAAAAATAGAAAAGGGTGGCCCAAGAAAAATTCAAATGTTGGTGGCTCAACAACTTGTTCTTCACTCCTTGATTGGTGAGGAAGCTGAAGCTACATCCGATGTACAATTCAATGATTTTTTGGAAGAAATGATGCCACTGGTTCAAACCAAAGGGTAAGAAAACTCAATTTGGTTCCTTGAATTTGTTAATTTTTTAAGTATTATAAATTTAGCCTTCTTGTGATGCATCGTGTAGGTTTTCTTCAATTGTTTCAAAGGAGAGAAAGAGTCAAGGTGCTGTTATTGGGGATGGATATGATAATATTTTATTGCTTCAAAAAAAGTGCATGTTTCCTTTTTTTCATGGGAGTAGATTTCCTGGACAGGGTGAAGAGGATGACAAGTGCTTCCTATTTAAAATGTCCACTAAAGGACCAGGTTCTGGGATTGATCTAGTAAATCGAATGAAAAGAACTGAAACTGGTGACTTGAGAAATGCGTGGGTACATTTTGATTTTACCCATAGAATAGATGGATGGGCAACAATGTCATGCTCAGTTTATGATCCAAGGTAATCTTTAAGTATTTAAATATCTCGTATCATTAAATAGAAGAAGATGTGTGAAAATGTTTATGTTGAATATCTTGCAGCATACGATCACTACAAATAATTGCTATATGTGAAACTAAAGAGGAGGATGCAAAGACTCAAGTTATTTTTTGGGAGAGCCTTAATTCAACAATGGAAAAGTACGGACATGGTGCAGTTGACTTTGCAGGTTTTATGTCTGATGAAGCTGGTGCAAATTGGAATGCTATTCGAACAGTCTTCAATGGCGGGCCAGATAATATCATGGAGGGACGTGAACGATCATGCCTATTTCATTGGGAGCAGAGTCTCCACAAATATGCTAAAAAGTGGATACCTCAACATCTAACAAATCAACACATTGATATGTGTGAGGACTAGAGAGCTTGTAAGACCATTGTGCTTGCATCTCAAAAGGCACTTTCAATTCAAAAGTGATGGAGACAACATCTATCTACAGAGAGCATCACAAGAGTGAGCAGATGGTTTAAATGGTGGGAGCAACGAATTTCACACTGGGGAGGAATTGGAACAGATGTAAGTACCTTTATGACAATCTATATTTTTAGAAAAATTTCTTTTCATACATGAAATTTATAAATTTTAATTCATGTTTTTTTGCATTTCATAGGGTGGTCTAAGTCCATGGGAGCGGGCACAAATTCCCAATGTTAATTTATCAGAAAGTGTACATGCCAGTTGGTTAGCAGGTGAAGGTGGAAAGGGAAAAATATCCTTGTATCATGCATGTGTAACAGATGTTATAAACTCATATATTCAATGTGCAAAGCGTTTGGGATATACTATTGGGCGTTATATAGGAACAGGTCCCACAATGGAGACCTTGCTTTCTCGAGTTGAATCTCAGCAAACTCCAACTCCAACCAACGTGGCCCATCTATTACACGAGGCTGTTGCAGGGACTCCCATGTATGCGCAGCCAATTTTGCATGGAGACAAAGAAACAGTACAACGCAAAAAGAGGGGCAGAACAGGAACAACTAGCTCCCATCGGCCGGAATATGTCATGGAATCTAAGCAACGAAACCATCGCGGTCGACCAAAAAAATCAAGTTTGATACCCAAGGACCAGGTATTTCTAACATTCCGCTGCAAATTAGTGACAGTGATGATGATATTAGATCTCAAAAAGAAACAACCACACCTTTGTCATCTAAAACAAACAATGTGTTTGAGAGTGATGTGCCACGCACTCAGTGGGCCCTCAGGAGAATGCCCATTCAAAGTCAAAGAAAGTGTTTTGGAACAGTAGGGAGAAAAAATTGTGACAATATCTTGCATAGTCGCTCAATTGGTCTTGTTGCTCCATGTATATGGTCCGAAAGAATGTTCAAGGGTAAAACAATCGAGCAGTGGTTATGGTTTTGTAATCATGATATTTTGCATACCCAATCAATCAAAAGACAAGTCAAAGATTTACCTCCTGCTCCAAATGTTTGGCTAGTAGCAAGAGAGATAGATATCTCCACACAGGAACTTGCCGCGTTGCATCAGAGTGGATTTCGGACAGAGAATTCAATGGTAAATCCACAACCTCTTGCTGGCGACTGCAAAGAAGGTGGTGGCAGCTCGAGGAAGAAAAAGTGGAGGCATGGAATCTCTAAAGAGGCCATGAAGAAATTGGAAGCATGTAATAGTATGACAATTATATTTTTGGATGAAGTGAAAAGGTCTCAAGAGCATGTAATTTTCCGAGTTCTCACTGAAAATAGTTATGAGATTCATATAAAACAGAGTCCAGCATGCACGTGTCCGGATTTTCAGAAGCGAGAGAATACCAACAAATCCTTTTTGGCATGCAAACATATGTACTATGTGTACACAAAAGTGCTCGGACTTGAACCTAAGGAGCACATGATTATTCATCAACCAACCCTCTCACCAATGGACATCGCTTTTATTCTTGGACAACCAAGGATGATTTCTCCCTCCATTTAATTACAACTGGTTTGGTATGCTTCTTTCACTCAACTAGAATATTGATCTATGATATGAAAGTGTTTTTCTGTATTTATTTTGGTTTATTATACTTGTGATTATTTATCTTGAAAAAACATTGTTTATGCAGCAAAGGATTGCAAATTTCAAGCAAAAGATATGAAGCATCTTGCAAGCTATTTGGGAGCAAATTACTTGCCTTTTAGAGTGACCATTACATTTATGGCGGCTATCCTTTTTTGTACTCTAATTTTGAACTTATCCTGTGGTAGTTTTGCGAATGTACTTACATCCTCAAACTTATGTTGTTTCAAAAAGCAATTGCTTGGGAAAATTAGTATTGTCTCTATCTGGCATTATTTTTGACTTCATCACATTTATATATGCTATGGATTATATTTAACTCTGAAATTAGTGTTGTCTCTATTCTGCATGATTTTTTACTTTATCGCATGTTTATATGCTGTGGATTATTTGACTCTGATCACATGCGTTGCGAGCATATTTGACTCTAATGGCATGAGTTGTGAAATGGTGATTTTATTTGTTTACATTTTTCCGTCGTTATGCCCTCTCGGTCTCTCTCTCTCTCTCTCTCTCTCTCTCTCTCTCTCTCTCTCTCTCTCTCTCTCTCTCTCTCTTTCTTTGCGTAGTGATATACAAATCTATGATTTTACTTTCTCTCTCTAGAAGAGAAGTCACTCTCTCTCTCTCAAGGATTTATGATCTCTTCTTCCAATGGTAACTCGCATAAATACTATCTCTCTAGAATTTATACTTTCTCTCTCCGTCAACCACACATATATGGAGTCTTATAACGATTGAAAATTACATTAAATAGATACTTTATGCTATGACACATATTTGGTTAAAAAAACTCTAAAGATTGCTAAAATTGTCAAAAAAACTTGAAATGAAAAACTCGCAAATGTTAAATCCCCGTTTTCAATCACTTCTACCAATTTGCATGCAAAAATGTGCTCGAATCACAAGTTTTTCTTTTTCTTGTTTTTGTCACTCCGTCTTTTGTCTCTTCGGGGTCTAGAGTTGGTCAAAACTCTAGTTTCAATGCATACTTGGGGTAAAACCCCCCTTCTAAACACACTGGTCCAGTCAAATCTTTCAGTTTTGGTCTCCAAATGCCCCTTGAGAAATTATATGCGTATAAAGTCCAAGTTTATAGAATTCCAGATTTACTTCACAGAACCCTTGCACATGCCCTCTATATGCTCAACACCAATCAACCATGCGAAAATATCAACAGAACTTGTTTTACTGCATTTTTCTCAAAAGCAGACTTTTCAGAGATCATGAATGCAAACAAGCACTTTAGCAAATAATTTAGTGATGAATAGCTCTAGATCAAAATAAAATTACTTACCTAAAGCTACTCCTATAAATCATTAAAGTGCTCGAAACTGAAATATATGAGTATCTATGTGTAGCTTATGTCGCCACGATTCTGATGACTACTGTGGGACGCATGTCTAACCTCACCGTCCTATCTTATTGTAGTATTAGAGAGAACCACGATTAATTTGTCAATCCATGGGATGAAGCTGACTCGACTAGTGCATGGAGGCTACAAGAGGTTGTCAATCTCTCGGAAAACAACTAACAACTCGCATATAACTCAAGCTACACTCAAGTGACTGAAATCACCAAAAGCCAATCGCTCATCGAGACAAACAAATCACATCCATTACAGCATCAGAAGACATCCAAATGTAATGAAACTTCTAGGACATGTTTATAAGACCTAAGCACTCATGCTTATGGTCTCAAAACTCACTTTAGGTCAAGTTCCAAAATCGCGATTATTAACAACAGTGGATTTTTGACCTGGTCGTTTTTGACCTAGAATGCATCTAAATGCTTAGCAATGATGCCCCAATACCCCGACTATGCTTAGTTTTTGACTTGAAAGTGTAAATTACTAGTTATCATGAAATAAGGCCGCCGGTCAATGACGCCAAAAGCTACGAAATACTGTGAATTGCTTACGTCAATGTGTTGAGCTCTTACCTGCAGTTGCAATGCAATAAACATGACTGCAATGTGACAACCGGGGAGGGAGTAGGAAGCGCGAGAAGGAGAGGAGTGAGCACCATTAGCTCACGCTGTGTATTTCTTATCCAAAAACTTATAAAAAACTTACAAAAATTGACTTTTATACCTTAGCCAAGGTTTTTGGGTGGTCAAAGCTAATAATCTAGAGTTCTACCAAAGCTGGGAAGTGACTGGCTGATACAATCTGGAAGCTTATAGCCTCGGCTCATTAATTACAAAGTCTATCTAAGAAAATAGGAGTTACAGTATTCCCAATTTATCAAAATAATAAATGTTTTACAAAGAGAACTCCGAAAAATGGTATCCGTGTTAGCTTGCTGCTAACATCCCCCCCCTGCTCGCCTGTGTCATCCCCTGACACAGCTTTATGGGTTGAAATAATATTTGTGTTGATGGCTAGCGAGACGGTCTTTAAGTGCATCCAGTGCCTTCTGGTATCTGATTTTTCTTTCTTTGTCTGGCACTTGAAGAAATTGCATGGGCACTCTGTTCTTCAGCTCCACCGCTAAGTAGCCTACAAATCTGGATATGAGGTTGCTGATCACTGGTGCAACAATCTTCATTCTCCAAGTGAAGAATCCAGTGTTGAAAGCTTCTTTGAACGCCAACATATTATGCGATGGCAAGAACATACACTGGGCGTAGAAGCCATAGAGTACTTCTTCGGAAGGCTGACTACTTAGATCATAGCATAACCCCATATTTCC
This sequence comes from Adiantum capillus-veneris, assembly GCF_014529385.1. NCBI lineage: Eukaryota > Viridiplantae > Streptophyta > Polypodiopsida > Polypodiales > Pteridaceae > Adiantum > Adiantum capillus-veneris. The sequence goes on from NC_140958.1 coordinate 20,344,455, forward strand.
CTCGAGGAATGATATCCACGGGGTGCCTGCTTGCTCTGGCTCATGAAATACTCCAATACAAGTGAGCAACATTTGGCATATTTTATATAACATGGCGAAGGAGAGGTCTGGTAGGTTCTTGAAGAAAGGCATGGTGCCCGTTAGGGTTTTCACCATGTATTCCTCTGTTGCTTGTCCTTTCTTTGGAGCTTGCAGTCTTAGCTAGTTTAGCCAGGTTGGCCTCTTCTTTGTCAATGCCTCATGCTGTTTCCATGCCCTTACTCTGGGTACATGTCAAAATGTTGGATCTCTTTGAAGGGTCGCAGGTGCTCTTGTGAATAGAATCAAATACCGTGGATTCTTGTTTAGCTAGCTTAACCTCCACTTTGGGTGGTCTTTATCTGCACCATCCTCTTGCATATCTTTGTACATCCTCTCTTTTACCTGTAGTAATTTCACTTTTATGAGAGGGTATGACAGGGATTGCTGATGCTATTGCACATTGATCTGATTGGGAGTGAGTTGAGTGACATTGACAAGAGTGTAGAACTCTCAACTCCCAATCCATTACGGCTTTCCAGTGCTCATCCACCTCTTGGGTGATCTTCTCTTTCAGTGCGTTCTCCTCAGCTTTTGATAGCTGGACCATAGGCACTGTGTCTGCATGTGTGATGTTAATATGAAAATCCTCTTCGCCACTCGGCTCTACCGTGGACTGTGCTTCCAACTCAACAAATGAAACCGAGGGCATGTCTATGTGCGACAGATCTGAAGTGCTTGCCTCTTCCTGCGTATCCGGCCTTCCTTCCCTCAAGAGCTGGTTAACTCTCTTGAGCTCAGCTATTTCTTTAAGGAGCTCTTCTTCTCTCTGGACCCGCATCAAAGCCAGGTCCCTGCGATGTGATTACTCCAGCTTTAATTCTAACTCAAGGTCCTTGTTCTTCTTTTCTAGTGCCTTGTATATTTCATCAGTCCCCTTGAATAAGGCCACGGTTAGATTTTCTCTTATTTGCCGTAAGAAGATTGCCTTATCATTGATTCGCTGCTTAGAGTATTGTAAGGAGGGATTGGCAACATCCAATTGCACTTGAATTTTTTGAGCTGACAGGGATGTCGTAAGAAGTTCATTTTAACTTTTTTCAGCTACTCGTCTTTTGCCTTGCAAGCATCGGATAACTTGGTGACCAGATCTCCTAACTCCATTTCTTTTTGCTATCTATCTCTAGCTAGTTGATGCTGTTCAGCTTCGGCTTTCATCTCCTGCACTTGCCTCTGAAGATCAGTGATGACATTCATTCTGTCTTCTAACTCTCCTTGGAGAGCGTCAATCACCATCTCGAGCTCTTTAGCCTTTGTGTTGCGGCTAAGTGCTATTGATCGAAGTCTCTCCATCATATCTTGCATCTGCCTTGCATATTCGTTTACTTGCAATATGACCTCGTCATTTGATTGTCAATCCTCGTGTCTTGCCAGCTATGTTGATGTGCCTGCAGCCTCATGTGTGTCTTTCTGCTGCGTTGTGGCTACTGGTTCTTCTTGCGTGGAGGTAGAGGGATAGTCTTTTTCTTTGGCCTTGTGGATGCCTTGGATGTTTCTTGCTGTGTGGAAGTAGAGGGTGCTGTCCCAGACTGTGTAGTCTCTTTAGGTGCAAGGCTCACTTCCTTCTCTGGCTCAGGTTCTTTATGTTGTTGCTGCTCTTGTGTCGCAGTGGCCTCTTGTGCAGTGGTAGCCTCGTGTTCTGGCTTTGCTTCTTTATCTTTTTGTTTCTTGTGCTGGATAGCCTCTTGTGCAAATTTTGTTTCTTTGGTGGACTCAGATTCTGTCTCTTTCTCAGGCTCCGCTTGTTTATTGGTGTCTTTGCGTGCAGGTGATGGTGGTGGGCTTGCAATAGGGTGGTCCTGTTGCTTTGTAGGCAGTGAGGTGGGTTTGGGAGACTCGTAGCCCTGAACTTGTGCTTCTTCCCTTGCCGTTTCTTCAGCTCGTCTCTATTTCTCTGCCTCTTTGGCTTTCCTAGCCACTTCTTCTGCTTCCTTCAGCTTGAGGGCTTCAGCTTCTTGGTACATTTTCTCCAAAGTCTCAGTGGGGTCTTCAGCCTCTCTTCTTGTTTGATGCTTTGTTCTTGGGCCTTTAACTCCGCTCGGCACCCATTTCTCTGGGTCCTTCCCTTGTGCTTGTTGGCTGCGCTAGTAGGCTTGTTTTCTCTTTCAAAACAAGCTTATTTCTGTGCGGTCTCTTCTTGGTGGACAGCCACATCTTTTCTCTTCATTTCTTCTCTTCTCACTCTCTTCTCCTCGTTATCAGAGCTCTCACTATTGTGCCTTTCCGGCGAGCTGTCAACTGATTCTTCATTGGATTTATAAGATCTTTTTTCTGACCTTCTCGCTAATACTGCAATAAGATAGGATGGTGAGGTTAGACATGCGTCCCACATTTGGCGTCGTTGCCGGGGATCGAAGAGACCTAAACTAGGAAAAAACACGAGCGTCTTGTGAAGTTATCCTTTAACTTCCTCTAGGTTCGCCTAGAGTTCAAAACTTTGTTTTAAAAACCGCATAGCTTAAGATTGCTCTCTTGGTGTGCAGAGGTAGCTTGGAAGTAATCGTACTTGCTGAGTGCCTTTAGGATTGTAGAATTGTAGAAATAGATTAGGATTTTGAGAATGATTGGTAGACAAGACAAGTCTTAAGATCAGTGCTCAAAAAAACATACAAAGACAAGAAACCAAGTGTTTGAGGACACTTTCCACAACTCCATTGCATGAGAATCTAGGAGTAGGGTAAGTAGGATCCGAGGTGGATTTCAAAACATTGCTCTCTCTGAAAGAATCAAGTGTGAGTTGTTATTGGAAGTTGCAGAATTTGAGGTCTACGGCTAGAAATATCTCGAAAAGACTCAAAACCACTCAATCCGACTGGAGAGTAAGCTTAAGAGTTGTCTGAACTAGTTGGTAAGCTCAAAGACACTCGAGGTAAAAATTTCAAGAGTTGGCCAAAACTCAGATTATTTACTTTTTCTTGACATTTTAGGAAAAATTAAGTTTTACTTGATTCATAGGCTTAAAATAGCTCACATAAAGACTGTCTTTGAAAAAAATGCAAAAAAGTGTTAATTTCAAACCTGAAGTTAATAATCGCGATTATTAATTTTCTACTCCAAATTGACCAAGGTTCATACCATTGACTCATTGCATGTGTACAAACAACTTATGTAAAGGCCAAGAGATTTGGATCACTAAAATGGCAAAAAACTGGGTGAAAACTAAAGTTTGTACTGACTTTTTGAATCTTGAGTGTAAATTGGGAAAAATTTGTCTAAACTTGTTGAAAATTGATTCATAGGCTTATATTGATGTGATAAACATGTGTACATGCTCAGTTGACCAAAAATTTACAAAAAGTTATCATTTGTAAATAATCGCGATTATTTACATCTACCCCATTTTTCAACTTTTTTGACCAAGTCAGCATACCACTAGTTTTAACATGTTGTAATAAGCCCACAAACCAAATTTGGTAAGATTTGGATCACTGGATTGAAAATTGTGACCAAATTTGCAAAGTTAGTCTGCGGACAGATATTTGATGACCATTTGACCAAAAATTGTCCAAACTTGATGAAACATGGCTAGTCACCTTAACTTAAGGTGCTTAACAGATCTGTGTCAAAGTTGGGGCAAAAAGTTGCAAAAATATAGCTGAAGTAAATAATAGCGATTATTTACATATGCTTCAAAACTTGAGAATTTTTCTCATTTGAGTCATTAGGAAAGTTTTGAACTCATTTTTGGGCCTTTTAAGAGTGCCTTATCATCAAAGTTGTACAAAAGAAAGCAACCTGGTAGACCCCTCTAAATATTGCTCAGAACCCCATGATATGACCTATCATTGGAAAGCTCTTGAAAAACGGATTCTAAAGAGCCGAGGTCCAAAAAGTTTGGATGACGTCCATGAAACTTATGCCATTTTTTTTTCAATCAACCAGTTTTTGTTACCGTTACGGTAATTTAAAATCACCTTTTTCTAGATCTACATGAAGGCGATGTCCAATACATGCATGCTATATATCAATAGATAGCATTTGAAGAGTAGATTCTAAATATTTAGACTCCGACAAGTTTGGATCTTATTTGCAAAAAAAAAATACCAATCCCTACTTTTTGAAAGCTATGCCACATTAACAATTCTTACAAGGCCCCAAAATGAGCTCAAAATTTTCTTAATGATACCACAAGGTCAAGCACATCAAGTAGACTTCCCAAATCAATTTTGGTGAAATTTGGATCACAAAAGTGAGACTTAAGCTAGATTCTTGAAATTAGAGTCTGCGGATACAAAACAATTGATAATTTTGATCAAATTTTGTCCAAACTTGTTGAAACTAGTACAGGGACTTTAACAAGTTGTATACATACCAAACCAATCCAAAAATTGCAAAAAATGACAAAAGTATACAATCATGATTATTTACTTCTGCTATCGAGAGACATCAATTTTGACTTTTGAACTTATATAGTGTTAGACCAACATAATATAAAGCCACAGGAAAATTTTGGGTTCAATCGGATCAAAATTGGTACATGTACACTCAGTTTCCAGGTTGCAGATCAAACCTTTGATTTTTTGCTAAGTCGAATATGAAAGTCAAATTTTGACTCCCATAGCTCGATTTGAAGTGATACACAGAGACCAATCACGAGAGTTAGCAAAAAATCTACTGTCTTTATAGAAGAGTAGCTAACTTGATCAAATTTGTACAGGAATCGGGTTGCAGACGAGGAATCAACGGCTTGAAAGAAAGTTGCAATCGAATCAAGTCAAAATTGATGACAAGTCAATCTAAAAGGTGAGTACTCTATCCAGGGCTTCATAAGTCTGTATGAACCTTAGATCTGGTCGTGTACTAGAAAATCAGGGTATACTCAGAGAAACCTCCAGTAGAGTCGTGAATTCTTTTTTGGAACGCGCTCGTTGCTGCTGTAACGCACTCCTCGCCATCGCCAGGCCCCCACCCTACGTGCGCTGCTCCCTCCCCGCCTGCTTGACTCGGTCTCCCCTCCCTTGCGCCATCACTTTCCCCCCCCCCACTAGCTGCACGTGTTGCCTGGCCTGCCTGCTCGTTGCCCGCTGTCAACAGCAGTACACAAGTTCTGCCAGCCCACCTCGCCCCGGCCCGTCAGCCCCACCTCAGCCCGCCAGTCCCACCTCGCTCAACCCGCCGACCGCGCTTTGCAAAACCCATGCCACCGCTCGCCAACCTCGCCTCGCAAACCCGTGCCACTGCCTGACATCCCCGCCATGCAATCCCGCACTATCCGCATTGCCTCAATCCCCTTCTCCCCTGTTTTTTGCTCGGCTGAGGTTGTTATTTCCCTTGACGAACTCGAGCGCAGAAGACCACCGTTCGTCAACAATTCTTCTCCCTCCCTCACAGTAGCAGACACAGATAGACGCTCCAGCTCCGCCACACAGGGACTCGTCCAAAACCCCCTCGCCCGACCCCGCTGAGCCCACCATTCAACTTGCTCTTACACTGACAAAGCAAGCGAGCCTAGCCGCAGAGGTAGAGCGCTTGCAGTCGACTTATGTCATCTACAAGATTCTCAGTACCCGACCTAGCAGAGGAGAGCTGCGTGACCTTCTCCAGGCCTGCCTTCTCGTAGAGGTGGGCAAGATCTTGGACGTACAGACACTTAGACAAGGTTACTATCAGATTGAGTTTGAGACCTTCGAGATGGCGTCCAAGGTCATCGCCATGAGTCCATTGACCATCTGAGCAGCACGAGCCCACTTTTGACAGTGGAGACATGGTTTTGACCCTACTTCGGATGTTCTAGTAGAGGAGGCAGACATCCCCATCTCCGTCTGCTTTCCGGGTTTGCGGAGAGAGTACTTACAACTTTTGTCCTGGATAGGCTCAGCCATTGGGACTGTCCTGGAGACACCTCGCACGACAGCCTCAGTAGCTACCAAGGCGGCTGGCATTCCCTCAGTTCTCATTTTGGTCAAAGACACTCACATGCTCCCGAAGATCATTCTTCTGCCTTGGGTGAGTGAAGGTTGGTTTAGACAGTGTGTGGAGTATTCGGGCCTCCCGAACCAATGCTTCATTTGTCGACAGATGGGTCATCTTGCAAAGGCTTGTCCACGGAGGAGGCCTCAACCTACACCACAGACTCAGCCCGAGCTTGCAAGGGCTGGCCAGCAGCCATAGATAGATACACAGAACACACATGAAGAGCCACCCTCTTAGACTGGGGCTCCAGCGGAGGAGGGATGGCAGCAGCTCCGTGGTCGACGACGACAGTGGCCACAGCGATATCCTGGCATGCAAAGTGGTCCTGAGGTGCCTACTCAGCAGCAGTGGGTTCCCACGGGGAATCGGTTTAGTCCTCTTGAGCAGGATGAGGTCCTTGCTCCATCCCCCACCCCAGATTCACCCTCGACAGCACCTCCCCCCCAAAGTTCCTCCCCTCCTCATCATCCTCCCCCCCGCCTCCTGCTCCCATCGCCTCTTCCCCCCTACCCCTCTACCTCTGCCGCTCCCCCCCGCCCCTCTTCTCCATCGCTCCCCCGTGCTCCTTCTCCCCCCCTCCAGCTTCAGTTCCACAGTCGACCCAGGAGGCAGGGCCTTCTCGGGCTGCGAGGAGATCTCTTGGCAACGCCTTTGCCACGAGTTGCTTGGCGAGAGAGGGACAACCTTTCTTGCGGCCCCCTCTACAGGTACAGACGTCTTCCCTTGCAGCTATCCCTCGTGGTCTGACGAGCATTGACATCCGGCGCCGATGGGACTTCTTCAACTACGACTTTACTCATTTTCTCGGCGACCCCTCAGCACACTATGAGGCAGACTGCTTCAGGGTCCATGTTCTGTTCCTTGCAGCTAGGGTGACAGAGGCCTTGGACTCAGCAGTTGGCTTCTTGTTTCCCCTCTGCGGCAGCAGGGACCCGATTGAGTGGACTCTCAACTCAGTGTTTGGCCCAGTTGCACACATAGGTCCTAGCGTTCTCTCACTACATGGGGGAACTAGGAGTTACAGACATGCTTCAGACTTTGTGGCCATTGACCAACTTTGCGGTGACACCTCCAGATACAGCAGAATGTAGACACATTGTGGTTTACTTCTTTACTGATACACAGTGCTTGACATGCTATGTATACATTCATGAGGACTCCTCGACAGAGGAGGTTGCTTTACGTATAGCTCGCTCTACTTGGGCTTGGGCCAGACACTCGTTGCAGTCATGCCTATCTAGAGGACGCTCAGATGCAGATTACTCCCCATCCAAGCCAGCCTCGAAGATAGCCCATCTAGCTGCTGTGGAAACATTTGTTCTCTCTCGCTCCCCATGAGGATCGTCTCATGGAACGTGTAGGGACTAGGTGGGCCTCAGTTTCAGCGTTGGCAGGGCCGACTGCATCAGGAGCTTCCACGCTGCCTTGTGGGAGGAGAGATTGATCTCCTTATGCTTCAGGAGCACCATCTGTGTGAGAGCCGCATCAGACGTTGTGGTCAGCTCTTGCATGGACGATATGATACTTTTTGGTCAGCTGCTTTTGGACCTGGAGGCATCCAAGGTTGGGTATGTATAACTATTGTGGACTCTTTGCAGCAGGCCATTGTGGGCAGAGGGATTATTGTGCTAGGCAAGGCTCAGTGGATTACTATGCAGGTTCAGGGTTGCCTAGTGGGCTTCCTGAACATCTATGCGCCCAATGTGGCGAGTGCTCGAGCAGATTTTTGGTCACAGATAGTTGAGTCTCTGCCGTGCAGGCTAAACACTGGTGCGTAGGAGGGGACTTCAACATGTTGGAGGACCCTTCTGACAGGATTGGTGGTAGCCATGCTACTGTGCATGGAGTTGAGCTGGCAGGTTGGGAGAGGTTTTGTATGACTCTGAGGGTCTCGGATGTTTGGCAGCACTCTAGTTTGTGAGGCCCCCGGACTCCCTTTCCTTCTCTCGTTCGGACCGCAGAGTGGGAGGAGTGAATCTATCGTGGATAGATCACTTCTACACTAGTGACCATTTCAGTGACTTAGGAGGGACAATTGGCATTTTGGTAGGGACTTCCTTCTCGGACCATGCACCAGTGATCCTCACAGTGGCAGACAGGCAGATGAGTGGGAGCACGATAGTTCGCATCCCAGAGAGGGTCTTGTTGGACTCTACACTCAGAGAGCGAGTAGAGGCTCTCTAGACAGAGAGCTTGGATAGGCAGGATTCTCCTGCTGACAGAGTGGCCTCAGGATTAGCTTAGATTAGCCGTTTCGTTCTCCAGGAGTCTCTGCCTCGCCGGGTTGCAGCAAGAGGAGGAGCGGCGTTTCAGACGGGGCATTGCTTCGTTCCAAAGGATGCAGGAGCATCATCCAGACAGTCCTTGGTTGGAGGAGCATCTACAGCAGGCTCGACAGGAGCTTGTTAGCATAAAGGAGAGGCAACATGAGTTTGCTTTCCACCGAGAGGCATCTCAGCGGACCCGGGTGGGCGATAGAGTGACTGGTGCTTTCTTTGAGGTAGTGGGACCTTGGCATTCGCATGTCAAGGTCAGTCAATTGCGGAGGGCCGACGCGTCAGTTGCTTTTGAGCCCGAGGATATGCGTGCAGTTGCTACTGACTTCTACCATGAGTTGCTGTCTACAGAGCCCCAGTCAAAGCGTCAAGATGCATGCAGAGAACAGGTTTGGGCACAGATGCCTTGTCGTGTGACTGAGAGATGCGTCAGAGGCTTGAGCTGCCACTTCAGGTTCAGGATCTACACACGACTCTTAGGGCCCTCTCTCGTGGTAGCTATCCAGGTGAGGATGGAATGACTCCCAATTTTTTCTAGGAGTACTGGGACCTGCTTGGCCGAGATCTCTGTAGTGCTTTTCAGTACATTTTGCACACAAGAGTGATGCTTGATAGCATGAGTGAGGGCTGAGTGAGGGCTTGATCTACCTCATTCCCAAGGAGGGTGGCTCCTTGGATGAGATTCGACAGTGGCGTCCCATCACCATCCTCAACTCAGCCTACAAAATTCCTGCCAAGGCTGTGAGTTTGAGGATCCAGCCACTTCTAGAGAGCCTTATACATGGGACTCAGACAGGTTTTCTCAAGGAACGCAGTATCCTTGACAACATCTTTACTTTTTGGTAGGCTTCTGCCCTAGTACGGCTCCGTGGTGAGGACCTAGTGATTCTTCTTCTCAATTTTGAGAAGGCATACGACATAGTTGACTGGGACTTTCTAGAGGGAACTCTACGCAGGATGGGCTTCTCAGATGCTTGGATCAGAGGGGTGTCAACTTTGTACAGACCAGCTCACAGTCAGGTACTTTTGGCAAGAGGTAGAGGTAATTGCTTCATGCTCACATGTTCACTCAGACAAGGATGTCCTCTTGCCCCCTTCCTCTTTCTGTTTTATGCAGAGGTGATGAGCAATTTTTTGGTGTCGCAGTAGGTTGGTCTACGGGGCTTAGCACTCCCTATTTGGGGAGATGAGCTACTCGACGTTGATTTTTCCGACGACTCAGCCTTGAGGCCAACCTTCACAGGTGTGAGCAGGCTTTGGAGACCTTCTGTTGTGCATTGGGCACACTGATCAACTGGAGAAAGATAGTGGCTTTCTCCGTTGGTAGTGCTCCTGTGCCCGATTGGATGCCAGGAGAGGGTTTTAGGTGGATTCCTCTAGGGACTGCAGCTCAGTACTTGGGCTATCAGGTTGGTTTGGACTTGTCTCCCGAGCAGTAGCTATCTCCCCTCCTACTGTCTATCAGGAGGAAGTTGTTACACAGGAGCTGAGCACGACTCTCTTTGGCTGGCAGAGTAGTAGTGGCCAACCAGGTGTTGTTGGAAACTATGTGGTACATCACTTCTTGCTGGATCTTCTCGAGTTCTTGTATCATCCAGGTAGAGAGGCTCATCAAGAACTTCCTTTGGTCAGGACGTGACACTCAGATAGCCCGAGCCAAAGTGGCTTGGCAGGTCATCACTCTCCCTCGCTCACAGGGAGGTCTTGGGATCATTGACCCAACACAATAGAGCAGAGCCCTTTTTGGAAAGTTCATCATCAGAGGACTTCTTTCAAGCGAGGAGATTTGGAAGGAGTTCTTGCTACATTAGCTTTGTGCTAGGGTGCCTCAGGCAGGAGGCCCCTGGCAACCTTCGACCAGATGAATCTTCACAGAGATGCGCAGAGTTGGTTTGAGCAGGAAACTGGAGGACCACTTCGCTATGAGTTTACTTTGATCTTGGGAGCTCTTGCAACGAGGCCTAGATCAAAGACAACCTACTTGCACGGAGGAGCGCCTACGACAGCCCCTTGTCAAGAACCCCATGGTTAGCACTCAGAGAGGCCACTTGGTTGGTAGTCGGCCTCATGTTTTTTGGAGTCCCATGGCAACGGGTCCAGTGCGCTCTTTAGGTGATTGGTTAGAGTTCACAAGCTTGTCAGAGGAGGTGGAGGGTTTCCAACTACAGGGCATGAGAGGGGTGCAGAGCATGTGCCACGACATCTCAGAGGCAGTTCTAGCTGAGTGGCTCACGCCTCTCAAGCCAGTAGCACCCAGGTGGATGGGAGCCTTCACACGACTGGAGGTTCTCATCTCAGTCAGGGCCTATTCAAAGACTGTTCAAGCCCTTTTCTTTGAGCTTCAGGGTGGGGGACGACTACAACGAGTCACAGTAGAGGCCGCGCAGGTGGCTGAGTGCTGTTTTCAGAGGATCCGAGTAGTGGGCATCTGTGGGAGGACTTGTGTCATCGATCCTGACCCAAGAGCTTCTTGAGACTAGACACTGGAGGCTATGGGCTTGGGAGTGTTTTCCACTAGCACGAGTACAGTGGGATCCTGGTGAGTGGCTATGGAGGGACCCTTTCTCTTCTGCAGACCACCCAGGTGTCCCGTTCTTTTAGTACACTATTCCACTGGGACGTCATATACTAGCAGCACAAAGAGAGGCATGCCCCACTGCAGCACCTCATTGGCAGGAGGAGGGTCTCACAGTTGAGTTCTGGGCAGCCTTCTGGGAGAGGTTGTGGGACTCCAAACAGCCGAGGAAAGTCACCTTGTTTCAGTGGGGCTCATCGCACACAGAGCTACAGCAGTTGGGAGTTGGCTAGTGCATAGTGGTCTCTCGGCCGCATGTGCAGCTTGTGACCATCTTGTGGAGAGTCATCACCACTATCTTTGGGACTGTCCTTCGGCCCAATAGGTGTGGCTCTCAGTTCTTTGGCTGATGCCCGCTCTCTCCATGGCTCGACATTACACTTGGGGAGCAATGGCTTGGTCCACCCTCACGGGCCCGGCACTTCAGTTTGAGCTATCTTCCACCAGCAGGATAATAGTGTTGTAGGAGGGGCGACCTACACTCCAGCCTGCTACAGAGCTTACTCCACAAGAGTGGTGCAGTGAGAGAGAGGAGTTTTGAGAGCTCATCAGTGGCCTGACACTCTAGTTCATCTGGCGGGCCCGTTGCTTCCGCATCTTTGAGGCTCGCCCTGTGCCACCAGCAGAGATTGTTTGCGATTTTTGGCTAGAGTTGATCCACACTCTCAAAGGACAGCTCGAGGGACTACAGGGCAGCGCCGACCGCATGCGGGAGCGCAGAGAGGCTTTCCTTTGACTCTGACACCCTGGGCCTTTCTACACCATGGAACTGCCGACCACCTGTGTGCCTCTTCCCTCCCCCCGTTTCTTGATTTAGCCCCATTGTACATATGCTGGTTTTTTAATTGGGAGAGTCTCCCACCATGGTTGTTGTAGCCCTCTCTTGAAGAGGTGGCTGTAGCCCTATGGGCAGTTTCAATAACTAATAGAAGGATCTTTTTATTAAAAAAAATAAAACCTCCAGTAGAGTATCCACCAAAGAAAGCGTGAATCAAGGAAATTCCTTGCACACAATTCTTGAAGAAGTCTCAGACACTTTTTCAGATTCAACATCCAAAATGTCTTCTTAGTCAACTCACTCAAAAACCGGAACAACAATGCGCTATAAGGATATACTATCTTTTTACAAGACTAACCGCCATGGAGCCCAGGTTTACTTGGACCCTAACGAGGAGTATGCTATTCGCATTGATGACCATGGTATTGAGTTCAAAGAAGAGATTATGGCAAACAAACAAGGAAAAATGTTAATGGACAGAAACAGAACTCAATATGTACAAGTTGAAAACCCTGATGTAGTAGACAAATGGGGGTTAGAAGTAAACACCATAATCCCAGACATGTCAGCAAAAGAAGGACCACCAACTTTAGAATTCAAGGGATACGATCAAGTAGACTTGAAGCCTTTGAAACAGCTTAGTACGGATAATCCTAGGATCGGAGTCTATTGTTGGGAAGATAGAAACATAAATGATCTTTTATGGATTTTGCATGTCAAACTAGGACAACTAACGTCCATGAAGATCATCTATATCTTCAAGATCAAAGATAAGGGATGAGCGGACCTACCAACCTACTTGTTTAGGGATTGTTATAACAAAAACTTTGTTATGATGACTCCTGAGGAGGTAGAACAAACAAAATACCAAGGGTATTCCATACGGGATTGGATATTGGGACAAGGACCATGGAAAATTCCAAGAGATGAACACGGTGAGAGATCATCATAGAGTAATGTAGAGAAACTAGAAACCACCTCATCACGTAGAAAACCGGGTGACACTAAGGCCAGTCCAGGGCTACATGAGTCACTATTTCCAACAGACTGGTTTGAAGGACTCGGAACATGACCAACTACTAGAAGACCTGGAGTTGAACCAAACAGACGCGTCAGGTCAGCTAATTTTCAAAAATGGGTCAGAAAATACAGTGGATTAGGGGATCCATACGACCACTTAGCAAGCTTTAAGCAAGTGCTAAGAGCAGAATGTATATTCGATTTCCATACTCAATTCTAGGGGTTTGGAATGACATTAGAAGGAAAAGCATTGACATGGTTCCAAAACATTCCACCAAGTTCAATCATGGACTTGAACACATTAGCTCAAGGATTTGTAGCTGCTTGTTCCAAAACAGGGATCAAACATAGTACGATAGCTCAAATCTATAGCTTTAAACAGAAACATGGTGAGTCTGTTAGGGATTGTGCAACTCGAATGAAACAATACACTGCCAGATGCCCAGAGCTGGAGATACCTGCAGAAGAACGACTTGTATCTTTGTTTCTGGAGGGAGTGCTAAACAAAGAACTTCATGCTATACTCTATAGTAAAAAGCATACAACCCTAGAAGTGTGTGTGTTAGATGCTATTGGATTAGGAGACAATTGCAAAATTTTCAACAAAGAAGATGTCCCTAAGGATAACCAAAGCAAGAAAACAACATCCACTAAACCGACACAAGTGGGAACGGTTGCTGCAGAACCACTCTTAGCCATAGCAGATATGCTTAAAAGGATGAACGACACCATGAACAACATGCAAAAAGAACCTATGAGGGGACCAGAACAAGGGATACCTCCACAGGGACAACCAATTAGGCCACAAAAATGGTGTGCAATCAAGGGTAAATGGACCAACCATGAGACCCACGAGTGCTACTTCAGACCAAAGTATGATGGGAATGTTCAGTACGTGCCCATGAGGCCACAAGGACAACCGATGTACAGATATCAGCCTAATATGGCCCAAGCTCAAAGACCACCAATGGGTATGGAAAGACCTCAACCTGTGTTAGGACAACAACCTCCGTATCCGAGACATAATGCAGTTCCTGTAAAATACATGCACTCTAAAGGAGTCATAGATGAACAAGCATTAGTGCTTGTTACACCCTATGCAGAGCCTAGTCCATCTACAATAATGGTAGAAGGAGATTGATATAATTCACATCCACCACCAATGGAAGAAACCATGACTTATGCTCCACCAGAGCTCGCACCAATGTATTATGTAGCTAATCAAGGTGTTATACCTCCCATGGTAAGACCCATGATGAAGCCAAGAACGGGAAACTGTCATAACTGTGGTGCTGATGATCAATGGAAAAATGAATGTCCAGAACCTGACAAAAACCTCAAACAAGTTGAAGCCTATTGCATACAATTTTGCAAAAGGGGAGGACACTTTTCGGAAGATTGTCCTAAAAATCCTTTGAACAAGGGTAAAACCATAGTAAACGTACTCCAAGTGATACCTAGTAGCTCATCAGAGAGTGAACCGATTGTTCCAATCAAGGTAATCACTAGATCCCAGGCCAAGAGAAAAAAACACAACTCCTCTGATGATTCAAAAAATACAAAAGTTTCCTCTCAAAGAATCAAAAGGAGCAAAAGCAAAAGATATGAGATAAGAAAACAAAAACAATGGGTAGAAATTGAGGAGAAAGCAGAAAAGCTATTCCAGGAAAAGTTGAAAGAAACTGGAAGTGAATTCAAGGACACAACCGTGAAATCTGAAGGATCCATTCTGGTTGATAAAATTTTTGAGCCTATTAATTCCACCTTGGAAGCCAACCAAGTAGGACTTAAAGCAGGCCAAAACATGGAAAACAAATGGAAAAACTATCCTTCTCCAGACATGGAAGCAGCTAAGCTGGACGCTTATCAAAATTTGGTAAGAATCACGCAAGAAATGGTAGAAAAACAAAAACCCAAGCTTGAAAGTATCGCAAAACATGAAGAGCTTGTGGTAAGAGACACTAAAGAAAGATCCGATGTGGTGGAAGAACCCCACTTTGAAACAAAAGAACCAGAGCTTATAGTGCCCAACAACGAAGATGCCTTAGACAAAATTCCATTTGTAGAGGAAGACTGGCCAGGACACTTATGGAAAAAAGTGAGAGAGATCAATGATGGGAGCCTAGCTCTAAAGTCAGCTCCTATAGAGGAAGTGTGGTTGGATAACCTACCTTCTGATGTAAACATGGATGTACAATCCTTGTACGAGGATTGCGGATCTGAAGCTTTAGGAATGTCAAAATCATTGACTTTGAAAACATTACCTTCTTACTTGGGAAATAACAAAGATGAATCCGTCGTGTGTAAGACCACTCAAGTAAAAAGAGTTGAACAGACCCTAGAAGTAGACAACGTTCATTCAATCATGTCTACACCCATCCAATGCACTCTTACCTTGGGAGAACTGTTAAAACTCAGACCATACTGTTAGCGGGTTCGCCGCGACGGACGATGGAGCACAACGAGAACACAGACCAACAAACTGTCAATCCGAAGACGTAGCTGACCCGACTAGGGCATGGAGGCAATCTCTGGGTTATCAACCCTGAGCTAGACACGAACAACACTCTACAGTCACTAATCCTACCACAACACTACCATAAAGCAAAGAAACAGACAACGTATCCTAGGAAACACTACAAGCTCGAAACAGTCTCAAATCATATCAGAATGACTCGAAATCGGAGGGCAAGACTCACAAGGACATATCCTATATGGCCAAACACCTAAACCCTAAAAACCATAACTGTAAGATCTCTAATCGCTGTCGCAATAGACTCAAAACAACAATTTCCAAAGTGTCCGAAACTGATCTACAAAGACATCAACACGAAGAGCTTCTCGCCCTGATTCTAACGACTACTCGATCATTCAGAACGGATGTCGTTTGAGATACTTACGACCAAATATAGCTCGTAGCAAGCGGGCTCACGATGTGGTCCTCGGCTTGCATTGCTTGCGTCGATGCGGAGAGCTCCTCGATGCTAACACGCTCCTACTCTCATATCTGCAATGTCATTAGTGTGCGTGATGGTGTGTGTGCGTGAAGCTCACTACTGTGTGCTGCAGAACCCACGACTGTATATTATTTGAGATAACGTAATATGTTTCTTACAAAGCCTTAGGTTTTAGCTTATATATAAAGCCTTCAAACCTAATGTCTGGCCAAATGACCTGAATTGTCCCGAGGCTTCTACAGAGCTTAATTACAAGAAACTGAGTTGGCTTTACTCATTATACAAGCATCTGCGGCCAAAATACAAGTGCCGATTTAAAATATGAGGCTCCCGTAAACATTACAAAAGTGGCCGTAATGGCTCAAAATAATAATAACGGGATATTCGATGACGTCCCTGAACTCGTATCTTCATGTTGCAGCATCCATCTTCATCTTCATTACTTCATCACCATCTTCATGTGCAATCTTTACAAAATCTTTGAGGAATCTTTAATGGAATCTTTATGGAAACTTTGTTGAAAGGGTGTCCTTTCAACACATACTTATGGAATGATCTACAGAAAATGCTAGAAAAGGTGGGAATAATGGGGTTAATTTCAAAAAAAATGGGAAAGTTGAAAAATGAAATGGACAACAAAGAGATTCGATCAGTTCCCATGAACAAAGTCGGAGAATATTATGAAGGGGAAGATGGAAACACCACTCTCCCAGTGAAATATAATGACATTGAAACCATGGAAATACTGGATAGTGGAGCTGGCATACCCAAAGCCACTAAAGAAGTATGGGAATCTTGGGGACAGCCAACCATTAGACAAACTCGAATGAAATTACAATTGGCTGACGCACACATTGAGAGACCTTTAGGGCTGCTTGAAAATGTGATAGTCAATTCCTATGGAGTTGAATACCAACACACTTTTGCCATAGTAGAATTTGGGAAAAAACTCAACTATGAAATCATATTGGGAAGACCTTTCATGCGACAGGTACATCTTATCCAAGATTGGAAAACAATTATCTGTACTTGAAGCAAGTGGGATCTATAAGAAGAGTCAATCTAAAAGATCACACTTATAGACGTGTCTTGAAAACACCCGTCCAAGAGTTTGATTCAGTCTCTTCGGTTGAAACTAAACTTCCATCTTGGTTAAACAAAGACACTCCTATTTGGATGTATGGAGCTTTTGAAAATGGAAGCTTAAGATGAGAAGAATGTATCCTAGAAATGGACAGACGAAGCCTATGTACCTGAACCATTTCCAAAGCATTTGTTTGATCCATTTGAATGGACTCAAATTTTAGCGACTATGGATGTATGTGTGAATACATCTATGCCTACTCAATTTTGCAATGAGGATGGCTACGACATAATTCCCATCCAAATGATTTCAAACCTCAACATTGAATACGAAGATGAGGAACCCAAGGACTTAATGAAAGCTCAACAAGTCTTTTCAGACCTCTATTACGATGCAATTGATGAGTTAGATGAACACTCAGCTACCTCAAAAGGTTTGGGGAGCCAAGCTACTCTTAAAAGGAGGGGAGGAAAAGTTTTTTAACTTTCCAAACCAAAAATAAAGAAGAAAAGAATGGTATAGACAAAAAAGAGACACCAGAATTGTGAAAACACGACCTATGCCATCAGACTCCACTAGAACACAATTCTTGATGCAGATAGATGCAAACGATTGTGTCAAGGACAAAATAATTGGCAGATATCCTTCAAACAAAAACTCAAAAATGTCTCAAACATCGAGAAAAGACAAGGAAGGATACTCGAGCAACCCTATGGGATAAGAAACCACTCATAACTCAAGTCGAGCGGAAAAAGAAATATCAAGAGTTGAGAAAAGCTCTAAAGGAGATATACACTATTGAAATGGAAACCACGGAAGAGGATGGTAAGGATGTAATGAGTGTTCCATCCCATTACAAAAATTAACTCTCCAAGATCGGAAAATCATAGTCTAACAACCTGTTAGGGAACTACGGAAACAGGGCGAGTCCTACAAAGGGCTTGAAAACACTAAAAGAATAGACTTGGCTGGACCATGAGAAGAGCCTAGACCTGCTTACATTGCAAATGACCTAACAGAAGAAGAAGAAGAGCTCTTGATGAGCTTGTTAAAGGAATACAGAGATATCTTCGCTTGGTCTTACAAGGTTCTCAAGGGTGTTGATCTAGAAATCTGTCAACATACCATACCCATGAGAGATGATGCGAAACCAAGTAGACAAAGGCCATGTACATACAATGAAACATTTTCCAGGAAGATAAACGAAGAGATTGAAAAACTAAAGGAAGCCGAATTCATTTACGAAATTGAACACACATATTGGGTGTCTCCAAATGTGGTAGTACCCAAGAAGAAGGGAAAATTAAGAGTGTGTGTTAATCTCAAAAAGGTGAATGCAGCTACTATTAGACACAACTTTCCTCGCATGTTTTAGAACGAGTTGCAGAGAAAGAAGCTTACAGTTTCTTAGATGGCTTTTCGGGATACAATCAACTTTTGGTTGACCCAAAAGATCAGCATAAAACTGCTTTTACAACAAAATGGGGTATATTTCCCTATCGGGTTATGCCGTTTGGGTTAACTAATGCTCCAGCCATATTTCAAAGGTTGATGAGCCGCGCTTTTAAAGAATATCTTAGAAAATTCCTAGAAGTATATATGGATGATCTATGCGTACATTCATCAATCCAGGATGATCATTTTGAACACCTCAAAAAGGTATTCGAAAAATGTAGACTTTGTAGGATTTGCTTAAATCCTGAAAAGTGCACATTCATGGGAAGACAAGGAAAAATTCTTGGATATATAGTGTCTAAAAATAACATAGCTACCGATATTGAGTAGATTTATATCATTGCTAATTTGCCTAGACTAACAACTGTCAAGGGGCTACAAGCCTTCATAGGGCATTGTGGATATTACCGATAGTTCATCTACATGTACGCTATAATTGCAAAACCCATGTATAGCTTGATTACACACTTTGAATGGACCGAGGCATGTGAAGAATCCTTCACGAAGCTTAAGCAAGCTCTCACCTCAGCTCCAATATTGAAAGCACTAGATTGGAATAAGGTATTCCACATACATGTAGATGCTTTCAATTTTGCTATCGGTTGTATACTAGCTCAACCAAGAGATGGGAGAATTGACTTTCCTATTTCTTATGCTAGCCAACAATTGAACATGGCGGAAAATAATTACACCACCACCGAAAGGGAAGGATTAGGAATGATCTATGCCGTTAAAAAGTATAGACATTACCTGTTAGCCACCAACAAATTTTTTTTCTTTGTGGACCACCAAGCTTTGTTGTATTTGGTCAGCAAGTCATGCAGCACAGGAAGAATAGTGAGATGGTTCATCATTCTTCTGGAATTTGATTTCACCGTGGTTGTAAAAAAAAGGCACTACACACCAATGAGCAGATCATTTGTCAAGGATTGTTTCGGGAGAACCACCTAAAGAGGTAGAAGATGATCTACCAGATGCCTATTTGTTCTCCGTGAAAATGATACCTCGATGGTCAGAAAACATTGTGTCATTGATGACAATAGCTCAAGTGGATTCACAAATACTACTTCCTATCACAATCGGATTAATCGAGCAATCATCTATGTATCAATTACTAGCTGGTAGGCTATACAAAAGAAATCGGGACGGGATATTGCTTTTATGCATTAATCCTGAAGAAAAAGAATAGTACCTAAGTCAAGCACATATTACCATAGTAGGACTTCACTTTGTGGAAGACCAAACTATGCAACGAATCTTGAGACTTGGAGTATTTTGGCCGACTATGATGAGAGATGTTCAATCTTTTGTAAAGGATTTCCCTCAATGTTAAAAACAAACACCCATAACTCATGTAACATTGTTTCAAATGGCACTTGTTCCTAAGTGGAGTAACTATCTAGTTACTTACTTATTGAGCCCAACATTTCTTGAGGATACGAGTAAACGCCGTCAAAGAGCAATTGAAATTGAAGCAAGAGACTACGCTCTTATTGGGAACCAATTGTATCGAAGAGTTAAAGATCAACATTTATGTCTTTGTGCAAATGAAAACGAGTATATTCCGATTATAGAATAAGCACATGCTGGATTAGCTGGAGGTCACTTTTCTAGTGAGACCACCACAAGAGCGATCTTGATGGCAGGCATATGGTGGCCAACACTTTTTGCAGATGCCAAAGAATATGTTCGAAGGTGTGATGCTTGTCAACGAGCAATAATGCCAACACGAGTAGATAGCATGTCTTTAATACCAATGATGGGGGCTAGAGCTTTCGCAAAATGGGGTATAGATTTTGTTGGACCAATACAACCACCTGCTTATAGAACCCAAGCTCAATATATCATTGTAGATACATACTATTTGACCAAGTGGGCCGAGGCTAAAGCAACTCAAAAGAATGATGCGTGAACCACTCCTCCATTCTTATATGAGTATGTATTCACGAGACATGGACTACCAATAGAAATTGTCAATGATCGGGGAACTCATTTCCTCAATGAGGTAATTGAGTATTTTCTTAATGAGTTTATGGTCATCCATAAAAAATCAGCTCCCTATCACCCACAAGCAAACGGACAAGCTGAGCATACGAATAAAATTCTCAGCTCGGTGCTAACTAAAGTGGTTAGTTCAGGAAGGAAATACTAGGAAATGAATCTCCATGCTGCTCTATGGGCTTATCAAGTTTCATTCAAAACAGCTTTAAATGCTACACCCTTTAACCTTGTTTATAGTCTTGATGTCATGCTTCCAATATAATTTCTATTGCCGACATTAAGGGTAGCACAGAATCTTGAGTGGACTGGACATGAATTGTTAGAAAGACTTGAAGAGTTGGAAAAGCTAGATGAGCACCCGATGAGAAAAGGCTAACTACTGTAGCTCACATCTATGCACAAAAGCGAAAACAAAAATAGTTTTTTAATTCCCACTTAATCAAAAAAATCATCAAAAAAGGGGACTTGGTTTTGGTCTACTCCCTTAAGCAACACATTCCCAAGTTTAAGAAAAAGGGAAATGGACCGTTTATCATTAAATATGTATCTCCAAGTGGAGCAGTAAAATTGTCCACCCTAGATGGTAAACCAATGGCTAATTGGATTAGTGGATGTTGTTTAAAGAAATACAATTTGCCGCTAACCAATGAATTACTAGAAAGAATGCATGCAACCAAGCAAAGGAAGATTAAACGAACAGCAGGTTATTGATGAAGCCCAAGAGGAAGCTCAGCTTTGGGTACTCAAGCGGAAAGCTGCTCTCAAGAATCAACAGATATTGATTCCCATCAACACTCTGGAAATAGATGACCGACAATGGGAATTACCTAAAGACGCAGTTTCAACATATGATGACTAGTTAGACGAAATGGATCTACGCATCAAAGTACAACTCAACAATCATAGCACCAATGCTTTGGTCGACACAGGAGCTAGAGTAAATGAAGTCAGTTATTCCACATAGAAGAAGGCAACAAGTCAAGCATTGACAGCGGGAATAGTGACAATCAAAGGATGCAACAAGAACCCAACCCCAACATTGGGAGTAGTCAACTTGAACGTGATAGTACATGGATGTTCATGTCCTCATCAGTTTGTATGTTTACCAAATGAACACATGAATGACACGATGATTCTTGAATTCCTTGGATGCCGACATACAAAGCAGTACCAGATTGGGATACAAATCAGCTAAAGCTATCACCTAAAGGAGGGAAACTCATTGTTCCAATTGCACTATGCAAGGATGAATGGAAAAGAAGCAATTAGCAGATCAAACCACAAAGTAGTCAATCTTCTCTATTCCCTCAACAATCAAATGCTACAAGTAGCATGCAAGGAGTCAGGCAAATTTGGGTACCAAAAGGACAGCTTAAGGATAAACCCATTCAGATCTGGGTGCCTAAAACTTCACCGACAAAACAACAGAAGGTTCCAAGGGTTAAAACACAGAGATGAGCATCTTCGAGCAAGAAACCTAACATGAAAATGGTTTGGAAGAAAAAGGAGCACTTATCTTCTCCACAAACCATAAAACCAATCAAGCAATGGCGAGCTAAGTCTCAAAAGACTCCACCACACCATAGAGCACCAAGTAGACCAAGCTACCAATGGCGAGAAAAATCTCGACAACAGTCAAAAGTTCTACCAACAGCTCAAGCAATCAGTGTGCTGAAGCATCCCAATGGTACAATCAAACAGAGCACACAAGCTACAAGATTTGCTCTTTGGAAGACATCAGCAGTAAAACTCAACATCAGAAACCCTTGAGTTAAGTACTCAAGACCCAGCTCTTGCAAAGCATAATGGTTTGAACTGCATTGATCTTCATAGCATGGTAGAGCCAACCACGGCTATGCATAGACACAATTGTTCAACCCATGCACATAGTCGTCCTGGAGTACACCATCTAGGAGGGGTGGAAGGGCACTAAGTACTAAGTAATTAAGGGCAATGTTTGAAGAGGGAGGCGATGTTAACGTGTGAGTTTTTGCAAAATTACCTAATAATGCCCTTATATTTCATCATCAAGGGAAAATTCACTGATAATATCTTCCCAATGAGTGTAAATAGTGTATATACTATCAGAAAATCATAAAAATAGTCCTTTTTTTGGGTATTTTTCATCATTGTTATTGATAATGAGGCTTAAAAAT
Organism: Adiantum capillus-veneris; assembly: GCF_014529385.1. Lineage (NCBI taxonomy): Eukaryota > Viridiplantae > Streptophyta > Polypodiopsida > Polypodiales > Pteridaceae > Adiantum > Adiantum capillus-veneris. The sequence goes on from NC_140958.1 coordinate 20,366,748, forward strand.
AGAAAAATCCAACAAAAAACAATGAGTTCTACCAAACATCGAGCGAACTTATCTGAGCAAGCTCAAAAGCGAGCAAAGTTATTAAGTGATTTGAGAGAGAGAGAGAGAGAGAGAGAGAGAGAGAGAGAGAGAGAGAGAGATTTCTTTGAAACCGAACAATAAATGTCAACACCATTGCTAGAAAAAACATAGTTTTTGGAAACTTAGAAATACTTCATTTGGAAAGTTTTAGAAGTGAATGGACCTTGTTTTGAAGTTAGGTCACCATTATACAAGTCTAGTGATCGATTTTACTATTGGTATAAGTACTAGCAAGTGCAAGGCATCTTCACAAGTGTGCTATGTGTGAAAGAAGATACAAATTTACTAATGCATATATCATGTGATTGTGCATTAAATCACTTGGAGTTCTTTCTTGTAAGGCACGTCTCTCTCAGGCTCTCCCCTTCCCTTACCTTCCCTTTAGAGAGGCACTTCAAGACTTGTCGATACAGATATGAAGTACCTTGTGGAATGTTCCTATGAAGTTAAAATTTCTCTTCCTCTTCCTCTTTTGCCCCTCTCTCTCTTCTCTCTCTCTCTCTCTCTCTCTCTCTCTCTCTCTCAATCATGGCTTAATCAATAATTAATTGGTAGAAACACAGGTAGCAATTAAAGCCTATAAATATTTACTATATATTGCTTTCTTCTTTCTTCATCAATAACATAACAGTGTGGGCAACAATGCTACGATTCTCTCCCAAGCTATCGACCTTTTTGTGGGTTTTGGCCTTACATCAGCTACTAAAGGATATACGCCAAGAAGCTCACAGACGTTCGACTTTATGGCCTCCTTATGGGGACTTCACTTTGGCCTTTGTAATATGAGGGTGGCATCTAAATTTCCCATAGTATATCTCGCTTCATGCATCAAATATTGAAGAGCTTCTTTCACAAAGACTGAAGATGCGGTTCCTTTCCATTTTGAATCATTGGTTGGTAATATCTGGTAGATGCCAAAAGGACAAAGCATTTACCACACAATGACAAGCACATCACCGTTGAAATATGTAATACATCCTTGGTCATGTTGAATATTCATGGTGCCGGCAATTATAAAAGGAACTCTCTCTCTCTCTCTAAAAAAAAAAACAAAAACAATATCACTATCAACGAGACAATAAGTGTTTTGGAATAGTGTGCCTCAACTTGTCTTTGGGCCGGTTAAAATACAAAAATAACTGGCTGATGTGAGAGGAGAAGGAAAAAATCCGCTTGAAAAATTTAAGAAATTAGAGTAAATTACTAGGTATTTTAAAAAATTCTTCTTTGAATGTATCCTGAAGGGAATTTATACGTTTGTAAAATTGATTTTTCCCTAACACTACATTAGATACAAAAAAATATCTACAAACAAAATGTCGAGGCTTGAGAATCTCCATGAAAATTTGCAAGTACTCAAAAAAGTCTCTGAACTTTGAGAGACCGCAAATGTCTACTTTGATGTGTGCCCTCGTATCTCTTCGCTTTCTAGTCTTCAACCTCCACATTTGTTTTTTCTTCCACTTAGCTCTCATGAAAACGAGGCCAAAGCGTGAATACCAACACACATATTATGGAGGAACCTCTCTCTCTCTCTCTCTCTCTCTCTCTCTCTCTCTCTCTCTCTGAGATTTTATAGTCCTTCGTCCTCAATGCCGGCCTTGAAAATAATCCTTAGAGCCATGGATCTAACCATCAAGATGAGCTTCTCCACTTGACTACAACAAATCTACAAATTAGATTTATCTGCCCTATTGGCCTTTGACACTGCACTGCTGCCTTGTCAATGGCAACCACCATCGATGGAACCTAATTGCAAGCCCCTTCTTGCCCACTATCCAGCCAATATGCTTCTCTTGTATTGTCCTCGTCGTCATGCAGTACCCCATGTCCTGCTGCCTCCTCTTTTATTTCACATTACTTGCGCCTGTCCCACGCCAGTAGAGTGAATGTTGGGCACTGAGAAGATCTCATAACGTTAGTGGCTCTCAAAGAACGTAGAGAGAAGTATGCAGGACATCATCAACGTCTTTATATTTAATGTTGTGTGAGAAATCTTTTCATGTCATTGTCAGCAAGCGAATTGCAGTACGCAATCGACGAGAAAAGGAGGGCCATGAGATTGCACGCAACCGACGAGAAAAGGAGGGCCATGAGATTTTCTTGGCATCTAGATGTTTCTTTCTCTGTCTCTCTCTCTCTCTCTCTCTCTCTCTCTCTCTCTCTCTCTCTCTACTGGCAGCCTCACAAGTTTAATACACTACACTGACAAAAGGGCGACACGGATTCGAACCTTCACAAATGCAAAATTGACCTTATCATCTGCTCCCATAGCCACTCCACCTAGCACCCCCACTTGCTCTCATGGGAAATAGATACAAAAAAAAAGGCAATGATGGAATCTCCACATATCATTCTGCGTCGCCCAACACCCTCCAAAAGGCTTCGACTTTACCCACTCGACACATCTTGCACGATTCCCGTTTGTTTGTGAATAACTTTCAGCTGACATAACCCCCTACTCTCTCTGCACGTCACTTTGCCACCTCAATTCCTGCCTCTTCCGGGTGTCTTGGGTGTTGACTCTTCAGGGCATAAACAACAGATCGATGCGTTCATTAGTGAAGCTTATAAAACAAAACTCCTTGAAAGAGCGCGCGCCTCTTTCAAAGAGTTATTTTAGAGAATAGTCGTCTTACAGAAGCCCTTCGAGATGAGCTCTTATAAGGGCCGGTGGGAGAAACGGGCAAGGAGAAGGCCGAGCGCTCGTGAGGAGGGTAGTGAGGCCAATGGAGGCCGGAATGCAATACTGTGGGGCCGGTGGACATTGTATACGAGCTGTTGGCTTTGCTGCTGCCTCCAATGCCAAACGACGACGTAGTGTGAGACTCGCACTTCCAATCTCTTTTCAATAGAGACCCGTCTAGCATGCGCTTGGATGGATGCGATTGTCGATTTCTATTCAAGGAGCCGGCAGGTGGGTGGGTGAGGCTTGCAAGGTCCTTCTCCTCTCTGTCTCTCTTTCTCCGTCAGCAGACCCAACAGGTAGAGTAGGAAAGCACTCTCTCTCTCTCTCTCTCTCTCTCTCTCTCTCTCTCAGTCTCAACAACCCGATCTTGAGCCCCCCCTTTCTTCTTCCTTATCTCCCCATGACACCTTATTCTAATTACAGAGCTGCGGCTTGTGAAGAAGAACATGATGATAGATAAGCAGATGGTGTTGAGTGCCCGAACCTGCTTGAAGCCGACCCTAATTCTAGTGCGTCCGGCAATGTAAATTTAGAGTTTTTTAATGTTGTGCTGATGATGGAAGAGAGCCCCTATGCGCCATGTGCTAGCTCGTACTGAACTATATCTTCTAGCCCGCCAACAATTACCTTATCTTTGTATCGTGACCTCTGCTAACCCATCCATGTTAAAAGGAAGGCACTTTGTTTTCTAGAACAGGTAGTATGTCCAGAGAGAGAGAGAGAGAGAGAGAGAGAGAGAGAGGAAGACGAACTCTAAAGGCTGCAGTTGCTAGCTCAACGGCTCATGAATGGAGGGAAGCAATAGCTAGCCCGTAGCTATCGACAAGATGGATTAATGAAGGGCAAGTTTGTCTGTTCTATGCTCTTTTTATCTCTCATTTTGTTTGTCACTAATTCTTGGTTACTCAGTTGAGGTAGCTAGGCCATGTCTCTATTTAACACCCTCATTTTTAAGAGGGGATCTACAGTCCCAGATAATTGTTCATTATGGGCCGTTCAATTCTATGGAGGAAAAAAGAAGGGTGTGTGGTGGGATTCAACCTCGCAACCTCCCCCTCCCAATTCTATTGCTTTACCACTACACTATTGCGCGCGTTTTGAAAGGCATGGAGGATGATAGCATTATATTGTGTAGTCCTAGCTTGCCCGTCACGATCTCCAGTTCACACTAAGTTTATTTCGAGTTTACATCTAGTTTACATGCAAGTTCACAACGAGTTCACGTTTGTTCGAGTTTACATCTAGTTCACATGAATGCTATTCTGTAGTCCTAGCTTGCCCGTCACAATCTGCAGTTCACACTTAGTTTACTTCGAGTTTACATCTAGTTTACACGCAAGTTCACAACGAGTTCACGTTTGTTCGAGTTTACATCTAGTTCACATTCGGGATGAACGGCTATGATCTTCGCCGAAAAGTGACGTCGATTTTCAGTCGTAGATCCCCTCTAAAAAAATGAGGGTGTCAATTAGTGACGAGGCTAGCTAGAATTGTCAACAAACTTTATGCAACGTGGGATCAACTTCTTGCCTAACCTGGCCTCTTTTGTTGAGCCAACTCCAACATGCAGCTCTGTTGAGCCCCTTCATGCCGGATCTGCTATGCCCAAACCTTAGCACCATCTTCGTCATGTCACGTCAGCCTCTTCAATATTCATTATCTTCTCCTCTTCGGGAGCCAGTCTCACAGATGTCAAGGGTGGGCTATTGGTTATGCCTCCTCATTCAAGAAGGGCTTCAACAATTCGAAGGACATGGCCTTGCAGAGAGACGAGCTTGCACATAATTTTTTCAACACTTCAAGGAAAGCTGGTTCATAGGCCATCAGTGCTCCTTGTAAGTCTAGAACCATTTTTGTGGTCTAAAATGGGTACCCAAATGAGCTAGTAGGGAATTATCTCTCTCTCTCTCTCTCTCTCTCTCTCTCTCTCTCTCTCAAACACACAACAGAACTGCAAATGCGTTAGCATGCAGAATGTCATCCTTTACACTACACTGACACATGAAACATGTTTTGTTTTTGGCTAACATGGCATTTCAGATTGCTTCGAGATGAAGGAGTATTTGCAACGAGGCACGAAGAAACATAAGGAGAGATGAGGCGGGCCTACCACGCACATAAAATTACCTAATTGAATTCATTATTTGATTGATAGTAAGCATTCGCATGAAAATGCACACATGGAACAAGAAGACACATCTTTACGTGGTGGTCGGACTCTTTAGACTTCGTATGGCTCATAAGAAGCAATCTCTCTCTCTTTAAAAAAAACTCCCTGAAAGAATTTGCGTCTCTTTCAGAGAGTTTTTGTTTATAGAGAATAGCCATGTACGAGGAGCTGGAGGCTCGGTGGGTTGTGTAAAGGTGAGTGGTTGTGTGCAGGTTTTTTCCTTCTCGCTATAAATATGGCGTAGATCCTCAATATCATCCTTTAATGCACTTCAACAAATTTCCTCCTAGCTAGCTTGCTATTCATCTCTGTTGAACGGATCAAAGACAGAGCACACGTTAACCAGCTTGCAGGGTCACTTAGCAGAGTCAGTAGATGTGTGTGTGTGTGTGTGTGTGTGTGTGTGTGTGTGTGTGTGTGTGTGTGTGTGTGTGTGAGAGAGAGAGAGAGAGAGAGAGAGAGAGGTCTCCTTGGATGCCTCTGCCCATCTAAATATTGACAAAGCTGCATGATCACTCCAGCAACTGTATGTTTGAAGTTTTCCCTCATGATAACCAAGCCATCTCACGAGAGAGAGAGAGAGAGAGAGAGAGAGAGAGAGAGAGAGAGAGAGAGAGAGTCTAGAGATAGATAGATAGAGAGAGAGAGAGGTCTCCTTGGATGCCTTTGCCCATCTAAAAATTGACAAAGCTGCATGATCACTCCATCAACTGTATGTTTAAAGTTTTCCCTCATGATAACCAAGCCATCTCAATAACGAGAGAGAGAGAGAGAGAGAGAGAGAGAGAGAGAGAGATTTCAAAACTCAGAGAGAGAGAGAGAGGATTTGAAACTGTCTGAAAGAGTCCACGTCGGCACAAACTATTTCAAAGTGTTTTTTATAAGGGTTTTGCTTATACTTGGTGAAATGATGACGGTTGAACTTGAGGACCCTCTCGCCTCAGCTAGTGTTTCTCCAAATGGTTTCTAGACTTTTCTTGCCCAACCCCTTCAGAACCAAATCTGTTAATGAATCTACATACCCTGATATTTTCCTTTTCCAAAGTGGCACAAAGTTTTTAGTTGTAGCAAACAACAACCCAGTCACCCCTTGGAGGTGGATATCTTGTGGGGTGCTAAGGCAGGTGCACACTGGGATTTCACTTTGTTCACATTCTGCAAAATGGAGCATCGCATATCATGGAAGGTGGGACAAATCCACAAGGAAGTGAAGAGGTTCTAACATGAGAACAACGGACATGTCAAAGAGAGCCACAAGAGTGGAGCCAAGCTATTGCATATCCTCAGCAGCACGATCTTGTAAGAGTCTCAAAAGATGGGAGAGAAAGATGTTGAAGCCCTCTGGGCATGGTACATTATCCTCCAGCCAAGAAGGTAAGATGCTAACAAGGGTGAGTCTTTCAATCAAATTATTGTGGATGCTTTTGCACGCAACTCATTGTTCAATTTTGAAGTATATCAAAACCTTTGTGTGGCATTCATAGCAAATGTTCATATCTTCAGGCTGGGCCGTTGAAGACTACGTGTATTGTAGATGGAATGATAAGGCAATCACCTACACTAGGATAGTTTTTTTTTAAAATTACTCAAAGCCTGAGAGAGAGAGAGAGAGAGAGAGAGAGAGAGAGAGAGGGAGACAAGGGGGAAGATGAAAAGTTTAAATGTTGTAAGAACAAGCCAAGAAGAGCTCAAAAATGTAACAACACTGTGAAACTTCACTAGTACATTCCATTTTGGCTATATAGGAAACAATTGCTTTACCTATGTGCACTTAGATTTGTGAGGTTCTCTGCAAAATTAAATATGCCTCTTGGCTGCTATTACATGTTTTCAAAAGGGGTTTGATTACAACTAAGTGACCAACATGCAGCCTTTCTTAAAAATCCAAAGTTCCTTTCAATGACATTTATAAAAGTCTTGAAAATTTAATAATTTCTTTAATGTTTTCACACTATTCTTTTCAAGTATGTGGAGGAAATTTTTATTTTCCTCTTTTTTTCTCAAGTGTCATGATTGTAAGCTGAAACATCCTTTTTGGGAGCTAGAAAAAATGGAGTCACCCATGAAAAACAGTTATCTCCAGTTTCAATAAGATACAACCTAGAACCAATGACTACAAACACACATTGCTCATATTGACTGCAACCTGCGCAATAAGCTCTACCAACTCTATTTCTTGTATAACTTCCCTAAATTAGGCATTTCTTGACAATACTTTCTTTTGAAACAATCCGCTCTCCCTACAAGCACTTGCCATAATATTGTGTATTGAGAAACCCCCCTCCACAACAAAGCGTACACATGCATGCTCGCTCTCTCTCTCTCTCTCTCTCTCTCTCTCTCTCTCTCTCTCTCAAGAAACTACAATGGCTTGACTACCTATGGACCACTAGTCATGCTTCGGGGAAGGGAGCATAACCTTGGATAATTAAGGAGTGAATATAAAGGTGTGGATGATTGAAGTTTCCATGAGGAATGCTAGAGGAGGAACAATGATAGATAGATAATATGTAATTTGATGCTAAATGTTTCCTTTTATGATTTATGTTCTATATGTATCCTGTTGGGTTTTGCTCGCTTTTATGATTGCTCGGAAAGGTTTTCTCGGAGTTTGAAATTCCTCAAAACAATAAAGCTGAGTTTTTCATTGGATTTTCTTAATTATTGGATTTTCAATTGACTTTTTTAGAGCATTTTGCTATTTTCTTTGATTTTTTCAAATGAACAAAACAAAAATTAATAATAAATAGCAAGGAAGCTCAGATGGAAAAACGGAAGACACGATGGTGAAAAAAAAGACAAGGCAAACAAGCACATAAATTTTAATGAAATCAGAAGACGGAAGTGGGAAGCCTAAATTAGGCGGTTAGGCCTACTTCTGCAAAATTCTTGCAGAATGAGCTACAGGAATCCGATCAGGGAAATTTTTGAGTCTAACATAGATTTCACGGCCTAGTAGGACTAACGGAGGAATATGAGAAAAATTGGTTCGAGAAGTCCGGGTATAGATATCCAAGGTAGGCTAAAACCGCTTCATTTCCACTTGTAGCCTTTGCAGAGAGAGATTTCGACCTCTTTCGCGCGACTTTTTGGAAGCCCACAGTTGACCATTTTCAGCGCCGTCTCACACGAGACATGAGGGGTAAGTTCTTTACTTGTCAATGATCCATTTTGTACGGCCGCTAGTTAGTTTAAAGCCCTAGAAAAAACCCGAGAAACCGAGCAATGCACGAAGACCTACGAACAAAAACTGACCATAGCAGCCTGCCAGCTTGACCAAATCACATGGGATTTGAACCATAGCATGCCCTAACATAATAGAACCTTTCTATACCCACAGTTGACCATTCGGCAGGGGTCGAGGGGGTCACCAGTAGAAAAGCTAGGTTTTTGGCAAATGCCAAAATTCCGATGTAACTCCACAGATGGCTTGCTTATGAGGTCCATATACAATGTATATGATTGGTTTGATGAAATCAATCAATCAAGCAAAGCCCTTGAAAAGCAGAAAATGTCTCGAAGGTTACAAAGCGTCAAATTCGACATACGGGGTCAAACTGACTCCAAATGAACCAGAATTGGACAAATTGCTTCACGACTAGGTTGCAGACAAGTCCAAAGCCTCGAAGTTGACCGATCAACCCAACAGGCAGTGTAGTCACAGAAAATGGTGATTTCAGAGTCGAATAAACACAAAGTGATGCCGGCATGACCAAACTTGACCAAATTCAATTTGGGACTTGTTTTAGGTGTATAGAATATGTCTAGGTCAAAAGTTGTAAGTTTTGCAAAGAATTTTTCACTGTTGTAAATAATCACGATTATTTATTTTTGCATCATTTTTGCTTGGAAATTGTCACCTCACCTCACCTATCATGTGTACACACCTATTACATGCCAAAAATCAAGTATGAGCCAAAATGACCACCCATTACTTGGAAAATTGTCAAAAAACACAAAGAAGTCTGGTTATGGACAACATTTCTTGATCCAAATCACCTTATATCCCATATACAGGGTCTATACAATGCCTAGAACCAGTTTGTACAGAAAAATATTAATTTTGGAAGAAAAGTTAATAATCACGATTATTTACTTTCTAGCCAAAATTGGGGAGTTTTGATATTTTGCCATCATACATCCAAAGTACATCATGTGTTAAGCCCACTAGCCAAGTTTGAACCAATTTGGAGCTCAAAATATTAAATTTCCTTTATATCTACTGGTTCAGAGACCTAAAGCCAAAATTTGATACCGTTTTCACTCTATGCATCCAAATGAGTCCATATTTCACTTGGTATATACTTCAAGCCTATGAAGCCAAGTTTGCAAAAAGTTGAAAAATTTTCTCAGTTGTAAATAACCGCGATTATTTACTTTGGTTGCAAAAAAAAATTTAGACTTCACAGTTTTGTTTCTTGCATGTTTTTATGCATCTATGCTTGTTCAAAAATTGATTTGAAGCAAATCGGACCAAAATTGTCAGCAGTTCAAACTAAAGGACATTTCAGAGAAAATTCTGACAAATCTGCTAACTTTGCACTCTATTCACTGAACAGGAGCCATGCAAGCAGCAGAGAGGGCCAAGAAAAAACTCAACCAGAAGAAGAAGTTGTAGGAACTGTCGGCTTATCAACTAGACCCTAATTCAGTCAAAGTAGCCAAGGTAGCATACCTCTCCAGAGAACAGCTAGAAGAACATCACACTACAGTCTTCACCGGCAGATTCAAGAGTGAAGAGGGGTATCAGGTGGAGTTGCAACTCCTACCTAAGGAAGTATGCGCACCGGTGGTCGGAATCGAGTGCGGAGAAGTGCATCGTGTTGCCCCCGACGAGAGCTACGCGCCGATGCCTACATTGCACGCGTACGGTCTGATTTTGCAAGCTCCATCTATGAGCTTCATCTGGTAATTCGATGAGCATAAGTTGTCCGATTTTGCATTGCAACATATCCACGCGTTCGCATTGAGTAGAGCTACACATTAGGCACTTTAGATTTTGGAAACGAACACCTGCAAATTTCGGCCAGACATCCTACGTGATTTGCATCGAGTGTTTTGGGTTGGGATTTTGGTTCATAGACCTTAGGGAGAGCGACCTATTGGTGTTAGTAGGTTCTCCTTTAAGTTCTATGGTGTTTCGATATTGTTTGATGGGTGTTTGGCTCTAGAAAGTGTTGTAAGAAGTTTCCTCTTATGCACTCTTGAAGGCTGTGACTTAGACATTGGGTAGAGACCTCTGTAGGAATTAGTTAGGAGTCGGTCGAGTGTAGGTTGACACCCTATGCTTGCTTCCACGCGCCTATGGGTCGAGCTTCGTCCGTAGCTGACAAATCTTGTTAGGTGAGTTTTCACTGTGCTGATGTCCGTCGTGGCGTATCCGTCCAACATTGGCGCCGCTGCCGAGGACGGAAACCTTAGGTAGGTGATCGAGACTAGTCCTTGAGGATAGGGATTCTTTGGCTTGCCAAGAATCTCATTTTACATTTAGATAAGATCAGAGGGTGGAGGACTCTCTAGGTCTTAGAGGGACTCTAGGGAGCGTGTGTCTGGCCTAGGTCCTTCGACTTAGGTAGATTGAGGTAGACTGAGATAGTTCTTAGTTGAGTTGAAGAGTACGAGTTGGAGTGGTAGAAGCGGTGAGAGGAGAGCTTGAGAGTCCGGAGAGGCCAGGAAGCAACCAAAACACCATTATCACCATTTCACATGATGAGTAGGAGTAGAGTAAGTAGGACATCATGATTGAAGATCTAGAGCACTTCATGCATGTATACTTGCTTGTTAGATTCATCACAAGGTTGTAAAAGAAGCAAAAGTGTGTTTGAGAGCTGAAGTGAAGGCTAAAAGTTACTATGAGTGTTTTTGATAGAGCTGCAGAGCATCAAGAGCATTTCTGTCAGGAAAAAAATTAATTTTTAGCCAGGAGACATCCTACGTGTAGGATGTCTAGAGGCTAATCTGGTGGGAATTTTGGAATTTTGAGTTGACTAGTGTGTTCAGAAGGTAGGTTTTACCCTATTTTCACCTGGAAAGTGGAAATTTGACCATATCTTAATAGGATAATGCCAGATAGACTGAAATTGCCAGACATCCTACCCAAATTGTGCCAAGGCATTATTTTAAGACCAAAACCATAGGATGAATGCATGAGCATGATCTGCTTGATATATTGAGTGACTGAGAGAGGTGTCATCTCATTTGGGTGAGAAAATTGGGTTCTAAGTAGGTTTTAGCACTTTTGACTGAAAAAGGCTAGAACAGCTAAAATTGGGGACTTTTGAAATCCAAACCAAAATCTAAGCATACCACTGGGTTTCTGACATCAAGGGGAAGTTGTGGGTCAAGTCTGGGGTCAAATAGGCCAAAAAGACATCCTACGCGTACCTACGCGTAGGATGTCATCTGTGTGATTTTGCACTCCAAACTTAATTTTGAGCATACCAAAGTGATCAACACCTTAAGGGGAGCCTGTGCTTTTCATTTGAAGCCATTCTGGGCAAAAAGACATCCTACGCGTAGGATGTCTAAAGCAAGAAATTGAAGCCAGATACTGTGTGTGGACATAGCAAGGTGTTGTATAGCCTGAGGCAAGACTCCTAGTTGATTTTGGTCCAAATTGGAGTTGATTTGATTGATCAAGACTAGCAGCAGGCTGTCGGAACAGATTTCTGATCCATTGACTAGCTTATAGGTGTCCAAATCAAAAAGTAAAAACAGCTGTAGACTCAGCACTCAAGGGGAATCCATAGTGCAAGAATCCAGGCAAAACAAAGCAGGAGAAGGATGTCTATTGAGGCTTAGTGAAGAGAAAATTTGACTAAGCTTATACAGTGAGGTTCCATTTGGCTTAAGGGTTCCAGAACTTCTTTCAGAAGTGAAATTGGACCTTGTTTGACCATTTGAAGGAGCAAAGACAGAATTAACACTTTTTCACGTAAATTGACCAACATCCGAGGGAAGTACAGTTCCAGATTATCATACCTAATCCAGAACACCAGCATTGTATAAAATACAGTAGTGGTTGAGGTTAACTCTCCAGTTATACCAATCATTACTAAGATCCCTTCTAGCTGTTAAATGCTTTGATTTGATTGCCGAAATTAAACGCTTGTGTACAGGTATATTCAGCAGCAAAGCAAGAAGTTGTCAGGAGACTGATCCTTTGCCAGGTGAGTGGTTAGATTTGTAATAAATTGCATTGATAAGTTTGATGAATTTAAGGTTAGGAAGATATATTTTTAGAGACCAAAAGGTAGCAGGTGACCAAGGCAGCTTAGTGTCCACCGAAGAGAGTGTAACTCAGACAAGGCTAGATCCACTAGCACCAATTATTGAGGAGGGTAGTGATACTGACACTTCATCAGAAAAATCCTTCTTCATGATAGTCAAGAATGTTTATCACCTCTTAACTTTTCTAACCCCACTATAAGGTAGAAGCCTCAAAGAAAATGCTTGAAGAAATGAAAGCTCAAACAAAAGCTATTCGAAGGGATATTCAAACGGCTCAAGATCAAGAAAAGAAGTACGCTGACTTAAAAAGATTTGATCAGATTTTCAAAGAAGGTGACAAAGTTTTCGTACGAGTAAAGCCCAAAAAGAGCAATATGTCTCTCAGAAGGTATAAGAAGCTTAGCTACCGATATTGTGGACCTTACGAAATAATCAAGGTTGTAAGTGATCAAGCTTATAGACTAAAACTCCCCTCTCATCTCAAAGTGCATGATGTATTTCATGTAAGTCTGTTAAAACCTTATGTATATAACCCTGACCATGTCCTTGATGATGAGCAAATCATTTTACCTGCTCAAGATGTTCTACAACTCCAACCTGATATCCTAGAAACTCGGGAGAGAAAGCTTAGGAATAGATCCATCAAAGAACATCTTATCTTATGGAAGGATTTCCCTATAGAAGATGCTCCTTGGGAAGATGAGACATCCCTTCTTAAGGATTACCCTTCACTGTTCTTGAGATGAGGGCATCTAAAATTCTAAGCTGGGGAGATTGTAAGGTCTCTACTTTCGAATTTCACACAAGTTCTATTACGCATTTGAATTTTTTTTAACCATCACTCATTATTTAAGATATTCGAGTTCAAACTATGAATCGTAGGCTGAGAAAACCTAGAATTTAAAATTTACGCTACAAAATTCTGACATGTTTAGCTATATGAATCACTAACTAACTTATTGCAAGACTTATTTACTGATTGTAGAATTTTCTTTTACTGCTGTAAAGTTAATATAAGACTATAAAGTATAACTTAAAAATGTAAAGTATATTATCATTAAGAAAATAAATAAAATAATTATTGAAGACAAAAGAATACACAGAGATGACACATGAAGGAACATGGACTCACATAGGAGGGGACAAAGTGGGACACACTGTCACATGAAAAGGAGAGGCTAGTCTTGACTAATCTTAATGAGGGGGGGCTGTGTGGCCTTATCTTTTGATGATAATGACAAATTGGTCAAGCTGATGGGTACCACAAGGGTACCAAAAATGCGGGTATGATTTTTGGAAAAAAAAATATTAAAACAATTTATTTTTTTTGGGAAAAAAAAAGTTGGACGTTTTCTTTTCTGCTATAAATAGAGCATCCATGCTCACACTTTAAAACATAGAGATTGCCTCTATAGTGCTCACGAAGTGCTGTCACTTCTCTTACAGAGGAGACGTCCACAAACCACTAAGAGAGCAAAAACTCTAGTGGATTAGTAAGGTACATATTAATTAAGATTCAATTAGTTTTAAGAAGGATATGTGTGTGTGTGTGCTATCTCTTACTCTAATTTCTCTAATAGATTAGTAAGATTCAATTAACTTTAAGAATGATGTGTGTTTGCTATCTCTTACTCTAATTTCTCTAATAGATTAGTAAGATTCAATTAGTTTTAAGAAGGATATGTGTGTGTGTGTGTTATCTCTTACTCTAATCTCTCTAATAGATTAGTAAGATTCAATTAACTTTAAGAATGATGTGTGTTTGCTATCTCTTACTCTAATTTCTCTAATAGATTAATAAGATTCAATTAGTTTTACGAAGGATATGGGTGTGTGTGCTATCTCTTACTCTAATCTCTCTAATAGATTGGTGAGATTCAATTAGCTTTAAAAAAGGATGTGTGTGTGTTCTCTTTTACTCTAATCTTTCTAATGGATTAGTAAGATTCAATTAACTTTAGAAAAGATGTGTGTGTATGTTTTCTCTTACTCTAATCTCTCTAAGTATATCTACTCTCTCTAGTTAGTACATCTTCACTATTAACTTATGCATAGTTAATTGAAAGTTAATACATAAGAGAACTCATCATATTCTTATTATACATGATAAAATTATCATTCAATAATTTTATTGTCAATTAGATTAAGTAGAATTTTGAATAATACTAAAAATTGATTTAGTTCAAGTATAGAAATGAAAGTTAGAATTGGATTAGAAATGTCATGCATAAAAGTAATGCAGTCTTAAACTTTCACTCGTAGTTTACACACTTAATTTTTTATTAATTAAGATTAACAAATATTTGATGTATAGAAATTAGATATAGAACAACAACACTAAGTGTGAATCCAAGTTGGCGAGGGTTCAAATTACAGACTCTCTTTGGAAACAAGGAGATTACTAGGGAAATTGACCAATTTAAAGTTCTACGTGTATAAGTGTAGTACAAAAAAAATGGCTCCAAAGCGTGCTCGAACCCAAGGCGCTAATGATCATGAAGCTGGTACAAGTAACGGTGGAAATCCTGCGGAACATGTTATGTCTCCACCAATCAGATCAATCGGAGCTATGGTACAGGTTAGTATTGCAGTTTCAAGTTATGCATCATTGCATATGCGAGACCATAGAAATATATTATTTACCTTATGAAAAGAAAACACGGACCGAAACCACGGGGCTTAACCCCAAGAAACTCGGCATATGTTTGACAAGTAGGAAAGATTGTTTGGTTAAACTGGTTGCTATAGGAAAGAATGTTTGTCTAAAACCTTCGGTAGGGTTTCTCTCAAGTCTCTCTACTTATTAGCACTGGTATTATGTGGCAGTTGCCGAGGCATGAGAGTACACCCAGATTAGCCCAGCTGGATACTGCAGTTTTGTTTTGCCATGGCGTGAGCATGACGCCCAGATTGGCACCGTTGTTGCTGTGGCGGGAGTATGTCCAGATTAGCACAACGAGTACTTGTCAAGCGGTATGGGACGCTCATGAGGACAAGGGTTTTTATAAATAATGTATATATCGATCGGAAATAATAGCGCCAGTAGAGATTCTTAAGTGAACCTAATCCAAGGGTTGTTGATTTAAAATTGGATGACTTCTTGTTTGACTATTGTTTGTAATACTGTTTGAAGGGCTGTTTTAACGAACCACTATCATAAATAAAGTAAAGGAACATGTATGTTTAAACAGTGTGGTAGTAATTAGATAACAAAAGAAGGGTGAGTGTGGTGTGGAAAGTGGGCGAATGATACCCCGACGGTATCATTCTATGGACGGGTGGACCCGATGAGTCAGGTAACTTTCCAACGCTAGAAATTGTTTTTTTTAAAGTCATAATCTTAAAAGAGACAAACCTTGGCGGTTGTGCTTCTGAAACACGGGAAAAAAAGCGCACAGGTTGGTCACTCTAAGATTTATACTTTTAGGTATAATTGATTATAGATAGTTTTTAGATAGGGTTATGGTAGTCATGCTCTGCCATAGCGAGATAGGACCAATCCTTCACTAACGGTTCATGCCCGTGACTACGTAGTAGCTAAGTCAATGTCCGTTGGTTTTTCTTTTTCAGGATTGGAGACCTATCAAAGGTACTCCGCTCCTCTCAAAAAGGGGCAGGGACCTCACAGAGGCTCTTTACCTTGTGGACAATTGTGCGGTCTACAAAGAGGGTGAGTTCAAGGATCTTGACGACGATTCATCCTCACAACAAAGCGGAAGCAAGTCTTCTAAGACAGCACCAAAAGGAGAAGTAGCTGTAAACCAAGAGCAGCTTGTAGAGGAAGTGCTAAAAAAGATTAACTTGTACGCCAAACCCCAGGCTAAACAGCCCAAGTGGTGTGCTATTGAACAAAAATGGACAAACCATGGGACGGAGGAATGTTATTATTACAAGGGATATGTGAGAGAGAGACTTTATGCTCCCCAAGCTCAAGTAGCATCTCCTCAAGTTCCACCAATGCCTAAGTATCAAGCAGGCAATCTACCAGGACCTGTAGGCGTAGAAAGACCACAACCAGTGTTGGGGCAACAACCACCCCTACCAGGATTACGACCAGTTGGCATAAGATACACACCAACAGTAACCGAATCAGAAGAGAAGGCTTTGGTGCCTATGCATGCATATTATGAAGATCCCAGTGGATATGCGGCAAATCCTGTCTAGTATCCACCAGAAGAACCCTCAACACCAGAACCATGGAGCATGATGGGTGGTAGAGGACCACCTACAGCTGCATAGGTAGCAGGAGAAGGAAGATATAGCTTAGATGAACAAACATTGTTTTTCATAGCCAACGGAGGCATGGGCGAGCAAAGACATGCATACCAACAAAGAGGAGCTCAAGGAGCACCTCAACAGCCTAAAGGACCCTGCTACAAGTGTGGTGGAGACCATTGGCTAAGAGATTGTCCTGATGATGAAATCAATAGATTCAACGCATATTGCACCGAGTGTGGAGTTACTCATTTGATTCCTGATTGCCCTAAGAAACTGAGCAAAGGAGCAAAAACTACCTTGAACATGTTGGAAGCAATGCCTTCCAGTGGAGGGTCAGAAAACAAGACAATTATACCTATTCAAGCAGTGACACGAGCCCAAGCTCAAAGAATGACGAACAAACCCATAATTGAAGAGCCAAAAACCAATGCCCCAAGTTCAGAAACAAAAAATCAGAGAAGCACTTGAAAAGCTAGAAAGGCGCGTATGAAATCCAGGAAAGAACGAGAGCAAACTGATCTATCCGAGGAGTTAAAACACACAAAGGATAGATTAGAGCGGTTAGAGGATCTAGCTAGCCTAAGCTCACACACCACGGCAACCATATCACCCAAGGAAATAGCAGAACCCAAAAGTGCAGGATCAGGAGGATAAGTACTGGCGGACAAGGTAAATGAGCAGTTAGATGCACTTCTAAAAGCTTATGAAGCCAGACTCAAAAAGAACCAAACCCAAGAGCAAAGATGGATGACTTACCCATATGCTGAAATAGAAAAAAAGAGGTTGGAAATGTGTAAAAAGATGAATAAAACAGCTCAATCTTTGATAGAAAATCCGCTTGGTAAACCTGCAAATGGGCATGAAGTACCAGCTCCAACCCCTATCAAACGAGCTTTAGAGGAACAAGTAGAAACGAAGGAAAGACTCACGAATAACTATGAGTCTAGGGGAGAGCCTAGCATAGTGCCAAATACTACAGATGGAGCAAGTGACGGGTTACAACCTAAAACATTGGCAGAAATGGGTAAGGACTGTAATGGTCTAGATGATCTGTGGAAGCAAATCCGGGAGGCCAACGAATCTAACAGGGTGAGTAACCACATGAATAGCACGAGAAAAGAGAAAAATGAGATCTTACCTCCTATTGAAGAGTTTGAGGCAAGATCACAAATGAACTTTGATATACAATCACAAGGGGGAGACCAGGGATCAATTAGTTCGGGACACAGCCAACCAGACTCGCTGAAAACTCTACCCTCTTACCTAGGAGAGTATGAAGCCAAGTTTGAGGTGAGAGCAATCCCATCTCAAAGACTGTCTTCTAACAAAGTGATGGATTCGCAAGGGTTGATTGAGTTATTATCCACTCTTGTGGCATGCACAATCACATTAGCTGAATTCCTAAGGTTCCGACCAAACATGTGGACCACAGTAGGAAAATGCCTAGAAAAATTTGGAGTGAAAGACCCCACCTTGAAGCTTCAGGAAGGGATTAGAGAATTGGACAGGCCTCAACTAAATACTAGGCCAGTACCTTTAAACAAGGTTAGAGAGTATTGCGAGGGAGAAGATGGGAACACCACGCTACCAGTAGAATTCCAAGGAGTAGTTTCCAAGGCTATTCTTGACAGTGGAGAAGGAGTTGCTATCGCCACCAAGGAAATCTAGAAAAAATGGAAAAAAACAGCTTTGAGAGCTAGCAGAATGAAATTGCAATAGGAAGATGGGTTCATGGAGAAACCTCTAGGACTCTTAGAAAAAGTGATTGTCACTTCGTGCGGAATCAAGTATGAGCATACATTTGCAATAGTCGATTTCGACAAAAATAACAATTACGAAATCATCTTGGGAAGACCATTCATGAGACAGTTGAAGATGGTCCAGGATTGGGGTTACGACCACATATACCTCAGACATGGTGAGACAACAACCAAAATACACCTGAAAGACCATAGTTACAAGGATGTGAACCAGACACCAGTGGAAGAGTTTGATTCAGCTACATTGGCAGGATCGAAGCTCCCAGCATGGTTAGGGCAACAAAAAGAGCTATGGATGTGCGGAGCTTCACATTGTGGAATCTTAAAAAGAGAGGAATGCGTCTTAGAAAGAACGATTGAGGACAAGGAGTATATTTCGGAACCTTTTCCTGAAGATGCCTTGGAACCTTTGGAATGGGAACACATACTAGCAACATTGGATGTCTCTACCATTGCATATAGTCCAACAACAAAATTTGCGATAAGGATGGCTATGATGTGCTACCCTATTACATGGTAAGCATTATATCAGGAGGTGATGAGATGGTAGAACCACCAGAACGAGAAGAGTTTTATGACTCCTCTGATCATCTGGAGGTAAATGATGAAGCAGATAATGAGTGTTCAGACAACTCAAGTGAGTGTGGGGAGAAAACAGAGAATATCAAGTTTTATGATTTTGCTAATCAGCACCCTAGACGCCAGGAACTTTATAGGAGGAAACGAGCAGGAAACAAAGCAAGAGAAAACCTGATGCCCAGGATAAAAGGTAAAACTCACTATCTGATGCTTGTCAAAGCAGAGGATTGTGTAAAAGATCAAGTATCAGGAAGATTCTTCGAAGGAAAAGAACGCGAGAGGAAATAAGACAAGTACGAAAAGCTAAAACCGAAACAAAATCACAAAAAGAGCAAAAATAAAAAAAAGAAACAACGAAAGACCAAGCGTGGACCAAAGTGGAGCGTAAACAGAAATACCAAGAACTAAAACGATCTTTACGAGAGGTATGGACTACTGAGGAAGAAAAGGGGAGTCAGAAAAAGAAAGCATGAATGTACCATCACACTATTGAAAATTCACCATACAAGACAGAAAAATCATAATGACACCACCAGTCAGGGAAAGAACCAACGAGGAATCTTATGATGGGCCGAAAAATGCAAAACGGATAGACCTCGCGGAACCAGGTGAGAAGCCTCAGCTGGTCTATATAGCAATTGATTTAGAGCCTGAAGAAGAAGAAGGGTTAACACAACTTCTCAAGAAGTATAAATATGTGTTTTCATGGTCCTACAAAGACCTCAAGGGAGTTGATCCATCAATATGCCAACATAAAATTCTTTTGAAATCAGATGCAAAACCTAGCAAACAGCGTCCTTATACATATAATGACACATTTACTAAACGAATCAAGGAGGAGATTGACAAGCTGATGGATGCTGAATTCATCTATGAAATTGAACATAGAGCTTGGGTGTCACCCATTGTGGTACTCCCCAAAAACAACAGAAAACTGAGAGTGTGTGTAAACTTCAAAAAGGTAAATGCAGCCACCATAAGGGACAATTATCCCTTGCCGATCACAGAACATGTACTTGAGAGGGTGGCCGGGAAACGGGGTTATTCCTTTCTAGATGGGTTTTCAGGTTACAACCAACTGCCAATTGCAATAGAGGATCAACACAAGACAGCGTTTACCACAGAATGGTGAATTTATGCGTATCGAGTTATGCCTTTTGGCTTAACTAATGCCCCAGCTACCTTTCAAAGATTATGACGCATACGTTCAAAGAATACCTGAGAATATTCTTAGAAATATACATGGATGATCTTTGTGTACACTCTCTTCTACGAGAGGAACATATTAACCATTTGCAACAGGTATTTGAAAAATGCAGGACATATCGAATCTGTCTTAACCCGAAAAAGTGTATTTTTATGGTTAGGCAAGACCGCATCGTAGGACACATTTTATCAAGAAATGGCATAACCACAGACCTAGACAAAATCAAGGTCATAGTAGACCTACCCAGGCCTACTAATGCGAAACAAGTGCAATCCTTCATGGGACACTGCGGATATTATCGAAGATTCATATATATGTATGCAGTCATCGCACAACCTCTGTATCGTTTGCTAGTCAATTTCGACTGGACTGAGGAGTGTGAAACTTCATACCAAAAGCTGAAACAAAACCTTGTATCAGCACATGTACTTAAAGCACCGGATTGGGAAAAGATATTCCATGTTCACATTGATGCTTCTACATATGCAATCGGGAGTACTCTGGCTCAACCTGGGGACGGAACAATGGATTTTCCAGTTTGTTATGCAAGCCGACAGTTAAACAGTGCAGAAAAGAACTACACAACCACCGAAAGAGAGGGTTTAGGAATGATTTATGCTGTAAAGAAATTTTGGCATTATTTGCTCGCAAACAAATTTGTGTTCTTTACAGATCATCAAGCTCTTTTGCATTTGCTGAACAAGCCATGTAATACCGGGAGAATTGTACGATGGTTTATTATATTGCTGGAGTTTGATTTCACAGTGGTAGTCAAAAAGGGTAAAACTCATCTACGGGCGGATCATCTTTCAAGGATACACAACGGAGAAGCTCTTTAAGGAGTAGATGATGACATACCAGATGTTTATCTTTTCAATATTGAAATGATACCCAAATGGTCTCAGGAAATTGTTAGCATTCTTTCCTTTGGTGGTAGGTTTGATAACACAGAAGGCAGATCCAAACAACAAACAAGTCGACAACAAAAAACTTCCAGTTGATTGCAGGACGGCTGTATATCGGACCAAATTCTACGATTATGTATAAATCCGGAGAAATTCGAGTGGATCACGCGACATTGTTTCAGGTAAACATTGCACCTGCATGGAGTCAATATATCATTGATTTCTTAACCACAAGGACGTTTCCTGAAAACACAACAAGAGCACAGAAAAGGGCTATAGAGCTGGAGGCTCATGACTTTCAGTTAATTGGGAACCAACTCTTCAAGCGAGGAAAGGACAATCAACTTAGAATCTGTGCAAGTGAAAGTGAATACCTGTTGATTCTAGAACACGCACATGGAGGCATAAGTGGAGGCCATTTGATAAGACGATAAAAAATGTCTTAACCCCAGGAATACGGTGGCCTACATTGCATATGGATGCTAATGAGTTTGTAAAGCGTTGTGACGCTTGTCAACGCACCAAGGTGCCAATAAAGAGAGATGAGATGCCACTACGGCCAATGATGGGGATAAGGGCATTTTCAAAATGGGGTATTGATTTTGTGGGGTCTATTTCACCCCCTGCATATCGCACCCATACACAATATATCATTGTGGCTACGAACTATCTCACGAAATGGCCAGAAGCCAAGGCAACACAAAAAGCAAATGCCCGAACCACTGCACAATTTTTGTATGAAAATGTCTTTGTACGATACGGTTTACCAATAGAAATTGTCAGTGATCGAGGAACGCATTTTCTTAATGAAGTCATTGAACATCTGCTAGAGGAATTCATGGTCATACATAGAAAATCTGATCCATATCATCCACAAGCAAATGGACAAGCTGAGGCCACAAATAAAACACTATGCACGGTTCTCACTAAAATTGTATCAGAGTCAAGAACAAACTGGGGTTAGCATCTACACTCAGCACTATGGGCATACAGGGTAGCTTACACAACATCGATAGGAACGACACCGTATAACATGGTGTTTGGCCTAAATGCTATATTACCCATAGAGTTTTTAATTCCAACTCTACGAGTAGCGAAACGCTTAGAATGGACAGGGCATGAGCTCTCTTCAAGAATAGATGACCTTGAAAAGCTAGATGAACTTTGCTTGAGAGTTGTAGCTTTGATCTATGCTAAAAAAAGAAGACAAAAGGAGTTTTTTGACAAGCATGTGCGCACGAAAGAGTTCAAAATAGGTGACTATATACTTGTTTATACCTTGAAGCAACATGCCAAAAAACTTAAAAAGTGTGGGATGGGACCCTTTGTGATTAGTGACCTATCACAAAGCGGCACTGTAAAACTTGCTACATTAGCAGGTGAGGAAATACCAAATTGGATTAGTGGGTGTCGATTAAAGAAATATCATTTACCACTAACACAGGATATGCTTCAACAAATTGTTGGGGTATAGGCGCCTGTGCCTTGCCCGGCCGCCCAGAGTCTGGGCGCCCACTGACTTGTATACCTTATACATAGCATAAGTGTATAGGGGGCTACTCACTCTTTGAGTCTCGCCACCCATATCTGTGTGTCGTGTGTCTCCTTCTCTCTCTCACTCTCCGTCTGTGGTGCTCCCCGATCCCCTTCAATTGGTATCAGAGCGTAGGTGCGGAGGGAGCGCGTATGTGCATAGTCACGATGACAGCGGAGAGCCAGTTTCATTCCCGAAATCGCGTCCGCGCGCGCGCACTTTCAAGAGTGCAAACAGGGTTTCGACTTCGGCATCGGAAAATTCAGCTTTCCGAGAGCGTTTCCACCAAGCGTCCTGGCGTTTTACCCCCCTTTCGAAGCCATTCGAGCCATCAGAAACCTCATTCGAGCTATCTACGGCCATTCTGGCCAAGACAATTCTCTCCAAGGAGACGACTACGGACATATCAACAAAAGCGGCAAAGCAAGCAACTTTTGCAAGAAAGACAATCAAACAAAGAGCAGTAGAGTTACAGCTGTTACTTGCAAAAAAAACAGGAAACCTCGATGGCGAATGCCAATAAGCATCTTGCTTATACCCTTCTCTCTTGCACAACATTAATTTTTCCATGCATTGATCGAGTATGCATTATATAGGGCCACATTACACGGCCAAGCATTAGCACAATTTTTTCAACCCATGCATGGCACATACTCTGAGGCGATAACTTGTCGTCCGGGAGGACTCCGGCTAGGAGGGGGGGAGGCATTCTCAAATGCGGACCCAATGGCAGAAAGAGCAAAAAAGGGCATGTTTTTCGACTATTTTTAAGGGTTGTTGTTTGAAAAATATTGGTAAAACAAAGAAATCCGGCCATAAAAATTTCATGTGAGTGTATATAATGTTTTGCGGTGATGTTTTTGATTTATTATGATTTTTGGGGATTTTCTGGGTTTGATTTGCTATTTTCTTTTTAATTTTGCTAATTTTCGGCAGAAAAACTTTAAAAATACAAAAGGTAGGTGAAAAACAATCGTAATGAAAAACAAAAAATATGGGGATGATCAGTGACTATAGGACAACCTATGGTACAGTGAGGGTGCAATTATGAGACTGGAGCGAAAAGCGTGTTTTGGCCAGATTTTGACCGAAATGCCAAATTTCTGGTAAACAGGGCAAATGAAGTCCAAATCAAGAAATTTTTGAGCCTAAACCACATCTCGCAAGAAGTTGGGAGCACATGTCAAATTTCATGAAAGTGGTTCGAGGACCCCCATTATAAGAATTTTTCACTTCATTTTAAGCTCATTTCCTCAGACAGAGCTTCTGCCACCTAGAGCGAACGAAACTTTCAACAGATTCTACAACGCGCACGACTACCCGACGGGCTTCAGACATGAGAGGTAGGCTCACCACCTTGATCTTTTTGCGCATGTTTGTCGTTTTGTGGCGAAAACTAGCGTAGGGTTCACACACAAAGCGGGGCAGTAGAGACCTACAAGTAGAAGTGGCCACCTAACGGCTAACCCAAAAGCAACGAGACTTCATCGAAAGCTTACCCTAGCATAGGAGACCAGTCTTGGATGTCCGGAGGCAGTAGCAAACCATCGAGAAAAACCCTAATTCCTAGAATCCCGCAAGAGGCCACCAAATGGGAAATCAGCGGAGAGGCGTCCAAAGGCTACCAAAATTCATGTGTAGGAGCATCTCGGCATGCTCGACAAGTCTATGTAGCCCACATGACAAAAAGGTGACCCGAAGCGGCACTAAACTTCAGAAACGGCATCAGACACACAAAGCGTCAAATAGCTCTCGCGGCCAAACCGCATGTCCGTTTGCCACCAAACTTCACGAGCGGCTTTCCTAGACCATCAACAACCAAGTCCTATGGTGGTAGACCACCACAAGTCATTGAAGACATGTAAACGCAACCAGGGGTGCTGCTAGAGCGACAAATTGCCAAATGGAGCTCCGGTGAAGCCAAAGTTGACAAAAACCATACGGCAAGGATCCCCAAGGGATCCGAAAGCTATGGAGACCAACATCGAGAAATTTCATCGTCGAGAAGCACACCAAAAGTCAGAAAACAACTCGAAAGCTCTGAAATCCACACAGGGAGTTACTTTCTATCCATTTGACGTTTTTGTTGAAATTAGGCTTAAAAGGAACGTACGGGGACTAAGGGCAGGCACCAGTAGCAGTTCCCATAAAAAAATCATCAGGAGACATCCTACGCGTAGGATGTCTCAAGGCCATTTCTAGGCACAAAAACCAACATCTCTCATCACACACATTTTCTGAATAGCCTTTACGTGCTAGCCACCAAGTTTCATCACATTTGGGCCAAAATTAACCTCATATGCACGAAAAAATGCAAAGTCAGGGCATAGAGGCAATAATGGGCCATAGACCTACCAAAACTTGTCCAAATCACATGAAACTTGCACAATACATTCATGAGCACATAGCCAACCAATCTCTGTGGTCACTTGCAAAAATGGATGAAGTAGACATCCTACGCGTAGGATGTCTATTTGACATTTTTGGTCTACAGAGGGTGTTTTTCCATTCCAGATCTAATCACATCACCTTCAAGAGCTCATATACCAAGTTTGAAGCCATTCTAATCATTTTTGACCCCCAACACCTCCAAAATACAAATTTTGAACCCAAAAACACTACACAGGGTCTTACCCACATCAAATCTTGTCCAAATCAAAATCCAAGAGCATGGCCATGTTCCACATGCCAAGGACTACCCACATAACAAATCCCAAGGCATTTTGATGAAATAGACATCCTACGCGTAGGATGTCTCCAACATGTTTTTGAACTTCTGTGCAAAGAATGACATCATGGGAGCCATAACCATGGTGCAAGGAGCCCATATATCAATTTTCAACCCATTTGGAGATCATTTGTCACCTGTTGTAGAGATTCTACCCAATTTGTGAGCCTAAAGCCTAATTGTGCCCAAAAATCCATATTTTGATGCCCAAATCCAAATCCAATCATATATCCATGTTGGACAGGCCAAGGACCACCAGCATGTCAAGTATCACCAAAATCTGATGAAAAAGACATCCTACGCGTGGGATGTCTAAATGAAAGTTTTTGACCAGAATTGCACTGTGAGCACATGCACAGTTTCCCAAGTTTCTTTTAAGTTTTATTTTCAATTTTCAAGTCATTTGGATAGTTAAAACTCAGTTTCTCAGCTGATATGGAAAAAACGCTAACTTCGGACTACTAAGTGCAACAGGATCTATGGCAGCCGCAAAGTCACCGACAAAGAAGAAGAGGATGACCATAAAGGATTATTTGGAAGAAGTAGAGCCCTTTGTCATACCAGAAGGAACTCTAAATCCAACCAACACGTGGATCCAAGAGGACCTGCTAGAGTCCAATGATCTAAAGATCTAGCAAGGCGTGATCAAAGACACCGAAGGAAATGTGATAGAGCTACCAATGCTACCGCGGGAGCTCAATGAGTTCGTTAGAAGCAAGATGGCAGAGTATCTGGAGAAGATTGATCTCCACAATTATTTTGAAGCTGTGCCGACAGGTATTGACATAAAAAGAGTATGGAAATTTGTGACAATAATCAAGGAAGATGGAGTGGCCAGAGTTACGGATCTACAAGGCAAGCCAGGCACGGAGATTATAATCACAGAGAGAGTGGTGGTAGCTGCACTAGACCTCTCCAACAAAGGGGATGGTGTAACCAAAAGAAGAGATGAAGTAAAATAAAGGCAACTACAATTTTGAAGACATTGCCAACCCTAAAGTGGCAATCATGAGTCAGCTGTACAACTAGTATTTCCATATGTGTACAAAGCGGCCACAAAAATACAGAATGCCACCTGGAGCAATCGCCACAACATTCACCTGGGCAATGCAGAAAAGCAAGCCGAAGGTAATCAATTTTGCAGCTTATATACATGATAATCTGGTGAAGATGGGCAACAAGAACCCCACATACATTGTGCCGGGTGAGCTAATCACGAAAGTGATTTATGGGGCATTGCATGCGAAGGGAAGATGGCCCGACCCTCCATCACAGAACGACTGGCTGAGGCTCAAGGAAGATAAGGAAGAGAAACAACCTAAATCACCCCGTGTGGCAACACGTTTTAAATGCCGGTTAGAAACCGTGCAACAAGAGCAGCCAGAGATGAAGAAGGGAAAGAAGGAATCTGTCCAAGTGCCTATAAAAGAGACGAAATCACAGAAGGCGGCACGGCTAGAGCGGCTGATGGAAAGTTTCAGATCCGAAAGAGCCCTCAATGGAGATTTCAATGAGCTATGGAAGCCGTCTCTAAAAGCAATGTCGGGATCATCCGGAAGGGTGCACAGAGACAGATTTGATGACTATATTAAGAATTTTGAGATTCTAGATGCCACAACGGAAAATATCCCAAATGTACCATTTACAGAATCAGAAGTGGAGCAAGTCCGAAGGCAACTTCTGGAGGAGCAGGAAGGCCAAGAGAGAGAGAGGAAGACAAAGGCGGACAGGGATTTCAAGAAAAAGCCGACAACTCCATCATCCAGCCCTGAGTCAAGCCCACCGCCCTCACCACCTCCTCGTAGCCCTCCACAGACTCAACAGAAAGAGGAGCAAGACAAACCTGATGATCAAGAAGAGTCAAAGCAAGAACAGAGCCAAGAGCAAGAACCAAAAGAAGAAGCTATGCCTAAAAGTGAGCAACCAGAGCCAAATGAAGCAAGGTATAACACATTTCTAGACCTACTGGCTGCTGGATATTCAAAAGAAGAGGCTGCCACAGTCGCATTTGACTGGGCAAGCTCGGGGCCCAAAGAGCAAATGCAGAGCCTACGGTTAGTGGATCTAAAGGAGATGGCCACTGATACAGTGGACCTGCACCCGCCCACCAATGATTGGGATGTGGTGATGACCAAACTAACCGGACTAAGGGCACAGTCAATGGCCACAGAAAGTGAAATGGCAACTCTCAAAGCCACTGAAGTAGAAATCAAGCTTGAAGTCGGCACTTTACAAAAACAAAGCCAAAGGCAGATAGAGAGAGAAGCAGAGCTGCAAGCCAGTCTGGCAAAGGCATTGCAAAGATGCCAAGAGACGGAAAGAGAGAATCAGGAGGCAGCTCAAAGACTGCAAGGAGCCGAAGAAGAATATAGAAAAATCAGCAAGACATTGATAGATGCAGAGAGGGAAAGGGATAACCTAACCCTACAGCTTGTTGAAGAATCTAAGGAAGTGGAATCAATGCGCAATGCCAAAGAGAAGGCAGAAATAGAGCAGGAGGCTAGCCAGGATGAGGTCCTTGAGCTCAAGGACCAGCTTAAAGTTATAGATCAAACCATCCAACGGCTAAAGGCATCTCCAGCCAAAGTCAGAGCTACTAGCTCGACTCACACCACTTCAGAGAGCCAGATTTATGAAGATCAAATGAAAGAGCTCCAGAAAGAGTTGACCTTAGAGAAGAAGCAAAGGCTGATGATGGCAGAAGGATCAGTAGTCATGCAAACCCGCATGGAAGAAGAGAAGATGGCAATGCAAGATGAGCTAGAAAATATCAAGAGAAAGCTCGAGTAGGCGGAGAAGATAAACGCTGATTTGAACGACCTCCTTGTGAACATGGGAGAACAAGTTGAAGCAGAGAAATAGACATTCCAAAAGCAGATAGAAGAGCTGAGAGGCCAGCAGGCAAAAGACCAAGCAAGCACAGGGCCAGCAGCCATGGAAGGCATAGACCTAGAAAATGTGGCAGATCCTGTGGACACACCCATGCAAGAGAAAATCATTGTAGGACCCTCTCAAGAGCCACAAGATCTGACACAAGAAGAGGAAGAGAAGCTGCGCAAGGCCATAGAAGCAGAAATCAAAGAAACGGCCAAAGAAGCTTTGGAATGGGAGCAGAGGGTTTTTAAATCCATGACCATTCAGAAGATAGACGCCAGCAACCTTCGGCGTGAATGGCTACAGCCCTGTCTCCCTGTCTTCAGAGAAGAGCCGATAGTGCCACTGTACACAGCAGATATCTCCAAGCCTGAAGGGGTAAAGTTGATAGTCGACTCCCAACCCAGGTGGAGAAAGGCATGGCTGATGAAGTATCCACAATACCTAATCCATTTGGTAGAGGCACCAAAAATCATCAGAGATAACCTAAGATTCTGCCCTCTACCAAGGATACGGACGTGGAAGGCCCAGGAACTACTACAAAGAAGCCAACCTACTTGGCTAAACTATCCGCGGTTGCCAGGCTTGAAGGAAGGCGAGAGAATAAGTGTTCAACACATGGTGAAAACCCTAACAGGCGCCATCAAATTGTTCATTGGCTCGCCTGACCTCTCTTGCATTACAATGAGAAAGATCTGCAAAACCCTTTTGGAAGTCTTAGAGACGTTCAAACCGGGCCAGGTGACAGACAGTATCTTCTTCTTTCAAGATACTTACAGATGTGCATACGATCTGTCTGGTTAGCCTTCCAAGGAGGTGATACATGCATTGTATCAAAGGATCATGTTTTTGCCATTCTATCACCTCCAGGCCTTTGAAGAATCTTTCTACACCGGCTTCTTCACCATCAGCACCGACATATTTGGCCCAACACTACTCGCTCAACATGCAAGATACGAGTCACTGCTCAAGATGCGAGAAACAATAAGATGAAGAACAGCTCAACAGCCATGTTGGGGACGACATGAGAAAGGAGGGGGGGAGTGTTAGAAGTTGGACACACCCTACGGAAAATGATGGCTCGACAGATCATTATTTTTTGTAATTATTCATTCATTAAGAAAACCCGACATTTCACCTTGTAAATATTGGGGCTTACAGAAGTTTCCAGATTGTATCCCAATTTTGACATTTAGATTGAGTAGATGGTTAAGATGGAACATTAGGGTTTGAGAATTGTAAGGTATTTATACCACTTTTTGACCTTAATGAAAAACCTTTTTTCATTTTAAAAAAACGTTTTGAAGTCTGTGAGTGAGCGTACTGTGTACGATAGAGAGTGTTGGACGGGGAGACTCACACACCCATGAAGTGCATGCAAACACTACCTAGATCAACATAATGTCAATCGAGGACATAGATGACACGATAGGCACATGGAGGAAATCTCTTAAGCTTGTCAGGCTGAGACCATCCTACACATACAACACTCAGTAAGGCCAACTAAACCACAATCAAGAACCTCACTTCTCTCAACTACACCACCTAGCCACATACACATATACGGAAGGTAACTCACCTAATCATGCCAGATTCGTAGGAAACTTAAGGAACACCATCCCCTCACTAGGATACACCTGTCCCTAAGCTTCTACACTCAAAACCCTCACTCTAAACCCATCTGCGGAAAACGCGTAGGATGACATAACAGAATTTTGAAAGTGCCCGAAACTGAAATTTATGAGTACCTATGCGTAGCTTATGTCGCCACGATTCTATAGACTACTAGCACACAGAAAACATACATCGTTTGATACACTTCCGGCCACAAATAGCTCGTAGATGCATCGGCGTGTGCGCTTCGTCTCGCGTGGAATGCTTGGCGTTGTCGCGTAGCTCTCCTCGAGCCTACAGCAATGGTGCATTCGGATCTCCAATGTGTTGAGCGAGCCGGTCGTAGCGAGAGGATGAAGCTCACGCTCACTCTCTTTCTCTCTCACACACAGTAGACGGCAGCGCTCAAGTTTGATTATGATTAAAGTCTCTTTACAAAATGACCTAGGTACCTTATATACTAAGGCTACCTTAGGTTTAACCAAAAATGGGGTTGAAAGGGTCAAATGGTTTTGTATTTACAATCTGGAAGTGCCATTGCACCCCGGCTTCTGAAACTAGAATAACTACTCATTACAAATGACGTTTATAGCCATAATCCGCAGCATTTCATAACTCGCAAAAGATAAGACTTTGGTACGAAACTTGAGTTATGTTGTGTTGTTGACCCAGCAGTCAACATTACCCCCTTCCGCATTCATGTCGTCCCCGACATGACCTGATTGTCGATGGCGATGTGGTCTTTGCTGTCGTTTTGGCTTCATCTGTTGCACTGCTTGTATCTTTGTCGAACCACAACAAGAACTATGATCCATTAGAGCGGACATCGATCATCATAACCGTTCATCTTTTGAGATCCTCTGATTACTTTTATGTCTGCTCTTCTTCATTGGGGAATTCTTTGTTCCTGTGCAATCATGTTGTTAGTGTTATCTGCAGCTTTGTCATTGTAGGCCATTCTTCGACTCGCCATTGAGGAGAAGTATGCTATGATCTAAAACTGGTGCTCCAATTCATTGGTCAATTGATTTGAGTAGCATTTCCTTATTGTTGATGTAGAAGGAATATGTACAAGAGGATGGTGATAGGTGTCTTTAGATTAGGGTCTAAAACCTGGATGACCAAAGGGAAAAAACCTGGTGGGAAAAAAAATGCCTTTGGTATACGCTCTTATTGGAGTTGAGCAGTTGAACGTGAAGTACATGTTCATGAAGGGTGAGTGCTTGGGTGAAACACGGAAAGAGTGCCTGATGCAAGTGCCAATTATGGGACACTCTATATGCATATGAGAAATTTTTTCAACAAAAGCATGCAATGTGAAAGAAGGAGATGATGGTTGTTTCGAGGAATAAATGTAGCACATGTGACATCAAAATATGTCTCAATAGCTTCCACCTTTCCAAGAAGGGTCTTCGATGTAGAAGTTTCTCCACTCGTATCTCACTGTGCTCAGTACGTGAATGTCTTTTGGACCTTCTCCTTCACTTCACCAGACTTAAGTACTTAGACTTTGACTCTTTTGCTCACCTATACCAGCATGAGCGACACAACGTAAATATGCTCAACTCTTCCAGCTTGAGCAGTACCTAGAATAGCTAAGAAGCTTAGACCACAGAGAATATTACTTGAAGCTTTGGGACTAACACCTCACTCAGTTTGTGGCTTAGCTACTCGACTCTGACTTTTATGACTTGTCGGTTGCATGTTGACACTGCTTTGTGACAAGTTCTTCGGTTGTTGTGGTGGCTGCTGAGACATACTTCGTGAAGTTTCATCGTTTTCCTGTACCTTCTTCTCTTTGTAGTGCTCAAGCCTCTCGTCAGTCTTTTCTTCATGTGGATTATGGATTTTTTTATTTTTTTCTTAATAATAAACAAAGAAAATCTTAAAACAACTCAACAAAAGAAAAACCATTCAAATAGAAATCTACATGCTATGTACACTATACACATGTCCCTAGGGGCTCATATATGGATTTTGTCCCCATACTCCTCTGTAACACTACTATGAGGGCATATACTCTAAATTTCGTCAAAAAATTATCACAATAAAATGCAAAAATTCAATGCATCTCACAAAACATTGCCCTCTAATAGTCATAATGTTAGGTCCGCATTGAGAATGCCTCCCCCCTTCCTATTTGGAGTCATCCTTTACGACAGGGTATCGCAAAGGGTATGTGTTGTGCTTGGGCAATTAAAAGTTGTGCCTATGCAGGCCTTGTAATGTAGCCCTATTATGCATACACAGTCAATGCATGGAAAAGATTTATGTTATGCAAGATGTGGGTATAAGCAATTTTCTTATTGGCATTTGTTGGCGAGGCTTCCTATCTAAGCAATGTAATGGTCTTTGAAGCTCCTGTATCGTTGCTTGATTGAAGCAACTTGCTCTCTTCTAACTGTACTATAATCGTAGGAAGAATTGTAAGAATTCAAGCGGCGATGCACTGACAGCAGTTTTGTTGTTCTTCTTTGGGACCCATTTCTTTGCGATTATTGGCTATTTTGTTGCTGGCTCTCGTTTGGGAACCCATACTTGCCGGTGCTTCGTTTGTGTTTGAAGAGACTTCTTTGGGATCCACCTTTTTGTTGTGTGAGTCAACAGTGGTATTTGCTTCAGCCCTTGTACGCGTAGTTGGGGACGGGATTTAGGCTTTGAAAGTTGATACTGTAGTTGTTTTGGAATCCAAATGAATTCCTGATTTTTTTGTGCTTGAATCAACTTCTTTGGAGCCCAAACCCGAGTTGTGAAAGCTTGCGACTTCGTGATATTCTTACCCGTTCGTGCACGCTTTCCTTGTTTTTGTTTTGGTGTTGGATCTTGTGATTTGTCATTAGAGATCTTTGTCTTCTTGATCCATATCTGTTTTTGGCTGATCTGGCTTTTTGGTATCCAGATTTGTCGAGCTTTTTGGCTTTGACTTGTTGTCCTGTTCTTTTGACCTGTCATGGTTGTTGCTGAAGGGGTTGGTGATAGTGATGGCCTGAGTTGATGATAGGGGATGTCGTAAGATTCATCACTATCACTACTATCCTCAGCAAGGTTGACTTCTTGTAATTTCCCTTGATTTTTTGGCTGGTATTGGAAAGTTACTGTTTGTTTGCTCGTGGGTGGTAGTTTCTTGGAGGACTTTTCTAGCCCATTGATTAGAGCATTGTTAGCTCATTTCTCTGGTCATATTCCTGCTAGCTGAGTCTTTGCATCCTTATTAGGAGCCATGTATGAGGATTCTTGTGGTGGCTGTGTCTTCACCGAGGACTTTGGAATCCACTTTTGATGCACTTTATTCGTGTAGCGATGACATTGATTCCCGGGTTGTTGATCTTCTTGAAGCTCGAAGTGTTCTACAGAGTCATAGAACTCGTCGTCTTCTTCATCTTTTGATTCTCCACATTTCTTTGTTTGCTCCTTATGTCGAGAGCTTGTTGATGTCTGGTTCTCTTCGTTTTCTTGGATTACACTCACTGCAAAATAAGGAACGACATCATAGCCATTTTCATCACAAAATTTTGTTGTGGGAGCATCCTCCACGGCGCACACGTCCAGAGTAGCCAAGATGTGTTCCCATCCAAAAGGCTCTAACTCTTCTTCAGGAAATGGTTCTGGGATATAGTCCATATCCTCTATAGCCCGCTTTAGGATACATTCCTCACATTTCAAGCTACCACATTGTGAAGCTCCACACATCCACAGTTCTTTAGGCTTACCTAACCAAGCTGGAAGTTCTGATCCTGCTACTGTGGCGGAATCAAACTCCTCAACCGGTGTTCTCATCACATCCCTATAGCTATGGTCCCTCAAGTTTATCTTTGTTATGGTTTCCATATGTCTCAGGTATATATGGTCATAACCCCAATCTTGGACCATTTTCAATTGTCGCATGAATGGTCTTCCCAGAATGATTTCATAGTTGTTCTTCTTGCCAAAGTCAACAACAGCAAAAGTGTGTTCATATTTAATGCCACAAGAAGTAACAAGTACTTTTTTTAGCAGTCCTAGGGGCTTTTCCTTGTGTCCGTCTGCAAGCTGTAGGGTCATTCGTGTGGATCTCAAGGCAGGTTTTCCCCATTTTTTCCAAACCTCTTTGGTTGCAATGGCCACACTAGCTCCACTGTCAAGGATTGCCATGGTTTTTACACCATTGAATTCCAAAGGAAGGGTGGTGTTTCCATCTTCTCCCTCGTAATACTCGCCTACCTTGTTTAATGGCACTGGCCTAGTATTTAGTTGAGGCATTTCAAGCTCTTTGATGCCTTCCTCGATTTGAGTCATTGGGGTTTTTACACCAAATTTCTCTAGACATTTACCCACATTAGCCCACATGTTTGATCTTATTCTGAGCAACTCGGCTAACATTATTGTACAGGTGACTGGGGTAGATAGAATATCTACTAGCCCCTTTGAATTGATGGCCTTGTTGGGAGACAGTCTCTTTGATGGGACTGCAACCACATCTGACTTGGTCTCGTACTCTCCCATGTAGGACGGTAATGTTCTTAGCGAATGGGGTTGACTATCCATAGATTGTACAGATCCTTTCTCCCCCCAACACGATTGTACGTTTAGATCCATTTAAGATCCAGTCTCAAATTCCTCTATTGGTGGTAGAAACACTCCTCGTTCATCACCGATCTTGTCTACTCGTCTTCTTAGGTCATCAGCTTCATTGGCCTCTCTGACTTGTTACCACAATTCCTCGAGACCATCTACATCTTTACATACCTCAGGTATAGCTTGGTGAAATCCCTCGGAAGAGTTATCCATGGTATTCAGTACTATCCTTGGTTCTAATGCTGGGTCTTTGAGATTTGGTCTGTGCTCATGACTAGAATCTGGCTCTTTTAGTTCCTCGTTTTGTGGGATTACTTGTGTAGGCATGACACGGATCACATCCTCAGGTTTTGCAACTGGTGGTTCTAGTAAATCTTGGGCTGTTTGAATCATTTTATGGCACATTTCAAACCTTTGATTTTCTAGTTCTGCATAGGGATATGTCATCCACCTGTGTTCTTGGGTTTGGTTGTTTTTGAGTCTCACATCATAGGCTTTCAAGAGGGCATCTAATGTCTCATTAACCTTCTCTGCCAACACAGATCCTCCTGAACTAGCACTTCTCGGTTTCTCATCCGTGGATGGTTCTTCTAGAGGTTTAACCATCTGTGTAAGAGAAGGTGCCTCCTTTTCCTCATGTTGTTTTATCTTCTCCTGAGCTTCGGTAAGCTTCTCAGCTAGGGATTTTTGCTCTCGTTACTTGCGTTCTTTCATCCTAGTCTTTCTAGCTTTCCAACTATTTCTTTTGCTCTTGGTTTTCTGACTAGGTGCGTCTCTCTTTGGTCCATCATCTGTCTTTGGAGTCGTGTCACTTTCCGTGTTCTTTGTCTCTCGATTCTCATCAGCTTTCTTTTGAGCTTGTGCTCTCGTAACTACTTGAACTGGTACGACATTTTCATTTTCTGAGCTACTAGGTAGCTAAACAATCCCTGATAGGTTTGTCGTGATTTTCCTGATTTGGTTTGGTTTTTTCGGGCAATCGGGGATCAAGTGAGTGATGCCACACTCAAGACAATAGGCATTTACTTCAGTGATCTCCGTATGAGGACATTGTTTGACCAAGTGGTTGTCACGACTTTTATGACAATCTGTCTCTGGTTGAGGAGATTCTTTTAGCATTTCCTCTTGGCTATAAGCAAGCTTCTACCTATATAAGCCGCTATTTGCAATGAATCGCAATGTCCTTTCGTCCATTGCATACCATCTTTCTTTCGATTGAAACCCAGGAGGTGGAGGTTATACCGGCCTCACCACTCCATGTGTTTCTCTCACATTCTGTTGCTCCGAAGGGTAGTACTCATTTTGGTTGCTATACCACATTGTAGCTGGTACTGGCGTTGGTTTATTTGATGCTTCCATCATTGGCATGTATCTCATGTCTACGGGCATTCTAGCACCTAGCAGCGGAGGTTGTTGTCCTAAGACAAGCTGTGGCCTTAAAACTCCTACTCGTCTTGGCACATTCCCCGTAATGTATCTAGGTGGAATAGGTGCTTCTGGAACAGGTTGTACATAGCTCTCCCTACCATTTTCTATGCTATAATAGCACTCTTCCCCCGTATGGTTCGTCCATTTTCTCTCAATTTCACACCACTTCGGCTCTCCCGAATCAGACCTTACAAGAGGAATCAACCTCTCGACCAAGTCATCGACAAGCTTTTCTTGATCAATAGGTGTCGTTGGATTGGCAATGGACTCACTTATCTGTAAAACACTGTGCTGAGAGGATGTGTCATCTCCTTGACTCTTTAAGTCCTTTTCTTTGTATGCCTCAAAGTTATCCACTAGATAAAGAGCTTCTTTAATCAACTCGTTTAGCATCACCCTCCTTATCATATGCAGATCCTTCTGAAGGCCCACATGTCTCATTCCCTGGATAAAGATCAGCATCAGTTGTGCTTGCGTAGGTAATTCTGCTCTCTGACAGAGCTTAACATATCTCTTGAGCCGTAATGATGCTTTGCATACTGATTCATCCTCTTTCTGTTTGAATCTATGGATTTGCGAGACCGTGTTGTGAGCAATGCCTTCTGGCGAGAATTCTTCAATAAACTCATCAAACAGCTCATCTAGGGTCTCAAAATCCCATATTTCCACCGAGTCAAACCATGTAGCTGCATCATCTTCTAGAGTCAATCCAAATCCTGCAAACTCTGTCGCAAAATCTGAAACTTCGTCTGCTCTAATCACTCTTCTAAAAGCCGCTAAGTGATCTCTCGGATCTTTATCTCCAGAGTATTTTCTGTTTACCCATTTTTGGACTTGGGATGGTCTAACTCGTCGATTGTCTACAAGTCTAACCAGAGACTCTCCCAATCCTTCTCTCGTTATCGCTTTTGAAGGGAATCCTTGTGTCTCTCTTCTTGGAATTCCTATAGGAATTCTCGTGTTTGGTGGAGGCATTTGTGGTCCTTCATTGACCAAATATCCACCTCTTTCTAGTATAGTCTGTGCATTTGTGCTTTCTACAACTCTGTATTCTTGTCCATACTTGTCGACAAATATAGATCTCCATTGACAGTCGACTCCGTATGTGTAGACATATAAGAGCTTGTAATCCGTTATCTCTTCTAGGTATGGATCTGAGCACCTATAAAGATTGACCTCATTGTCGTCAATGTATCTATATAGTCCTTCACTCTCATGACCAATCATCCAAACTCTCTCAACAAGATGGGTCTTTATCAATTGCAAGTTTGGAAGATCCATTGTGGGAGGATATTCCTCTATCGTCGGGATCTCCAAGCTTGTGTAAACTGCGTTTGAATCTAGGGTAGACATGATTTCTGGGCTTAAGAGCTTTTGTTTGGTTCAAGTAGACTTAGTCCACTGTGTTCAAGTGCTTTGGTTAGGGAAAAGTCGAAACTATGTCCAAAACCGCAATCGTTTTGTCACAATTATCGCAAATTGTCGCTTTTAGACACCCATGACTTCCGGATGAATTTTGAGGCCTCGAACGACGTTTTTTTCAAAGTTGCACTAAATGGTTGCTCATGCTCTTTGGTAAGCTTCCCTCACACTCACTTGTTACTAACCCTACCTCTAGTTTTGTACATAACCTAACCACTCGTCCCCTCTCTTTCAACAAAAGTAAATGCTTAAACTTAGGGCTCAAATACATCCCCCCACCCTCCAAACCTCCACCCAAGCTCATCCTCCGAGCCCACGAAGCCTTGTCTAGGAGCCTTCAACTCAAAGTGTTCTTTCAAAATTCACCATCCAACCCACCTTCCCATTTCAAACCCCCTAACCCTCTTGGATGTCCCCCTCCCTGAACCCTCAATTAGAAAACATCACACTTCAAAACCACCTAAATCTAATTTCTACACTTGCAAGCTATAACGCTTCGCGCTCTAAATTTCCGAATTTTGTCAAACAAGCACTTAAAACCCTTTCTAAGGACTCCTCCATAATCATTAAACCGGACGACACAAACCTAGGACTCACCATCCTCTCTAGAGAGTGGTATGACCAAGAGGCCCTTAGGCAACTCAATGACCAATCCACTTATCAACCCGTTACCATACCACCACACAACTACGTTGCCTCCTTACTCTACTCCATCACCATCAAATACACTCTCCTTACTCTAGAAGAATCAACCTTTATTCTTGATCCAATTTCCAAACCCTTCAAACCTTGCCCTATCCAGTTCCTTCCTAAGATTCATAAACCTTCTCTTGTAGCCCGCCCTATTTGCTCCTACCGAGGATACATATTAGAAAATGCCTCCAAATGGCTACACTACCAACTTTACCCTATCCTCCTTACACAAAAACAACACCTCAAAGACTCTCTATCCCTCATCATAGATCTCCAAGAAAAACCCTTCCCTCCGCACAGTCTCCTTTTCACATTTGACGTTACCTCTCTCTACCCTAGCATCCCCATATCCCAAGGACTTCTAGCCCTTAGAAGCTCTATCACTAACCATTTTGATAATCCAAAAACGGAGTTCATAATCTCACTTGCCTCCCTAATCCTCTCACACCATTATCTTTGCTTCAAAGATAAAGTGTGGAAAAAAATAAAAGGCACAGCTATGGGGTCAAACTTTGCAGTGGTTTATGCTTGCCTATTTCTCTGTCACTTAGAAAATCACTCCCCTCTTATCCACAACCCCAACCTGGCTTATTATAAAAGATTCATAGATGATGCGTTTGGAATCTGGACAGGCATGCTTAGCACACTCTCCAAAGCACTAGACTCCTATGCCGCCCCTCTACAAAAGCATATAGTAATCACCCCTGTCATCTCCACCTTCGAAGCCACTATCCTGGATGTCCATTTTCATAATGAACATCGATTTAGCCAATGTGGCATTCTAGACTCTAACTTCCACCAAAAGCCACTAAATTCTCACCAATACATACCTTGGATCTCTTGGCACCCTCTCCACTAGAAATTGGCTTTTATAAAAGCAGAACTCAAACGTTATATCATTAGAGAGAGAACCTCAAAGGGCTTCTCAAGCCTAAGAAGCCTCTTCTTCCAAAGGATTCTTTACAGGGGATATCCTAGAGGACTTTTAATAAAAGTATTTTTCTCAATCTCTTACCAAGAGAGACCTTCTCTTTTAAGCAAAACTCCAAAAACCAAAAAAGTTCTCCCCATTATCTTGAAACTTCCTTTTTCACCAGAAACTCGGAAACTTAATCCTACCCTAACCATTGGAAAACCTCTCCACCTAGCATGCAGCCTTTCCCCCACCCGTGCACATCTTGACAAACCCACCCTTTGTTGGACTAATGGCCCTAATTTAAGCTCTATCCTAACTAGAGCCTTAGAACCACATTGAAGAACACTTCTTTCCCTTTATATTTTACCCTACCCTAACACCCATTTTTGTGTTTTACAGGAATACGCCCATAACTTCACGTACTTGGCCAGTTCCTTAGTTTATTTTGAGTTCTCAGGCTACGTTTTGATATAAAAACATTTCTGATCCGATACCGTTTGTGAAAGTTATGGCCAAAATAGTGAAATGCAGTTTAGAATGGTCAAAATGAGTCCAAATTCAATTTTGAAAAAAGATTTGGGATCTCTGTGACACTGTGAACACTCCTGTATGGTCAAAATTACAGCTGGACCCTAAAACTGGCCTATATATGCTCAGAATTTAACAAAATTTGGTCCATAGACTCCCCTTAAGTCCAGCAACACAATGGTATGCTCAGAATTTCATTTGGACCTACAATGGCCTTGAGACATCCTACGCGTAGGATGTCTTTTTGCTCAGAATGACTTGAAATTTTCACCCCAGATTCTGCTTGATGTGCTGATCACAGTGGTGTGCTCATAGGTTGGTTTGGAGCCCTAAATCAAGCTGGAGACATCCTACACGTAGGATGTCTTTTTGCTCTATTTCAGCTCAAACTTGCACTGTAGCTTCCCCTTGATGTGCTTAACTCACAGCTAGTTTTACTTTTTGATTCTGACACCTATAGGTTGGTCAAATGATCAAGAATCTGTTTCAAACGCCTGATGTCCGTTCTAATGAATTCACCAGTCAAATCAACTCCAAATTGGACCAAAATTGACTAGGAGGCTTATCTAAGGCTATATGACAGCATGGTATGGTCACAGTAGAATTTTGGTTTCAGAATTATGCAGTAGACATCCTACGCGTAGGATGTGTTTTTGCTCAGAATGAACCCAAATTTTAACCACAGACTCTCCTTAAGGTACTGATCACTGTGGTATGCTCAGAATTGTGTTTAGAGTCCAAAATCACACAGAAGACATCCTACGCGTAGGATGTCTTTTTGGCCTGTTTGACCCCAAACTTGTCCCACAGCTTCCCCTTGATGTCAGCAACCCAGTGGTATGCTTAGATTTTAATTTGGATGTCAAAAGACCCCAAAACTAGCTATCCTTGCCTTTTCAGTCAAAAATGCTAAAGTCTGTTCAATCTTCCTTTCACTGACCCAAATGAGATGCAATTTATCACATGCACTCAATACAACATTTAGAACATGCCTTTGGAGTCATGCTATGGTTTGGTCTCAAAATTAGGCCCTGGACACAATTTGGGTAGGATGTCTGGCAGTTCTCGTCTTTTGGCTTTGATCTGTCAAAATTTGGTCAAATTTCCACTTTCCAGGTGAAAATAGGGTAAAACCTACCTTCTAAACACACTGGTAACCTCAGAATTTCAAAATTTCCACCAGATCACCCTATAGACATCCTACGCGTAGGATGTCTACTATTGATTTTTTGAGGCTGAAGTGTCCTTGATGCTTCCTTATGCTCTCAACAAGTGCAAGTATGCTTCACAGTTGCAAAAACATGCAAAAATCACTCAATTTAAGCCTTTTTTGAAATTTTACGTTTTCTGACTCCGCCTTTTGGCTTTTGGTCAACAAAAATAGGGAAAAACACCCAGGTCAATATGTTACTAGGGTAAAACCTAACCTCTGAACCCACTGGTGCAGTCAAAATTTTCAAATATGGTCTGCAGAACCCCTTTGAGACATCATATGCGTAGGATGTCTATATTTACAGAATTGCAGGTTTTCTTCACAGAACCCTTGCAAATGCTCTTTTATATGCACAGCATCAAACAACCATACCAAAATATCCACAAAAGCTTGTTTAATGCATTTTTACCCTCAAAAGCACACTTTTCAGTGATTTCAAATGCAATCAAGCACTTTAGCAAATAATTTAGTGATGAATAGCTCTAGATCAGAATCGGATCACTTACCTAAAGGTACTCCTACAAATCATATGGGGTTTTGCATCTATGAGTAGAAAACGCTTCACTGCTACACACGGACTAGTAAACGCTTTTATCACCTCACAAATCACTCGACCACCAACAACTACTCTAATCCACAGATCCTAACTAAACCTATCTAGTCGCAGACCCTCGGCAAGACACACACTTTCTGGCTATCCACTTGATCACGGAATATCCTCTTCCGGATCCACTTAAGAAAAACGCTTTCTTTAGCCAAAACTAAATCAAGCAACCATCACACCAGTGTTAGTAGGAAACCTACTTAGGTCCTTGTGTCCCCGGCAGCGGCGCCAATGTTGGACGGGGAGACTCACACACCCATGAAGTGCATGCAAACACTACCTAGATCAACATAATGTCAATCAAGGACACAGATGACACGATAGGCACACGGAGGAAATCTCTTAAGCTTGTCAGGCTGAGACCATCCTACACATACAACACTCAGGAAGGCCAACTAAACCACAATCAAGAACCTCACTTCTCTCAACTACACCACCTAGCCACATACACACATACGGAAGGTAACTCACCTAATCATGCCAAATTCGTAGGAAACTTAAGGAACACCATCCCCTCACTAGGATACACCTGTCCCTAAGCTTCTACACTCAAAACCCTCACCCTAAACCCATCTGCGAAAAACGAGTAGGATGACAAAACAGAATTTTGAAAGTGCCCGAAACTGAAATTTATGAGTACCTATGCGTAGCTTATGTCGCCACGATTTTATAGACTACTAGCACGCAAAAAACAGACATCGTTTGATACACTTCCGGCCACAAATAGCTCGTAGATGCGTCGGCGTGTGCACTTCGTCTCGCGTGGAATGCTTGGCGTTGTCGCGTAGCTCTCCTTGAGACTACAACAATGGTGCAGTCGGATCTCCAATGTGTTGAGCGAGCCGGGCGTAGCGAGAGGATGAAGCTCACGCTCACTCTCTTTCTCTCTCACACACAGTAGACGGCAGCCATAATCCGCAGCATTTCATAATTCGCAAAAGATAAGACTTTGGTACGAAACTTGAGTTATGTTGTGTTGTTGACCCAGCGGTCAACAGAGAGTGAGAGCTTCATCTTGATGCTACGTGCGCACCGGTGGTCGGAATTGAGTGCGGAGAAGTACAGTGTGTTGCCCCCGACAAGAGCTACGCACCGATACCTACATTGCGCGCGTACGATCCGGTTTTGCGAGCTCCATCTACGAGCTTCATCTGCTGAGTCAGTGAGCATACGTTGTCCGATTTTGCATTGCAGCATATCCACGCGTTCACATTGAGTAGAGCTACACATTAGGCACTTTAGATTTTGGAAATGAAGACCTGCAAATTTTGGCCAGACATCCTACGTGATTTTGCACCGGGTGTTTTGGGTTGGGATTTTGGTTCATAGACCTTAGGGAGAGCGACCTATTGGTGTTAGTAGGTTCTCCTTCAAGTTCTATGGTGTTTCGAGATTGTTTGATGGGTGTTCGGCTCTAGAAAGTGTTGTAGGAAGTTTCCTCTTATGCACTCTTGAAGGTTGTGACTTAGACATTGGGTAGAAACCTCTGTAGGAATTAGTTAGGAGTCGGTCGAGTGTAGGTTGACACCCTATGCTTGCTTCCACGTGCCTGCGGATCGAGCTTCGTCCTTAGCTGACAAATCTTGTTAGGTGAGTTCTCGCTATGTTGACGTCTGTCGTGGCATATCCATCCAACACTCAGTATGTCCTGACCACCTTGAAGGGCTTTCAGAAAGTAGGCAAGATCACTTACTTGGGTGCGCCAGAAGTCTTGACGAGGATAGCATACCATGCCATTGGCATGGCTGACAATCTACCACCTGCTTTTGATCGAAATACATGGATATTGGAAGCACAACCATCTATAAGAGCTAACTGGCTGATACAACCTGGAAGCTTGTAGCCGCGGCTCATTAATTACAGAGTTTATCCGAGAAAATAGGAGTTACAATATTCCCGATTTATCAAAATAATAAATGTTTTACAAAGAGAACTCCGAAAAATGGTATTCGTGTTAGCTTGCTGCTAACAACTACTTTCACCCAAAACAATAGACATCATTTGATATACTTACAGCCGCAAATAGCTCGTAGATGCGTGAGCGGGTTTTCTCTATTCCACGAAGAATGCTTGGCATTGTTGTGTAGCTCTTGCCGAAGCTACAACAGTGGTGCAGTCGGATCTACAATGCGATGAACGAGCGGGGAGTAGCACCACGATGAAGCTCACACTCTCTCTCTCTTTCTTTTCCACACACAATCGACGGTAACTTAGAACTTATGATTATGATAAAAGTTCTTTACAAAAATACCTAGGTACCTTATATACTAAGGTCACCTTAGGTTAAACCTAAATAGAGTTTGAGGGGTCAAATGGCTTGGTATTTATAATCTGGAAGTGCCATTGCACCCCCTTTTGCGCAACTAGACTACCTACTTATTAAAAATGATGTTTCTAACCATAATCCACAGTATTTCATAACTCTCAAAGAATAAGGATTTGTTGAGTTATGGCGTGTTGTTGACCCAGTCGGTCAACAATTACCGCGCAATGCTTTGGAGATAAAATATTCAAACTTAAATACTTCTTTCTATTTTACCAAAGAAAATTATAAAGCATTTGATATTTCTCATAAAAGGTTGGATTAAAAAATGATAGATATTTGATCATTCAATTAGTCACACCCATTTGATTAACATAAATTAGCATGATTTATAAAATGAGAGAGAGAGAGAGAGAGAGAGGGAGAGAGAGGAAGGGGCGACACGGCAAAAACTTTTCATAGAATAAAATTTACAAAATGTTTATGAGTCATCTTCAAAAAGATCTCTCCAAATAGCATCATCTAAATCTAAACCCATGGCTACTAAATCAACAAAGAGAGAAACTGAATTGTCATTTGTAGATGTGCTGGATTCATCACCTT
Source organism: Adiantum capillus-veneris (assembly GCF_014529385.1). Taxonomy (NCBI): domain Eukaryota; kingdom Viridiplantae; phylum Streptophyta; class Polypodiopsida; order Polypodiales; family Pteridaceae; genus Adiantum; species Adiantum capillus-veneris. Next base: position 20,410,561 of record NC_140958.1, read on the forward strand.
CAAATCTGTCATCTTCCATCTCATCATCATCGTCATGATAATCATCCTCCTCGCTAAGATTGGCGGCTGAGGGATGTGATTCATTGATCTATGTCTTCTCAGTCTCCTCCTCATCTCACTTTGATAGAATTATCTCTTTGGCAAACACGCCTTGATCAAACTAAGGGAGAAAATGAGCTTAAACATTCATTATGTTAAAATCTTACTCTCTTCCTCCTCTCTCATGCACACTCATACACAATGACAAAAACACACCCAAATCATTACACACACATTTTCTGTAGAATATTATAATTTATGCTAAGCAATAATATTTTCCACCAACCGGATAAGGATACACTCAAATCATCATTCACAATAGGAAAATTTTAACGGTTTTCAAGACAAAATAATCCAAGCCAACTTTTCCCTGATAAATTAATGGATGAACAACATTGAAAGATTGGTGAGGCATACCCATATAAACAGATATTGAAAGGCTTTAAAGTAAACATCTTAATTGAAACAAAATGATAGATATGGAGAGAAATAAAGCAGTACAATGTTGCCAAATGGCTACAAGGTTCACAAGCTTATTGTTCTAACATTAGCTTACAGTGGGAAAATCTAGTCGTCGTGTCGAGTACTATCATCTCGTCATTGTCATTGTCATTGTCATTGTTACCGTCCTCACTATTTCAATTGTTGGCTCCATTGGCTTGTCCCTGCAAAGCAATGTATATCATCCACACGTCTACCCAAGCCTCCACATGCCTCTCGAAGGGTGCACACTCTTGGGTGCGGTATCCAAAATTCCCCAAAGCATTATTGCATTGTGGAAAATAATGGCAACTTGCTCGATATCCTCTTTGGTCAGGTGTGCGTTTACATCAACATGGCATTGAATAGGGACTTTGTGCTTTCATAGGATGCTAAAAAAGGCTACATGTTGTTGCATGCACTTTGATTTTGCATAAAGTACTCATTTCATACACAATGTTCAAAATGTACTTAGCATGCGCATTATTGATGAGGTCGACATGGGGGACTAATGGACCACGTCGAGAGCCATGCCTTCATTGAGCGTCTTTGTCCATGCTCATTGTGTTCTCCAAAGTTTCCCCTCAGCATGGAAAATGTGTGAATGTGAGAAGACTGAAAGAGGATCTTGTGAAAAAAACAAGTAACCCTAAGTGAATTCATTTTAAAGACCATTTACACCATTTCCTCGGACTTTATTTTGAGTAAAATGAGATGTTGAATAATATATCACTTCAAGATTAAACATCTTTGGTTAACTAAATTCAAACCAAGGGTAATTTAACATCACAAATGCACTAATCTCACTAATCATGAAATAGAAGCGATCCTTTGAAAACATCACAAATGCACTTATCTAACTAATCATAAGAAAGAAAGAGATCTTTTGCAAAACTTAAATATATTGGGTGGTGAGAATAACATATACAAGTTTTGAAGGTGACATCACATAGAAAATGAGTTCATATGATATAAACAGTACAATATGGGTTTTAGGTTCTTGTTGGCAGTAGTTATGGTGGCATCTATGCTGATGGGGTGGTCGTGCTGGTAGAGGCCCCACGGGTAGTGAGGGAAAGAGTGACATATGGTATGGCCAACCAAGTACTATAGATGGTTGTCTATTCTGGGGTGGAATAGATGGCACCATGGACTCTTGGAGATGTGATGGGTGAGATGTGGGTGGATATGTATGTGGTGAATGTGAAACATACCCGAAATGAAGAGACTCGGATATGTAATCATGTTAATGTATAACGTGAGTTCGAAAGGAGGGGATTTAAAATTTAAAATTTTTAGGCAATTTAGAAGAGATGCATTAAAATAAGGGGTTTATATATTCAATTTTGGAAACAAATTCCTAAAATAAGGGTTCATTTTATTCATTTAGACATGTTAAAAGAGGGGTTTTTTGAATACCCCACAAACGCACATTATATAGGGGGTATTGAATGGTGAACCCGCCGAGTGAAGAGTGAACCCTAGCCCACTCAATCGCCACTGCTGTGGTAGAACGCATGCCATAAACACAGTGTGGTCTCACTCGATGCTGATGTGATGATATTGTACATGCTCACACTCCATCACCAAGCCACTACATCTAGTAAGACAATCCAAAATTGCATTCCAACCTTTGTGAACTTACTAAATAGCCACCTATAGAATATTACATACATTATTGGACATTGTAATGATAAGTATAACTAGGCACTTCAACCATTCCTCCACTTACTAAGAAAAGAACCGGCTCTTCTCCACACTGGGCCAAAAGGGTTCTCCAATGTTGTCTAGGTTCCATGGCACCTGTAAGTAAATATGACTATGACATGGATAGTAGCAGAATTTTAAATAACCATAGTGAACATTTCCTTTAAGAGGGTTCTTTAAGGAGCATAAGAAGAGTACTTGGTTAAAAGTAGTAAAATGAACATTACATCTAATTAGCTTGGCATGATTAAAAAAGAGAGAGAAAAGATTAGAGAAATTGACAACAATTGAGGACCATTTTTACTTGGAGCCGATAGTCCCGCCTACAAAAGTATTTTGTATTATAGATTCTCCCATGTAGAGAGACTTGGTACAATAATATTTATGTTCCTTGAGACTTCGTTGGTGCAATGAATATGGAAAGCTTCATGCACCAAGATTATGCCCTTAACTATCTTACCAAAGCATTTAATTGTCTCGGCCTCAGTCCCAAGACCTCAAACACCTTCGAAGGTGGAGAGAGCTCGCAAGAAATGAGGGTATGGAAGAGGAAGAAGAAGTAACACACGAGAAATACATAGACTCCTCACTTCATACTACTCTTGTTTCTTAGCATAGCATAATAGATGGCAAGCATGCACTTTGGAGCATGGCTCTTGGTTGAATTTTCATTCCATATCCAAGAGTTATTGGTGTAGGTTCTCAACTTCTCAAGCTTGGAGAAGGAGATGGTGTTCTTGCACAACACACTACGAGAATGAGTGTGTGTGTGTGTGTGTGAGTGAATAAGAGAGGGTATATGAGCAAGCACACCCCCTCCTTGCTTGGGTCGACCCCCTCTTATAGATCTTCCTTGATGGTGATTGGACCTCCTCAAGCCTAGCTAGTCACATGCTTTGTGCATATCAAGCAACAAGTTTAAAATCTTATTGGACCCTTTTAGATGCCAACCAATAGTCTTTAGGCACTACATGAGGACAGCATGTGTAGGTGCTGGACACATGTCCTTGTTTCCTCTTAGGTCTTACGGTTGCCTTGAGTGAGTGAGTGTGTGTGTTCTCTCTCATGCCCCTAGCTTTAAGGCTCACCCCCCTTCTTGTAGGGATCATGGTTGACTTGCACACCTCAAGAACCTTGGATTTCAAGCATGACAAGAATTTCAAGCACCTTAGTAAGAAAGCACGGTGGAAAGCAACTCAAGCACCTTAGTCAGCAAGCACGACAAGCAACTCAAGCTTGGGCAGAGCTCCCACCTCAAGCTCATCCCTAGCTTGCCTAGGGTCTTAGGTCTAAGGACTTTTAACACTAACCTTGGGAGGTCTTTAATGAAGCTAACCCTAAGGTATTTCAAGATCCATTAGCTAGCATTGCTCTTTGACAGACCAACTCTCATTTGGACCCATTGACTCTGGTCCTGTGCTAAGATAGATCCATATGCACATATCTATATTCTAACTCTTGTTCCTGTTTATTGTCCCACATTAAATGATTAGTTTAATATGATAAAATCATTTTGGTTAGTTAGATATTAGATTTTATAAAATTACCTCTCTCTTGAAATCATAGTCGTCCTTGACTATGTTTCTTAGCGGGTAGAGGATACCTTTTTACCCTACGACATCATTCCAGAATGGATGACTAATTCACTTGGTGCTTGGGAGACTTAGCTGCCACAAGAATGTCTTCTCTTGAGTCCATTTCATTCTCCCAAAGTAGAGTGACAAATTCTACTTTGTGTTTGAGAGACTTCGTCTCATCACAAACATGATCCAAAGCATGAATGTACTACTTAAATAAAAAGAGAGACCTAGTCTTATAAGACAAAAACATTGATCATTTTAAAAAAACATTGACATTTTCTTACTCTAGTGTAGCATCGTAAGCATTAACAAGGTTCATACTATCCTTCAGCTGTGTTCATTGCATCCATCTAGCATCTTTCAAAGGATAAATTTTGAATTTAATAAGATATCGTTGGATAACCTTACCATGCTGTAGTACCTTGTCCTCATGTCGAAGGATAGCTTTGGGTTGTAGCACCTATTCTTAATCTTCTCTGCCGGGTCTTTAATAATTGGGTTTTTTGGTGGCTCTTCTTTGTAAGGCTTTAGTAGGCTCACATGAAAAGCATTGTGTATGAGCCAATGGTTGGGCAACTTGAGTTGATAGTCCATCTCATTGATTGGTCTTAAAATTTGAAAAGGACCATAGTATTTTTTTGTTAATTTAGCATAATACTTTTGGTGGCCCGTAGGACTTTATCTCGTAGTTTTCCTTAATCGAGCCTTGGGAAACTTATGTAAGACCCGATCATTTTCTTTGAACATTAAGGACCTTTTGTAATTACTAGTAGCAACATCTTTTTTCCTTTGTTGGGAGATGGATATAGTCTCCTTAATCTTACTCATCGACAACGAAGAGATTCCCATGTACCTTAAGTAGCAAGTACTTTTAGGTATTCCCTCTATGATTTCAAAAGAGGCCTTTCCTGTAGTAGTATGGACAGTGTTATTGTACACATACTCTACAAGTGGTAGATACTTTTCCCATTGTGAGCATTGATCTACTTCTGAACCATAAGTCTTTAGTAGATTGAGAATTGTATGGTTAGTTATCTCACTTTGGCCATCCATTTGTGGGTGATAGGCTGAAGAGAAATTCAACCTTGTACCTAGATTTTCAAAGAGACCGTCTCAAAGATTAATGGTCATTCTAGGATCTCTATCTGACACAATGGATGTTGGCAATCCATGGTGTTTGAAAATCTGAGATATGAAGAGGGTTTCCATTTGGTGTGCCTTAATAGTCTTTTTGACAGGAATAAAGGGTTCTTGCTTGCTAAAACAACAATTGTCCACATTCTTGTATTCACATGGATAGTCTTGGGTAATCCAAAGATAAAATCCATGAATGTACTCTCCCATGGAGAATTAGGGATTGGTAATGGCTAGAGTAATCCAGATTGCTTCCCTCTATCATACTTGGCCTTTTGGCATACCACACATTTTGAAACATACTCTTGTATGTCCACTTTCATGGTGGGCCAATAAAAATATGTCTCTACTCCTCGAAGAGTAGGTTGAATCCCTCTGGAGGATCACGGGGTTTTACATCACTTTCTCATGAAGGGAGTGAGTAACACACAGCCTGCTGCCATGGAGAAGATAACCATCCTGAAAGGTGAATGGTTCCTCTTTCTTCCCTAAAGCAAGGACTGACATTATCTCTTTAAAAGCAGGGTCAATAGCATACTCATCTATCATGAAAGATAGATCATTGTGAGTTGCTATAGACACTGTATTTTCCCTCGGTTGTTGTGATAGTGCATCGGCCACTTGATTATGCTTACCAGAAATGAGCAATATGAAAATTGAATTGCAAAAAACAAATCTTCCCATCTTATTTGTTTGTCAAAGAGATTGCCTTGCGTCATGAAGTACTTGAGACTTGGGTCGTCCGCTCGTAAGATGAATGGAGTCGCCAATAGATAGTGCTTCCAAGTGTTGAGGGCATGTAAGACAACAAGTAGCTCCTTCTCATAGATTCCCAATACTCGCTCATTGAAATTGAGTCTTTGACTCTCACATGCTATGGCATGCCCTTCTTGAAGCAAAAATGCTCCAAGGCAATCTCCACAAGCATCACATTGGACCTCAAATGGTTTTGAGAGATCCGGTAGTGTAAGTATGGGTTAAGAGGTAAGCTTTTCTTTAAGCTTCTCAAAATAACTTTTCTCTTTAGCAATCCATATGTACTTGAGAGATCCGGTAGTGTAAGTATGGGTTAAGAGGTAAGCTTTTCTTTAAGCTTCTCAAAATAACTTTTCTCTTTAGCAATCCATATGTACTTGATATTTTCCTTGGTCAAGTCATGTAGTGGTCCTTCTATTTGGGAGAATTTAGCTATGAAGCATCTATAGTATGCACATATACCAATAAATCTTTGTAGCTCATGTAGATTCCTTGGATTAGGCCATTCTTTTATCACCTCAAGCTTGGTTGGATCCATATGGATACCATCTTGAGAGATAAAATGACCTAAGTATTGAATCTCTTGGAGGAAAAGTTCACTCCTCTTGGTTAATGAAGAGTTTATTCTCCCTCATAGCTTGAAAACCACCTAGAGATGTTGTTTATGCTCCTCCAAAGATTTGTTTAGATGATAATGTCGTTGAAGAACACTCTAGTGAACTTGCGGTAGGGTCTAAAGATTTTTCCATTAGGCGGTTAAACTTGGCTAGAGAATTTGTCAAACCAAAAGGCATGTCAAGATATTCATAAAGACCAAACATTTTATGGAACGCGGTCTTTACAATATCTTCATTCAATATCCTTATTTGATGATAGCCACTTTTAAGGTCAATCCTACTAAAGTAGGTCAAACCTTGTATGTCATCAAATAGATCTTCTATCCGTAGTATGGGAAATTTGTTTTGATAGTGATATGATTTAGTGCTTGATAGTCCACACACATGTGATATGTGCCATCTTTCTTTTGCACTAAAAAGACTGGTGAAAAAAAAGGGACAGGAGCTAGGCCTCCTTATCCCCTATCTACCAACTCATGCACTTGCCCCATAATCTCCTTTTGTTGAGAACGATAACCACGTCCTTGCTCCCCACACTTAAAGAATTTGTGATCTTTACAAAAATCCTCTAGCTCTTTAGGAGATGGATTTTTTTTTACATTTGTAAAATCATTTCTCCTTGGTCTTGTTTTTGTTGTTGTTGGAATTGCCTTGGGAAGAACTTTGTGTATTGTTCTTCCCTCTCGAATCACTCTGATCTTTGTTTTCCATGGAATTGGAATTCCTTTTAGTCCCTTGTTGGAAATTAATGCAAGAAGCAACCATAGTGTGGTGGATCACTTCAGTGATAGAACCAGACCGTTGTGAGTTGACATACTCGGCCATTTCTTCAGGTAATCCCACACAAAATTGTTTTTTTTTATTGGGGCAAAGTCTATCTTTTGAAAGACTGTAGCTTTGAGATGTAAATCCCAAAACTTGTCTACATATGTGTGGATAGACTCATGGGAGAGTAACTTCAAGCTTCTCCATGCGGTAAGAACTTTGTCCTTGACATCGCTTGCAAGGAATTGCTTCATTATGGAAAGTCATAGAGTTTCCTTGTCCTTGGGGCTTTGCCATTCCCGCGAAAACTAGCCCACCATTGACGAGCAGATTTTTGAAAGTGCATATCTACATGGCATAGATTTGAGGACTTTGTGAAGCACTCGTCTCCAAAGGCCGCATCAAATTGTTGGATGAAGGCCAATACTTTGTCAGTAGAACCAAAGGTGTCATCATAGTTGAGAGAAGAGATACTCTTTCTCCCTCTTTGTACTTCTTAATCTTTTAAGACCTTTTCCAAGTAGGGTATGATTTGCAATGACCTCTCCTCTTGTATTCTTTAGGAGAATAATTGTTGCTTTTGTCAGAAGAGGAGGAAGGTGAAGAAGAAGGATAAGAGGACGAACTCTTTCTTGCCTTTTTCTTCCTTTGTTTCCTCTCTTCCATTTCAGAGTGATGAGGAGAAGGACTATACAATGATATTTTCCTCTTGGAGGGAGTTAAGTATCATTGAGATTGTTGTCTTTATGGAGCCACATCTTCAAAGGAATTGGATATTCACTTAGTTCTTGTTCATTGGATTCCTCCTCTTCTTCTATCGCAGAGATTCTTCTTTTGGAAGTCTCAACAAGAGGCTTCCTAAGTGCTCTCTCTTCTTGGAGAGGTAGGGAAATCCCATAAGCACAAAGCTGTTGGGTAACTTTGGCTTGCAAGGCAGGGTTTCCCATAGCCTGTTACAACCTAGTAACAAGATAGTTCACAAACATTGGGGAATCATCAATAGCACCTTTATGTGCAAAATCAAAGCTGTCAATATTCATTCTACACTCTTGATTATTGTTAGCCATGCTAATTAAACTTATGTATATGATACTTTGTGCTTTGGTACCCTCAAAAACCTTAGTTTCTACTCGTCTTTACCCTTGAAAATTAGCTCTCAAGCAAACACACCCGTGGTTTAGAGACTCTTGATTGCAAAGAGTAGTGGAGAGGGTCTAACAATGCTCAATTGATTATGGTTCGTGTTGATCTTGCTAGTAGCTCAGTATTGGTTAATCCAAAGGCAAGCCTTGAGGGACTCCATTATTAAGTCTATAGTTTATAATGGTGTACCTTGAACTAAGTCCTTTTCAACCAAGATAATAGATCCATGTCCCACTTACCTTCTTGCAATGAGCATGCCCAACCTTTCATGGACAACTTAAGGACCTCTCTTAAGCAAGAAAAGAGAATCCACTAGCTTTGATACCAATGTAATGGAATATGACTATGACATGGATAGTAGTGGAATGTTAAATAACCAAGTGAACATTTCCTTTAAGAGATTTCTTTAAGAAGCATAAGAAGAGTACTTGGTTAAAAGTAGAAAAATTAACATTACACCTTATTAGCTTGGCATGGTTAAAAGAGAGAGAGAAAGGATTAGAGAAATTGACAACATCTGAGGACCAGATTTACTTGGATCCGGTCCCCCCTCCAAAAGGCTTATGTATTATAGATTCTCCCACGTAAAGAAACTTGGTACAATACAAGATTTTTTTTCCTTGAGACCTCGTTGGTGCAATGAATATGAAAAATTCATGCACCAAGATTATTCCCTTGACTATCTTACCGAAACATCGGCCTCAGTCCCAAGACCTCAAACACCTTTGAAGGTGGAGAGAGCTAGCAGGGAATGAGGGTAGGGAAAAGGAAGAAGAAGTGACATACAATAAATACATAGACTCCTCACTTGATATTACTACTGTTTCTTAGCATAGCACTTTGGAACATTGCTCTTGGTTGGATTTGCATTCCATAGCATAACACAATATCATAGTAATGGAGATGAAGGAGATGGAAAGAATGCACTTTGGAGCATGGCTCTTGGTTGGATTTGCTTGTGTAGGCTTTGAACTTCTCAAGCTCGGAGAAGGAGATGGTATTCTTGCACAACACACTTTGAGAATGAGTGTGTGTGTGAATGAATGAGAGAGGGTATATGGGCAAGCATACCACCTCCTTGCTTGGATCAACCCCCTCTTCTAGCTCTTCCTTGATGGTGATTGGACCTCCTCAAGCCTAGCCAATCACATGCTTTGTGCATATCAAGTGTTGAGCGGAGGACCACACCTATACATTTTTGTTCACACTCATGTTTTTGTAAACACTTATTGTAATAAATGTCTTTCCGACATTTCATTTTTTTCATGGAGCCGATTCATTGTAATTAGCGGGACTCAGTTGAGTTTTCAGCTTGTATTCCCCAAGTAGTTTCACCTGCTTATGTAATTAGATTAGAGATGTTTTCACACCTCCAAGGCTGAGGTATAAGAGCCAATTTTTGTAAACCTAAGGACCCAATTTTGAATCATTAATCGATCAAGGTGAGTTTTTGAGCGCCGTGACTGTGTCTGAGAGAGAGTGAGAGAGAGAGAGAGAGAGAGAGAGAGAGAGAGTCTATCCTCTTGCTACGTGAGCTACGGAGCCGCCATTGGAGAAGCGACACCGCCATTGTGTTAGCAAGGGCGAGATCTATGCACCGATACCAAGCGTGCGCGCATTCGGCTTCTATGCGAGGTGAGCTCCCACGAGCTTTTATGTGAGTTTTCTCCCTACCTATGTGTCGGAATTGAGTGTGCCATATATCTATAGAACCGCAGCGAGTAGAGCTACACATTAGTACCATCGGAGTCGAGATTCGGTCACCTGTATTTTTTGGCCTGTCTTCATACGCGTTTACCGCACGGAGTGGTTACAGGTTGAGATTGTATTGTAGATTCATAGGGTATTGTCCTTACCTAGTGTAGAGACCCCCCTTTGAGTTTGAGGCTGATTCGATGACTCTAGATCCTGTTTCGGATAGCATTTGTTCGTAGTACGGATTTCGGTCACTTGTGTATTTGAGAACGTAGATTTGATTTCCTTGGTAGTGATTGTCATTAGAAGGTCGAGTAGGTGATTTGACACCAACCTATTTGTTTCCATGCGCCTGCGGGTCAAGCTCCGTCCTTGTCTGACATTATTGTTTGTCGGTTGAGTTCTCGCTATCATAGCCACCGCTTGCGGCGTAACCGCCACAACATTTGGCACCACTGCCGGGGACGAGAGCCCTAAGTAGGTGACCTTAGACTAATCCTACGAGGTGATTTGTTTTGTTACTTTATATATTTTAGTTAGAAAGGTCTAGGAGTGGTGGACTCCGAGGATCTTTGAGACGTACTAGGAAACTTGTGGTATTCCTGGGTCTTTCGTGTTTGACAATTTTTTAGTTTAGATTAGATTGATTCTTGTTGGTGTTGAGTGGTTGTTGAGATTGAGGTATTTACTAGTCCATGTGTGGCAGTGAATCTCCTTATACCCACAATTGCAAAAACCCATTTTATGATTAGAAGTAGCTTAGGTAGGACTTGATTTGATCCTGATCTAGAGTATTAATCATCGATTTATTTGCTTGATGTGTTTGTTTGCATGTTAAATCACGAAACCGTTGATTTGGTAGTGAAACTTGCATAAACAAAGTTCAGAGAAATTTTCTGTGAGAGTGAGTGTTGCTGAGCACTTAGAGAGCTCTTGGAAAAGTTCTGTGTTGAAAAATTGGAATTCTGCAACTTTAGACATCATACGCATATGATGTCTTAGGGGCTAAACAGAGACCAAAACAGAAAATTTAACATTACGTGAGTGTTCAGAAAGGGGGTTTTACCCTAAGATCAACATAAAACAAGGGCTTTAACACTTCTAGAAACTCAAAATACCAAGTCAAGAGTGTAAAAAATGCAAAGAATACGAAAATTTGATTCAGAGCTTATTTTTGCATTCAAACTTGATAAAACACTTGAAACTCAAAGATAAACACTTGAGAAGGCTTTTAAAAAAATTGAAAACTGGAAAAATCTGGGACAAAAGACATCATTTGCGTATAATGTCTTTTGGCACTTGCTGAAGTGATTTTTCAAATTTGACTTGACAACATTGTTACAAACACTGTGAAAAGCTTAAATATTGAATCTTGACCAAAATTGAGCAAAAAGACATCATACGTGTATGATGTCTCTAACCTAATTCTGGGCATATTTTGATATTTTGCTAACAGAGATCCTTTTTACTAGTTGCCTAGAGCTTGTATTTCAAGTTTCATGTCATTTGGATCACATTTGACCTCAAGTAAGTCAAAAATTGAAAAATTGCCAAGAAAATCCTAATCTGGCCATAACTTGCACAAACAGAATTCAAATTGAATTTTGTGAGTGGATAGAGTATAAGGGTGCTACTGGGAGAGAGCAAAGCAAAAATATCCAAAATCTGTGAAAAAAGACATCATATGCGTATAATGTCTTTTTTGAGCAAATCTGATACAAAATTTTCACTTGAGGTAACAGAAGTCTTCCAACTAACAAAACAAACCATTTGACCAAGTATCATTCAGTTTGGATCACTTTTGATCACAGAGAATTGGGATAAACAAACTACCGAGATTGAAAAGTTAGATTCCTCTAGGGGGATTGATGAAATTGAGATCTGGTAGATATCTCCAGAATAACCAACCAAGACAAAGAGAACAAGCGAGTGTTATATCAACCGAGGAGAGTGTAAACCAAAGTGTAGTGCGACCGTTAGAGCCGATCCTTGAAGGAAGTATTTCCGATACTTCTTCAGAGAGATCTTACAAGATTTTCACTGAACACTTAGGATACTTGAACTTAAATGAAAGAGAAAACATGGCAGCAGGACCATCAAACCCTTCAGCCACAATGAAGCTATTGTTCATAAAGTATCAATACAACAATGAGAAAGGTGCCAAGATCTACAGAGATGGTATGGACCGCTATTGTGTAAAGATAGAAGATAGACCGAGTGAGTTCAAGGACTTAGTGCTTGTGAGCTATAGCGGAGATAGGTACCTAGATGACGAAGGTATCATGTACTTGGTAGTCCTGAATCCTAACATTGTGGACAAGTGGGGATTGATGGGCACAAAAGCCAAAGTAGATGAAGAACCCGAAGAGAAAGCACCAACAATGAGCTTCCCTGGTGCGAGGGCAAGAAAATGAAACTTCGAGAGTCAACACTAATAACATATATGTGGGGCTATACAAATATAATAATGGAGAGAAAGATCTCTATTATAGATGCGAGGAACCCTACGTCGGAAAGTTGACAGAGCGAAAAAGACTTTATGTCTTTACCTACACAGAGGGATCAGAAACAAAGATTGTCGCATACGACAAGTATGGAAGTCAATATTCGACAATGGATAAAAAGGAATTGAAAGGATATACATACTTTGGGAAACCACTCTATCAGTATTGTGTCACTCCTAGCTCACAAAGACCAGCACCTACAAATGTAGTGCCAAACCCTATAGCAACAAGTGGAATAGGAAGAACTCATGTGGCTGATTCTTTCAGCCAACCTCAGTATTCTATGCCAAACCCAATGGGAACATTACATTCTAGAGAGTCAATGGCTACGAATCGAGGTAGTGCAATTCCATTCCCTACACATACTACGGTAGGTCCGATGTTTGTAGCAGCACCATCACATTTGCCTCCTAATAGTAGATTCGTGGCAAGGGAGCCAACTAGAGCAGCCCATGAAGTCCATGACGCAAGAGAAAGTTTTAGTCGGGATACATGAGCAATGAGATTGGTGGTAGACAATAGATTCATGAGAGCATCTCAAGTGGCCAAGTGTATGCCGAAGAAGTATAGTGGCTCAAGAGATCCGTATGCACATGTCTCACTCTTTAAGAAAGTCTTAAGAGCTAAGCAGATAACAGATTTCCACACACAATACAAAGGATTTGGTCTTACTTTAGAAGGGACGGCATTGACATGGTTTCAACCACTAAATGGCGGAGGTTTCCATGACATTGACCATTTGCTGCGAGAGTTTGCCGAGGAATTTTCGAAAAGAGGGATCAAACACAACACGGTATTCCAAATATATGCTTTCAAACAGAAGGAGCAAGAAAAGGTGAAGTAAGCTTCGCTTCGCTTTAAACAATACATAGAGAGATGTCGAGTACGGGAATGACTGCAAGATGATAGACTATCTGTCCTCTTTATAGAAGGGCTGAGAAATGACACTCTCAAGAAAGACTTGTATTACTTGAAAGCTTTAACAAGTTTTGAGCAAGTGACCAGAGAAGCATTGTACTTAGTGGATAACTGTGCGGTTTATGGAGAGGTGACAACGGATACTGCTGTCGCATCCAGTAGCTCATCATCCGTAACTAGCGAGACCACCACTAAGAAGAATGTCCACACAACCATAGTGCTGAACATGGAACAAATGATAGAGGATGCTATAAGGAGATTAGCACCATACCCTAAACCAATGCCAAAACTAACAAAATGGTGTGCGATTGAACAAAAATGAACAAATCACTCAACAGAGGAGTGCTATTACAACAAGGGTTATGTGAAGGAGCGTCAGTATGCGCCTCCAGCTCAAATAGCACCACCTCAGGTACATCCAGTACCTCGATACCCAACGGGAAACGTACCAGGACCTATGGGGATAGAAAGACCACAGCCGGTATTGGGGCAACAACCACCTTTACCAGGAGTGAGACCAGTGGGCATTAGATATGCACCCACCCTAGAGAATCAGGAAGAACAAGCTTTAGTGCATGTTCAGACTTATTACGAAGATTCCGGTGCACTCATGGCTCCTACTGTGTATTACCCACCTGAAGAACCAAAACAACCAGAACCTTGGAGCATGATGGGAAATGTTGGACCACCAAGAGCCGCACACGCCTCAGATGAAGAGAGTTATAGCTTGGATGCAAGAACACTTATGTTCATAGCTCATGGAGGGTTATCAGGCCAAAGAACATCTTATCCACAAAGGGCAAATCAAGGGACACAAAGACCTGCATCAATACCCTGTTATAAGTGTGGATGTGACCATTTGATGAATGTTTGTCGACACACAGAGATCATTAGAAGAAATGCATATTGCACAGAGTGTGGTGTCACTCACTTCATTGAGGATTGTTCAAAGAATCCCAACAAAGTGCAAAAGACGACAATGAATATGTTAGAGTCGATTCCTACTAGTAGTGGGTTTGAAAATGAAACTCTGATACCAACGCAAGTTGTTACTAGAGCTCAAGCGAAGAAAACCACTAGAGAACCAGAGAATGGAAAGTCAGAGACTGAATTGGATAGTCAAGGACAACGAAGCCATAGAAACACATGGAAAGCTAGGAAAGCACGCATGAAACTGAAAAAAGAACAGCAAGACGCAATTCTAGCTGAGGAATTAAAACAAACAAAAGACAGATTAGAAAAACTTGAGACTCAAAACGCAATACGGGAAATGGACTCTGAAAAGTCAAAACTGAAGAGCATCAATGTTAGTCGACAAAGTACACAAACCATTAGATGCACTGATGAGAGCTTACGAAGCAAGATTAAAGAGCAACCAAAAACAAGAACAATGGTGGTTGACTTATCCAAACGCGGAATTGGAAAACCAGAGACTCGAAATGCGTAAGAGAATGATCGAGACTGCACAAGCCTTGTTAGAACCACCTAGAGAACCAATGAATTGTGGAGCGGAAAACCCAATTCATCAAGAGACTATCCTCTCATGGGTAGTTGAAAAGCCTGACAGTGCACAAAAGCCTGAAAAAATGCATGGGGATGAACGTATAGTGATGAACACAACAGATCAAGAAATAGAGAGTTTTCATCCTGTGATACAGAGGTCTTACGGAAGAGATGAGGATTACAATGAGTTTTGGAAACAAGTGAGAGAGGCAACCTTTGCAAACGAGCTGAGTTGTCAAGCTAATCAGACTAATGGGAAAAAGGACATCAGGAATCCTCCCATAGAGGAATTTGAGGCAAGATCTCAAGTGGACTTAGATCTGCGTTCTTACAGGGGAGATGGAGGCTCTGTTAGAACAGTAGAGAGTAAACCTCATTCGCTGAATACCTTACCTTCATACTTAGGAGAATACGAAGCAAAATATGAGATTACAGCGCTTCCCTCATGAGGAATCTCTTCAGAAAAAGCTATGGACTCGCAAGGATTGATAGAGATTTTGTCAACACCAGTGACATGCACTATCACCCTAGCTGAGCTTTTGAGACTACGACCAAATATGTGGGCAACTGTAGGAAAATGCGTGGAGAAATTTGGGATAAAAGACCCAACTGCAAAACTGCAAGAGGGCATACGAGAGCTGAGTAAGCCACAAAAAAACGCTAAGCCTTTACCTTTGAACAAGGTCGGAGAGTATTGCGAAGGCGAAGAGGGGAATACAACCTTACCAGTTGAATTCCAGGGAGTTAACACGATGGAAATACTTGACAGTGGGGCTGGGGTAGCCATTGCTACAAAAGAAATCTGAAAAAAAGGGAAAAACCGGCGATAAGAAAAACGAGGTTGAAACTCCAACTAGCGGACGGACATATGGAGAGACCTTTGGGACTATTAGAGAAAGTCGTAGTGACTTCTTGCGGAATTTAGTACGAGCATAATTTTCTATTGTTGACTTTGGCAAGGAGAATAACTATGATATTATACTTGGAAGACTATTCATGAGACAGTTGAAAATGGTCCAGGATTGGGGTTACGACCACATATACTTGAGACATGTGGAAACGACTACTCGTGTGAACCTAAAAGACCATAGCTACAAGGATGTGAACCAAACACCAATTGAAGAGATTGATTCATCTACTTTGGCAGGATCAGAGTTTCCAGCTTAGTTAGGCAAACCCAAAGAGTTATAGATGTGTGGAGCTTCGAACTGTGGAAGTCTGAAGCACGAAGAATGTGTTTTAAAAAGGGCAATTGAAGACGAAACTTATATAGGTGAACCCTTTCTAAAGGATGCACTTGAACCATTAGAATGGACACACATTCTAGCAACGCTAGATGTTTGTGCAATTCAAGATGGTCCCACAACGAAGTTATGTGATAAAGATGGATATGATGTGGTTCCGTACTTCATGATGATACTGAAAAGTTGATACACCAGACAAGGAAGATAAAGAGGAGATGTTTCACGACATTCCTGATCATCTAGAATGGAAAAATGAAGCTGACAATGAGTCCACAGACAACTCAAGCGAGAACGAGAAAACCATAAAGGATGTCAGATTCTACGACTTCCCAAATCAGACTGAAAAACGCCAGAAACGCTACAAAGAAAAGAGAAAAACGAAAGGGGTTAGAAACAATCTGATGCCTAGGATAAGAGGAAAAAACCAATTCCTAATGCTAGTAAAGGTGGAAAATTGTGTCAAGGACAAGATTTCTGGAAGAATGAGAGGAAATGTGGAAACGAGCTCACGGAAAGACAAATGAAGCTCAAGAAATCGAGTTCAACCCAGTGAAATGAAAACCGAAACAGATAAAGCGGAAAAGAACATGAGAAACAAGGAAAACAAAGAGTCCAAATTAGAACGACGAAACAAGTACAGAGAGTTAAAGAAAACTCTGAAAGAAGTTTGGACAATTGAAATCAAGAGTGGTGAGGACGAAAACGCCAATATCAAAGGAAACATGGATATTCCCTCTCACTACAGGAAATTTACGATAGAGGATAGGAAGGTGATATTAACCCAGCCTATCAGAGAAATAAAGGAGAACGAATCCTATGATGGACCGGAGGACGCTAAAAAGGTTGATTTAGCAGCTCCAGGAGAGGAACCGAGACCGGTATACATAGCTACAGATTTGTCTCCGGAAGAAGAAGAGAGACTTTTGAGTCTTCTCAAAGAATACAAGGATGTGTTTGCATGGTCGTACAAGGACTTGAAAGGAGTCCATCAATATACCAACACACAATTCCGTTGAAACAAGACGCTAAGTCTAGCAGACAAAGACCATACACGTATAATGACACGTTTGCTAAGCGAATCAAAGAAGAAATAGACAAGCTAATGGAAGTTGAATTCATATATGAGATTGAACACACAGACTGGGTATCTTTGATTGTGGTAGTGCCTAAGAAAAACGGGAAACTTCGAGTGTGTGTCAATTTGAAGAAAGTAAATGCTGCGACAATCAGGGTCAATTATCCCTTGCCAATAACTGATCATGTTCTAGAACGTGTATTGGGGAAAAGAGCATATTACTTTCTAGATGGATTTTGAGGATATAATCAGCTTGCCATTGCGCCAAAAGATCAACACAAAACAGCTTTAGCAACGGAGTGGGGAATTTATGCGTATCGAGTTATGCCATTTGGTTTAACTAATGCTCCCGCAACATTCTAAAGGCTAATGATGCATGCTTTCAAAGAGTACTTGAGGTTTTTTCTAGAAATAAACATGGATGATTTGTGTGTACACTCTCTTTTGAGAGATGAGCATCTAGAACCCCTAAGAAAGGTATTCGAGAAATGTAGGACATATCGCATTTGTCTCAATCCTGAGAAGTGTGTGTTTATGGTCCGACAAGGCAGAATTATGGGACATATTGTCTCACATAATGGAATATCCACGAATATGGAAAAGATAAAAGTAATAGTGGATATGCCTAAACCAGCCAATGCAAAACAAGTGCTGGGACATTGTGGATATTATAGACGATTCATTTACATGGTACGCTATAATAGACCAACCACTTTACAGGCTAATAGTGAATTTTGAATGGACAGAGAAGTGTGAGGAATCCCTCAATAAACTGAAAGAGGCACTCATTACTGCTCCAGTCTTGAAATCACCAGATAGGGAGAAGATATTCCATGTGCATATAGATGCTTTGGCATATGCAATAGGATGCATCCTGGCTCAACCAGAAGAAGAAAACATGGATTTTCCAATCTGCTATGCTAGTCGACAGCTCAATAATGCTGAAAGGAGTTACACAACAACAGAGCGAGAGGGATTAGGAATGATTTATGCTGTGAAGAAATTTCGGCATTATCTTCTAACCAATAAGTTTGTGTTTTTCACAGATCATCAAGCCTTGCTCTACCTAGTGAACAAACCATGCAATACGGGATGGATAGTGAGATGGTTCATCATCTTATTAGAATTCGACTTCACGGTAGTAGTAAAGAAAGGAAAGACACATCTTAGAGCGGATCACCTTTCAAGGTTGACGAATGGAGAAGACCCTATAGGTGTAGATGACGACATGCCAGATGCGTACTTATTCAACATAGAAATGATACCAAAGTGGTCTGAGGATGTTGTTAGTCTATTAACCTATGGAGGAGAGTTTGATAGAAAAGAATACAACCAGAAACAAGTTACTATTCAGCAATCCGAAAATCTTCAGTTGATTGCAGGAAGGTTGTATCACTTAGGAACCGATAACATTTTAAAGTTATGCATCAATTCTGAAGAATATAACATATATCTACAAGAAGCACATGTTCAGGAATGTGCATTTCGTTGTTCAAGAAGGAACATGTACATGAATCTGTTACAACTGGGAGTCTACTGGCCAGGAATGAAAGAGAGTGTACATGAATATGTCAAAGTATGTATTACATGTTCGTCAAAATCGCCAGCTGAGTATTCAACATTGTATCAGATAATGATCGCTCCTGAAAGGAGTCAATATATTATTGAATATCTCACAAATAGAACTTTTCCAGAGGGAACCTCAAAAGCGCGTCAGAGAGCTATAAAGACATAAGCGCGAGATTACGCTTTAATAGGAAATCAACTCTATAAGAGAGGAAAGGACAACCAGCTTAGGATATGCGCATCAGAGTCAGAGTATGTGATAATCCTAGAGCAAGCTCATGGAGGAGTAGGTGGAGGCCATTTCTCAGGTGATAAGACAACAAAAATTTTCTTAGCTGCAGGAATATAGTGGCCGACATTACACATGGACGCTGAGGAATACGTAAAACGTTGTGATGACTGTCAGTAGACAAAAGTACCACTAAAAAGAGATGATATGTCGCTTAGACCAATGATGGGAGCAAGAGCCTTTGCAAAATGGGGGATTGATTATGTTGGACCTATCTCACCTCCTGCATACAGGACTCATGCACAATACATCATTGTGGCAACGGACTATCTAACAAAGTGGGTTGAGGCAAAAGCAACTCAAAAAGCAAATGCAAGGACCACGGCACAATTTCTGTATGAATACGTCTTTGTACGATATGGATTACCAATAGAAATTATGAGTGATTGAGGCACACACTTCATAAATGAAGTGATGAAGATCCTTCTAGATGAATTCATGGTAATACATCACAAATCAACTCCATATCATCCACAAGCCAATGGACAAGCTAAAGCGACGAACAAAACCATATGCACGGTCCTTACAAAGATTGTATCTGAGTCGAGAACTGATTGGGACCAGAAATTGCATTCGACATTATGGGCGTATAGGGTAGCATATAATACATCCATAGGAATGACCCCATACAACATGGTTTTTGGTTTGAATGCTATTTTACCAATAGAATTTTTAATTCCAACATTGAGAGTAGCTAAGGAATTAGAGTGGACAGGACATGAGCTTTCAGATAGAATAGACGGCCTTGAAAAGCTAGATGAGCTTCGCTTAAAAGCCGTGGCTTCAATCTACACTCAGAAAAGGCGAAAAAAAGAGTTCTTTGATAAGCATGCGCGAACTAAAGAGTTTAAGATTGGGGACTTTGTTCTAGTATACACTCTAAAAAACCATGCAAAAAAAATTTTAAAAAGCGAGGGATGGGACCTTTTGTGATTAAAGATCGATCACCAAGTGGGGCCGTCAAGCTTGCTACATTAGACGGAGAAGAAATGCCAAACTCGATTAGTGGCTGCAGATTGAAGAAGTATCATTTTCCACTAACCCAAGAGATGATTCTCAAAATACATCAAGATAAGCTGCGACTTCAAAAAAAGAAAAAGATTGTTGAGGAAGCGTAAGCGGAAGCAAAAGAAAGAATGGAGAAAAGAAGACTAATGCGTCAGAGACAGAGCAATGAAGGAGCCTTACGAATAAACGTAGTCAGTGTTTCTAAAATGGGTGAAGACAAAGTAGAACCCATCATCGAGGTCAAAGTGGGCACAAACCAGGTTAAAGCCAGAGCACTATTGGATTCAGGAGCACAAGCTAACCTGCTTTCAGTCAGTTTGTACAAGCAATTGAAACATGACACTAAGCTGCAAACTACCAAACAGGAGTCGAAGAGTTATTCAGAACACTCAATTAAAGCAATTGGATGCACAGTAGTGCACGTACAAATAAATCAATATGTGTATCCACATATGTTTTATGTGGTTGAAGACAAAGCTACGCAACATCCGTTGTTGCTAGGACAACCATGGCAAAAGCAGTACAATGCGATGATTAATTGGAGCTCTAATTCATTTAACATCAAATATGAGGAGGAAAGTCAATCAATTCCATTCTCCAAAGCAAACGTACAGGTGCAAGCCGAAGAATCCAATGACAAGGGTAAACGACCTAAAGAGATTAAGAAGGAGCAATGGCAACCAAATGCCACTTCTACAAAACAGGAATGCTCCTCAACGAAGAACTCTCCGAAATGGGTAAAGAAGATAGAAAATAAAAGCACAGCTCAACCTTGGATAAAGACAGACTCAAAGTTGGTATGGAGGCCAAAGAAGGCTGTGCCAGAGAGAACAAAGGTGGAAAACAAAGTCTTCAACATCAGACAACAGAGTGATTTCAGAAGTCAAATTTAGTGAAACAGATCTAGATTACAAAGAAGTTGATGAAAACACAAAGCCATAGCAAGGAAATTTGGATTCCAAAGATTTGTAAGCAGAAACTCCCTTCAGTACAATCAACAGAGAATCCTAAGTACTCAAGGCCAGAGACATCACAACCTAAGTCAAGCAAATTTGGGTAGCAAAAAAATTGTGGCAAGCACAGGCAAATTGGAAGCAGATTTGGATTATAAAAAAGTATAACAATGTAAAGAAGAATCCAGATACTGATTCTACTACAAAAGTGCTACAGACAACCCAAATATTGCCTAAAAACCTGACAATCAAACAAAGAGCGACATTATTGGAAATATTGCTATTTCATCGCTCTATAATTGAATTGACCAAGCATGACCACAACAAATACAATGATTCACCCTCAGACACTTCATAGTCGTCCGGGAGGACTCAAACTAGGAGGGGGGAAGTATACAGGTATACAAGAACTACAAGCCATAAGGACAAAGAAAATGATATTACAAGGGCAGGTCTTACATGATTTCAAAATTTTTATGTTTGATTGTGGATATTGATAATATCTATGCCCTTATATACTTTGTTTTGCAATAATAAAAGATCAAATGATGAATTTGAGTCTCTAATTTTGTAAATATGACTAAATATGTATGTTTTTGGAGCCAAAAAGTGGAAAAAAGTGGTAATCCAAGCCGAGATACCACAAATAAGTGTATATACATATACACAGAGTTACTAGCTAGTTATTGTGTATTTTTGGAATTGTTTGGCTTCAATTTGCTATTTTTCTTTATTTTTTAGGATTTTCTTAATAAAAGTAAAAGAAAAATAAAAAATCAGGTGAAACGAAATCAGAAAAAAGAAAAGAATAGATGGTGATGATCCTAATGACAAGGGCAACCCATGGTAAAAATTGGGTACAATTCGGAAAAAGTTGCAGTAAGCCCGAAATGGCAAAATTTTGGCAAAGTGAACAAATTTCTCAGAAACAGGTCAAACGAAGTCCAAATTGAGAAATTTCAAATCCTAAAGTGCATTTCACGACGAGATAGGAGCACATGTCAAATTTGGTAACAAGTGAGCCGGGAAGTCTAAAGTTAAGTATTTTTTACTTCACTTACAAGCTCATTTGCACTATTACCCACTTGGAGAGAGCAAAGAGCACACAGGAGCATCCGACCTTCTACAGCCTTCTACGACTGCTACGAGAGCTCAGAGGACTCTAGATATGAGAGGTAGACTCATTGCCATAAGCTTTTGATGCTTACCACTAACTTTTGTCGCGAAAACTAACCAAAACAAAGTAACAAGAGCAGACAGGAAAATGGGTAGAATGCTAGGTAGAGGCACAACCGCCTAACCAAACCAATGCAAGAACTAATAGGTGGATTACCCTAGTGTAGAAGATGAGTTCCTAACTCTCAAAGTACGAGAAAGACCAACTGAAAAAACCCTAGGTCAATAGAGCCTGCAAGCGGCAAACAGGAAAAAGTTATCGAAACGACACAAAACTTCACAAGAAGCTCAACAACATCGAGGACAATGTAGCCATGGAGTATCTCCAGGTTTGGACCACCAAAAGTGGGTTGAAACAACCGATTCGACGGCAGACACAAAAACGTCATTTTGGCATAACGGCCAAAATGGACGACCGATTGCCAGGAAACTTCACAAGCAGCTTCAAATAGCCATCAATGACACATGTGTACAAGCAAAACCCAAGAGAAAGCCTTTTCACTTACCAATGGTGAAAGAGACGCTTTCGGGCAACCAAATGGCTAAAGGTGGAAAAGAAGGAACCAAAGTCGAGTCCAACCACATAGACGACTTCCCAACACCTCAAATGAGCTCAGGATGCAACTCTCGAGGGGAAAGATCGAGGAAAATCAACTCCAACACCAAAAGACGACTTCGGAGACTGAAATGCCTACAAAGGGGGGCTTTTAACTAAATTGATTATTTTTAAAGCTGAAAACTAGTTAGCAGGGCTTAGGGCACTAGCACAACATTAGGAGAAATATGAACCTTGCATGGGCCTTGTAAGGAATCCTAATTTTTAGGGATTAAGGCTAATGGTGTGTAGGGTTAAGGGGACAAGGGCATTCAAGAAGCTAGTTTTGAGTAGACTTTTCTAGCCTTTTTTTTAGACACATGTAGGATGTGGACCTAAGAGGTCACCTTCTCTCTCTAGCTTTTTGAAAGTGAAGGGAGTAAAGAGGTGTGGCCACATCATCAAAAACGTGGATCACTAAGAGCCAAAATTTGACTTTTTTTAAAAAAAGTTATTTTTACTTATTTTTGACTTAAAACTCCCCCCCAACATATATCCATATCAAAAAAGTATTTTTTGACATTTTTTTAAACTTACAAGCACTAAAAGTCCAATTTTTCAAAAAACAACTCCCCCAAAAAAAAAAAACCTTTCTTCTCTCTTCCTCCTCCCTCCTTTTTCCCTCTCCTCTCCCTCCCTGCCCCTTCTCTCCTCCTCCTCCCCTCTCTCCCTCTCTCCCACTGTCCCCTTCTCTCCTCCCATGTTCCTCCCTCTCCCTCCCTGCCCCCTTCTCTCCTCCTTCTCCACTCTCTCTCTCTCTCCCCCACTACCCCCTTGTCTTCTCCCATGTTCCTCTCTCTCCCTCCCCCCTCTCTCTTTTCATCCTTTGCTTCCTCATGCAACAACTACCATGGTGCTCAAGGACATCACAAATCGTATGCATACATATTTGCTTGTTCGCAACGTTTGCATCGAAGGCCGCACGTGAGGGTGAGCAGAGGTCATCCCAGGAACGTCGTAGCATCGGTGAGATGAATGTTGACGATTCTTCAATATCTTGCCAATACCATCACATATTTGAATAAAACACCCCTTTATGCAAGGTAACAATATACTTCTTACTTTTGATTGTGTTCTTCTTATCATAAACTTTGAAGTCTAAGGTGTTGCCTCTACTTGTTTTGTAGTGCTTGGCACAAAGGTTGCTTTTATGCACAAATAGTGAAAGGCTGCAGGTTAGAGAGGCCAAGTGTCACCACTTTTCCTCTAAAACTGTCTTCTTTGTTACATCTTGCAGGTAGGTGCTTCAAATCCATGCTTATTAGGGGTGGTAGTCTCATCCTAATGTATATTTTTATATTGTTTATTCCCAGCTAGATAGAAATACTTGCAAATTTGTACAACATATACTTAACAAGAGTCTTCATTATATAGCTTGCAAATGTTGAATTCATACATGTTTTTGTTACAAGGTGACCTCTTGCTATACTAGTTGAGTGGCGTTGTTTGCAAGAACGGCTCAAGGAACTGGCATAACATGAAGCTTTTACGGTGGCACAAAGCTCTCCTCAGCGGCAATGTGGCTCCCACTACACCAAAAATCATTATGCTGACATGAAGAGATCCCTAGTAGGACAATGCAAAAACTTTTCATCAGCAGCAACACACTCTTTCCTAACATGAGGGCACTCCTACCAAAGATATTTTTATGTGATAGGTCACCCCAGGAGCATACCATGTCATGGAATGGATGTAAGAACTATGACCACACTACTCCTTGTAAAGTGTTCACAGATGTATGTTTATCAAAGTTAATGAGAAGAAATTTGGACTTTTTTGTTTGTTGATGTGTAAGAGCACTCTAGGTCTACCATATTTTAGATTGTTTGATAAGTTAAATAAAATTTGTAGTCATTTAAAGTGTAAGTTTGTTTTTGTTTGGTAAGATTGTACATGAGAAAAAATAAATCTTGTACTTGTCATTTTAGGGCCCCAGGGACCCTCAACATGAGGGGCCACAAGGGCGCGCAAATCAGCCATCCAAAATTTTTGGATGGCTGATTTGCGCGCCCTTGTGGCCCCTCATGTTAAGGGTCCCTAGGGCCCTAAAATGACAAGTACAAGCTTTTTTTGATGCATAGCCATGAGATAGAATTGGGCAAATTGATGTATTCATAGCAAACTCCCCCCCCCCCCACAATGGCAAATAGCTAAACATTGTATCATGCCATGCATAAAAATAAATCTTTTACTTGTCATTTTAGGGCCCCAGGGACCCTCAACATGAGGGGCCACAAGGGCGCACAAATCAGCCATCCAAAATTTGGCCACAAGGGCGCGCAAATCAGCCATCCAAAAATTTTGATGCATAGTCATGAGATAGAGTTGGGCAAATTGATGTATTCATAGCAAACTCCCCCCCCCCCCCCCCCCCACAATGGCAAATAGCTAAACATTGTATCATGCCATGCATTAAAAAAAGCTTGTACTTGTCATTTTAGGGGCCCAGGGACCCTCAACAAGAGGGGCCACAAGGGCGCGCAAACTGGCCATCCAAAATGCTTGTACTTGTCATTTTAGGGGCCCAGGGACCCTCAACAAGAGGGGCCAAAAATTTTGGATGGCCAGTTTGCGCGCCCTTGTGGCCCCTCTTGTTGAGGGTCCCTGGGCCCCTAAAATGACAAGTACAAGCTTTTTTTAATGCATGGCCATGAGATAGAACTGGGCAGTTTAATGTGTTCATAGCAACCCCTCCCCCCCCCAAATGGCAGATACCTAAACCTTGTATCATACTTATCAACCATTTTTTACTTCCTTGTGTCCATCCCCTGTTCTTGGAAATATCTTGGTCCCTATTTGTGCCTGGATGGGCATTCTACGCGCCGTTGTGGTCCCTCTTGTTGAGGGTCTCTGGGGCTTCAAAATGACAAATAGGGGCTTTGTTTTAATGTATGGCCATGAGATAGAGTTGTAGTGTTTGATGTCCGGAGTATTCACTATGTCAAATTTTCCTATATCATGTTCATTCACCACAATGGATTGAAAGTAGCCCTTATAGGCCTTACCTACACATGTTTCTATAACTTTACAAGAATATAAATTCCCTTCTGTTGAACACATGTGCTATGTTACATATACTTTAGTGAACTCGCAAGGTCAAAGGCCTCACAAATTTTGTGCACTCAGAACATTTAGCACTAGAAATCAACCAAACAAGGAGCCAATTTTTACTTCCTTGTGTTCACCTCGTGTTCTTGGAAATATTTTGGTTAAGCCATTTCTTTGGTATTTAAAACCACATGTGACCCCTATTGTTATAGTATCCGACCAAAGGTTTCTTGATTAGCAGTTATATAGGTTCGAGTGATACATATCCTCTATGTTAACAATGCATGTATCTATAATTTATGTTTACACTTTCTCTATCCAAATGAGCTACATAGTAAAAATCAAATCCGCAATTCAACAATTAAGTTCACAAGGTGATAGCTATTGGTATGATCTTTAACAATACCAAATAAATAGCTACCAATAGCGAATGAATAGGGATATTTAAGAAGGTTTGATACCAAAAACTTGTCAACACTACTCAAAAAGGTGGAAACTCAAAGGCTTTATAATATGTATGATGAAACAAGAATCAATAATAATTCACCCCTATATATCTACACCTCCATCTCAAGTTGTCATTTCTCTAAGTCAAGCTTGGCATAGGAATAGTATGGAAACAATAACATTTTGGAAAGCAAGAATTTAGCTTTCTCAACTTTTGAAATGTTGCTATTGATATATATTCAACATCCCCAAATGAGGACATCTTGACAAAGGTTATGATCCACTTAATAAGAATAACCATTAGTGATTAAACTGAAATCAAAATATTGCATGAATTTCTTCATGGTGGAATGATTAAGACTTGAAACTTCAAACATCTTACAGACAAATCAGAATATCCAAAAAAATCAACAATATTTCTCAAATCTGTATGAAACTCCAGTAATCTAAATAAAATACTCTCACTCAGTGCGACACCATTTAACAAAAAGAAATATTTATATTGCATTTATAGAGGAATCCAGCCTCATAAAAATAATTACAAATGGAGACAATGTTGTTGCTGTTAGGCTTCTCTTACAAGTATTTGTCTTTCTCATCTAGAGATTCATATACATGAGTATTTGTGTGTCTATGACACTAGGGAAGATAGTAGTACTATAGGGATGGCTTTTCTAAGAGCTCCTAGAGAGTACCTATTGGTTCAAGATTCTACAAAAATCCTACTATTCTTATCAAAATCTTTTAACACGGTAGTGAAAGGTTCCTCACGGAACAAAAATAGGGTGATTTCCATCTCTGCACATGGTTGCTTGCTCATGTCCTCTCAAAACAAGTTGACTCTGTAAGTAAACAACAGATTATGTGAGCACAAAGTTATAAAGTACAAAATGATATCATTCTAATAATCTAATGACAACTGTACAAAGAATAAATTATAAGAAAAATCTTTGATAACTCTCCATAGATAACACAACTTACTTACATTGTGAGACTCAATCACATGCTACAAAACTATAGATGGCGCACCAAAGCCATCAACAAAATAGCACCACCCAATGTTATGAGGTGTGAAGCCTAAACATTGAAAGCCATAAAGAGGTTAATTCCCTCTAGCATGATAAACTTAAAGATGGAGATGATCTTAAGCTCTGAATGTAAGCTACAAGGGTAGTTTTCTCACCATTCTATCTTTATGTTGGAGATGAATCCTTGCAATGCCCATGCACTATTCACACCTCCTGTTCTTGTGGTATGCAAGTCATGTGAGTTGATGCTTTTTCCACCTTCGGGAGTAGAGGATTCCATGTAGTGCGAGTGAATGAAAGTAGAAGGAGGAGAATCTTGTTTCATGCTGTAATGGAGGTGAGAGAAGGGAGAGGAGCTAGCTTGGTGTGGAACTATATGGTGGGCAAGGGGAAGAGATGGGGAAGAAGCTTGCTTGGTGCTACAATGGAGATGGGAGAAAGCTAGTAGAGAGATAATGTTGGACTATAGGGGGTGCATGTGGTTGTTGCAGCCATGGAGAGCTTGGAAAAGGGTTTGTAGAGAGAGAAAATCACTTTTAGCTATAGAATAGATTTGGAAAGACTTTGGAGGGTGGAAAATGATGTTTTAAAATTTTTTGAAAAAATTTAATTTTTTGGAATTTTTTAGTACACGTTTTTTACTTTTGGAGGTCAAAAATACTTTTTTGACCATGAAATAGGTTAGGGGACCTTTTAAGGAGGGAAAACTTGAAATTTGAAATTTTTTGAAATTTTGAATTTTTTAGTGTATTTTTAAATCCGGGCCAAAAGTGGGGGAAAAAAGGTCAAAGTGGTCCCCCCCTCCCTTTCCCCTAGCCACCTCCCTTACCTTCTCACTAGGTAAGAGGCCATTAAGAGGTGTAAAGCTACCTTGTCCCCCTACTTTTTTGAGGGTATAGAGTGTGTCCACCACCCTCTTCCTATTGGCTGGCCTCTAATTAACCTTAATCCCAAAGGGCCCCTAGAGGGTTCATATTTTTCCTAATGAACCATGCTTTGCACAAAAAAACACTTTTTATCAAGAATAGACATCATACGTGTATGATGTTTCACAGCATGATTTTCACATCATCTTGAACACATGAATGCATAGCCTCTTTCTATATGCTAACAACATCAAATGTACAAAGTATCATGAGATTTGGAGTTGAAAAACCAATTGGAAACTAAAAAGACGCAAAGTAGGGCATAAAACCGACTTATGGTCCTAAATTTTCCAAAATAGCTCCAAACTCAATGAAGCTTTGTAGGATTGTTGTTCAACACATGCACAAGCTATCTGGAACCAAAAGTACCATTTTGGCCAAAAAGACATCATACGCGTATGATGTCACTTTGCACATATAGAGCCAAAATTGATCATTTCTCATCATATATCCATTATATATATCAAATACATGCCACATATGAAGTTTGGTACCATTTGGTCAAGGGGATCACTCCATTAGCCCAATTAGCATAAAATCCTCTATCTAAAGCCTAATCTTACCAAAATTCATCATACTCAACTTCAAGTCAAGATTTGAGTACATACAGTCCTTTACTATCATATGAGGAGCCCATAGAATCAATCTCATGCAAAAATGACACAAAAGACATCATACGCGTATGATGTCTCCAGAGCCAATTTTTGTCCAAACTATACCCAAATTTCATAAAATCATTGTCTTAGCCTATATAAAGCCATATCCAAGCATACAATGCAAAATGGTTCAATTTTACCCAAACCAACATCATACGCATATGATGCCTCCCTACTTGATTTTTGCATTTCACAGTTGCAACTACCACACAGAAGTGATCTACATGCCATTTGAGAACAAACCACCAAGTTTCATCCAATTGGGATCACAAAATCCAATTCCCTCTCAATATCTTGCAAAGAGCCTGACCAGGACTAAAATGGCCATAACTTGACCAAATGGGACCCAAATTCAAATCCAGGCATATAGAATGGATGTATGCACTATCAGCTACAAGCACAACCAATATCAAGCCATTTTGACACAAAAGACATCATACATGTATGATGTCTCCAGCATGATTTTGCACCCAAATTGCACATTTTTCCACATGCATTGCATCCTTAGGCCCTGAATAGCTTATGTTTCAATTTTTAAGTCATTTGGATGGTTAAAGCTTAATTTCGGCTTTCAGTACTGAAAACGACGCTAACTTCTGAAATTGGAGTTACAGGATCCATGGATTTAGGGAAGTCGTCAGCAAAGAGAAAGAGACTGACACTCAAGGAAGCAATAGCAGAAGCCGAGCCATTTTCTATTCCCCCAGAGACTCTCAAGCCCACAAAGACTTGGGTAGAAGAAGCAGTGTTAGAAGAACAGGGAATAAAGATATACCAAGGTACTTTCAGAGACCCACGGGGACAAACAATGGATACCATAATGATTCCCTAAGAATTGGTGGACTAAAACAGAATAGAGGAGATAAGCAGATACCTGGAAAGGGAAGATCTCCACAGTTTTTTCACTTCCAGACCATCAGGAGTAGACACTCACAGAGTGTATGAGTTGGCAACCACCATACAGAAAGACGAAAAGGCTACACTCACAGCCTTGGACGGGGAAAAGGTTGAAGTGGTTATCACTCCTCAACTCATTGCAGATGCTCTCAAGCTGCACAACAAAGGATGCTCAGTCAGAGAAAGACGGGAAGCCATAGAAGTGTATGGGCCAAAGAAGCAAAATGCCACCTATGAAGACATAGCAGATCCAAGAGTGGCAAAGCTTTGCCGGCTCTATAGCCAATTTTTACAGATATGCAGCAAAAGGCCACATAGTATACCACACCACCACATGCTATTGCCACAACAATCACTTGGACAATAAAGAGCAACATCCCGAAGGAAGTCAATTATGCTCAGCGCATCCATGAGCAAGTAATTGCTTTGCAGAACGAGAAGCCAAAGTACATTGGAGGAGCCGAAGTGTTGACTAAGATAGCTTATGAAGCTATCGGAGCAAGGGAGCAGTGGCCAAAGGCTCCCTCGCAAAACCAATGGCTAAAAGAGATAGATGAAGATGAAGACCATCCAGAGGTCACAAAGAGAGTGTCAACAAGGGCAAGGTGGAAACTAGAAATTGTTTTTGAGCCAGAAGAAGAAGAAGACGAGCCCCTCAAGAAGAAGACCAAGAAGAAACCCACTCCAAAGCAAACTAAGAGCCAAAAAGCCGCCAGAATGGAGAGGCTGATTGAATATTTTAGAGCCGACCAAGCTTTAAAAAGAGATTTTGAGGAAAAGTGGGTACCAGACCCAACAAAAGTCGGAGCCAGCTCAACAAGACCAAATATTGATCAGTACGATCAATATATCAAGGCTTATGAAGAATCGGAAGCTATCTTGGAGCAGCAACCAGTAGAGCCATACACTGAAGTAGAAGTTCAGCACCTTAAAGCTGAATTAAAAAGAGGTGACAAGGGCAAGGGCAAGGTAGAGGAGCCAAGTCCTAAAGGAAAGGAAAAGATAGTGGAGGAGACGACTACTGAAGTTGAGGTGGATGCGCTAGAAAAGCCCGAAATACAAGACAACGGATCCAGTTCAAGAGAAGAAAGAGCAATATGATGCTCTATTAGACACAGGATATACTCAAGAAGAGGCCCTCGAGGTTGTGTATGGTATTGCCATAGCACAAGAAGAACAAAGAGGAACGGAGAGGAGGACCAAGAATAGATTAGACAGAGAGCAGAGGTTAGTACCTGAGAAGGCAAAGGATGAGTTGAAGTTAAAGAAGACTGTAGTAGAAAGAGCACTTGAGCTTGAAGATGAGGATGAAAGAGATATCCAAAAAGTGCATCAACTATTGCAGCAGATCAAAGCCCAAGCAAAGACAATGAGGGCCAGTGCACAAGAAGCCAAAGAAAGAATTGAAGATGAATTGGAAGCTACAAAGGACGAGCTCATTGAGCTACAAGAAAGGATGGAGCTGCAGGAGAGAACAATCCTAAGGTTTAGATCCACACCAAGAGCTAGCAGAGCAGGAGTAGAGCCAGAGGGAGCAATAGTCCCCTTTCTAGAAGATCAAGTCCGGAGCTTGCAAAGAGAATTGCGGCTAGAGCAATTGCAGAGATTGCACATTGTGGAGGGCTCATTGGCTGCAAAATAATTGCTTACATCAGAGAACCAAGCACTGAGAGCGGAGAATGAGGCCCTCTAAAAGTAGCTCCAAGATCTGTAAGACAAAATGATAAAAGATATAGAGGTTCAGCAAGAAGAAACAGGTGGGGCAGTCGTGGAGCTACCAGAGACTGGGGAAGCCACAACTATTGAAGATCCATTCCCAGCACAAGAAGAGGCCACAACATCAAGACTTACCGAGGAGGAGGAAAACACATTGCACGAGCAGATAGAGCAGGCAACAGAGGAGAGTGCAAAGGCGGCCATGGAGTGGGAAAGAAGACTCATGTTCTCCATCGGACTTCACGTGTTGGATACTAAGGTGGTGCAAGAACAGTGGATGCAACCTACATTGCCCCTTCCTCTACTAAAGTTTGAAGTGTTGAAAACAAAGAAAAGGCTAGAAGAGGAGCAGTTTGTCGCACTATACGAAGGCGACATCACAAAAGAGGAGGAATCAAAGAAGATAGTAGACTCCTAGCCGAGATGGAGGAAAGGGTGGTTGACAAAGTACCCAGCCTACCTAATCTATTTGGTGGAGGCACCCAAGGAAGTTAGAGAAGATGCAACATTCTGTCCAGTGCCACGAGTCAGGAGTTGGCAAGAGCATGGTAGAATCACAGCAAAGAAGCCAAATTGGCTTAATTACCCCAGAATTCCAGGACCGAAGGTGGGAGAGAGAATAAGTAAGGCCTACATGGTGAAAACCCTAACGGGCACCATTAAGCTCTTTATTGGCTCTCCTGACCTTTCGTGTCAAATGCTCAAAAATATTTGCAGAACATTATTGGCTTGCATTGAAGTGTTCGCGCCGGATAAAGCTACCAACTCACACTACTACATTTGCCCCCCTATAGCGACGGCTACAGCGACGAATTTTCGTAACATTAGCGAGGAAAAAAGGCATCGTTGTAGCCGTCGCTACTGTACGTCGCATAAACGAGGCATTTAACGAGGGCTATAGCGACGAGTTACCATCGCATAAGCAACATAAATAAGAGGTTTACTTTTCGTCGCATAAGCGGCGCGTGGCAAAATGCGTGGAATAAGTGGCGTGTGGCATAAGCAGCGAGATGCTTAAGCGACGAATTGTTTTTTTTTTTTTTAAGACCGTATCAGCGACGCTTTGAACACGCAACGACTATATGACGTGTAGGGTATCATAAGTGATCTCTCTCCGCTCCCTCTCTCTCTCTCTCACACACAATACATACAACAATCTAGCTCTAATGCTCTCTCTCTCTCTAGCTCTAATGCTCTCTCTCTCTCTCTCTCTCTCTCTCTCTCTCTCTCTCTCTCTCTCTCTCTAGCTCTTCTACACACACATACAAACTCTAGCTCTCGAGTAGAACACACACACCCACAAACTCTAACTCTCTCTCTCGCACGTTTTTCTTGCATTTGTGATTACTCTTGTTGCTCATATATTTGTTGGCATTTCGCATAGTAGTGAGGACGTTGATCGGACCAGTGCGTACGTAAGCGATATAAATTTACAATTTTGGCTTCAAGATGAATTATGGTAAACAGCTCTCTCTCTCTCTCTCTCTCTCTCTTTGCTAATTTTTTAAGTTAGAACTTTAAATTAAATAAAAAATAGACGATCATGTTTGTTTATTAAAAATATATATTAAAATAAAATAGCAAGCCCTCAAGCCAATATTAAATCTCAAACCCATGATTTCTGTCATGGAGCAGACGTTTCTATAAGTCCTAAATCGGCTCCCTTTGTTCAGTTAAGAAAAACGTTCTTGATGTATAATAGGAATAATTCTTGCGAACTTCTAAAATGATCCATTGGCCAGCCGCTTTAGATCTCGTGAGCCATATAGCTTGCCAAGATGCCTCGTTGGCACGTGGACAAGCTATGTGGGCTCACGAGATCTCAAACGGCTCGCAAATGGGCCATTTTCAAAGTTCAAACAAGCTATATAACTTGTTCACAAGCCTCATTGGAACATGGACTCCATGCGCTAAAGCTCGTCGATCGACCATTTCTGAAGTCCATGACCAAAAAAACGCTCGCGGACTACTTTGGACGGACTACTTTGGAAACAGCCCATTGGCGAACCATTTAAGATTCTACGAACCCACATAGCTTGTGCCAAAGAGGCATGTGGGCAAGTTATAGGACTCGCCGAGAGCTCAAACAGCTGACCGATGTATTGTTTCTGAACATTTTTTTGCTCGAGGACTTTGAGAACGATCCATATATCAACGAGTTGTTTGAGCTCTTAGCGAGCCGTATAGCTTGCCCATATGCCTCATTGGTACATGGACATTCCATGTGGGCTCACAAGAGCTCCAACGGCTCGCCGATGGACCGTTTCTAGAGTCCACAAAAAACAAAAAAAAACTTGTCCCTATTTCATACAACTCGGGACATGTGGGTTCAACATGAAAATAAAGAAATCTTGGTACATGTCGGTACTTGGTACTTGGTACATGTTGATACTTGGTACTTGGTACATGTCGGTACTTGGTACTTGGTCCTTGCTTTAATTTGGCTATAGGTTCCATAATGAAACTTCGTACTTGCAATTGGTACATGGTCCATAGTATTAATTGGTCAATGTAACTTTGTGGTACTGTAATAAATTAACATGAAAACAATAAAACCTCTTTAGTGCTAGATTTGGTATAAGGTACTTGGTACTTGGTACTTGATTTGGTACTTAGTACTTGCAGCTTGAAACTTGGTACTTGATTTGGTACAAGATATGTAGGATCTGACACTTAGCGTAAAATCTGCTACCTTTACAAAAAAATGAAAATCAAAAGCTTGTTAATACTAGAGCCTGAAATAGAAACCAAGAAAACTTGTAAGTGTTAGATTTGGCAGTTGATTTAGAGTTTGGTATCAGGTTCCATAATGAAACTTGACAGTTGTCATTGGTGCATGGTACATGGTACATGGTACGTAACTTGAAACTTGGAGCGTATGATGCTTGTAGTTGATGCATGGTACATGGTATGTAACTTGAAACTTGGAGCGTATGATGCTTAGTACTTTGAAACGTCATAGTTCAAATCTTCATCTTAACAAAAACATTGGAAGCCTTTTTAACAATGTGTAAACCGACCGGGCGAAAAGCCATAGGTGCTGACCCAAACCAAGACAACAACAACTGAACAGAAAGACTAGCGTCCCTAGCGATATTTCTTTTATATTCTTAAAGACTTGACAAGAGTGCTATAAGATCAAAATGCCTTAATTTTGAGAAGTAGAGCAACTAACAGAAAACTTAGGACTAGGTTTCACATGCCACATCATCATTTGGTAGCACAATGACCATGATTTCAATCCATCTTTTAAAAAAATATATATGAAGACAAATAAATAACATTGAGATGGTTACTTAGGTTAATTATCTTATCGACAAATAATTAATTGTTTGACAATAGACAAATTCAGTGATGCAACAAACACATGTCAATATATATCATCAGTAAGTTTATGTACATGTGTCCAAAATGTGTGGTGATCAATCCTCACATATACAAAACAAATCTCATCATCACATACGATGTAGCAATGCACACTGAAAAATACATATATAATGATCTCAAATATGCAAGAAATCTCTACGCAGGATCACTATGTGATCCATCACTACTGGAAGATTCACTATCATCGATCTCATGATCGCTCGTGCCACCACCACTGGTCCGAACCGTGGGACTACAACTGTCCCCATCTTCGCGATCGTCACCATCATGGCCAGTGTTTGGGCCGCTGCTCCTCTCAGCCTCTCAACGTCGCCCCTCGGCCTCTTGTCAAGCCACCTCTGTCATATCAGCCTCCCCATGCTGCTCCTGTATTAGTTAGTGAAATAAAAAAAGAATATATTACAGTTACCATGAAAAAAACTACAAAGCAAAACAAAGATACGTACAAGTGGATCTGGAGTGTCAGTAAGTGTCTGACACAAAGCACGATAGCCGCAGTATGTGGCATACTCTATCTCCTGTGCCATCGGTGCACGACCATAGTCTTTCGTCTACATTAAGACACAACCAAAGACTTATTAATTTTTGCATTCAATAATACTCCCTTTAAAAGTTAAAATGTGAATGGTCTGTGCTCACAAATGTGGCCACAAATCCATCCCGTCCCATCCGCCCTAGTCTAGATGTGTGACGTAAAGCTACTCTCTTTCTTGCTGCCTCCTAAGCAAATTTGAATAAACAAATAGAGAAAGTTAGAATCAATCTAGGAAAGTTCATATTAATTCTAATATATATTACCAAAGGCACACACCTTTTGTTGGGGAAAATTAATGCGTAGGCACATCTCCTTGCGGAAGAATTGCCATGTCTCCATGCAAATGGTTGCCTTTCTCTTGTTTGACGACACCATACAATAGCGCCTGTTTATTTTTAAAATTACAATAAGCGTCAGAATATACCATATAACTATTAGACTTCAATATTTTGTTACTTTTATTGAATTTTTTATTTTGGTCATTTGATAAATGTCTCATGTTTTCATGGTAATTGAAATCTAGATTCGGATCAATCAGAGGGTACACCACCACCTCCTACTAGTGGTAGCCGGGGTGCACAGAGTTCCGATACTGCACATGAACTCGTTTACGATGATTTCTACTATGATGAGCCTATTATATGTTGGTGTGCTCATTGTTGTGGCATGTATCGCAGGCCACGACGGGAGTGCTTTTCACATCAGATGACTTATGGTACTTTTGAGCAAGCACCACCACCTGAGGAGCGACATCGAACTATGGTATATTTCTGATCTCCCTTTGTTTGATATTGGAGTTTTAAAAATCAAAGAGTAAAATATATAATGTAACTAGATTATATATGTAGGTATCTTCACTTGATGGCGAGGATGACTTTACTACCAGTGGTGCACATGTCTCTCGCACACGGCACGGATAGGTCATTTGTCAGTTTGCAGCTCGAGGTTTCTCGACATCCTCTACCTCCTCCATTGGAGGCTGAGATGGGTGGAGATCATCCACTGCCTACTCATTTATAGGATCTAGTACAGAGCTACGATCGTAGATGATACGGAGGCTGGCAGGGAGGACCACTTCCTTCAGATGGAGTGGTTTTTGGCTTTTGGGGCAATCGCTACATGATTGCTCCGTCCACCATCAGTGGAGCGGGACGAGGCGTCTTTATTGCACAGGATTTGCATGTGCCCCCTTATTCAGAGGTCACCCTTATGTCTTTTTGTGGACCTATATATAGATGGGGTCCATGGCATCAGCTCACTTGCTACATCCAGAGCATGACTACTTATGGATTATGTCTCAATGCAGCCTCTCTTTCTGCTAGAGGGATTACACATGCAGAAGGCCAAAGACTCTATGTTGATGGAAGATCTTACTCTCGAGGAAACATAGCAGGTTTAATCAATAGTAGTCGAGGGAGAAGTGCAAGAACCAATTGCACATTTGTGGAGTGTGAGAATAGTCACGAACCAAGACACATGTATTACGTTTGTGAATATCTTGAGCAAACTGATTTTGAAGCTCCACGCGTATGGACAAATGAGTCTTCTTCTACCATGTCAGACGAGGTATTGTCTGGTAAGGGAGTCCCTTTTCGACTTAAGATCCAAGATAATTTGGATATTTTTACTTTCATTGTCTATAATAGAGAATGCATGCAACAATTTGTTGAGGAGTATGAGGAGAAACTTGCGAACCAACGAGTTGGCAGACGTAAAAACAGGAATCCAGATGTCAAACCAACGTAAATAACATCGAAGATGTACCTACTTTTATGGATTGGTGCAACGGGCGGATAGGGATAACAGAGAGAGTTTATGATCGGATGTGAAAGAAAGGTAACTTTTGCGTTTTGAAAACTTTAAACTAAACAAGCAATATTCCTTTTTTTCTTATATCATTTATATATTGATCTAGGCTCGAATGTATACAAACATGTGGGCTTATGGTCAACATCTTCGAATAAAAGCTATTGACGACTTACGTCTAACTCAAGATTCTTTCGTTGTTGCCTCTTTCAAGCAATTATCACGTGCAAGTTCAAGAGACACAAATCTTGTTGATAGTGAACTAGGTTATGTGGGAACAATAGTCGTCATTTATGAAATATTGTATAGGATCTTCAAACAGGTGAATGAAATCCCTCTTCATACAACAATGACATGTAGATTTCTTGAAGTTATACATAATTCTAAAGTTTTGATTCGTGCATTTTGACAGGTGATTCTGAAGGTGGATTGGTTTCGTGCCGAGTACAAAGGCAATAGTGCCACAATGAGAAGAGAACCGTCCAAATTTTGGTCCATCGACTCCTCAAAGTTAATGCCTGCAAACAAGAGAGCCTTACATTCTGCCAACTCATGTTGAGCAAGCATTCTTTTACAAGAACCCAGATTCTCATCCATGGTGGCAAGTTGTGCAAGTCCAACTTAGAGGTCGTCAGTTGTTTGATAGCGTTGACCCTGAGGAAGCAAATCAAGATGAATTGGTAACATCCTCGAATCTAGACACATCCATGTTAGAGACGTGTAGAATTTCCCTTGCTGATCATGATGACATTGTAGATTATGAGAACGACAACCATCCGTACTCTGACACTACAAACACCGAAGAGGAAGAAATAGTGGATGTCGAGCACACGGAGGAAATGAACGTCAACACAGATTTAACGGCAGAGGAGTTTGAAGAAGTAAAAGATAATGAAGATGAGATTTTATTGACGGTTAATCTCAGAGATGACGATGAGGACTATTAGCCGTGCGTATCAACTCACAAATCAACCTATATTGGGTAAGATTTAATCTCGCAGTAATTCATTTTGTTAAGTAATCATTTTTATTCTTTTGAAATCTTACTAATAAGGGTGGGTGGTGGGGAGTCTCGTGGTGACAGCCTCATATGGCTATTGTCAGGGTTCGATTCCCTTCAGAATCGTTTTTCTTTTTGTAGCTATGTACAAGGTAATCAAAACACGCCGCTGCTCAAGATACGAGGACGCTGCCACCGACAGTGAAGCCCATCTGAAAAGCCTAGCATTTTGCATGACAGATCAGCCTTGACGTTTTTTCACTGCAGATCAGTCATGACAGCAGCAGAAGATAGATCAGCCCTAGCATTAGCAGATTCCACAGCAAGATAGCAAATCAGCCCTAGTGTTTTTGCATCAGCATAACCATCCAGCATTTTGTAGATCTACCGCGACGAAACCCAGATCTAGACCAACGTTTTCAGTTTTCAGCAATCAGACTGCGTCGTAGAATCATCGAATCTCGCAGACCTCACCTTCTCGCAGCAGTTCCTCACCGCATGGTTAGATCCACGAGCGTTTGCAGTTTCAATCCAAAAAACGTAGATTTCAGCATCTGCGTTTTCAACGCATCGTCGTTGCATCGTCGGCATCGACATAGAGTCAAAATTCAGTGGATAAAGATTCGCAGATTTCAGCCATAGCGTTTTTCAGATTCCGGCCCGTCTCGTTGTCGTCCTGATCTTCGTCGACGTTGTCGGCAAGTCCATAGCATATGATTGTTTGCGCTTTACTCAAGATGACTGCTCCAAACTGTGCTCAAGGTTCCTTTTAGTCCTTATGGAAGGGAGAGCCTTCCGTTCTTAATCGAAAGTGCTATGATCACAAACAAAGTGAATGGACATTGTGCGTGCAAGTGTAGAGACTGAGAGATAGAGAGAGAAGAGAGATACAACACCAAAGACGTTGTAAAACCCTCCTCCGAAGGCCCCACTCTCGTCGGCGAGAGTGGTCTACTATTGATCGCACAAAGTGGTACAATGCGGATGCAATGGACTGATGCAACTTGGGACTATGCCGGCGACGACAACGGTGATGACGACGATGACTTTAGGGCTGAAATCTGTGGTCTTCTATCTGCTGAATCTCGGGACTGTTTCGGTGGCTGAAAATGACTGTTTTGGCTGCGTTTTTTAGGGCTGAAAATGGAGATCTTTTGCAACCAACTAGGGCTGATTTGGGGCTGTTAAAAACGCTGATCTGTTGTGTTTTTATACTGCTGAATTTGCATTTTTCTACTGCTTGTATAGCTTCCCTTCTCGAGTGTGGCTTGTATAGCTTCCCTCCGCAAGGGTGATCACCCAACGTAGAGACCTCTCGTCGGCCAAGGGCCCTCGAGGTCGCGTCTCACGAAGTCGACTCAAGAGGACGAGTGATTGTGGAGGGTCTCGGAACCCGCCTATGCATGGAGACCCGTAACACTCTCCCCGCCTACGAGAGAGCACGATGTGCTCATCGAGTATATTCGATTTGAGCAAAATTGTAGCCTTGTCCCTACTGTCTGCTTTAACCGAGCAGGCTGCCCACTCCCCTGTAGACATGGATGTCACATACATAGCATGTAAACTATGCCATAAAGCATGAGTTGTAGTCTCCCTTGAGACCTGCCAATAAACAGACTCAACCAGATGCAAACGAATCGTAGACATTGCTAACTCATGAAGATCCTGCCAATCATCATCACGCATAGACTTGGGCTTCGCCGATAAACCACGGAAGGGTTTATCCTGCCCCAAATCCGCCAATGCAACAAGCATATGCTCCTTCCAAGCAACAAAATCTGCACCATCAAACTGTGTCAGACCATAACGCTGGAAGTCAAATGAAAAATCAGCCATAATGCTCGCAAAAGAGCAACCAACAATGAGTAGCAAATGTCAACCAAATCAGCCCTAAACTAGCTCGAATCGCATCAACAAAATTTTGCAAATATAGCTCAAAACCTGATGCAAAATTGCACCAATAACCGTGCAAAACCTTGCACAAAATCACAAGTCAATATGACTCAATCGCGCATAAATATCTGACAAAATTTTGGCAGAGTCTCCTTTGTAATTGGAGCGAAAGTCTCAACAGTAAACCTCAAAGAGACAATAATATATGCCACAATGGCCAATCCGGGAATAAACTCGACCGGAATCACCTCACAAAGTCATACATATGAGCATACCCGCTCTTGCCGGAGTACCACTCAACGGCACCTCAAATGACATACATGTGAGTGATGATTGCTGCCAAAATACCTTCCAATCGATGACCAAATGTCTGCCAGATAGCTATAGCAACATTTTGCAAAACCTTGCAAGATCTGTCGCTATGCGCAATGCGAAATACGGCACACAAGGGCATACACAAGTGACTACAAACTCCAACCAAATGATGGCTGAAAATCACCTATCAAAGTGGGAGTAAACTCAATCACTAAACTGTCAAAGAGAAACCTGCGGATATGTAGAAGCTATGGCGAGAACCTGAATAAAATCCAATAGAGTTTCTTCTATAAATTGAGCCAAATCTCAAATAATCTCAGCCATAAACAAATACACAAATCCATATATGGCATACATAAACTGCCAAGACCATGGCAACATAGCTCACTCTCGCATGAGTGGCTCTCTGGACAAATGCATATCCAAAAACCTGTGTACACCTATGAATTTGCTGGTTGCTGCAGAAAATAATCCGTGTGTGTGAGATATACCAAAAACAGTGTTTTTGGGACCCAAAAGGGCACAAACAAACCTGTTGCTGTACCTGCTATAATTCAAAGCAGAATTTCAGCAAATAGACATTTCCATCTCTCCCGGAGCGTGCCAAAAACCTGACCTAGACTCCTGGATCATGTAGATCTGATTCTATATGACGGAGCTACGCAAAAAACTGTGTTTTAGAGCCCGAAAATGGCAAAAAACGAGTTGCATATAGTCTTGAACCTGCTCCTGCTCCTGCTCCACTCTGCGTGATGCAATGTCCTCTCAATGCAAGCTCCAATGCAAGAGCTCTGCCACAATAGCATCCAAGCACTCGAATGTCAAGCTCTCCTCTGCCGAGCACTTCTCTATCGAGCTCCACTGAGCTCAAAGCTCCTCTCACCAAGGAAGCCACAACCGCCTCCTCGACCAAGCTTAACCACACCAAGCTCCTAAGCTCCAAAGAAAATCCGCCTCAAGATTCTCCCCATTGGAATTCCTCCC
Source organism: Adiantum capillus-veneris (assembly GCF_014529385.1). NCBI lineage: Eukaryota > Viridiplantae > Streptophyta > Polypodiopsida > Polypodiales > Pteridaceae > Adiantum > Adiantum capillus-veneris. The sequence continues at coordinate 20,451,946 of NC_140958.1, forward strand.
TTGCATCGCCCTTGACTGTAACCTCCATGAAGTGCCAACCATACCAGTAGCATAACCGTCATCAGTGTGCCCCCACTACTTACTTGGGGACCCCACGCCTGTAGGCCTGCTAGTAATCTCATCCAAAATGGCTTGGCATACAGCCCGCTGCCCGGTGTCGAATAACCCCATTCGGGCCAGTACCGGTTAAGGTATAATAGCATGTGCCTAATCACTCGCACAGCATAGCTCCCCGAATGAAAGGTGGGTTGGTGCTAATCAGAGCCCCCCCCTCTTGCAATGCGTAGTCGTGTTGCATTCGCACTCAGTGGCTCGCCCGTCTCTTCGAGGCTCGCCCGTCTCTTTGAGAGGAAACACATCGGCCATACATAACCTGCCTCAGCATTGCTGTTCTTCTCGTACCTGCATATCTCACCCTGCACCTTAGTTGTTTGTTGGCCCTCCGACTCAGCCCGATAACTCCTAGTTGTGGTACATCTCCGATTATGCGATCTAGTCCGTGGCTTCCTGGTATGATGTCAAGTCCACCTCCGCGCGTTCGGATCATTCTATAAACAAATGCATCCCCGCATGGGTAACCTTCTCCCGGGTCCCATATGCATATCTTCACCTCCAGTAGGTCACTATCCACAACCCCAAGCAACCCTGCTTGCCACACATGACTCGGGCAGTCGCATTTTTTAACACCCATCATCGAACCACGCGGCGAACTATAACCACGCGGCGATTAATCCCACTGGGTTTACCTCAGCTAGCTTATGGCTCGCGTACACTAGTCTATAAGGCCCCTTCAGGGACATTCCCAATCGGGTCTCCATGACCTCCTTCGTGACCCAATGACCTTGCACCACTGTCAATTCATAACCCTAGTCACACCTTGCTGACCACCTTTTCCGGGTAATCCCACAATCATCCTTCCCATGTGTGCTCCAAGCCAGTAGGCTTGTTGCTGACCTTCCTGTTTTCCCGACCGCCATCTGGTCCAAGCTATTCGCAGCCATACTGTGAACACCATTTGCTGAGGGGTTCGGCCTCATGCACACACCCCAACTTAGCAGTATACTGTAGGTTATACGTATATCAGCAGACTCTGCCTGGCTCACATCCTTTGTCTTCACTTCACAATCAAGCATCACGACCACAGTGCCACATTCCAGGTTCGCCACATCTCCTCTCAATTCTTCGCATACGAATGGCTTATTGCCATGGATTTCCACAATCCCCTTCTCGGGCAATTCGAAGGTAGCAACCTGTAGGTCGCTGCGTGTCGCATGCTCCAGATCTCCCCTCTCGTGTGGGGGATAGGAGTCCCCAGGGTTCACCTGGTGCTCCTCCTGAATTTCTTCACTGGTACAATACCCACCATTTAAGTATGGCTCGCAAGCCAACAACTCCCCATCCAACAGGGTATGACTAGCACTACTTCCGGTTTCATGCAATAGTTTTTCCTCATAATGGGCATCAACATAGCTAGGAAACATTGCATCCAATTTCTTTGTCAACTCTTCCTCACTCATGCATTCTTATCCTTCATCCACACATGGGACATCCATACATTCTTCTCCTTCGTTCATACACGGGGCATCCGTCTCCTTCTCTTCTTTTGCTTGTTTTTCCTCTTCGCTCAGCTTGGCATGCATCATCGACACCTTTTCAAAAAACCAGGTCATCACTTGCTCTTGCCGACGGAACTCGGCATCCATAAGCATTTTCTTTCTCTCGAGCTCTTTTCTCGTTCTTCTACTTTCCAGCCGTATTGCCTCTACATCCTTGTAGTAACTCTCAGTCGTCCTCGAGAGTGTCTAAGTCGAGGTCTACATAGCCTTTTGCACCGCATCCCAATCATATCATGGTTTTCCTTCTCTCCATCCAGCAAAGCGTTCCCTCACGCGTCGTATCGCTCTTTCAAAGCATAAGAGGGCAACCTCCACGTTGAACCATGCCTTCAGTGAGGCCATATCCAAAAGCTTGAAAAAACAGATTGGCCCTTAAAACAGTAGAATCAGTCACGCCACTTCTCCTACGCAATTGCAGCTATGAAGTCACTTAGTGTAGATGCATATCCATCGATAGTATAAGCTTAGCAACCATCGGCAGAAGAAGCTCAGCAACCTAGAGTTTTTGGAGACCCATCACCTAGCGTTTTTGATAGGTTTTAGCATGGCGTTTTTTAGCAATGAAAGACCAGAAAATTGAGCCCCTAAAGAGTAGCACATTCAGCCCCAACAAACCTCAGTTTTCAGCCCTAAACCTGCAGATTTTCAGCGTCAAAGACCTATAGAACAATCCCAGAATCAGCGTTTTTGGACATAGTCGTAGATTTCAGCCCATAGCGTTTTTGGACAGCAGATACAAGATTGAATATTTCAGCCCTTAGGACGGTGTCATCATCCCCTTCGTCATTGCCGACATAGCCTAGACTTGCATCAATTCCATGCATTCAGCTTGATCCAGTTGGTGCTCTCCTACGCGATTGCAGCTATGAAGTTACACCTGCCTCCAATGGGTTACTAGCATGGGAACTTTTGATGGACCAGAAAAACCAAGTCGATCTTGTTCTGACGGAGGTCGTGATGCCCTGTTTATCAGGCATAGGTCTATTGGGGTGAATTATGAACCATGGGGCCCTCAAGCACATTCTGGTTATCATGATGTCCTCTCATGACTCCATGAATTTCATTTTCAAATGCTTGTCAAAGGGAGCTGTGGACTTTCTTGTGAAACAAGTGAGGAAAAATGAACTGAAGAAGCACTTGCAGCATCTTTGGAGGAGGTGCCATAGTTCAAGGACCTGAGCATTGGGAAGATAAAGATTTTGATCTAAGAGGAGTGGATGTTGCAACGAATGCACCTTTTTTAGACCTTGTGCCATCAACACACGAAAATTCTGGGACAGATGGAAGCATTGAGGATGCTCATTTGGCTGGACACCATGTACATTTGATTTGTCTCATATGGTCCCAAGTGGTGAGCATGATAGAAGAGAGGAAAAATTATGCACCCCAACACTGCATGGTGCACCCTTGCGAGAGTTGCCTACAGACTGCCTCTACTATACGCTACACCTACTCAGAGAGCAGCTCCGACCGATTTCCACCTTGACAGATCGAGAGACGAGAGAGAGAGAGAGAGAGAGAGAGAGAGAGAGAGAGAGAGAGAGAGAGACATAGATGTTAAAAATATTTATTTCTTTCTACTTACCGTGCTGTTTCGCGTCGATGACCCATGAGTTTGCACATTTGCTTGACCATCCACTTGGGACTCCATCCTGTCCCATACTCCGTCTCTAGTGTGTTGAGAACATATTTCTTGTCATCCTCATGCTGATCACTACAATGCAAAATAAAGCTGATTAGTAATTCAACTAACAAACTAAAATTTATACTTTTTATGTTAATTAATACTTACTCCCATGGTATATGAACCTGCTTTAGATAAGACGAGCAAAGGTCTCCCATCCGACGTTTGAGGGCGATGCCGGCTCCGAGCTTGAGGATAGCCCCATCAAGCAAGATGTTGCATGTGACACCCAAGCTGCCAATGCACGTGCGCATTGGTGGAGGTGGAGGCACTGATGGGGGAGCTGGCGGCTGAGGCGGTGTCTCACGAGTCGATCGACCTTGTGGCGTGCTACTTTGCCGGTGATGCCTACATGCAATATAAACATATGGCAGATTATATGAGAGTTCTTAAAAACTACTTGATATTTAATCCATAATCACCATAATAGATATACCTCCAAGACTGACGGCCACTAGCTTGTGAATCAGGTGTCAACTGAGTACTAGGAGGTACATTAGGAGTAAGCCGCTGACTCTCATGATGTGATGTACCTGGAATAGGAGTCCTAAGCAAACAAAGAAATCAAGGGAATACATATATTAAGATTTCTATATTAAAAAAAAGAATGACATTACTACTTTATCAATCGAGAAGATTACCGATGTGCTATGGTCTCATCTGCATGAGAGGAAGTCTCCACTCCTGCGTGTTGCTGGGAGGATGTACCCTCTCCAGGGCGTACGGGCAAACTGAATTGCCCAAGAAACTCGATGGAGCTGTCTAAACTGGCATCATCAATCTCCATATAATCTGACATAGCCTCCGTCAAAGCCTCTCCAGATAGTCCAGTGGTACGTAGCAAAGTCTTGATGAACGTCAACTTCACTCTATGACCCTGGTCACTCATCGTATCTGTATATTTAAAACAAACCATATGTCAAACTAACACAAACATCGTATCTGCATGTAACATCAATGCAAGTAAAAATATTAATAGATCAAGAATCTACAGATGAGGTCGAAGCAGCCATGAATGGAGTGGACTACAACAAAATAGATCAAACAAAAATTCTACAGATGCTTCAAAAGGTTATGAATCAAATGCAAGATTAGGTAGCAAAACTAAAAGATAAACACGCTCAGTAACAAATTCAATGCAAGAGTAAGCTACATGAGAGATTTGATGGTTTATGGTTGAATGCAACACGAGCTTATAACCATATGGCTGACGTGGACAAAATGAAGCAGACCTGGATGTATTCCTGGAAAGGACTCAACCTGAGCTATATGCTATTGTTGGCAGCGCTTTCGCTTTCGCTTTCTCTGCCTACTCTCACATGGTATCGGACGCTGAGGTTCTTCTCCCAAGCCGACGATCCCCTGCTGATTGCTTCCGTCACGAAAAACTCCCTCAAAACTGAGATCGCTCCCCCTTGGCGGCAAACAGCAGCATTTTCACCTCTCAGGTTGCGTTTTCTTTGCTATGGAGTCAGATCAGCCATCGCTACTCCCTTCTCTCTCAGCCCTGAAGGGATCACCCTAGCCATCGCTACTCCCTTCTCTCTCACCCCTAAAGGGATTACCCCAGATCAGCCGTTGATAAAGCAATCTCAACAGCGTTTTCAGCATTATACACAGTACCAAATCAACCCCTTAAAGCATTGCAGAGAACCCCCATTTTCAGCCATAAAAATGCAGCAAAACAGTCATTTTCAGCCACCCAAAACAGCCCAAAGATTTGCAGAATTTCAGCAGTTAGAAGACCACAGATTTCAGCCCTAAAGTCGTCATTGTCATCACCATCGTCGTCATCGGCAAGTCCTAGGTTGCATCAGTCCATTGCATACGCATTATACCACTTTGTGCAATCAAAAAGTAGACCACTCTTGCCGACGAGAGTGGGGCCTTCGGAGGAGGGTTTTACAACGTCTTTGGTGTTGTATCTCTCTTCTCTCTATCTCTCAGTCTCATTCACTTGCACGCACAATGTCCATTCACTTTGTTTGTGATCATAGCATTTTCTCATTAAGAACGGAAGACTCTACCTTCCATAAAAACAAAAGGAATCTTGAGCACAGTTCGGAGCACTCATCTTGAGAAAAGCGCAAACAATCATTCCGCTGCACCTAACAAGAGCTTTATGTCTGAGATGTCTCTTGAAATGCAGTGACTGCAAGATATGCCCAACGTGGGCAGGGCCAAGGAGCTCTGGTCGTTTTTCACTGGACGAAGCGAGGATATCTCTCTAGACGCAGTCACATATGAGCAACAGCAATCAGAGGCCATCGAGCAGATCGACTCGAGCTTTTAGGACAAGTGGCTAGGCCATCTCCCTCAATGTTTCACCTACAACTGCCAACTTATGATAGCCTACGCTCCTGCTCTCTTCCAGATGCAATCACATATGCTCTAGAATGTTTTCACCTGATGCAGAGAGAGGGCATCTCTCGAAATGCAATGTTATCTCAAGGAGTGCATTGATTGCAGTAGTGTCAGGTCAGGAAGGGAGGGATTGTTTTCAAAAGATGCGAGAGAGGGCATCTCTCTTCAATAACAGATCTTGAGTTTAACTCGTCGGATAGATCTTTGAGGTCTCTTGGGATAGTTTCCTACGACATTAAAATCCTCTTCTTCTTTTTCTTATTCTCTAAATGCAATCAAGTACACTTGCACCTTGAAGGCATATGGTATTGCACAAGATGCTGATATGGAGAAAAGAATTCATTTTGATATTGTTAGTCAGTGGTTGTGCTTGGCACTACCTTGGTCAACATGTATGCCTAATGTGGTGCAGTCCATAGATCACAAAAAGTATACTTAAAGTAAGAGGTCAAGACAAGGGTTCAAGAGACTTCGCTTACAGGCTCGTTCTACTCGTTTCGCCCACAAAGATTTGGGAAGGCTTGTTGGGGTGGGTTGATGGACGGCACATGGGCTTGCAGTGGAGGCAGCATGGATTGTGGGCTGAGGTCAAGACAAGGGTTCAAGAGCCTTCGCCTATACAGGCTCGTTCTACTCGTTTCGCCCACCACTAAGAGCAGGGAAGGCTCGCTGGGGTGGGTTGACGGATGGCACGTGGGCTTACAGTGGAGGCAGGGTGGATTGTGGGCTGAGGCCGATGCGGAGGACCGCCCTGGGTGGGGGCACCTGGCTGCAGAATCCTCTTCGACTGCCCTGGCTCTTCATTTTTTGATAGCAGGAGTTGGCTTGCGCTCCTTTCTCCTTCGGAGATCAACATGTAAGCCTCGGTTCCTGGCATTCTGTTGGGTTTGGGAGGGGGTGTGGCTCCAGTGGGGCAGGGGAGCCCCATTCGAGTGGCACTCTCAGATCCATGTTGTGGTTTGAAGATGGGATTGGCTCCTTAGCATCCAAGAGGTTCTTCTAGCGGCTCAGATCGAGAGGGTTTGTGCGTGGCAGCCGTGCATTTCAAATCAGTGCATTTCAAAAAACGACATCCTTGACAGGAAGCTCATCAAGCACTTTTTCCGCTTTATGAAGTGCACCACATTTGGCATACATGTCGACCAAGGCAGTGCCAAGCACAACGTTTTCTTTCAACAACCACTCACTAACAATATCATCATAACTTCTTTTGCCCATATCAGCATCTTGTGTACTACCACATGCCCTCAAGGTGCCACTGTACATGATTGCATTTGGAGAGATACGGTCTCTCTACATCTGCTTAAAAAAGCTCTCTCTCCCTCTCTTCCTGACCTAACCTTATAGCAATCAATGAACTGCTTGAAATAACATTACATCTAGAGAGAGAGCCTCACTTCGCATTAGCTGAAAATAGACTAGAGCGTATGTGATTGCGTCTAGAGAGACACCCTCACTTCATCCACTAAAAAACGACCAGAGCTCCTTGGCCCTGCCCAAGTTGGGCATATCCCCCAATCAGTGCATCTCAAGAGACAACATTTCAGAGAGAAATCTCCTCAAGCACTTTGTGTGCTTCATGAAGTGCACTACATATGGAATACATGTCGACCAGGAAGTGGCAAGCACGACGTCCCATTCCATTGAAAACAACCTAGAGCTCCTGAGCCCTGTCCAAGTTAGGCATATCCCACAATCAGGCGACATCCACGACAGGAAGCTCTTAAAGTACTTTTTGTGATCGAGGAAGTGCACCACATTAGGCATACATATCGATCAAGGTAGTTCCAAGCACAACCATTGACTAACAATATCAAGTGAATTCTTTTGTCCATATCAGCATATTGTGCAATACCATATGCCTTCAAGGTCGACTCTGTAGATGAGCTCGCCGATGAGTTTCGACTCTTTGTCAGCCAAATGAGAGGCTGTAGGCTCTCATTGACTCCCCCAACATGAACCAACGCCTAATTCTCATGGACTGCCACCATGTCCTTCATGATGGTCGGACTCTCACCCAACAACACTCTCTCTCTCTCTCTCTCTCTCTCTCTCTCTCTCTCTCTCTCTCTCTCTCTCTCTCTCTCTCTCTCTCTCTCACACACACACACACACACACACACACATACACACACAGGCACAAGCACTCTGCTATCACATGAGAGGCTGCCAAATGAGAGGCTGCAACGCAGTTGGCCAGGGTAGCCATGGCGCTAGAAAATGAGGAGGTGATGAAAGGCACGAAACACTCGTGCAGCTCATGCAAAGAAAACACATCATCTAGCTCTTCTATCTTCACCCCTTCTCCTTCAAAGCTCACTACCAGACTTGATGGTGGTGAAGATGATGATGGCTCTTGCATGCGCTTGCGTTGTTGACATTGTTGCTCGATGCCTGCAACTCCATCTTCGACTGGTGCTTCTTGTTTCACTCTCTTCTTCTCTTTGTCTACACCTCTTTCTCTAGCATTGGAGCCACGACATTGACGGAAAATTTCAACAATGCACGCACCCCACGCATCTTCAATGCCGCTCAATCATATGCCAAAGTTGCCTCCTCAACCGTGTCAAAGGTCCATAGCCAAACACGGGCCCCTTGCCTTGCAGAGTCTCGGATCTCGGCTGCATATTTGCCCCACGGCCGACGCCGTACTCCTCGGTAATGCTTCTTGTTGTAGCTCTTGGCAAGCTCTGCGGGTGTTAATGATGAGCTTGAAGGGGCAGAGCACAATGTAGATGCAGCACCATTTTTTATGCCTTTCTTTGGAGGAGTTGTACTTTGCGGTGTTGATGATCTGGGTGCAAGGTAGACTCTCTGTCGATGCATCTTCGCATTTTGGGGTGCGTGGAACCCAGCCTGTTTTGTTCACAACTTCTTTAAGAATGCCATACACCATCATGTCATCTGAGTCATATGCCTGGATTGATTATATTTGTTTTGATGGATGAGGTACCTTGAATAATGCAAAGCCAAGGCTAGTCTAATGTAAAAAATGCACAAATTCTTTGCTAACTTAACCTAATTTATCACAAGAAGGTTTTGACATTTTCTTATGTAGGAAAATGGGCTCTTTCTCGTTGTTTGCATGTACTATTTAACATCACGAGCTTCCACTCGGGAGGCACCACATACCTAGCTAGTGCGCTTGGGGACCACCGGCCTGCCCACTAGGCCGGCGATCCCCTGCCCCCAACCGCACCTAACTAGGTATGAGGCGCCCTTGCTAATAGAAGCCCATGATGTTATGGTAGGTCACAATGTGAGAATTCTTAGGAATTTGTCCAAAAGCTCTTGTATATGGAAATAAGTTTTTTTTGTGTTTGTCAGAATGAGAAGAAAGCAATGCTTTCTTCAACGATATCTGAATGCTTGGACTTTGGAGAGGAGCTTTTCACTATAGGAAGCTCAGAACATAAAGATTTGGTGAGTAGGGATGGTAACATGAAGTTCTCTACATTTGTATTTTTTGCCTCTATTGATCAGAGGAGCGAAAGAGCAGCCGGTGAGAGTGCTTGCACGGCCCTTGTTGTAGTGATCGTTGATTGGCTACACAAGAACCTAAACTGTATGCCCATCAAGCCGAATATGACACCCTCATCCGAGAAGGATCTGTAGAGTGGAGGAAGCTATTTGATGTTGAGGCCTACAGAAGCAAGTTTGTGGATGGCCACTTTGACCTTGAGACTGTCATAAACGCAAGAATACGACCACTAGCAGTGGATCATGAGCGTTCCTTCATTGGCTTTTTCCAACCTGAGGGGCTAGATGACGCCTACTACAATTTCTTGCAATGCGCAAAGTCTTTTGAAGAGATTTGGGAAGCAATAGATGAGCAGAGTGTAGGCTTGCAGCCCAATGGGGGATTTCAGCTCTACATTGTGAGCTGGAATGATCATTTTTTCCTATTGAAGGTATGCAAAGAATCTTACTACATTATTGACACACTAGGGGAGAGGCTTTATGAGGGATGTAATCAGGCATACGTTCTTCGCTTTGATAGCAAGATGAGCCTCTACTATGTGCCAAAAACGGAGGCTTCAAAGGAGCCTGTTAAAGATAAGAAGGAGGTCTTCCCTACCAAAACAGAGGAAAACCAGTCATCGCAAGCTCAAGATGTGGGTGTATCCTTCCACCACAGCAACACCTGTAGCTTAGTTGTTGCCAAGTTGCACGCATGTGTATACACATACACTGCTTGAAGCTAGATTTTGTCCCTTTATGTATTGCGCTCTACTTCTTCTGTCTGTATCAATGCGCACTCTTACTTATATGCTGGTGAAGCTGTGTGATGATAGAGGTTTGCTTTTGAGTTGTCATTGCATATGCGCGCGCGCACACACACACACACACTCTTGTACATGCACGCAGTATTAAGGTCTCCTTCACACACAACCTGCATGCCTACACACATGCACACTCACATTGAGGCGGTCCGGGGCGAGCAACAAGAAGAGCGGCCTCTAAACACCCTTCGAGGCTCCCGTGCTTCTCAATTGGGGCTGGGGCAAGCACAATCAGAGACAACAACAACCCACAGCCAGAAACCAAACAAGAAAAGGGGCACCACCTAGTTGTAGATGCAAACTAGGACGCACGTGATATCTCCTTGTACTCAAACGCACAAAGAGAGGGGAATGCAAGATAGCCACACACACCAAACACAAACATTCACCACGCCAGAGAGAGGTAAAGAGCACAAATCAACTTGAGCAACTCAGTCTTAGCTTTAAAGACTAGATGCACACAAAGCTTGATGAGAAATAGAGGGACAACACAAAACTTGACCTTGTTGCCAATACACAAATTGTCTTAGGGTCACGGGAGCCCTCTCACCGAGCACCCTCTTACAATTGACCTTGTATGCAAACAATTCAACAAGCCCTCAAACCACCAAGCATGAAATGGCACAACAAACTTCAAGGACAATATACCTTCAACCACCTGATTAGCCAACTTATCAAGTCAATTTGGAGAGAAGAGTCGTAGTTGCAGCATACAATTGCACCCAAAACTATGAATCTTATTTATGGACAAGAGTAGGCTACAAGTGTGATTGCAGAGTATAGTATCACTCCACTCCTCTAGATGGCATAACTAACTTCAAGCTTCTCCATGCACCTATGTGTAGTGATGGAATAGAGCACTCACAATGCACACACTCTACACAACTAGGCTTGAAGAGTGGTGTGTTATGTGTTGAGAATGGTGTGGTGTAGTGTGATCATGTGATAATTTACAAGGGAGAGAAGGGCTCTATTTATAGGTTTTAGAAGCTCCGATTAGGATTAGGCCTAATCAAGTTTATTTGAAGGAATAAAAGATTATGCATATTTTTATTTTTTTTTATGAGGGTGGGTCTCTCCTGTCCTTTGAGTCACATGGATGTGGGCTCAAGGGAAGAGAATTATTGAGGATGAAAGGAGAGAGGATTGAGTGAATAATTGGGGAGTGCCTACTCTAATAGAGGGTGCATTTTACAATAAGGTTAGTGGTTAGTAGTTAGTAATTATCACTAAAAAATATTTACAAAATCATTCACCAAATGGTGAGATATATGATGAGAAAAGTTAGAGAAGGGATGAGCTTGTAAAGAGAGGTTGAAGATTTGGAGAAGTTGACATTCACCTCTTTACAGCACCGGAAGAAAAAGCAGTCAGCATGGCGAAGCAGTGCGTGTCGATGAAGCTATGTTATTTCAAACCTTGGAAAATTCATGATAAAAGCCTTCATTTGCAGAGGTTATCCTTGGATTTTTGCTGATTTTTTGAAGTTCTTTACAAAGCTGAAGAGTGTATGGTAATATGGACATATATGTAGAGAGAAAGGGGGACACAAAGGGTGTAGAAATGGAGGATGAAGGCTATGGAGGTGTGAGAGATGTGGCAATGGTGAAGAGGGTGAATTAGGACATGGGAGTTGCAGGTTTGGGAGTGGGAAGGAGAGGGAGGAGTGTGTGTGAAAGAGAAAAATGATAAAGTGGAAGAGGGAGTGTGGCTGCATAGCATGGGCAAACTAGGGTCCACCAATAAAATCATAGCTCACAGCTCGTAGCTCAAAAAAATATGAAAAAATTTGAGGTGAAAGTTCAGCTCACGAGCTACAACTTTTGTTTGTATCACCTTTTCGAATTCGGGGAGCATGTGATCTTTAAAAATTCAGCAAAACCGACTGTTTTTTCCACTACACAAGGTCCTTGTGAGGTCCTTCTTTGGATGATTCTTTTGAATACCTCCAAGAGTGAGCTCCCCATGGTGCATGCATGCATGCCACATACCCTTGATCTTATTTGGTAGGTCTATAATTGAAGATATTATTGAGATCATGATATAAGTGAATAGTACAACTAAGAAAATCAAATATTGAGGGGTCTAAAAAAATATGTACATGTCAAATATAAATAATATAGGTGGAAAAAATATAAAGGGGTCAAAATAAATCTCTCTCATTATAAGTCTACCATAAAAAGATGAATATTTTTTGTGGTCTAATTTATGAGAGTAATAGAGAATAGATGTAGGAAGGAAAAATGACAATAGTGAAAAAATATACACATAAATAAACTAGTTTTTTTGGATTTTTGTTGGGATGGAGTTACACCAAAAATAAGAGAATCTTGCATGAAATTATTTTTATATGGAATAAAGAGTATGCAAAATGGTAAGAAAAAATATGGTAATGGTGAGTCAATGTACATAGCATAAATAACACACCATAGGTAGAAATATTTAAATAAATACCAAAATAATTATGAAAAATTCTTTTATTTAGGCCCTATATACAATGAAATATTTACACACAAATGGGCCATAATATACTTATAATTTTTATTTTTTAAATTTTTTTGGCTCAACTAGCCGAGTGACTAGATAATTAAGGGTTTTTAAGAAAATATAGGGAAAGTCCCCTAACTCACACACGCCTATGTACAGTGAAATGGTAGGTATAACCAAAATGTTTGAGTGATTTGATAGGGTGAGGTAGCTTACTATGGCAATTATGGAAAGCCGAAAAACGGCTATCAACACATTGAACTGTTTTTTTGAAACATAGCTCTGAACCTATTTTGCAGGCACTAACAAAGTGCAATATTCAAACCCAAGCTTGGAGACTCCATTTTTTGTGCCTCAGTTTTCACATGTTAAGCCCATGAATTGAAGCGAAGGTTGAGAGGCATGTCCATTCTTCGGGTTCTTTTCCTCTCTTCTTGTATCCACGTCGCAGGAGCTTGTTGTGCCTCTCTCTCTCTCTCTCTCTCTCTCTCAGCATGCCCACATGCATAAGCGCACACACACACACACACACACACACACACGTAGCACGGATGCACGTTGTCAATGTGATAACTTCCTCTCGCTCTCCGGGAGCCTCTCAGGACACACACATACACTCAGCGCTACAAACTCCTCTCCCTCTCACTATCCTTAACAGAAATTCCTATCTCTCCTACCTGTTTGGTCACACCTTTGAATTACATAAACCTACGATATTGCATTTTTCACTAAAGAGGCAAGTGATGAAGAAGAGGGGGGGGGGGGGGGGGAGTACTTGCTCTCATTTTGCGTATTTTGCTGTAGCGCAGCCGTGGAGCTCGCTGTTGTGTATAATTTCCCGCGAGTCACATTTCAAAGGCTTTGCAACAATATTATAGAAGTTCCTCGTCGCATGAGAGAAGGGGCAGTGTACAGGCATCGCTAAGCCACAGGACTATTTGACACCACTTTGTCAGGTGGGATCTACGGTCCAGCATCTTTGAACAATGTGGACCATCCATTTATTCTCAAGAATAAAAGGATTCCGGCCGGTTGAGCCCCTACGACTCGAACCCACCACCTACACAACTGGAGGCCACAACTCTCCCATTAAGCTATCGCGTGCCACTTGAAATGGAGGTGTGAACATAGAATCATATAGCAAAAATGACAGGGTGGAGATCACATGGTGTTCACTTGGAGATCACTTTGGGATGGACGGGGTCACACTGCAATCACTTTGGGATAGTCGGGGTCACACTGTAATCACTTGGTAATGGGTGGGGTCACAAGGTGATCACATGTCGATTGGGATTCACATGGGGATCACTTGGCGGTCACTTGATGTTCACATCAAATTTACTTGGGGTTCACTTTAATTGTGATCACATGGTGATCACTTGGAGATTAAACCGCCATCGGACGGTGCAAAACTGATCCCGCCGCCCCCAATTAATAGGGACCGTAGATCCCACCTGACAGAAGTGGTGTCAATTAGTCACGAGGGTCGCTAAGAGCCTGGTTTTGGTGCGTCGTTTAAGCAGGGCCCAATTTGAAGCGTCGATTATGCCACAACTACAAATTCAAGTCATCGATTATGCAACGACAGTGGTTGTTTATGCGATGGCCGATTTTTTTTAATAAAAAATATCCTTGCTTATACGACTGAAATCATGTCTATGCGACGCGTTCGTCATTGTTTAAACGACGCCCATCAATTATTAGTCCCTCGCAAACCCCCCCTATGGCTAGTAGTGTTAACATTGTTGTCAACGGCCGACACAGTGACAGATATGATGTATGATCTAGCCTTGCAGCCATCTCCAAAAGTATTACACCTCTTTTATCTGAGAATCATGTTTATGCTGAGCTTCCACATGCAGGCCTTTGAGGAGGCATTCTACAGTGGTTTCTTTACTCATGAAAGTAAGATATTCGGCCCTACACTAACCATTGGAAACCTGAGATACGAGTCACATCTTCAGATGCTGAAATCGACGGGACTCCACTTAAGACAAAGCAACGATGTCATGTCAGGGACGACATGAACGCGGAGGGGGGGAGTGTTGAGCGGAGGACCACACATATACATTTTTGCTCACACTCATGTTTTTGTAAACACTTATTGTAATAAATGTCTTTCCGACATTTCATTTTTTTCATGGAGCCGATTCATTGTAACTAGCGGGACTTTATTGAGTTTCCAGCTTGTATTCCCCAAGTAGTTTCACCTGCTTATGTAATTAGATTAGAGATGTTTTTACACCTCCAAGGCTGAGGTATAAGAGCCAATTTTTGTAAACCTAAGGACACAATTTTGAATCATTAATCAAGGTGAGTTTTTGAGCGTTGTGACTGTGTCTGAGAGAGAGTGAGAGAGAGAGAGAGTCTATCGTCTTGCTATGCGAGTTACGGAGCCGCCATTGGAGAAGCGACACCACCATTGTGTTAGCAACGGCGAGAGATACGCACCAATACCAAGCGTGCGTGCATTCGGATTCTACGCGAGGTGAGCTCCCACGAGCTTCTATGTGAGTTTTCTCCCTACCTGTGTGTCAAAATTGAGCGTGAAATATATCTATAGAACCGCAACAAGTAGAGCTACACATTAGTACCATCAGAGTCGAGATTTGTTCACCTGTATTTTTTGGCCTGTCTTCATATGCGTTTACCGCACGGAGTGGTTAGAGGTTGAGATTGTATTGTAGATTCATATGGTATTGTCCTTACCTAGTGTAGAGACCCCCCTTTGAGTTTGAGGCTGATTCGATGACTCTAGATCAAGTTTTGGATAGAATTTGTTCGTAGTATGGATTTCAGTCACTTGTGTATTTGAGAACTTAGATTTGATTTCCTTGGTAGTGATTGTCATTAGAAGGTCGAGTAGATGATTTGACACCCACCTATTTGTTTCCATGCGCTTGCAGGTCAAGCTCCGTCCTCGTCTGACATTATTGTTTGTCGGTTGAGTTCTCACTATCATAGCCACCGCTAGCGGCGTAACCGCCACAACATCAAGCAACAAGGGTAGCATTAGGACAAGTGTCCTTCAAACCCCTTTGAGAGAGAGAGGGCTTGAATAATGCTTTAAAAATGAATTAAACAAACTTAAATCTTATTGGACCCGGGGCATTCACTCTAGATACAAAATGAGAGGCCACCTGCAAGCGGAAAACTTTTATAAAAACCCTATATACAACTCTTATTAGGGAATACGGTCCCCTTTTTACGCTTATATGATAATCAATGAAGAAAACTAGCATACCCCTATCTTACATATAAAATTTAGGTCTCACATGATCTTACTAATAAAACTAGTCAAAGAGTGTGTAGCATAATTATTGGCACCAAAGGAACACTTATGTTGATAACTAGATGCACCATGAATGTATCTTAGTTTGAGTTTCAAACCATGTGCTTGATTAGCCTGCACTCTAGCTACTTGTTCAATTATGACCTATCTAAATTACTCAAAAAGCATGGTTATAAAACTATGTTAGGTTATTTGTGTAAATTTGCATCTAGAGAATAGCTTTCATCCCTCAACAAACAAACTATAATCACAAAACAAGCAATTCATACAAAGAAATTTTAGTTCTTGCATGTATCTTTGTGGCTGTTGACTCACAAGGTAAAGGGTAGACTCTTTTGGGAAGCCATGATTTTGAAACATAAAAACTTTCTCTTATTTTTTCCTTTTCTCACTTCTCCACCCCCCCCCCCCCCCCAAACATATGATACCCCCCTCTCTTATTTTAAGCTTGGGAGATAAATTATTGGGGGTGTACCCCTAACTTATACGCTTATGTAACTTGTTAAAAAATCCCTCCCTTGCACTTATGTGGTGTGGTAATTTTTCCATGGTGAATCCCCCGAGTATTGGACCCCTTTAGAGGCCAACCGATAGGTTTTAGGCACTACATGAGGACAACATGTGTAGATGCTTGACATGTGTCCTTGATGCCTCTTAGGTTTTAGGCTTGCCTTGAGTGAGTGAGTGAGTGTGTGTGTGTGTGTGTGTGTGTGTGTGTGTGTGTGTGTGTGTGTGTGTGTGTGTGTGTGTGTGTGTGTGTGTTCTCTCTCATTCTCCTAGATTTATGGATCGACCCCTTCTTGTAGGGATCACATGACAAGCACCTCAAGCACCTTAGTCAGCAAGCACGACAAGCACCTCAAGCTTGGGCCGGGTTCCCACCTCAAGCTCAGCCCTAGCTTGCCTAAGGTCCTAGGTCTAAGGACTTTTAACACTAATCTTCAGAGGTCTTTAATGAAGTTAACCCTAAGGTTTTTCAAGCTCCATTGGTTAGAATTTCTCTTTGATATACCATCTCTTATTTGGATCTATTGAATTTGGTCTCGTGTTGAGATAGATCCATAAGCACAACTCTATATTCTAACTCTTGTTCTCATTTATTTTAAAGAGTGTGTGTGAATGGATGCATGCTTTCACTATGCAGTGTGCATGTTGGAAGAAAAGAAGGAGAGAGTACACAGTGTGTGGGTGGGGCAAGACTCTACCATGAGTTGTCCCTTATTCTTTGTATATATACAAAGAATAAAATGTCAATGGCAGGTGAAAGAATAAAATGTTAAGTGGTGGGTGGGCACATAGCCTGGGCAACCGGGCAAGGCACATGTGCCACTACCCCAACAATCTCCCACTTAAAGGTAAATGTGCCAAAAAATGGGTCCTACTAGCTAAACCAATAGCATGTATAAGAAAATAGGTGAGAGACTCTCTCAACCTACGCCCACTAGCTCGCTCAATCGATCTACATGCAATCTATTGGCTCTTGTGGTAGGCAAGTGTGCATACCCATGCTAGAGCCTGCATGTAAATCTTGCAAACTACTCTGTATGGTCTACAAAACTCCACTACGCATCATGCTAGTGTTTGTCATTACACAACTCACAATCTCTACTGCAAATGCTCTCACCACAGCTGCTAGGTCAGGCCTCGACACCAACAGGTCGAACATGAGACATTCAAACATTGACAAAATCTGCACAAACCTGACTGTACTTGCCTCCCCTAGGCTATTTTCAATCAATGCATCATCACATGACTACCCATCACGTATGGATGTGTCAAAGCCGACACTGGGAAACCTACATTCTTCTCACCCATAGGCAAAACTGTGCGTCCTGGCACCAACTCATTAGCCTCTAACATGAGCAAATCAAAGAACTCCCATGTCTTTCATCTCTGTTTGTGTCTATAGGGAGCATATCCTCTCTACCTTTGCTCCACAAACCTTGACAATAGCTATTGTGTCTCACTGGAGCATTGTCGCTCTATCTCTGTCTCTAAAGAGTCTAATGGCATGTCTTGCACAACTAAATGCTATGTCTCTTGAGCATGGTGGAGCTCCCCCGCGAAAGAGACATGTCTCATCTCGCGCCCAAAGCATGCGAGCAAAAAAATCAAGATTATGCCATCTCATACCTCAGAAACATGCATAGAATATATTGGGCTATTGCTGGCTCCTCTGACAATCACTAATGGACCACAATGCATCTGGAAAGACTGCTCTCTAAGCAATATTTCACAACAAAAAAATGCTAATTGTTTCACTGAGATCAAGCTCTATCTTAGCTGAGGAATATAGAGCACATGTCGTAGCGTGTATGACGCACCACTGGGCAATGACAAACAAATGTCTCCTGCACCCTCTATGTCATAGCCGAACCATCAGCCAAGTGCACGCACTCAAGTCTTCCACTAGAAAAGATGCTAAACCAGTCACGATGCGGTGTGGCATGGAAAGAAACACTGCTATCTAGTAACCACTATGGAGAAAGTGTGCTATCCATAGACATATCTGAAAGAGATACACTCGAGGCAAGCATGACATCATCATCACTAGCATAGAATGTCATTGGAACTCCCTCTCTAACATGTGTGAAAGTCGTGTCTGCATCACACATACATCTTCCCTACTATCTCACTATGCACTTGTATCGTACATGTTGGATGTTGGGGACTTGCCAAACACTGTGCAAGCCACAAATTTTTGCAAGCACACAACTAAACTATTCTAGTAAGCTCAAAGAGGGGCAATGGTGTGTCACTCACTGCTTGATGCTTGCCGGTGTGAAGGATTTTGTGCCACGAAGAAGAGGGAGCCGTTGTTGCCATGCTAAATCGCCAATGTTGCCACAATGCTCTCTCTCTCTCTCTCTCTCTCTCTAGCATACATACACACACGTGCACACACACATTCGTGAGCACACGATGGAGAAGAAGGTAGAGGTAGAGCAAGAGCACTTCTTTAGCATGCACCTCAAGAATGAGGATTTTAGGTCAAAATAGACCTTTTATATGAATTTGATCCATTCATACATGGGCGTCCACAATGGTCGATTATTGCAAAAATAATGTAAAAATGAGATAAGTGGTGCGCCTCTCATCGACGATCACCTACACACTTATAGGACCGACAAGCCTGATCCATGACTCAAATAAAGTGGTATGGTGTCCATCAAAGGTGATAGGGTGTTTGTGAGTGGTTAGCATGCCCCCCTTCTTGATGTAGATTCCATCCTCGAAAGCTAGTGAACGAAAGCCCATTCGTCGAAGTGGAAGAGCACCTGAGATTGAATGTCTTTAGATTTATTCAAGCACTACAAAATCAGCCAAAAATGGCACAATAATTGCATTCTCATAGAACATATTTAATTAAAAAGCATATGCAATGAATAGAAACACAGATTAATTGGTAGCAGAGTACTAAACAATTTTTTAGCAGTAAACATTAAACTGTAATATAATCAAACGCATAAGCACTTGTAAAGGTAAAAAATAAACAAGCCTAGGGTTGCTAGTTTACGGTCGAGAGGCTCACCCATCTCTAGAGTCACCTCAGCTTTTGTTTTCTTTGTCTTTGGGTTCTCATCAACTTCCCTTTGAGCTTGTGCTCTTGTAACTACTTGAACTGGTACGGCGTTTTCATTTTCCAAGCTACTGGGTAGCTAAACAATTTCTAAGACATTCATTGTGATCTTTCTGACTTGGTTTAGATGTTTTGGACAAGCGGGGATCAAGTGAATGACACCACAGTCAAGACAATAGGAATTTACTTGTGTGATATCCATTTGAGGACATTGTTTGACCAAGTGGTTGTCACGGATTTTGTGATGATCTATCTCTGGTTAAGGAACTTCTTCTTGCATTTCCTCTAGGCTATAAATAGGCTCTAACCTAACTACTCCTCTATTCACAATGAACCGCAATGTCCTTTTGTCCATCTCATACCTTCTTTCTTCAGGTTGAAACACAGGAGGTGGAGGTTGTACTGGCCTCATTATTCCATGTGTTTCTCTCATCGTCTATTGCTTCGAAGGGCAGTACCCACTTTGGTTGTTATAACAAATCACAGCTAGTACTAGTGCTTGTTTATTAGATATTTCCATCATTGGCGTGCATCTCATGTCTACATGCATTTTAGCACCTGGCAGCAAAGGTTGTTGTCCTACGATAGACTGTGGCCTTGAACTCATACTGGACCTGGTGCAATTCCCATAGCCTTTCTAGGTGGAAGAGGTGCTACTAGAACAGGTTGTACATACCTTTCCCTAGCATATTCCATGCTATAGTAACACTCTTCTCTTGTATGGTTTGCTCATTTTCTCTCAATTTTTCACCACTTAAGCTCCCTCAGACCAACATTTACAAGAGGATATAACCTCTTGACCATTTTTTTTTATAAAGTTTTCTTGATTGATAGGCGACGCTTGTTTTGCAATGGATTCAGTCATCTGTGAATCAGTGTACAGAGAGGATGTGTCATCCTCTTGACTCTTACAATCATTTTCTTTATATTTCTCATAGTTATCCACGAGATCAAGAGCTTCTTTGATCAATTTGTTTAGCATCGAGCTCCTTATCATATGGAGATCCTTTTGAAGACCTGCATGTCTCATTCCCTAGATAAAGATCAACATCAATTGTGCCTGCGTAGGAAGTTGCACTCTGAGACACAACTTGACATATGTTTTGAGTTGTAATGCCGCATTGCATACTGATTCATCTTCTTTTTGTTTGAATCTATGAATTTGTGAGACCGTATTGTGAGCCATGCCTTTCTGTGAGAATTCTTTGATAAATTCCTCAAACAGTCGTCTAGAGTCTCAAAATATCGTCTTTCCACTGAGTCAAACCATGTAGCCACATCATCTTCTAGAGTTTTTCCAACCCCCACAAACTGTGTCGTAAAATCTAAAACTTCCTCTGCTCTAATTACTCTTTTGAAAGCCGCTACACGATCTCTTGGATCTTTTTTTCCAGTGTATTTCCTATTTGCCCATTTTTGGATCTAGGATGGTCTAACTCACCGATTGTCTACAAGTCCAACCATAGACTCTCCCAATCCTTCTCTCGCTTCAGGTCTTCTACTATATCTAGGTTCTTCTTCAAAAAGATTAGTCGTTCTGCTGGAAATTGGTCCTTGAGAAGGCATGTCTTCCATCTCTATGATCACTTCATCTCTCGTTATCACTCTAGAAGGGAATCCATGTGCCTCCATTTTTGGAATTCTTGTAGTAATTCTCATGTTTGGTGGAGGTATATATGGTCCTTCATTGACCAAACATCCACTTATTTCTAATGCAGTCCATACTCGTCCATACTTGTCAACAACTATAGACTGCCATTGATAGTCAACACCGTATGTATAGATATAAGAGCTTGTAGTCTATTATCTCTTTTGGGTATGGATTTGAGAACCTATAAAGTTTGACCTCACTGTAGTCAATATATCTATACAATCCTTCAATCTCATGGTCTTTTATCCAAACTCTCTCAGCATGATTGGTCTTTATCAACTGCAACTCTGGAAGATCCATTATGGACAAATTCTCCTCTATCGCTGGGATTTTGAAGCTTGTATTTGGGCAAAGAGAACATGATATTTGGGCTTAACATCTCTAGCTTAACGTAAGAAGGCCTATTCCAAAGTGTTCAAGTGCTTTGGCTAGGAAAAAAATGAAACTATGTCCAAAACCGCGATCATTTTCTCACAATTCTCTCAAATTGTCGATTTTAGACACCCCTAACTTTTGAATGAATTTTGAGGCCTTAAACGATGTGTTTTTTGACATTGTCTTGTAGAGCTACTCTAGAGCTTAGTTTTGATTAAAAAAAAGTTTTTGGATTTAATTCCTGTAGCTCAAGTTATGGCCAAAACAGTAAATCTGTGCTTGGGGACTTCATACGCGTATGATGTCTAGTGGCTCATAATTGCTTCAAACTTTAATTATAGACTCTCCTTGATGTACTCTAACCACTCCAAGTCTTAGTTTGTGATTTGGACACTTTTAGACAGATATATCAGTCCTTTTTCTATTTGGTTGTCTGTAACTTCTTGGGAAGGTTTACTAAGCCAGAAGTATCCAAATTAAATGAAACTCGGTCTCTAGGCTTATTTTATGTTGGCAAACACTTTTATGAGCTCATATGCAAGCTTTGACATCAAATTTGGCACTTGTTTTGTGGAAAAATTAAGTGACTTTTGTTCCAAGCACTCTTTATTACTCAAACAACTCTCAGCAAGTTTCAGAATTCAATTTGAACACTTTTTGTGCAAGTTATGGTCAATATAAGATGAATTTGCCTAGTTTTTGTCTTTTGGCTTTTACAAGCTCAAATGAGCTCCAAATGGAATGAAATTTTTTTCTATGGTCCTGTTTTATACTCTAGGACACTAGAGTATACTCCGATGTCTAATTTTACCCAAATCTGGCCCCTGAGACATCATACGCGTATGATGCCTTTTTGTTGAGATTTCACTTATGCTTCTAC
This sequence comes from Adiantum capillus-veneris, assembly GCF_014529385.1. Taxonomy (NCBI): domain Eukaryota; kingdom Viridiplantae; phylum Streptophyta; class Polypodiopsida; order Polypodiales; family Pteridaceae; genus Adiantum; species Adiantum capillus-veneris. The sequence goes on from NC_140958.1 coordinate 20,474,158, forward strand.
CCAATGTACTCCTTGATGAATACAACAAGAATATGTGATCACAAAAAATTTTGGATGCCAAAATTGCTCAAAATCACTACTTTTTTACCTTTGCCTTCTTGTATTTGTAAAAATGTCTTTAAATGCAAAGTAGGTGACCAAATGAGTTGAAAGTCTACAAACAAGCTTAACTCCTCACTCCCAAACCTCCTATGTGGTCAAAAGTGCAATTGGACTGTCAAATCTAGCCTTGAGACATCATACGCGTATGATGTCTATGTGCTCAAAATTGGCCCAAACTTGGTATGTAAGCTTGTGTTGTGGCTCTTAATACGCTAGTAAGCTCATATTTCAATTTTGGTCCCTAAACGTGTCCTTTAGACATCATACACTGTGAGAAAAATGGATAGAGCTAGACATACCTCTCTATAGACCATACCACACAGTTAACACCTACTCGCAAGCATAAACAACCCACCATAGCTCAAATCATAACTCAAAGAAATCACCATCTAGGGTGCCTTTCATAAGTGCATGCTTTTTTATCAAAATAGAACTCCCTACTGTGCATTTATGTGTCCTGTCTCTGCCTTAAGCCCTTGGCTTTGACTTGAGCACTGAGGCTCTCTCTTTTTTCTCCCGCAATCTTCCTTTGATCTTTACACTGCTGCCTTTAATCGCCAGCTTCACCACCTCACTCACATATTGCTTTTTATTTGAGCACTTGGAGCATCAAATTTGGAAACAAAGGCAGCCTAGAGTTGGTTATTTGGGCACAAGGAGCCTTCAAAAATGAAATGTCCAGGATCAATTTTTGAGCATGAGCGCGTGGGCAGGTAGTGTGGATGCTCCGTGAGGAATCTCCAAGAGCCCACGAGCCATGAAGCCAAGAGGCCCAGAGCCTCTCTTTCAAATGATTCAACACAAAGTGAGCCCTCTTCTTCATTTTATAACCTACTCTTTCCTTTCAATCCCCCCTATGTGAGATAACCCACTTCCACATGGCCTCCCCTCCAACTTCCTTCTAACCTCCAAACAAAAGAACTAATTCTTAGCTCAAAGTTCCCAGAGAAGAGTGACTTCCCAGGCATGTTGCTTGCTGCTCCTACTAACAAATGATGCACTGTAAAGTATGGCTTGAAGCATGCAACCTCGTCTATCTCTAGCACTTCTCAGCCTTAATTTCTCCAATTAATGCCCATCATGCCGGTCCAATTTCCACTCTTCACATGCATTTGCAAAAGCAAAAATTGCCAACTTCAAACCCTCATATCTTATGATGCATAAACCCGATTGACAAGTTATAAAGCACGGCTAGAAGAACTCATTAAAAACCATCTTCTAGAGATTCATTTGATTAAAAAAACCACAAAACAAACAAGACAAAACCAAATCTTTGTGCAACTGCTTTTACAAACCACTTCCCAAGTGCAACGGGCTATGCATACATATGTATAGGAGGCACTTTGATAAGCATTCTGGTTCTAATGATTAGCTTCTTGCCCATTACAAAAACACTTGATATAGCTTTCCAACCCCCTTGTTCTACTTGCTAGAGCATTCATGCTAAGAAGTAACAAAAGTAAATGCTCATAACCTTCCACCTAGATCCCACACAAAACAATTTGCCTTCCATGCATCAAATAAGTAACCAAGCCTACACCTGGCTCCCAAGAAAAATCCAAAAACTTGCCATGCATCAACTTCACACCAGAAAACGCATCATAGACCTTGTCACCCTCGTTCACATGAATCCTAAGACTTCCCTCTTCCTAATATCCTGCACAAAAAACCAGTAAACCTGGACCAACATAATCCACACCGCATTCCAAGGCCTGGGAAACACCTGTAACAATATCATGAGAAGAAGCTGTGGCCTTCAAGAGGCATTGAAAAGAATACATCCCTACAAAGAGGCATAAAAATCTCTTAAAACACATTCACATCATCTGCACAAGCATCACCATTCTTTGGAGCATTTATAACTGTCTGAAGAGGCATTTACTCATCAAGAGAATGATCAGAAAGCTCACAAGTAACATCTTCCAGCATACCAGTACCAAAGGAAGAAGAAAGGGATACATCATCACCTGCTTCTAATAAGAGGCTGTCAAAAAAACAATATCATCACTCACATCACACAAACTCTCCACCTACACCACTTCTTCACACATACTCTCATCATTACAAAAACTCATAACCTCTTCAATTGTATCATACTCACTCTTCTCTACTAGTGGTTGCACTATTATTCCCCACATTCCTTCAAAAAAATTTGCAAAACAGGCTTGGGATATTATGGATGGTCTTTATGCAAGTCGGAATGAGGAAAAAACTACATTGTTGCGTAAAGAGATGGAGTCCAAGATTATACATGAGGAAGATGATATGGAAACTTTCCTTGCTAGTGTCAAGGGTATCAATGAGAAACTTATTTCTACAGGTGAAGTTATTTCATACAGTTTCCTTGTGCAAAATGTTCTTGATGTCTTGCCAGATTCTTACCAGACTTTTGCTAGTACTTGGAGACTTATGACCCAAGGAAATCCTAAAGTTGTCAAGTTTGATACATTGTGCACATTGTTGTTGTAAGATTCACTTTCTAAAAAAGACAGGACTAGACAATGTGTAGTTGAACATGCTTTTATTGGTGCTCAAAGAAAATGTGGTAACAACAATGTATCCACTTCTCATGGTTCTTCTGCGAGTGGAAAATAACCTCTTCCTAATGCTTCTGCTGGCAGCAATTCATCTGGGAATTTTGGGTGCTAAGAGAAAAAACAAGATTCATTGCCATTACTATAAAGCTAATGATCACTTGATCAAGCACTGTCCTAAGTTGAAGGCCAAAGAGTCTAAGAAGAAAGAGGGTGCTTCCATTGCAAATGTTGGCTCATCTAAAAATGCAGCTATTGTTGAGTCTTTTGTGAAAGGCGATTGTGATGTTGATGTTGATGTAGAATGGGATTTTAGTGCAGAGTGTACCTCTAATCCTGCTGTCCATGATGCATGCATGCCAATTGCTAGAGATTCACATGTGTGGTATTTTGGCAATGGTGCTACAAAGCACATTACCTCACATCGTGATTTGTTCACATCTCTTGAGTCTATCTGGGAATTCAGTTACTTGTGCCAACAATTCCTCTTATCTGGTTTAGGGAGTAAGAAATATTGTGCTTACTACTGCAAATGGAAGTTATTTCACACTTGTTGATGCACTTTATGTACTTGCGATCAAGAAGACTCTTTTGTTTGTATCTACACTTGCTAGACTTGGTCTTGTCGTCAAATTTGTGGATGACAGATGTACATAACATGATCTCTATTTTGGTGATGAATTTGTTGCATCTCCAATTGTATGTCATGGGTTGTATAAGCTCACTTTGTATGACAAGTGTGGGTAGAATTTTGCAAATGCAGTTCTGGATTCTCAAGCTATTTTAGATGCAAAACTTTGGCATGCACGTTTTGGAAATCTGAATTTTACCAGTTTATTGCGTTTGCAAAAATATGATATTGTTGCTTCTTTGTCGCCTCTTGAAGTACTTGTCAAACATGTTTGTGAAGGCTATATTTTGGGTAAGATGCAGGGTTCTAAGTTTCCAAGGGATGGTTTACTTAGGAGCATGCAGATTGCAGCTTGTACATAGTGAGGTTTGTGGGTCCATGCAAAATCCATCCTTGGGAAATTACCTTTACTTCGTGACTTTCATTGATGATTAGTCTATGCATGCATGGGTATATCCTCTTAAAGCAAAGTTCAAAGTGTTTATGTGCTTTAAACAATTTCTGGCTGTGGCTGAAAAATGTCTCAAAATGTACTATGGGGGCCCTCTGTTCATATCGAGGGGGGAGTATATGTCCCATGAATTTAATGCATTTTTGGCTAGTCGTGGGATAAAACACCAATGCACAATGCCTTATATGCCTCAGAAAAATGGTGTTGGTGGTGAGACAAAAAATAGGTCACTTATGGAAATGGCACGATGTATGGTCAAAAGTCAAGCTTTACCGCATTCGTTTTGGCTTGAGGCCATCATGTGTGCCACTTATGTACTAACTAGGTGTCCTACAAAACCTTTGCAGTCTATGACTTTGTATGAAGCACGGCATGATAGAAAGCCTTCTATTGAGTACAAGCGTGTTTTTGGTTGTTTTGCATATGCTCTGGTGCCACAAAACAACATAGAAAATCTGATGATAAGGTTGTTAAATTTGTTTTTGTTGGTTATAGTCCTGAAAGCAAAGGTTACAGGTTGTATCATCCGCAAACAAAGCATATCTTGGTCTCACGGGATGTCGTGTTTGTGGAATATTTTGTTCACTCCTTGTTTTCATGTACTAGAGACAATAATGTAAGCTCAGAGGACATTTATGACACTTTGTTGCCTCTTTTCAGTGGTGGAAGAAGTTTGAATGTGAATTCCAATGAGGCAAATGTACAACCAACGGGGGTTTCTGAAAATATTATAGATCATTACTAATGCAAATGTGCATGATGTACTTGATGATGAAAGGGCTGAGAATCAGAATACTAGAGGTATGCCTAAATGGATGGTGCATACTTTGCATGACAATAAATTGGATGCACCTTTGTCTACTTGTACTCGTTCGGGATCTCTCCATGCATCTTATGCATCAGATTGTTATTCTTTGGCTGTGTCTAGCTAGCATGATGTTGAGGAACCTCTATCTTTTGATGGAGCAAAAAATTCAAAAAAAAGGATGGCTACCATGCAATCAGAATATGATGCACTTATAGAAAATGAAACATGGACTTTATGTGATTTTGTTCTTGGCAAAAAGTCCATTAGTACAAAGTGGGTCTACAAGTTGAAATGCAAGCTGGATGGTGAGATTGATCGCCATAAGGCTCGACTTGTTGCAAAAGGTTATGCACAACAAAAGGCATAGATTATGACTACTGTGCATTTTCTATGTGCATTGGCACTCATTTTGGTTGGAATGTACATGAATCAAACATTGTTACTACTTTCTTGAATGGAGACATATTTGAGAAAGTTTATGTAACGCAGCCTCATGGATTTGTCAAGAAAGGACAAGAGGATAAAGTGTGCAGATGTAGAAAAGCTTTGTATGGGTTGAAGAAATCTCCTCGTGCTTGGTATGACAAAGTTGACACTCATTTGGTGAAACGAGGCTTTTGTAACATTCCAATAGAAAGCACATTGTATGTAAAGCATGAGGGTGATGTACATCTCATTGTGGTTCTTTATGTGGATGATTTGCTGATCACTGGACCAAATGAGAGACATATTGCTGAATTTAAGTCTAATTTGAATGCTACTTTCAAGATGAAATATTTGGGATTGTTGCATCATTACTTAGGTACACAATTTAAGAAGTGTGATGGTGGTATTGCCTTGTGTCACAAAAGTTACATAGAGACATTGTTATGTAAGTTTGTACCTGAGGATTGCAAGCCTATTTCCGCTCCCATAGAAATAGGTTTGGAATTGAGTCCTCATGATTCTGGTGATCCTATAGATGTCACTCTTTACCAAAGTGATGTTGGATGCCTCATTTATGTATGCAACACGAGGCTGGATATTCATTTTGCAATCTCACAAGCCAACAAATTTATGCATAACCCAAGGTCTAAGAATTGGCAAATTGTCAAGAGAATTTTTTGCTACTTGAGTGGCACTTTATATCTTGGCTTGTTTTATCCCAAGGGGGGATCGTTGCCGCCAGACATACATGCTTTTTGGGACTCGGATTGGGATGGTTGTTTTGACGCCACATGAGTGTATACAAGTGGTTTTTTTTCATACTTGGCAGATCATGTATATCATGGTTGAGCAAGAAGCAACCTACTGTGGCCACTTCCAGTTGTGAGTTTAGGTACAGGGAAATCATCATGGCTATGGTTGAGTGTGTATGGCTTAGACGCCTTATGGATGATTAGGGTGTTGGACAAGACACTGCCGGCATTATCTACATTGACAGCGAGATCCCATTGGCAATTGCGAGGAACTCAATTTTTCATGCTCGCAGAAAGCACATTGAGGTGCATTACCACTATGTCAAGGAGAGGCTCTCATTGTTAGTGGGTCGCCACGACAAACGTTTGCAACATAGCTTTTTGGTACTAATATAATGTCAATACTTAGGGAAGTGACTCGAATGGGGCACGGAGACTCTTTGAGATCATCAATCTCAAGAAGTGAACCTTAACAAGCAAAGACAATAACTCTACAAGCAAACCAATACTCAATGATTAGGGAAATTTTCCTATGTCCTTTCTCACCGCTCTAGGTCATTACGCCATTTCGGCACTCGAACAGACTCAAAATGCAACGAAACTTTAGGAGGAGGTCTAGGACACCTAGGGGCACTATCCTAACAAGTATGGTCGCAATCCAACAAGGTACCAAAATCATGATCCATCATGAAAAAGGTCCTGGAAACTGCAATAGAACTATCCAAAAATATTGCCCTATGATCTAAGAACACTCTTCTATAATCAAAATGACTATAAACAATGATTTAACACTAGAATGGTAACCTAACAGGACATAAAAGTGTCCTTTCAGGGTTTTGGGAGAAATTTCCAAAACCATAGTAGATCCACTCATTTTGAAAAATCCTTTCATGAGCTTATAGTTCAATAACTACTACATATGGAAAAAGTAATAAACTTGTAATTTTTCTCATCCCTTGGTCACTACAAGCCTCCAAAGTTGATGGACCAGTGCATTTTGCCCAAAACAGCAATTTCTTACGGTTGATTGCATATAAATAAGACTGGGGATTTTTGTAGGACATGAGATAAAATGCCCCGTTAACTTCAATGGGTTGGTGACCAAAACATATGGTTGCTTTTACCTCACTAATTTTTTTTTGGTCAAAAAAATAGGTACAAAAAAGTTGCATTTTTGCCATTCTGCGGACCTATCATCAAAGTTTCTATAGTCACACTCAATACATATACTATATACATGTTTTTTTAGTTTCCTTTGGGCCTTTGGATTCAAAAGGAGCCATGGAGCATGTCAAAAGGATAATGGATCTCTTACAATTGGAACCTTGGGGGCAATGATAAAGTGCTAAATATAGCAAACATGAAAAAACTGGGTTTAGCATTATGACCTCTAGAAACCCATAAAAACTACTGAATATCTAGCCAAGTTTGTAGTCTATGATTAGATATGGTTACTATCTACAAATTACACACAATTGGCCTAAGAAACTAGCAATATTGAGAAAGTTATACTTGCTACTCTAAAATGTATCGTATTCTTCAGCAATCAAAAAACTCAACCATCATCATATACTATGCTATATATCATATTAGGTCCCCCAAAACTCAAGGAAGATTAGCTTTATGTTATACATTACACTTACACAATCAAAATTGAATTTGGATATCAAGAAAGCCACCAAAAAAATCATAAAAGTGCTAATTTTGGCCAAAAAACAGGATTATGCAATTCTTATAAATTGGTCATAACTTTCAATTTTAACCCTTAGCTCTCCCTACAAGCATCAAAACATGTTCAGAACTATGAAGGCCTAACCTCTAGCCATCTAAACCTCACAAACATGAAGTTTAGAGTGGTATAGTTGCCAAAAATTGAAAAAAGGCCAAAAATAGGACCCGTTTTTTCACACAGTTTACGTTCAAAAATGTTATGCAAGAGTAAGGTTAATGGTGAGATCGATACCAAAAAAAAAATGCTAAGTTTTTTTCAGCTCATAAGGCAACTTTGTGGATATATAGCACCTAGAAATTCATTTTCATACTCTTCAAATAATTCAAGAAAAATGGTCACTTAACATGACACAAAAGTGTCCAAGGACATAAAAGTGTCTTGTTACCATTCTAGTGTTAAGCACTCATATCTGCAATTTTAGCTCACAGACACGTAGTTGCGAACCAAAACAAAACTGACAATGCTTACACTTGAATAAAAGGGCAAAGAGAGAGGAACACAATGCAAGTTTTGGATTTGAACACTGATTACCCATTCATTAACTACAATGATTACAAGTTCGAGCAGCTCATAGCTTGAGCGTACATTTTCAAAACTCCCTTCTTCTTCTAAAGATAAGCCTCCTTTCACATTAAGATTATTGACCTGTATACCTAGGGATTTCTAAATAGCCAGTGGCCGGCTCACAGAGACCTTTACAAATATCATTACAACATTACAACTCAGGGGATTGATTCACTACTCTGTAATTAGGATTTGCACAGAGTATTGCTATACTAGCTCCAAAAACTAATAGAGTACAAATTGTGTGTCTGGCTACATGTCCAACCAACTGGGCACCCGTTTGGTTTGTCCTCAAACATTCCCCCCTTCCTAAATCGTGTCGTCCCTTGACACGACCTTGTGCAGTCTTGTCATAGGGTTGTCTTTAGCTTTGTCTTCAAGGTTGGACTTCAGCTTTGTCTTGAAGGTTGGTCTTTAGCTTGGGAAGTGCGTTGTCGTTGATGACACTCCCCCCTTCCTTGAGCGATTCATATTTGCCATGTTGTTGATACATGATTTGATCTTTGATTTTCGAGGCAACTTTTCTTCTTGTTGTGCAGTCCTCTCTTTGTTGCCAGTCGTGGCCACCATGAAGAAGGATTTTAATGTTTGTGAGTTTATAGAACAAAATTTCCTCTTTGTGGGATGGACTTTATGTTGGGTTTGCTTTCTATGTCCAGTGCAATTTGAGTTGTCTACAACAAGTCACCAATATTGAAGCACTGTGTGAGCTACTTTTGATTGGTGTTGATGACTCTCTTGTGGAATTTGTCGTTGCTTGTCGTTGTAGGCCATTATTTGTCTTTCCATTGTTTGATGGAGCATTGTTGTTGACCTTGGAGGAGATAAAAGATTCTCTTAATAAGCATATGGAGACCTGTAGTTCCGCATTTAGAATGCCTCCCCCCCTCCTATTTGGAGTCCTCCTATGGAAGCTTTGCACTCTATTACTCCAAATGAAGCATGGCATGATATAAAGCCTTCTATTGAGCACATGCGTGTTTTTGGTTGTTTGGCATATGCTTTGGTGCCATAAACAAAATGCCAAAAATTGGATGATAAGGCTGTCAAATGTATTTTTGTTGGTTATAGTGCTAAAATCAAAGGTTATAGGTTGTATCATCCACAAACAAAGTGTATTCTAGTTTCACGAGATCGATGTTGTGTTTGTGGAAGATTTTGTTCAACCCTTGCTATCATGTACTAGAGACATTAATGTAAGCTCACGGGACATTTATGACACTTTGTTTCCTCTTTTCAATGGTGGAAGTACAAAAATGCAAATTCCAATGAGGCAAATGTAAGCTCACGGGACATTTATGAAACTTTGTTCCCTCTTTTCAGTAGTGGAAGTACAAATGTAAATTCCACTAGGCAAATGTACAGCCTATGGGGTCCAAGTCATTGTCGATTGATTTGGGTAGACATTTCCTTATTGTTGATGTAGAAAAAAGTATATACAAGAAGGTGATGATGATGGTTTCTAGGTTTGGGTCTTAAAACTTGGACGATCGAAGGGAAAAAACTGCCTTTGGTATACGCTCTTATTGGAGTTGAACATTTGGTCTTGAAGTACCTGCCATGCAAGGTGAGTGCTTGGGAGAAACAAAGGAAGAGTGCGTAATGCAAGTGCCAAATCTGGGACACTGTATATGCTTATGAGAAGTTTTCAAACAAATTTTCCACTCATACCTCACTGTGTTGAGTGCGTGAGTCTCTTTTGAACTTCCTCCTTCCCTTACCACTATACTACAATCACTTCAACTCTTATGCTCACATATACCAGCATGACGGCGACACAACGTAATTATGCTCAACTCTTCTAGATTGAGCAGTACCTAGAATAACTAAGACGCTTAGACCACAAAGAATATTACATGAAGGTTTGGGACTAATGCCTCGCTCCTTTGTGGCTTAGCTGCCCGACTCTGACTTTTATGCCATTTATTTTTAATGGCAACTTGGACTTACCTGTTCAAGGCCAAAAACCCAATTCCATAGGTTTCGGAAATTTAGGCCTCTTCCATTGTGTTGGTCTTTGGATGACACCATTTTGTGGAGTAGGTTGGCATATTTTGGCTCCTCTTGACTTAATTATCGTATGTTCAAACTGCTTTAATGTGGAACAAGTCCTTCAGCTGTTGTAGGGTCTGATGTAGCCTTTGCTTTATCTTGCATGAGAAGCAATTGAATCTGTGTGTGGGTTCTTTGTGATTGAGTTTCCACAAGCAATGTTGGAACCCATCTTGTTTGTGGTCCTTATGTGACCGTCTTTGGAATTTTCTCTTCTGCTTTGGCTTGATTGACACTAGGCTTTGGTATCCATATTTGATGATTTCCTTTGTAAAAGCCTTGCTTTTGTAGCTGAAGATGAGGTATCCATCTAGAGTTCTTAGCACTATCACTGGTGACTAGTTGTTGGCTCTTCCTGTTGATTGTGTGCCTTTGGGTGGAGCCTTGTGCTTCTTGATTGATCTTTGTTGTTCCAAGTTGAGCTACAATTTTTGGTAACCATATTTGTGTGTTACCTTTATAAAATCATTGTGCATTGAGAGCTTGACTAGAATCATCCACTGCTTCACCTGTATTTCTTGGGTAATTTGACTAGCAATTGACGTTGGTACGCAAACTTGTCGCATTGTTTGCTTCTTTGATCTTTTATTTTGATGCCTTTTGTCGTTGTTCTTTCTCCTGCTTGAGTTGTTTGCCTTGTGTTGATAGTGAGTCTTGCTCTTTGTAGAACTTGCTGGTTGAGGTGGGTAGGTCCAGGCTATTATTTTAGGCTTTTTGGCCCAAACATAAGCGTTTCCTTGGACATAGCCTTGAGTAGTGATTGACTCATTTGATGCTACCCACCTTGTCACCTTTTGTTGCTGAAGTTCAACTTGTGTCTCATGTATCCAAGCTCGATCTTTGACCTGGATGTGCTCTTTGGATACTAGCACTTGATTGATTCTCTTTGGCTTCTTTTGGATGCTTTTTTGTGATGGAAACTTTGGTTGGTAGACTTTTTGCTTTGGTTTCCATTTCATTGTCGATGGTTTGCCTCTTGATGTAGAGGCTTTGCGGGAAGTTTGATGGAGGCTCATCGAAGGTAAAATTGTCTTCCAAGGTTGATCTTCTTAAGAGTTTACCTTAGCTTTACATTTTTCCATGATGGTGGGCAATTTCTTCTTCGCATGGATTTGAGAAGATTCATGGAGTCTTCCTGTTGTCGTTTTTGAAGCTTTTGATTGTTGTTGAAAGAAGATGTTCCTCCAGCTTTTTGTTAGGACTAGACTCTCTTTGATGTGATGGGAGTTGATTATGTGGAAAGTATCCTTATATTGCCCGGTACTCAACTTGAGTACAACTTCTGCCACTCCAAAGCTAGGAATCGGCATTTTTGAACTTGTGTACACAATCTTCTCTAGCTCGTTGATCGGTGGCTTTCCCATAATGATCCACGTTCCATAAGTCATTAGATTCTTTGTAGCTTCACTACAAGAGGTTTTGTACACTTGTGACATTTTTAGCGACGGAAATACATTGGGTTTTTATACTCCCCGGTGTCGCTAAGACCGTCGCTATGAGCGTCACTATAACCGTTTCTATATGCATTGCTATATAGCGACGCATATAGTGATGGTTATAGCCTACCTATAGCGACGCTCATAGTGACGTTGCAGAGACTTATATAGTGACGCTTATAGCGACGCCCGAGAGTACAAAAATTTGGTTGGTAGGGCATTGAATGCCCTGCCACCCATCAACCATATTGAATGTTTCAATAATGAAGTAAACCTAAATGAATCCAAGATAAGCCCAAATTCACCTTTGAAAGAAAGTGCAAGGTATAGACCCAAAGTAGTCACCCACAAGACAATATAACCATTAACTCCACCATCCATAGTATTGTTTGCAGAATAAAGATACAAAACTGACAAAGTAAATTGCTGAAAGTAAATCAATGACCATTGTACACATCATAGGCAAAATCACTTGATTGTTAAGCCTTGCAAATGTAATAGTTACAACACCATTGTCATTATTGAGAAAATATACATGGTTTTCCAATAGTTACAAAAAGACGTATACGCGTCATCTCATTATACATGCTATGATAAAAGGAAACTAATGCTATCTAGCTACGGCTAGATTGATGTTGTCTAATCAGACGTCTCATCACGTCCAAGCGATGTATGTGTCGGATTCTGTAGAAAAAAACAATAAGACTTTCTGTAAGTATAAACATATAATTTATAAAACAATACAACAAATGAAAAGAGTAAATCCTAATACTAACCATGCCACCGTGAGAACTTAGAATGTCCATTAGGGCGTTTAAGCCCTTTTTGCCTGCGTACTCACGCTCGTACGGTGTGGGGTCACGTCCTATCATCAACCACTGTTCAAAACATACAAAGAATTCATTATGTTAGAATTTAAAAGTACAAATAGACGTAACTACCAAACCTAAAGTGCAATGCAAAAACATTTACAAAATTGGCCTCAAATGATGCCCACCTGTCGCTCCCCAAGTGGTGCGATCTCCCTGCCTCTACTCGCGCTTTTGCTACCTCCTTTTGTTGCTTCCACTTGTCAGGATTCTTGCACGCTGCTTTTTTCACATTCTTTCAATCTTCTTTGGCCAGTCAATCTGGTCTATTTTACTCATGATTTATTACTTTTTGCACTTCAAAACGCTTGTGCTTGCAGTATTCGCGTATTTGAACCTTGATAAGGTCTTCATTGAAGCGCTCATCCCGACTTGACATGGGAAACTCGTCATGCAGCATGCTGATGACTCTGTCTTTTAATTCACTTGGCACTTCACTCCAGGTGTTTAGTATGTAGTGTTTAAACACCTGAGAGCAAAGACTACGTATGCGTGAGATCACCTTCTTGCTTTCATCATCCAAGATGATACCGTTGCTAATGTCAACGGAGTACAGCAAGCCCTCTCGCCTGTGACGCGTAAACCTGGGTGTCTTGGTAGGGGTCAATAGTGGGGTGTCAATGGGGGTATGGATGTCAGATGTCTCCATTGGAGTCTGGGCCCCGAAGCGAGGAGTGTCGACTGGGGTGACTCCCGGAGTATTAGGTAGTGGTGTGTAGCCAGGAATGGCCGATAGCCACGTAAAACCTGGAATAGATGGAGATTTCGTGGCTGGTGTGGGGGTGGGCAAACAAGGGGAAGGTAAAGAGCCTCGTCAAACACGAGGCGGTGTCGAGGCATTAGCGGTGGCATCCCCACAATAACCACCATCTCCACCACTAGAGCATCGGGAGTGTGAAGATCGTCTCATCGACATCGAAGCTTCAGAGCATGCTGAATGCTCTGAAATAGAGGGAGACACTGAAGGAGTAGAATGACGTGATGGTGCTCCAGATCAATGACGATCCTCACACCACCTCCTTTGTTGGGGTGACAAAGAAGAAAGAAACTCATCATCATCCATACCTGCATTAAACAGACAAACATTTAATCTTAGTATTGAACGGAGAAGAAAACATGGACAAGTAGAGAGAGAGAGAGAGAGAGAGAGAGAGAGAGAGAGAGAGAGAGAGAGAGCGAGAGAGAGAGAGGACTCATAAAGGGGGAGGGATTCTTGTGTAAAGAGATTCCTGTGAAGTTCTTGTGAATTTGTCTCCCGTGTGCATTCTATGTATCTTGTAAAAGCACTACGCTCCAAGTGCAATGGAGACTGAGACTGCAATCACGAAGGAGATGATCCGTCTTTGCTCATAGATGATGCTCGCCCCTCCACTAGATCTAGTTGATCTGGTGAAAGAGACGCTAAGAAGCAGTAGTGCTTCTTAGCGTCTCTTTTGTCTGATCAACTAGATCTAGTGGAGGGACAAGCAATATCTATGAGCAGAGACAAATTACCTCCTTTGTGATTGCAGCCTCAGTCTCCATCACACTCGAAGCGCAGTGCTTGTCGGCATATCAAACTTTCACGACACACCAAGGAGTGTCCCTTTACCTGGAGCATACGTACTTGGAGTGGACGCAATGACAATTAAACACAATTTAATTTTCTCAAGTATAGAATATAGACAAAAATGGACAAAAAGCCATGTGAATACAATATATATTATAAAACGGAGCAAAATTGTTCAAATACAATGTTTATGGCTTTAAGAGGTCTCTGTCTCATCCTCACATAGCTCAGCATAATTCCCTACATCTACATAGAGCTCTCCGTTTAGGCAAATGTCCTCCGTTTCATTTTGTAGATCCTTTGTATGCACCCCATAGAGAATAGCAGCTTGATACTACTCTGGCACCACCTCAGCGGCTTCTTACTAAGCATCTTCTCCAATCTCCTCCATTGATGCCGCTATGATTGACATATGGTAGCCCTCTTACATCCGTGCACTACGAGGGGCTACCTCTATGACGTACCACCAGTTTGATGCAGACTTTGTAAGATGAAATATCACCTGCCAGAGCCACATAACTTACATGAGAGCTTCCAACCACATAGCTTCAAAAATTGGATGTTAACTATTTACATACTTACTTGTTCACAATTCTCGGGTAGTACGAAAGTGTCTCTTAGGTCGGTCCATTTTTTAGTTGAATCCACCTCAAGGAAACCAGACTCTCCTCTACAGACAGTAGTATCGTGACCCTCCATGTTTATCTTGAACCATTGCACATTGAACAAGTTGACAAAACATCCTCTATAATCGATCCTCAAAATCTCTTGTAGCGTGCCAAAGTAAGTGAGTTCCGCCACCACAGGATTTGCATCAGAGGACCGTCGTCGACTAGACTGTTCAAATTTTTCCATGATTCCACAATTTGCCATGATTCCACAATCTTGAGTAAAACATTTTTTGTCGATCCGTTCCACCCCAAAATGTCAACCTTTACACCATCCTGCTATGTATGACTTATACTACAACCAACAAAGATTATGAGTGGCCGTTCAAACATCTAGAAAGTCACCAATTGTACATTACAAACTTACATTGGTCGCGCAACCCCAAGAGTATTGCCACTCTTCCTCAGTCACTTCTTCACCGCGCTGTTGTGTACTTTTCAATTGGTTATGCAACCATCCCGGGGGATTCACTATGGATTTCCGTATGGTATCATGTGAGTGTACAAGAGGGGGGTTTTTAGAGGCCAGACATAAGCGTATACAATAGGGGTAGCCCCCCATTATTTCATGCTCGTACCGTATGCATAAGGGAGGGGGGGGGACCTACCCCGCGGGAGGGGGGATGGGATATTAAGTGTTTATGCCATAAGACACATTCTCTAACAAGCCAATCAAAGAATCTTTCACATGAGGGTGTTGTTATTGGTATTTCAAAGAGTTAATCTACTCCACTAGCAAACTAAGATAGCTATACCAATGAGAAGATATGGTAGCTTCTAGATTTTTTGGGGTCGATGCTACCATAAACTTGACTAATATTCTTCTATGTAGCCACTAGGCATCAATATCTTGGACATCCAGACCCTCATTAGCCTCTTCAACATCATCATAATCAATACCACCATCCGCATAGCCTTTGTCTCCACATCTGCACCCTCATTTTATTTCTTGTTGTCTTCTTGCACATCATCCAAGTCACTATTCTCTTCTTCTTCTTCGTATGCAAACTCAATAGCAACACCAATGACATGATCAAGAAATTCTCCTGCACCACGATACCAACTTTATAACCATCATTGTAATCTATAATAAGTGTCCCAATCTTTGCCTGTGCATGCATTGTTTAGTAGCTTTTCAAACTCTTTCTTCTCATCTAGATCCTTGATATTGTCAGTCTTAAGGACAACTAGAACTTTATCAGCTACCCTATGTAAATTATCTTGGGGTTGATCGCCATATTGTTGTTGTATGAGGTTCAGAAGGGCTTCCCTCTCGTGTATTCCTTGAGTGGGGGGGCCTTAGTCATGGGATATGCTTATGTATCACCAAGTTGACTTATGTATTAAATACTTTAAAGATTCCCTCTTACGTATCCTCTAACTAAGGTCCTCACACTCATCCCTTGTGCGCTATATGTTGAGACTAGGAATGGCAGCAACATTGCATACACATTGCCAAACGGAGCTGCAGGCCTTGTTGGCAACCAGCTTGATGCCATTTCGAGTATGCTTTTGGATGGGGGGTTTGCTTGCTTAAATATGGCGGAGGCATGCCCATCCCATTTCAACCAATGAGAGCTTTGTGTTTGACTTGTTACTTGGTGAGTCAAAGGTCCTTTTTCTGATATCTGAACGCAGCAGCCACCACGTGGCATTAGATTTGAATTAAAAAGAAAAACATCACTGCCAAACTTTGCCTCGTCGTGAAAAGCTACCAGGTGAATAAAATAAAAAGCGCACTCTACGTTGCGTTGCAATCGCAGATCAAGTTGAAGGGTACGTCGCATGCTTGCCAACGTGATGAGCACTGCCAACGAGACAAGCCTACAGATTAGTAGCTCTTAGGGGGAGAAAGCATGGCCAACATGATGGAGAAGATCGGCGACAAACTGCATATGGGCGGCCACAAGAAGGAGGAGCCCCACACTGTAGGAGCCGCCCATGTGCCTCATTATGCAGCCCCCCTGGCTATGGCACCGCATGGCAAAGGTATCCTTCTAGTGGTACTGAAACAGAAGATATCAGATTTCAATCAATGATCAGTTGGCCTAATCTACAGTCGAATCACCAACACTCATTGCCTTCCCAAGTCGTTCAGCACATGCATATGTCCTAGTGTATTCTATAGATGTTATATAGCAAGGCCCACCAATCAAAACTAGTTATGAAATGGTGATGCATGTTTTGGATAGGTGCCCACTTAGAAAGGGATGTGTGTAAACACCCTAAATTGAGAGTCCCCTGTCTAGTTCTAAAATCTGAGATTTCCAAATTCCACTCAGTTTAGGATCTGGTTTTGAGCTCAGAGCGGGAAGAGAGTAGGCCTACTGTGGGGGTGAGCGTGGCTGTCACTCTCGCGAGCTTCAGTGTGCAATCTACCATGGAAGAAGTTCGGAGAGCTGCAGGTAGGGCCATACTGCAGGCGTCTCCATCTGCAGGGCAAGAGAAACCGATACAGCAACACGTATAGGCCGAGGTCCCATTCAAGAGAGGGCGCCACCCACAGAACAAGCGAGGGCCGAGGGGAGACGCTCTCTGGCCAAAGCTGAGAGGCAGTTGTGTCCCAAAGCTTGAGGGCTAGCCAGAAGCAGAGCAAGAAGGCCGAAGCTGAGAAAAGAACAGAGTGAGCGTCAAATGCTCAGACCAGAAGAGGGGAGAGTACTGCAAGGCGGCAAGCTTCAAGGGGGTTTGTGAAGACTCGTAATCAGTGAACTCCATAAGCAGAAGGGGGTGCGCTACAATGCACTCTATAGACCACATGGCTCAAGTAATCTCTCTCTCTCTCTCTCTCTCTCTCTCTCTCTCTCTAAGCACCATGGACATGGGTTTCTTGATTCTTTTGATTGTAGGGTTTATTGCATGATTGCTGAGAGCTTTTTTTTGTCTTACATAGGGTATTGTTGCTCAAACTACTTGCAATGTTTGCGTTTTTTGTGGTTAGAAGCTTGCAATTGGTATTTCACAAGTCAAACTCTGTCACAAGTAATCTTACCTTTCATTGTAGGGGTTTTTGATGTTCCATGCTTGTTTCATATTATGTACATCTTGTGGCATAAGTTTTTTGCTCTATCTAGATTTTCAGGAAACCCTTTGTGAGAGCAACAGTGCAGATTGTGTCCCTTCACCAAGGTCCCCGCCAGGACCCAACGGTAGTCCCCCTTCCCCCCCATAAAAGAAAAGCAGCACTGGAGAAATTGTAGGAGGGGCTGTAGTTGGAATTTTGGTGGTGGCCATTGCTATTTGTATTGCTGTCTACTGATGTTGTTTCAAGAAGAAACCCCCTGTACAGAAGGATCCCAAAGTCGATGTTCCTCCAGAAGGAGGAGTGGAAATACATCAAATATATGAAAACTCAGGTACATAATTCAGCTCTCAACTGAGACTCTCTCCACTGCATGTTTCTTTGTGTTGTTTCTCAAAAGGGCAGATGCAATGCACAACTCACTAAAGGCACTCTCTGAATAACAAAGGGATGCTGCGAGTAAATCTTAAAGCATGTTTCTTTTGTTTCTCAAAAAGGCAGATGCAATGCACAACTCACTACAGGTACTGTCTGAATAAGAAAGGGATGCTGCCAATCCTTAAGAGTCATTTGGGTCATGTTTGTCTTTCTTGGCTTAGCAAGAAACAACCAAGAATAGAAGGAAAGCCTTACCAAAATAGATATTCACAGCGTCTGTCTTCCGGAGCTTTGACCACCGTCTATCTTAGTTTTCTATTATGACATCTCAAAGGGTATCATGTCTTTGAAAGTCCCTGCTTTGTATCAAGCAATCAAAACTACATTTTTAGCATTAAGGTTAAGGTTGCTAGAGTTTCTACATGTAGATTCCACAACCATTTCTAGTGTACCTCACGAGGGCGTAAAGGACAATTGCCACTTCAGAAAAGAAACACTGGTCTCGTTGATTTTAGCAGAGATGATTGCAATCAGACGGAAATGCCAACCAAACTCTCTTTACTTATTACTGAGTTTATATTAGTTAAGGATATGTGTGATGAACAATGTGGATGATTTTGAGTGATGGTGGTAGAGTTAAAAGTACTCGTGGGTGAAATATCGTTTTTGTTCTGCCATTGGCTTTCTATTGAGATTCTTGTTTTTCTTTTCGAACCAGGAGCTTGCTGAGGGTGAACCGCTACTCTTCTAACTTCTCTAGCTTCCTAGTATCCCCTCTCACTTGGTAGACATTGGCTTTAGATCTACGCTCACCACACCCAGCTAGTGCTGGATTCAAAATTTGTTTCAAGTTAGCAAGGCTTTGCCACAAACTCTTTCTTCAATTAATGTTGATCTGTAAACTGTATACCATTTCTATGCTTGAGATGTTTGTCTATACACTATGATGCAAGCTTCTTTAGTGGCAGAAGCTTCAATGTCTTAGCATTGTGTCATTAATCCTACCGAACTGGTTGATGGTGTTTTGTATATATGGAACGACGGTTTTTTCTTTCTACTATAGCTACATCTCATAAAAAAGCTTGATTTTCTCTACTAATTAGTTAAATCTATGACTCCTTGCTTTGAGGCATTTGGTTTGTAGTTGTTTTGTAGTTTGAGCTCTGCCTCCCGCAGCAAGTTCGTGTTCTCAACGGCTTCCTTTGGCCTCATCTCATTAAACTTCCTCTTTTCAGACTTCTTTGGCAAGGATGATGACGATGCGAGGAGGAGTTTGTGCTGATGCTCACGATGGGAGGCCAGCACCTTGCAAGTAAAGCGATTGCCAGACGCAGGGTGAGTTCTCAGTTCACTTTAGTCGTGACTCATTTTTGTATTCTCAATGCCCTTAGGCTTTAGCTACGGCATCCGAGTCCTGACCTGCTCATCAGTGACGCTTAGTCCTGATATCCCGACCTACTGGAGCTGGCGTTCGAGTCCCGACTTCTTCCACGGCAGCCGCCAACATTGTTGACTCCTTGGGCCTCTTGTTGCCTCTCTAATGCACTAAATCGGCTTTTAGATCATAGCTTGAAGCATCTATCGGTAGTTACACTAAATCTTGTCACATTTTGTCAAAATTTTTCAAGGCAAGCTCGAAATCTAGCCTAGATTTTGCAAGTTAGTGATACTCATAATTTTGGGTGGTAGTGTTGTATTAACTCAATAAAGAACGTACATAATCTCAAACTGGATGTGTGACATCACAGCGTTAAATATTTTAAGATTGTTAGTTTTCTTTATATGTAGTTACAAATTCTATAGTGTCAATTTCCCACATGGTCATATGGCTTGATTGGGTGTGGTATCTTGAGCTATAGTTTCTTGCCAAGACAGGTCTAGCATACTTTGGGTCTATGTGTCACACATACACAATGTTTTTATTTTGTATATAATTACAAATATAGTCTCAATTTTTCACATGGTCATATGGCTTGACCAGGTCTGCCATCTTGAGCTATTGATTTTTACCTTCAGTTCTTCTAGCTATCCATATGGCTTGACACGTCTAGCATATCTTGGGTCTATGTGTCACGCATACACAATGTCTTTATTTTGTATATAATTACAAATATAGTCTCAATTTTCACATGGTCATATGGCTTGACTGGGTGTGTCATCTTGAGCCATCGATTTTTACCTTTAGTTCTTCTAGCTATCCATGTGGCTTGAACGGGTCTCTTGAGCTATCCATTCTTACCAAATGTGTACTTGTGCCTCTTTTTACGATAAAAAGCGATAAAGATTTTAAGATCGTTAGTTTCTTTTACATGTAGTTACAAATTCTATAGTCTCAATTTCCCACATTGTCATATGGCTTGATTGGGTGTGTTATTTTGAGCTATAGTTTCTTGCCAAGACACGTCTAACATACCTTGGGTCTATGTGTCATACCACCACTTTGAAGTTAGATTACTTTGACTATTGAAAATGTGTTTGATTTTAACGTGTAAGATAATCCTTAAATCCCAAGTGGGAGTCCAAGATGAGGTGGATAATTTTTTTGGAAAAAGAAATTATGTGATGAAAATCCCATGTGGGAGCCCAAGAAAAGGGTATATTGAATTTGTTTTGAGAAAGAGGTCTCCATACAAAGGAGACTTTGGCGAAATTTTTAAGATTTATCTTTTATGTACAAACTCAAAATTAAATACATATGGTGCTTTTTTAAAAGTTGTATTTTGCTTAAGCAAAGACGTGCATTTATATCACAGATAATTGTTTTTGTTCAAAAAGATTAATCTTTTAATGGGTTGTTTTTTATTTGATGAGTGAAGTTTTTCATGGTTGTTTAAGAGTATGCATTATTTGTTATTTAGAGAACAATCCATTTTATATGTGTGCCTTAAATACCATGTGGAAAGCCTACTAAGTAGGTGGCTAGTATCATATGTTTTGAGATTGAGATTTGTACCAGTTTACAAGGGAAATGTTATTTGTTTTTTGACAAATTACATTGAGATGATTGGTTTATTTTAATTTAGTATTCATTATATTTGTTTCTTTTCATGGTTTGTTCTCTGAACATCTATTGCAAATGAAAACATACTACAATGTACACTTCTGTTCATTTGCAGTACACCATGTATTTTTGCAAAAGCACGTGCTTCTAAAATTGTTATGTTTCTAGTATACATAAAATAGTGGGTCATTACATTCTGTACGAAATCCGTATGAGGGGGAATGGCTCATTGCAAGAACGTTCGTATCTTGTCCGTATGTAGGGGGGTAGGTTAGCAAGTAAGATACCGTACATAAGGGGGTTTCTCTAATTTTGATGCACGCAGGTGACATCCCTCCATTACTAATAGTGAATCCCCCGGGGCAACCATATTAAGCTCATGAATGTTGGTAGGCTCTCCACACCCGTCGGATAATACATCGATGGTCGTCTTCCCCGTCTCCACTCGATCTGTGTCCTTTGTCGCTCTTGCTTTGCATCCTCGTATTGTGAAATCCACTTTTGCATCACTGTATTGTGAAGCATGCAAAATTGATTGATTTTAGCCTCTAGATCTTCCGTTATCTTCTTCTCAACACCAAGATTGCACATGACAAACCCAGATATGCGCTCATCATCTATGGTTCGCCATAGCGTGTTTCGGGCTTTATCGAATCCATCTAGCCACTCTCCAATGTAAACTAGGGACTCTGATACTAGCCAACCTTCTGCCATGCTATCCTCCAGACCTAAATTTTGACGCACATATCCCTTCAGTGTTTTCATAAAACGTTCTAAAAAGAACATCCATTTGGAATGTACTGTGCCAGTTATTTCCACCTCATCAACCATGTGAACAAGAAGATGCACCTGAATGGTTAGCATGGTCGTAGGAAAGTGTTTCTCAAACATGTACACAACCTCCACAGTGTTTAGTTTGGCAAGTATGGAGTCTACATTGATCTCCTTTTGTGAGATCCATTGCACCAAGTTCGCAAGTTTGTAGATTGTGTTACGGACGTCATGAGACAAACATCCCTCAATGGCCACCGGTAAAATAAACTGCAAAATACGTCTAGCAATGATATCAAAGTCCACACACGAATTTGTTACACAATTCCACTATGATATATTTCACTTCCAACATACTTGACACATTTTATGTTAGTCGTGTGACTTCAAACCGGTAAGCTTTTCTTCTTTAGTGAAACACGTTTGGAGTGAGTGCATTACGCTAGTGGGGGTATGCACAAATTGAATGGTCTCTTTTACTTTGCGTTCTTGGGCTCCTGTTCAAATCCATGGCGCTTTAGGGAGTTTTATTGATCCATCGGATGTTGTCTGCAGCCAATATTGCTATACGATCCACATTTCTAAGGTCAATCCTAGCTCCCAAAGTGTCTTTCTTGCCGGTCAGATAGTCCACAGCAGATTACCCACATTCTTGAATATGTGCATTGTATGTAGCAAGTGATTAATCATGAGTCTGGGCCAATATGGTAACTCGTACCATAGAAAGAGTCTCTTTATTCCTAGGTGCAAACGGTCATCACACATCTCATTCTTCTCTAACCATGCTTGTGTAGACATCCTCGGTGGCTCTCTTCCCAAAAAGCCATCGCGTAACACATGATTCTCTGGAAGATACGCTTGATGACCTTTGTAGTTTTGCTTCTTCAATGAGGGTGCCTAACGTGCATTAAGTCTAGGTCCACATGTGACACATGCTCTATATCCGTTTGTTTGAAGTCCTACATGTATACACATGACAATAGATATGCTTGAGAAAAACCAAGATTTACATTGTTTGAGTTTGAGTGTAGATCACCTGAGCATTCTGTTAGTCCGGGACAGTCATGCATGGTCCATGTTAGAATGCCTCTGATCAAAGCATTCCGTCGACCTATGTGTTGGCTCATATCCACCACTTCTATGCCAATCCAAAATTGTTGTATCTCTTCCAATAGTGGATGAAGATACACATCCATATTCTTCACTTTATACCACCCTGGCACAATCAAGCTTGGCCACAGGTGCCCCTTCTTGGTATTCAACCATGGGGGAATGTTGTAGTTGACAATGACAACAGGCCATACACTATAAGATGTTGATCTCTGACCAAATGGATTTACGCTATCCATAGCAAGGCCTAGGTGAAAATTTCGAGCTTCCCTGGAAAAATCCAGCCATGTTTCGTTTATATGTTTCCAGGCTGCGCAATTTGCAGGAATCCGTAGCACACCATCCGAAGATTTATTCTCCTCATGCCATAATGCTAGGGTGGCCATGGACTTACATTCAAAGAAATGCTTGCTGAGAGTAAGCAGAGGAAAATGTTGCAAAACCTTTTGTGGAATTTTTGTTCCGTGGAGATCTACTTGATATCTCTCGGAATCACATTTTGGACACTTCTCCATGTCTATGTATTCCCCTCTGAAAAGAATGCAATCGTTAGGACAAGCGTGAACCGAATTGTAATCCATCCCCAAGTTTTGCAAGATCTTTCTTACTTCCTCTCTAGAATCTAGCATCACACTATCAGCTGGAAGTTTGTGCTCCTTGAGCAATCTACACAGTGAAAAAAATGCGGTACACTTGTGTAAGTAATCTATCAGATCATTAAACATCTAGAGTTTTTTATTAAAGTAAACACATTGTAATATATCACCTGAAAAGCGTTGTGACGCTAGTGTCACTCCATCCGAACTTTTCCTGCATGTTGAGAAGAACCAGAAGCGCCTTCAATCTAGACACACGTGCATCATATAATGGCGTACCGGCTTCACTTTTCATAACATCATAGATAAGCCTTTTTGAATCCATGATGATCTCAATCATTTCATCAATCTCGGGCTCAAACATTGCTTCGTTGGGAATGTGGTCTGCATGATCATCCTCCGAGATATCAGAGGCTACATCTTGTTGCCTCACATATGCTGCTTAACCAAAGCGCCTGCGAACACGTCTATTGGGTTGCAAGCTTGTTGCCTGTTGGCCAGCGTTAGAGTCCGACGAGTTATAATTGACAACAACTCGATCTATAATAGATGGATAAAACTCGCCAAATTCGCAAACGTGCTGCAAAAAAATGTGTTGTCCGTCGCACAGCATGCTTGCATTGATTACAAGAACATAAGATCCTTGTTGAGAGATATGTGTTTCGGTTGGATGGCCCTACATCCTCGTCACTACTCATAATGAAGGTAAAAACCTTATAACCTGGACATAAATTTAATCTTCTATTGGCATCCTCCGTTTTTTATCTCTCTCTCTCTCTCTCTCTCTCTCTCTCTCTATTCACAATGTAAACTACCTCAGATTCTCTAGTCATGTCCAATCCCCACCCACCTCGGTCTAGAGGTGCACGAAGATCAGAACCACCGGGTTATCATCTTATCTTTATTGGTCAATGCCTATATTTGTGGGTAGGAGAAATCTACACATCCACGTCTACATGATAGTGCATGTAGTGGAAAAAACCCCTTTGCCTCTTCTATAGCTGTAGCAATTCACAACATCTTAACATCTCTTCACAGCAGATCTTTGTTCGAGGGATTACTTAGCACATTACATGTCGACCTCCAATCTGAGTATCATGCCATTGAAAGATTTCCAACTTAAGGTCGCATCCGTAGAGAGGAAGAGAGGGATCGTCGTTTGCCTAACTCTAATTTTTTTACCGTAATCCCGAAGGTAGACTTTAATATAAAAACTAAATCCAAAATCTAATTTTAAATCTAACCTGATTGAACATATGGTGATTCGTGTCTAATTGAATATGGTTAGTGTGTGAGTTAATAGGTGTCAGATTCTGATGGCAATATATATATTGTTGTGTAGCTAGTGTTTGCTCTTTGGGAAAAACCTTCATTGACATGCACTAAAATCTAACAGAAATCTAATCTAATCTTAAATTGAACATAAATCTAGATCTAATATAATTTCAAACTCAAAATAAATCTAAATCTATTCTAATCTTAAATCTAAATGAAATCTAACTTAAATCTAAATCTTATCTAACCTTAAACTCAACATAAATCTAAATCTAATGCAATCTTAAATCCTAAACCTAAATGTAATCTAAGTTAAATCTAACCTAGCTAGCTAATCTTAAATCTTGTCCTAATTTTAAATCTAACCTAATCTTAATCTAAAGTAAATCTAAATCTAACCTAATCTTAAACTCAACATAAACATAAATCTAAATGTAAATTAACCTAATCTTAAATCTAATTTAAATCTTAACCTAATCTTAAGTCTAACCTAATTTTAAATTTAGTATAAATTTTAAACATAAGCTAAATGTAATTTAACTTAATCTTATATCTTAATCTAACCTAATTTTAATTAAATGTAATTTTAAATCTAACCTAACCCTGAATCTTAATATAATATTTAATTTCATATTTTCTCTACTCTCTCTCTCTCTCTCTCTCTCTCTCTCTCTCTCTCGCTTTGTTTTCTCTCCTTACCTCTCTCTTTGCGTCTTCTCTCCCTCTCTCTCTCTCTTTGGATTTTTATTTTCTCTCTCTCTCTCTCTCTCTCTCTCTCTCTCTCTCTCTCCCTCTTTCTCTTTCTCTTTTTTTCCTCCTCTCTCTCTCTCTCTCTCTCTCTCTCTCTCTCTCTCAAAGACACAATGTGTGTGTGTGTGTGTGTGTGTGAGAGAGAGAGAGAGAGAGAGAGAGAGAGAGAGAGGAAGAGAGAAAGAAAGAGGGGAAGGGAACATGAGAGAGAGGAGAGGGAAGTAGCATACCTAACTCTCCTTCCTCTCCTCGTGTGTGTGTGTGTGTGTGTGTGTGTGTGTGTGTGTGTGTGGGGGGGGGGGGGGGGGGGGGGGGGGGGGGAGGGAGAAAGAGAGAGAGAGGGAGAGCATGGGTTACCTCTTTCGTTTGAGCGCCAAAAACTCAGATATGAGATTTGAGTTTCTGGCACTGTCGGTTTATTTTTGACCCTTGACGTTGCTATGAGGATCACTATGGGCGTTGCTATAGGCGCCGCTATGCAACAAAGAAAATAGCAATGCTTATAGCAACGCTCATAGCAACGCCGTGGATTTTCACTTTTGAGCATCGCACTGCGAGCGTCGCTAATGTGAAGTACCTCTTGTAGTGCTTCTGGATCTATCACAATTGAACATGTGATTTTGAGTCCCGTTTCTCCACATATGCTGAATTTGATCATCATATGAGACAATCGATTTTCTTCTTTATCCTTGTTCTTTTGTTGATCTTGCGTTTGTTGAAAATTTGACATTGAAACTGGAAACTTTGCTCCTTCATCTGCTTTCATTCGCACTTTTTTTGGAGTGGACTTCTTTGAAATAGATTTTGTTGATTCTTCAGGTATGTCAATGATGACATATTCTCGTGGTTGCTTTGCTTCCTTTGTTTGCACCTTGGAACCATGCTCCAGGACGTAGCTATCTATCTCACCTTTTCTGCTTTCACACTCATAAACTTCATTAGCTTCCTTCAACACCTTTATCGTAAATAAGGGAGTTATATCATACCCATCTTCATCACAAAATTTAGTGAGGGTCACCTCATTTACACACACATCAAGAGCGGCCAGTATTTGATCCTATCCAAAGGGTTCAAATAACTCCTCTGGAAATGGTTCTAGAATATAGTGTGTGGCCTCCACAGGTCAATCAAGAATACAATCCTCCTTTCTCAGACTTACTCTCAAGAGCTCCATACATCCAAATATGCGCTTTACTTTCCAAATCAATTGTGGAGTTTAATTCTTCCCTCGGAGTTTGTTCTACATCTCTATAACTATGATCCCTAACACTAACCTTCGTAGTGAAATCCTTGTGTCTCAAGTAGATATAGTCATATCCCGAATCTTGTACCATTTTGAGTTGACACATGAATGGTATGCCCAATATGATATCAAAGTTGTTGCTCTCATCAAAATTCATTATGGCAAAGATACCACACGACAATACAGTGATTTGTTCTAATATTCCTATTGGTTTCTCCACATATCCATCCGCTAATTGCAGGTTCATTCAAGTTTTTGTAAGAGCCAACTCTCCCCATTTTTTCTAATTTTTTTTTTTGGTTGTAATGGCAATTCCTTCCCCACTATCTAATATAGTAATCGTCTTTACGCCTTTGTATTCAAGTGGCAAGGTGGTGTTTCCTTCTTCTCCTTCACAATAGTCACCCACCTTATTTACTGGTATTGGCTTTGTCTGTGGTTCTTAGTCATGGTTTCATCCCTGTTTTCATATGCAAGCTGGTCATGTGAAGGAATTTTCAACCCCATGTTTCCTAGGTTTTTGGCCATTTGGCCCCATAGATGCAGTCTAATTTTTAGTGCTTCTGAGAGATAAAGTGTGCATTGTATAGGAGAAGACATCAATTCATGCAAGCTCTTGGTATCCATCATTTTGGGTGTGGCTTTCCCTTGAGAAGGCACCATTTTAAACTTAGATTTTGTTTCGAGTTCTCCTATGAAAGATGGCAAAGTCTTTAGAGAGCGTGGTTTACTCTCTTCAGATGCAACAAACACAACATCCCCATATAGAGATCGTATATTCCCTGTGAAAAAATCATGATCCATGTTTATCTCAGGAATATGTGCTGACTTTAAAGTAGCACTACCATCTTTTTGGTTTTTGATTGACTCCCATAAGGATTGTGACAACGGTTCTTCTACCTCCGGAATAGGCATCACTGCTTGTGAGCCCATCCCATTTGTGGTATTGGATACTTCCCTTGTATCTAAAGGTGCCTCAACTCCTGGCTCTTCCTCTTGTTTACAATACCACAACTTTCCAATTCCTTGATCTTTTTGCGGATTATCAACTCCGTTTTTGGCGCATTTGGAACTGGTTCCATCAGAGCTTGGGCCTTCTGAATGAGCTCCTTGCACATTTGCAACCCCTCTTTTTCATACCCTGGATGAGGATATATGAGCCATATATCCTCTTGGGTTTGGTTGGTCTTTAACTTAGCATCATAAGCTTTCAACATTGCATCCAAAGGTTCAAACACTTTGTCGACCAAGACTAAACCTCCCGATTTAGTTTTTAACTCTTTAGGTCCCTTTGCATTTTTCTTGCTTTGTTGATCTCATCTAAGCTGTTCTTTTGTTTGATTTAGTTCAGTTTTCAAAGCAGCTTTCTCCTGAAGCTTGTTTGCTTTCATTTTGTCTTGTTTGGCTTTCCATGATTCTCTTCCTGTTCTCACCGATAAGTTTTCAATTTTTGTTTGAATAGGCAATGTGGCTTCCTCCTCATTGATTGCATTTTTAGCAGCTTCTTGAGCTTGAGCTCGAGTCATCACGTTTAAAGGAATGGTGGGTTCTACCTCGTATCTTCTTGAAGAAGGCATCACACCTACAATGTTCATTGTTGCTTTTCCCTTGTTGTTAGATGGTCTCTCCCACAACGTCCACATAATACAAATATTTCTATTTGTGGGCCCTTGTTTGGACAACTTCATGCCCAATGATCACCTCCACACTCATAGCATGGACCTTATTATTTCACAGCTGGTGATCCAGTCAATGGTTGTTCTGGCCTGGTAAGAATGTTCTTTGAACCATATTCTTGATTGGCTATGAATATGAGCGTATTCATATCCATGGAAGACTGTTTTTCATGGGTTGTGGCACATGCATTAGTTATGCTTAGTTGACTATCACTCTCCCATCGTTCAGAAGATGCGGTTGTTGCCCTAGCATTTGTTGTGTCTTTGGTTGAGTGCTACACCATGGAGTGGGATGGTCCCCTCCACAAGTATTACATCTCCTCAATTGAGGTTGTTGTACAATCAGGTTCTGGATGTAGCCTTGGTTTATTATTCTAATTACCTCCTCAAGCACTTGATCAATGATTGGTTCCCAACAAGGAGTTTGAACATCTCTCTTTGTTATTGATTTTCTCTTCGGAGATGAGGCACTACTAGTGGCATTGTCTGTATCTTTAGTCACCTCTCCGTAGGCCTTACAATTGTCAACTAGATAAAGAGCTTCTCTAGTGACCTGCTCAAACATCATGCATCCTTTCAAATGTAGGTTCTTTTTTAGAGTTTCATTCCTCAAGACCTTTATTAAGAGAACTGATAGCCTCTCAGCTTGTGGTAGCTCTCTCATAGAACATCTCTCTATGTACTGTTTGAAGCGAAGCAAAGCTTCCTTCACCTTTTTGTCCTTTTTCTGTTTGAAAGTGTAGATTTGGGAAATTGTGTTATGTTTGATTCCCCTTTTCGAGAACTCCTCCGTAAATTCTTGCAATAGTTGTGTTATGTTGGGAAAATCATCTCTATTCAATGGTTGGAACCAAGTCAAGGCTGTTCCTTTCAATGTCAATCCAAATCCCTCATACTGAGTATGGAAATCTGCAATCTTTTCATCTCTCAAAACTTGTTTGAAGAGAGAGACATGAGCATATGGATCCCCTGACCCACCGTACTTTGTTTTGACAGATTGAGCCACTTGATATGGTCTTAAACGTTGTGGTTCAGTCACCAATATAACCAAAGACGTCTCTCGTGCTCTCGTCTCGTCTTCAAGAGAATCCTGGTGAAATCCTCTCATATATGTGCTATGGCATCTTTTTTGATCGAAAATAAGTAGAGATCGAAGTACCCTTGTGTGTGTATTGTTCTAAGTCAATTGAATTGACAAGTTTGTACTCACGTCCATACTTATCTACCATCAAAACTTGCACTCCGTGAGCATCTGTATATGTGAATGCATAGATGGGTGGTCAACTCTTTAGCGTAGGGCTCTACACACTTGTAGAAGATATATGGATCTCCATTTGTGAACCTGTACAAGCCCTCATGTGTGTAATCTGTAAGAACTCTCATGGATTCATTGGTTTTGATGAATCTCACATTTGGTTTGTTGATCAGAGGATACCTCTCCTCTAGGTCTTCTCCCAATCCCATTGTTGTCGGCATTGCATCATTTTTCATGTCTTTAAGTGGAGTAGAGAAACCTGGTGGTGGATGATTTATCATGGTTAAAGATCTCTCAAAAGTCTCAAGATTGTCCTTGACAATCCCACTTTGGCTTAATGCAACTCATCCCTTTTTGCCCCTAGTAAGGTCTCTCAAAAGTCAAGAATTTGTGACTTTTTGGTCTTTGGAAATTATTTTTGGGTACCCTAAAAGTTTGGATTTAGGAAACCTGGGAAAATTTAGCTCTAATGGCACCAATGTTAGCGGGTCATCGCGACGGACGTCTGCAGCAAAGCTTTTTGGTACTAACATAATGTCAATACTCAGGGAAGTGACTTGGATGGGGCACGAAGACTCTTTGAAATCGTCAATATCAAGAAGTGAACCTTAAAAAGCAAAGACAATAACTCTACAAACAAACCAACACTCAATGATCAGGGAAATCTGCCTATGTCCTTTCTCACAGCTCTAGGTCATCATGCCATTTTGGCACTCGAACGGACTCGAAATGCAACCAAAATTTAGGAGGAGTTCTAGGACACCTAGGGGCACTATCCAAGCAAGTCTGGTTGCAATCCAACAAGGTACCAAAGTCATAGCCATCATGAAAGAGGTCCTGACAACTACAATAAAACTATCCAAAAATATCGCCCTATGGTCTAAGAGCACTCTCCTATTATCCAAATGACTACAACAATGATTTAAGCACTCAAATCTACAATTGCAGCTCACAGACACGTAGTCGTGAACCATAGTAAAATTGACAATGCTTACACTTGAATGAAAGAGCAAAGAGAGAGGAACACAATGTGAGTTTTGGATTTGAAAACTGATTACCCATTCATTAACTGCGATGATTACAAGTTGGAGCAGTTGTGTTGAGCATACGTTTTCAGAGCTCCCTTCTTCTTCGAAAGATAGGCGTCCTTTCACATTAAGGTTATTGATCTTTATACCTAAGGATTTCTAAATGGCCAGTGGCTGGCTCACACGGACCTTTACAAATATCATTACAGCATTACAACTCAGGGGATTGATCCACTAGTCTATAATCAGGATTTACACAGAGTATTACTATACTAGTACAAATGTGGTGTCCGGCTACGTGCCCCATCAATTGGGCGCCCGTTCGGTTTGTCCTCAAACACTCATTAGGAGAAATTATCTTGGCTTATGTGCCAACACATGAAAACCTTGCAAATCTTTGCACAAAGGCATTGTCTCGTGAGAAGTTCGAAGCTTTTCGAAAATCTTTGGGCTTACTCCCCTCCTTTGTGGACTGATTATGTCCTCAGAGCATAGAGCTTCCCTTTACTCTATGTGCCAACTCTAGTTCACCGCATCACTCCTAGGGGGGATTTGTTATCATATACATGTGGTAGTGATGTGTGTGAACACACTTACAACCACCAGGGCATTTTTTCCCTCGCTAGGAGGTTTTTTTCCTTGTGCATTGTATATATGCCCATCATTCTAGGGCTATCTATCTTTCCATTTCACATTAAGTAATACACTCTTTGTTATGTGTCTTGACCTTCCTTCATCTTCTCCAAGCTATGTTTTTTTCCTTGCAACCATAATTCCATCAAAATTTTGGTCAATATGGCTCATAATATACATGATACGTAGTAAAAACCAAATAAAATTTAGAAATTAAGTAAAAACACGCTTTATAGAATATACACATGAGTTCTCATGGGTTGTTACTCTCCCCTTTCCATTTTGAGTCGTCATGAATGAAAGGTTGTGCAATGTGCATGGGCGGTGTGTTTATGCAAGGCCATGTAAGGTGGCCTGATTATGCTAATGAAAGAAATGCATGGGGAAATACTAAGTTGTGCAAGATGTGGGTAATGGACTATTCGTTCAGTGGCATTTTTTGTCGAGGCTTCATCTATTCCACGCTTTTTGAATAAAAGTTCTTAAAGATGTGGCGTCATATACAGGTGTATTATACATCACATCGTATTATATGGTTCCACATCAGCAAAAATGGGCAATCGTATATTTTCCTGATTTTGGATAAAAAGAAACTTCAATCAAAAATATTTTTGATCGAAAAATACCTTGTACAAAGTTTTTTTAATCAAAGAATACACTTAAAAAAAAAAAAGTTACATATAGTGGTAGCGGGCTATTGGGGCATATGTGTTTGAAATGTGAGCCGGGAAGGCACCGGGCCTCTGGCTGTGAGAGGTGTGAGAGAGAAAAAGAACAGTAGGTGTAAAAGGCTATGGCAATCACCATAAACTTCAATTAATCAAGTCAATCTTTAAGTACAACTTAATCCTTAGCAAGGCCGGCTGTTAACATCACCGTCACTTGGGTCATCTGCTAACTAGGAGTGTAAGCTCCCATTTTATAGGATTAACAGGGCCGTTAATGACACCAAAACTTAACAGGATGTTTAATCAATCTCTAGATGATGACAGTGATGGAAATTCCTTCCTGTCGCTTTATCTGCTTCAACTGCCCTTAGATTTTGCAAACTTCGATTTTGCTCACTGCCTCAATCATCATGCTTCACTTATTGTCAAATATTTTGCAGCTTCTTGCTCTGTGTGCTTTGCACTGCCTTAATTGCCGCTTACAAATTTTGACTTCTCCTCTAATCCACTTGCTATGATTGCCCGATTCCTCCCCTCTATACTTAAGAGTGAGAGATATTGAGAGCTTCAGACTCCGAGCTTGGGTTGACAAAAAGAGAGAGAGAGAGAGAGAGAGAGAGAGAGAGAGAGCATGTCTTCCCCTAGCTTCTCCCGCTTTACCTCCTTGTGTTGCCCCTTTTTTATTATTTTCCTCCTACTTGAATACCCTTCCTCCCTTCGTCTCTTTTCTTGTGTCCGAGAGGGAGAGGAAGAGCGTGGGTTCTTTTCCTTGCTTAAGCACGAGACTCCCTTCTTCATGCAATAGCCGTGCTCTCCCTTCCTTGCTTCTTACTACCATTGTCCTCCTTCTCCTCCTCCTCCACAAGAGAGAAAGTTCCCTTTCTCCCTTGCTTAGCTTCCAAGAACGAGCGAGAGAGAGAGAGAGCCTCCTTTGCTTTTCTTCGAGAATGAGAAAGAGAGAGGGAGAGAGAGAGAGAGTGGCTATCCTTGATTGTTCACCCTCCTTGCCTCCTTCTCCTTTTCTTTGCCTTGTGTCGGAGCTCTCCCCCATGCAATATCCCCCCTTCTTTAGAAATAACCCTCCACTTTCTTAAAATAGGCCACTTCCCCCTAAGGAACGATGGCGTCCTCGTTGCTAGGTGGGAAGCATCTTGATGACGTGGTAGATTACCGATGGAGCAATGCAAAATTTGCCAAGTCCGGGGCCAAAAAGGTGCACCTTCAGATGCTCTACAACTTCCCTTGCATTGTCAAAGCCAACCGAGCTCCGCAGAGCCCTGTTCGAGCTCTTCTCCCTCATCTTGCACTGCATGCTCGCTGTCTGTCGGCATCTCCCCTCCCTTTTTCCTTTGTTCACACATTAAAACTCTCTTCTTCTTTAAGGTGGGCGGCCATTGGCCCTACCCCCTTGGGTGGCCAACTCTTGAAATTATTGGGTGGACTAGCCACTTTTTAAGGGCACCACATTTAGTATACATCTTGGGCAAGCATTGCCAAACACAACATCTTTCTCGAGCAGCCCGTGTCAAGTTAGGAATATCCCACAATCGATACGCTCCATGAGACCACATTTCGAACAAAGAGCTCATCAAGAACTTTTTGTGCTTTTGTAACGGCACCACATTTGGTATATGCATCAGCCAAACTACTACCGAGCTTCCAGAATTGTTGACCGAAGTAGTGTCGAGCTCCATTTTTGCCTACCGAGCACATCCAACTACCAATGCACTGCAAGTGATGACATTCTGGACAAGATTCTCCTCAAGCACTCATTCTGTTGCATTCCAAAACCCAGTCAAGAGCCAAAAACTCCCAGTTGGAACACTCAATGAGGCGACCAAACTAGTACGGAACTGACCCTCGGGAAAACTTAAACTCGCGATATCTTGGTAACCATAACTTCGATTGCTGATCTAAAAAGATCAATGTGCTCCACAAAGTGAGCACTATAGGCCCATGCATTCACTTCATCTCTGATCCTTTAGCTGCACTTGCCCAATCCAGTACGGATCTATATCAACTTAAACTTTAACGGTTGGACACACCCTATGGAAAATGACTTCTCGGCGGAATATTTTTTTTGTAATTATTCATTTATTGAGAAAAACCGACATTTCACCTTTGTAAATATTAGGGCTTACATAAGTTTTCAGATTGTATCCCATTTTTGACATTTAGATTGAGTAGATTGTAAAATTGGAACATTAGGGTTTGAGATTGTAAGGTATTTATACCACTTTTGACCTTAATGAAAAAAACCTTTTGTCATTTTAAAAAAGTTCTGTCTATGAGTGAGCGTACTGTGTACGAGAGAGAGATTGAGAGTTTCATCTTGACGCTACGTGTGCACCGATGGTCGGAATCGAGTGCGGAGAAGTGAAGCGTGTTGCCCCCGACGAGAGCTACGCGCCAATACCTACATTGCGAGCGTACGGTCTGGTTTTGCGAGCTCGACCCACGAGCTTCATTTGGTGATTTGGTGAGCATATGTTGTTTGTTTTTGCATTGCAGCTTATCTACGCGTTCGCATCGAGTGGAGCTACACATGTTGGTGGATACGCCGCGACGGACATCAGCTCAGCGAGAACTCACCTAACAAGATTTGTCAGCTAAGGAAGAACCTCGATGTGCAGGCACATGGAAGCAAGCATAGGGTGTCAATCTACACTCGACCGACTCTCGACTAATTCCTACAGAGGTCTCTACCCAGTGTCTAAGCTACAACCTCCAGGAGTGCATAAGAGGAGGTTTCCTACAACGCTTTCTAAATACCCATCAAACGGTCTCGAAGCTACAGAACTTGAAGGAGACCCTACTAACACCAATAGGTCGCTCTCCCTAAGGTCTATAAACCAAAATCCCAACCCTACACACCTAGTGCAAAATCACGTAGGATGTTTGACCGAAATTTGCAGGTCGTCGTTTTCGAAAACTAAAGTACCTAATGTATAGCTCTAGTCAATGCAAACGCATGGATGTGCTGAAATGCGAAAACGGATAACGTATGCTCATCGAGTCACCAGATGAAGCTCGTAGGTCCAGCTCGCAAAACCGAACCGTACGCTCGCAATGTAGGTATCAACGCGTAGCTCTCGTCGGGGGCAGCACGCTGCACTTCTCCGTACTTGATTCCGACCACCATTGCATGCGTAGCGTCAAGATGAAACTCTCACTCTCTCTCTCTCGTACACAGTACGCTCACTCACAGACAATACTTTTTTTAAAATGACAAAGGTTTTTCATTAAGGTCAAAAAGTGGTATAAATACCTTAGAATCTCAAACCCTAATGTTCCAATTTAACCATCTACTCAATCTAAATGTCAAAAATGGGATACAATCTGGAAACTTCTGTAAGCCCTAATAATTACAAAGGTGAAAAGTCGGGTTTTCTCAATAAATGAATAGCTACAAAAATAATATTCCGTCGAGCTCAGTAGGGTGTGTCCAACTTCTAATCCCCCCCCCCCCCCTCCTTGTTCATGTCGTCCTCGATATGGCTGTTGAGCTGCTTCTTCAATGTAGGTTGTCTCTCATCTTCAGAAGAGACTCATATCTTGCATGTTGAGCCAGTAGCGTCGGGCCGAATATGTTAGTGCTAATTGTGAAGAAGCTGGTGTAGAAGGCTTCTTCAAAGGTCTGGAGGTGATAAGATGGTAAAAACATGATCCTTTGATACAATGCATGTATCACCTCGTGGGATGGCTGACCAGACAGATCGTATGCACATCTGTATGTATCTTGAAAGAAGAAGATACTGTCTGTCGCCTTGCCTGGTTTGAATGTCTCGAAGACTGCCAAAAGTGTTTTTTAAATCTTTCTCATCATGATGCAAGATAGGTCAGGTGAGCCAATGAACAATTTGATGGCGTCCGTTAGGGTTTTCACCATGTATTGCTCACTTATTCTCTCGCCTACCTTCAAGCCTGGCAGCTTCGGGTAATTCAGCCAAGTGGGTTGGCTTCTTTGCAAGAGCTCATGGGCCTTCCACGTCCTCATCCTTGGTAGAGGGTAGAAACTTAGGCGCCTCTACCAGATGGATTAGATAGTGAGGATACTTTGTCAGCCATGCCTTTCTCCACGTGGGTTGAGAGTCGACTATCAAATTGACCCCTTCAGGATTGGAGATGTCTGCTTTGTACAGTGGCATTGTTGTCTCCTCTCTGATTCGCTTGTTGATTGTGGCAGCTTCATGTTTTAGCAGAGGAGAGAGGGCTGTAGCCATTCACGCCGAAGGTTGCTGGCATCTATCTTCTGAATAGTCATTGATTTAAAGACCCTCTGCTCCCATTCCAAAGCTTCTCTAGCTGTGTCGTTGACTGTTGCTTCCTTTGCCTTTTGCAGCTTCTCTTCTTCTTCTTGTGTCAGATCTTGTGGCTCTTGTGAGGGTCCTACAAGGATTTCCTCTTGCATGGTGGTGTCCACTGGATCTATCACATTATCTATGTTTATTCCCTCCATGGCTGCTAGCCCAATGCTAAACTGCTCTTCTGTTTGCAGCTGGCCTCTCAGCTCTTCTATTTGCTTCTGAAATGTCTTCTTTTCTGATTCAGCTTGTTCTTCCATATTCACAAGGAGGTCGTTCAGATTGGAATTTATATTTTCAGCCTCCTCGAGCTTTCTTTTGATGGTTTCTAGCTCATTCTGCATGGCTTTGTGCTCTTCTTCCAATCGGTTTTGCATTACTACAGAGCCCTTGGCCATCATCAGCCTTTGCCGCTTCTCCAATGTTAACTCCATTTGGATCTCCTTCATTTGCTCTTCATATAAATCCGTCTCTGAAGTAGTGTGAGTCGAGCTAGCAGCTCTGACTCTGGCAGGAGATGCCCGTAGCCGTTGGATGGTTTGATCTTTGACTTTCATCTGGTATTTAAGCTTGATGACCTCATCCTGGCTAGCTTCCTTCTCTATCTCTGCCTTCTCTTTGGCATTCCTCAGGGCTTCCACCTTCTTGGATTCTTCAGCAAGTTGGAGGGTTCGGTTGTCCCTTTCCCTTTCCTTCTTTCCTTTCTTCAACTCTGGCTGCTCCTCTTGCACGGTCTCTAACCGGCGCTTCAACCTTGTGGCTACTAGAGGTGCTTTGGGCGGTTTCTCTTCTTTATCTTCTTTGAGCCTTAGCCAGTCATTTTGTGATGGAGGGTCAGGCCAGTTTCCTTTGGAGTGCAATGCTTCATAAACCACTTTTGTTATCAGTTCACGTGGCACAATGTAGGTGGGACTCTTGTTGCCCATCTTCACCAGATTGTCATGGATATAGGCAGCATAGTTGATCACCTTCGGCTTGTTCTTCTGCATTGCCCAGGTGAACGTGGTAGCAATGGCTCCCAGCGGCATTATGTACTTCTGCGGCCGCTTTGTACACATGTGGAAATACTGGTTGTAGAGCTGGCTCATGACCGCCACTTTAGGGTTTGAAATGTCTTCAAAGGTGTGGTTGTTCTTCTTTTCGGTGTACACCTTGACTTCATCTCGGCGCTTTGTCACACTATTCCCTTTGTTGGAGATGTCTAGTGTTGCTGCCACCACTCTTTCTGTGATTATAATCATAGTGTTTGGCTTGCCCTGCAGATCAGTGACTCTGGCAAATCCATCTTCTTTGATCGTGGTTACAAATTCCCACACTCGTTTTATGTCAATTCCTACTGGCAGTGCTTCAAAATAGTTATGGAGATCTATCTTCTCCAAGTACTCTCCCATCTTGCTTCTGACAAAATCATTGAGCTCCCATGGTATCATGGGTAGCTCTACTGCGTTTCCTTCAGGATCCTTGAACACACCTTAGTAGATCTTCAAGTCATTGGACTCTAACAAATCGTCTTGAATCCATGTGCTCGTTGGCTTTAGAGTTCCTTCTGGGATGACAAAGGGCTCTACTTCTTCCAAGTAATCTTTTATGGTCATCCTCTTCTTCTTTGCCGGTGATTTTGCGGCGGCTGCCATAGATCCTGTTGCACTCAGTAGTCCGAAGTCAGCGTTTTTTCCATATTAGTTGAGAAACTGAGTTCTAACTATCCAAATGATTTGAAAATTGAAAATAAAACTTAAAAGGAACTTGGGAAACCCTGCATGTGCTCACAGTATCATTCTAGCCAAAATTTATCATTTAGACATCCTATGCGTAGGATGTCTTTTTCATCAGTTTTTGGTGAAACTTGACAGGTTGGTGGCCCTTGGCCTGTGCAACATGGCTATGTGATTGGAATTGGGTTTGGGCATGAAAAAGTGCAGATCTCAAAAGATTTAGGCTTTAGGCTCACAAATTGGTAGGATGTCCACAACAGGTGACAAAAGATATTCAAATGGGTTAAAATTTGATATATGAGCTTCTTGTACCATGGTAATGGCTCCCATGAAGTCATTTTTTGCACAAAAGTTCAAAATCATGCTCGAGACATCCTACGCGTAGGATGTCTATTTCATCAAAATGGCTTGAGATTTATTCTGTGGGTAGCTCTTGGCATGTGGAACATGGCCCTGCTCTTGGATTTTGATTTGGAGAAGAATTGGTGTTGGTAAGAGCATGTGTAGTGATTTTAGGCCCAAAATTTGCATCTTGGATGTGTTGGGGGTTAAATGTGATGGGAATGGCTTGAAACTTGATATATGAGCTCATGAAGGGGTAATAAAGAGATCTAGAACTGAAAAATGCAAGCTGGGGGCCAAAAATGTCATTGAGACATCCTACGTGTAGGATGTCTATTTCATCATTTTTCATTTGTGACCACACAGATAGCTTGGCAATGTGCTCATGAATGTATTGTGCAAGTTTCATGTGATTTGGACAAGTTTTGGTAGGTCTATGTCCCATTATTGCCTCTATGCCCTGACTTTGCGTTTTTTGGTGCACATGAGGTCAATTTTTGTCCAAATGTGATGAAACTTGGTGGCTAGCATGTAAAGGCTATTCAGAAGTTGTGTGTGATGAGAAATGTTAGGTTTGGTGCCCAGATTTAGCCTTGAGATATCCTACGCGTAGGATGTCTCCTAATGAAAGTTTTCTTGGAGGTGCTACTGGTGCTTGCCTTGAGTCCCTATGAGTCCCTTTTAAGCATTATTTCAACAAAAAAGTCAATTTGATAGAAAGAAACTCCCTGTGTGGATTTCAGAGCCTCCGAGCCATTTTCTGACTTTTGGAGTGCTTTTCGGCGATGAAATTTCTCGATGTTGGTCTCCATAGCTTCTCGATTCCTTGGGGATCCTCGCCATATGGTTTTTGTCGACTTTGGCTTCATCGGAGCTCCATTTGGCAATTTGTCGCTCTAGAAGCGCCCGTGGTTGCGTTTTCATGCCGTCAATGACTTGTGGTGGACTACCACCATAGGACTTGGTTGTTGATGGTCTAGGAAAGCCGCTCGTGAAGTTTGGTGGCAAACGGACATGTTGTTTGGCTGCGAGAGCTATTTGACGCTTTGTGTGTCTGATACTGTTCCTAAAGTTTGGTGACGTTTCGGGTCACCTTTTGGTCATGTGGGCTACATAGACTTGTCGAGCATGTCGAGATGCTCCAACCCATGAGTTTTGGTAGCATTTGGGCGCCTTTCTGCCGATTCCCTATTTGGTGGCCGCTTGCGAGGCTCTAGGAATTAGGGTTTTTCCCGATGGTTTTCTACTGCCTTTGGTCATCCAAAAGTGGTCTCCTATACTAGGGCACGTTGCTGATGAAGCCTCATTGATTTTGGGTTAGCCGTTAGGTGGTCACTTCTACTTGTAGATCTCTACCGCTCGTTTTCTGTGTGAACCCTACGCTAGTTTTCGCGACAAAACAACAAACATGCGCAAAAAGCTCAAGGTGGTGAGCCTACCTCTCATGTCTGGAGCCTGTTGGGTAGTCATGCGCGTCGTAGAAGCTGCTGGAAGTTCTGTTCGCTCTAGGTGGCAGAAGCTCTCTCTCAAAGGGCAATAGTGAAAATGAGCTTAAAATGAAGTGAAAATTTCTTATAATGGGGGTCCTCGAACCACTTTTCATAAAATTTGACATGTGCTCCCAACTTCTTGCAAGGTGCCGTTTAGGCTCAAAAATTTCTTGATTTGGACTCCATTTGCCCAGTTTTCGAGAAATTTGACGTTTCAGTCAAAATCTGGCCAAAACACGCTTTTCGCTCCAGTCTCATAATTGCACCCCCACTGTACCATAGGTTTTATTATAGTCATTGATCATCCCCATATTTTTTGTTTTTCATTACGACCATTTTTCACATGCTTTTTGTATTTTTAAATTTTTTTTGCCGAAAATTAGTAAAATTAAAAGGAAAATAGAAAATTAAACCCAAAAAATCCCCAAAAATCATAATAAATCAAAAACATCATCGCAAAACACTATATATACTCTCATGCAATTTTTATGGCTGGATTTCTCCGTTTTACCAATATTTTGTCCGAAAAATGGCTATTTTTACTTATATACACACACCTAGGGGCTTGATTTGGCATTTGGCCCCATATACTTGTCTATTCATGTTGTATAAGGGCATATGTACTTGGGTTAGTCTAGAAAATTTTGCAATCAAACGATAATCCTTTAAAATAGTCGAAAAACATGCCCTTTTTTGCTCTTTCTGCCATTGGGTCCGCATTTGAGAATACCTCCCCCTCTCCTAGCCGAAGTCCTCCCGGACGACAAGGTATCGCCTCGGAGTATGTGCCGTGCATGGGTTCAAGATTGTGCTAATGCTTGGCCGTGTAATGTGGCCCTATATGATGCATACGCGGTCAATGCATGGTAAAATTAATGCTGTGCAAGAGGATGGTATAAGCAATATTCTTATTGGCATTCGTCGTCAAGGTTTCCTGTTTGTTGTTGATTTGATCGGCAGATTTTTTTTGCAAGTGAAAGTTGTAACTCTACCGCTCTTTGTTTGATCGTCTTTCTTGCAAAAGTTGCTTGGTTTGTCGTTATTGTCGATATGGCCATAGTCGTCTCCTTGGAGAGAATTTTCGTAGCAGAATTGGCCATAGTCTTTGTCTCTTTGGCTTTCCATTTGAAGCTTTGCTTTGCCGGTTTTTGTAGGTGTATTGCTACTTCCTCGGTTGTCATTGTTTTGCTGCTGATTGGCACCCATATAAATCGGTTTGTCGGTTTCATATGTTGTGTGTCTCTGCCTTCCGATGTTGCTCTTACTGAAGGGAGTTCCTGTTGCTTCGGTTTCGGGATCC
The DNA here is from genome assembly GCF_014529385.1 of Adiantum capillus-veneris. Lineage (NCBI taxonomy): Eukaryota > Viridiplantae > Streptophyta > Polypodiopsida > Polypodiales > Pteridaceae > Adiantum > Adiantum capillus-veneris. Next base: position 20,515,289 of record NC_140958.1, read on the forward strand.
AAATGCGAGTCGCATTTAAGTTGATGCCGAGCAGTTTCTTTTGGATCCATATCTATTTTATTCCCTTGGTTTTTGGTTGAATTATCTGCTTTTGTTGAGTTCGTATGTTGTATTGTTGTTTGTCTGCCATGTCATTTCTATCCTATCCTTCCGCACCCATACTTGTTTTCCTCGTGTTGGTAACCTTGATCTTTTCACTGCGGTCGTCGGTGACTTTTTATGCTTGTAGTGAACATGATTGGCAGTTCCTGGTTTGTTCCCCATGTTGTTCTTTAGTGGAACCCAGCTTTTTGGCTTTTTATCCAGTGATTGCATTGCTGCCATCTGGTTCTTCCGTGGTTGCTGAGCAAAGGCTACAACCTGTTGTTCTTGTGTATGCTGAATCTTGACTGCATCCATATTCCAATCTATCTGCACATTATACTCTTTTTGCCAAGGTTGTCCCAACAACATGGGATGTTGTGTGCTTTCATCCTCAACCACATAAAATTTGTGAAGGTAAATATATTGATGTATTTGTACATGCAATATAATCCAGCCTAATGTTTTCAGTGAATGTGATGTACTACTTTCCAGCACTTGTGGTGTAGGATGTAGTTGACCTTTGAGTTTGAGATGTTTGTATAATTTGTAAGAGATTATGTTTGCTTGATCTCCAGAATCAAGCAATGCCATCGATTCAACTTGATTGCTACCCACTTTGATTGCAATTATTGGCTCCACTGTGTCTTCATCAAAATTTGTTAGTCGAATGGCATTTATTCGCAACGGTGATCCACATTGTTGTTGTTGTCGTAGAAGCCTTCATTTTGCAATGTGTTCTTTTGCTTCTGCTTGGGCTTCATCTCGTACCCTCTGTTTCTCCTTCATCCGTTGGCTTTCTTGATGGATTTGTTGAAGCATATCTTGGGTTAGTGGCAAATGATATTTTTCTTCACCTGCTAATGTAGCAAGCTTGACATGTCCGCTTTGTGATAGGTCACTAATCACAAAGGGTCCCATCCCTCGCTTTTTAAGTTTCTTGGCATGTTGCTTCAAGGTATAAACAAGTACATAATCACCTGTTTTGAACTCTTTCGTGCACACATACTTGTCAAAAAACTCTTTTTGTCTTCTCTTCTTAGCATAGATCAAAGCTACAGCTCGCAAGCGAAGTTCATCTAGCTTGTCAAGATCATATATTGTTGACGAGAACTCATGCCATGTCCATTTTAAGCATTTTGCTACTCGTAGAGTTGGAATTAAAAACTCTATGGGTAATATAGCATTTAGGCCAAACACCATGTTGTAAGGTGTTGTTCTTATTGATGTTTTGTAAGCTACCCTCTATGCCCATAGTGTTGAGTGTAGCTGCTGGTCCCAATCTCTCCTTGACTCTGATACAATTTTAGTTAGAACAGTACACAATGTTTTATTTGTGGCCTCGGCTTGTCCATTTGCTTGTGGATGATATGGAGCAGATTTTCTATGTATGACCATGAATTCCTCTAGCTGATATTCAATGACTTCATTAGGAAAATGTGTCCCTCGATCACTGACAATTTCTATTGGTAATCCGTATCGTACAAAGATATTCTCATACAAAAATTGTGCAGTGGTTCGTGCGACTGTTTTTTGTGTTGCCTTGGCTTCCGCCCATTTTGTGAGATAGTCGGTAGCCACAATGATATATTGGGTATGGGTGCAATATGCAAGGGGTGAAATAGGCCCCACAAAATCAATGCCCCATTTTGCAAATGCCCTTGCTCCCATCATTGGTTGTAGTGGCATCTCATCTCTCTTTATCGGCACCTTGGTGCGCTGACATGCGTCACAACGCTTTACAAACTCCTCAGCATCCATATGCAATGTAGGCCACGATATTCCTGCGGTTAAGACAATTTTTGCCGTCTTATCGCCTTAAAGATGGCCTCCACTTATGCCGCCATGTGTGTGTTCTAGAATCAGTAGGTATTCACTTTTACTTGCACAGATTCTAAGTTGATTGTCCTTTCCTCGCTTATAGAGTTGGTTCCCTATTAACTAAAAGTCATCAGCTTCCAACTCTATAGCCCTTTTCCGTGCTCTTGTTATGTTTCCAGAAAACGTCCTTGTGGTTAAGAAATCAATGATATATTGACTCCATGCAGGTGTAATGTTTACCTGAAACAATGTCGCGTGATCCAATGGTCGTTAGGCACTACATATAGTACAATTGTCAACATAAGCATGTGTGTCAGCATACATAGTTGGCCAATAAACCCCTAATTGTTTCAGTCTCTGGTGTGTTTTCATTGTTGAACAATGAAATGCACAATCCTGGACATGTGCTTCTTCAAGATAACACTCGAATTCTTTCGGATTTATACACAATTGTAGAATTTGGTCCGAGCCGAGATGATACAGCCGTCCTGCAATCAACTCGAAGTTTTTTGTTTGTCAATTTGTTTGTTGTTTGGGTCTGTCTTCCTGGTTATCAAACCTACCTCCAAAGGAAAGAATGCTAACAATTTCCTGAGACCATTTGGGTATCATTTCAATATTGAAAAGATACGCATCAGGTATGTCATCATCTACTCCTTCAGGAGCTTCCCTGTTATGCAGCCTTGAAAGATGATCCGCCCGTAGATGATTTTTACCCTTTTTGACCACCACTGTGAAGTCAAACTCTAGCAATATAATAAACCAACATACAATTCTCCTAGTATTTCAAGGTTTATTTACCAGATACAAAAGAGCTTGATGATCTGTGAAGAACACAAATTTGTTTGCGAGCAAATAATGCCGAAATTTCTTTACAGCATAAATCATTACTAACCCCTCTCTTTCAATGGTTGTGTAGTTATTTTCTGCACTGTTTAACTGTCGGCTTGCATAAAAAACTGGGAAATCCATTGTTCAATCTGCAGGTTGAGCCAGAATACTCCCGATGGGATATGCAAATGCATCAATGTGAACATGGAATATCTTTTCCGAATTTGGTGCCTTAAGTACCGGTGCTGATACAAGGTTTTCCTTAAGCTTTTGGAATGAAGTTTCACACTCCTCAGTCCATTCAAAACTGACTAACAAACGATACAGAGGTTGTGCGATGACTGCATACATATATATGAATCTTTGATAATATCCGTAGTGTCCTATGAAAGATTGCACTTGTTTCGCATTAGTAGGCCTGGGCAAGTCTACTATGACTTTGATTTTATATAGGTCAATGGTTATGCCATCTCTTGAGACAATGTGTCCTAAGATGTGGCCTTGCCTTACCATAAAAATGCACTTTTCCGGGTTAAGACAGATTCAATATGTTCTGCGCTTCTCAAATACCTTTTGTAAATGGTCAATATATTCCTCTCGTAGAAGAGAGCCTACACAAAGATCATCCATATATATTTCTAAGAATATCCTCAAGTATTCTTTGAACGCATGTGTCATTAACCTTTGAAAGGTAGCTGGTGCATTGGTTAAGCCAAATGGCATAACTCTATACGCATATATTCCCCATTCGGTGGCAAACGCTATTTTGTGTTGATCCTCTATTGCAATTGCGAGTTGGTTATACCCTGAAAACCCATCTAAAAAGGAATAGGCCCATTTCCCGGCCACCCTCTCAAGTACATGTTCAGTGATCGGCAAGGGATAATTATCCCTTATGGTGGATGCATTTACCTTTTTGACATTCACACACACTCGCAGCTTTCCATTCTTTTTGGGGACAACCACAATGGGTGACACCCAATCTGTATACTCGATTTCATAGATGAATTCAGTATCCATCAGGTTGTCAATCTCCTCTTTGATTCGTTTAGCAAATGTGTCATTATATGTATAAGGATGCTGTTTGCTAGGTTTGGCATTTGATTTCAAAGGAATTGTATGTTGGCATATCGATGGATCAACTCCTTTGAGGTCTTTGTAGGACCATGCAAACACATATTTATACTCTTGAGAAGCTGTGTTAGTCGTTCTTCTTCTTCAGGCTCTAAATCAGTGGCGATATAGACCGGCTTAGGCTTTTCACCTGGTTCACTGAGGTCTATCCGTTTTGTATTTTCCGGCCCATAGTAAGATTCGTGGTTTGTTCTTTTCCTGACTGGTGGTGTCATTATGATTTTTCTGTCCTGGATGATGAATTTTCAATAGTGAGATGGTACATTCATGTTTCCTTTTTCTGATTCCTCCTTAGCATCACTTTCTCCCTCAGTCGTCCATACCTCTCGTAAAGACCTTTTTAGTCCTTGTTATTTCTTTTTACGCTCCAATTTGGTCGACTCTGGGTCTTTCGTTTTTTCCAGTTTTGATTTTTGAGATTTTTTTAAATTCTGTTTCTGTTTTAACTTTTCGTACTTGTTTTCTTTCCTCTTTCGTTCGTTTCCTTCGCACTCTCGAGAATCTTCCTGATATTTGGTCTTTTACACAATTCTCTGCTTTGACAAGCATTAGATAGTGAGTTTTATCTTTTATCCTGGGCATCAGGTTCTCTCTCATTTTGTTTTCTGCTCATTTTTTCCTATAGTGTTACTGGCGTCTAGGGTGCTTATTGGCAAATTCATAGAACTTGATATCCGCTGTTTTCTTTCCACGCTCGCTTGAGCTGTCTGAACACTTGTTATTTGCATCGTCATTTCCTTCCAGATGCTCAGAGGAGTCATAAAACTCTTCTTGTTTTGGTGGTTCTACAATCTCATCTCCTCCTCGTATAAGGCTTACCATGAATAGGGTAGCACATCATAGCCATCCTTATCGCAAAATTTCATCTCACTGGGTTAGCTTTGGAAAGTACTCCTTGGAATTCTACTGGTAGCGTGGTGTTTCCATCTTCTCCCTTGCAATATTCTCCAACCTTGTTTAAAGAAAATGGCCTTGTGTTTAGTTGAGGCCTGTCCAATTCTTTGATCCCTTCTTGAAGCTTCGAGGTGGTGGCTTTCACTCCAAATCTTTCTAAGCATTTGCCTACGGTGGTCCGCACGTTTGGTCGTAACCTTAGGAGTTCGGCTAATGTGATTGTGCATGCCACAGGGGTGGACAATAACTCAATCAACCCTTGTGAATCCATCACTTTGTTAGAAGAAAGTCTTTGAGATGGGATTGCTCTCACCTTAGACTTGGCTTCATACTCTCCTAAGTAAGAGGGTAGAGTTTTCAGCGAATCTGGTTGGTTGTGCCCCGAACTAATTGATCCCTGGTCTCCCCCTTGTGAATGCATATCAAAGTTCATTTGTGATCTTGCCTCAAATTCTTCAATAGGAGGTAAGATCTCATTTTTCTCTTTTCTTGTGCTATTCATGTGGTAACTCACCCTGTTAGCTTCGTTGGCATCACGGATTTGCTTCCACAAGTCATGTAGACCATTACAATCCTTACCCATTTCTACCAATGTTTTAGGATGGAACCCCTCACTTGCTTTATCTATTGTGTTTGGCACTATGATAGGCTCTCTCTTAGACTTAGAAGCATTCATGAGTCTCTCCTTCGTGTCTACTTGTTTCTCCAAAGTTGGTTTGATAGGGGTTGGAGCTGGTACTTCATGCCAACTTGCAGGTTTACCAAGCGGGTTTTCTATCAAAGATTGAGTTGTTTCAATCATCTTTCGACACATTTTCAACCTCTGTTTCTCTATCTCAGCATATGGATAAGTCATCCATCTTTGCTCATGGGTTTGGTTGTTTTTGAGCTTGGCTTCGTAAGCTTTCAAAAGTATGTCTAACTGCTCATTTACCTTTTCTGCCAACACTGATCCTCATGATCCTACACTTTTGGGTTCCGCTATTTCCTTGGGTGCTATGGTTGCCGCAGTGTGTGAGATTAGGCTAGCTAGATCCTCTAACCGCTCTAATCTATCCTTTGTGTGTTTTAACTCCTCGGATAGGGCCGTTTGCTCTCGTTCTCTCTTGGCTTTCATACTCGCCTTTCTAGCTTTCCAAGTGCTTCTTTGATGTTTCGTTTCTGAAGTTGGGGCATCGGTTTTTGGCTCTTCAATTATGGGTTCGTTCGTCATTCTTTGAGCTTGAGCTTGTGTCACTGCCTGAATAGGTATTATTGTCTCGTTTTCTGACCCTCCACTAGAAGGCACTCCTTCCAGCATGTTCAAGGTAGTTTTTACTCCTTTGCTCGGGTTCTTAGGGCAATCCGGAATCAAATGAGTAACTCCACACTCGGTGAAATATGCGTTGACTCTAATGATTTCATCATGAGGACAGTCTCCTAGCTAATGGTCTCCACCACACTTGTAGCAGGGTCCCTTAGGCTGTTGAGGTGCTCCTTGAGCTCCTCTTTGTTGGTATGCATGTCTCTGCCCTCCCATGCCTCTGTTGGCTATGAACAACAATGTTCGTTTATCCAAGCTATATCTTCCTTCTCCCGTTGCCTATGCAACTGTTGGTGGTCCTGCACTTTCTATCATGCTCCATGGTTCTGGCGTTGAGGGTTCTTCCAGTGGATAATAAGAAGTATTTGCAGCATATCCATTGGGATCTTCATAATATGCATGCATAGGCACCAAAGCCTCCTCTTCTGGTTCGGTTATTGTTGGTGTGTATCTTATGCCGACTGGTCGTAATCCCGGTAGGGGTGGTTGCTGCCCCAACACTGGTTGTGGTCTTTCTACACATTAGAAAAATTTTGAACTCACTTTTGGGCCTTTTAAGAGTACCACATCATCAAAGTTGTACAAAAGAAAGCAACCCCATGATATGATCTATCATTGGAAAGTTCTTGAAAAATGGATTTTAAAGAGCCAAGGTCCAAAAAGTCTGGATGACTTCTATGAAAGTTATGCCATTTTTTTTTTCAATAGCCAGGTTTTGTTACCGTTACGGTAATATAAAATCACCTTTTTCTAGATCTATATGAAGGCAATGTCCGATACATGCAAGCTATATATCAATAGATAGCATTTGAAGAGTAGATTCTAAATATCCAACCTCCGACAAGTTTGGATCTTATTTGCAAAAAAATTACCGATCCCCACTTTTTGAAAGCTATGCCACATCAACATTTCTTACAAGGCCCATTTTTTAGTCCAAACTTTTCCTAATGCCTACAGGTCCTGGTAGGTTGCCTGCTTGATATCTAGGCATCGGTGGAAGTTGAGGAGATGCTACCGGGGCCTGGGGAGCATAAGGTCGTTCTCTCACATACCCCTTGTTATAATAACATTCCTCCGTCCCATGGTTTGTCCATATTTTTTCAATAGCACATTACTTTGGCTATTTAGCCTGGCATACAAGTTAATCTTTTTTAGCACTTCCTCTACAAGCTGCTCCTGGTTTACAGCTACTTCTCCTTTCGGCGATGTCTTAGAAAACTTGCTTCCACTTTGTTGTGAGGATGAATCGCCATCAAGATCCTTGAACTCACCCTCCTTGTAGACCGCACAATTGTCTACAAGGTAAAGAGCCTCCTTAGTTAACTCATTTAACGTCGTGCTCCTCTTCATATGTAAGTCCTTCAGGAGATCTGCATTCCTTAGTCCTTGGATAAATATAATCATAAGTCTGGACTGAGTTGGCAGTTCTTCCACAGGGCAGAACTTAACATATATTTTTAGTCGTAGGGCTGCCTTTTGCACAGATTCCCCTTCTTTCTGTTTGAATTTATGGATTTGTGAGACTGTATTATGAGCTATCCCCATTTGTGAGAACTACTCAATAAACTCATCAAACACCTCCTCCATAGACTCAAAGTCTCTACGCTCCACAGAGTCAAACCAAGTAGCAACATCCTCCTCTAGGGTTAGTCCAAACCCTGCAAATTGGGTAGGGAATTCTAACACCTCTTGAACTCTAACTACACGCACAAAGGCTGCTACATGATCTCGAGGATCTCTGTTTCCCGTGTATTTTTTGTTTACCCATTTTTGCACCTGAGAAGGTCTAATTCTACGATGGTCTACAAATCTCATCATTGGATCTCCTCGTCATAATCTATATATCTCCTCTGGCCTTCGGTAGTGGGTTGGTTCCTCTCCCAGTGGTGCTCTTAAGCCATAATTTTTGACGGTTCTTGCAAGAGATCGTTCATCTCTTCGAACTCGTTCTATGGGTGGTCTTCCTGGCTTTGTTGACCCTTGAGTTTTTGGCTTGCTCTCGCCTTGATACCTTGAATATAGTGGTGGTTCTTGTAAATCCCTTAGCCCTCGTGCGGCTTGATAACCATCTCGGTTTCGGTCTTTTTCTAATGTTGCACTCTGTCGAAGCCAATCTTGCAATGATGGCTGAGTTGCTGGTTGGCTCTGGTTGTTGAACATCTGCGGTCGGGTAGAATGTGAGGTCGCGTCATACTCTTCTGAAAAGGGATTTGTCGACTTGCTAGGGGTGTAGGTGGCTCTTTGTACTTCTTCGAGGGCATATGTTGATCCTTCTGGAACTGTTGCCTTTTCTACCTCCTCTGGGAGAATACGTGTGTATTCTCACCCGTACTTATCAACAAAAACAATATCTTTCCCCATGGCATAAGAGAATAAGTAAAGAACCTTGTCTTTGCTTAATTCGTTTGGATAGGGTTCTTTGCATCGGAAGTAAGAGACTATTCCCTCACTCTCATGCTTGTAAATCCCCACATTCTCATTATAAGTTGAGACCCTGGTTGTTTTCTTATCATACATAAAAAGCGCTCCAGGTCGATTAATGTTTGGAGGCGGTTCTTGAGTTTCTGAAACCATTTTTCCTAAACCATTTTTCCTTTTGCCACGTTATCTCCATATCTATTGTAATCCTCAGGGTTACTAACTATCAGATAGTGGTTCCCCTTTTCGTCTCGGAATCTATGTCCATCATCATAGACTTGAATTATCTCCAATCTCTGAGCCGGTCTTTCTTCAATACAAATACACTTGCGTCCTCGATAGTCAGAATAAACTAGGGCTCCCTTCGAGTTTGTTCCTTCTAAGAAGATCGTATACTGAACTTGGAATTGTTCAAAGGATTTAGGGAGGTGCTTCCTCCTGGCATTGGTCCGTCATAGGTGAAACCTCCTAGCTCTTGAATACCCATCATGAAGAAGTATTTATCGGATGAAGTGTCAGTATCACTACCCTCCTCGATAATCGGTGCTAGTGGATCTAGCTTTGCTTGAGTTACACTCTCCTCGGTGGACACTAAACTACCCTGATCACCTGCCACCTTTTGGTCTTTAAAAATGTATCTTCCTGATCTTAAATTCATCAAACTTAGCAATGCAACTTAACACAAATCCAACCACTTACATGGCAAAGGATCACTTTCCGCACAACTTCTTGCTTTGCCGCTGAATATACCTGTACACAAGCGTTTAATTTCGGCAATCGAATCAAAGCATTTAACCGCTAGAGGTGATTTTAGTAATGATTGGTGTAACTGGAGAGTTAACCTCAACCACTACTGTATTTTATACACTTTTGATGTTCTTGATTAGGTCTATTAATCTGGAACTGTACTTCCCTCGAATGTTGGTCAATTTACCTGAAAAGTCTTAATTCCGTCTTTGCTCCGTCAATAGGTCAAACAAGGTCCAAATTCACTTCTGAAAGAAGTTCTGGAATCCTCAAGTCAAATGGAACATCAATGTATAACTCCAGTCAAATTTTCTCTTCAATAAGCCTCTGTAGACATCCTATACGTAGGATGTCTCTTGCTCTGTTTTGCTTGGATTTTTGCACTATAGATTCCCCTTGATGTGCTGAGTCCACATCTGTTTTTACTTTTTGATTTGGACACCTATAAGTTAGTCAATGGATTAGAAATCTGTTCCAGCAGCCTGATGTTGGTGTGACCAGTCAAATCAAGTGCAATTTGGACCAAAATTGACTAGGAGGCTTCCCTCAGGCTATACCACACCCTGCTATGCCCACAGTCAGCTTCTGGCTTCAATTTCATGCATTAGACATTCTACGTATAGCATGTCTAATTGCTCAAAACGGCTTCAAATGCAAAGAATAGACTCCTCTTGAGGTGTTGATCACTTTGGTATGCTCAAATATGGGTTTGGAGTGCCAGATCACCCAAAACACATCCTACACGAAGGATGTCTTTTTGGCCTGTTTGACCCCAGACTTGACCCACAGCTTCCCCATGATGTCTGCAACATAGTGCTATGCTTAGATTTTGGTTTGGATTTCAAAAGACCCCAATTTTAGCTGTTCCAGCCTTTTCAGTAAAAAATGCTCAAGTCTGCTTGAAACCCAATTTCTCACCTAATTTAGATGAAAACTCTCTCAGTCACTCAATAAATCATGCAGATCATGCTCATGCAGCTATTCCTATGGTTTTGGTCTTAAAATAATGCCTTGGTACAATTTGGGTAGGATGTCTGGCAATTTCTGTCTATTTGGCCTTATCCTGTTAAGATATGGTCAAATTTCCACTTTCCAGGTGAAAATAGGGTAAAACCTACCTTCCGAACACACTGGTAAACTCAAAATTTCAAAATTCCCACCAAATCACCATGTAGACATTCTACGCGTAGGATGTCTCGTGGCTTAAAATTTATTTTTTTTCCTGACAGAAATGCTCCTGATGCTCTGCAACTCTATCAGAAACACTCATAGCAACCTTTGAACTGCCCTTCAGCTTTCAAACAGTCTTTTGCGTCTTTTACAACCTTGTGATGAACCTAATAGCAAGTATAACATGCATGAAGTGCTCTAGATCATAAATCATGATGTCCTACTTACCCTACTCCTACTCATCATGTGAAATGGTGATAATGGTGTTTTGGTTGCTTCCTGGCCTCTCTGGACTCTCAAGCTCTCCTTTCACCGCTTCTACCACTCAAACTCCTACTCATAAACTCAACTAAGATCTAAAACTATCTAAGGCTACCTAAGTCGAAGGATCTAGGCCAGACACACGCTCCCTAGACTCCCTCTAAGACCTAGAGAGTCCTCCACTCTCTGATCCTATCTAAATGTAAAACGAGACTCTAGCAAGGCAGAGAATCCCTATCCTCAAGGACTAGTCTCGAAAACCTACCTAGGGTTTTCGTCCTCGGCAGCGGCGCCAATGTTGGCGGATACGCCGCGACGGACGTCAGCACAGCGAGAACTCACCTAACAAGATTTGTCAGCTAAGGACGAAGCTCGACCCGCAGGCATGTGGAAGCAAGCATAGGGTGTCAATCTACACTCGACCGACTCTCGACTAATTCCTACAGAGGTCTCTACCCAATGTCTAAGCTACAGCCTCCAGGAGTGCATAAGAGGAGGTTTCCTACAACGCTTTCTAAATACCCATCAAACGGTCTCGAAACGCCACAAAACTTGAAGGAGACCCTACTAACACCAATAGGTTGCTCTCTCTAAGGTCTATAAACCAAAATACCAACCCTACACACCTGGTCCAAAATCACGTAGGATGTCTGGCCGAAATTTGCAGGTCATCGTTTTCAAAAACTAAAGTGCCTAATGTGTAGCTCTAGTCAATGCAAACGCATGGATGTGCTGAAATGCGAAAACGGATAACGTATGCTCACCGAATCACCAGATGAAGCTCATAGATAGAGCTCGCAAAACCGGATTGTACACCCGCAATGTAGGTATCGGCGCGTAGCTGTCGACGGGGACAACACGCTGCACTTCTCCACACTTGATTCCGACCATCGGTGCGCGCATAGCGTCAAGATGAAACTCTCACACTCTCTCTCTCTCTCTCTCTCTCTTGTACACAGTACGCTCACTCACAGAAATTACTTTTTTTAAAATGACAGGTTTTTCATTAAGGTCAAAAAGTGGTATAAATACCTTACAATTTCAACCCTAATGTTCCAATTTAACCATCTATTCAATCTAAATGTCAAAAATGGGATACAATTTGGAAACTTCTGTAAGCCCCAATAATTACAACCGTGAAATGTCGGGTTTTCTCAATAAATGAATAGTTACAAAAATAATATTCCATTGAGCTCCGGAGGGTGTGTCCAGCTTTTAACAACACATTAGGCACTTTAGTTTTCGGGTCGACGACCTGCAAATTTCGGTCAGACATCCTACGTGATTTTTCACCAGGTGTTTAGGGTTGGGATTTTGGTTCATGGACCTTAGGCAGAGCGACCTATTGGTGATAGTAGGGTCTCCTTCAAGTTATGTAGCGTTTCGAGAATGTTTGATGGGTATTTGGCTCTTGGAAGCATTGTAGGAAATCTCCTCTTATGCACTCCTGAAGGCTGTAGCTTACACATTGGGTAGAGACCTCTGTAGGAATTAGTCAAGAGTTGGTTGACACCCTATGCTTGCTTCCACGCTCCTGCAGGTCGAGATTCGTCCAGCTGACAAATCTCGTTAGGTGAGTTCTCACTGTGCTGACGTCTGTCGCAACGTAACCGCCAACATTGGCGCCGCTGCCGAGGATGAAAACCCTAGGTAGGTGGCCGAGACTAATCCTTGAGGACAAGGATTCTCTGGCTTGCCAGAGTCTCGTTTTACATTTAGATAGGATCAGAGGGTGGAGGATTCTCTAGGTCTTAGAGGGAGTCTAGGGAGCGTGTGTCTGGCCTAGATCCTTTGACTTAGGTAGACTTAGATAGTTTTAGGTATTAGTTGAGTCGATGAGTAGGAGTTGGAGTGGTGGAAGTGGTGAAAGGAGAGCTTGAGAGTCTGGAGAGGCTAGGAAGCAACCGAAACACCAATATCACCATTTCACATGATGAGTAGGAGTAGGGTAAGTAGGACATCATGATTCATGATCTAGAGCACTTCATGCATGTTGTACTTGCTGTTAGGTTCATCGCAAGGTTTTAAAAGACGCAAAAGAGTGTTTGAATGCTGAAGTGAAGTTCAAAAGTTGCTATGAGTGTTTCTGAGAGAGCTACAGAGCATCAGAAGCATTTGTGTTAGGAAAACAATAAATTTCAAGGCAAAAGACATCCTACGCGTAGGATCTCTACAGGCTGATCTGGTGGGAATTTTGAAATTTTGAGTTGATCAGTGTGTTCAGATGGTAGGTTTTACCCTATTTTCACCTGGGGTAAGAAAATTGGGTTCTAAGTAGACTTTATCATCTTTGACTGAAAAGGGCTAGAACAGCTAAAATTGGGGTCTTTTGACATCCAAACCAAAATCTAAGCATAGCACTGGGTTGCTGACATCAAGGGGAACCTGTGGCTCAAGTCTGGGGTCAAACAGGCAAAATAGACATCCTACACGTAGGATGTGTTCTGTGTGATTTGACACTCCAAACCCAGATTTGAGCATACCAAAGTGATCAGCACCTTAAGGGGAGTTTGTGCTTTGCATTTGAAGTCATTTTGAGCAGTTAGACTCGCTACGCGTAGAATGTCTAATGCATGAAATTGAAGCCAAAAATTGATTGTAGGCATAGCAGGGTGTTGTATAGCCTGAGGCAAGCCTCTTAGTCAATTTTGGTCCAAGTTGGAGTTGATTTGACTGATTAGACCAACATCGTGCAAAAACCAAGCAAAACAGAGCAGGAGACATCCTACGCGTAGGATGTCTACTGGGGCTTCGGGAAGTGAAAAACTGATTAGGGACATACAATGATGTTCCAATTGACTTAAGAGTCCCAAAACTTCTTTCAGAAGTGAATTTGGACCTTGTTTGCCTTTTTTACAGAGCAAAGACGGAATTAAGAATTTTTAGGTAAATTAACCAACATCCGAGGGAAGTACAGTTCCAGATTAGTAGACCTAATCAAGAACATTAGAAGTGTATAAAATACAGTAGTGGTTGAGGTTAACCCTCCAGTTATACCAATCATTACGAAAACCACCTCTAGTGGTTAAATGATTTGATTCGATTGCCGTAATTAAACGCTTGTGTACAGGTATATTATGCGGCAAAGCAAGAAGTTGTGCGGAAACTGATCCTTTGCCAGGTAAGTGGTTGGATTTTTGTTAAGTTGCATTGCTAAGTTTGATAAATTTAAGATCAGGAAGATACATTTTTAGAGACCAAAAGGTGGCAGGTGATCAGGGTAGCTTAGTGTCCACCGAGGAGAGTGTAACTCAGGCAAGGCTAGATCCACTAGCACCGATTATTGAGGAGGGTATTGATACTGACACTTCATCCGATAAGTCCTTCTTCATGAATGATGGGTAGTCAACAGCCAGGAGGTTTCTCCAACGAAGGACCAATGCCAGGAGGAAGCACCTCCCTAAATCCTTTGAACGATTCCAAGTTCACTATAGTCTTCATAGAAGAAACAAACTCGAGGGGAGCCGCCCTAGTTTATTCTGACTATCGAGGACGCAAGTATATTTGTATTGAAGAAAGACTTGCTCAGAGACTAGAAATAATTCGAGTCTATGATGATGGAGATAGATTCTGAGACAAAAAGGGGAACCACTATCTGATAGTTAGTAACTCGGAGGATTACAATAGATATGGAGATAACGTGGCAAAAGAAAAAATGGTTTCAGAAACTCAAGAACCACCTCCAAACGTTGATCGACCTGGAGCACTTTTTATGTATGATAAGAAAACAACCAGGGTCTCTACTCATAATGAGAATGTGGGAATTTACAAGCATGAGAGAGAGGGAATAGTCTCTTACTTCCGATGCAAAGAACCCTACCCAAACGAATTAAGCAAAGACAAGGTTCTTTACTTATTCTCTTATGAATTGCTATGGGGAAGGATATTGTATCTGTTGATAGGTACGGGCGAGAATACAAACGTATTCTCCCAGGGGAGGTAGAAAAGGCAACAGTTCCATAAGTATCAACATATGTCCCCGAAGAAGTACCAAGGATTTCCTACACCCCTAGCAAATCAACAAATCCATTTTCAGAAGAGTACGACGCGACCTCACATTCTACCCGACAACAGGCGTTCAACTACCAAAACCAAGCAGCAACTCAACCATCATTGCAGGCATGGCTTCGACAGAGCGCAACTTTCGAACAGGACCTAAACCGAGATGGTTATCCAGCCGCACGAGGGCTAAGGGATTTACACGAACCACCACTCTATTCAAGGTATCAGGGTGAGAGCAAGCCAAAAATTGAAGGGTCAACAGAGCCTGGAATACCACCCATAGAACGAGTTCGAAGAGATGAACCATCTCTTGCAAAAAACCGTCAGAAATTACGGCTTAGGAGCACCACTGGGAGAGCAACCCGCCCACTACAGAAGGCCAGACGAGGTATATAGATTGGGACGAGGAGATCCAATGATGAGATTTGTAGACCATCGTAGAATTAGACCTTCTCAAGTGTAAAAATGGGTAAACAAGAAATACACGGGAAACAGAGATCCTAGAGATCATGTAGCAGCCTTTGTGCGTGTAATTAGAGCTGAAGAGGTGTTAGAATTCCCTACCCAATTTGCAGGAGTTGGACCCGGGGCAGTCACTTATCAAAAGACCCCTATATCACGTGCGTTCAAGAGGTAATTAATAATACCCCAATATACATACTATACTTACACTGTGAGCCTATTTAAAAAACCCCCACCCCCCTCTGTATGTATACATTTTTATACATTTTGGTCTTTTAATAATCCTCTCTGGTTAACTCACGTGATATCATACACATTCTAAAAAGTGACCGCCCCGAGGGTTTGGACTAACCCTAGAGGAGGATGCTGCTACTTGGTTTGACTCTGTGGAGCGTAGAGACTTTGAGTCTATGGAGGAGGTGTTTGACGAGTTTATTGAGGAATTCTCTCAAAGGGGGATAGCTCATAATACAGTGTCATAAATCCATAAATTCAAACAGACAGAAGGGGGATAGCAAAGGGAGATAGCTCATAATACAGTGTCACAAATCCATAAATTCAAACAGAAAGAAGGGGAGTTTGTGCGAAAGGAAGCCCTATGACTAAAAAGATATGTTAAGTTCTGCCGTGTGGAAGAACTGCTAGCTCAGTTCAGACTTATGAAAATATTTATCCAAGGATTGAGGAATGCAGATCTCCAGAAGGACTTACATATGAAGAGGAGCACGACGTTAAATGAGTTAACTAAGGAGACTCTTTCCCTTGTAGAAAATTGTGCGGTCTACAAGGAGGGTGAATTCAAGGATCTTGACGACGATTCATCCTCACAACAAAGTGGAAGCAAGTCCGCTAAGACAACATCGAAAGGAGAAGTGGTTCTAAACCAGGAGCAGCTTGTAGAGGAAGTGCTAAAAAAGATGAACTTGTATGCCAAACCTCAGGCTAAACAGCCCAAGTGGTGTGCTATTGAACAAAAATGGACAAACCATGTGACGGAGGTATGTTATTATAACAAGGGATATGTGAGAGAACGACCTTACGCTCCCCAGGATCAAGTAGCATCTCCTCAGCTTCCACCGATGCCTCAGTATCAAGCAGGAAACCTACCAGGACCTGTAGGTGTAGAAAGACCACAACCAGTGTTGGGGCAACAACCACCCCTACCGGGATTACGACCAGTCGGCATAAGATACACACCAACAATAACCGAACCAGAAGAGGAGGCTTTGGTGCCTATGCATGCATATTATGAATATCCCAATGGATATGCTGCAAATACTTCCTATTATCCACCGGAAGAACCCTCAATGCCAGAACCATGGAGCATGATAGAAAGTGCAGGACCACCAACAGCTGCATAGGCAGCGGGAGAAGGAAGATATAGCTTGGATGAACAAACATTGTTGTTCATAGCCAACGGAGGCATGGGAGGGCAGAGACATCAATAGAGTCAATGCATATTTCACCGAGTGTATAGTTACTCATTTGATTCCGGATTGCCCTAAGAACCGGAGAAAAGGAGCAAAAACTACCTTGAACATGCTGGAAGGAGTCCCTTCTAGTGGAGGGTCAGAAAACGAGACAATAATACCTATTCAGGCAGTGACACAAGCCCAAGCTCAAAGAATGACGAACGAACCCATAATTGAAGAGCCAAAAACCGATGCCCCAACTTCAGAAACGAAACATCAAAGAAGCACTTGGAAAGCTAGAAAGGCGAGTATGAAAGCCAGGAGAGAATGAGAGCAAACGGCCCTATCCGAGGAGTTAAAACACACAAAGGATAGATAGAGCGGTTAGAGGATCTAGCTAGCCTAAGCTCACACACTGCGGCAACCATAGCACCCAAGGAAATAGCAGAACCCAAAAGTGTAGGATCATGAGGATCAGTGTTGGCAGAAAAGGTAAATGAGCAGTTAGACGTACTTTTGAAAGCTTACGAAGCCAGGCTCAAAAACAACCAAACCCAAGAGCAAAGATGGATGACTTATCCATATGCTGAGATAGAGAAACAGAGGTTGGAAATGTGTAGAAAGATGATTGAAACAACTCAATCTTTGATAGAAAACCCGCTTGGTAAACCTGCAAGTTGGCATGAAGTACCAGCTCCAACCCCTATCAAACCAACTTTGGAGAAACAAGTAGAAATGAAGGAGAGACCACCAACAGCTGCACAGGCAGCGGGAGAAGGAAGATATAGCTTGGATGAATGAACATTGTTGTTCATAGCCAACGGAGGCATGGGTGGGCAGAGACATGCATACCAACAAAGAGGAGCTCAAGGAGCAATTCAACAACCTAAGGGACCCTGCTACAAGTGTGGTGGAGACTATTGGCTAAGTGACTATCCTCATGATGAAATCATTAGAGTCAACATATATTGCACCGAGTGTGGAATTACTCATTTAATTCCTCATTGCCCTAAAACCCGAGCAAAGGAGCAAAAGCTACCTCGAACATGCTGCAAGCAGTGCCTTCCAGTGGAGGGTCAGAAAACGAGACAATAATACTTATTCACGCAGTAAGACGAGCCCATGCTCAAAGAATGACAAACGAACCCATCATTGAAGAGCCAAAAACCGATGCCCCAAGTTTAGAAGTGAAGAATCATAGAAGCACTTGGAAATCTAGAAAGGCGCGTATGAAAGCCAGGAGAGAACAAGAGCAAACGACTCTATCCGAGGAGTTAAAACACACAAAGGATAGATTAGAGCGGTTAGAGGATCTAGCTAGTCTAAGCTCACACGCTGCGGCAACCATAGCACCCAAGGAAATAGCAGAACCCAAAAGTGCAGAATCAGGAGGATCAGTGTTGGCAGAAAAGGTAAATGAGCAGTTAGAAGCACTTTTAAAAGCTTGCGAAGCCAGATTCAAAAACAACTAAACCCAAGACCAAAGATGGATGACTTATCCATATGCTGAAATAGAAAAACAGAGGTTGGAAATGTGTCGAAAGATGATTGAAACAGCTGAATCCTTGATAGAAAACCCGCTTGGTAAACCTGCAAGTTGGCATGAAGTACCAGCTCCAACCCCTATTAAACCAACTTTAGAGGAACCAGTAGACATGAAGGAGAGACTCACAACTGCCTCTGATTCTAGGAGAGAACCTATCATAGTGCCAAATACAACAGATGAGACAAGTGAGGGGTTCCAGCCTAAAACATTGGTAGAAATCGGTAAGGATTGTAACAGTCTAGATGGCCTGTGGAAGCAAATCCGTGATGCCAATGAAACTAAAAGGGTGAGTTACCACATGAATAGCACGAGAAAAGAGAAAAATGAGATCTTACGTCCTATTGAAGAATTTGAGGCAAGATCACAAATGAACTTTGATAGGGAGAAAGTGATGGTAAGGAGGAGTCAGAAAAAGGAAACATGAATGTACCATCACACTATCGGAAATTCACCATCCAGGACATAAAAATCATAATGACACCACCAGTCAGGAAAAGAACAAACCAAGAATCTTACGATGGGCCGGAAAATGCAAAACGGATAGACCTCACTGAGCCAAGTGAAAAGCCTCAGCCGGTCTATATCGCAACTGATTTAGAGCCTAAAGAAGAAGAACTGCTAACACAACTTCTCAAGAAGTATAAAGATGTGTTTGCATGGTCCTACAAAGACCTCAAAGGAGTTGATCCATCGATATGCCAACAAACAATACCGTTGAAATCAGTTGCCAAACCTAGCAAACAGCGTCCTTACACATATAATGACATATTTGCTAAACGAATCAAAGAGGAGATTGACAAGCTGATGGATGCTGAATTCATCTATGAAATGGAGCATACAGATTGGGTGTCACCCATTGTGGTTGTCCCCAAAAAGAACGGAAAGCTGCGAGTGTGTGTGAACGTCAAAAAGAAGCACACGTCTAAGATTGTGCATTTCATTGTTCAACAATGAAAACACACCAGAGACTGGAATAATTAGGGATTTATTGGCCAACTATGTATCCTGACACACATGCTTATGTTAACATTTATACTATATGTAGTGCCAAATGACCAGTGGATCACGCGACATTGTTTCAGGTAAACATTGTACCTGCATGGAGTCAATATATCATTGATTTCTTAACAACAAGGACATTTCCTAAAAACATAACAAAAGCAAGGAAAAGAGCTATAGGGTTGGAGGCTCGCGACTTTAATTTAATTGGGAACCAACTCTATAAGCGAGGAAAGGACAATCAACATAGAATCTGTGCAAGTGAAAGTGAATACCTGCTGATTCTAGAACACTCACATGGAGGCATAAGTGGAGGCCATTTTCATAAGACATCAAAAATTGTCTTAACCGCAGGAATATGGTGGCCTACATTGCATATGGATGCTGACGAGTTTCTAAAGCGTTGTGACACATGTCAGTGCACCAAGGTGTCGATAAAAAGAGATGACATGCCACTACGGCCAATGATGGGAGCAAGGGCATTTGCAAAATGGGGCAAAATGGGGCCCATACCCAATGTATCATTGTGGCTACTGACTATCTCACAAAATGGGCGGAAGCCAAGGCAACACAAAAAGAAGACGCAAGAATCACTGCACAATTTTTGTATGAGAATGTCTTTGTACGATATGGATTACCAATAGAAATTGTCAGTGATCGAGGAACACATTCTCTTAATGAAGTCATTGAATATCTGCTAGAGGAATTCATGGTCATACATAGAAAATCTGCTCTATATCATCCACAAGCAAATGGACAAGCTGAGGCCACAAATAAAACACTATGCACGATTCTCACTAAAATTGTATCAGAGTCAAGGATTGACTGGGATTAGCAGTTACACTCAACACTATGGGCATACAAGGTAGCGTACAAAACATTAATAGGAACAACACCGTACAACATGGTGTTTGGCCTAAATGCTATATTACCCATAGAGTTTTTAATTCCAACTCTACGAGTAGCGAAACGCTAAGAATGGACATGGCATGAGATCTCTTCAATAAAGATGATCTTGAAAATCTAGATGAACTTTGCTTACGAGCTGTAGCTTCGATCTATGCCAGAAAGAGAAGACAAAAAGTATTTTTTGACAAGCATGTGCGCACAAAAGAGGTTAAAACAGGTGATTATGTACTTGTTTATACCTTGAAGCAACATGCCAGGAAACTTAAAAAGCGAGGGATGGGACCCTTTGTGATTAGTGACCTATCACAAAGTGGAGCTGTCAAGCTTGTTACATTAGCACGTGAAGAAATGCCAAAATGGATTAGTGGGTGTTGATTAAAGAAATATCATTTACCACTAACACAGGATATGCTTCAATAAATCCATCAAGAAAAACAATGGATGAAGGAGAAAAAGAGGGTACGAGAAGAATCTCAAGCAGAAGCAAAAGAACGCATGGCAAAACGATGGCTTCTACGACAACAACAACAGTGTGGCTCAGCTTTTTGAATAAATGCTATTCGACTAACGAATTTTGATGAAGACATAGTGGAGCCAATAATTGCAGTCAAAGTGGGTAGCAATCAAGTTGAATCGATGGCATTGCTTGATTCTGGAGCTCAAGCAAATCTAATCTCTTACAGATTATACAAACATCTCAAGCCCACAGGTCAACTACATCCTACTCCACAAGTGCTGGAAAGTAGTACATCACATTCGCTAAAAACATTGGGCTGGATTATATTGCATGTACGACTACATCAATATATTTATCCACACCAGTTTTATGTGGTCGAGGATGAAAGCACACAACACCCCATGTTGTTGGGACAACCTTGGCAAAAAGAGTATAATGTGTAGATATATTTGAATGCGGATGCGATCAAAATTTAGCATTCACAAGGACAACAGGTGGTAGCGTTTGCTCAACAACCATGGAAGAACCAGATGGCAACAATGCAATCACTGGATAAAGAGCCAAAAGGATGGGTGCCACTAAAGAACAACACGATACCCATGGCGACCAAACAAGGAATTTCCAACCATGCTCACTCCAACCATAAAACAACATCGACTGCAATCAAAAGATCAAGGTTAGCAATACGAAAAAACCAAGTATGGGTGCGGAAGGATAGAGGTGACATGGCAAACAAACCAAAACAAGACAACAGGAGTCAAAAGGAGAAAACAGTTCAACCAAAAACCAAGGGAATAAAACAGATATGGATCCCCAAAAGAATGCTCAACAACAACTTAAATGCGCATCGCATTTGGATCCTGAAACCAAAGCAACAGGAACTCCCTTCAGTACAAGCAAATCGGCATACAGACACACACAACATATGAAATCGGCAAACCGATCTATGTGGGAGTCAATCAACAACAAAACAACGACAGCCGCGGAAGTAGAAATAAACCTACAAAAACCTACAGAGAAAAGCTACAAATGGAAAGCAAAAGAGAAAAAGTCTATGGCCAATTCCGCCACGAAAATTCTCTCCAAGGACGACTACGGCCATATCGACAGTAGCGGCAAACTAAGAGAGTTTTGCAAGAAAGACAATCAAACAAAGAGCGGTAGAGTTACAACTTTTACTTGCAAAGAAAATCTGCCGACCAAATCAACAACAAGCAGGAAACCTTGACGGCGAATGCCAATAAGCATATTGCTTATACCCTCCTCTTGCACAACTTTAATTTTTCCATGCAATGACCGAGTATGTATCATGTAGGGCCACATTACATAGCCAAGCATTAGCACAATTTTTTTTAACCCAGGCATGGCACATACACCGCGGCGATACCTTGTCGTCCGGGAGGACTCCGGCTAGGAGGAGGGAGGCATTCTCAAATGCAGACCCAATGGTGGCAGAAAGAGCAAAAAAGGGCATGTTTTTCGACTATTTTTAAGAGTTGTCGTTTGATTGCGAAATTTTTTGGACTAACCCAAGTACATATGCCCTTATACAGCATGAATAGACAAGTATATGGGGCCAAACGCCAAATGAAGCCCCTAGGTGTGTGTATATAAGTAAAAATAGCCATTTTTTGGGCAAAATATATATATATATATATATAAAATCCGACCATAAAAATCGCATGTGAGTGTATATAGTGTTTTGCGGTGATGTTTTTGATTTATTATGATTTTTGGGGATTTTTTGGGTTTAATTTGCTATTTTCCTTTTAATTTTACTAATTTTGCGACAAAAAAAACTTCAAAAATACAAAAAGCAAGTGAAAAACGATCGTAATGAAAAAAAATGAAATTTGGGAATGATCAATGACTATAGGACGACCTATGGTACAATGGGGGTGCAATTATGTGAATGAAGCGGAAAGAGTGTTTTGGCCAGATTTTGATCGAAACGTCAAATTTCTCGTAAACTGGGCAACTGGAGTCCAAATCGAGAAATTTTTGAGCCTAAACCGCATCTCGCAAGAAGTTGGGAGCACATGTCAAATTTCATGGAAAGTGGTTCGGGGACCCCATTATAAGAAACTTTCACTTCATTTTAAGCTTATTTCTACTATTGACGTTTGAGAGAGAGCTCCTGCCACCTAGAGCGAACGGGACTTCTAGCAGCTTCTACGACGCGCACAACCACCCGACAGGCTCCAGACATGAGAGGTAGGCTCACCACCTTGAGCTTTTCGCGCCTGTTTGTTGTTTTGTCGCCAAAACTAGCGTAGGGTTCACACGGGAAGAGGGCTAACGGCTAACCCAAAAGCAATGAGACTTCATGGGCGGCTTACCCTAGCATAGGAGACCACTTTTGGATGACCAAAGGCAGTAGAAAACATCGAGAAAAATCCTAATTCTTAGAGCCCCGCAAGAGGCCACCAAATGGAAAATCGGCGGAAAGGCGCCCAAATGCTACTAAAACTCATAGGTAGGAGCATTCCGACATGCTCGACAAGTCTATATAGTCCACATGGCCATACAGTGACCCGAAGCAGCACTAAACTTCAGAAACGACATCAGACACACAAAGCGTCAAATAGCTCTCGCGGCCAATTTGCATGTCCGTTTGCCACCAAACTTCACGAGCAGCTTTCCTAGACCATCAACAACCAAGTCCTATGGTGGTAGATCACCACAAGTCATCGAAGACATGAAAACGTAACCACGGGTGCTTCCAGAGTGACAAATTGCCAAACGGAGCTCCGGTGAAGCCAAAGTCGACAAAAACCATATGGCAAGAATCCCCAAGGGACCGTGAAGCTATGGAGACCAACATCAAGAAATTTCATCGCCGAAAAGCACTCCAAGAGTCAAAAAACGGCTCGGAGGCTCTGAAATCCACACAGAGAGTTTCCTTCTATCAATTTGACTTTTTTGTTGAAATAATGCTGAAAAGGGACTCAGGGCAGGTACCAGTAGCACCTCCAATATAATTTTCATCAGGAGATATCTTACGCGTAGGATGTCTCAAGGCCAATTCTGGGAACCAAACCTAACATTTCTCATCACACAGCTTCTGAATAGCCTGTACATGCTAGCCACCAAGTTTCATCACATTTGGACAAAAATTGACCTCATATGCATTAAAAAAAAACGCAGTCAGAGCATAGAGGCAATAATGGGCCATGGACCTACCAAAACTTGTCCAAACCACATGAAACTTGCACAATGCACTCATGAGCACATTGCCAAGCTATCGGTGGGGTCACAAATGAAAAATGATGAAATAGACATCCTACACGTAGGATGTCTAAATGACCAAATTGGCCCCCAACTGATATTTTTCAGTTCCAGATCTCTTTATGACACTTTCAGAAGCCCATATATCCCGTTCCAAGCCATTCCATTCACACTTGGTCCCCAACACCTCCAAGATGTACTTTTTGAGCCCAAAAACACTACACATGCTCTTACCAACACCAATTCTTGTCCAAATCAAAATCCAAGAGCAGGGCCATGTTCCACATGCCAAGGGCTAATCCCAGAACCAACTTCAAGTCACTTTGATGAAAAACACATCCTACACGTAGGATGTCTACGGTGTGATTTTGACCAACTGTGCAGGATCTGACCTCATGGGAGCCATTACCATGGTGCAAGAAGCTCATATATCAAATTTCAACCCATTTGAATATCATTTTCCACGTGTTGAGGACATCCTACCAATTTGTGAGCCTAAAGCCCAAATCTGCCCAGAAGTGCACTTTTTGATGCCCAAACCCAATCCCAATCACATAGCCATGTTCAACAGGTCAAGGACCACCAGCATACCAAGTTTCACCAAAAACAGGCAAGATAGACATCCTACGCATAGGATGTCTAAATGATAAATTTTTGCCAAAATACTGTGAGCACATGCACAATTTCCCTAGTTCCTTTTAAGTTTTATTTTCAATTTTCAAGTCATTTGGATAGTTAAAACTCAGTTTCTTAGCTGATATGGAAAAAACGCTAACTTCGGACTACTAAGTGGAACAGGATCCATGGCAGCCGCAAAATCACCGGCAAAGAAAAAGAGAATGACAATAAAAAACTACTTGGAAGAAGTAGAGCCATTTGTGATCCCAGAAGGAACCCTGAAGCCAACCAGCACATGGATTCAGGATGATTTGCTAGAGTCCAATGATTTGAAGATCTACCAAGGCGTGTTCAAAGATCGTGAAGGAAATGCAATAGAGCTACTCAGGATATCACGGGAGCTCAATGAGTTTCTCAGAAGCAAGATGGGAGATTACCTAGAGAAGATAGATCTCCATAACTACTTTGAAGCTTTGCCAGTGGGGATTGACATCAAAGGAGTGTGGGAATTTGTGACCACTATCAAAGAAGATGGAGTGGCCCGAGTCACTGATCTGCAGGGCAAGCCGGATACCATGATTGTCATCACGGAGAGGGTGGTGGCAGCTGCACTTGACATCTCCAACAAAGGAGATAGTGTGACAAAGAGGAGAGATGAAGTCAAAGTCTACTCGGAAAAGAAGAACAACTACACTTTTGAAGACATTGCAAACCCAAAAGTGGCTATCATGAGCTAGCTCTAAAACCAATACTTCTACATGGGCACAAAGCGGCCACAAAAGTACAGAATGCCACCTGGAGCCATTGCCACCACCTTCACCTAGGCAATGCAAAAGAGCAAGCCAAAGGTGATAAATTATGCTGCTTACATCCATGACAACCTGGTGAAGATGGGAAACAAAAAATCCCACCTACATTGTACCTGGTGAGCTAATAACAAAAGTGATTTATGGAGCACTGCATGCCAAGGGAAACATGCCAAAACCTCCTTCACAGAATGATTGGTTAAAGCTGAAAGAAGATAAAGAAGAAGAACCTCCAAGGGCACCCAGAGTTGCCACACGTTTGAAGCGCCGGTTAGAAACCGTGTTAGAAGAGCCGCCGGAGCCGAAGAAAGGAAAGAAGGAAAGTGTACAAGTGCCGATCAAAGAAACCAAATCACAAAAAGCGGCACGACTAGAAAGATTAATGTAAAGCTTCAGAGCCGATAGAGCACTGAAGCGGGATTTGAACGAGCTGTGGAAGCCATCACTAGAAGCCATGTCAGGATCATCTCGAAGGGTGCACCGAGATCGGTTTGAAGACTACATCAAAAACTTTGAGATTTTAGATGCTACAACAGAAAATATCCTGAATATCCCATTTACAGAAGAAGAAGTGGATGAAGTACGATGGCAGCTGCTGGGAAGAGCAGGAAGGCCAAGAAAGGGAGAGAAAGACCAAGGCGGATCGGGACTTCAAGAAGAAGCCAACAACCCCACCGTCAAGCAGGGAGTCCATCCCACTGCCATCACCACCTCCTCTTAGCCCTCCACAAACCCAACAAAAGGAGGAGCTGGACACATCTGATGATCAAGAAGACTCCAAGAAAGAGAAGACCAAAGGGGAAGAGAAGAAAGAAGAAGCTAAGCCCAAAGATGAGCAGCCAGAGCCAGAGGAAAGAAATTTTAGCACATTTATTGATCTACTAGCTGCGGGTTATTCACGAGAAGAGGCATCCACTGTGGCCTTTGAGTTAGCAAGCACAAGGCCCAAGGACAGATGCAGAGCCTGCGGTTAGTGGAACTGAAAGACATGGCCACACTGATACAGTGGACCTACAGCCACGGACCAATGACTGGGATGTGGTGATGCACAAGCTAACCGGGCTCAGAGCAAAATCATTGGCCACAGAGAGTGAGATTGCTAATCTCAAAACCACTGAAGTTCAGATCAAGGCTGAAATAGACACACTATAGAAACAAATCCAAGAGCATATAGAGAAACAAACAGAGCTGCAAGCCAGTCTGGCCACGACATTACAAAGATGCCAGGATATGGAACGAGAAAATCAGGCAGTAGATCAAAGACTTCAAAAGAGCTGAAGAAGAATACAGGAAAATCAACAAGTCATTGACAGATGCAGAGAGAGAAATGGACAACCTGACTCTACAACTTGCTGAAGAATCCAAAGAAGAGGAAACCTTGAGGAATGCCAAAGAAAAGGCAGAGATAGAGCATGAAGCGAGCCAGGATGAAGTGATCGAGCTGAAAGATCAGATTAAAGTCAAAGATCAAACCATCCAACGGCTGAGAGCATATCCGGACAGAGTTAGAGCTGCTAGCTTGACTCACATCACTTCAGAGACTGAACTATATGAAGAACAAATGAAGGAGCTCCAAAAGGAGTTAACATTAGAGAAAAGGCAAAGGGTGATGCTAGCCGAGGGGTCATTGGTCATGCAAAACCGCCTAGAAGAAGAAAATCAGGCCACAAAGAATGAGCTAGAAGCCATCAAGAAAAAGCTCGAGGAGGCGGAAACGATAAATGCAGATCTAAACGACCTCCTAGTAAACATGGGAGAGCAAGCAGAAGAGGAAAAGAAGACACTTCAGAAGAAAATAGAAGAGCTGAGAGGCCAACAGCAAACAGAAGAGCAATAGTTTAGCACCGGGCCAGCAGCCATGGAGGGTATTGACATAGAGAATGTGTCAGATCCAGTGGACACCACCATGCAAGAGGAAATCCTGGTGGGGCCCTCACAAGAGCCACAAGATTTGACACAAGAAGAAGAAGAGAAGCTGTAGAAGGCCATAGAATCGGCAGTCAAAGACACAGCCAGAGAAGCATTGGAGTGGGAGCAGAGGGTGTTTAAGTCAATGAATATTCAGAAGATAGATGCCAGTAACCTTCGGCGTGAATGGTTACAGCCCTCTCTCCCATATCCTCTGCTAAAATATGAAGCTGCCACAATCAACAAATAAATAAAAGAGGAGCCAACAGTGCCATTGTACAAAGTAGATATCCCCAAACCTGAAGGAGTCAAGCTGATAGTGGACTCTTCGCCCAGGTGGAGAAAGGCATGGCTGAAAAAGTATCCTCAATATCTAATCCATCTGCTAGAGGTACCTAAAGTGATCAGAGATAACCTCCGTTTCTGCCCTCTACCAAGGATGAGGAGGTGGAAAGCCCACGAGCTGCTCCAGAGAAGCCAAGACACTTGGTTGAATTACCCGAAGCTGCCAAGCTTGAAGGCAGGCGAGAGAATAAGTGAGCAATAATGGTGAAAACCCTAACGAGTGCCATCAAATTGTTCACTGGCTCGCCCGACCTTTCTTGCATCATGATGAGAAAGATTTGCAAAACCCTTTTGGCAGTCTTCAAAACATTCAAACCAGGCCAGGCGACAGACAATATCTTCTTCTTTCAAGATACATACAGATGTGCATACGATCTGTCTGGTCAGCCTTCTCACGAGGTGATACATGCATTGTATCAAAGGATTATGTTTTGCCATCTTATCACCTCCAGGCCTTTGAAGAAGCCTTCTACACTGGCGTCTTCACAATTAGCATAGACATATTCGGCCCGACACTACTGGCTCAACATGCGAGATATGAGTCACTTCTCAAGATGAGAGAAAGCCTACATTGAAGAAGCAGCTCAACAGCCATGTCAGGGACGACATGAACAAGGAGGGGGGAGAGTGTTAGCGGCTGGACACACCCTACGGAAAATGACTGCTCGGCGGAGTATTATTTTTTGTAATTATTCATTTATTGAGAAAAACCGACATTTCACCTTTGTAAATATTGGGGCTTACAGAAGTTTCCAGATTTTATTCCATTTTTGACATTTAGATTGAGTAGATGATAAAATTGGAACATTAGGGTTTGAGATTGTAAGGTATTTATACCACTTTTGACCTTAATGAAAAAAACCTTTTGTCATTTTTAAAAAGTTCTGTCTGTGAGTGAGCGTACTGTGTATGAGAGAGAGAGAGAGAGTGAATGTTTCATCTTGACGCTACACGCGCACCGGTGGTCGGAATCAAGTGTGGAGAAGTGCAGCGTGTTGCCCCCGTCGAGAGCTACGCCCCAATACCTACATTGCGGGCATACGGTCTAGTTTTGCGAGCTCGACGCGTGAGCTTAATCTGGTGATTCGGTGAGCAGACATTGTCCATTTTTGCATTGCAGCATATCCACGCGTTCGCATCGAGTAGAGCTACACGTTAGGCATGTTAGTTTTTGAAAACGACGACATGCAGATTTCGGCCAGACATCCTACGTGATTTTGTACTAGGTGTTTAGGGTTGGGATTTTGGTTCATGGACCTTAGGGAGAGAAACTTATTGGTGATAGTAGGGTCTCCTTCAAGTTCTGTGGCGTTTCGAGAACGTTTGATGGGTATTTGGCTCTTGGAAGCGTTGTAGGAAATCTCCTCTTATGCACTCCTGAAGGCTGTAGCTTAGACATTGGGTAGAGACCTCTGTAGAAATTAGTCAAGAGTCGGTCGAGTGTAAGTTCACACCCTATGCTTGCTTCCACGCGCCTGCGGGTCGAGCTTTGTCGTTAGTTGACAAATCTTGTTAGGTGAGTTCTCACTGTGCCAAAGTCCATCGTGACGTATCCGCCAACAACTTCAAATTGCCATAACTTCCTTACCGTAGCTCGAATTGACGAGCGTAATGTAAGGCCAAGGGCTAGAGGGCTTAGGGCTTATGACTTAGGCCAAGGGCCAGACTGAAGGTGTGTACAAGGGATCCATTTAGGGAAAAGGGCCATGGGACCTCCTATAAAATGTTGGTTGGGAGGAGGATCAGACATTCAGTCTCCTCTGGGTTTTATACTAGTATTAGAGCTGGTTCTATTTTTGGGGCAGAGGGGCGTGGTCTATTTTGCATGCACACGCAAGTTCGTGGAGATCCTCTCTTGCCAGCGGGGAAACAAGTCAAGGAGGACGAACTGTGTGCAGGGCGTCTTGAGGCGAGAAGAGACGGGCTTTGGACCTCCACCATAGGCTTCATGAGCGGGCTTGGCGGATGTGCACTACGACAAGGTGTAGTTTATGTCACTAGAGCTACCCCTGGAATGCAACATGCACTGGTCTTCATCCCCTTTCCAAGAGCGCATAGCACTGTTGGTTGCCATAGCCGACAATGCCAATGTTTTTTTTTTTTCACACCATAAGTGCCCTAATTCCTTTTGCCTTGGGCGCTTTCCTCAACTTATTTGAGCAAGGGTGCATGCCCACCCGGCACACACCCCGTACACAGTTTTCACCCGGTTGTTGGCCAAGGTGCAACATAACCTCATCGACAAGGGGCCGGGAAATTCTTTGACATGCCGTCAATTTTTTGTAGATTCTCCAAAATTGCAGAGATTGTAGAATTGAGTCAAGGTTAACTTACAACGGCTTTGAGATTTTCAAACAAGTATCCATCACCAATTGTTTCTTTGGAATATCAAGTTGACTGTGACGTTTTCAAGGAGAAAATTACGTTCAAGTGGTGTATTTGAACGGGTGGAATTACGAATTGGAAAAGCTTTGATGAACGACGTAATTAGCACGGCTAATTGTCATTGTTTGTGGTGCATGCTACGGCTACAAGATTGTTTTTTGAATCAAGGTATTCTTCTTTCTCTCTCTCTCACACTGCACAGTGTTGCCATGGATTCAGATATCAACATGACCTTTGATCTTGAGCATAATACACTTGATCCTTCTCATAATGGCTCACGATTGGATACTCTCATGGAGGGTTCCCGCGATGCTACGGGAGGAGATGACGCTTATGAATTGCTTGATATCCAAGAATTTTGATCACTTCAAGCACACACTTAGTAATGGAAACAAATTTTGCATCCCTAAATGAAAATGTCACTAATTATCTACTTTACTGATACAATTTATGCAGCAATAGGCCAAGGGCCTTGGTTGACACACACATGCATGAGCACGTTCCCGATCAGGGCAAGGCCCTTTTGGTCATGGACAAGGTCCACCTCCGGATTCTCTGCACTCTCTTACTGCAAAGGAGGTGGACAAGTTATTGAAAAACACCAAGCCACCAAGTTTTAAGGGAGAGGACCGAGACCGCAATAAGGATGTAATGAATATCTGTCTCAGCAAGTGGGACGGAATTCACCCCTTACGGCGTACTTCAAATGCAGTCAGAGCACTGCATTTGGAGACATTCTGACTCTGGAAGGCCAGGCCTACAAATGGTGGATGTCTCTCAAGGAGAAGAATATCATACCACTAAGATGGGCAGCCTTTGAGGCTATGTTTTGAAAAGAATTTCTACCTACAAATGAGGTAGATAAAAATTGGACGGCTTGGGACATGTGCTCCATGCGCCAACACCAATCCTTGTTTGAATATATCTCACACTATCGGGATGTTATCCTCAAGTTGGAAGGGCTAGACACCTTTCAACAAGTCACGTGCCTGCTAATACACATGGTAATACACGCACATAGTATGGGAAAAATAAAAGGAAATTTCTAGTAGCCAATTCTGAAGCAGCTAAAAAACCAAAGGGGTCTCATGGTCCTCTCTCTCTTGAGGAATTTGAGAAGGCTAAAAAGAGAAGTTACACTTTCAATGCTTGGGAAGCAGCCATGGCAAAAAGGATTGTCCCAAGGGGCAATCTATTGCTCAGGGTAAGGAGAAAGCAGTGAACACGGTGCATGTTAAGTATGGAGCCTTATTTACCCCTTATAATTTTTTGTGTTAAAACGCACATTTGTAAGGCCCCCATTATGAGGAGAAGCCATTATGCGTGAAAAAAAATAACTCGCCGGAAATCAAATTTTTCACGGCCAATTTTTACCACAATATTCCTTTTTGTCGGAATATTATGGCCGGACGGGCCAGAAAGTGGTAGAAAAATAGCCGGTCGTTTGGTTGGTCCGTCAGTGGCCGGTGGTCGAAAGTCAATGGCCGATGGTCGGTGGCCGAATTCAATGGCTGGTGGCTGATTTCAAAGGAGGACTTGTCTTCTCAAGGGCAACCACACATGGGCGGATTGGAGGGTCTGATTTGGACTTATCTACACAAGGGTGGCGACACAATGCTGCCTCTCATGAGAGAGGGCAGCCCTTTTGGCCTATAAAAGGAGGCCATTTCTACACACATTTCATACTGTGAAGTTGATGCAACAAGGTGGGTGTGAGGTGGCGAGAGTGAAGCAATGCGAGTACTAAATCCATTGAGTGGCTGCTTTCCCATGGACGTAGCCCACATTGGGTGAACCACGTATATCGTGTGTACTCTCTCTCTCTCTGTCTCTACTCTATAATCCCTTGTGTGTGTAAATCATCTCTCTCCATTAAGTAATCTACCCAATTATCTACTAAGCTACGTCATATTTCCTAACATTGCAACTACTACTTCTTGAGTTTTCCTCACGTTTCTCCACGATGGAGGTAACACACACCGAGGTGGTGCATGAATGTTCTTTCATAGCTTCCATGTGGCAACAGACCTTTCGTCCACATGAGTTAGTGCGTATGCACGGATCTCTTCAAGGGCACAAGGTGCGTATCTTGGTAGTTAACGGTGCTACTCACAATTTCATTAACTACGAATTAGTGAAAAATCTGAAATTTCTTCAAACTCCGAGTTCCCACCACTACAAGGTAGTAATGATGAATGCTTATGGTGCCAAAGTATGGGATACTCAGGTCAGATCTATACCGTTGGAAATACAAGGTGGAATTGGAGCTGATCTCTTCAGATAGCTGATTCTAGTGTTAGAATTTAGAGCTACTGGTAAGTAGTCAGTAGATGGGTTTGGAAACCAAAGGAGCATTTATCTTCTCCACCAACTGTAAAGTCGGTGAATCACTGGAAGGTTAAATCTCAAAAAACTCAACCACACCAGCTCACTGACGGAAAATCAAAATACCAATGTAGAGCTAAAGCTCAAAAACCGTCATCATTGATACCTACAGCTTAGGAAATCAGTGTGCCAAAGCATGCAGATGGTACAATCAAGCTAACAGTACACAAATTACAAAATCTGCTATATAGAAAAAAGCAACAAGAAACCTCGACCACGGAAACCCTTGAGTTAGCTACTCAAGACCCAACTCTTGCGCTGCATACTGGTTTGAATTGCATTGAACTTCAGATTATGATAGAGCCAACCACGGCTATGCATAGACACAATTGTTCAACCCATGCACACGGTCGTCCCAGAGTACTCCATCTAGGAGGGGTGGAAGGCCACTTCATTAATTAAGGACAATGTTTGAAGAGGGAGAAAAAAAGTTGTATGTTAACGTGTGTCTTTTGCAAAATTACCTAATAATGCCCTTAAAAATCATCATCAAGGGAATTTCAGCTGATAACATCTCCTCGATGAGTGTAGATAGTGTATACACTATAAAAAATACATTAGAAAATAGCCTTTTTTCACCAATTTTTCTTGGTTTTGGAGCTTAAAAGTGGAGAAATTCGCCAGAAAGTAATAAAATAGTGTTCTTCAATGAAATTTCTTAATTGTTGATTTTCCAATTTTTATTTTTAGTATATTTTATTATTTTTTAATTTTTTTAAACAATACAAACGTCAAAAATTAATAATAAATAGCAAATGAGCTCCGATGGAGAAATTGAAGATATGCTAATGATCAGAAGAACAAGACGGACATACCCTGTTGGACGGATATCCCGTGATGGACGTCAGCATAGCGAGAACTCACCTAACATATAATGTCAACTGAGGACGAAGCTCGACCCGCAGGCGCGTGGAAGCAAGCAAAGGGTGTCAACCTCTACTCGACCGGCTAATGACTACTTCCTACAGAGATATCAAATCTACATGTCATCGGTTCTGTGAATGTGAAAGTCTCCTATGATGCTACCGCAAACCAAAAGCCCATTAGACGTTCTCGAAACGTTACGAAACTTGAGGGATATCCTATCAACACCAATAGGCCACTCTCCCTAAGGTCCGTGACCAAAAAAACCTACTCAATACCCTCCGTGCAGAAACGCGTAGGATGTCTGGCCGGTTTTTGCAGGTCGACGTTTCCGAAAACTAAAGTGCCTAATGTGTAGCTCTACTCGCTCTGATCGCATGGATATGCTGAAATGCAAAAACGGACAACAGTTACTCACCGAAACTCCAAAAGTAGCTCGCGGGTGAATTTGCCAAAACACAGACAAACGCGTGTGATGTAAGCATCAACGCGTAGCTCTCCTCGTGGGCAACTCACTGCTGGTCTCCATTTGCGATTCTGACCACCGTAGCTCCTGTAGCACACATACACACTCTCTCACTCTCTCGTAGTCTCCCAACGACACAGAAGATCAGATTTATTAGAAGTCTCCCTTTATAAAGCTTTAGGTTTTGGCTTATATACTAAGCTTTAGAAAACCTAATGTCCGACCAAAATGACCTTATTTTTCCCTAGGCTTCTATAGAGCTTAATTACAACACCGTGAGCTGGCTTTGCTCATCCAACAAGCATCTGTGGCCTCAATACAATTGCTGACTTAAAATATGAAGTTCCCGTAAACATTACAAAAGTGGCCGTAATGGCTCAAAATGATAATAACGGGATATTGGATGATGTCCATGAGCTTGTATCTTCACATTACAGCATCCATCTTCGTCTTCATCACTTCATCAACATCTTTATTTGAAATCTTTAGAGAATCTTTGAGGAATATTTATGGAATCTTTGTGGCAGCGTTGTTGAAAGGTTGACCTTTCAACACTCTCCCCCTCCAAAGTCTTGTCGTCCCCGACAAGACCCTATGTCTGTAGTGGCCTTGGTGAGTGGTTCATGTTTTGGTGTTGGTTGAATCTTTTGTTGTTGCAGTTGCTTCTACCAGATGCTTTGTATGTTGTAGAGTTACCTTTTTCTTGTACATGTAGTGTAGTTGAAGCCATAGCTCTCCCCCTCCGATTGGTTGTTGTAGGGTGAATAGGTTGAGTGAGGTTTGTTGTTGCAGCAAGTCTTTATCTTGGCAGCTCTGTATTGTTTGTTCTTTGGGTGTCATCCTGCATGTGTACCTGTAATCTTGAAGCCTTTTTGAATTGTTTCTGGGCCGCTCCCCGTGGATCCTATAGTTGATGAGCATGTAGTGGTTAGGGGATGTCGTTGGTCTGCTTTTCTGTGTTTTTATAAGAAAAATAAAATAGTAAAAATAAAATGTGGCGTATATTAAAAAATGAAGGTCTTGGATACCTGGATAGGACTAAAGGGAAAAACCCAGTGGGAAAAAAAATGCATTTAGTCACCATTAAATGTGAGGCTATATGTACTTATGTTTGATGTAACCGAGTTTTGTTGAGTTAAAGTACTTATGGCCGTATGGCTACTATTACTGGATATACAGTGGATAAGTGTTAGTAGCTTGAAGTCAGAGTCATTGTTGTTGAGCAAATGCTTATGAAACCTGTTACCACTTCGTCATCGTCATTTTGTTGTGTAAGTGCATGGGTGGAACACAAATCGTGTCAAATGCAAATGTCCAATGATGGGACATTATATATGCTTGCACAGATAGATGCATGGGAAACAATATGCGGTGCGAGAGGAGTTTGAATGGGTGCTTCCTGGAGTGAACGTAGCTAGAGAAGGAAAAAGATATTTGACTTCAAGAGCTGCCGTTACTCGCAAGAAGGGTTTTTGTCGACGAGGTTTTTTCCACTCTCCTCACTGTGTTCATGAGCGTGAGTGTTTTCTGGACTACTCCGCCACTCCACCATTTAAAATAGTAGACTTTGACTCTTATGCTCACCTCTTCCAGCATGAGTGACATGACTTTACGTATGCTCAACTCTCCAGCTTGAGCTTTAATCTAAATATCTAGACTCATAGACCACAAAAAATATTAAGACATGTAGCTTGGGTCTAATGCTTGCTCATTTAGTGGCTCAGCTGCGCGACTCTGGACTCTTATGCCATTATTTTTA
Organism: Adiantum capillus-veneris; assembly: GCF_014529385.1. NCBI lineage: Eukaryota > Viridiplantae > Streptophyta > Polypodiopsida > Polypodiales > Pteridaceae > Adiantum > Adiantum capillus-veneris. The sequence continues at coordinate 20,550,500 of NC_140958.1, forward strand.
TGGCGACTTGTCTTACTCTCGGGAGCTTTCGACCAAGAATAGGTTTTGAAATTCAAAACTCCCATCCTCGAAGAGAGGATTTGTAAAGGACCATACTGGCAATATTGGTTTCTTTTGCCATACCTGGGTGACCTTGGTTGTCAAAATTTCTTTTTGTTGTTGTTGGTCCCTTGGTTGAGAAGATTGGCTCGCTCCATTCCCCGTAACACTTTGTCTATCATGTCTTGACATTTCTTGAGAGCTAGAGATGACTTCAATCTTCTTCGGTATGTGTTTTTCTTTTGGCACCCATTTGTATCTGCATCGTGTGATTAGCGTGTCTTTGCAGATATCCTTTGCCTTGAGTGTGACATTGTCCTTGATTTTGCCTTCCGTGAAATTGCGATTATTTTCAAGCTGAAGTCGTTTGCTTGAAGAATGTTTACCTGGCATCTTTGGTAGCCAGATTCTTCGATTTCCTTGATAGTAACCTTGTGCTTGAAGAATTGTAGATGGCACTTCCCATGATGTTTTTGATGTCGTATTGAGATGTACAAGAGTGCCATTTTTGGTATTATTTATCAATGAAGTCCTATGTTGGTATGAAGGCCAGTTGGATTTGAAATTTCCTGCATCCCTTTGGCGAGCCTTGTTGGCTGGTCTCCTTTGGCGATATAAATATGATCTTTGTTGCTTTTGGGGACGCTTTTTGAAACCTTTATCCACCACATAAGCCGAGATCTGTGGTTTTGGTAACCAAAGTTTCTTTTGACCCTCATAATAGCCTTGCTCTGCTAAGCTGTAGTGGGAGGCTATCCATCCCATGTGTTTACCTTTCATCAATCGGCTAGGCTCATTTACCCATATTGGGTCCTTGACCTTGATTTCTTCAGCTTTGATGTAGAACTTTGAAGATTTTTGTCAACGATGATCTCGCAGTGTAGGGTATTTTGGTTGAAAGATTTTCTTTGGAGTCTGTCTTTCATGTGGAAGCATGTGGTCAGTTGATGTCGAAGCTCTGTCTTGAACTTGATTGAAGACTCTGATTTAAGGGGCTGCTTCTTTTGGTAGGACATTTGTGGGCTCATTTTGGCTTTGCCTTTGTCGGAAGCCGATAATCTTGGAGCAGTAGTAGGCTGGATTTCTTGAGAGCTAGTCGTGATGACCATTGTTGAAAATTCAGGTTCTTCTGCCAATGTTTTTGCCCAGTGCTTGGACAAAATCAAATGTGTATTCATTTTGGAGGAATCCACCACTAGGAATTTGTCTTTGATTACCTTTGACCGTAGTTTAAGGGTAGCTTTCGCAATCCCTAAACTTGTGACGGCTATTCCATGTGATATAGGAACCTGTACCTGAATTTCATACAGTTCTGGCTTACCTAGAAGTAACCATAGCCCATAAGACATGACATTAGTCGTGGCAGTGCAATCTATCTCTGCTGTAAAGTTGAATTTCAGTTTCTCATGCACATCCAACGAGAATTTAATCTTCTTGTTGGCTGCCAAGTAATTGATGTCCTCGTTGCTTTCGGTACTTTTCTTAGACATTTGTGCCTTGAAGGCTTTGCCATCCTCTTGTATGTTGAACTTCTTTGTCATTTGACTGGTAGTTTCTGACTGTGACGCCTTGATTCTTGATTTTAGAAGCTCTCTGTCACTATTTACTTCTTCTAGCACTTGAAGGTCATTCAATAGTGACTTTTCTTCTTGGAAATGTTTTGAAGCTTGTGTAGCAGGATGTTGAGGTTTACTCTCTTCTTCTGATGCAATGGTCGCCGTGGCCTTTGGTTTCCATTGTTCCATGGGATTTTGTAGAGTCTCTTCTCGAAAATATTCATTCATATCTTGTATTGCTAGTCCTTGGTAGTCAATCTTGGACTCAGTCATTTTCTGTTCTTGTGTGTATTCTATGTCTTTAGTTACATCTTCTTTTAGCTTCTCATACTCTTTGATTTGTTCAATCACCAATGAAGAGTCCACAATAGAAAATTTATTTGGTAGACTTTCAGCTTCATCCATTGATTCTATTTGCATGTCTTCCACTTGTGATGTGGCACTAAGACTTTTTGTTACCTCTGCCACCTCTTCTTGCGTTGGCTCACTATCGCCACAATCTTGGCTTCTTTTGCTCTCGAACCTTGAACTACGAGCTTCATCTTCATCACCTTGTGGATGCTTTGACTCATCCTCACTGAGGTTCCTTAAACGATCTTGAATCAGCTAATTCAATTGATCTTTTTTGAAAGCATGATTCTCTATGATAATGTCGTTGACACCCTTGACTTCAAGCAACTGTGTCTTGAGCCTATCTTTTGTGCTCTGTGACAAGATCTGCTTCTTTTTCGGAGATCTTGTTGGGGATTCCTTCTTCCGTTCCCTTGTTGTCACTGTCTGAACTTTGCTTTTGGCTTGTTGCTTCTTCTTTTCCATGTAGAGCTTTGCTGGGCAGTCCTTCACTAAATGACCAATGGCACATTGGTCGCAATATGTTGTTATCTCAACATGTGCACCTTTTGGACGAGGCAGCTTTCCATAATACTGTTGATAATGGTTTCCTATGGTATCTAGACACAGAAATGACCTCTTCTTTGCATGCATGAACCTGTAGATTACGACTGACTTAGGTGTATCCACTGGCTTTGTCTCTTTATCCTTCATCGTCTTGTCCTTGAGAAGATGAAAATAGCTTCCATTATTGCTTGCATACAAGATCAAATCACTATCCATGCTTTCTACCAGTTGTGATGCTAATTCTTCCATCAGTATATGGTCTTTGACGTGGGGCTTCTGCATAGCCTTAGGGCTATGTTTCCGAGTTGATTTTGGCGAGTTCTGCACTGAGGGTGAAGATTGAACCAAATCTTTGTTTTCCGTTTCCCTTGATGGTGCTTTTGGACGGGGTCCAAGTATGTGACTTACAGGTTGCCCACAATTGCTAAACTCATCCATATTTTTCACATCGGCTATTTCATAGTGCCTATCGTATTTGTCGACCACAATGACATCTTGACCTGACCTTCTACATTGGGCATTGTGAATTTCAAGTGGTCTCTCCTCCGGCTCAGCATCTTCCAATACTTCTTGAAATTCCACTTGGACTCCTGAAAAGGACACTACTTCTTGTAAAACTGGACTTCTTAATCCCACTCTTGAAGAGATAGGGTCTCTTTGTTGAGTTTGAACTCCCCCCATCCGAGAGGGTTTCATATCTGATGTTGGCATCTGTTTAATGCCTGATGATATGACTTCTTGTGCTTTGTTAAGTAGCTCTTGAGACCAAGCTAGTTCTTTTTGAAGTTGGGCTATCTTCATAGCTGGTACCTCTTGTGCTGGTGTAGTGCACGAGACTTGTGTTGTGTCTTTCCATGTTGTGTCTTGTGTTGTGCCTTGTTGTGTGTCATGTGGTGTGTCACTCATTTGTGTAGTGACAGCCGTAGGTGTCAATTCTTCCAGGTGCGTAGTTAGAGGTAAACCCATGACGAGATGGTATACAATACCCCCTTTAGACATGTAGTCTTTGCCTCTTGAGCCAAACGCTTTTGCTGTAAAGTAATGATTGTTTTCTACAGGAACTTCATGACTTGTGATAGCCCTTTAGTATCGACCGTCTTCATCTCCATAGAGGGTACCAAATTTCTGTTTTCCATCTTGTGCTTTGTACAGAAAAATACTTGGAGGATATGCGTAGAGTTCTGTAAGTTGATCCTTGTACAACATTTCTATCTCATTGTCGATGTATTTTCCGTGCCTCATGTAAATTGATCCCAGACAGTCTTCCATGAAATTTGGATGTGGGTGTAGTACATTCTTCGCTGTTTCAACTTCCACATATTGAGATGTCCGAGTTTCCTCTGTATCTTTCTTTGTCTTGATGTACAAATTCCGATTGACATCCTCATAGCATGGCAGTCCTTTGTAATATCCAATCAGATAGATCTGAATTTGCTCTCTTGTAATATCTGTGGATGTACTTGAAGCTTCTTCCTGACTGGTCTGATTCCTTTGAGACGCCATTGCTTTCGTCTTGACTCCCTTGTTGTACCTGTTCAGTGATAGCTCTAATTGCTTGCCTCAATGCTAATAAAAACTATTAGCACCCTTGTGTCGGTATTTTTCGCTTGAGGTTCTTCAGCTTTTGTGGATGCCTTAATCTCTGAGTTTTCCGAATTGGGCTTTGCTTGAACTTCTTAGCTCCCTTGCTTGCAAGACTGATACTGTCTTGTCTGGCTGCTTGCTTTTCCTAGAGCTTTTTAGTAGGCCTCGATCTAGTGGAAGCACTGTGATAAGTTATGCAACTTACCACTATACTGCAACGACTGCTCCCTTTGTAGCGATTCTTGAGTCGAGCTAACCTGTGTTCACTTTAGCACACAATCTGCAAAATTCTATTTAGCTGGCTAACTTTTTCACAGTGAATGCAAAAATCCTTGATGTACCTTTGACGGCCACACTTGTTCCTTGAGCACCTTCCAGCGGGTGACCAATGGTTTTCCCAAAAGATAATTTCAATCTGCTAACTTAGCAGTCTTCAAAAACCGTGACCGTTTTCTCACAATTCTTTCAAACTGTCTGTTTTAGACACCCATGACTTCTGGATGCATTTTGAGGCCTTAAACGATGTTTTTTTCAAAGTTGAACTAAATGGTTGCTGTTGGCATACATCTAGTTCATGTTTCGCTTTAAGATCTGTAGTGTCACTCTCAAGCTACGTTTTGATATAAAAATTTTTCCGATCCGATACCATTTGTGAAAGTTATGGCCAAAACAGTGAATTGCAGATTAGAATGGTCAAAATGAGTCCAAATTCAATTTTGAAAAAAGATTTGGATCTCTGTGACACTGTGAACACTCTTGTATGGTCACAATTACAGTTGGACCCTTAAACTAGCCTAGAGGCATCCTACGCGTAGGATGTCTATATGCTCAAAATTGAACAAAATTTTGTCCAGAGACTCCCCTTGAGTCCAGCAACACAATGGTATGCTCAGAATTTTATTTGGACTTGAAAATGTCTTTTTGCTCAGAATGACTTGAAATTTTCACCCCAGCTTCTCCTTGATGTGTTGATCACAGTGGTGTGCTCATAGGTTGGTTTGGAGTCCTAAATCAAGCTGAAGACATCCTACGCGTAGGATGTCTAACTGCTCAGATTTTGTCCAAACTTGCACTGTAGCTTCCCCTTGATGTGCTAAACTCATAGCTATTTTTACTTTTTGATTCTGACACTTATAGGTTGGTCAAATGATCAAGAATCTGCTCCAAAAGCCTGATGTCTGTTCTGATGAATTTCTAAGTCAAATCAACTCCAAATTGGACCAAATTTGACTAGGAGGCTTGCCTAAGGCTATATGACAGCATGGTATGGTCACAGTAGAATTTTGGTTTCAGAATTATGCATTAGACATCCTACGCGTAGGATGTCTTTTTACTCAGAAGGAACCCAAATTTAAACCACAGACTCTCCTTAAGGTGCTGATCACTGTGGTATGCTCAGAATTTCATTTGGACCTAGCAATGGCCTTGAGACATCCTACGCGTAGTATGTCTTTTTGGCCTGTTTGACCCCAGACTTGTCCCAAAGCTTCCCCTTGATGTCAGCAACCCAGTGATATGCTCAGATTTTGTTTTGGATTTCAAAAGACCCCAATTTTACCAGTTCTAGTCTTTTTCAGTCAAAAGTGCTAAAGTCTGCTTAGGACCCCCGTTTCTCCCCCAAATGAGATGGAAACTCTCTCAGTCACTCAATATATCATGCAGATCATGCTCTTGTAGCCATCCTATGGTTTTGGTCTTGGAATAATGCCTTGGCACAATTTGGGTAGGATGTTTGGCAATTTCAGTCTATCTGGCCTTATCCTATCAAGATATGGTCAAGTTCCCCCTTCCATGTGAAAATAGGGTAAATCCTACCCTCTAAACACACTGGTCAACTCAGAATTTCAAAATTTCCACCAGATCACCCTGTAGACATCCTACGCGTAGGATGTCTTTTTTTCTTAGAATGGACTTCTGTTTCTACCCAAGGTGCTTCTTGATGCATATAACAAGAATATGTGATCACAGCAAATTTTGGATGTCAAAATTGCTCAGAATCACCACTTTTGGGAAAATATTTCTCTAAAAGAGTAACATCCCCTTAACTCTCAGTCTATATGTCCAAATGACATGAGCTTTGGTGTGTGTGTCCAACACAACATGCAGAATATGGGTATGATGCCAAAACTTGATTTTTGCTTCCAGAATCACTCTCTAGACATCCTACGCGTAGGATGTCTACTGATGAAATTTGTGGCAGAATTCATCCACAGGCATCCCCAAGTCTTGAGCACTACTTTTCAAGCATTCCTACCAATTTTTATGCAAAATTGTGCTTAGAATCTTAAGTTTCTTGTTTTCGCGTTTTTGACACTCCGTCTTTGGTCTTTTGGGTGTCAAGAGTTGGTCAAAACTTTAGTTTCAATGTATACTTTGGGTAAACCCCCCCTTTTGAACACATTGGTAACCTCAGTTTTCCCAAATTCCCTGCCAAAAGTGCCCTAGAGACATCCTACGCGTAGGATGTCTACTGTCTTAAAATGCAGATTTTTTCTGGCAGTAGTACTCCCTATGCTCTGTAGAGCTCTCAGCAATAATCACAGAAACTTTTGGACTTCGAATCAGCTTCCAAACACAACTTACAATCTTTCCTACTTAGCATTTTCCACTTCTCTGATGAGCCTAACAGCAAATAAGACATGCATAAAGTACTCTAGATCAACAATCAAGATATCCTACTTACCCTACTCCTACTCATCAATGTGAGATGGTTATTTTGACGTCTTGGTTGCTTCCTAGCCTCACACGGACTCTCAAGTCAAACCTACCACCACATCTACCACTCCAACTCCTACTCTCTACACCACAACCTACTACTACCTAATACTACCTAAGACGAAAGATCCAGGCCAGACACACGCTCCCTAGACTCCTCCTAAGACCTAGAGAGTCCACCACCCTCTGATCCTATCTAAATGTAAAATAGTACTCCGGCAAGCCAGAGGGACCTCTATCCTCAAGGACTAGTCTCGGTCACCTACTTAGGGCTCTCGTCCCCGACAGCGGCGCCAATGTTGGACGGATACGCCGTGACGGACATCAGCATAGCGAGAACTCACCTAACATATAATGTCAACTGAGGACGAAGCTCGACCCGCATGCGCGTGGAAGCAAGCAAAGGGTGTCAACCTCTACTTGACCTACTAATGACTACTTCCGACAGAGATATCAAATCTACATGTCATCGGTTCTGTGAATGTGAAAGTCTCCTATGATGGTACCGCAAGCCAAAAGCCCATTAGACGTTCTCGAAACGTTACGAAACTTGAGGGATATCCTATCAACACCAATAGGCCACTCTCCCTAAGGTCCGTGACCAAAAAACCTACTCAATACCCTCCGTGCAGAAACGCGTAGGATGTATAGCCGGTTTTTGCAGGTCGACGTTTTCGAAAACTAAAGTGCCTAATGTGTAGCTCTACTCGCTCTGATCGCGTGGATATGTTGAAATGCAAAAACGGACAACAGTTACTCACCGAAACTCCAAAAGTAGCTCGCGGGTGAATTTGCCAAAACACAGACGAACGCATGTGATGTAAGAACCAACGCGTAGCTCTCCTCGTGGGCAACTCACTGCTGCTCTCCATTTGCGATTCCGACCACCGTAGCTCCTGTAGCACACATACACACTCTCTCACTCTCTCGCAGTCTCCCAACGACACAGAAGATCAGATTTATTAGAAGTCTCCCTTTACAAAGCTTCTATAGAGCTTAATTACAACAGCGTGAGTTGGCTTTGCTCATCCAACAAGCATCTGTGGCCTCAATACAATTGCTGACTTAAAATATGAAGTTCCCGTAAACATTACAAAAGTGGCCGTAATGGCTCAAAATGATAATAATGGGATATTCGATGATGTCCATGAGCTTGTATCTTCACATTACAGCATCCATCTTCGTCTTCATCACTTCATCAACATCTTTATTTGAAATCTTTAGAGAATTTTTAAGGAATATTTATGGAATCTTTGTGGAAGCGTTGTTGAAAGGTTGACCTTTCAACATACCCAAAATTGTTTAATCAAAATGACAAACGAAAGCGGGAAGCCTAAATTAGGCCTCCAAGGCCTGCTTCTGCAAATTCTTGCAAAATGATCGAACAGAGTCCGATTGAGGAAAGTTTCAAGTCTAACATAGATTTCACGGCATATTAGGACTAACATGGGAATTTTGGGACAAATAGTTTGGGAAGTCCAAGTATAGATATTCAAGGTAGCCCAAAATCGCCTCATTTCCACTACTTAGTCTTGGAGAAGAGAGCTCTCTACCTTCTTTGTGCATAATTTTTGGAGTCCAGGATCGCCCATTTTCAGCGTTGTTCCACACGAGACATGCAGAGTGCAATGCAAGTTGCTGAGAAAGAAAAGGAGAGAATGACTCAGAAAGAAAAGCTGCAAGAATTGCAACCATACCAATTGGAGTGAAGTTCAGTGAAAACGGCAAAGGCAACCTACCTATCAAAGAAACAGCCTGAAGAACACAATACCACAGTCTTCACCTGCAAGTTCAAGAGTGAAGATGGAAATCAAATAGAAATACAGATGCTATCCAAAGAAATTTATGATGTAGTCGCGAATTTAGCCACAAAAGAAGCCAACAGAAGGTTAGGACTTCGAGAATTCTACAATCAAGAGCAGTGTGGAGTAGATTTCTAGAGAGCCTATGAACTATTATCAACAAAGAGGATGGATCGGCTCAGATCAGGGATCAGCAAGGCAAGAAAGTTAAAGTGGTTATTAACAAGGACATAGTGACCGAAGCACTAAAATTTCCCACTTGAGGTATGAAAATGAGGGCCAGAGATAGAAAAACAGCTGGAACATTCACCAAGGATACAACTGCTGCCACCTTCTCTGACCTAATTCTCAAGCAAGTGGAGGATCCTACCTGTCTCTATCACCAACACTTCCACTTCCTCTCAGAAAGACCGCCAAGATACACTACTCTGAATCATGTGGTTGAAACCACTTTCACTTGGGTGTTAAAGTCAACAACATGGCAAACAATAGATGATGCTCAATACGTTCTTAATACACTCAAGAGCACAAAGAAAGAAGGAAAAGTCACATATTTGGGTGCTCCAAAAGATCTAACACGGATTACATACCATCCTATTGGGATGGCATATAACTTGCCGCCAACCCCAGATAAGAATACCTCGATAGTGTCATCTCAACCCTCTCCACGAACCACTAGATGAAAGAAGAAAAGAATATACAAATTAGATGAAGAATCGGCAAAAAGCTCGCCTAAGCCCACAACAGTGAAAGCTCTGACAATGAAGAAAAGAGGGCAAGGAGAGAAGAAATGAAGAAGAAAGCAGTGGTAGCCCATCAAGAAGAACCTCAATAGAAAAATGCAAGGTTTGAAAGAGAGAAAGAATCATATGAAAGAAGTTGCCAAGCTGCAGGAGAGAACCCAAAGTCATGGAGGCCCAGGGAGATCAAGTGTCGTAGGACCAAGAACCCCAAGAAGCAGATCCAAAGGATCTTCTTGAGAGAATGTATGCAGAAGCAAAAGCCTTCAAGATACAAGAACCTCTAGAAGTGCAAAGGAAAGCAAGAGAATAGTCGGTTGCGCAACAAAGGCAAACAAACGCTGCAGAGCAAAGTGAACCACAACATGAACAAGGAGAGATGTCTCCAAGACCACCTTCACACGCCATTGAACAAGAAGACCAACCCATGTCGAGTCCAAGCCCTTCACCAACTACGAGATCCAATGAAGGCAAGGAAACAAAAGGGAAACAGAAATAAGAGGAGGAAGCCAGTTATGAACAACCCAAGGAAACAAAAAAAGATGAAGCTGGACCTTCTACAACACCACAAACAGAATCAATTGAACCATCTACAAAACCTCAAGCAGAATTCGTTGCACCGTCCAAAGATTTGCAAGCCGAATCTGCTGGGACTTCTAGGCAACCTCAGGTAGAATCTAAAGAATGGGAAACAATTGATGAAGTGATAATCCAAGTTAATGAGTATGAAAAGCAGACGCAACCAATGACAAAAAATATGCAAACAAAAGCTCTTAGCCAAAGTGCCAAAGCTCAAGAGTTGGAACAAGTAATTGATGCTCTCCAAGAAGAGCTTGAAGATAGGATGAACATCATCGAGAATCTTCAAGGACAGATCAAAGAGCTAAAAAAAAAGCAGAGAAACACCAAATTTTCAAGGAAAGGCAACAAAAAGAGATGGAAGATTTAGGGGAGTTTCTCACAAAGCTATCAGATGCATGCAAAAGCAAGGATCAACAACTAACTGAAGTAACCAACAAGCTTTTGAGCACTACTTAGTCAATACAAAAGCTCCAAGTATAATTAAACGTAGCAAATGCTTCATTGCAATTCTCAGAGTGGTGAATTAATGACCAAGTAGCATTCCTAAAGAAAATCAAGGAAAACCCAGTCATAGCTTCACTCAAGGGGATAGATGAAGTCTACAAGACTTTGGAAAAGAGAAACAAGGACCTCGAACTTGAGTTGAAGCTACAACAAGCGCAAAGACGAGACCTCGCCTTAATGCAGGTACAAAGAGAAGAGCAGTTGCTCAAGGAGATAGAGGAATTAAAGAGAGCCAACCAACTATTGAAACAAGGGCATGTGGAAGCTCAAGAAGAGGCAGGTGCCTCTGAACAGCCAAATATAGACATACCATCAATCTCCTTTGTAGATATGGAAACACAAACAACAGAAGGGAAGACATGAGATTCTGAATTCCAAGTACCAATCACTGAAGAGGAACAAGTGCCAATGGTCTAGCTTTCTAAAGATGAAGAAGATGATGCACTTAAAGAGCAGATTCTCCATGAAGTGGATGTTGAATGAAAAGTGGCAACGGATTGTTAGTTGAGATTTCTTGACTCAGTCAATGTAACACAGCTCACTCCCAACCAAATTATTTCTCAATGGCATCAACAGTCGCTTCCCTACCCTTTGATAAAGGTGGAGCTACTGCAAGTAAAAGAGAGACTTTACAAGGATATGCAAGAAGAAGGGTGAGATTCTCTCCACCCTCACTGGAGGAAGAACTGGCTCAACAAAAACTCAAGGTATCTTATTTTGTTACAAGAGCACCTGCAGCAATAGAGAAAGACCGTACATTCTGTCATTTACCAAGGGTAAGGACATGGCAGACACAGGCATCATTAAATAATAAAAGGTTGACTTGGCTCAATAACCCTAAATTTCTAGCTCAAGAGCAAGGATATGCAACTAAGGAATACATGGGGAAGACCCTAACGGGCACCATGAACTTCTTCAAGAGTCTCCTTGAACTCTCATGTACAGAATGCTGCTCACATGCATCCAAGTTTTTCATGAGCATGAGCAAGCAGGAAACCCATGGATGTCATTCTTAGAAGGTAACAAAGGCTTGTGCTGTGATTTGAGAGGACAGTCTTTAGAAGAAGTCATCTACGGCTTCTACGCCACATGTATGTTCTTGCTAATATGTTGGCATTCAAAGAGTCTTTTTACACAAGATTCTTCACATGTTGTACAAAGAGTTTTGGGCTAGTGATAAAAAATTTGACAGCAAGGTTTGTTGGCTATTCTGCCATTGAACTTAAAAATAATGTCACTATTTGCAAGTCCGTGAGAAATAATGCCACATCAGGTATAAGAAAGCTCTACAAGCACTTAAAGACCGCTTCGCCAGCCGTCAACCGAAAGACTATTTCAGTCTATGAAACTATGTCAAGGGACAACACAATCGAGGAGGGGGGAATGTTAGCAGCAAGCTAACCCATGTAACATTTTTTGGGAGCTTTTATTGTAAAAACTCTTATTCTTTTGATAAATTTAGAATATTGTAACTCTTATTTTTCAAGTGGATATTGTAATCAATGAGCTGGAGCTATAGATTCCAGATTGTATCAATTTATCCTTAGTTAGAGCTCCTAGATGATTAGTCTTTGACCAAAGAAACCTTGGCTAAGGTATAAAAGCAAAATTTTGTAAGTTATTATTATAAAGGTTTTGGATAAGCAGTACACACTTTGAGCTAATGTTGCTCACTTCTCTCCTTCTCATGCTTCCTATTCCCTTGTCGTTTGTCACATTGTAGTGTTGTCAGTTGCATTGCAGCTGTAGGTAAGAGCTCTACGCATTGACGTAAACAAGTCATGGTAAACTATAGCTTTTTATGTCACCAACCCATGGCCTAATTTCATCATAAGTAGGAATTTAAGCTAGAAAATCACAAAGTAAGCATAGGTGGGTATTGACGCATCATTGTTAAGCATTTAGATGCATTCAAGGTCAAAAAATACTAGGTCAAAATCTCATTGCTCTTAATAATCACGTTTTTTACACTTCATGAAAAGTGAGGTTTGAGACCATAAGCATGCGTTCTTAGGTTTTATATACTTGTCCTAGAAGTTTTGTAAACTTTGGATGTCGTTTGATGCTGTAATGGTCATGTTTTGTTTGCCGATTAGTGACTAGCTTGATGACTTTGGTCATTTGAGTATAGCTTGTGTTAGATGCGAGTTGTCTGTTGTTTTCCAAGAGATTGAAACCCTCTTGTAGCCTCTATGCACTAGTCAAGTCAGCTTTGTCCCATGGATTGACAATTATGTACGTGGTTCTCTCTATGTCTGCAATAAGATAAGAGTGAGGTTAGGAGACCCATTCACAGAAAGTGAATTAGTGATATAATTTGGAGATTTTCGTTGTGCAAGATAAAATAGAATAGAGATTAATTTTATTTTTGATTTTGATGTCCATATATTTTCTCACCTCAAAGTGAAAATAGGTAGAATTTTTTTTGTCATGTATAGAGCCATCACACTATACTCTCACTAGAATTAAAATTTAGGAATCTCATGTCCAAATAGAGTGATATTAAATTACCTTTATTTGGATTTCTACGTCTATTCTACTGTGTGATCATACACGTGCAACATTTGTAGATAGATAAGCTCTCAAAGATCTACCGTGGAGTTTGAGAACTTCATGCTTGCAATTCAGATCGATATGACAACCTTTAAGGTTTTCAATTAATCCTCATGTTACAATGAGAATCAATTGCAAGATTTGATTAATATTATTGATTATCATAAAATGTGAAAGCCGTAAGCTTGCACTTTAGCTAAATTGATTGTGTGTAGTGTGATGATGAGATTTATTTGTATTGTTTTTAACAAAAGATTAAGATTATTGATTATCATAATGTGTCAAATTAGCCAAAATCTTATACTTTAGATGAATTGATGTAGTGCAATGTGAGCATTGTGATTGAAATGTTTTGTTTGAAGTGATGAAACTATGTTGCATTTGAAAAGATAATTTGATTGACATGAGTTTATACCTGAAGAAACGATAAGACTATGATTGCTTATTGTTAATTGATAATGTAGTGTGCGCCTAATTGATAATGTAGACACATTTTGATCACTATGTTGATAGATAGAGCATTGCTTGTGTAGGTTGTTTCTTTGAATTGCTTTTGACTTTGAAATTGATAGCTAGATTTTTTGCTTCTAGCAGATTAAATTCATCTATCAGCATGGTGAAAGGACATGAGCGGATCTACATCCACAAGCTATGTGTTGAAAAGTATACATCTCAATTGAAATCTAAGACCTACGGCCACAAGTTCAGTGCTAATGCAACCAAAATCAAATAGCATTTGTTTAAATTCTCTAGTAATGTGTCAGAGTGTACGGATTTGCCAAGGGATACTTTGAATCATGCTAGATTGCCAAAGTACGCTCGCATAACATAGCAAATTCTTGCAATTAAAAAGAAAACTGCTTCTGCCAGACAAGTTGCAACCGATGTTGAAATGTTGGTTGTCAATAAGAGGACAAAGGATGTGCCTATGGAAGCAAATGATCACACTCCTCAACAGTCAACTCCTCTTCATGGACATACTTCAATGTCAGCAGTAGTAGATCCTAGCTCAACTAAAGTTAGTAAAGCATCATCCAATTGACAAATGTTGTATGAAGCATTATATAAGCAATGGTTTCTAGAGGTGCATTTGAAATGGACACAAGCTTTTGTGGCATGCGATATACCATTCAATGTTATGCGCAACCCCGTATTTCAAGATGCCTTAATGAGCACATCTAGAAAATGGTTTGTGCTTCTTGATTATAATAAGATGCGCACAGAGTATCTGGATAAAGTGAAACACAATATTGAAGCCATCCTCAAGTGCACAGTGGTAGAATTTGTTCCTGCATATGGTTGCACCCTCAAGGTTGCACCATAGCGTTGGATGGATAACCAACTGCTAGAAGATACCACTCATCAATGTGATGCTTATCAACCCTAGAGGGTCCATGTTCGTAGAACCCGGGGAGGTCACCTAATAAAAATGTAACCTATCATGTGAGTTCAACAGAAGGGTATTTAAAGTTCTTGAAACTTACAGAAATATATATACAGAAGGGCATTATTTTTCAAATTTGGAAAAAACTTACATATTCTAAAAGAAAAGGGTATATTATATTCCTAATAAAATTCACAAATAAGGGGTTTTACAAACATGTTTTGAACGCACGTGATATGGTAGTTTTACACATAGTGAACCCCCCGAGTCGTAGAATCCATTGACACCTCTTCAAAAGAGATTATGATAAATTACCTAGCAAGGATATACGAGCATACCAGGTGGGCCAAACAATGTGACTGCAATTATCATAGAACATGCATCCAATTACAAGGATGTAGGGAGGGAAACCCAAGTTAGGTAGCTGGCGATTACTTGGGTACCATTTGTAGCACATACTCTTAATTTGCTATTAAAATAAATGAACGTCAAACAAATTCTACTGGGGATGCGAATCATGTGGTGAAATTTTATTAGAGAGCATTAATTTTTTAATGATCTTTTTCGAACAAATCCACCCAATAAAACTTTACAGATATTTTGTGCGTCAAGGTTTTCAACCACATACTATGTTCTTGCCACTTTGCAAGAAGTGAAGCCTACTTTGATTGAAATGGTAGCCGATAGATTATGGGATGCTTGGCTCAGCAAGTATTATAGCTACCAAGAGGCAACTACAAGATGTGCACAGCTTGTGAACTTGGCAGTTTTTTGGTGCAGTGTAGAGAGAATTCTCACCCTGGCCAAACCATTTGTAGATCTTTTGTAAATAGTCAACAAAGTCTCTTTCATATTTTGTCAATTTTATTAGTATATGTCAACGGCATTGCACAAAGTAAGCGGCATGTTGGCTTTGGTGCAAACGACAAAGCTGCCATTATCACAACTACCAACAAGTGATGGGTGCAATTGCATATGCTGTTGCATTTGTATTGGATCCCAAATTCCAAATGTATCAACAATTGGCCAATAAAGAAGTCATGACCGACTTCAAAACATTTTGCTTTCAACTATATTGCTTTTTATTAGTGAGTTGATTATGCTAATAGAACTGGCATCTTCCAAGATCCATGGAATATAGATGCCATTGCACACACAAGTGTGCCTCTATGGTAGAAGGATTATGGTAGGGAGAAAGTGGAGCTGAAACACATTGTAGTTAGCATTATTTCTGCATCATCAAGTGGAAGTTGTGAGAGAAATTGGTTTGCATTTGACTTTATGAATACCAAGAAATGAAATTTTCTTCACCCTAAACGGGCTGCTGATTTAGTCTATGTTTTCTACAACATGAGACTTATCCATAAGCCAGTGAACATTGAAACAGGAGCATCACAAATGCACTATGGTGTCTTTCAAACCCATGAAGATATAGCTGTGGAAGTTGATAATGATGATGATATGGAATGGGAGATAGCTTCAAAATGCTCTGATATGGATGAAGTAGATAATATGGTTGGTGTGTTTGATCGAGATGAAGATGTGTGACAGGAGTCCTATAATTTTTTCTAGGTGTATGTTAACCCTCACGGCTCACGGACACCCCATCACCTACGACGGATGTGTATTATGTATTTGGTAGAGTCAGGTACCGGGCTTGTCGGACCAATAGGAAAAGGGTAAGAGTGATCGCCGATGAGAGGCGCACTCTAACTGGGACATTCAAGGGATTAGTTGGCTAAGCATGGGCGCCCAAGTGTGAATGGGGTGAGCTCATATAAAAGCCAACTAAACCTAAAATTCATTCATTCTCTCATTTGTGCAATAGAAGAGTGCTCTTGCTCCATCTCCATCTCCATCTTCTTCTTCTTCACCTCCTTGTGTGCGTGTGTATGTGAGAGAGAGAGAGAGAGAGAGAGAGAGAGAGAGAGAGAGAGAGAGAGAGAGAGAGAGAGAGAGAGTGATCGAGCATTACTACGAAGGCATGGCGGCGGCGAAGCGGTTGAGCGCGGCACGACTGCAGCTTCTTCTTCATCGCGGCGAGGAATCCACCACGAAGGTGAGCGTAGAGCGGTGAGTGACACACCCTTTGCTCTCTTGAGCTTGCTAGATTAGTCTTGTTGTGTGCTTGGAGCCATTTGTGGCTCGCACACGGTGTATCGGCAAGTCCCTTGCTTCGACAGTGTGGCAAGGAGTGCACATTTTTGGCGCCGCTGTCGGGGAATCGCCCTGCACTAAGCCCAAGAGGCACTTTGTGCTTCTCCTATGAGTTGTTTGTAGTAGGAAAGAAGAGGAAGAGGAAGAGGAATGAGTTGTTTTTCTGCAAGTTAATTTCTATATTGTCTGCAAGTTCTGTGATTTCTGCATAATGTTGTGTTTTCTGTTTGCACACAGTCTTTGCACAATTAGTAGTCGTTAGCTTGTTTGCAGTGAATGAATAAGTAGGAAGGCAGTTAGCAATTTTTGCTTGCACACAGTCTGTACACAGTTTTCTGTCAAGGTTTGCCTGCACACAGTCTTTGCACAGTAAGGTAGTGAGAGAGGAAGTAGGTGGACAGTTAGCTCACTGTCAGTAAGCAGTTAACAGATTAGTTAGTAGATTAGTTAGTGGTTAGCAGCACTGTTAGTAAGTAGATAAGGTAGTGAGCTGTCTGTGAGTTGTGAGCTATTGACTGGGAGGTTAGGTAGGGGACAGTGTGTGTGGCCAAGAAAGGGTCACCAAAACTGCGCGCGATCGTCGCCCAAAAAAAAAAAAAAAAAAAAAAATTAAAAAAAAAACCGAAAATATTTAAGCGTGAGTGACTGGGGGGCTACACTAAAATTTTGATCGGGATCGGGATCATTTGCCCAAGCCCAAGCCCAGGCCCAGGCCTCAGTCCTCAGTCTTATGATATATACTAAACTCACTCTTATATATATACCCTACCCCCTCAAGAGGGAATGAGAGCATGTGGGGCAAGTCCTCCACTCTCCTCCCTTCTCTTTCCACTTGCACCCTTAGACTTTCTAATTTGGGCCTAGTTCCCTACTAGAAATTGACGGTTTTAGGGATTCCGAGGGCATAAAGAAACCTCTAGCATGCCAGGCCTAGATGGGATATTCCTAAACGAAAATTGGGAGTATGACCTACAAGCAGAAGCTTTAACTGATCGGTACACAGGACACACCTATCATGTGGGTTGGTTAGATGTTCTACAATCCACATCGGGTGCTGCTAGAATAGATGAGCAACAACAGAAAGTCTATGATGTCCTCCATAGGATTGTCGAGTTAGAAAGACAGAACACAGGGATCAACATGGCTTCAACAGGCCTAATGAGATTCTTGGATACGGGAAAGGCCAACCAACCAACCCTGTCACAAATGGAGACTCCCTCAGTGAGCCCCATTGATCCTCCATATGTTGTTTCGCCAGGAGCCTCAGTACAATCTGAGCCCACAAGTGGCAGCTTTACCTTCCCAGATCTAGCTCATCTTTCTCTTAATGACACTACGGCTACCATGCATATCCCAGTGGTGAGCATGACAAGAAGTACACCATGGAGTTCATTTGTTAACACTGCGCCGATGCCTAGTAGCACAGTGCCCCCAACTATACCTACATGTATGTATCAATCATGTGCACCTGTCGTACCTCAGCCTCATGTAGCTCCTACACCTCCGATTATTCCAAGAGCTTACAATCCACAATGGAATTATCCAAGCTCTTATACAAGTGGAGCCATGCCATTTAATAATAACATGCCATATCAGGCACCCCCTATGCCTAGGGCCACGCTTGTAAACTTTGGACCACCGTCTCGTACACCACCATACGAAATTTGGGAACCAAGAGCCACGCGTATGCCAAGGCCAAGGCCAACTCCCATCTCACATGTGGTTCCAGGAGCACATACACCCATTATACCTGCTCAAATAGGAGATTTGGCAGCATTTTCTCAAACTATCGATCGCTCTATTGCGGAAAACATGCGTAGTGCACCTGATAGAGAGCCTAGGAGCAAGGCAGTTCAAGTAGCTAAGCTCACACAGAAATTCACTGGAGACGGAGATGCTAGAAAGCATATGAAAGTCTTTGAACATGTGTGCGATTCCTTGGAAGAGCACAATGAGCTACATAAGTGTAAGGCTTTGAGTTTGACCCTAAGCGGAAAGGCTGGAGATTGGTATAGAACCTTAAGAGTAGAAGAGAAAACGATCTACTCTACTCTTAGGAGACTGTTCTTAAAAGAATACATACGAGAGGGAGTACTTTGGGGTGTAACCTCTCAGCTCCAGAAAGCCCAACGAGAAGAAGGTGAATCCGTGAGAGACTTCATTAGTTGCCTACAGAATTTGAATTCTCGATGCAATCCAAACGAGCGATTCAACAACAACCTATTGCTCAATAGATTCATTAGGGGACTACGACATGAAAGTATTTATAATGGCCTAGTCATTAGAGGTATCACTACTTGGGAAGCAGTCACCATGAATGCAATCCAATTGGAGGATAATTTAATGATTGTAGGAGAAAGAGTGTCTGTCGAGCCGAAGTCTAGTAGCTCGCAAGCATCAGGGCATGAGCCAATGAAGATAAAGCCAATCTTGAAAGAGAAAACGATATCTGAGATGACTTTGGCAGATCTCACAAAGGCCATCCAAGAAAGCCTTAGGGGTAATCGTGCTCCACAAAACACTCATATGTATCCAAGAAGGGAGCAACAATGGTGCTCAATTTGCTTGGGCCCACATACTACGAGTGAATTCCCTACTTTCAGAGTAAAGTTTAACGGGACTTGTAACGCGTGTGGTAGGTATGGCCATCAAGCGAAGGATTGCCTAATGCTTAAACGCATCATGGAAAATAGACCGCCTATAGCTTGGGCAGACTCACCTCGAGTTCCTGCATTGATGCCTACCCCACCCATGGAGCAACAGTGGCCATTACAACACATGGTCCCTAGAACCCAAAATGTGGTCCAAACCACACCGTTGCCACCTCCAGTGCTAGGACCGCAACCCCCTCATCCAAGAGTTACACCTATGAACCAAATAGGTTGCGAGTCATCTAGTACTTATGTAGATTGCGAAGAAGACATAGACTCTAGTATCACCTATGGAGTCGACATGCTTGAGGAGTGTCCCATGTACTATATGGAAGACCATTGGGGACAAATCAAACCGGTATATCAAGCTACTGCGCTAGCAGCAAGAGGCCAAAACATTAATAGTTTTTCCAGGAGACCACCTCTTCAGTGCTACGAATGTGGTGGACCACATCGAGTAGCTGAGTGCCCCATTAGAATGCAAAAGAATGCTGCACTAATGCAAACAAGTCAAGGGAGTGCATTGGCAATGCCAATACTCACTTGTAATCGTTGTGGCATAGATCATTTGATCGCACAGTGTCCTAACAATCCAAACGCACCGAAATCACACCATTGAACATAATAGAGATTGTTGATGGGACACCACCAACTATAAACATAGCACCAGTGAATGCACTCACACGGTCGATGCTCCAAAAGCAAAATTACATCCTCGAAGAGAGAGATGCTGCATCCATTGGCTGAGCGAGAAAGAAGAAAACACGAAGAAAGAAATCCCTTAATGCTTCTAGCTCAAAACCTAGTTCAAAGACTAACATAGGGACAGGAGAGGATCCCGTGTATATGAATGACCCTGAGGATGACTCAGATTCGATAGAGACCACGGAGACCAAAACTGTTACTACAAAGGAAAAATCGAGTGAGGAGGATCACGAGAGGGAATTACGACGAACACCAAAAGAGTATTCAAAGTTAAACTACCCAGTTGCGAACCCCCAAGATAAGCCATGAGAGACAAAAAATGAGGATTGCAAGAGAAAGATTGGAACCTATCCAAACCCAACAATGGAAATTGAAGGAGTCCAACAACTGAGGGGTTTGGTGGAAGAAACTCAACGAATATTAGAACCTGAACCCAAACATATCCAGATGTCGAAGACAGTGTTTCCCACACAAGTTCAACCTCACAAGAACTACAGGCCGTTAGCTATACCCAGTATCATTCGGGAAGAGAGTGAGGGTAGGACATCTGAAAGTGGACACACACCTTTCCTACTAGAGAGAATGTTTGGTGAGGGAATACCCGACCCCCTTGAGGAAGTGGAGATTCCATCTTCACCATTCTCTTGTCAGGGTCCTACGTCCCACAAGATGCCATTAAATATTGTCAAATTGATGGATTTCATGTCTTCAGAAGTTAGAACCACCATCATGTCCAAACTATATAAAGACCCCGAGATAGTCTCAGCTCTTCGAGCCTTCCTCAATGGAGAATTACAGGCTGGATTACCACAGTTTTCACATATGAACAAACCTGACTCGGTAATGAATGATGAGGAACATTTAGCACCACCATCTGACCTAGCGGGACATGAATCTGTAATTGAAGTACCCGTTAACAAGTTGGGGCAATACTTTGAAGGTGATGAATCTAATGCTACTCTACCAATCACTACTAAAGGATTAACTGTAAAGGGGGTCCTTGACGGTGGTGCGGGAGTCAGCATGGTGACAAAGAGTTGTTGGGAGTCTATGGGGCGACCTCACCTTGAAGCCACAAGCGTAGTGGTAAAAATGGCTAATGGATCTATTGTTACGCCTATTGGAATGCTAAAGGATCTCAGAATCAAGGTCTTGGGACACAAGGTAAGGCAAACTTTCATTGTTATGGATTTTTCCAAGCATCCTATGTCATTTGAGATGATCTTAGGGCGTCCATTCATGAGGGAAGCAAAAATGGTGCATGACTGGTCCAAAAACCACGTCTACTTACAGTTACAAGACTCTGTCATTCGAGTTGATCTTTTAAGTGGTCGAACGCATCCTCTAGGAAATAAATTCATCATTGATAATCGATCAGACACAACAATTCACTCAGCTCCATTACAATATTGTTATACGTGTAACGAAGACACGGATATTGGGGAGAACTCTCCTTATATGGATATCCTACCCGGAATGGCTGAGTCAGACAATGTCGATTGGGTACACCTAGCGGAAACTATAGATACATAGGGAGCTAGAGGAACAACCTGGGTAACACCAGATGGGGAAGAGATACCACACATTGCACCAGTAAACATGTTAGGTGTAGCGCATGTAACATCCGATGATAAGAAAGAGGCTCACCTACCTGAGAGTGAAACTAATGATTCCTCAAAGGCTTCAGGCCAATACACATCGGAAACGGAATCTCAGGAAGAAATGGATTCAGAACCTGAAGAAACATCTAGTGAGCCAAGTATAGAAACTGAACACTTAAGGTCTAGTACGACCATCTATGGTAATTTATATGAGAGTGAAGAAGATACAAGCGAAGACCTATCAAGCCAGTCGAGTTCAAACATTTACCAAAATCAAAACCTTAACAAGAAACAAAGGTCATATAAGAGACGACGATATCGAGCAAATGTGAGAGCTAGGATAAACAAGGAAAGATCTACTATAGAATGGCTTAGCTATCTAGGGGCATGTGATGCTCATCAAAAGCTAGTAGACAATTGGGGTGAACATCTCCAGAGTGTCATGTGGTGCATCCCGCGACCCATTGACCTCGCTCAATTGGAGGTTACAGAGCCGAAATTGAGTCGAACTATAAGAAGACGTCAAAACCGAGAGTTAGCACAACAACAAAAGGAGGTAGAACTAAAAGAAAGGTCTCCGTCAGGACAAGAGCCTGCTGACTTACATAGGGCTCCTGAACATTTTAAATCTTATACCACGGGGGAGCGAAAGGTTGTGTATGCCAAGGCCCAACGAATACCTACCAATGAAAGCAGTGGAGTCTATGATGGTCCAGCGGTAGTTAAAGAGATAGAATTAGCAGAACCAGGTGAGGAGTCTAAACCAGTCTTTATTGCTCAAGACCTTACCGAAACTGAAGAGGCTGTACTTAAGGAGCTCCTCAAGGAATACAAGGATATCTTTGCTTGGACATATCATGACATGAAGGGCGTTCCACCTTCTGTGGTGCAACATACAATTCCCATGATCAACACTGCTAAACCCGTCCAGCAACGACCCTATCCAATGAATCCTAAGTACGCCAAAATTGTATAAGAGGAGATTGAAAAACTTATCCAATGTGGATTCATATACCCTATTGAGAACTCAGAATGGGTTTCTCCAATAGTCATTGTGCCAAAAAAGAATGGGAAACTAAGAGTGTGCGTGGACCTCAAGAAAGTTAATGCAACTACTAGGAGAGATCATTATCCCTTGCCATATTCAGAACATGTGCTTGAAAGAGTTGCGGGCAAGGAAGCTTATAGCTTTTTAGATGCGTACTCT
This sequence comes from Adiantum capillus-veneris, assembly GCF_014529385.1. Taxonomy (NCBI): domain Eukaryota; kingdom Viridiplantae; phylum Streptophyta; class Polypodiopsida; order Polypodiales; family Pteridaceae; genus Adiantum; species Adiantum capillus-veneris. The sequence goes on from NC_140958.1 coordinate 20,573,177, forward strand.
GGTTACAATCAAATCACAATTGCATTAGAGGACCAAGCTAAATCTGCTTTAATCACAGAGTTTGGAGTGTTTGCATTTCGTGTTATGGCTTTTGGCTTAACAAATACCCCTGCTACATTCCAACGATTAATAAACACTGCGTTTAAAGAATTTCTAAGGGAGTTTTGTGAAGCTTTCCTAGACGACCTTTGTGTTTATTCTTCTTGGGAGAAGCATTTGTTATATCTACGAAAAATATTTGAAAGGTGCAGATTTTATCGCATCTCATTGAACCCTTTCAAATGCCAATTTTGGGTTAAGCATGGAGTCATTCTAGGGCATATAGTGTCCAAGAACGGGATATCCACAGATGAGAGTAAGATTAAAGCCATTGCCGATTTGCCACCACCTACGAACTATAAAGGAGTTCAAAGATTTATTGGCCATGTTGGTTATTATCGAAGATTTATTTTAAACTTTGCCGAGATAGCGCGTCCATTGTACAAGCTTCTTATCGAGTTTCACTGGACGGAAGAATGTCATCAATCTTATGAGTTATTAAAGAAGGCCCTAACAAGTGCTCCAATCCTGCGAACACCTGATTGGAATGTACCTTTTCATGTGCATATTGATGCATCAAATTTTGCTATTGGGTGTGTTCTAACTCAACCAAGAGAACATAAATTGGACTACCCTATTAGCTTTGCAAGTCGCCAATTAAATGATGCCGAGATGAACTACACTACTACAGAGCGCGAAGGTCTAACTATGATTTACGCAATAAAGAAATTTCGCTATTACCTTCTTGCTACCAAGTTTGTGTTTTATGTTGATCATCAAGCATTGCTATATTTGGTAAACAAGCCGTGTTCCACAGGTCGAATTACACGATGGTTGTTAATTCTTCTTGAGTTTGACTTCACCGTTGTTGTGAGGCCTGGGAGAAAACATGTCATGGCGGATCATTTATCTCGTATCCCTAATGGCAAAGCTCCTACGGGGGTTGATGATGAATTTTCTGATACTCCTTTGTTCATTGTTGAGACAATGCCTGAAGGGAGTGAAAAGATTGTTAACTTCTTAGTTAATGGTTTTCCACCCAAAGAATTGCGAAAAGATATAGCTCGAAAATTAATCAAGGAATGCGAACCCTATTGCTTACTGGCTGGAACTCTCTATAAGAGAGGAAAAGATGATGTTCTTAGACGCTGTGCCCACGAGGATGAGTATTTATATATTCTACAAGAGGCACACATGGGCGTAGCTGGTGGTCACTTTTCAGGAAAGTTGACTGTCCGAAAGATCTTACAGTCAGGCTATTGGTGGCCCACTCTGTTTAAGGATGCATCACTTTTTGCAAAGGGATGTAATGAATGCCAACGCTTCAAGAAGCCACAAAGAAGTGATAGGATGCCTCTACATCCCATCAAGGTAACCCAACCATTTGAAAAGTGGGGCTTAGACTTGTAGGACCGATGAGTCCGGCTGCACGTAACACGCAATCACGATATATCATTGTGGCTAACGACTATGTAACCAAATGGGCTGAAGCAAAAGCAACACGAAAGGCGGATGCAAAAACAACAGCTAAGTTCCTCTTTGAGAACATTATCACACGTTTTGGATGCCCCTTTGAACTTGTGAGTGACAATGGAACTCATTTTATAAATGAAGTAATAAAAGAACTCACATCAAACTTCATGATATCTCACCACAAGTCTACACCCTATTATCCCCAAGCAAATGGCCAAGTTGAGAGTACCAACAAAACTCTTATCTCCATTTTGACAAAGACAGTCGAGGCTCATCGCACTGATTGGGACCTAAAGCTTACATCAGCTTTATAGGCTTATCGTACTGCGTATAAAGTTGCTATTAATTGCACACCGTTTAAGATGGTGTATGGCCAAGAAGCAGTTATGCCATGGGAGTTTGTCATTCCTAGTCTTCGAGTAGCTTCTCAAGAAGGTTGGGATGGTAACCCCTTAGTGGAGCGATTATATATCCTGGAAAGGCTAGATGAAGAGAGGCAATTAGCTGTGCGAAATGCTCTAGTGGAGAAGGATAGGAGAAACAAGTGGTTTGATAGCCATTTAAAGGATAAAGACATCAAGGTTTGTGATAAAGTTCTTATGTACGGGGTACGTAATGAAAAGAAGAAATTGAAATACGCTGGTAAGGGACCATATCGAGTGTGTGAAATTACCCCGCAAGGTACCATTCGTGTGGAGACTCTAGATGGAGTTGAAACCATTGGATTCCTTAATGGGAGTAAATTCAAAAGATATTATGATCCTCTAAGCTAGGAAGAGTTGCAAGCCATCCATCAAAAGAAGGCTGCCAAGGAACAAGCAGAGCTTAAAAAAATCCAAGCAAGAGTTGAGGCTCGAGAACGACAACAACGTCTTAGACGCCAACGAGAGGCTAATCTGGAAATCACGCAAGCATTTTTCGAGGACACAGATGACGACTCATTAGAATCTGAGCCACCCCTACGATACCCAATTGAGCTAAATAGCCCCTATGGGAAAGTACTATACAATGCCTTATTAGATACGGGAGCTAAACACAATTTGTTATCCTATGGAGTTTGGTGTCAATTAGGGAAACCGACCCTATCCCCGAGTACGATGCAAGTCAAGGGCATTAATAAAAAGAAAACTTCTATTCTTGGAGTCCTTGAGACCCCTGTTGTCTATGACAATGGAAGCATAGTGCAGAGGTTTCTAGTCATGCCCGCGGGAGCTATGGAAGGCAACGTAAACCTGGGACGCACGTGGATGTTGGCAACCAAATGCACTATTGATTGGGATACTGGTAGTGTCACGACGCGACCACCGACTCTTACCCCTATCATTCAAGCAAAGTCACCTACGTTGCAAACTCTAGCAAAGTTGAAGGATAGCCAACATTCACAAGCCAAGGTGGTTAACTCGTCTTTGCCAGCTACCCATGAACCTAGCACTTCAACACTTTTAGTTGCAGCAAGCAGTAATTTTGCAAGTACTCAACCTGCACGACCTAAGAGTACATATCAATGGGTCCCCAAGGCCTTACTTCCAACTACCTCAACTCTCTCATCCATTCCAAGAAAAAATTTCCCCGGAAAACCAAGAGCGCGCCTTAGGAGAGTCAAGACCAAATCACGATGGATTCCAAAACAACTATTAGAAGCCCAAGGCTACTATGATGGAAATGAGCAAATTTGGGTACCTAAACGTAAAATGTGTCCTTCCCTATCGACAACAAACCCATATGAGTCAAACAGTGTAACGCTAAAGCCAATGGCAGACCATGGGAAGGGAAAGATCACAGAATGCTACACACCTAGTCCAGAGCTAGTTTGGGCTCCAAAGCAAAACCAATTTATTCCACCTAGCTCAGGAAGGGGGGAGTTCCATGAAGCTTCTAGATCCTCATGTAATACATCCATAGAGGTAAAAGCTTCTACACAGCCTCCATCTATAGTAGTGGACCTCCATGAAGCTACAAAAGAATCCACACCTCCCAGTGTTCAAGAATCACCTGATGAACCATTTCAAGTTCGATCCTGGGAGAGTACCTTACCACCCTTGCAACTTGACGAGGCACCTAGGGTAATAGAAAACTACTGGCAAAAATCCTCACCTATTACCAATTGGAACAATTGGTTTCAAAGGGTGACGACATCATTTCAAACGGTATGATCTACCCAAGGAAGGGGGGAGTGTTTGTGGACATCCATCATTCACTTGCTTCCCTCTCAACCTTTCTCCCTGACCTCTTAATCTCCAATCTTAGGGAATGTATATATAAAGCCTTATACTCACAAAACAAGATAAAAAAGTAAACGAGCAAGAGCCATAACACAAATCATAAAAACAAATTATGCACAAGAACACGACCCTTGTAATATTTGCACTCTAACCATCATCTATTTGCGTGTACAGATATGGCTAGTACGCTAGAGTCATCTACTCTTGCCTTGGGTGAGAGGTACCCTCGTTACTTTTCACAAATATTTCACATGGTCTTTCCAGTGCTTGCATGTGAATGGGATTTGATAGGTACGCTAGCATGTGAGAGGAATTTTGAGGAGTTAGAATGGCTGATACTTCTCTTGACCACGTCTGATCCATACTTAGTAGAGAGCGTTTCTCCCATTGCACAAGCCTACCCTTTTGACCAAGATGACTATAGGCGTCTAGTGACCTTCTTAGTAAACATGGGCACCTATGATGAAGAAGAAAATTTACACGACTACACAGATGACACATATGGTCTCATGGATGATGACTTTGTTTATCTCGACGACGAGGATAGGGGTTTAGCCTTAGGGTTTTCCCCCAACCTCTACAATATCCTATTCCCTTGACTCTCTAGGGGGAGTGCAAATAATTAGGTTAGGGTTCCTTATGTTTTTTATTGTGTTCAATAAGTGTTGGTACCTTTTCCCACTAATGTGCCTCCCGGAGGTATTCCTTTTGTTTCCTAGTGTGTACAAGAGCGTGTTGCTATTGATAGGATTTGGACCTTCATGGAATCTTTATCTCGACTCACTCTTCAAATCAAGCGCGACCATCGACACAAACAGGTGTTTCTTGTCCATTAGCATTGCCGCTTATCTTTTTTGCATCTATGATTGTCTGTTTTGATTGTGATTGGTAGCCTAATATTCACCGCATTTGCTTAGTATCAAACATTTAATTCAATGTAATTTTTTGTCATAATCACTTGTCTAGGTTTAAAAATCAAGCAGTCCGACTAAGCTAGTTTGACCAAGTTAGGTGTTAGAAATCTTCTCTTAATACCATGGGGAATGCCTTCCTAATAATCAATGGTTACTTAGGTTCTTAATCCGATTTAGGCAGCATTGTGTGAAATGTACTAGGGCTTTCTAGTGGGCTTGACTCTATTGACCTTTCGCTTAAGTATTATAAAGGGAGTTTACTAGTGTGGTGATCCTGGGGAGGTGTATCAGTGTTATATGACCCCCCAAAGTTACAAAATTAAAATGCTGAAAATGAACAAACAAAAAATCGAAGTGCCACACCGTAAAATCTTAAGCTGGAAGAGAAATCTCAGCTTGATTTGGTACTTCACTCACATGTATTGCCTATGGTACTAGAGCCCTAGAGGTTCCCAGTGTGGGCGCTTTTCCTTGAAAAGCAAAAAACTCAAGGCATACAAAATAAGCACACACATCAAATTGAATCACTGTGAAAAGACTTTGGGGGGTCAAAGAAAAAGTAATCAGTCAGGCGATGATTTCATGAGAAATTCCTTTTATGGTAGCTTAACTACAAGGTCTTCTAGGTATAGCCTCTAGTCAGCCCTCGAACATGAATACTTGGCTCTCGCGATTAAACAACTTAATTGACCACAGAAAATTAAGAAGCTTACCCATGGTATTAATATTCGATCTCTAGTGCCTTTCGATCGTCAAATTAGCGACCCCAGACTTGTTTAATTTTTTACCTTTACATCTGTTTATGCATTTGATTACATTGCAATTTAATGTTCATTGCTGAAAAATTGTTTGAAATTCTTTTACCAATCAATTTGTCTACCTAAAACTGCATATGCTTTTTGATCACTTAAGAGAATGCAATTATTGTGCCAATGTTGTTTGATTTTGCAGTGACTGAAGAAGGCTAAGGACATTCATCTCAAATGCTCTTCCACCTCGACGAACGAGCTTCAACTCAATAGCTTCCGAGGACGGAATCTACATCAGGAAGGGGGGCATGTTAACCCTCACGGCTCACGGACACCCCATCACCTACGACGGACGTGTATTATGTATTTGGTAGAGTCAGGTACCGGGCTTGTCGGACCAATAGGAATAGGGTAAGAGTGATCGCCGATGAGAGGCGCACTCTAACTGGGACATTCAAGGGATTAGTTGGCTAAGCATGGGCGCCCAAGTGTGAATGGGGTGAGCTCATATAAAAGCCAACTAAACCTAAAATTCATTCATTCTCTCATTTGTGCAATAGAAGAGTGCTCTTGCTCCATCTCCATCTCCATCTTCTTCTTCTTCACCTCCTTGTGTGCGTGTGTATGTGAGAGAGAGAGAGAGAGAGAGAGAGAGAGAGAGAGAGAGAGAGAGAGAGAGAGAGAGAGAGTGTGATCGAGCATTACTACGAAGGCACGGCGGCAGCGAAGCGGTTGAGCGCGGCACGACTGCAGCTTCTTCATCGCGGCGAGGAATCCACCACGAAGGCGAGCGTAGAGCGGTGAGTGACACACCCTTTGCTCTCTTGAGCTTGCTAGATTAGTCTTGTTGTGTGCTTGGAGCCATTTGTGGTTCGCACACGGTGTATCGGCAAGTCCCTTGCTTCGACAGTGCGGCAAGGAGCGCACAGTGTAATTACGTGAAAATTATGAAAGATCACCATGCTACACTACTTAGTTTTCACCTATCTCTCTCTCTCTCAAGTTACTTTTGTAATAAGAGTCATAATTACATCTAGATACAATACATTTTCAAATCAATAATACAAAAAGGGACAGCTAAGGAAATAAATGACGTGCTATGATTACAGAAATTGTAGCACTTTGCATTCTCTCCTTAAGAAAATAGATAGGGGTAAAGTGAGAAAAGTTCTCAAGCCAAAGATTGAGTTAGCTCATTGAGTAGTTCACCTATGTTGAACTCAATACTTTCAGGCACCCACTACAAGAGGTAACTTAAATTTCGGCGCCAAATTATCGAGGTCAATGGCAGATGTTGGTATATGTGTAGGTAAGCATGGAGGGAGATGTCGAAGTTTTTTAAAATTTTCATTTTTAAATTTTCGACGTCTGTTCCGATGTATCTTTCGATGCTTTTACCGATGCACTTTTCGATGCCTATACGAATGCTCTTTTTGACACCTGTATCGATACATGTCCCGATGGACCCTGCAAAAAAACAAACCCGCGGGCTTTCCCTGTGCATTTATCTTCTTCTTGGGCCTTTTCTCTTGCTCTCTTCCTCCTCACCTCTTACAAATCTGGTGCGAAACAAGTTGTCGGAGGTGCTTATCTAGGCTTGTGGACTACTCCATAGCACTAAGGTGAGATTGTTTTCAAGTTTACTTGTAGGTTTAGGGTTTATGGTTTAAAATGGTGTGTGTGTGTGTGTGCGTTTTTGCAGGTTCGAGGACATTTACAACACCTTTTTTTGCTCAAATAGGCCGCATGTGAGTGCTTGAACTTTTAATGCATATTAAATTTATTTAAATTAATTTGTATATTGATAAAAGAAAATTTCATGCTTTAAACTTTCACTGCTTTAAAAGGAATTATTGTTTGTGTTGTGAAATTTCGTTTTGAATTATGAAAAAAATTCGTTTTGGTTTATGAAAAAATCTTGTTCTGAAAAAAAATTGATTTGAATTATTTCGATTTTTAAATTATGCGATTGATGAGGTTTAGGTTTTAGGTTTCGGTTAGGTTTATTTTAGGTTATAGGTTAGGTTAGGGTATATATAGATTAAATGTTAAGTTATAAGTTAGGTTATATGTTAAGTTAAATTAGGTTAGGTTAGCTTATAAGACGTTAATTTGTTAGGTTAGCTTATACATTAGGTTCTAGGTTAGGTTTAAATTAAAGGTTAAATTAAGATATAAGTTAGGTTATAGGTGATAGGATAGGCTAGGTAGATTATAGGTCAGGTTTAGGCAACAAGTTAGGTTAGGTTATGTTATAGGTTGTACGTAAAAAGTTAGGCTATGTTATATGTTAAGTTAACTCATGTTTAGGTTATAGATGGACGTTGTGTTCGGACAGTTAGTACTATTATGTTAATCTAAACACTTATCGGTGAAACGTCCAAACACGACCATCTACCAGCGTCTAAATCATAACCCTCTAATCCTATTAGAAGACTGAAATGACCAAGCACTACACTAATTGGATTTGGAGCGACCAAATCAAAAGTTGCCAAACCTAAGTGGATATACATAGCCTACCCTAACGCTCCAAATATAGTAATGTAGTAGAGGCCAAAACAAAAGTCACTAATCTAAAGCCAATAACCCTTAGCAGCTATCCCTAAGTAGATTAAATGGCCTACCAATACCCTAATATGTTTTAGAGTGCTTTATCTTAGCGGCTTTACATAGTGTGCCCTAACCGTCCGAACACGGTGTGCCATCTATTAGGGGTGTCGTGCAGCTCCCCTCCCATGCTAAGAAATATGCCAAGAAGATGCAAATTAAGCTTATTTAAAGCCTACTTAATTAATGGTCAGTGATGAGGGCTTGTTAATAGGTCAAGTTTAATGATTAATGTATGCTAGATGCGGCTTAAAAGGGCCAATAGATGCCTTAATGATGCCAAAAATGATTATTATTCAAGTGAGCACGGATGGGATTTTATGATGTAAAATTGTAGTGCTTGAAGTGCTCTACCGGCTTGTCTTTACGGCTCGTCAATTGGAGCTACGATGAAAAAGTTATGGCAGTTTAAAGTTGAAGTCAATTGCAGATCCATACCGGATTGGGCAACTGCAGCTAAGGTGACAAAATTGAAATGAAAGTATAGGCCTAAAGTGCTCACTCTGAGGAATGCGTCGATCTTTTCAGATCAATGATCGGAGTCCCGGTCACCAAGATACTGGCCGTTAAAGATTCATTGGGGGCCGGTTCCGTACCAGTTCGGTTCTTCTCCTTCTTTCTTTTTCTTCTTCTTCTTCTCTTCTCCTTCTTTATTTTTCTTTTTCTTCTTCTTCCTCTCCACGGAGCCTCCTTTCCCTTCCTCTTTCTTTCTCTTCTAAGATTGCATGGCTTCTTTCCACCCTTGCTCCCCTAAAAAAAACCTATTAAAGATTCCTTTGAAGAGGGGCAATGACGGCACCGTCGTTGCCCTCTCTCTTTTTCCCCTCCACACTTTAAAAAAACCTTTTTGCTTGAATGGAATTCCCACCTTCTTGGGCGGCCACTAAACCTATTCCCCTTGGGCGGTCGGCCCTTGTAGTGGCACCACATTTAACATGCATAACGGTCAAGGCATTGCTAAGCACGGCATTCTCCTCCGACTCTCCACTGCCATTTTGAACATGTTTCGAATCTAATGCTCTTCAAGATGCAAGTATAGGTGAACGCATTATCTACACAAATCTACGCGTAGGATGTCTAAGTGCTTAGAATTGCCCCAAACTTGAGGCACAGCTTCCCCTTGATGTCAGCAACCCAATGCTATGCTTAGATTTGAGTTTGGATGTCAAAAGACCCCAAAACTAGCTATTCTTGCCTTTTCCATTCAAAAATGCTAAACTCTGTTCAATCTTCACTTTCACTGGCCCAAATGAGATGAAATTTATCACATGCACTCAATACAACATTTAGAATATACCTACGGATTCATCCTATGGTTTGGTCTCAAAATTAGGCCTTGGACACAATTTGGGTAGGATGTCTGGCAATTCTCGTCTTTTGGCTTTGATCTGTCAAAATTTGGTCAAATTTCCACTTTCCAGGTGAAAATAGTGTAAAACCTACCTTCTGAACACACTGGTCAACTCAGAATTTCAAAATTTCCACCAGATCACCCTGTAGACATCCTACGCGTAGGATGTCTTTTTTGTCTACCCAAGGTGCTTCTTGATGCATATAACAAGAATATGTGATCACAGCAAATTTTGGATGTCAAAATTGCTAAGAATCACCACTTTTGGGAAAATATTTCTTTGAAAGAGTAACATCCCCTTAACTCTCAGTCTATATGTCCAAATGACATGAGCTTTGGTGTGTCTGTCCAACACAACATGCAGAATATGGGTATGATGTCAAAACTTGATTTTTGCTTCCAAAATCACTCTCTAGACATCCTACGCGTAGGATGTCTACTGATGAAATTTTTGGTAGAATTCATCCACAGGTATCCCCAAGTCTTGAGCACTACTTTTCAAGCATTCCTACCAGTTTTTATGCAAAATTGTGCTCAGAATCTTAAGTTTCTTGTTTTCGCGTTTTTGATACTCCGTCTTTGGTCTTTTGGGTGTCAAGAATTGGTCAAAACTCTAGTTTCAATGTATACTTAGGGTAAACCCCCCCTTCTGAACACACTGGTACAGTCAGAATTTTCAAATTTGGTCTCCAGAACCCCCTTGAGACATCCTACGCGTAGGATGTGTATGTTTACAGAATTGCAGGTTTTCTTCACAGAACCCTTGCAAATGCTCTTTTATATGCACATCATCAGTCAATCATACAAAAAGATCCACAAAAGCTTGTTTAATGCATTTTTACCCTCAAAAGCACACTTTTCCGTGATTTCAAATGCAATCAAGCACTTTAGCAAATAATTCAGTGCTGAATAGCTCTAGATCAGAATCGGATCACTTACCTAAAGCTACTCCTACAAATCATATGGGGTTTTGCATCTATGAGTAGGAAAATGCTTCACTGCCACACACTGACTAGTAAACGCTTTACCACCTCACAAATCACTCAACCACCAACAACTACTCTAATCCACAGATCCTAACTAAACCTATCTAGTCACAGACCGTCGGCAAGACACACGCTTCCTGGCTATCCACTCGATCGCGGAATATCCTCTTCCAGATCCAATTAAGAAAAACGCTTTCTTTAGCCGAAACTAAATCAAGCAACCATCACACGAGTGTTAGTAGGAAGCCTACTTAGGTCCTTGTGTCCCCGGCAACGGCGCCAATGTTGCGGGAGCGACTCACACACCCATGAAGTGCATGCAAACACTACCTAGATCAACATAATGTCAATCGAGGACATAGATGACACGATAGGCACACGGAGGAAATGTCCTTAGCTTGTTAGGTTGAGACCATCCTACACATAAAACACTTTGGAAGGCCAACTATACCACAATCGAGAACCTCACTGCTCTCAACTACACCACCTAGCCATATACACACATACGAAAGGTAACTCACCTAATCATGCCAGATTTGTACGAAACTTAAGGAGCACCATCCCCTCACTAGGATACACCTGTCCCTAAGCTTCTACACTCAAAACCCTCACTCTAAACCCATCTGCGGAAAACGCGTAGGATGACAGAGCAAAATTTTAAAAGTGCCCGAAACTAAAATTTATGAGTACCTATGCGTAGCTTATGTCGCCACGTTTGTATAGACTACTAGCACGCAAAAAACAGACATCGTTTGATACACTTACGACCACAAATATCTCATAGATGCGTCGGCGTGTGCGCTTCGTCTCACGTGGAATGCTTGGCATTGTTGCGTAGCACTCCTCGAGCCTACAACAATGGTGCAGTCGGATCTCCAATGTGTTGAGAGAGTCGGGCGTAGCTAGAGGATAAAGGTCGCACTCACTCTCTTTCTCTTTCACACACAGTAGACGGCATCTCTAAAGTTTTGATTATGATTAAAGTCTCCTTTTACAAAATGACCTAGGTACCTTATATACTAAGGCTACCTTAGGTTTAACCAAAAATGGGGTTGAAAGGGTCAAATGGCTTTGTATTTACAATCTGGAAGTGCCATTGCACCCCGGCTTATGAAACTAGAATAACTACTCATTACAAATGACGTTTATAGCCATAATCCACAGCATTTCATAACTCGCAAAAGATAAGACTTTGGTACAAAACTTGAGTTATGTTGTGTTTTTGACCCAGCGGTCAACACATACATAGCCTTCAAAATGTTTTTAGCATGCACGTTATTTATAGGGCCAACATGGGGGACTCGTGGACCATGCTGAGAGCCATGCCCGGATTGGGAAACTTGCCCATGCTCATTGCATTGTCTAGGGTTACCCCTTGGCATGGTGAACGTGTGAATGCAAGAATATTGAAACAAAAGCTTGCAAAAAAGAACGGAGAGATAATTATGAATGAATGATACTTGTGATTTTTTCACCATTTGCACCATGTCCTTTGATTGAATTTTGAATAAAATAACACATTGAATAAGATGTCACTTCAAGATGAAATGTCTTTCGTTAAATTACATTCAAACCAAGGAATATTTAACATCATGAATGCCTAATTGCACTAATAAAAAATCGAAAGCAATCCTTTGCAAAATTTAAATATGGTGAGAAGAAAAAATACAAATTTTTAAGGTGACACTACATAGAAAATGAGTTCATCTTAAATAATCAATACAATATGGGTTTCACGTTCTTGATGGTGGCGGATATGGTGGCATTTGTACTTGTGGTGGTCGTGTTGAGGGAGCCCCATGGTTTATGATGGAACGAGTGGTCTATGGAGCAAGTGGTTGTGGTATGGCCAACCATGTGCTATAGACGGTCGTCTACTCGAGGGTGGAATAGATGGCACCATGGACATGTGATGGATGCAATGTGGGTGGCTATGTATGTGCTAGAAACATGAAACATAGAAAAAATAAAGAGTCCACCCTAGCCCACTTAGAAGCCACTGCTATGGTAAAACACGCTAGTGTAGCTAAAGTGAGTCTGTGCTATGAAGGGAAAGAAGTAGGGCCATGGGTATCTATAGGTGCATGTTAGGGGGATGAAATAGGTATGAAGGTCAAGGGAACATTGATGGATCCAGATGTGCATGTTTTTTGATTTTTTTTTGCCAAAGTTCTCTACTAAGGGTCCTCTCAAAGGTGGATGATCAGGGAGTTCAAAGTGTAGAAATGGAGGTGCAAACGGTGATCTTGAATGTGCTCTTTAGGCTGGTCCAAATGGCCTATGAATTGGATGTGTATAGCTCAAGTTATGGAAATTTGAAGAAAAGAATTCTTTGCAGACTCTCACCACCAGATTGGATAGTTGCAACAAGATGGTCAGAGCAAGTGCAAGTTAATAGGGCCAAAGCTCTTGATTTGTCATCATGTGGGTCTTTTTGGATTGGAAACAATCAGACGTCAAATGGTTAAGATATGAGTAGCTGAAGTTTAGCCAAGGGCCAAATCTTTACCACTTTGACCACCTTGATAAGCATGCCATCAGAGATTTTATTGAGCATGCCAAGGTTTGGAAAGGTAGTAGGCACCATGTGGAGCTAGCAAAAGGTGATGGATCATCAAAGAGGGCTACGAGCATCAAGATGTTGAACCCGGAATTTGATAGCTACCCGAGGAGATGCGGCCTCATATGAATTTTCCCAATTTTGGAGCTTGTTGTTTACAATCATTGAGCTATGAAAATGCAGTGTGATTCTTATGTGTCAAAGCCAGCAAGATGGAGTTCTTGTGGGGTTTTAGAGAAGGTTCATCCAACCTCAAAGAAAGATATGGTTAAGTGTTAAAGTGTCAGTGAAAAGAAGATAGTTTCTTAAAAAAATTATGGTCTTTGGAACCTCCAAGGGGTGCAACTACCCAAAGGCTGCAACATGGCAGCTGCTAAAACTCATATGCGCAATGAGTGGGGAGAGTTGAGGGTATATAGAGTAAAGAAAGACCTACCCATTAGCATCAAGGAAGGAAAAAGGGGAGCTGCTAAAACATGGCAGCTGCTAAAACTCATATGCGCAATGAGTGGGGAGAGTTGAGGGGTATATAGAGTAAAGAAAGACCTACCCATTAGCATCAAGGAAGGAAAAAGAGGACCTTGAAGTATTGAGAAATGTCTCTCACTCCCTCCCACGTGTGTGCAATGCTATGGGTGCTGCTTACAACGATTGTGGGTGGATCTGTCACTGCAACGGTGTCATGGTGGTGACCCGAGCGGGGCCTATTTATGGTGTGGTCATATGGGGGTGTTGACCCATGGGTCAGCAACACAAAGTAACTCAATAAATCCTTATATTTTGAGAGTTATGAAATGTTGAAGATTATGGTTAAACCATGATTTGTAATCAGTAGCTAGTCTAGTTGCAGAAGCCGGGGGTGCAATGGCACTTCTAGATTGTACATACAAAGACATTTTACCTCTTGAACTCTATTTTAGTTTTAACCTATGGTATATTAGTATAAAATGTACCTAGGTCATTTTGTAAACAGAACTTCTATCATAATCAAGTTTTACATTGTCATCGACTGTGTGTGAGAGAGAAAGAGAGAGAGTGTGAGCTTCATCATGGTGCAACTCCCCACTCGTTCATCACATTGGAGATGCAACAACACCATTGTGATAGGATATGCAAGAACTACACGACAACGCCAAGCATTCCCTCGTGGAATGGAGCGAATGCGCTCGCGCATCTACGAGCTATTTGTGGTCGTAAGTATATCAAAAAATGTCTTTATTCTACGTGAAAGTAGTCATTAGAATCGTGGCAACATAAAATACGCATAGGTACTGATAGATTTCAATTTTGGCCACTTCCAAAATACTGCTCTATGTTTATACGCATTTTTGGCAACTGGGTTTAGAGTTAGGATCTTGAGTGTAGAGACTTGGGACAAGTGTATCCTAGCTAGGGAATCGTGTTCCTTAAGTTTCGTACGATTCTAATATAGTCTAGTGAGTTTACTTCCGTTTGTGTGTATGTGGGTTGAGTGGTGTAGTCAAGAGCAATGAGATTCTAGATTGTGGTTTAGTTAGCCTTCCAAAGTGTTGTATGCATGGGATGGTATCAGCCTGAAAAGCTAAAGAGATTACCTCTGTTGGAATTAGGGTTGCAGGAAAACACACACAACTTGGAGAAGATGAAGGAAGATTAAGGAACACAATAGAGAGTATTTTACTTAGTGTGCAATGGAAAGATAGATAGCCCTAGAATGATGGGGCTATATACAATGCATAGTGGAAAAAACCTCCTAGTAAGGGAAATAATGCAACGGTGGTCCTAAGTGTGTTCACACACATCACTACCACATGTATATGGTAACAAATCCCCATGGAGTGATGCAGTGAATGAGAGTTAGCACATGAATAAAGGGAAGTTCCATTCCTTGAGGACATTATCAGTCCACAATGGGTAGTAAGCCCAAAGCTTTGTGGAAATCTTTGAGCTTCTCACAAAACAATGCCTTTGTGAAAAGATCTACAAGGTTGTCCCAAGTAGGTACATAAGCCAAGATGATCTCTGCTATCTACTGAGAGCCTCTCCTTAACATAGTGGTAGTGAACCTCAATGTGCTTTATGGGAGCATGAAAAATTGGGTTCCTCTTGCAATTTCCAATGCACTTTGACTGTGAGTGTATATAATGTTGGCAATGTTTTTTCCAACACCCAAATAAGCCATAAGAAGTTTGAACCATACACACTCAACCGTAGCTATGAAGATTCCCTGTACTCAACCTCACAACTAGAAGTGGCCACAATAGGTTGCTTCTTGATCAACCATGATATACATGAACTGCCAACCATGAAACAAAAACCACTTGTGGACACTAGCGTGTCAAAACAACTAGCCCAATTTGAGTTCAAAAAAGCATGTAATTCTGGCGGCAATGATCCCCCCTTGGGATAAAACAAGCCAAGATGTAAAGTTCCACTCAAGTAGCGGAAAATACTCTTGATAGCCTCCCAATTCTTAGACCCTTAGACCCTAGGCTATGCATAGATCTGTTGACCTGTGAGACTGCAAACTGAATATGCGGTCTCCTGTTACAGACATAAATGCGGCATCTAACAACATTTTGCTAAAGAGTGATATCTGCAGGATCACCAACATCATAAAGAATCAATTTTAAACTTGTTTCCATGGGAGTGACAATAGGTTTCAATCCTTAAGTCCAAACTTACATAACAATGTCTCTATGTAGCTTTTCTAACACAAGGCAATACCACCATCACAATGCTAAATTGTATACCCAATTAATGATGCAACAACCCCAAAACTTTCATCTTGAAAGTAGAATTTAAATCAACCTTAAATTGAGCGATATGTCTCTCATTTGGTCCATTAATTAGCAAATCATCTACATAAAGAACCACAATGAGAAGTACATCACCCTCACACTTTACATACAATGTGATTTCTGTTAGACTGTTACAAAATATGTTTGACCAAATGAATGTTAGCCTTCTCATACCAAGCACAAGGAGATTGCTTCAACCCATACAAAGCTTTGTTACCACTAGGTTGGTAATGGGACACTTTTATGTCCTGTTAAGTGACCATTTTCCTTGAATTATGTCAAGAGTTTCAAAATGGATTTTGAGGTGCTATCTGTCTAGAAAGTTGTCTCATGAGCTGAAAAAAACTCGACATTTTCTTTGGAATATCAATTCCATCTTTAACCTTGTCCTTGCACAACATTTCACAACCTAAACTGTGTGAAAAAACGGGTCCTGTTTTTGGCTTTTTGCAACTATACCACTCTATAATTCATGTTTGTGAGGTCAATGCTAGAAAACTATCTTTAGTAGTCCTCAACATGTCCTGATGCTTCTAGGGAGAAATAAATGTTAAAGTTGTAAGTTATGACCAAATTACAAAAATTGTCAGATCCTGTTTTTTAGCCAATTTTAGCTCTTCTATGATTTCTTTTGTGGCTTTCATGATATCCAAATGCAACTTTGATTTTCTATGTCACATATTGTAACATAAAGCTAATATTCCTTGAGTTTTGGGGCACCTAATACCCTATTTTGCATAGTAGACAACGATGGTTGATTTTTCCAATTATAGAAGAAAACGAAACATTCTAGTATATCAAGTATAGCTTTTTCAATATTGTTAGTTTCTTGTGACAACTACATGCATTTTGTAGTTAGTAACCATATCTAGTCATAAGGATCAAATTTGGCTAGATACTAAATACTTTCTATGGGATTCTACAACTCATAATGTTGAACCAAGTTTTTTCATGTTTGTTGTATTTAGCACTTCATCTTTGTCCCCAAGATTCCCCTTGGTAAGAGATGTATTATTCTTTTGACATGCTCCATGGCTCCTTATGAACCTAAAGGACAATACGGAACTAAGAAAACATGCATATATTATTTGTATTGAGTGTGGCTATAGAAACTTTGATGATAGGTCTACAGAATGGTAAAAATTCAACTTCCTATTTCTTTTGGAAAAACAAAAAATAGTGAGTGAGAAGCAGTCATATGTTCTGATTACCAACCCATTGAAGTTAACTAGGGAATTTATCTCAAGCCCTACAAAAATCCCTAATCTTATTTTTATGCAACAAAACATAAGAAATGACTGTTTTGATGAAAATGTATTGGTCCATCAACTTTGGAGGCTTGGTGTGACCAAAAGATGAGAAATTTTACAAGTTTCTTATTTTTTCCATGTGTAGTAGGCCTTGAACTATAACCTCATGCAAGGATTTTACAAAATGAGAGGATCTACTATGGTTTTGGAGGTTTTTTTCAAAACCCTGAAAGGACACTTTTATGTCCTGCTAGGTTACCAACCTAGTGTTACATTTTCACACCTTATCCTCTTGTCCTTTCTTGACAAGCCGTGAGGCTGCATTACATAAACTTCCTCAAATATATCACCATTCAAGAAAGCAGTAACAATTTCTAATTGATGTACATCCCAACCAAAATGAGCTTCCAATGCACATAGAAAATGCACAGTATTCATACAACAAGTGGGAACAAAAGTGAAAGGGTAGTGGTAATGCGTGTGCTAGTCTCCACCCAATCGTGCTATCTTATAGCCTCCCCCTAGCGTACACAATGTCTGGCCGTGCTAGTGGCCTTGCCCATAGGACCCATGTCCTTACATTACCCCTCCCCCTTGAAGAATTGTTTTCGTCCTCAAAAACGAATGTAGGAAAACGTTTCTTAAGTGCGGAGACATTCTGCCAGACCAACACGTGTCGTCTGGCATGATGTCTGGTACCAAGCGCATGAGGATCCAAAACCTTTTCGGGCTCATGAGGAATGCTTGGCGGTTTGAGAAGGTCAACTAACACACCTATGTTAATGATGTTATCATTCTATCCTAGCTATTTTCGTAAACGGCTAACATGAAAGACAGGATGAACTCATGAGTGCTCTGGGAGAGCTAACTTATAGGCCACTTGACCTATATGTTTGCGAATGGTAATCGGTCCACAATAGCATGGTGAAAGTTTAGCAACTTTTCCCGTCTTCAGACTTTCTACATGCTCCGGAACTTTGAGGAAAACCTTGTCTCCTTCTTTCAAAGTAGCAAGATAATGATGTTCATCTGTGTACTTCTTATATTGATCTTGAGCTTGCTTAACATTCTGGCGAGCAACTCGAAGCATGTCAAAATGGTCTTGGAGAAAATCATTTGCTTGTTGTATCTTCTCCTTAGCCAACCCCACCGTAATGGGTCATCTAGGTTGAAATCCATATAAAATCATAAATGGACTAAACCTTGTAGTCACATGCTTTGAACTATTATAAGAAAATTCTAATATAGGTAAGTAGTGTTCCCAATTGGTTTGCTTCTTGCTAACGTATGCTCGTAGCATATCCTCTAGCACTTGACTAAATCTTTCTATTTGACCATCCTTTTCTGGATGATCAGCTATACTTAGATTAAGTTTAGTTTCCATTTTTTGGAACACAGCTCTCCAAAAGTGATTATCGAACTTTCGATCTCTGTCACTAATGATACTAGTTGGAAGGTTGTAGAGTTTATATATATGCTCTACAAATAGACGTGCTGATTCCGATGTCTTAACCATAGTCTTAGTGGGAATGAATCGACCCATCTTTGTGAGACGATCTACAATTACCCAAATGGAATCATGGCCACGATCTGTAGTAGGTAGTCCTAATACAAAATCCATAGAGATACTCTCCCACTTACCTTGTGTAATCTCTAAAGGATGTAAAAGGCCACCTAACTTGAGGCACTCTGCCTTATTAACTTGGCACTGTTGGCAGTTTAGTACGAACTCTTGAACATCATGATGTAAGCCCGGCCAATAAAATTTCCATCGAACTAAGGCATACGTCTTACGAATACCTGGATGACCAGCACTTGACTATCGTGACACTCAAATAAGATTTGGCGCCTAGTGTCTGAGTCCTTTGCCACACATACTCTACCTTTGTGGAGTAAGTAGCCATCATCAATGGAAAAATTATTCCATCGCTTAAGCTCTTCCTGAGTAGGGTGGAGCTCTGTGTTTTGGAGTTTCTATCTGCGCGTGCAGAGACATGTTGATATGGCTATTCAGAGACATGTGAGTGTGAGGGATCCCTTTTTAAAACTGCACTCCACACCTTAGCATATGATTGATGTTGTGCACACTTGCCAGGTAATGAATCCAAAAATCCACTCTTTAGTTCCGTGAAAGCAAGTGAATTAAGTTGAGGCATCTGACTTAGTGCATCCGCTACTACATTATATCGCCCCTTGCGATATCTTAGCTTACAATCATAATCTTGAAGGATTTCTGTCCATCTAGCTTTACGGTCCTTCAAGTCTGTTTGAGTAGTAAACCATTTGATACTCTCATGGTCAAAAACTACTTCAAACTCGGCACCATATAAATAGTGTTGCCACTTTCGTAAAGCGTGAATTATGGCATAGAGCTCTCTCTCATAAACATAATATAATTATGTTGAGCTCTATCTAACTTTTTACTTTCAAAGGCTATAGGTCTTCCCTCCTGGAGAAGTACCGTACGAATGGCTTTATCACTAGCATCAGTCTCTACCACAAATGGCTTAAGTGGGTCACCGATTGCTAGGATGGGAGAAGTGGCTATAGCTACCTTGAGCTGTTCAAAACTGCATTTTTAGGCTTCTTCCCAAGAAAAGGTCTTACCTTTTGCTTTAAGTTGATCCATCATAGGAACAATGATTTTGGCCTAGTCATGGATATACTATCAATAAAATCCAGCCATGCCTAAAAATATTTGAAGCTCCTCAACCGTGTTGGGATGTGGCCACCATCGAAGAATGGCAGCGACCTTAGCAGTGTCCATCTTGATGCCAGAATAAGAGATCACATGACCGAGGTAATGTATCTTTGTTTTAAAGAAATCACACTTGCTTTTCTTAGCATACAGCGCATGAGCTTGTAGCTGTTTGAACACTAATTGTAGGTGTTCTATGTGTTCATCTTCAGTCTTACTGTAAATGAAAATTTCATCAAGGAAAACCACAACAAATTTTCTAAGATATGGACGTAAGAAACTATCCATGAGTGTCATAAATGTAGCTGGAGCATTGGTTAGACCAAAAGGCATAACCAAAAATTCAAAATACCCAAACCGTGTTCTAAAGGCAGTTTTGGAGATACTTGGTGGTATCCTGAACGAAGATTTATCTTTGTATAGTATCTTACCCCATGGAGTTGATCAAACAACTCATCTACTCTTGGCAGAGGATATTTGTTCTTGATGGTTATGGCGTTTAATCCGTGATAACCTACGCACATGCGCATAGTATCATCTTTCTTTTTCACCAATAGAATTGTTGATGCCCAAGGCAAAGTGCTAGGTCTAGTGAAACCACGGGCGATGTAGTCAGCCAACTGACTCTCAACCTCCTTGGCTTCTTTAGCACTCATACGATAAGGTGGTTTACTCAGCGGTTTAGTGCCTGGCAAGACATCTATGCCATGCTGCACATCACGTGTAGGGGGTAAACCCGATGGTAAATCACTTGAAAACACAATACTATCCTTCGTGCATAAGTGAGTCAACTTTTGCCGTGCAAAAGGAGAAAGTAAACTAGAGTTATGCTGGGATGGAGAATCTTGTAATTACTGTAATGTTTGTTTTAAAATAGTTGCACGTTGCTCTATAAAATTAAAATTGAGAGAACTTTGCTCGTTAGATTTGTTAACACTTTGTTTATCAATAGAATTCATTGCACTTTTCATACCACTACTATAATTCACTCCACTTCGCTCTGGAGAATTCACAAGACTTAGAGACAAGCAGTACCACAAAAAGACTTCATCTATTAAATCTTCTTTCTACAAAATAGAAAGCTTGATTGTACATATAAGAGGTGTAGATGGTATATTTTTCTCACCAAGCAAAAGCACATGTTTACCATTAGCCATAAAGGATAATGAGTTGTGTTCATACCTAGTGTGCAATGTGTTTCCTAAACCATGCAACCACTCCCGTCCTAAAACTACATCAGCACGGTCCATTTTCATAACTTGGAAGTCAAGGGTCATCGTATGATCTTGAACAATAAGCTCAACCCCTTGGACTATCGTGTCCCATACTTCTTTATCATTCCCAGATATCTGCTCCACCACATACTTGTGAGAGAAGGGAGTCTGTGTAAGCTTCAATTTCTTGACTAGCTTATAGTTCAAGAAGTTATGAGTTGCACCATCATCCACTAAAATACGAACACATTGTCCGTTAATAGTGCCATGCATGCAAATGAAATCATGTGGACAAAAGGTGGGTTGCCACATTGAAGCAAGCACACAACACTTGTGCTTATATTCCTTATGAAGAACCTCTACGTCACAACATTTAGGAGATGAATCTAATGTGAGGTGTTGCACCATGTGCGTGGCCTTTTCTTTGCCTTGCAAAAGAGGACAATCTTTCTTGCTATGTTGGTCCGAAGGACATCTAAAACACAAATTGTGTTTCTTTGCACGCTCAAAATCAGGAGTGCTGAGAGACCCACGTGGAGTATCTCGTGATTTCTTAGGCTTCTTAGACTCTTGTGGGTGTGGAGAGGTAGATTGTCTCTTATTTCTCTTGGAACGTGTGGGAGATCTACCTTACCATTGGCTCTTAGCCACATTGCTCTTGGCAAAATTAGTCTTAGTGTAGGGAACATTTTCTTTCTTCTCTTCATCATCATCATATCTTTGGGCATGATTGATGGCTTCTTCCAAAGATTTTGGATGTTGGGTGTTGACATGATGACGATAGTCTTTTTCAAGGCCCCTATTAAAACCCCGTATCTTTTGGAATTCATCTAGACCTTCTAGTTCTAATATGATTTCCCGATACTTCGAAAGGTACTCTATGAGAGAGAGGCCAGACATGCGGCAGGCATTCCATGCTAACCAATTCTTATCTTCTTCATTGGAGTCCAAAAACTCTTTGGAGAAAGAAGCTTGAAACACAACCCAAGACGGAGGACGAGCATCTATTGGAAATGTCATCCACCACTTATAGGCCTTGCCTTTAAGAAATAGACTTGTTTCCAGAGTCGTCTTTATATCCGGGGTGTGTCTCAATCGATGAATATCACTCCAATTGTGTAAGAACGTATTGACCGCATCCTTGTTGCGATCACGCTCTTCCTCGTGAAATTCAGGAATGGTGATATTCTTAGGTAATTCATTGCTACCTTCTGCATCTTCTAGAGCATTTGTCTCTTGGACTCCTTGAATCATGCGAGCTTGTTTCCCTTGAACCGTGCCAATTCTGGCTCCTTGAGTCGTCTGTTAATTCATAAATTTCACAAGAAACTCCGTAAGATTGGTAACATTTGCATTAAGTGCAGAGAGGTTGCGTTCAAGTACGCTTTGGCGATTTTCCAAAGTCTTGAAAGCAGCCATATCTACAAGGCCATGATCTCCTAGATCATCGTCATCATACACATTAGTGTCATCCACACGCGTGGTGTCCTGATTTTGATCTACGTGCTCCAAATCAAACGTGTGTGTAGGTAGGATTTCCTCACTGGCCATAGTAAACACACACTAATGCAAAGGGAGGAAAAAAAATGATAACCTATAACTTGTGAAATTGAAGTCTTTGTGTTTTGTATGTTCCACAATTTGTGTTGCATGAGAACCTCCCCTTGCGGGAATTTGAGCGCTTCACTTGTCGTTCATTGTAAGAACACCTTTGTTGATTCTTCATAGAAACCCATCGTTTTTGTGAAGGCTTTTGTTAACTTTGAAGCTACCTCCTTGAGGAAAAAAGAAATTTTGGAGGAGAACTTGCCTTCCTCCAAGAAGTGAAAAGGAAGGGTGAAGCTACTTCCTTGAAGTTTGAAGTTTTCCCTTTCCTTCTAGTTTTCCTTTCAACACAAGTAGGCTATCTTTCCTTGTTATACACAACAAGGGTCAATAGCTTGATGGTAAAGTGTTGGCATCTTACCCTCATGGGGTGGGTTCAACCCTCCTTCATGCAAGGGTTAAGCGGGTCTTCCTACGCGTGCAACCAATGGAAGACTTCGGAGCCTCAGTGCTGTCGAGTTGCCAGTTGAGTTTGCCTTTGTCGCCTGTTGTGGAGGGCGTAGATGGGGCGATTGACTGTCGTTGTCTATCCATACGTTGCGCACAGGAAAGCATGCCTATCTTCTTTTGCTGCATATCAGAGATATCGCCATCTTCGGAACGTGGGAGAGAAGCAGAACGTTGCACGTACATGAAACGTGCTTTTCGTCTCATTCCAAAAATAGCTCGGATATCAGTGTAACAAGGCGGTGGTATTGCATGTGCTAGTCTCCACCCAACCGTGCTATCTTATAGCCTTCCCATAGCGTACACACTGTCCGGCCATGCCGGTGGCCTTGCCCATAGCACCCATGTCCTTACAAAAAGTCTCTTCATAATCCATGCGTTTTTTGTTGTGCATAACCCTGTGTAACAAGTCCACTCTTATAGCGATCAATCTCACCATTCAGCTTGTGTTTTAACTTGTAAAACCACTTCGTACCAATGGTCTTTTTGCCAGGAGGAAAATGACATAAGTTTATGTCTCATTTTCTATAAGTGCATCATATTTTGATTGCATGGCAACCATCCACTTTTTGATTGCATGGCAACCATCCAATTTTTTGAATTTTGTGCTTCATCAAAAGACAGAGGTTCCCCAACATCATGTAAGCTAGACACAGCCAAAGCATAACAATTTGACGCATAAGATGCATGGTGAGAACCTGAGCGAGTACCACTAGACAAAGGTACATCCAATTCACTATCATGCAAAGTATGCACCATCCATTTAGGCATACCTATAGCTTGCTCATTCTCAGCCCTTTCCTCATCAAGTACATCATGTACATCTGCATAAGTAATAGGCTGATCTGTAACATTTTCAGAAAGAGGGCAATGTTTTGTGAATTGCATTGAATTTTTGCGTTTGATTGTTATAATTTTTTTGGTCAAAATTCAGAGTATATACCCGCATAATAGCATTACAAGAGGAGTATGGGGACAAAGACCATATATGAGCCCCTATGGACATGTGTACAGTGTACATAGCATTCAATATTCTACTGGAATGATTTTGCTTTTTGGTTGATTTGATTTTTGATTTTATTTAGTTTTTTTTGAGATTTTCTTGAAGAAAGAAAAAGAAAAAAATAATGGGGAAAATCCATAATCCAAATGACAAACAGACTAGAGAGATACCGAGCCGTACAAAGCGAAGAAGGTCCAAGAAAATGATGACACTTCACGAAGTATTTCTCAAAATCCATATGCACAATGGGTAATGCTAGAGGTAAGAAAAGAACGCTGATCAACCTTCGACAACATCATGAGTCCAAACATGACTGAGAATGGTCATTCAACTCTGGGTGGCCTAGAAAGACAAAAGAAAGTTGGTGAGCGACTACTCAAAAGCAGCCATCAAGGTAAAGTTGCCTATCATACATTTCATGCAACTACACGACCGTGTACAGGAAGTAGAGCTTTATACTGTAAATATTTTGTCATGTATGTGACTTAATAAAGCCTAAAAAACAAGAGGAACTAACAATACTGACAAGGACAAAAGTGGAAAAAATGATAATTCAGTCATCTATCATGATAGATGCATGTAAGAGCAACTAGGGATCATGCCAAATTCTGTCAGGAGGCTACAAATATAGAATACAAGCTAAGGATTAAATTATAATAAATTTTCTAAAACAACATATAACCCCTAGCCAAAGCTGCAATTTTTCAAATCTAACTCCATGATAGCCATCTACATACCCTGTACATAATGTATATGAGTTTTGGAGACAAATGGACAATGATCACTCATCGATGATGAATGATGTCTGAGAAATCCCTTTTGAAGCAAGCTACTAACTTGGGAAATTAACTGGGGTTTGACGGGCTTTAATTAAGTCACGTATCAAGTAGAAGCCAATATAATGATTTACAAAGCACACAAAAGCTAATAATGGAAAATGCGGGTTTGATCACCTTGATGCAAGAGAAAAGAAGTCCCCGATGAAGAAGAGCAAACACAGAAGTGATCAGAGGATCTCAAAAGATTGTCCTTGATGAGGAGGATCAAATGATAGACATGGGTTTTGAACCTCAACTTAGAAAAAAATATCTCCCAGATTTGGCTTGACAGACAAACTTTGCATTGGAGTGCAACTTGGCCTAAAGAAGTTGAAAATTTAGTCAAAACATTTCTACAGAATCCTTACAAAGCTTTCATTGGTTCACAAGATCTAAAATCCAATCATCCAATTCTACAGATTATGGAAGTTTTTTTTGAAAATGGGAAAATCATAAAATTGGTAGATGTTCGTCATTATGATTTTTTTTTTGAATCATGTGAAGACTATGTACATTGGATTGGACGAACATGACGAGCTCGTGCAAAGGCTATAGCCTATAACCTATACTTTCTTTACATTAGTAAAAAAAAAAAAAAAAAGCGACAACCAGGTCATGTCACGGACGATATGAATTCGGAGGGGGGAGTGTTGACCTGTGGGTCAACACTCCCTGTGGCTCAACAACACGACATAACTCAACAAAGCCTTATATTTTGAGAGTTATGAAATGTTGCGGCTTATGGTGAGAACATCATTTGTAATAAGTAGCTAGTCTAGTTGCAGAAGCTGGTGTGCAATGGCACTTCTAGATTGTACATACAAAGCCATTTTACCTCTCAAACTCAATTTAGTTTTTACCTATGGTAGCCTTAGTATATAAGTGTACAGAGAACTTGTATCGTAATCAAGTTTTACGCTGCCGTCGATTGTGTGTGAGGGAGAAAAAGAGAGAGCGTGAGCTTCATCATGGCGCAACTCCCTGCTTGTTCATCACATTGGAGTTCGACAACACCATCCTGCTAGGCTCGGTAAGAGCTACACAAAAATTCCAAGCATTCCTCACACAAAACAGAGCAAACGTGCTTGCGGATCTACGATATATTTGGGGTCATAAGTATATCAAACAATGTCTGCTTTTTGCATGCAAGTAGTCAATAGAATTGTGGAGGCATAATCTACACAGAGGTACTCATAGATTTCCGTTTTGGGCACTTCCAAAATACTACTCTATCTTCATATGTGTTTTTTGTAGATGGGTTTAGAGTTAGGGTATTGAGTGTAGAGGCTTGGGACAAGTGTGTTCTAGTGAGGGGATGGTATTCCTAAAGTTTTGTACCATTCTGGTATGGTTTAGTGAGTTTCCTTCAGTTTGTGTGTATGTGGGTTGAGTGGTGTAACTTTGAGAGTAGTGAGATTCTAGATTGTGGTGTAGTTAGCCGTCTAGAATGTTGCATGCATGGTATGGTCTCAGCCTCACAAGCTGAAGAGATTTCCTCTATGTGCCTATCGTGTCATCTGTGTCCTTGATTGACATTATGTTGATCTAGGTTGTGTTGCATGCACTTTATAAGTGTCATGATTAACTCCTGCAATGGGGGAATATACCCTCCCTCTTTGTTAATATAGAAGGGAACCTTTGCCCCCCCCTCCCCCCCCGATTGCGACATCGATGGGGAGGAGGGTGTGTTCACATGGTAGTCCTATATAGTCTCATGTGTGTGTGTGTGAGAGAGAGAGTATGGAGAGTGAGCCAAGGGCACCCCCTTACTAAGAATAAAGCTCCCATGCAAATATATTAATATGAGCTCAAACATGTGTCCAAAGTGAAGTAAGACTCACTAAAGTTGTAAGATCACCCCTATAAGGGGCCCCCTTTTATCTTGTATACGGGGATTTTGGCCCGTCAAGTTAACAAAGAGGCCATGAAAATTGTGAAAGAGTGTGTATGGTAGTGGTTTTCGTTGAATCAAGCTCCATAGTTTCTCCATTTTCCTATTTATCCCTCCACCCCCTTCTCTTCTTTCACTACTCTTTGGTGTGCTGGTGATGGCGTGCCCCCTGGATCACTTGTGATGTACAAAGAGAGAGGTATTGTGTAATGGCTTGTGTGATAGAAGCAGTGTGGATGGTGTGAGAGTGTTGATTACAATTGAAGTATGTGCATTTGTTGGTGTGCAACCGAGTGTTAGTTTTCTAGGAAGTGTATCTTTTTGAAGGTCATTTTGAGAGGAGTGGGGTGTTGTAAATGACATGAGATAGAGAGAGGCAATTGGGTGTGTCCCATTCCCTCTCTCCATATTCTTGTGCCCCCACTCAGGAATGTGTTGATTTCTCCTGGTTGAAGGTATAAGTAGGTCTTGGTGATGTTGGATAGACATATGTTGAACAGAAGATGTCATTGAAGACATGTGGTCAAGTTTTCTAGTTTTCACTAGGGTTGAAGACACAGAAGCATGGCTAAAGGTCAATGGATTATTTTTGCTAGAGATCAAATTGTTGAGGGAAGAAGGGGCAATCCAAGTTTTTCCACTCTTGGTTTGTGGAATAGCAAAGAAGTTGTATGACAGGTTGCATGATGATGAGAAGACAAATTTTTAGGATCTGGAAGGAGCTTTTTAGTGAAAATATTGTCGGATATGCAACTAGATGAAGTAAGGAAAAAGCCAATAGGTCTCAAGAAAATCTTTGGTTTCAACGTTTGAGAATTCAAAGCCCTTTAGAGACTAATTATTGAGGTAATTGATGTACAAAATGTTGATTTTTTGAAGCTGAGTAAGTTTATGGATTGTGTGCACAATGTCATGATGCTCCACGTTTACATGAGGAAAAAACAACGAGTGATAAGATTTTTTTCAATTAAGGGTAGATAGGAAAAGCATGATGAAGAGTCAAAGATAGAAAGATTCTCTTTTCTAACTGAACTAAAAGAATGTGCTCAAAAGAAGGATATAAACCAAGCTAAATGGGATACACATTGTGCTCTATAATAATGGAGTGCTTGGTAGTGCCTTGGTTGGTAAATATGCCAAATGTGAATGCAATTGATATTGTGCCTAGTAGTGCTTTGATTGATATGTACCCCATATTTTATTCTTGGCAATGCCTTAGTGGATATGTATGCTAAATATGATTCTTTTTTACAAAATCATGAAGAGTTCTTATCTGGGATGTCATTATTTGGAATGCATGATTGTGGTATAAGTCCAACAAGGGTTGGTATTTGGGTTTTTTGGCTACAGATGTTGTGCTTGGCAACAATTCAGGAGGTAAGGATGTCGGCCAATCGATGGTTATTGGATAAATAAGCACGATTGGAGTGCTTTGATCAGATATAAATGTTGTTCAAGGGTTCTAGGAGGAACATCTTGAGTCCAGGCAATGCTTTGGTCGAGATGTATGGAAAATGTGGTGCCCTTATTAAAGAACATAAAGTTCTTGATGAGATTTTAGTTCAAAATTTCATCAATTGGGACACATTGATTGTTGGATATGCTTGGCATGGCAAAATCAAGGAAGCTTTGAATTGTTTTAATTGAATGAGAAGGGAAGGAATTTATATAATGCATTTGTCTAAGCTTGCACCTTGAAGGTGTGCAGCCTCACAAGGCATTGATGTGGGTGAGAGAATTAATGAGGAGATTATCCGTTGAGTCCCATTGGGGAAACAAGTCATGCCTAGCAATGCTTTGGACGAATTTGTATGTTGGTGGAGATATTGGAGAAGCATGTTGTGGTTGGTCATGATTTGAGAGATATGTAGGCCAAATGTGGGGCAATGAAGGTGGTCACCCATATGATCAAAGAGGTATGGCCACCCAAGGGGGGGGGGGGGTGATAACTGTGAATAAGGGGAAAAAAAATGACATTGAGGTCAAAAAAGGTGGTGAGTAGCACTGTGGAAAGAGGAGAGTGACTTGCATTAAGCAGTAGAGGGCTCGATTGAGCTTGCATGAGAGATGAAAAATGACTAGCAATAGGGGGAAAAGCTTTTTAGTGCTCTTTGCCGCCAAATCAGTGAAGTCAAGTGTAGCCACTACCACACACGGGGGGTGCTCTATGTAATCATGTTAATGTATTACGTGAGTTTGAAAGGAGGGGTTGTACAATACAAAAACTTTAGGCAATTTAATAGAGATACATTAAAGTAAGGGGGTTTTATACTTAATTTTAGAAAAAAATAATAAAATAAGGGCTTATTTTATTCATCTAGACATGTTTAAAAAAGGGGGTTTTTTTAATACCCCACGAAGGCACGTTATATAGGGGGTACTAAATGGTGAACCCCCCGAGCTACCACATCATCAACCAATTATCTTGCACCACATCAGTCATGAGGCCGTGACTATTGTGGGGGGGAAATGGGGGAGCATATTAAAAATATAGGGGGATATTGTGTGGGAGGGATATATACGAGAAAGAAGTGGTGAAGGGGATACATACCCATGGCCCATTGCATTGTGGCATGATTGGTACACATGAAAGTTGCGCCATGATGTGTACCCATGGACCATCGAATTATGGCACAATTGGTACACATGTTAGTCGCACCAAAATGCAATGACGAGTGAAATTTTAAACATACCCATGGCCCATTGCATTGTGGCACGGTTGGTACACATGACAATTGCACCATGTGTACCCATGTCCCATCGCATTGTGGCACAATTGGTACACATGGCAGTCATGCCACAATGCAATGATGAGTGAAATACTAAACATACCCATGGCCCATTGCATTGTGGCATGATTGGTACACATGGCAGTTGCACCACAACACGATGAGGTGTGAAATGTTAAACATACCCATGGCCCATTGTGTTGTGGCCTGACTGCTTGCCAGGCATAATGCTGTAGTCAACCTCCCATTCGCGATTATGTAACCACAAAAGGAGCAGTAGAGTTATTCCAAAATAACATTTTGTAGATAATAAACGCTCTTCTTCAGACCCTGAAGTATCTATATGCACACGACTATCTCCACAATGATCTTCACTTTCGCAACATGATGCTTCACTTTGGACAAAAGGGGGTCTAAGCATGCATTGTGGATTGGGGGTCATGTACAAAGACCAGAACAACGGCATGCTTTCCTCCTCTTTGCAACTTGAAAATAGAAACTAGAAGCAGAGCAAGAGAGATTTTCCATGGACTGCTCCAGAATGCATATCTACTAATCCCCCTCCCTGGAATAAAGCCATGGATATCTACTCCATGTTTCTCACCATAGATTTTGTTTCTTGGCATTCATATTGCAAATATGTGTGACAGTTCAGAGTTGACAATGACACCTCATGAGAGACTGCGGTCTCATAGTTGTGCCGATACTTGTCTTGTTGGCATTGTGATCACACATGGCACATTAGGCACCATCATTTTAGACGTAGAGACAATAAGAAAGATGTATGAGAGATGCATATGAGGTTTTGACACATGCTAGAGTGATGGATTCATCTTCCACTGATGGTGATGGCCCGATTCCCTTTAGTGTTCCTCCTCCTTACATGTCTTCTAGAGGTGACACAAATTCTGGTTGGTTGCTAGATGAGGATGCAGTTTTCCACATGACACTGCATCATGAGTGGTTTAGCACCTTCTCTAGTGGGAGCTTTGGTTGTGTGCACTTGGCCAATGGTTTGGCATTTGACATTGCAAGTGTAGGAGATGTTTGTTTGTCATTTCCAAGTGGTACATCCTAAAAGCTACAACATGTGTGCTATATTCCTCAGTTGAGATAGAGCTTGATCCCAGTGAGATAGTTAGTAGATTGTGTGTGCTAGATACTTCTTAGAAAGTAGTCTTTCCAGATGCATTGTGATTCACTAGTGATTTCCAGAGGAGCACGTAGTGGCTTGGTTAACCGCATGTATGTGAGGTTCAAGACGGAATGGTCTCAATTTTGTTGTTGGCATGCCTTGAGCATGAGATGAGACGTGTCTCCTTTGTGAGTGAGCTCCACCATTTAGCTGTGCAAGTCATTCTAGTGTACTTTGTAAATGTAGAGCTAGAGTAGAATTGCTCCAGTGAGACGCATCAAGTGTTGCATTAGGGAAACTTTGGACTCACAAAGGGGCCTTATAAGGAATTTGACTTCCTCTCTCATGTCCAAAATGGGTGTGCGGTAAAATTTTTGCAAATCAACTCTAAACTTCGCGGAGATTTGGCAGTTAGAATCTACTCTTCAAGATCTTTCTATTGATATATAGCACGCCACGAGATTCCTCATATTTTGAAAGATTATATTTTTTATTCTCTTGTGATGTGAAAAAATAGAATCTAGAGAATAAAAAATAGAATCTTTCAAAATATGAGGAATCTCGTGGCGTGCTATATATCAATAGAAAGATCTTGAAGAGTAGATTCTAACTGTCAAATCTTTGCCAAGTTTAGAGTTAATTTGCAAAAACATTACAACACGCCTGTTTTGGACATGAGAGAGGAAGTCAAACTCCTTATAAGGCCCCGTTGTGAGTCCAAATTATCTCTAATGTCAGAGTTTGTGCAGGTAGAGGTATAGCGGGTCTGCTCCCTAGAGACACAGGTAGAGTTGACAGACATCGATTTCTTTAATATCCTCATTCTAGAGGCTCATGAGTGGATGCCAAGATGCATGGTTCCACTTATGGATGAGAGGGACGTACCCATCCCCGTGTAGGCATTCACACATCCATACGTGATGAGTAGTCTTGATTATGCGATGCATGTAGATAGCACTGAGGAGGCTAGTACAGCCAGGTATGCCCAGATTTTTTCAATGTTTGGGTATCTCATGTATGACCTACCAGTGTCGAAGCTTGACCTAGTAGCTGTGGTGGGAGCATTTATGGTGTAGGGATTGTCTGTTGTACAGTGAATGACACTAGAATGATGCATCGTAGAGCTTTGTAGAAAATACAAAGTTGTTTTTGCGATCTACATGAAATCTCTAACATGGATATGCACGCTCACCTACCACTAGAACCTATATGGTTGCATGTAGACTGAGAGAGGAAGACAATGGGTGTAGGTTGAGAGGTTCTCTCACCACCTAGTTGTTTGTGTGATCTACAAGTGGGCTCTTATGAGGACTGGGGACTAGAACATGCAACTTTCCACCCAAGCGTGCCCTATATATGCCTTGCGTTGCTAATAATAGAGACCCCCTGTACCACATGTTTGTCATGGTCCTTGTCCTGCCTTGTCTTATCCTAGGTCTGACATTACTCCCCCTTGGAGAATTGTTTTTTTCCTTCAAAAAAAAAGTGGTTGTATATTCATAGGAACACTAATGTTTTCCATAGTGGCATCCTTCATGGATCAAGCTATTTGTTTGATCGGAATATGGTACAGTAGGAGGGTCAATGAAATCAAGAATAGCATCTTGATTTTCCACATTGTTGTCCCTTTGCAACTACTTTGTGTAACCGGACCATATCTAACATAGAATATAGACTCTATTTAGAACTCACTTGAGTATACTAAATGAGTTATTGCAACAAGGAGGTGTCTAAAATAATACCTCTTCTCACTTTCCATGAAAGTAACATTTGACATAACTCATCAGCAAATCATATGTCCTTGACTTGTTACCTTATTGCATCAATAAACAACCCCACCATAACTAGTGTTCAAGGTTGAGAGCCAGACTTAAGCATAAAGAGACTAAACCTAGTTGTAAACATGCTTTACCTTATCATAAGCAAACTCGAATAGAGAGATACATTCTATCTAATGGGATTGCTTGCTGCTAACGTACATGCTTTGCATATCCTTTAGCCGAGAATTACACTCATAATTTTCCTATCCTCTTTGGATAAATGATAGTTTTTCCACCGTTTATAGAAAGTCTTCCAAAATGACTAGTAAGCAGGGATCATAGTGCCTTACAGCATTGTTGAGGAATTAACAATGTTATGAATAACCATCTTGGTTACCTAAACTGATCCATGACCTCTATTGGTGATTGGTATATAAAGATATGGCACATAGAGTGGAAGATGCTTTATAAGCGACAATGTCAGGGATGTGTATGCCGCTCCAATTTAGCCTTTGCTAAACACTAGGACCCATAACACATAGTGTGCATGCAATTAGAAAAAAGAGATTCAAACTTGCATATCCATGATCCTACTTGCCAATACTTTTGGCTGATGTTATGCTCACAGCTCAGAGGTAAAGAAATAAATACTTTCCATGTGAAAGCCGTGAGAACATATTTGGACAATTGTAGAGAGTGAAAATCAATCAAAGCCAGCTACCAAATGAAACATGTTCATTAACAGAACATAGCTTTTCTATATGTATAAACAACCCTTCGTTAAGGTTGTTTAACAACACCTGTATCTTAAAAAGTGTGATTAGGCATCGGACAAATTTTGGCCACTAAAATTGTTCCTAATACGACATGTGTAAAATGGTCTTATAAATGGATTTGACCAACACCTAGGGACTTTGTAGTGACATATAATTTAAATAGCAAGTGCCAATATCAGTCCAGATACCCATATTTGCCACATGTAGAATATGTCTCAAATAAGGATATATGAAGAAAGAAAATCCTTCAAGTACGAGATGTACTTGTGTATGAAGATAACTATAAACACTAAAAAACGTGAAGAAAGAAAATCCTTCAAGTATGAAGATGTACTTGTGTATAAACACTCAACAACGTGAGTGAGAGGGACCCCTCATTAACTTGCTCCATAATGGCTAAACCAAACTCCTTAAGTTCCTAGACCATGTTGTGTCCCATGTGACAACATGTGCAAAAGAAAACCCTACATATAGGTCCATATTTGCATAATGTAAAAATGTCTTTGGGACACTCTGGCCCAAAATTATTTTCTCTTACATGACCTTGTTCATGACTCTGAAGAGAAAAATGGATGAAAGCATTCAATATTATTCATCCGAATTGAAAAAGTCAAGGAAAGCATATTCAAAAAGCGAAACAAACCAAATCATATGCATACTTGGAGGTTGAACATAACATTCACTTACCCGTAGACACATGCACTTTGCAAACCTGAAAGGTACAATTGGAAAGAGGTAATATATTAGTGAACTGGTGAACACTAAATGAAAAATTAGTATAAATACAAGCAGTAGAAACTCATAACCCTGGGTGTAGCCAGTGCAATCCAAAGTGCAACCCTGGGTGTAACCCTGGGTGTAGCCAGTGCAATCCAAAGTGCATGGTTATATACTGCAATGTCAAGCCACTTGGTTAGTTTTTGTATGAAAACTGCTTAACCTAGTAGTCAACAATGATGAACACAATCTACCATGGTCAAAAGTGTTTGGAATCAACTAAGAAATTTGAGTTTTTCCACTACCCCTTGGTAGATTGTGGACTGCTTTCCTTGAAAGTACAACTGTGATCGTCAACACCTATGGAGTGATTGTGTATTGATGAGGTCATATTCCTAGAAATACCACTTTGAGAGACATAAAGAGTGCTACAAATAAGCAATAGATCTTCTTCAATTGGAAACTTATTCACACAATTAAATCATGAAATAATCTTCTCCCTCCATGAACAAAGGAGGAAGATGTCAAATACCCCCAAGGAAAATAGTCATACTAGACTTTCTTAGGTGTTTACACAAGAGATTACCTGCATGGAGGCTCTCTTAATGTATTCTTGACTTACCATGAATGTATTTCTTGATAGCTAGGACATGCCTACTTGCTACCCATAGAAACCATCATTGGGATTGGTTGCACATTGTTCATAGAATGAATGATGTAAAAAGTGCTCACTACTATATACATATACAGAAATTGGAAGCCCATCTACTAGACTCAATTCTTCTTGGATAGAGTATCTGATGTTTTTGTGGAGCATAAACAATAATGGAGTGGACATAATCCATGTTATTCTCATTCCATGCATGCATATCTAAAAAATAGATTGATAAGCCCTTGGCTTCAATGATAGTCTGAACCTTGTGAGATACTGTTATGCATGCCTTGCACGGTTACACGGGCAAGGATACATCACAATGCGTTGTTGCCAAATTTAAATTGTGAGCTTATATCCACTTATTGGAAATATGTGTGACATTTTCCTTGATGTGAAGTCAATGGATAGTACCTTGGTACATACTAGAATCTTTTCAATGCATGAAGGCTAGAAAAGAACTTTGCTTTGTGTAGTAGAGAAATCTTTTGCAAATGAAAGTTTAAATTACAAAAAAACTTAGTATAACTTGAAATGTACTAGCCTTGAAGCCTCTCTAAGAGCGGCTTCCTTTGCTTGAAGTTGGCTTGTAGCCTTCTATGCTAAGAAGTTTAGAGCTATCAAATGTACCCTACATGCCATCGTGGCTTGGGTCATACCAACCTTCAAGAGAAAATTAGATGGACATGGTGCCAAGTTTCACAAAGTCTGTATGCGTATATTCCAAACTTAGACAAAACTTCTATGCAATATGTCCAAGATTGAATCCTTGATTTGCATAAATATATGCAAAAGATAAGTTATGAGGGAGCATGTGCTCATAGCGAACAGCTCCTCATGCTGACAAACACACGTCAAAGAAAAAAATGAGCTTTCGTAAAGAAATGGCCTTGTTGAATTATGTAGTTGATAAAGAGCAAGGAAATGGCCTGATATTTAAAGAGATAAATTGAAACTTAAATTTAAATTAAGTATCAAGTTTTGTTTCAACTACCATGGAACCAAAAGTTGTAGTGTAGCTACGGATTCCAATGTTCTTTCAATATGCTTCATATATGTACTTTGCCTGCACTCTGGCAAGTTGTAAATGCTTTGGAGTGACCGTGCACACAATGTGTATACATACGTATAGATTCATTCTCCTAAAAGCCTTCTTTTCCAAAGCATTGAATGGCTTGTCCATTTGTCTACACTATGTTTGAGGCACAAGCTTCAAATGTTTTGAAAGTAGTAAGACAACAACTGTCTACAGAAACCTTGCTCGTGGATAGCCTCATACAAATTCATAATCCGTAGACAAAACATGGTCTATGTACCTTGGTTGTAGAGAGCCATGATCCAATCTTATGACCCTTCATTGTGTCAATACACCCATATGTTACCTTGTCTCTAGACTCAAAGTCAAGATAGAGCTTAAAGAATATCATGGTTGCCTTTTCCCAATCGTGTTGAGTAGGATACCCTATTGGAAGCATAAAATTTTGACAAGCAATAAAGTCTTAATTTTATGAACAAAGCATACATGTACCCACTATCAATTACCCTTAGAACCTCATTGGATGCATCATTTTGGCTTCATAAATGAAAGCAACTAGTCTGCCATGTGGAGCATCATTGCCTTACATGCCACAAACCTTGCATGTACTAGCATGCCACAAGACTTGCTTGAACCTGAAGACCCTATTTTTATTGATATACTGGGCAAAAGATTGTGCATATTTCCATAATCTAGATTCTCTTATCAAAGACTCTACATGATTTGCCACTCATGCCATGCATGCATACAAATACCATCATGGAGTATTTTGCTACATGCCTTATGACCAAGTGGCGGTTTATAATGCTATCGATTTGTGTTTAAAAATCAACTTTAGTTCTCTACTAGCTACAATTTGATTGCTCTCACCTTTGTATTACCAATAATAGGCCTTTCCTTAACTTGCCATACTGCAATTGATTGGCTCACCAATTGGTGACTCCTTGCCTTTGCATGATACATCTCAATAGCCCAAATTTGGATGCTATCATTGGTGTTAAATATCCATGCTCATTCAACCTAAAAAATTGAATCAATTATAGAATTTTGATTCTAGTTTGATACTTACTTTCTCCCGTCTCAAGGAAGTCCCAACATTGTCGAGCTTGTAGTTGTCGTCACCTGAGGAAAATTCCTATGTCTTAGGTAAAAGGAAATCTGCCAATATCTTATTCCATTACCACCATGCCTTGCATGGATTGGACATGGTTTTGTGGCTATATGATGGTCATCTCCCTCCTTGAGAAATGACTTCTTTTCCATGGACCTCCCTTGCATGTCAAATTTGTGCACTTTACCAAATTTACCAAACATGTGATAAGCCAGTTGCTTTCATGATTGATGTACTTTGCGTGCCTCACATGCTTTTGCCTCATGTGGTTTTCCTCATTGCTTAATCTCTATCGGCGGCTGTCTTGCTGCTATGGGAGAGGCTTCACTCTATATACAAAATGGGATGCCACCTACGAGCTAACAAATTTGATAAATACCCTATATACGACTCCCCTTTCTATGCTTATACAAAAATAAATGAATAAAATTATCATACCCCTATCTTACCTATAACATTTAGGTCTCACATGTTCTAACTGAGTAAAACTAGTCAAAGAGTGTGTAGCATAGTGACTGGCAACGTACTAAGGAACCACTTCTATTGATAACTAGATGTACCCTCAATGTGTCTTAGTTTGACTTTCAAACTATGTGCCCAATCAGCTTATACTCTGGGTAATCGTCCAATTTTGACCCATCCAAAGCTGGTGTAAATCAACCCTTGACCTGCTCCAAAACAGCCCTTATCTATGACCAGCTTGATGCAAAATTTAATGTCTGACCTGATAAAAAAACCTCTTAAAAAAATCATCCAAGTTCTAGTGCACACCAGTCACCAATCGTTACAAGTAATCGATCCCCTCCCCCTCCCTCTTCCGATAAATATGATACCCCCCTCCCTTATTTTTAAGATTGGGAGATAAATTATTGGGGGCTTGTCCCTAACTTATACGCTTATGTAACTTCTAAAAAAATATCCCTCCCCTGCACTTACATGGTACGATAAATTTTCCATGGTGAATCCCTTGGGCCACCTACCACTAGAGCTTTGTTAGCAGGTCACCGCAATGGACGTTTGCATCATATCTCTTTTGTACCAACATAATGTCAATATGCAAGGAAGCCACTTGGGATGGGGCACAGAGACTTAATGAGAGTTTCGATCTCACCGAAGTGAACTCAGAGGGCTACGCATACTACAACAAAAGAAAATCAACCATTTCCTAGTCAAAAAATCTGTATGCGTCCAATCTCACTGCTCTCGGTCATCACACCTTATGGGCATCCAAATGAATTCAGAATGAAATGAAACTTAAGGAAAGGTATTACAAAAACTAGGGGCACAATCCTACAAAGTTCTATCACCATTTGGGAAGGTACATAAATCACTATCCATCACAAAAAATGTACAAAAAACTGAAACATAACTACTCGAAAAGGTCCCCCTTAAGCATAGAAAAACTTATCCATGGTCAAAACATAAAAAAAAAACCATTTTAACCTTCAAATCAATGCATTTAGCTCATAAGCAACATGTTGCGAACCTCAACAAAATTGAAAATGGTTATACTTAGATTGTAGAGGAAGAGACAAGGAACACAATGTGCTATTCATAAATGAATTTTGATTACCACATGAATTTTGATTACCACTTCAGGACAAAAGAGGATTACAATTTGTAGCATCAAGAAGCTCTCAAAGTGAACATTCAAAAAATCCTTCCTTTTCTAATGATCCCTCCTTAGTATAAAACTAAGGGTTTTGACTTAAAGGTTAAGGAAGCTTTCCCACGACTATTCGGCCACTTACAAGGGTGTAGACTCACAGAGACAGAGAGGGTATGTCAAATTATATTACAATTACAAATCATCATAAGCTGAATTACACGGCTTCTTTCAAAAAATTGAGCAAGAGTTTACAGGGTTTGGTGTGCATCCGCTTGTCATGTGTCAAATCGTCGTATCCACCAAACATTCCCCCCATCCTATTCATTGCACGTCCTCGTGCAATCTTTCTTTGAGTGTAGTCTAATGTCTTCTCTCAAGCATTGTAGTGAGGTGTTTGAACTTCTGTGCTCTTGCCTCAATCTCTACTTTGGTGGCCAGCTCTCTAAAAGGGTTGTTGTTGAGAGTACTTTGATATGCAATATGGCATGCTGTAAGATCTTTTGTCATGGGGTTGAATATGGAGGAGTCCACTTCGAAGAATCCAGTCATGAACGCATCCTCAAAAGTCTGCATGTAGTGGGAGGGCAAGAACATGACTCTTGCATACAATCCCATGACGACGTTCCTGCTTGGGATTTCTATCTCCATATTCCACCAAATCCCTCTTGTGCCTTCCACAAAAATCTGCCAGGGATGCTCTGCTGGCTCTATATCATTAAAAGTTGCGATGCAGGTGATTAGCATATTGGCAATTTTCACGAGCATCTGGCATGCAAGATCCAGGATCTCCTTCATCATGTTAATCACCCCTTTGAGAGTCTGAACCATATACTATTGGGATGGTGGGTTGTTATTGAGTGGCTTTGTGATAACTGAGTAGTTTAGCACCACCGTCCTTTTGCTTTGCCAAGAGTAATAGCTGTCCCAGGATTTCCGTCTACTGATGGGACAGTAAGCTGGGTCGATCCTGAGGTGCTGGGGACCATTATTGTAATAAGTTTCATCTTTTGGTCTTTGCTCAAACCATTTCTTTTGCGAGAGGGTTTGATTATCAATGATGGTTTGAATTTGAATTGCCGTGACAAGAACATCTCTGTAATTCCCTTGGTTGTTTGGTTCATGTTTTGGTAGCATTCTTGGCTGCCATAATCTAGACTCTTGCCACATCAGTGGTGGCAGGGCAATCATCTCATCCCGAGGTTCTTTACCACCTCATCTGGAGTGAGCATAAGGAGGGCAGCCGATTCCAACACTTTCAGTGCATACTGCAGATATGATTTGTGCGAGGGATCCTTGACTTCTAAGATCCAGTGCTGAATTTTGTCCTTGGCCAAATCCAAAGTGGATGTCGTGGCTGGATCTATAGATTCCTTCGTTTCTTTTCCAGTGCTAGTAGTTGGCACCTCTGTTTGGTGAGCCTCAAATGTGGATTGCTTAAAACCTCCTTCTTGCTCAAAGTCTACTGGGGCTGTTTGTTGATGCTTTTCCTGATTGGCCCTCAGAGTCTCAAGTCCCCTCGTGCCTCAGCCAACTGCTTCCTTAATTCTTCAATTTCTTTGTCTTTTTCTCGTTGTAGGGCCCTATGTCCTGCTGTCATGATCTGTCTATCATACTTTTCGTGAGCCAAGGCTTCTTTTAAATCTTTAACCTCTTGGTTCAAGGAGGCTGATCTTGCAGTCACCATTGAGGAGGTGGGGGACTCTTGTATGGCTAAGAGCTGAGTTAGAGTCCTGCTAACCACATCATATGAGCCATGCAGCTTCTCATTCTGTTTCCTTTCTTTGGTTAGTTCCTCCTCAAGGTGTTGCTTCTCTACTTGCAATGCGGAGTTTGCCTCGTTAAATTGTTGCACCTCCTTGTAATAGTAGGATGCATTTTCTTGTTTCCTTTGAAATTTAGATTAGGCTTGGAGCTGTGCTTTCTCTAATGCCTCTATTTATTGCACTAGCTGCAGGTCATCTTCAACTGCCTTAGATGCATCTCTTTTAGTATCATCCAATTCCAAACCCCCCAGGTTGTAAAGAGCCCTTTGGCACTGAAACTGGAGCTTGATTTGCTCTATGTGAGCATCAATGTCAAATAG
Organism: Adiantum capillus-veneris; assembly: GCF_014529385.1. Lineage (NCBI taxonomy): Eukaryota > Viridiplantae > Streptophyta > Polypodiopsida > Polypodiales > Pteridaceae > Adiantum > Adiantum capillus-veneris. The sequence goes on from NC_140958.1 coordinate 20,613,392, forward strand.
CTCAATTATTTCTACTCCTTCCACTATTACAGCTTGTGATCGAGGCGATCTTGGCCTCTGCTGGCTTTTTTGGCCCTAATATGATGTTTCAACCTCATTAGTCGTTTTTTCTTTCAGTTTTTGATCTTCTATAGCTGCAGAAGTTTTGGTAGGCTTTGGTTGTGTTGCCTTCGTTTCGTGATCTATGTTTTGTTATGGCTGCCTCTTCTCTGCTCCTTGCTCTAGCAGGTCTTTACCTTTTTCTTTCTCTTTTATTGCAGTCTCTAGAGGTATCCCAGTGTCCTTGGGAGAATCAAACTCTTGACCCTACTGGTCATGCGTGTCTTGTTGTTCCTCCCCTTGTGAGCCATCTTCCTCTTTTTTACTTTGAGTAGATTTGTCAAATGATTCAAGATCATCGACGTGTGGTTTCTTTGCTTCTTCTTTCTCTCTTTGCTCCATCTTTAGCTTGAGCTCGTTATGGATTCATTGCTGCATGGAGCTGGCAGTCTCTCGTTTTTCCTCAACTTCTTGTCTTTTCTGCTGCTTGATCCTTTCTAGAGTAGTTGTTTTACGTAGCAATGGAACGTTTTCTTCTTGTTCTTCCTCTTTTTCATCATCAGCCTCTGTTCCTTGGGTTCTGTTTTCTTCGTGCTTCTATTAGTGGAGCCTTTCCCTCAACATCTGTGCTTCTTCCATTGTCCTCTTGGCATGAGTAATTGGGATAGCTTCTATGACGTGCACAATTTTCTTCCTCAATCGTGTATATCCAAGAGAGTAATCGCTATCGTGCTGCTCCTCCACTGAAGATTGGTACTCCAAAGGAGTATCTCTCTATTGGGACCCAGCTTCCTGGCTACTCCGAGCATCCGACTCTGTCTTTTTGCTATCAAAATCTCTTATGGTTGCACTTTGCCTTGTTTTCTTAGCTTTTGGTTTTGGCCTGGTGGAAGGTCCGACCACAGGTCTTACTGCTCTTTTAGACATGTGAATCATATCTATCTACACTTATGCAGGTGGTAGATCATCAATCATCCCTAGTGCCTGATAGGCAATCCGCGTCAGCATTGGTCCCACATTCATGTAGGCCTTGCTTTTTTGGCTCCCCTTTAGGTTTGCTTCGACAATGTTTTCGAGGAGGTAATTTCCAAAATTGAAGCTACTCTTCTCTTTTTCAAGCCCATTGCCATTACTACCACCATGTGCAACAACGGTTCTATATATTCTGGGTGGCTTTTGCACTTTGAAGTGTTGCAATATGAGGCGCAATGGCAACTCAATTTCCGAGTATATCAAATCCTGATATGTTAGCTTGTGGCCTCTTTGCTTCAGAAAAGCTTTATTGTTGTCTATTGCCTTTGTCTTTTGCAATAAGTTGTGTATCCTTTGTTGCAAGTGGAGCGCTTCATTGATTATTTCTGCCGTGATCTTAATCTTGAACCGCTGCCCCATCTTTGTCAGTCATAGTGGCTTCCCAATTGTACTGAATTGGACTTATGAGCTCATGAGCTTGTCTGAAGTCCGTTTCCCAGGGAGGTAATCGTAGGAAGTTGTCTAATTGTAGGCATCTGCCCCCTGCTTGCACTTCTGGCTTTTGGTGCAGTGCTCACATTTCCCGTGGGAAGATAGTGGCCTTTATTATTTCTTCATCTGTGGCTTGAAACCTTCTGATGAAGATGTTAGCCGTATTGCTTCGAGTACCTGCTCTGTGATATGAACTTTCTCATTTGAGGAGATATCTGTTATCTCATAAGGTGTAGCATTCCGCTCCCTTTGTGCTTTCCTTCGAGGCATCCTGTGGTCAATTTCAGCATTGAAAATATCTTTTAACCATTGATCATAACTGTTGGAAAGTTGCAAACTTGACCATAAAATGAAAAATGAGCAAAACTTTGTCAAATCTACCCCCAACTTGACCAAATTTCACCACTGCATCTAGGATAACTATAGGCACAAGGATATTGTGTAACGGATGATTTCTGGCAAAAAGGAACATGGATCATGATCCATGTTGGGAGGATTTTGAAATTTCATCTAGGGGAAGTTGTTCCTGGGCATATGGAGATGCTACTGTGCAAATTTCTCTCGATATAGGGTTTGAGGTACATGGATCGCGATCCATGTTGGGCAACATTTTGGAAATATGATGATACCATCTAGTAGGGTTCATCTAGATGATGCCTTGGCTCAAAAATTTGTGATTTGGATCAATGGTTTGACACGGGCTAATTTTTAAAAATCTTTTGCAGACATAGAGAATTTTGGCATTTGAAGTGGATTTTGGAATTCAAATGGCTTGAAACTTCAAGGCTTGGCTTTCTTGAACATACTGGATAAGATGCCATGGGTTTTTATTTGATTGGGCAAAAAGGTACATGGATCGCGATCCATGTTGGGAGGAATTTTGACACAGTTTCTTTGCACATAAGTTCCTATAGGTCTTCCTAGTACACTGGTGAATTTTTTTCAGATTTGGACATGTTTTTCCTTAGTTTATCCCATTTTCTAGTTTATGGCCATGTTTTTTCTGTTTTAACCATATCTGTTTCTTGGAACCATTTTTGGGCACATGGTGTGCCTGATATCTATCATTGCCTTGATTCCCGATGATTTGGGCCTATAGCTCACAGCTTTGCCTGATTCCCTGTCAAATTCCATCAGAATTTAAATTTGTTTGAGGAGACAAATTGATTCCGGCAAATTTCACCATTTTGCAAGTAGTTTTTTGCTTGGTTTTGATCCTACAAACATTCTTAAGTTACACTTCCTTGTTGATAGGCTCCAAGATGAGTGTGAATTATCATGACTAGCTTAAGCAACAATTTGAAAACTTCTCAAGAAATCTGCTTTTAGCCCTCCTTCATAAGTTTTGCTGGTATCCTACCATTTTTCTTTTCCCTGCATTTTTGTTGGAATATGACCAAAAGACCATTTGCAGACTGAAGGTGGTCAACCAGGAGGATTTGATGATCCTAAGAGCAATTTTTGTGATTATTTTTGCAGCACCAGTCATATTTATGCATTCCCCAGCTAGTGAGCCACTCCTGCCCTGATTTTGGCAAAAAGGAACATGGATTGTGATCTATGTTGGGATGCATTTTGAAATTCGAGCTATAGAAGTTTGTTCTTGACCACCTGCGGCTGCTCCTGTACAAATTAGTTGATTTTAGGGTTTGAGGAACATGGATCACGATCCATGTTCTAACACCTTTTATTTCTGTTTTTGTCCTGCCTAATTTTGCCAGCTATTTGGGGTCTACTGGTGAAAGGTTTTTGGTTTTTATGAGTTTTGGAATTTCCCATTGGCCCTGTTAGTTTGCAGATTTTGTGACTTTGTACTACTCTTATCTGTTGTTTTGGCAATGTTGATGCAGTATGAGGCATACACACATTTTCTTGTAAGGTTAATGATCATACCTATCAAATCTGGTGTAGTAAGATCTACCGAGGTGGTCGAAGTGGGCAAAAACAAATCCAGAAACTCTATGATTCTGTGGCTCGCTCTCTCTCTCTCTCTCTCTCTCTCTCTCTCTCTCTCTCTCTCTCTCTCTCTCTCTCTCTCTCTCTCTCTTTCTGAATGCAAATGATCTTATGTTGCACCATTTGACTATATGTTCTTAGTCTACCCGGAATGCCTCATTCAAACTTACCTCCATTGATCATATGTTGTTCATCTCACTTGCAGTTCGAACCGTTCTTCATTCTAACACTGGGTTGAAAAATGGCGTTCAATTTGCAGTTTTGATCCTTTAGAAGTTGGCTTAAAATCCATCTTGTGCTGAATCTTTCCATATTTTCCATGTTCGAAGTTCTTGCTTTGAAGTTTTGGTGTTTGCTTTCAAAAGTCAATTCCGACTTTCCTGGCTTGACTTATCAACTTTTGTTGATTATCTGTCGTTTTTTGCTTTTTTGTAAGAGAAAATTATTTACAAGTATTATTACTTGGCCAAAATTAGTGTAACCTCCCCTACGTACATATTCTTATCTTGGTATTAGATGGTGTCAGTATGGCTCATGATTATGCTGGCTAAGAGTTTATAAGGCTCTGAAAAACTTGTTTTAAAGAAAAGAAAATAAATAATATGATAATAATAATATATACAAATGATAATCCTACTGCATTTTCCCCCCGTCCTAGAGTGAGTTATCCCAGACAAACACGTGTTAGACTGCATGGGAACAAAGCACATGTCTATAATGCATCGCCGTATAGTGTGGCTCTATGATGTTGATGGAGGATACGCATGGGAAACAAAATGCTGAACAATATGTTCAGTGTCTGTTGGTGGCGATGTCACATTGAAGCTGCATGGTCTGAACAGTAGTAATTGTAGAAGACGCGCCATGTGTTTGACGATGACCTGCAAAAGTTTTGATGCTGTTGGTTGTTTTGCTTGAGGGCTTTGTTCTGGTTGCCACTGAGATTGCTTGCTTGTGGATTCCCTAGAAGAGGCATCGTGTGAGGGTGGATGCATGATTAGGTGGCCCGGTTTTAACCGGTTCAAAGTTGCTTTTGGAGGCTTAAAATTTAGGGGGTATGAAACTGGTGTTCTGGGCAAGAATTTTTTGAATTAAATAATCGTGTGGAGGATTCAAAAACACGTGTGGAGCCCACATCAGAACGAATGTTCAGTCGAATGTTTTCATGATTGTGACTTCTCTGTATATCTGTGCCTTTCTCCTTCTACGCCTTTCTCAGCTCACTCTACAGCCCCCTGTGCATGCTGCTTATCCTACTCTATGGATAGCAACCTAAGAAAGAGCCCAAGGAATGCAGCCCGACAGGTCTCCCCCACAAAGACCCGACATTCTCCCACGAAGGTATGTCACCTCTCTCTGTCTCTCTCTGTTTGTGTACAACGGGCCTGTATGTGTAGTAGAGTACTGAGGTGTGGATACATTGAGTAATGAATATGGATTTATTCATTTCAGAGACAGAAGTTACAGCCTCCTCCTAAAATCAGCCGCTTTGTTCACCCCAAGGATGTGGAGGTGCCATTAAAGGCATTCTGCACGACAAAGGAGGATTTTCACAGGGAATATGGGTTAAATCTTGAGGGGAAAGATGTTAGGAAGTTGACAGATGCAGATGTGACCATATCCGACTGGATGAAAGTTTTCACGTGTCTTCCAATGAAGGAGAAAAAATTGCCGATAAAAACAGCAAGGCCGGATCACTATAAGGCACTCTACCAGCTCTACAAGTAGGTGTACCAATCCAAACCACCAAACTATTTGTTGGGAGTCAAGTTTGCACGCGGATATGTTTATTTCGTATGCACAGGTCCGATAAAGTGGTCTGAGTTTGCATCTCAGGTGGTGAAGAATGTGACCAATGAAGGTCACTTAGATAGGAAAAGAGAACAATGGAAGTTAAAGACTTCCCAAGTATCCATAGGAACCCCAAGTGGTTCTGCCATCTTCTTAGTAAATACCCCATCCGGAAGTACACCAGTCGGAAGTGGGCTTTTTGCAACTACTCAGTCTGCATTTAGTGTTGAAGTATCCACTTCCTTGCAAGAACTTCTTGTTGAGGTTAGAAAATCTCATGACAATGTATCAGCCGAGTGTCAGAAGGCTAAGGATTCAGTGGTCAAATCTATTGCTAATGTGCACCGTTACGAGGGTGCCCTTGACACCATCCGAATGCACTTTCCTGACGATGCCAATGTACCAACAGGCTTGCTTGACAGCCTCCAAGAAAAATTTGACCAAGCAAAATCCACCCTATAGCAGGCACACGTATGCTTTTAACTCCATCTGATTGTAGTATAATACCTGCAAAGTACCATAAGGTATGATTTTTCATACCGGTAGGATTATATCATATTCGGTAAGGGTAGATGACAATACCGGTAGGATGTTATCATACCGGTAGGATCATACCCTACCGGTATGATTACATCCTACCAGTATGATAACATCCTACCAGTATGGTTACATCCGATCGGTATGATAAAATCCAACCGGTTTGATGTTAAGATTCCGGTATAATGTTATCCTACCGGTATGATGTTACCGGATGTTATCCTACCGGTATGATGTTATACTATCCAGTATAATAACATTATACCGGTGGGATAACATCATACCGGCAGGATGTAATCATACCGGTATGATAACATCATTATACCGATTTTCAAGCATTCATACCGATTTTATACCTGTTTGACATTGTCTGATAACAGTTTGACATTGTTTGATAACAGAGGTCTCTTGCCTACAGGAAGAATTATCCAAATGCTTGGAGCGTGAGGAAACCTTTGGTCTCTATGTCATGTTTGTGACAGACATGATTAGTCAACCAATGCTACCTGAAACCATAGTCTTGCCTGCACGAGTTGCAGCTCCTGGACATAGTGTTGTTCTCATTGATGTGTGCAATGCTTGTGGTGTAAAAATTCATGATCACAATCGCTCAAGCTATGTTGTTCTATTGCCTTATTCACATGCATACCATGCATTCTGCTATGCTCACTTGGCTGAGAAAGGAAAGTGCATGCTTAAGGATTGCCCCAAAGTTATTTCTGCAGAAGACCAATCCCTTCTAAAGAAGAAGCCAGTTGAACCATGCCCAAAAACAGGTGAGAAAATTGTTTCGATGGGTAATCAGGTGGTTGATTTTTGTTTTCTCTGATGTTTTTTCAGGTGGTTGATTTTTGTCTTCTCTGATGTTTTTTCATAGTCAAGATGCTTCAGAACTACTGCCGGTAAAGACAGAGGGAACGATGCAGTGACGCCTGCATACAAGACACCTGTGGAGGTATTTCTTGATGAAAATGTCCCTGGTAATGCTGAGAAACCTGTTTCGGAAACAACAGAAGAAGAACAAAAGTTTGAGGTAAAGGAGCAGAGTACGACTGGTGCTGAAGGGAAAACCTAGAATGAGGAAGACGATGTGTTGCTAGACACTGGCGTGCGGGTGACAAGATCAAAGACCCCAAGAAAATGAGGCCAACGTGGCAAGAGTAAGTTTTTTCATTGACTATGGCTCTAATAAGTGATCTTTTGTTGCACAACTTTCTAAAGCTGATGGTCGTGTAGATGTCACGCTGGAGGGAAGTCCTGAGGAGACCCTTGCTCAGCATATAAGAAAGGCAAAAATAAAAAAAATCGAGAAGACTGGAGATGAGAAGCCTGAAATGGAGCAAAAAATCAAGGAAGAGGAAGAGACCCAGGGGCAGCCAGAAGAGGAGATGGACATGGAAGACACTAAGGAGATGCAGAATACCGGCACAAGTTCTGACCCTAAACCCAGAGCCTGCAAAAGATTATAGTTTGCCCCCCCTATGTTTCTTTTTATGTAATCACTTCTGAAATTAATATAACTTTCTTTCCCATTCGATGTCTCTTTCATCTTGTGCCTAATTTTTGAACATTGTGTAATTTTATTGTATGATTTCTATCTATAGATATGTCCTAATTGCATATTTAAATTTGAGTCTTGTGTAATTTTTCATCTGCAGATATGTTTTCAGTTGAAGAATAGCGCCTTGCAGATAGGTTCAGGTCTGACAAGTAGAATGGCAGGGCTGACATTGGTGCAATATGGAAGTGGGTGTTGTCTCCTGCAGTGCTTGTGTTTCCTCTATGGTTTAGACTAATTAAAAGAATCCCACTGATATGGTCAATTCCACCACCTCCATTGAGCATCCAGCGTAGGGTTCTCATTTTGGACCTTAATGGATTACTGCTCAAGAAATTTGATGGAAAATATGGTGAAGAATTGCCCTACTGGCCAGAAATGCGGTATGTTGTTGAAGGGGATAAATAGTTTTGGGTAAGGCCCGATGCAGAAGTGTTTCTGAATTTTTGTTTCAGATGGTTCAAAGTGTGGATATGGTGCTACTGCGAGTTTGAGAAGCTCAAACGCACGCTAGCGACAGTGTTCCCTGACCACCACAAAAGATTCAATAGAGTGGTAAGTCAGGCGCAGTGCACAAGGGCCCCTTTTAAATTGGGCGCGGCAGATAAACCAATGTTCCACAAGAATCTTGAAAATTTTCCTGACCTACCACCTGACAAACTTATCTTTGATGATTCTGGATATAAGCTAATGTTTAATCCATTGGGGTCATTTCTTGTTTTTTCCAAGCTAGAAAAGCAGTCTAAAGAAGTGCGCGCCTGTTTTCTGTCAACCACTGTCATAAACTGGCTGGCACACTGGTTGTACTCTAAGAACAGAATTGAGTATACAAAGAGGACTGTAATTTGTGCAGACGGACAACCTGATGACACCTATGTGCGTCGTTTTTATTGGAAATGGCGGATTGACTTTTTCAAGAAGAAAGGAATAGATTTTTTTAATAAAAAGAAAGCTTCATAAAGTCTGTGAAGTGGGCGACTTTTGTCGATGTATTTTTTTGTCAATGGATGTAAATAGAGAATTACTCAGTCTTCTTGTCAATCAATGTAACAGAATTCATGTATAATACATTGACAAGCAAGTTGCACGGAAATACGTTGTTTTCTATATTTGAAGTATCTTGCAAATAAAAGGGGAGAGAGAGAGAGAGAGAGAGAGAGAGAGAGAGAGAGAGAGAGAGAGAGAGAGAGAGAGAGAGAGAGAGAGAGAGAGAGAGAGAGAGAGAGAGAGAGAGAGAGAGAGAGAGAGAGAGAGAGAGAGAGAGAGAGAGTCTGATACCGGTATGATACTGGGCAGTGATTGGTATGATACTGAGAAGAGAGAGAGAGAGAGAGAGAGAGAGAGAGAGAGAGAGAGAGAGAGAGAGAGAGAGAGAGAGAGAGAGAGAGAGATAGAGAAAGAGAGTCGGATACTGAGAAGTGACTTGTATGATACCGGTATGATTCTTTGAAGTGAATGGTATGATACCGGTATGATACTGAGAAGTGACCGGTATGATATTGAGAAGTGTCACAGAGAGAGAGAGAGAGAGAGAGAGAGAGAGAGAGAGAGAGAGAGAGAGAGAGAGAGAGAGAGAGAGAGAGAGAGAGAGAGAGAGAGTCTTAAACTGAGAAGTGACTGGTATGATACCGGTATGATACTGTGAAGTGAATAATATGATACCGGTATGATACTGACGAGTGACCGGTATGATACTGAGAAGTGAGTGAGTGAGAGAGAGAGAGAGAGAGAGAGAGAGAGAGAGAGAGAGAGAGAGAGAGAGAGAGAGAGAGAGAGAGAGAGAGAGAGAGAGAGAGAGAGAGAGGGACTGGTATGATAACGGTATGATACCGAGGAGTTACTGGTATGATACCGGTATGATACTGAGAAGTGACAAAGACAAAGAGAGAGCTGTGGCATTAAGAAAACACTTCAATGGTTGTAGCCATGGCCCTATCTAGGTGGGGTGTTGTGTAAGTTGTCTCTGTTGCATAGAGAGAGAGAGAGAGAGAGAGAGAGAGAGAGAGAGAGAGAGAGAGAGAGAGAGAGAGAGAGAGAGAGAGAGAGAGAGAGAGAGAGAGAGAGAGAGAGAGAGAGAGAGAGAGAGAGAGAGATAGATAGATAGATAGATAGATTTTATTATCGTCCTCGGAGGTCAAATATGACCTATGGGACCAAAGTTACATGTGATGTAGTTTGTGTATGGCTGATGAGTGACTCTCGATGCTCCAGAATTGTAGTGATGAGAGTCGCAATGGAGAGACCACACTTTGGCTGGGAGAGGAAAGTGTGTAGGTCTAAGTTATGGCTGAAAATGTGAGAGAAGCAAGTTCGGATGTGATCAAAAGCTGAGCACTCTAGTAGTGTATGGTACTCAGACTCTCGAACTTGCAGTGAGCATAATGTGCACAATCGATTTGACTCTTCTCCATTGCCCCAACGCCCTATCTCGCATCGAAGGAAATGGGAGCTAAGCCGAATTGCTGCGATAGTGCGTATCGCGGACAAGGGAATAGGCTCAAGCATGTAAGTGTGAGTACGGTTTCCTCTCTCAGCGAAGAACATGGTTTTGTAGTTGGGGGCAATATAGGTGGTGTAATGTATGAAGCGTGACCCACTGGATTTCTCCCAAGCCGTAATACATTGGCATTGTAGAAAAGCTTCATTCACTTGAGAGTCAATTGAAGCATCATGTAGCAAGTGTAATGCATCCCATCTCCCAAACCACTTCTTTATGTCTTGCATCCATCCCGTGCTCAAGATCTTGCTTTTATGCCTCTTTTGAACTTTTTTGCTTGCTTCCCATGCAATTGTAGGAAGTCGATGTGAGGGGTTTTGACGCATCTTTATCATGTACTCCACAACCCTTTCCATGCCCATAACCTCAATTGGAAGAGATCCCAACTCAAGAAGTAGGAGCATATATGGTGTTTGTGTCTTAACTTGGAGAAAGTTTGTAAGAAAACGCTTTTGGACATTCTCAAACTCTTTCCAAGTAGACTTTGAGATACTCCCGCCCCACACTTCAACTCCATAAAGAAGAACCGGTGTCACCAATGCATCAAAAAGATACTTCTTGAGAACCCAACACTTGATGTTTCCCACATTACACATGTTCTCAAATTCATAATATGCTCTCTTTCCTGCTTCCAAACGACGCATAGCACATTCATGCCACTTGTGATTGGATGGAACCTCAAGGCCAAGGTACTTAAAGCTCTCAACAACTTCAAGTGTCTCGTTGTTGTACACAATGCATGGCTTCTCCTTATGGTTGGTTTTCACAAGCATAACCTTTGTTTTGGATTCATTTACAATCAGCCCACTATGCAAGCAAAAGTTCTCAAGGACAACCATAAGCTTTTGTGCATCTTCTAAAGTGTGTGCTAGAAGCACTACATCATCCGCATACAACAAAAGCATGATTACCGCATTGCAAATAGTGACCTCTTCAATGCCTTCTTCTTGCATAAAGTCAAGTACCATTTGTTCCAATTGATCGATGCATAGACCAAAGAGAGTTGGTGACAATGGACATCCTTGTTTAACCCCAATAGTTCTTACAAAAATTTCTGAAATTTCTCTTCCCATGCGCAATTGACAAATCACCTTCTCATAGATTTGAGAAACCGCAAGCATAAACTCACTTGGCACTTGGAGTTCTTCCATCCTTCTCCACAAATTGTTACGTGGAATCATATCAAAAGCTTTCTTAAAGTCCACAAAACAACAATACAATCACTTGCCTTTCAACCGACTTTCCTCCATGAGAACACGAAGAGTGACAAGATGATCAATGGTGCTATGGCATCGACGAAAACTCGCTTGTCCCTTTGCACGCTTGTCATTCTCTTCAGCCCAATCACTCAATTTCATCTCCATTATGCACCCAAACAACTTTGCCATAAGAGACCCAATCATTATAGTCCGATAGTTGCTTACATTCTTTACATCCCCTCCTTTATGCAAAGGCTTAACCCAATTAGTACTCCAATCATAAGGTATACCATGTTGAAGTGCAAGGTTGAACATATCACACATCCACTCATGGGTAAAATCTCCTGTCCATTTGATCATCTCCGGCTTGATACCTTGAAGATCTCCCGCTTTGCGAGTGGCCAACTTTTCAAGCCCACCGCATACATCCTCAATAGTAAAAAAAGACGGCATACATGGGAGTGAACCATAAAATGGCATTTTTTCAGTATTTGCTTGCTCATATAATTGCCTACAATGTGTGTACATATCCACTAGACTCAAGTTACCAAAATTCTCAACCCGCTTGCCTCTCAAGTTTCTCCAAAATCTTCCACATGCATGTGCCTTTTCTTGGACTTGAAATTCTTGTTGCTTTACTTCCCATCTTCTTCTCTTCTTTTGAATCAATGCCTTGTATGAATGCAAATGACTTTGATAGTTGTCTTTGTCCATAGTTGCATCAACCTTTTTCAAGGACTTTTGAGCATCTTGACATTCTTTATCAAACCACCATTTGCGTGATCTATCTTTGTTGATACCATGGAGATGCTTTATGGCAAAGCATTCTTCCGCACAATAACAAATAGCTTTTTTGAAAGCTGCCCATTTAGTTTCCAATGGTGCATCACATTGAAGCTTTGTCATCGATAATTTTTGCTCAACCATTTCAATGTACATTGGTGCCCGTTTGAATCCATACATAGTGATAACTTCTCTTTCCTTTGGCTGAGATTATCATGCTTAGTTGCTTCTCCACATCAAAAGGTCAATACATAAGGTGCGATGGTCAGATTCCGGGGTCCATTGACCAAACATAAAACTCTTTATGCGATACATGATGGCTTCAGAGAGTAGCATATAGTCAATCACACTATCCCCATTATGTCTCCTACATGTAAATCCATTGGTTCCACTCCACAAAGATACACCATTGGCAATGAGCATGCCCGTGCTATTACACATGTGTAAAAGTAACTTTCCATAGTGATTCGGCTCTTTCTCATCCATTGAAGTACGATCATACAAGTGAACTTCCTCCGACTCCCTTGAAATGTATGGCATATCAAATTGTTGAGTGTCATGTTGCAATGTTTTTGTGCGAGCATTCATATCCCCAAATACAATAACATCACCTTCACCTTTGAAATAAGCAATGTCCTCTTCCAAATCAGAAAATGGTTGATCTCTATCCATGCAAGCATAAAAGGGAGAATCATGATGAGGAATGTAGCAACCGGCTACAAAAATGGGTGCTCTTTTTGGTGTCATAATTTTTAGCCATACATAACGTTTGTACTTGTCATCTTTCACAATTGATACAAGATCTTCCAATCCTTTCTTAACCATACATGCTAACCCTCCTTGTCCTCTTCGTTGCTTGAGATTCTTTGACCACATCAATGAATGTACATTGTAATCCTCCAAGCCGTTAATCCTTTGTGTATCATGCTCCCAAGTTTTAACAAGAAGTACAACATCGGCTTTGCTTGTTAGTTCATCAATGCCAACCCCCGCATTCCATGGGTATCCATTACAATTCCAAAAGCATATTTTCAATTGTAACTCGGTCTCATAGGTCACGCATCTCTATTTCCTTGAGAGACTTGCCTCCTCCTTGGGCACATTTTCTTCATGAGAGACCTCCTTGTTTTTATTATTCTTTTCCTCATATGCCTTGCGACGCATATTTTGTTGCTTAATAGTGCGATCTTCACATACAAAACATTTTGTATCCCTCAGATAGATCCAACTATTATCAAGGATAATCTTTTGCTTGGTCTCATCCGGCATGGTGCATACAATTGGCCGTTCTCCCGAGCGAGGAGCTCCTTGCTTCCCCACTCTATGTGCTCCATAGACCATAACTCAGGACATGCCAAACTGGGTTTTGAAGAAATCTTCAATAACAATGGCAAGAGAAGGAGGTGTCTCTAACTTCTCTTCGGGAATTCCACGAATAAAAATGTTCTTGGAACGTCGCTCCCGTTCCTTCAACTCCTCCACATCCACATTCTCAACATTCTTTGTTTGAACCATAGCTTGCATGAGTGAGGAATTAGAAACCACATTGCTACCACATACATCAGTCCAAGACTTGTTTGTGCATACATTTTTCATGTCGCATACATCCCGGCTCATAGTGTCAAATTTCTCCTCTTTCAATACATGGTCATGCTCTACTTTGCTCATCCGCTCCTTCAAAGCATTCAAGTCCACAAGAGAGCATTTACATTCCTTGACTTCCGCTTCAAGTTGCATCAAACGTGGTGTTTGCATCTCAAGTGTCCTCTTGAGATTCTCATTCTCAACCACAAGTACCCTTAGTGTGCCATTCTCCATTGCAAGTGCTCGTAAGTCCTCGCCTTGTTTGTTTACGGTCTCTTGCAATGATACCAAGTACGCCATGATCATGGTTTTCGATGTCGTTGGTTGGGTGGTTGTGTTGCTATCTCCACACTTAGGAGATTTTGGATCATTTTCCACAATGGTTGTGGACCTTGTTGAAGAAGAAGAACCCTTGCGAGTGCTGGAAGACATTGTATGTAAAATAGGAGATGGGAATCAATTTTGTTGAGCCTATTCACTTCGGAAATGCTGCTACAGAAACGCCTTCCATAACTCTGAAAATTTGTGTCTTTACATCAATGCGTAGAGGACTTCATGCTCTTCGATTGAGGCTATAGATCACCCAAATCAGAGTTCGGATGAAGAAGTTATGATCAAAAGAGTGGACTGCTGTCTACTAGGTCAAAAAACGGCTGCGTTTTTTTAGAGAGAGAGAGAGAGAGAGAGAGAGAGAGAGACTTGTATGATACCGGTAGCATACTAAGGAGTGAGTGGTATGATATTGGTATGATACTGACAAGTGACTGGTATGATACTGAGAAATGAGAGAGAGAGAGAGAGAGAGAGAGAGAGAGAGAGAGAGAGAGAGCAAGAGAGAGAGAGGGACTATTATAATACCGGTATCATACTGAGGAGTGACTGGTATGATACCGGTATGATACTGAGAAGTGAATGGTATGATACTAAGAAGTGACACACACACACATACACACACACACACACACACACACACACACAGAGAGAGAGAGAGAGAGAGAGAGAGAGAGAGAGAGAGAGAGAGAGAGAGAGAGAGAGAGAGAGAGAGAGAGAGAGAGAGAGAGAATTTATGATATTGGTATGATACTGAGAAAATACTGGTATGATACCGGTATGATACTGTGAATTGACTGGTATGATACCGGTATGATACTGAGAAGTGACTGGTATGATACCGAAATGATACTGATAAGTGACAAAGAGAGAGAGAGAGAGAGAGAGAGAGAGAGAGAGAGAGAGAGAGAGAGAGAGAGAGAGAGGGGGAGAGGGAGACATTTCAGTTTACAGTTAAAGGTAGATATACACAAAATTATGCATTATGCATTTCTTAAGATGGTTACAGCTCAAAAGGCATACTATTGTAGATAGACTCACTGACATCAAGTGATTGTATATAGTTTTGAGTTGCTGGGATGGGGTATCATGGGGATTTTGATTGCCCAAACAAGATGTGAATATATGAACACGTCTGGCTTTTTGTCCAAAAGCTTGTAGGTCTGCTCATTTATCATACGATAGTAAAACCCTTTGATAGCATAGGATCCTCGCCCAATGATATTGCCCCAATCATCTTCACGATTTGAATGAAACTCCTGAATAGCTGCAATGCATTTCACTATATAGAAATCCACTTTTTCTTTATTGTCATTTAGTGCGGGAACAACAAAATTATCACCAACAATAAGAGCTTGACTGAGGGTGTCATAGTGTCCTTCATATGCTGCATCCTCATTTATTTCGTCGTCATCGTCTTCCCCTTCTTCTGTAGGCTACAAAATAAGGTATGTCCAGAAAGAAACGTGTGAATTTCTCACACATCTCCTCCACTTTTCCTGTTTAAGTGCTCACATCCCAATTTTTTCCCCTTTCTACATCTCCCAATTCAATCACCCAAAAAAACCTGCTTACATAATGGGCATGGGATGCATAGGTGGCTGTAGCACCATCTGACAAGGTCTGTCTCAATAATGCCACAACATCTGCAGCAGAGTCTATCTTTGGGCAGTTTGGCTGCAATTGGTATTGAGTTAAAGACCTTTTTATTACTACTCCCGCACCGTCGTGTTCTCCCTTACCATGGCCGGATCCAAAAAAGTTCCAAGACATTTTCCATCCCGTAAAAACACTGTATCTGCAATTTATTCAATGGATAGAAGAAGATTAATATACTCTTGGCATGATAAAATTACAAAAAATAAACACGTATTATAATATTACTGATGTTAGACAAGATTTTATTACAACTTTAATGCCAATATTATAGGTCTCTATATTAAAACCACCTTCAGATAATGTTTGTTAGAACATGGTATACCTGGCAAGGAAATAGAATGGTCTTCTTGCTTTGAATTGTGAAGCTGCTCCATCAGACCATACCCAATGACGCCTTATGTTTAGACCAAATTGCTTTAGCCATTCCGCATGTTTCAGAAAACAGTGTTGAACAAAATGTGTGTCATGTTGCTTGTCATATGAAATGAAGAAGTGAATTGTCTTGTGGATGTCACCTGCATAATATAAAAATAAAAAATTATTGAAGGCTTAATACAAAAGAAATAATGCTGATCTAGGGTGATGTCGTTACCTGCAATTCAGAAATATCTTATGTGCACAAAAATAGTTACTTGATTTGAATACCAGTGCATGGACTGAATCTCATTTTGTTTTTTGAAACTATAATTTTCAGCAAAGTCAACAACTGACACAACAACATCTTCTGGAAAGCTTTGTATACATTCCTTATATTGTTCTGCTTGCCATCTATACACAAAATTATGCATTATGTATTTCTTAAGATGGTCTTTGAACGTGACTGAGAGATACTGGCATGATATTTCCTTATGCGACAAGACTTTCCTTTTCTTCTTCAGACCGTCACGCGCAGTTCCTACTTTTAAGTCCTCAAAAATCTTCACCACAATCTTTTTAGCAATAAATGCAGCCTCTGCAGCACAAAAGTCTAACTTATCTGGGCCACACCTTTTACATTGACCACTCAAGCAGGCAAGGGCATGGAAGGTGGACGTATCTGATTTGGACACAATATAGAGTCCAATAAGGCTGTTACACTCTTGATAGGGTTTTTTGGTGCCTTGCATCCACCATTGTCTTTGCATATGTTGCATTGACATTTGCAAGCTTTTCCATGCAGACCGAATATAGAACTTCGCATGTGATTTATGGCATTCTTTAGGAAGGACATTTGAACATGTGAAATGCAGCAGCAAGTATATCGGTCTCTCAATTTCCGCACAAAATATGGCTTCATGTACTCAAACGCCCCGCTGCCTTATTAAAATTTTAGGGTATTGTTCTTTGAAGTTGAGAAAGAGCTCCACCTACAATGAAAGACATATATGGTTAAAGAACATTGAAGAAAACTTCAGGTTTTTATTATCTTTGAGGAAAACTATTACATTACTATAAACCAGTATTTTTATTTCAAACCACTATGTTTTTTCACTTAATTGGTTAAACAAACCAGTATATATGAACACATGTCCTTGGTACATACCAGTGGTATATAAGTGTCAACCAGTTCAAATGTTCTTACTGCTGATGTAAACCTGTCTTTTCATTTAAAACCGGTATGTTATTTACCTAACCAGTACATGTGAGCACTTAACCACGATGTATACCAGTGAGAAATAAGTGTTAAAAAAATGAACACATGCCCTTGGTACGTACCAGTGGTATATAAGTGTCAACCAGTTCAAATGTTCTTACTGCTGATGTAAACCAGTCTTTTCATTTAAAACCGGTATGTTATTTACCTAACCAGTACATGTGAGCACTTAACCATGATGTATACCAGTGAAAAATAAGGGTTAAAAAAATGAACACATGTCCTTGGTACGTGGTATATAAGTGTCAACCAGCTCAAATGTTCTGACTGCTGATGTAAACCAGTCTTTTCATATAAAACCGGTATGTTATTTACCTAACCAGTACATGTGAGCACTTAACCATGATGTATACGAGTGAAAAATAAGGGTTAAAAAAATGAACACATGTCCTTGGTACGTACCAGTGGTATATAAGTGTCAACCAGTTTAAATGTTCTGACTGCTGCTGATGTAAACCAGTCTTTTCATTTAAAACCGGTATGTTATTTACCTAACCAGTACATGTGAGCACTTAACCACGATGTATACCAGTGAGAAATAAGCGTTAAAAAAAATGAACACATGTCCTTGGTACGTACCAGTGGTATATAAGTGTCAACCAGTTCAAATGTTCTTATTGCTGATGTAAACCAATCTTTTCATTTAAAACCGCTATGTTATTAACCTAACCAGTACATGTGAGCACTTAACCACGATGTATACCAGTGAGAAATAAGTGTTAAAAAAAATGAACACATTTCCTTGGTACGTACCAGTGGTATATAAGTGTCAACCAGTTCAAATGTTCTGACTGCTGATGTAAACCAGTCTTTTCATTTAAAACCGGTATGTTATTTACCTAACCAGTACACGTGAGCACTTAATCACGATGTATACCAGTGAGAAATAAGTGTTAAAAAAAATTTATGGGATATGTAAACCAGTATTTTCCTTTCAAACAAATATGTTTTTTACCTATCTGACATGACAAACAGTACAAGTGAACACTTAACCACGATGTATACCAGTGAGAAATAAGTGTTAAAAGATTTTTACTGGTTATGTAAACAAGTTTTTTACCTAACCAGTTTATACATATCATACGCGTGTGAAAGTATGCGTCTGCAAACATACGCGTATGATAAAAACTATGTTTCCATTCATATTTTCCTTCACATCCAATACTTATCTACTCTTAGTCTAGGACCAAATACAGAGTCCCCTTATTTCCATTTATAACTTCCTTCATATTCAATTTCATATCTACTCTTATCAACCCAATTATAGTGAATATAGGTCATGAATGCAAATATTAGAAAACAAAAATGGATATAGTGAAGCAAGTTATTACCTGAGATTGTTCAAGAAGATGCACAGGATGTTTGACATATGAATTTCTTCCAATACGCTTTCTGCACACATCCTTCTTATTGGGTGAAACACGAGTGTTAGACATCCAAAAAGAGAAGATCAACTCTTTCTCATCAGGTGTTATGAAACCACGATCCATGGGCTGTCGAGCACACAAAGAGATTGGCAAATTGCCATCACCTGCTTCCCTCAACCGATTCTTTGCAGCTATGAAGTTCCTCTTGTGCAAATTTAGCAACTTAGATGCAGCTGAAACATTCACTTTTGAGGTAGATGTACACTCAACATTCATAAGCATTGTGGTGATGAACCTTTTAAGAAAGAGCTCCTGTCCTCTCTTGGGGAATTTGATTCCATCTATTGTGTTTGGCTTCAACGAAGGTTGTTTGTGCCCTGAGCATTTCAAGGTCTCCAAGAGAAGGATGATTGACAAACTTGCACAAAATATCTGAGCGTGATACAACATCGAGGGCCTTTGTATGCCGATTGAAGAGCATAACAATGTCATTGCAAAGTCTTTGACGCTTTTCATCATCAGTACCATTTTGATCATTATCTTCCTCACGTGCTACCTGCTCAAGCTTGTTCTTAGCACGCTTCTCCCTCTTTCTCCTAGCATGATATTCCTTGACCGCATCAACAGCATACCTAGCACACAGTTCACAGTGAGGCTAAGAGCAATCACATACAGTGTGAGATTCTTGCTCCATGCTAGAGAGGGAGAGAATGAGCGAGGTGATAGGCCTACAGAGAGCAAGAGCAGTATATGACAGCAATAGATGTGTGATAGGCCTACAAAGTAAAACAGCAATCTGTGCTCCTACACATAGAGTTAGAGAGAGACAGGAAAATGAGAGAGCGGGAAGACAAAGAGCTGGCTGACGTGCATAGTTAAGAGCTACATAGACGTCTTCTATATTTGAAAAAGAGACGTGGAAATAGTAATGGTGTAAAGAGATAGCCGACGTGCATAGTTAAGAGGTACAGAGCCGTCTTCTAAATTTAACAAAAAGCTATGGAAATTCTATATTTAATTAAAAAGTTGTTCAAAAGAATATATCGAATTGAACTAATAGAGATGGTTTTATGTACCGGTTATAAAACCTCTATCCGGGACAAGGTTTTTGGTCCACCTATTCATGCATCCACCCGTGAGAGAGTTTGTTTTGGTTTCCATACCCACTTGACATGTTTTGGTTGTCAAGGGTGGTGTTGGATTGGTCTAGGTTGTCTGACAAAAGCCATAGGCGATTTGGCAAGGTCGGATTTTTGTGGAGGCAATGTAGGCTGATTTGTATTGCTTTGTCATTTTGGTATCCACCATTTCTTAGGATTGGTTTGCATGATGGATTTCTTAACCCATATTTTCTTGACCACGGTTGTGGAATATTGCTAAATTGGTGTATGTGGTGATGGTAGAGGTTCCCATACATGGTTTGTTTGTACAAAGGGCATGGAAAAATATTGGTCCTCTTGTTTGATCTATAAGGTATTGTCCTCTAGTTTGGCATGGCTTGATAAGTGCGCATCCATGGCACTCCCAGAATAACTGCTTTGTTAATATGCTGATCGTTGACCACATGAAATTGATGCGGATAAATTATTCCATCAATAGTGATTGGTAAATTTATGTGGCCCAGACTGTCCATTGTGCCTTTGTTTGCTACTTTGAATCCCATCGTGTCTGGAATTAGAGGTTCTTGCGTGATTTTTCTAAAAGTGGAGTAGTTAACAACATTAGCTCTGGCCCCAGTGTCCACTAATGCTCGCTCGGTGGTGCCATCAGCAAGTTGTAAATTAATGCGTAGATCCATTCCTCCTAACCATGCAGCCGTTGTTTGTATGGATGCTATCGGAATAGTACCGATACAATCGTTGTATTGTGCCTTTATCTGAAAGTTTGCTTGCTCCTTGTGCTTTAATATTCGGATTTTGGCCTCTTGTTGTGCATGTTCCCGAATGTCATGTGCTTGACTTTTGCGCTGAGCTGCTGCATGTATTGTTTTGATTTCTTCTGGTGTCAGCGGAAGAAGATATTACTTTAATTTGCAGTCACTCGTCCAATTAGGCATCTCCTCATCTGCTAAGGTTGCAAGCTTGATGGTGTCGCTTTGTGATATATCATGTATTACAAAAGGCCCCATCCCTCGTTTTTTGAGTTTTTTGAAGTGTTGTTTGAGGGTATACATTAAAACATAATCCCCTTTTTGGAACTCCTTTCTAATCACGTGTTGATCATGGAAAGCCTTCATTTGTTTTTTTTAGCATATATCCCAACTATCGCTCTAAGTCGGGTTTTATCTAATTGTTCCAGGGTGTCTAGTCTCTTCGGTAGCTCATGGCCCGTCCATCCTAATTGTGTTGCCACTCGTAGGGTTTGGATCAAGAATTCCAATGGTAGGATCGCATTAATCCAAAATACCAGGTTAAAGGGAGTCGTTTCGATGGAAGTTTTAAAAGCTACTCTGTAAGCCCATAAGGCTGTGTGTATCTTTTGATCCCAATCATTTCTTGAGTCACTGACTATTTTGGTGAGTACAATGCATAAGATTTTGTTGGTACTCTCTGCTTGCCCATTAGCTCGCGGATGATAGGGTGCTGATTTGCAATGGACCACCATGAATTCGTCAAGGAGGGTTTCAATGACCATTTAAAAAGTGTGTTCCCCTATTGCTCACTATTTCTATGGGTGACCATATGACGTAAAGATGTGTTCAAAAAGGAACTGAGTTGTAGTTTGTGCATTGTTTTTTTGGGTCGCTATTGCTTTTGTCCATTTTGTCATGTAGTCTATTGCTACTATGATGTATTGTGCATGAGATCTGTATCCCGGAGGTATAATGGGACGAATGAAGTCAATGCCCCATTTTGTGAAAGCACATACTCCCATCATTGACCTTAGTGGAATTTCATCTCTCCGTAGGGATGATTTTATGCGTCGACATTCATTACATCGTTTGGCATACGTCTCTACATCCATAAACAGGGTTGACCACCATATGCCTGAGTGTAGCACGAGCCTTTTCATTTTATCAGCAGAGAAATGTTCCCCTAGCGGTCACGAGTGTGCTTGTTCTAAGATAACGTAATATTCACTTTCTGTAGCACACATCCGTATTTGTTTGTCCTTCCCCCGCCTATACATCTGGTTGGGGATGAGCAGATAGTGTTTAGCCTCTTCTTCTATAGTTTTCATTCTTGCCTTGCCCCATCCCTCTGGGAAGGTCTTGGTTTTTAAGTACTTAGCTATGTGAGTACTCCATTTGGGTGCTTGTACTACTTGAAACAGAGTGGCATGCTACACTGGAGGTTGTTTGGTACAACTATCACATGATTTTACATATGTATGGACACTGTGTGCCATGTTTGGCCAGTAGACTCCCACTCTCTTTAGTCGATGGCCTGTCTGCATTTCTCCATTGTGAAAACCCATATTTTGTATATGAGCCTGTTTGAGGTAGTAGGTGGATTCGTCGGGTTGTATACATAGTCTCAATATCCAATCCTTACCATGTTTGTACAATCGTCCTGCTAAAAGCTGGAGATTTCGTGTTTGACGTATAATTGATGGTTGTCTTTCTATCTGTAATGACCCAATTGTGAGTAAAGGAATGACCTCTTTGCTCCATCTCGGAACCATTTTGATGTTCAACAGATACAATTGAGAAGATCATCATCAATACCTTCAGGTGCTTTCCCATGAAATAGTTGTGAAAGATGATCTTCTTGTGTGTGTGTGTGTGTGTAGTCCCCTTTTTTATGACTACCGTCAAGTCAAACTCAAGCAATAGTATAAACCAGTGAACAATTATGCCAGTGTTGCAAGGTTTGTTTAATAGACATAGTAGTGCTTGGTGATCCACAAAGAAAACAAACTTGTTTGCAAGAAGGTAGTGTCTAAACTTTTTGGTAGCATATATCATTCCCAGACCTTCTCTTTTCGTAGTGGTATAATTTTCTTTGCATTGTTTAGTTGCCGACCAGAGTAGCAAATGGAAAAATCCATTTTCTTCTCTCCTGGCTGGGCTGATATGCATCCTATGGCATAGGCTGATGCATCAACATGAACATGAAAGATTTTGCTCTAGTTAGGGGCTTGCAAAATTGGAGCAAAAATTACTTGTTGCTTCAATTTATGGAAAGCCTGCTCACATTCTTCTATCCATTTGAACTTAGCAATGAGGGCGTACAATGGCTTAGCTATTACAACATATATATATATATATATATATATATATATATATATATATATATATATATATATATATATATATATATATATATATATATATATATATATGAAACGCCTATAGTACCCACAATACCCCATAAATGCCTACACCTCCTTCATCTTCGTTGGTCTTGGTAATGTAGCAATTATTTGTACCTTGTCTTGATCAGTGAAAATTCCATTTTTGGACACAATGTGGCCCAAAATTTTACCTTGTCTTACCATGAAGACTCATTTTTCAGGGTTTAAGCAAATACGATATGTTCTGCACTTTTCAAAGACTTTTCCTAGATGAGTTATGTGGTCACTTCTTCGATGAGAATGAACACAAAGATCATCCATGTATATCTCTGAAATTGTCTGAGATATTCCTGGAATGCATGACTCATAAGTCTTTGGAATGTAGCAGGGGCATTGGTCAAGCTGAAAGGCATTACTCTGTAGGCAAATATACCCCACTTTGTTGCAAAAGCTGTCTTATGCTAATCTTTTTCTTTAATTGTCAACAACTGATTGTAGCATGAGAACCCATCCAAAAAACTATAGGCTTCTTTCCCTGCTACCCTCTCAATAACATGATCCGTTATTGGCAGTGCATAATTATCCCTGATAGTGGCTGCATTTACCTGTTTGAGCATTACACAGACATGAAATTTGCCATTCTTTTTGGGTACTAACACGATAGGGGCACCCAATCAATGTGTTCAATCTCGTAGGCATCCTTCATTTTGTCTATCTCTTCCTTAATTTTCTTGGCAAAAGTCTCATTGTATGTGTAAGGACATTGTCTGTGTGGTCTGGCATCACTCTTAAGGGGTATCGTGGTGCTGACAGATCTCAGGATCTATCCGAGATCTTTGTATGACCATGCAAAGACATCTTTGTATTGTCAGAGCGTATCGACTAGAAGTCTCTCTTCTTTGTTAGTGAGGTCCGTGGCAATGTATGCTGGTTTAGGTTCCTCGCATGGTTCTGCTAACTTGATGCATGTGGCTTTTTTAGGCCCATCATATGAAGTTCCTGTCCAAAAGACTCCTCCACCCTGGTTCTCAGTGGGCTCACATGTACAATCTCAGGTCTTGTGTGTGTAGTCGTGGTTTTAACCTCTTCCGGATGTACATAGTATTGGTGGGGTGGTCCCCAAAAATATCTATATCTCTCTAATTCCTTATGATCCATTGGAGAGTACTTTCGGCCATACTTGTCTATTACGACCACCTGAATACTTCTCCCCTTCGTGTACGTGAAAACATACAGGTTTTTACAGCTAGTCAGTTCCTTGATGTGGGGTTCGTCACATCTATAATAGAGTGTTTATTCTCCATTATTAAACTTATTTAGCCCCACATACGTGTTGTCTGTATTAAGACACTTAGTCTCATTGGTGCATCTGAGAAGTGCATTTTGTTTCACCATTTTGGGTGGCTCGTTGTCCAGCTCGTAATATACCTTGTCCTTGGTGCCAATCATCCACCATTTATCCATAATAAAGGGATTTATGAACCACTAGGTACATCATTTCCTCTGGGTCGAAATATCTATCCTTATCATAATCAAGATCTACAAGGTCTTTGAACTCGCTCGGCTTATTTCCCAACTTAACACAGTAGCGGTCCATTCCATCCTTATAGATTTTGGCCTTAAGCACATTTTCAAATTGAAACTTCAAATACAAAAATTTTACATCAGATGCAGGTTGAGAAGGACTTGCCCCCATCAAAGATGTCCCCTTAAGGTTCAACTTGTTAGAATCCTCAGTCATGAGGCTATATGATCTTTCTGACAAAGTGTCAGAGAAACTCTCCTCTAAAATGGGTTCTAAAGGTGGCAGTGCTCTCTGATTCATGCTTTATTCTGTTGAGTGATTGCTCCCTTGGTCAAAGATGCTGGGATTCCTATTCTGCTAAAATATTTCTGATCGCAAATTCATGAAGAATTGGTATTGCAAAATCCAAACCGGGCTACCTCAATCCCCCATTTGATCTTACTAGCTATATGGTTTTTTTATTCAAACAGTCAAAAACCATATAGCTAGCATATAGTATCCTCTAGTACCTGCAACCTGTGAGAAAGTTCTTGATAGCTGTGAGCTTACAGTCGTTCTTCTTAGTTCTAGCTTTTAATCTCGATAAAATTTAGCTAGGTTTTTTGGTAGCACACAATTCCTCACACAACATCAATAATTTAGGTCCAATTTCAATTCTGAAAGAACCACCAGGGTACTGTGGACTAGCTTTTTGTGTGGTGAAATTTTGCTTTTGTTCTGACTTAGAGGAACATGGATCGCGATCCATGTTTGGAAGCCAAATGGACTTTTCTCGGCATTACCAGGTTCACCATGACTAGGAGGTCCTATGGTATCAATTTTTTTAGAAATGGACCTCTTGATTAGAAGCTAGGTCAATTTTGTCACTTTGCCAGAGTTCCTGCCAGTTTTGGGCTTTTGGGATGGTTTTTTGCATCCAAATTCAATTTAGGAAGGACCACTAGACACTCTGTGATGCCCTCTAGCTATGGTGCCAGTTTGGTATCAAAATGTGTCAGAGGAACATGGATCGTGATCCATGTTCCTTAGTGTCAGAATGCATCGAAACTTGACCTACAGCTAGTCCTTGGCCTTTTGATGCTAGCTATATGGTTTTTGACTATTTTAGAGTTTTTTTTTAGGTCAGCCAAAATTCAGTTTTAGGGTTTTTTCTAGTGGTTTCCCCCTTGATCAGATTTTGCCCCCTTTTGCCCTCTTTTTGAACTTTTCTGATAAGGGTCCCTTGGGAGAAATTACTTCAAATGATATCACTTTTCTACTTGCCCAATATTAGCACAAAACTCCAGAAAGGTACATGGATCGCGATCCATGTTTGGCAAGGTTTTGGATTGATACTTTGTGAGTTTGTGACAAAAGGTTTGGTGATGCTTTTCCCCAAATCTTTCTGGATTTGATCAACTTTTTCCAAGTCAAAACCAAGATTTTGTGTCTCTTTTGCGGTTTTGCAAACAACTTCTTTTTTGGTATTTTGATCAGGTCTTTTCACTTTTTGTCTATGGCTTCTTTTGGAAAAGTTGTTCCCTTAGTAATCATGAGTGCACTAGTCAAATTTCACTGTCAGATGTCTACCTGGAACATGGATCGCGATCCATGTTGGGAGACATCTGGTCATGATTTTTGGTTGTATTGGTTCCCTACTTCTAGTTGATCCCAATTCTCTTCCCTTTTTGAATTTGGACAAGCAAAAGTTCAGTTTCTCCTTATTTTTCTCAATTTCCAAGGTTTTTCTCTACACAACCCAATTTCTTGATTTCAGTGATCTTTTAGTACTCTATTTCTGACCAAACTCAAGGTTCTCATGCCTAAGAGCCTGTTCTAAGCAAGGGAAACAGTTTTAGCAAATTTTGCCAAAAAGGTACATGGATCGCGATCCATGTTTGACAAGCAAATTGAATTTTTTTTGCACAATCTATTTTAGCAAGTGTTTCTATCCCCTTTCTGAAAGTTTTGCTGAGTTTGGTTCAGTTTTTGACGATCAATTTTTCAACTTTTCAGAGTTATGGTCTTCAACACCAAAATAAGGTTTTTGACCATTTTTTCCTCGATCCTTTTGGCTTCAAATGATGGTGTAATTTGTTACCTAACCTACTCCTATAAACTGAAATAAATCTGCAAACATTAACGAACTTAACAGTATAAAAATGACAATGAAGTGTGTGGTGGAATAGTCCTTTCCAAGCATGGAAAAATCAAAGAACAAAATACTCTCCTGTACTTCACTCACAGCTTTCTTTGCTCTTAAGGAGTAGCAATGGCTAGTCTCGGACTCTAGTCTCTACTAAGCACTAAACCTACATCTAGCTGCTTCACTGTCTATGCGTAAGCGGGACGGGTGTCAAAAGATTTGAAATGAACTTTTTTGTACACTGAGTCACTCGCCACCTAAGGATCGGTTTTCCCGGTAGCGGCACCAATGTTAGGGGGTCGTCACGACGGACATCTACAACATAGCTCTTTTGTACTAACATAATGTCAATATGCAAGGAAGTGACTCGGGATGGGGCACAAAGACTTAATGAGGGTGTCGATCTCACTAAAGTGAACTCAAAGGGCTACTCATACAATGACAAAAGAAAATCAACCACTTCCTAGTCAAAAAATCACTATGCGTCCAATGTCACCGCTCTAGGTCATCACGCCTTTTTGGAATCCAAATGAATTCGGAATGCAACAAAACTTAAGGAGAGGTATTACAACACCTAGGGGCACAATCCTACCAAGTTATGTCACCATCTGGGAAGGTACATAAATCAAGATCCATCACAAAAAATGTGCAAAAAATTGAAACAGAACTACTCAAAAAGGCCCCCCTTAAGCATAGAAACACTTATCCATGGTTAAAACATAAAAAAACAACCATTTTAACCTTCAAATCAATGCATTTAGGTCACAAGCAACGTCACAAACCACATCAGAATTGCAAATGGTTATACTTAGATTGTAGAGCAAGAGACAAGGAACACAATGTGCTATTCAAAAACAAATTTTGATTACCAGTCTAGGAGAAAAGAAGATTACAATTTGTAGCAGCAAGAAGCTCTTACAGTGACGTTCAAAAAATCTTTCCTTTCCCAATGATTCCTCCTTAGTCTAAAACTAAGGGTTTTGACTTAAAGGTTAAGGGAGATTTCCCACGGCCATTTGGCCACTTGCAAGGGTGTAGACTCAGAGAGGCAGAGAGGTTATGTCAAATTATATTACAATTACAAATCATCATAAGCTGAATTACACGGCTTCTTTCAAAAAATTGAGCGAGTGTTTACAGGGTTTGATGTGTATCCTCTGTCATGTGTTCGATTGTTGTATCCACCAAACAAGCCTATACAATTGCAAGTAGATCTAGAGAGCAAGCCAATGTATATTGAAAGAGTATCTCACTTGGTTTCTTTTACATACTAGTAGTTAGCTAGTAGCACCCACATTTGACACATTTGCCTTTACGTGGGAGGTTGTTGGGGTAAAGGCGATGTTCCTTTGCCCGAGGTCGGACGTCCAATGTTCGCCGCCCATTAACTCTACTAAAGCATTCAATTATTCTTTATACATATAAGAATAAGGAGTAAGTGTTGCTTCCCCACACTATGTGTTCTCTCTCTCTCTCTCTCTCTCTCTCTCTCTTTCTCTCTCTCTCTCTCTCTCTCTCTCTCTCTCTCTCTCTCTCTCTTTCTCCTCTTCTTGCTCTTTGTACACGCACCACATACGTGCACTTCACCTGGAGGATGAAGTCTTTTATGTGGCTAAAGTTTTTGAAATTACTAAAGTTTAGGATATCTAAGGAGTTCTTCCTTGTATTCTTTCTCACGAGCTCCAAAATGAAGCAATTTCTATCTCTTTGACATATGATGAATATTTTCAAGGCTCTACCATTAAAGGGAGGGTGTTATGTAGTTTTCTATGACCAAGCTTGAATCCCAAGTATAAATGTCTTTATTACTACATGTACAGATTGTTTGAAGGCTCATGATGGCTATGTATCATTCTAGTGTTTTGTATATAAAATAGTCAAGAACAACTTATTCTGAAGTGAAAGAGGCCAGTTTCCACAACGATGGATAGCAAAAAAGCCAAAAAGATCCTATGTAAAGATAGAGTCATCACCTAAATCTATATAACAAGATAATAGATTTGTTAGCCTTGAATACATATTATAGGTGTCAACAAGCCTATCAATTTTTATCCGTGTCATACTTAAAACCTTTTTAACTTATACCTACCATCCATGCAGTGTTAAATATCATCAAGTATCCATTCTCAAAACAGTAAGCCACACAAGAGAGTAACATGTGTGTGTGTGCGTGCGCCCGCCCTAACCCAGGCACCATACTCAATGAGTCGGCAGCTCGCCCATTGAGTATGGGCATACTGCCTCATCAAGTTGATGAGAATAAAATAGTCACGTTTAAAGCCAATGAGATATATTATATTAGAGAATCCATGAGTCTCATTGAATCTATAAGTGACAATGTTAACACAGAGGATTATACTCTAGTTAGGTTTTTAAGGCTTTGTTAGCCAATAGAGAATAGTATGGATGTCGTTTTCATAGTCAATCGTATATATTTTCCATGCTTTATCCAGTTTCTATGGATACTCCTCAAACGAACCGTTCTCCAAGAATAGTTTTTTTATAGGTAAAATGTTTTTGAAATCATAAGGATTGAAATGATTACACAACAATATGTAGTTTTAGATTAACCTGCAATCTAAAACTAGCAAAGTCAAAGACTACAATAGCTATGAGAAAGAATCCGATCTATAGACAACCAAAGGACACCTAACACCTGCCAACCTAACAAGGAATTGTAGACAATGGATCCATCAAAGCCTATAGACAAGAATATCCAAACCCAACGTCCTAGTTTCGCTGCTTTTTTGGGAGAACCTTGTGTTTAGGACGTGTGTGTTACTATTTTTAGATTACACTTATACACAAAAGAACATAACAATTCAAAAGACAGTTGGCTTTAGACAAAGGACAATGATTAGCACAAAAATAACTCAGTCTTTGTTTAATTTTTGTACATCATAGTGAGAATGAGGTATCATTCTAGTGTTTTGTATATAAGATAATCAAGAATAACTTATTCTGAAGTGAAAGGGCCCAGGTTCAACAATGATGGACAACTGCAAAGCCAAAAATATCCTAAGTAAACATAGAGTCCTCACTTGCATTACAAATTTGCTAGCCTTGAATACGTATTACAGTTGTCAAATAACCTATTAGTTGTTATCTGTCCTACTTAAAACCTTTTTAACTTATAGCTACCATCCATATAGTGCTAAGTATCATCAAGTATCCAATTTCAGAATAGTAAGCTACACATGAAAGTGACATATGTGTGTATGTGTGTGTGTGTGTGTGTGTGTGTGTGTGTGTGTGTGTGTGTGTGTGTGAGAGAGAGAGAGAGAGAGAGAGAGAGAGAGAGAGAGAGAGAGAGAGAGAGAGAGAGAGAGAGAGAGAGAGTCATGCGCATCAACCCCTAGTTTTATTACATTGTTCTAGTTCTTGACATTGATGAAAACGTTTGTCTACATGTGGATCTTGGTGTAGCAATGTATCAACAATGTTGAACATTGATCGCTGGCCATCCTCAAAATTATGCACATAAATTTGGTTTGAGCCTAGAAACTGTGCATTGAAACTTTGTTTCTAATGTCATGCTTTGTTTCCCAAGGTGAGAGATAAGGCTATCATCTAGAAGAGGTATTAAGGCTCAAAACACCTACGTTAAAAAAATTTATGATACATGCTCTTGAGAAACAATCTTTGAAGATCTCTAAGTCACACTAGAGGGCATAAGGGGCAGGAGAGAGAGAGAGAGAGAGAGAGAGAGAGAGAGAGAGAGAGAGAGAGAGAGAGAGAGAGAGAGAGAGAGAGAGAGAGAGAGAGAGAGAAGGTTCTAGTCACACTCTTAGGGAGAAAAGCCAGCGTTTTTAAATAGCCGCTAAGAAGCCTCAAAAGTGATTAGCACTCACGTCCAAGGTTTTAGTTACATTGCTTCTTGATTGAAAAATAGTGTAAGCCTCCAAAAAACCAAGGGGATGGTGGAGCAATGAGGACCCTCCCATACACCACATAGAGTTGGTTATGTAGGGCCAATCATATCTAATGGTAAGGCCATAAACCAACTCCCAGGGAAAGACAGGTCGAATCACTTTTGAGCACCCTCTAAAACTATCGAGCATCTCCAAAATTGGTGATTGCCCGCCCATTGGCTGTGTGTAGTCTCATGTGACTGGAACTATTTCATCAAACAGCTGAAGAGTGGCCAGATCCTGAACGGATAAGGTTTTCTATGGGATTTATCAAGCACTGGTGAACGGGCCCTCTTTCAATATGCAATGTCAAAATTTCCTTACAGGAAGGTGCTCTTAGAGGGCTACGAGAAAATAAGAAGGAGGTTATTTTTAGGAGATTCTATGGCATCTTAGCTCTGCTAACCCTAGGCACGACCTAGCAATTACCTACAAGAATACCCTCTAGGTGTATTTATCTAGAAAAATAGGTGCACGACCCCCCTCCACTCCCTCCTTCTAAGTGATTTGAGTGCCCTAGTTTTGGCATACGTTGCATGCAAGGCAAGCCTCTATGTGTATTTTGCTAGTGAAATAGGTTTCTTCTCCCTCCTCTCCCTCCTTTTGAGTGATTTAAGTTCCCTCTCTTTGGAATACCTCTAGGTGTACTTTGCTGGAAAAATACATGTATCACCCCTCTCCACCCCACCTAAATGACACCTTCTTCCTTCAACCTGCATATACTGCCAATCAAGAGAGAGCGTGCTTGTTGCGTCTGGGTTTGGTGAACCTACAGACATAGGGATAGATTCCAAAAATGAGCAAGAGAGAGTCTTCCTTTTGCATCTGGGTTTGGTGAACCTGCGAATGGAGAGAGAGAGAGAGGGAGGGAAAAGAGGTGAAGGACCCGCCCCAGCCTTGTGGGGCCTCCTTGAATAGAAAATCTCATTGGCTCTAAGTAGGAGAATACAGAAAGGAAGACAAGCATCTTGCCTGTAACGGCCTCCTCCTGGTCCTTACTCTTAACCAACACATCTAAACCATCGAGTAAATTTGGGCTAAATCCAAAGCACCAAAGCTTACTCACAAGACACTTAAGAATTTACACCTTGGGAACATGGACATAACCAATGCATGAGAAATTAGATTTTCATCTCAAGAAAAGATAAGGAAAAAGAAAAAGATGAGATAAGAAAAAAAAGGAAAAGAAAAAGATAAGGAAAAAGAAAAGAGAAGATAAGGATAAGGTGACTAAGAAAATTGTTGAAGAATTTTTGAAAAGAAAGATAAGTAAAAAGAACTTATTAATAAGTAAAAAGATAAGGTGAGTAAGTAGCTTGTTGAAGAAGTTTTGAAAAGAAAGATAAGTAAAAAGAACTTATCAATAAGAAGGATAATATATCAAAATAAGTGAAGGCACTTATCTAAAATGTGCATAAAAAGAGGGATTTTCTTTTCATTTTACACTTCTCTCCTTCATTTTTTAAGGTGCAAACTTGAAAGTAAGCTTGAAGAAGCCATAGCTAAGCCTGTTTCACTCACACCTCCTACAAATACCCCCTCTCCAAGAGAAGCAATGGCCAAAACCCTAGTTAAGTTTGTCATAACTTAATCTTATTCTTCTCATAACAATCTCCCTTTGTTCTCTCCTAACCCTCAAGCTTTCCATAGCTTGAAGCTCCCTTGTCTCATTCCAAATAGCACGATTGGTGGTCTTCAAGTGAAGGGAAGAGGAAAAGAGACGACTATGCAACCAAGACTCTCTGATAATTCCCAAAGCGAGGAGAAGACTCTACCATACACACAATTAACGTAATGTTTTTCTTGTTCTCTTTATGCTATTTCACTTGCTTGAAAGTGATCTTTCATTTACTTAAATTCACGCTTAAACTCTCATGTTTCCATAAGCAAGCCTTTCCCTTGCTTGCTTGGAGAGAAGAACAACTTCTTAATTTTGTTGTTTCTTTTTAATTGTGACTCATTACTAATCATAACTAACCACATTCTAACAACTAGCCACGATGTTATTTCAAGCTCCCTTATTTCAAGTTTTTTTAGATTACTAGACTAATATGGCATAGAGAGAGTAGAAAACACTCTCTTTAACCACAGGTGACCGGAGATCATTTTCATTTGAATGTATGCATGATGAGTGGGGATGAATATCTATATTCATCTCTTAATCTTTTGCATAAATATTTTTTTAATGTTACTTTTATTTTACTCTTATAGAGGTAAATGCCATAAATCAAAGGCAACTAGGTGTTGGAATTTTTTTTGGAACTAACCTTATTTTTCCAAGAGGAATTACAATTTCTCTAAAAGAAATGCTCTCATGAAAGGCTCACATGTTTTTCTTGATTTTGCATAAATTATGTGTGTAAAAGTTTAAGTGACATACTTATGTTAATATTTAATTCTCTCAAGAGGCAGTAGAGTTTTGAAGAGTAAGTTTATCATAACCAAAGGAGTTTTCTTTGAAAGAGGATTTCCCTTCCAAGTAGAGTTATCCTCCCTCCCCTTTTGTCAATTGGAAAACCCAAAATCCTTAAACCACTTGTAGCTATGTACTTAATCCTCTCCATGGTAGCCAGGTATGCCTAAAGTCCATCTTAAAAAAGGACTTGTTAACCATTCATACTCAATTGCATGAGAATATTCACTACACTAACATACCCACTCTTAGAAACTTTACATTTTACTTTTATACTATCATTCATTGAATGGTTCTACTCCTACACAATCAAGCATCAACTCTTGTATGATCACTCAAAAGAAGTTTACAATTGCAATTTGGTGCACTCTAAAGTTCTATGTGTGCAATTTATGGCTCACACTATAGCAAAGATCATCATAAAGAGTATATGCATTGTTATTTTCAAGTTTATATTCTTTCAAATTTGTTTTGTAATTGTGATATAGGGGAAGCAAGGGTATAGTTTCAGGGATGTTGTGATCGTGTTTCTTGAACATAGAAACTCCCACTAATTCCATGGAGATACTCCATGGATTGCAATAAAACAAAAATAAAATTGAGAATATCATCAACCACATGGTTTTATCTAAAAGCTTACATTGAAACAAAACTTATAAAATTCCACGAGATTCAAAACTAAGGGAATTAACACAAGGAACTTAATCTAAATTTAAATTAGGCTTAAAAATTTTACCGAAAATATTTGATGTGGAAAGCCCTAGCATAACATAAAAGTTTTAAGTATAATTTTTTTCTTACATGTTTGGAAAAAGGTTGGCATGGTTGTTTACCTATGGGATGCAACACATGATGCAACCATTTTAGATGAAATGGGAAAATCCCACAACTTTGGGACTAATTTCAACGCCTATGGATTCTTATTTCCCATTAAATTGGGAAACATTTCATTTAATTTGGGAATGTGACAAAGAGATAGATTCTCAAGAAAATGGTGGTGTTGAGAAACACCTTTTAAAAATTTTATTGTTATGTGGGTGTTTCAAAACACTTCATAAAAGAGATAGATTCTCAAGAAAATGGTGGTGTTGAGGAACACCTTTTAAAATTTTTATTTTTATGTGGGTGTTTCAAAACACTTCATAAAAGAGATAGATTCCCAAGAAAATGGTGGTGTTGAGAATTTTTTTTTAGAATTTTTATTTTTATGTGGGTGTTTAAAAATACTTCATAAAATCATACATAAGCTGGGGAAATAAAACAATGAGCAAGATATGAAATGCTATTCAATTTCTCCTATTAAGCTAGCCTGTGCCTTCTCCATGACATTTGATGGGATCTTGATTGTTTCCGCAATTCTTCCACCCCTTGGAGTCCATGACCATACAATTGTATCAACACACTCCCAGTGCTTTGGGTCAGCAAGATTGCAGCACCAACTCTTTTTCCAACAATCCTCATATTGTTCTTGGATTGTGGGATTTCTTTTTTGATGTTTTGGTGCCCAATATTGAATCAGAACTTTCATGTAGTTAGGAGATGATTTGTCTACATCAATGTTTGACTCTGCCACTTCTAGCCATATCAGATTTTTAGGATCTGCGGGTCTCACAAGAACAAGATCCCCTTTTCTTACATCAATTTGAGGCCTAAAGGCCTCTTGTGGCCTTGCACTTTGAGGACCAACATAGTGATCATTCAATTCTTCATATCCTTGAAACTCATCTCTGTCTTCCTCTATCTCTTGCATTTGATGACTCCCTATAGTCTTTGGCCCAAATGTTGTATATTCACCAATGTGTTTATTGGTTGGTTGTTCAAGCTCATTGATTATGTTTTGCCAATAAGTGATAACAGGCTCCATGTATTTTGTGGAGTCATGGTCCTTTCCCTTTAATAGAGAACATCTTTTCCAAAATTCAAGATATGATTTAATCCCTTGAATAACAAGCGGACTATCTCTCACATAGTCTCCTATAGGTACCACATCTGGACAACCTATTGGTAATTTTGGTTTTCCATGGTCATATTTTTTCCACAACTCAATTCCCGACTCCTTTTGCATCCAATCGGGTGATTTGGGATGAATTTTGTACTGCATTACTGGGACTTCACCTTGCATATAGAAACGAAATTGAAGTGGCTTAGAGTGTCCGGCTAGAGCATCTTGTCCGTCACACATGTAGCCTTGCACAAAGGATTTAAAGTCGGGAACTTGTGTCATCAAAAATGGTGCTGGAGCTGAGCTTTCACATTTTTGAAAATGTTCCATCAGATGTGGAAAAGTGAATGTCATTCCTGCTCAACAATCTTTCTGAGAGTCTACTAAACATTGCATCTATGTCCTCATGTGTATGACCCACCATTAAGAATCCCAAATGCACGATTTTGAAAACTCCTTTTTCTACTAACAAGGATAAGTATGCAAACAAATATCGATTTTTATTCTCTCCTGCACAATTATCTAGCTGTAGCAAAAGATTCTCAGGCAATTTTTAAAATACAGGAGTGGATATGGTATCCACAACACATTGAGAGGAAGTTGATTGTATGTGTACAATCTCTTCATTACATCCTTGGATGGCCAACGGTGGTGTCATTGTTGATGCATTCCTCTCACGATCTTGCTTCATTTTGTTTTGGAGGTCTAGAGCTCTCCTTGAGTTCAATGCATTGAATAATGTTACATTGCTGCGTGGCATATCGTCATGGCATAAATCTCCTAGTCCATGGTTTTCTGTTCTTTCCAGATTCTGTAAGCATAATGCAAAGGAACCAATTGTAGCATTGGGATTTGAAGGCCATAGACCATTAAGTGAGAAGTGACCATACATTCCATGACCATGTCCATGTGTTATCATACTTGTTAATGATACTTGCAATTGATATGCATTCGCATAATCTTTTGAGTTCACATGGAACCTAGGTATTGCTGTCTTTTTTTTAATCCATTTTATCATGTATAATGCATAAATACTTATCCTTTTGCAACTGGGAGAACTTACGCCAGGTGTAGTACACATTCCTACAACTTTGTTGTTGCGACATGTGAATTCGACGTTCATCCTTCAAACGTGCAATCATCTCGTCATCCTTTGTTGACTCTAGTTGAAACTTTATCCGACTACACACAACACATTTGGACAACTCACTTGTTTTTGACAATGTCACATTAGCAAACTATGTATTCTGAATCCTATTGAATGTCGTGCTAGACATTGGCTTGAGACTCATACTGTCAAGTGTTT
Organism: Adiantum capillus-veneris; assembly: GCF_014529385.1. Classification (NCBI taxonomy): domain Eukaryota; kingdom Viridiplantae; phylum Streptophyta; class Polypodiopsida; order Polypodiales; family Pteridaceae; genus Adiantum; species Adiantum capillus-veneris. The sequence goes on from NC_140958.1 coordinate 20,649,247, forward strand.
TATTGACATCATGTAAAATGTCTACTTGCTTGTACGTGTTTGGTATTGGAAGCAAAGTTTCCCTAGTACCATATTCCATGGTTCTACTCTTATGTGGAATTCTCTCAGAGTTTTCATCAACAAAAGAGCGTGTCAATGCCTTTCCCATTTCTGTATGGTCTCTTCCTTTTCTCATGACACCATCATTACCATGCACTGAGCGTCTAACCCCATTCTCAAAATGTTCACGGTAACGATAAAATGAAGTTTTTGGAATGCCATGAATTTTGTACCAAGATCTACTGCAAACCTCACTGCCATTAAAAGAAAACACATAGCATGTCTTTGTACTTGTTTTGTTTTCACGCCATGCAGTCAACATTGTATCATACACATAGTTTGTTCTATTTTGCAAACTCTGTCCCCAAAATTCATTGCGCATAGCCATGACATTATCTCGATTGGCATATTGACAACACCTTTTGGAACAACAATCTATGGTTGAAACAAGCTGGACAGATGCTAGAGATGCTTGATTGGATCTCTTAGAAGCTTTCACTGAAATTTTTGGCTTCCTATTTACAAAGCAATATTTCCGCTTTTTTGAAATAGGATCTACCAAATAAGCTGATTCAATGCATGTGTCTTGTAACGCATGCATAACATGTAGATCCTCATAGCATAACAATTCTTTTCCATCCATAGTTGTCACTCTCTTCATAGGCCAACAAACTAGATTAATGTTGCTTACACTAGCTTCTACAGAAATAGTAGCCTCATTTGCATAGGATGTTTTGATACCAATACCAATGTTATCTTCACCTAGCTCACCAAAGTTTACAGAGTCAAACGGACACACATACATGACAACCCCTTCGGCTACTACATGTGTTTTGCTTTCATCCCAAAGTTGAACCCTCTTATCCTTCCAAACCTCTCTGTAGCTCATTCCATTACATTGTGCATCCAATGCTCCTTTTGCTTTGTCAGCCTCATGCATAGAAGCCCCTTTGTACTGCATCTCATTTATATGTTGCAACAACCCACTACTCCATTTCACAATACTATGAAAAGCATCTCCCACTGTCAATGCATCCATTGTTGGAAAAGGGATGAGTGCTTTCTTTTCAAAACACAAATCAAATGACACCGATACATTGCCTTCCCCAATAAGCATGCCAGAACATATGCACTTGGATTTATTTCAAATACAGTCCCAATGGCAACCTTTTGTGTCGCTACAGACATGCACACTCTATCACCATGATTGAAATTAGCCATTCCTGCAAGAAGATTTGCAAGAATATTTGTTAAACAAACCGCTTGCAGAGTATATTGATTTACGTAGCATAAAGCATAACAAGTATGTATGTAGGTGTTTCATGAGAAGCACCCTGTGGCCTGAAGGTCATAGGGTTCCCTCTATGCTACTAAGAATCTCTTTGTGCTCTATCCTCTATCGTCTATTCTATATGATCTATATTGACATCCTATGGCCCCTAGACCACAAGGTGCCCTCATTGTTTCCAAAAAACCCTCATTGATTTTCTATGGACCTAGGGCCATAGCTCTCTATGCCGGTATAAAGCACTATTTGCTCTATATTAGCTCTTTAAGGCCTGAAGGCCATAGGGTTGTCCTCAAGATCACCTCACGGAGTTTCATGTCAAGTATATATACATCCTATGGCCTTAGGGCCATAGGGAGTTTCATGTCAAGTATATATACATCCTATGGCACCCCATGACCCTAGGGCCATAAGATCTCCAAATGAAACATACAGCAATGTATGGCCCTTGAGCTTATACATTGCAACCCCATGACCCTAGGGCCATAGGATCGGCATATGAAACATACGGCAATGTATGGCCATTGAGCTTCTACAATGCAACCCCATGACCCTAGGGCTATAGGATTTCCAAATGGAACATAGGGCAACGTATGGCCCTTGAGTATATACATTGCCACCCTATGTCCCTAGGGCCACAAGACTTCAAAACATACAAAAAGACAACCTATGGACCTAAGGCTAAGGGTGTGAGTTCAAGGGTGGCCAAGATGTCAATGCAGCCCCATGGCCCTGTGGCCATAGGATTTCCAAATGGAACATAGGACAACGTATGGCCCTTGAGATTATACATTGACACCCTATGGCCTTAGGGCCACAAGATCTCAGAACATATAAAAAGACAACCTATGGCCAAGATATCAAAGGTGGCCAAGATATCAATGCAGCCCCATGGCCCTAGGGCCATAAGATCTCTATATGGAACATGTGGCACCCTATGGCCCTTGAGCTTATACATTGCCACCCCATGACCCTAGGATTTCCAAATGGAACATAGGCACTGTATGGCCCTTGAGCTTATACATTGCCACCCTATGGCCCTAGGGCCACAAGATCTCACAACATACAATAAGACAACCTAAGGCCCCTAAGCGCAAGGGTGCGGGTTCAAGGGTGGACAAGATATCAATGCAGACCCATGTACCTAGGGCCATAGGATCTCTATATGGGACATGTGGCACCCTATGGCCCTTGAGCTTATACATGGCCATCCCATTACCCTAGGGCCATAGGGTAATAACGATGTATAGGGTAATACCATGTATAACGATGTCTTTGTCCTTGATAAAGCTTGATGCAACTATGGACAAAGACAACTATCAAAGTCATTTGCATACATACAAGGAATTGATTCAAAAGAAGAGAAGAAGATGGGAAGTAAAGCAACAAGAATTTCAAGTCCAAGAAAAGGCACATCCATGTGGAAGATTTTGGAGAAACTTGAGAGGCAAGCGGGTTGAGAATTTTGGTAACTTGAGTCTAGTGTATATGTACACACATTGTAGGCAATTATATGAGCAAGCAAATACTGAAAAAATGCCATTTTATGGTTCACTCCCATGTATGCCGTCTTTTTTTACTATTGAGGATGTATGCGGTGGGCTTGAAAAGTTGGCCACTCGCAAAGCGGGAGATCTTCAAGGTATCAAGCCGGAGATGATCAAATGGGCGGGAGATTTTACCCATGAGTGGATGTGTGATATGTTCAACCTTGCACTTCAACATGGTATGCCTTATGATTGGAGTACTAATTGGGTTAAGCCTTTGCATAAAGGAGGGGATGTAAAGAATGTAAGCAACTACCGGACTATAATGATTGGGTCTCTTATGGCAAAGTTGTTTGGGTGCATAATGTATATGAAATTGAGTGATTGGGCTGAAGAGAATGACAAGCGTGCAAAGGGACAAGCGAGTTTTCGTCGATGCCATAGCACCATTGATCATCTTGTCACTCTTCGTGTTCTCATGGAGGAAAGTCGGTTGAAAGGCAAGCGATTGTATTGTTATTTTGTGGACTTTAAGAAAGCCTTTGATATGATTCCACGTAACAATTTGTGGAGAAGGATGGAAGAACTCCAAGTGCCAAGTGAGTTTATGCTTGCGGTTTCTCGAATCTATGAGAAGGTGATTTGTCAATTGCGCATGGGAAGAGAAATTTCAGAAATTTTTGTAAGCACTATTGGGGTTAAGCAAGGATGTCCATTGTCACCAACTCTCTTTGGTCTATGAATCGATCAATTGGAACAAATGGTACTTGACTTTATGCAAGAAGAAGGCATTGAAGAGGTCACTATTTGCAATGTGGTAATCATGATTTTGTTGTATGCGGATGATGTAGTGCTTCTAGCACACACTTTAGAAGATGCACAAAAGCTTATGGTTGTCCTTGAGAACTTTTGCTTGCATAGTGGGATGATTGTAAATGAATCCAAAACAAAGGTTATGCTTGTGAAAACCAACCATAAGGAGAAGCCATGCATTGTGTACAACAATGAGACACTTGAAGTTGTTGAGAGCTTTAAGTACCTTGGCCTTGAGGTTCCATCCAATCACAAGTGGCATGAATGTGCTATGCGTCGTTTGGAAGCGGGAAAGAGAGCATATTATGCATTTGAGAACATGTGTAATGCGGGAAACATCAAGTGTTGGGTTCTCAAGAAGTATCTTTTTGATGCATTGGTGACACCGGTTCTTCTTTATGGAGTTGAAGTGTGGGGCGGGAGCATCTCAAAGTCTACTTGGAAAGAGTTTGAGAATGTCCAAAAGCGTTTTCTTACAAACTTTCTCCAAGTTAAGACACAAACACCATATATGCTCCTACTTCTTGAGTCGGGATCTCTTCCAATTGAGGTTATGGGCATGGAAAGGGTTGTGGAGTACATGATAAAGATGCGTCAAAACCCCTCACATCGAATTCCTACAATTGCATGGGAAGCAAGCAAAAAATTTCAAAAGACGCATAAAAGCAAGATCTTGAGCACGGGATGGATGCAAGACATAAAGAAGTGGTTTGGGAGATGGGATGCATTACACTTGCTACATGATGCTTCAATTGACTCTCAAGTGAATGAAGCTTTTCTACAATGCCAATGTATTACGGCTTGGGAGAAATCCGGTGGGTCACGCTTCATACATTACACCACCTATATTGCCCCCAACTACAAAACCATGTTCTTCGCTGAGAGAGGAAACCGTACTCACACTTACATGCTTGAGCCTATTCCCTTGTCCATGATACGCACTATCGCAGCAATTCGGCTTAGCTCCCATTTCCTTCGATGCGAGATAGGGCGTTGGGGCAATGGAGAAGAGTCAAATCGATTGTGCACATTATGCTCACTGCAAGTTCCGGAGTCTGAGTACCACACACTACTAGAGTGCTCAACTTTTGATCACATCCGAACTTGCTTCTCTCACATGTTCAACCGTAACTTAGACCTACACACTTTCCTCTCCCAGCCAAAGTGTGGGCTCTCCATTGCGACTGTCATCACTACAATTTTGGAGCATCGAGAGTCACTCATCAGCCATACACATACTACATCACATGTAACTTTGGTCCCATAGGTCATATTTGACCTCCGAGGATGATAATAAAATCTATCTATCTATCTCTCTCTCTCTCTCTCTCTCTCTCTCTCTCTCTCTCTCTCTCTCTCTCTCTCTCTCTCTCTCTCCCCCTACGCATATAGTTCTACGCCATCGTTGCGACGCGCACAGATCTACGCGAAGCCATTGCCACAACCTTCAATAGAAGGACTGCTGCCGCGACCTCCCAAACACAAATCTGTTACCATCATCGTCGTGGCCTCAACACACCTAAGTGACTGCTTGCTACTGCTGCAGCCTCTCTTCAAACACAGATTTACTCAGAGGTAACTTGTAGAAACCCTAATCTTTTTGCTGAATTCGGTTTTAACTGTTCTTAATCTAATTACGTTTTAGCTAAGTTATGAATCACCTCTCTCTAAAACAATAAACAAAAACATTAATTACAGCTCTAAAACTGTAAAACTATAGGCTGTAGAACTATAAAACAGAAAAATCTCTAATTAGAGATCTAAAACTGTAATACAGAATACTCTAATTAGAGACCTAAAAATATAAAACAGAAGACACTAATTAGGGACCTAAATTTGTAAAACGAAAAACTCTTATTAAGTACCTAAATCTGTAAAACAGAAAACTCTTCATAAGTGACCTAATACTATAAAACTGTAAAACTCTAATTGCAAAAATCTCTAATTACAAAAAAATTATAAACCTGCAAATACAAAAAACAATAACTACAGAAAATGCTGAAACTATGGATACCTGTAATTGGGTTGTGGGGAGTTGGGCACACATTGTAAGTGGACGAGTAGAGCGCACTGTTGTATGAGGATGGATTAGGGTTTAGTTTCAGGAGGATGGGAAAAAAAAGAGGCAAAAAGGTGGGAAAGAAAGTGTACACTATATGTGTTTGTAAGATATGGTGTCTTATAGTTTCTTTAAATTCATTTGTAGTCACTAAAATAAAACTAGACATAGAATCTTTAGAAGGGCAGACAGGGTGTGGCTACATAGGGTTTCACCTCATACTAAAGAGTAACATAGCACCCTATGACCATAAGGCCATAGGGTGGTCTCACATCGTACTAATGGGTGACCAATGTCCCATCTGGCTATAGGGTGCCAATGTACAATCTGAAGGGTCATAGGGTTCCCTATGTTCCTATTGAAGATCCTATGGCCATAGGGCCATAGGATCTCCAAAACATATATATGGCACTATGGCCATAGGATCATATGGTGCTCTATGTCCGATCCAGAGACCTTGTGGCCCAAGGGCCTTAGGGTGGCAATGTACAATCTCAAGGGCCATAGGGTTCCCTATGTTCCTTTTGGAGATAGGGTGGCACTAGGGCCATAGAATCTCCAAAAGAAACATAAAGAACCTAGGGCCATAGGATCAAAGGGTGACCTATTGGAGACCTTGTGGCCCAAGGGCCATAGTGTGGGAATGTACATTCTCAAGGGCCATAGGGTTCCCTATGTTCCTTTTGGAGATCCTATGGTCCTCGGGCCATAGGATCTCCAAAATGAACATATGGCCCTACGGACATAGGATCACAGGGTTCCCTATGTTCCTTTTGGAGATCCTATGGTCCTCGGGCCATAGGATCTCCAAAATGAACATATGTCCGTACGGACATAGGATCACAGGGTGCCCTATGTCCCATCAAGAGACCCTGTGGCCCAAGGGCCATAGGATGGCAATGTAAAATCTCAAGGGACATATGGTTCCCTATGTTCCTTCTGAAGATCCTATGGCCATAGCGCCATAGAATCTCCAAAAGGAACATAAGTAACCTATGGCCATAGGATCAAAAGGTGCCCTATGTTCCATCTTGAGACCTTGTGGCCCAAGGGCCGTAGGGTGGCAATGTACAATCTCAAGGGCCATAGGGTTCCATATGTTTATTTTGGAGGTCCTATGGCCCTAGATCCATAGGATCATAGGGTGCTCTACATCCCATCTAGAGACCTTGTGGCCCAAGGGCCATAGGGTGACAATCTACAATCTGAAGGGCCATAGGATTCCCTATGTTCCCTAGGGTCACAAAGGTGCCCTACGTTCCATCTGAAGAGACTATGGCCCAAGTGCCATAGGGTGGGAATGCATGGGGCTACCATGGTGCCCGTTAATATGCACCATGGTGTAACCTATGTACGTAGGCCACCCTTGGGCCCTTGGATGCCCTCTGTCCTATCTAAAGACCTTGTGGTCCAAGGGCCATAGGGTGAAAATCTACAATCTCAAGATCCATAGGATTTCCTATGTTCCCTAGGGTCACAAGGTGCCCTACATTCCATTTGAAGACCCTATGAGGGCACCTTGTGGCCTTCGGGCCATAGGATCTCTATATAGAGCATAGAGAAAAGAGCATAGAGAGCTTCTTACTACCATAGAGGAAACCCTAGGGTGGCAATGTACAATTCAGGCCACAGGGTGTCAATATAGAGAAAACAGAGGTTCTTACTAGCATAGAGGGGAGCCTATGGACTTCAGCCCACAAGGTCTCCTCAATATAGAGAAAATAGTGTTTTTTACTGGCATAGAGAGCACCCTATGGACCTGGTTCCATAGGTTGCCAAAAAAAAGGGTACCTTGTGCCCTTAGGGTCATAAGATGTGTAGAGCATAGAGAGGTTCTTACTAGCATACAGGGGACTCTATGGCCTGAAGGCCATAGGGTCCCAATATAAAGCATAGATCGGTTCTTACTAGCATAGAGAGACCAAATAGTGCTTTATACATGGGGCCATAAGGTGTCAAAACAATGAGGGTTTTTTCAAAACAATGAGGGAACCTTGTGGCCTTGGGGCCATAGGATGTCAATACAGAGCATAGAGCATAGAGAGCTTCTTACTACCATAGAGGGAACCCTATGGCCTTCAAGCCAGAGGGTCTCAATATAGAGAAAATGAGGTTCTAGCATAGAGGAGACCCTATGGCCTTCAGCCCACAAGGTCTCCTCAATATAGAGCAATAGTGTTTTTTACTGGCATAGAGAGCACCCTATGGCCCTGGGTCCATAGGTTGCCAAAAAAAACCTCATGAAGGGTTTCTTTAAAACATACAAGGCACCTTGTGCCCTTAGGGTCATAAGATGTGTAGAGCATAGAGAGGTTCTTACTAGCATACATAGGACCCTATGGCCTGAATGCCATAGGTTGCCAATATAGAGCATAGATCGGTTCTTACTAACATAGAGAGACCAAATAGTGCTTTATACATGTGGCCATAGGGTGCCAAAACAATGAGGTTTTTTTCGAAACAATGAGGGCACCTTGTGGCCTTCGGGCCATATGATGTCCCATATAGAGCATAGAGCATAGAGCATAGAGCATAGAGCATAGAGAGCTTCTTACTATCATAGAGGGAACCCTATGGCCTTCACGCCACAGGATGTCAACGTAGAGAAAACAGAAGTTCTTACTAGCATAGAGGGGACCCTATGGCCTTCAGCCCATAGGATGTCCCATATAGAGCATAGAGCATAGAGAGCTTCTTACTATCATAGAGGGAACCCTATGGCCTTCACGCCACAGGATGTCAACGTAGAGAAAACAGAGGTTCTTACTAGCACAGAGGGGACCCTATGGCCTTCAGCCCACAAGGTCTCCTCAATGGCATAGAGAGAATCCTATGGCCCTGGGTCCATAGGTTTCCAAAAAACCCTCATGCAGGGTTTCTTCAAAACATATAGTATGTGTAGAACATAGAGAGTTACTTACTAGCATAGGGAGGACCCTATGGCTTGAAGGCCATAGGGTGCTAATATAGAGCATAGATCGGTTCTTACTAACATAGAGAGACCAAATAGTGCTTTATACATGTGGACATAGGGTGCCAAAACAATGAGGGTTTTTTCGAAACAATGAGGGCACCTTGTGGCCTTTGGGCCATAGGATGTCAATAAAGAGCATAGAGCATAGAGCATAGAGAGATTCTTACTATCATAGAGGGAACCCTATGGCCTTCAGGCCGCAGGGTGTCAACTTAGAGAAAATAGAGGTTCTCACTAGCATAGAGGGGAACCTATGGCCTTCAGCCCACAAAGTCTCCTCAATATAGAGCAAATAGTGTTTTTACTAGCATAGAGAGCACCCTATGGCCCTGTGTCCATAGGTTGCGAAAAAACCATCATGAAGGGTTTCTTCAAAACATAGAGGGAACCTTGTGCCCTTGGGGTCATAGTATGTGTAGAGCATAGAGAGGTTCTTACTAACATACAGGGGACCCTATGGACTGAATTATACAGCCAATATAGAGAATAGATCGGTTCTTACTAGCATAGAGCGGACCCTATGGCCTTCGGGCCAAAGGGTGCCAATATAGAACAAAGATCAATTCTTACTAGCATAGAGAGATCAAATAGTGCTTTATACGTGGGGCCATAGGGTACCAAAACAATGAGGGTTTTTCAATGGTATAAAGAGCACCCTATGGCCCTGGGTCCATAGGTTGCCAAAAAACCCTCCTGAAGGGTTTCTTCATAACATAGAGGGAACTTGTGGCCTTGGGGTCATCGGATGTGTAGAGCATAGAGAGGTTCTTACTAGCATACAGGGGACCCTATGGCCTTCAGGCCATAGGGTGCCAATATAGAGCATAGATCGGTTCTTACTAGCAAAGATCAGACCCTATGTCCTTCAGGCCAAAGGGTGCCAATATAGAGCATGGAGAGGCTCTTACTAGAATATAGGGGACCATATGGCTTTCAAGTCACATGGTGCCAATATAGAGCAAATAGTGTTTTTACTAGCATATAGAACATCCTGACCTAGGGGGATTGGTTGTCAAAAATCCATCATAGAAGGGTTCCTATGGCCTTCATCCCACAAGGTCTTCTCAATATAGAGCAAATATTATTTTTCATTGGCATACAGAGCATCCTTGGGGCCCTTGAGGCCAACCCTATGGCCTTCAAGCGTTAGGGAGCTAATATAGAGCATGGTGCTTTAAATCGACATAGAGAGCTATGGCCCTAGGGCCATATCAAAACAATGAGGTGTTTTTGGAAATGATGAGGGCACCTTGTGGTCTAAGAGCCATAGGAAGTCAATATAGATCATAGAGCATAGAGCACAAAGAGATTCTTAGTAGCATAGAGAGAACCCTATGACCTTCAGGCCACAGGGTGCCATTATAGAGTAAACAGAGGTTCTTACTAGTATAGAGGGGACCCTATGGACTTCATCCCACAAGGTCTCCTCAATATAGAGCAAATAGTGGTTTTTACTTGCATGGAGAGCACCATATGGCCCTGGGGTCATAGGTTACCAGAAAACCCTCATGAAGTGTTTCTTTAAAACATTGAGGCCACCTTGTGGCCTTGGGGCCATAGGATGCCAATGTAGAGCATAGAGAGGTTCTTACTAGCATGCAGGGGACCCTATGGCCTTCAAGCCACATGATGCCATATGGTGTTAGTGTAGAGGCTCTAAAGGGGTATTTAGGCCATTCAAGGGATACTTATTTGAGGGTCCTCTAATGTCATAAGAGAACATGTGATCACACTACCATAGAGTGGCCTAGGTACACTTGTAGAACCATTTTGTTGGCACCCTTGGACCTAGGAACACATGGTTTAACATAGAGGGGACTCTATGGACCTAGGTCCATATGGATGTAATAATATCCATCTTGTCTAAATATGTCATTCTTTTTACAGAAAATGTCTCAAAAGAGAAAGTCAAAGTCAGTTGATGCAATAGGCTCAACACCAAGTTCTTGGTATCTAAATTTTCACTTACCAAACGGTGGAATTGATGAGAAAGTGCACTTGTTCTTTCAAGATAAAGAGCAATTGCCCTTCAAGGACTATGGTATTGTCAAGGAGATAAAGAAAGATTGTTCAGATCTTGAAATGTCTCCATGCCTTGGAGTAAAACTACTCAATGGTGACTCCTACTTGTTGGAGCCTGTGGCCTTTGCTCAAAAAATGGTGAAGGTTGATTATGAAGGAGTGACAATGACAAAAGCAGGGTGGGTGGAGCTTCAAGACGACACTCCAAGTGAGAACTTTATAGACTTATATATTGAGGGCTTTAAGAAAGTTAATCAATATTTAGGTAAATTGAGCAGCACAAAGAAGAATAAGAAGTGAAAGAATGAAGACATAGGTACAAAAAATCAATCTAAGACGCTCAAGGAGAGTTAGACTCCCTCACTTGGAGAAAATAGTGGAAATGTGGCCGAAGAAAATATTTCAGTTATACCCTTACAGACTCAAGAAGCAGGAGATTCTAGTGGACTTGCAACCCTAACAGTTGGAACCCCCTTAGTGGCAGTGGTTGTGGACTCAACATCCTTAGCTGTGTTGGACTCTATTATACAGCCCAAAGAAAAAGATCTTGATAAAGAAGTTGCCAAAACTTCTACGAGTGGGCTAGATGGATACGTCGAAATTTCACACTATTTTAAATTTGGTGTACAATTTACCCAATTGATCCCAGTTGATCAATGCAACCTTGCACCAGATGGCTATAAATGCAGACCATTGTCAGATGTATATGTGAAACATCTCTTGAAGCAATTTGCAGGGCACTCTAGGCCAGTCTCCAGTGCAGCAGACTTGATGCCGTATAACCCAATTACAAATAGCTGAAGTGCATGGAGACAAGCTATCAACATACCACTACTAGATTCTAGCTGGTCAGCATTCCATCATAGCGGCTATAGATTTTTTGTGTAACAACAGCACTAAGTATGCTTTGAGAAAAGAGTTCTACAAGTTTAGAACTGCAAGGATAGTGGTAGACGCTCCGAAAGAGGTTGCTGTTCGAATTTCCAAAGTTGAGAACATGGAGAGAATAACAGCAATGAAACACCAGCCTTATGTGGAGGTCTTGAAGCATGGCCGTAGTCAATGGCTTGCATATTCTAAACCAACAAAACCCAAGGCAGGTGTTCTTGTCGGTCATCCGAGTCGAGCAGGTTGGGATGTAAGTTCCACTTCCCTATGCTTATTTTTGTTACAAATATGTCTTGAAAGAAAGTTAATTTTCTTTTATTTATTTTGAAGGCCTTTGTAAATGTGGCGAACATCGTGTTCAACCATAAATCATTTGCCAACAAAGAAGCACACATGGTCTTGTACGATGATGAAATCTATGATCAGTGGATAAACATCTTGGAGAAGCATCAGACATCAATTGCTCATGGGCAACAAACAAGCATAACAACCTTTAGATTCCTAAATGGTTTAGAAGATAATGATGTCAAGCTACTACAACAGGAGCTGGCAGATGAGAAGATCTGCTTAGTGAAGCAACCACGTCAAGCGGGCATGCTCGACCTCACTGCACGTGCAACGGTCTTAAAGAAGACCAAGGTTTTTGAGCCTCAAATGTTGATGGCATTTAAAGAGATAGATCCATTAGCAATAGCAGTTACTTCATGGGATAAATGTAAGTCTCATTATAACATTACAAATGAGATTATCTCTCTTCACGAGTTGTACGCAATGGCTAAATCTCCTACTACAAAAAGGAAAGGAGAAAGATCCAATTCCTGAGATTACTAGGGGATATGTGCAGTGGATCATTTCACAAAAGAATGGCACTTCTAGTTTGCAATTCATTTTACCATGGACAATCAAGTGTGTTGGAAAGAATTTGGAAGGCATTGAGTTTCTCTGCAGTGAGAATAGCTCTAAAATCTGTGTTGGTGTTTGCATCATAGACACAACACACAAAAGTCTTACATCTAGTGGTTGGAGTGCTGCCCAATTTGGTAAAGTAATAATGGAGTATGTGGGGTAGCACATCAACGATCAGAGTTTTTAATTGTCGGCTTAGTCAAGTATCAGCATGCTGCTTCCCTAGAGAAGGAAATTTTTGAAAAAGCTAAATGTTATGAAATGCACGTTCTACCTTTGAGCTCCTTAATGGGATCAGAGGCCAACCAAACATGTGCTCTTCGTGAAATTATTTTTGGGGTTTGGGCATTTTTCAGTCAAGGAGAGCAATACACCAACTACTCTAGTGTTAAAGAGTCACTGTTGGAGCCAATGCATACTCTCTGCATCAATGACGATGAGTATGATGCTGTGACCACGGCCAAATCCTTTTTTGTACATCGTGCAATCAAATGCATCTATCTCAAAGAAGATGATCAAGTGATAGACATCTTCTCATTAGGCTATGGGACTAAAGAGGCACTACAACAACAGAGAAAGGTGATATCAGTTGCATGTAGTAGTGATCAAATGACGCAATTGGAATCTCTTTTCCATTCCATAGTGGAAGAAGACCTTGATCTTAGAAGGTGGGCAGGTGTGGATAACACAGAGAAAGTAAATGCCAAGGATTCAGAGGAAGAAGAAATTGAAGAACCATTGGATACAAGTGCTAAGGCCATTTTAGAAATTCTATAGGAAACAGGTTAAGCTAGCCACCCATGATATTACATTACTGATATTTAGATTATTATTGTTGTCATTTTATTTTATTTGTCCCATCTCAAATCTGCCCATGACGTTAAAAACATTGATGTTTGGCTCATTATTTTTCTCAATTTATTTTCTTTGAAAAATGTGAACTTGTGAGTTTGAGTTTTTTCACAATAAATGAATTAGACTTAAGTGTATGATATTCTATGGACATGTTGTGGTAAATAGAATTCTACATTTATATATGGTCATAAGATATATATTATGTAATACTTTAAAGTTAATTGATCATATGAGGTTTGGGAAGAATACCCTATGACTTGAGGATCATAGAGTTCTTTGTAGACATGACACCCTATGGCCCTAGGGCCATAGAATCCCCCAAAAGAAAATGGGATACCCTACAACCTTACAGATGTAGGGTGATTACACCGAGTCTCTAAAAGGGCACATAAGCATCTGGGTTACTCTATAGCCTTAGGCCCATAGGGTGTCAACATAGAATCCCCCAAAAACATTTGGCTACCCTACAATCTTACGGATATAGGGTGATTACATAGAGTATTTAAAAGGGCACATAAGCATTTGGGCTAGTCTACAGCCTTAAGGCCATAGGGTGTCAACACAGTGAATGGCATAAAATGGTAACCATCTTTTTGCAACATTTTTCAGCCTACTCAACGTCCTCTTCCTCATATGTGTATATATTTCTCTACGCTATTAAGTTATCTAGAGTAAATTCCCCCTCTTCGTTTAACCTTTGTGGCGACACATACATTGTACTCTTCCTAAAAATGTCACCTTAGTCATATATTTATATTACCACCCTTTTCTTTTTTGCTTTGTAAATAAAATTAAGCATACAATAACCAACTATCTACCCCCAAACTTTCTTACCTCTTGTGAATTAGTAGTAGAAAAATAATATATCCATCTTCCATCCCATATACATAAACTACCATGGAAAATCAACTCTCCACTTGTGTTTACCAAAGATTATGGTCCATCTCTACAAGTCTTCTATGCCCCCTACATAGGTGGCCCAATATCTCTTAAGAATATACATATAGTTTTCCCCTTCCAAAAAGACTCAAATTGTATATTCTTTTCACAAGAAAATAATATTGGGCCCTCCTCTATTTGTTTAAGCATCATACCCTTTTGAAAAAGCATGATTCTCCTTGGATGCATACAAGGAAAGGGCCCATACAAGAAGACTTGGAAGCAAAAGGATCCCTAGCCTAGTGTGGACCTTCCAAACCGAATTCCTTGGTGCATGGGCGTGAAGAATAGTCCAAATTCATATCAAACACGTTGAGAAGGTCAAATTTGCCTTTTGAAGCATGTCCTTCCGAGCTACAGGTAAAACGTTATTGTCAAAATAGTGTAAATCTTTCAGATTCGCAACAAAAGGGAACTGTAAATCAAGTAAATCAAGAGGGTGAGATCTTATTTTTCCCCTACTCATCTTCTAGAAGAGCAATGAGTGTTCAAGGTCACTTGCATGTGATGGGACCAACCTAAAGATGCTTTATAAATGCCAAGACAGACAAGTTGAGATACCCCGCAGGAGCCACCCGTAGGGCCTCATGGTGGGGGCCACCTACATTATGCACCCCTATGGAGCCTTCACGGGCTAAAATGATATTTTTGGTGAATAAATAGTCCCTTTTATGTCCAATATTCAAGGAGTGGTCAAAGGACACTTAATTAGGGCTAATCACTCACCCTAATTAAGTGTATCATAATCCCACTCCTACACAACTATAAATAGCCCCCCTTGGAGAGACTCAAAGACACACACCTATATTTTCAACTTCATGTTGTTCTTAATCAATAGTAGAGATACCCCCAACTCTCCCTCTTTCACATCCTCCCTCCTAACCCTCCTCTTTGGAGGAAGTGCAACTCTATCCTCCACTCTTTCTATTCTACAATCTCTTACTCCATCAACCCAATAAATCATTGTAGCACCTCAATAACTTGTAAATACATCATGATATCTCTCATGTTTATGTTAATGATCATTAAATCATCTTGAAACAATCAAGTGTCGCAATTCGTGATGGTTAGCCAGCGTCTGTCTACCCCTTAAAAGGTGTGTGAGAAATCAAGTAAGTGTTCTACTCTCAATTTACCATTGGTTTGTTTCTCCACACTTATTCAATTAGTCTAAAGAAAATTCTCACTCCAACTCTCTTTTTCTACATTACATATGCATGTGGCTACCTCTCATGGTGATTTTATTTGTCACGGCATTGCATAGATGGAGATGAGCTCTCTATGCAAAGTGTGTTAGTTCGATGTAGGTGATTCTCTTCTGTGTTTTGAGAGGCAGGTCTTGTGCGCATGATTTTTTGATGAGTGCTTGAGAGAGGAGGAGTTTGGATGTATCATGGGTATTCTTATGGGGAGAAGGTGAATGCTATTCCACAAATTGCATATTTACATTTGATACACGGCATTGGGTTGCATAATCGTTGATGGTGTCATGTGTCCAAAGTGTACATAGAGTAAGGGTTCTTAAAGTGTGTTGCTTGAGTGGGTGAGTGCAAGTGTTATTTTGATTGGTTTCCTTCTCCACTCAAAAGAAGGTGGTGCCCCAAGTAGTGTGCGTACCTCTTTAGGAACATTTTGTGAGGGTAGGCCCATTGGTTTGGGTAGAGGCCCCATTTCAAAAAGCTCTCCCTCATAAAGTGGTGCCCCCACGGAGGAACATATTTCCAAGGTACCTTCAAATTTCTAGTGATGAACAATGGAGTCCCCATCTATCCATTTCATTTTGCACAACACATTAGAGTAAATGTTCACATAGATAGAAAAGTCTTTTTCCAGCAACGCATTGTTTTTATGTTTGGTGCAGAAAGACTTAGAGAAATACTGGCATCACTCAATCCAATTATACTTCCAATCATCAATTATGAAACTTCTTTTGATGTTCACGTGTTCATTTTGTTTTAAAGGCAGGAACAAGGAGTGGTGAAGGGGTGCTCAAGGGCCATATGAAGGAACGAGATCTTCAAACCAACAACGAGGAGTGGCACATGAATCACGATCAAGACAATGAACCTTTTAGGCCTATTGCTCGGCAATCCATTCATATAATCATTGCAACTAAGTTTAGGTTTCAATCTATCATAAGGAGGATATTTGGATCCACTCGCCTCAATGAAATCAATGCTTCAATTAATCCATTTATTCTACCTATGATAAAGTACGAATTAACAATGGATGTGAACATCTTCATTTTAATGTAATCAGATTTATAGTGTCAACAATCTTGTGCGGCCCGTAAGAGAAAAGTTTCTTTTATAAAAAAATTATTAAAAAAGTCTCAACAAAATGTCAAGTTCTTTTCCCGTGTTCTATGCAAGAAGTGGGGAAGATGCGCAAGAGTTTCTTGACAACTTGGAGATGGCACATCTTATATCCGGGAGAGATGAAGAGGAGGTAAAGCTACGAGCCTTCCTGTTGGTTCTAAAAGCAGAAGCTAAAGCATGGTATGAGACCTTGCAACCCCAAATCAAGTCCAACTGGGAGAGACTGCGAGCAAGCTTTCTCTCCAAGTTCGGGCAAGGTGATACTTCTGAAGGACTATGGAAATGTCTTATTGGACATAAACAGGTATCACTTGAAGACTATCCCTCTTATGAAGCAACCTTTGTCAATCTATGGGGTAGGTGGGAGGCTACATTAGAAAATCATGGTGGTGCACCTAACTTTCTAAAAAAAGAGAGATTCATGGTTGGCTTGTATCCACTTTTAAAGGCTAAAGTAGAGCTAAAATTCCCATCCACCTTCGAAGAAGCACGTGAGGTAGCCATCATCAACTTTAGAAAACTACACTTCCAAGCACATAGAGCAAGGGGTTTGAATGAAGTGAGTGAGAGGGAGTCTTCACAAACCATGGAAGCACCAATTAGGGCCCCTCTTGCACAATCTTCACAAATAGGAGATAACTCTCAACAAGAGGTTTTACAAAGGCTAACTCAACAGCTTGAGAACCTCACTCTCAATCTAGTACAGGGCCTACCTCAACAACGACAACCAAGAGAAGGGAATCACAATCAACGAAGACAAGCTCAAGAGTTGCGATGTTGGAATTGCAATGAAGTGGGCCATGGAATGTACAATTGTCCACATCCAAGGCGACTTTCAGGAGACATATATCCCCCTAGACTGCCTCCTCTCACTGTGCAGCAACAACTAGCTCAAGGTCCACAAATCCTTCATCGACCACCACCACCAGCAAATATACCTCCCATCCCACATGAGGAGGAAGAAAGAGGAGTCAACATCATCAAGCTAGAAGAGGTAATAGATGAGCATACTCTAAACTTTGATGTTATGCCGGCGGAAAAACAGACAAGAGCACATGATAAGGATGAAGACATGAGAAGTGAAGGAACAAATTCAGCTAGAAGGGACAAGAAGAAGAAGTCAAAGATGGAAGAAGCTAAAAGTAGCAGGAAGAAAAGATCAAGGCGAAGGAAAATTGGTATCAACGACTTCCCATTGGGAAAGGAGCTAGAGCCCTACAACATCCTGGAGGATTTACATACCCAAAAGCCAAACATTTCATGGCCTCAACTTTTACACCTATCAGCCAAAGTAAGAAGGCAATGGCCAAAGTTGGTAAGTACAAGAATTCCAAAAAAGAAAGCAAATCTTTCCATTAAGGTTGTGGCCTCAAAGCTACAAAAAGATGTGGAACCCATTGTGGATGCTTACATAAGGGGTAAAAAGGTGTCTAATGTATATGTTGATGGTGGAGCTCAAATGTGTGTGATCACGGAAAAATCAATGAACAGGTTAGGGCTTGAAATTACAAAGTCATCTAATTGTCAAGCTAGGCTAGCCAACAACTCAAGTGTGAAGTGTTTGGGGATCATTGAAAATGTAAAAGTCTCTGTATGTAACATAGATGCACGACTGGATATGTATGTCATGCCAGCTAAGGGGGAGGGCTATCCCATCATCCTAGGGAGGCCTTGGCTCATTGCTGTGAATGCAGATCGAAAATGGGAAAGTGGTCGTTTGATTCTTAAGAAGGGTCAACCAGTGGTGTATGATTGGCGATAAGCAAAGCAACTAGATATCAACTATGAAACCACGAAGGATGAAGAGAGCGAGGAGGAGAGTCCTTACTCAAGTGATGAGGAAGCATCAACTAGTGAAGAGGAGTCTTCTTTGGAGGTAATGGGAATTGTATTTAATGCCAACACCCAAGATGTTTCTGTAGAAGAAAAGCCAACAGACAATCACACATGAGGGAATGAAAGATGCCACCACCTTGAAGAAGGATTTGAGAAGATGCTTGAAAAAGATCTTACTTGTGAGGAGAAGAGGTCCTACATCAATATGTTAAGGAGGTATCCCAATTTGTTTATCACTGACTACTCACAAATAAGAGGTATAGATGTAATAGAGCATCGAATTGAATTGAAACCAAGGACCAAACCCATGGCTCAAAAGTTAAGGCGACTAGGATCTTTGCAACAAAAGGCCCTCCTACAAGAAGTGAATCGACTCTTGAAGGCTGGCTTCATCTATCCAGTATCCAACTCCGAATGGGTATCACCTATTGTAGTCACTCCCAAGAAGAATGGTAAGTGGAGGGTCTGCGTGGATTACAAACCCCTCAATGCTGCGACAAAGAGGGACCACTTCCCTCTCCCTTTCCAAGATGAAATTTTGAATGAAGTAGCAGGTCATGAATGCTACACTATGTGTGATGGGTATTCAGGATATTTTCAAATTAGAATAGCAAAAGAGGACCAACCAAAAACCACCTTCATCACTCCTTGGGGATGTTTTGCATTCAAAGTAATGCCTTTTGGGCTCACCAATGCTCCTTCATGAGATTCACAATATTCTTATTTCAGCCATTCTTTGGAAAATCTATAAGAGTCTTTATGGATGATTTCTGTATTTATAGTTGTAGATCACCTCACTGCCAAAAGGTTGAAGAGGGGTTTAAGAGGCTCCATCAATTTGGGGAACAACTCAACCTAGAGAAGTGTCATATCGGTGAATCTCAGGTGGTTTTGCTAGGCCATGTGGTTTCTTCACAAGGAATTCAAGTGGATCCCTCTAAATTAGAGGCCCTTTTGTCATTATCTCCACCAACAACAACTAAGGAGCTAATGACCTTCAATCACAAAGTGAGGTACATGTCTCGGTTCATCCATCTCCTAGCAGAAGCCATCGCCCCTTTGCATAGGTTGGCAAACCAATCTACATTTGAATGGGGGAGGGAACATGCAAAATGTTTTGAGGAAGTGAAGGGCATTCTTAGCTCTCTCCCAATCCTAATGCCACTAGATCAAAGGAGACCTACTTTGTAACCGATCATGAAATTTGAATTTTGGCAGCACCGGTTATCCATAATCATCTTGAATTTGTGACTTTGTGTAGGAAAACAGATCTTGATTATGTGTTGAGCTATTTGTAAACGATGGCATCTCCAAATCCAAACCTCAAAGAACTCAAAGCAAAATCTTAAGAAATACTTTGCATCTGGACGCACCGCATACACCTCATTGTTATCTTCTACCATCCACATGTACTTGGTCCAGGTTGGCCTTGATTGAAGCTCAAATGTTGCAAGAAGTACACCCGCTAAATCCAAGATAAGCGTTCTTTTTTCCTGTTTGAAAGATGTTGGTAAATAATGAAACCATTGCTCTTGGTTTGAATGTGATATTTGATGTAATATGAAAGGGAGCTACTGTATTTTGTGATAATCTTTAAATAGCAAAACATTTTTTCTTAGAAGCCCTGAAATGATTAAAAAAAAAAGTTAATATAGAGATCTTAAGTGTGTTGAAGACCTTAGGACATAGGGTGCTAATTTGTGGTTACACTTAGTAAATCCTATGCAAGAACACATGCCAAACTATGACCCTATGGACTTAGATTCATAGGGTGTTGAGACCATAAAGTGAAATTTCCCCAAGGTTATAGAGCAAGATTTGACCTTATGAGCATGTAGATTGTCCTTGATGGCACTGTGAACTCAAATTTCAAAGCAAACAACTATAAAAGCTTTTAAAAACAAGAGCATTTGGCACATGAAACTCAGAAGATACTTATAGTATTGAAAGACAATTTAAAAAACTATTAATCATCTACATCTTCATATATCTTGAAACCCTTAGCACTCTAACAAAGTCTCTGAGTACATAAAGATATTTGTAAATGACAAAATGTTACAAAACATTGCTCCATCACTTCTTGATATAGGGCTATTTGAGATCATACTGAATTTTTAGATGCTTTATATAATTCCTAGCTTCATGTACTTTGATCACAGGCTCCTTGATCCCAATTTTTGGGCAAGCATGATTGCTTCTGCATCTTTCAAGGCTGATAATGATTTGATATTCTTTAAGATCCTTACTTTTTCTCGATCACGTGCTGAAAGTCTCTTGTCTTGACTTCGAGTGGACATTCCACTAGTGCTAGATGTTGTAACTTTCTCATCGTCGTGAAGAGGATGAGAAACTTCTGGTAGCCTTCTCGTGGAGTAGGTTTTTCCTAGAAAAAATAGATTTCTCTCCTCCCACTCTGCAACAACCTTGTGTATACGGTTATAAAGCTCATGACCTTGATCAATGGGTGGTTGTCCATATAAACGAGACCCTGTAATAACTGTGCGAATGTCATTAACATGATTGAGAGCTTTGATATATGGTAGCACCTCCCCAAGGAGGATATTATTCTCCTCATTACATCAACATTAAATGATGGTGGAAAATTACAATTCAATGTAGGATTCACACATCCCTTTAATGGTTCATCATCTACAAGAAGCAATCTTCTTGCATCAAGCCCAAATTTTGATGACGCAATAGCCAACGGTTTGAAAAGTGCTTCTACTCCTGGATTATCTACGCGAGTGATCCTTGATTCTACGCATGGTTGACATTGGCTTTGCCCCCAGATCATAAAGAATGGAAATTTTTCTTTAGCTTCCTTTTCTAAAATCTTGATGATGTCCACAACATGCATGTCATTAGCAGCTAACCATATCCCTACATTGAAATTGCTAAGTAGAGCCTTTACAAACTCAATGCATCCTGGACGAAGAACAATATGCTCATGTCCAAACTTTAAGCTCTTCATTTTCTTGGACTTTTGCCAGCATCTCCTCAGGAACAATCCACACAAGCTCACTATTATAGTCAGCATTGGTTTGTTGGTGGATGGAAGGTCCGACTCACCATGCACTTTGATTTCCAAATCCTGGGGTGCTAAAATATTTGTGTTGGATATATTCTCCTTTTGGCGTTGCACATGTTCTGGAACTTCCATTGCCTTCTACTTCCATTGTGGTGTCATGCAATCCAATTCCCAACTCTTGGGCTACTAGAATATTTTCATTGGATTCTTCTTCTTCCCTTACACATGTTCTGGAACTTTCACTGTCTTCTTCCATTGGATTACTCTTTAAATTTATCTCTAGTCGTTGTAGCAGTTGACCTTCAAACAGTTGTAGATTCTTGTCATCTTCGTCAGAAACTCTTTGGTTGACATGGAGATTGATAGAATCTTTCTCGGTGGGGTCAATGGCATTAGCATCCTCTATACCAACAATCTGGAGTAAAACTTTGTCAGCGCCAATATCTTGTTGAAGGACTGCAAGTTTAAAGAACACCTAATTTTAGATTCCAAAGTATCTACATTTTGATAACTCTTTTTTGTCACACTCTTAGAAAAAACTAATCGCAAATAGAAAATTTACTAACTGACAACACATCTACAATAAATTTATTTTTATGCTCCTTATTGTCTAGAGATTCCTAATCTTTATCTAGCTACATTAGTTCTTTGTCCATGATGGTGGTGCCTAGAAGTATACTTGGAGAAACATTTATGCCTTTAAGCTCTAGAGCACAAGTCTCATTTTCTATTGCCATGATCTTCTTGCATTGGATGATTTCCTTGACTAAGTTTCTTATGGCCTTCAGGCCATACGGTTCTCTTTGTAGATATCTCTATGACTTTAAGATAATCCAAAATATGTCTCTTTATGGCCTCAAGGCCATAGGGTTAGGATTTTTGGGAGGTCTCAACATATAAATAGATATATGGCTTCAAAGCCATATGGTAATTTATTTATGTGTCACCCTATAAGGCCATGGGTTGTCATAGGGCCACAAGATGCCCTCTATGAGCACTAGTAAGAAACCATATGTGCTTTATGTTGGCACCCTATGACCCGAGGACCACAAGGTCTGCCTAAAATGCTAGTAGGAAACCCTTTATGCTACATGTTGTCACTCTATGGCCTTTGGACTGATAGGTGCCCTCTGTGCTAGTAACAAATCCTCTATGCTCTATGTTTGCACCCTATGGACCTAGGTCCACAAGGTACCCTCTATGATAGTAAGAAATCCTCTATTCTCTATGTTTTCCTCCTATGGACCTAGGGACACAAGGTACCCTCTATGCTAGTAAGAAATCCTCTATGCACAATATTGAAACCCTACTATGGCCCCAAGGCCATATGATGTCCTCTATGCTAGTAAGAAAAACCCTCTACGCTCTATGTTGGCACCCTATGGAGACTTGAGGGCCACAAGGTACCCTTTATAATGCTACTAAGAAACCTTGTATGCTCTAGGGGAGCACCAAATAGCCCCTAGGCCAAAAGGTTCCCTCTATGCTAGAAAGAAAACCTCTACAGTCTACATTGGCAACCTACAGCCCTCGGGCCATAGGGTGCATCAAATGGCTCCTAGGCCACATGGTGCCCTCTATGCTAGAAAGGAAACCTCTATGCTCTACATTAACACTCTATGCCCCCAAGGCCATAGGGTGCCCCTTATGCCTAGTATGAAACCATTCAAACTCTATATTAGCATCTAAAGACCGTAGGCCACAAGGTGAGCTCTATGTTAGTAAGAAACCATCTAAACTCTATGTTGGTAACCTATGGCCCAAAGGCCATAGGATAGCCAAGGAACCCTTTGGGAGCATTCTCCACAAAGACCACCTTGTGGCCCCATCGTGATTTAGTGGCCTAGGTGCCCTTCTTAAGAATCTTTTATTTTTGTATCATATGGCCCCAGGAAAGTAAGCTATCCTCTATGCTATCAAAAAACCGTTTATGCTCTTTGTTGGAATCATATGGCCCCAAGGACATAGGGTGCTCTCTATGCTAGCAAGAAACCCTCCATGCTATATGTTTGCAGCCTATGGCACCAAGGACACAGGGTGTCCTCCATGATAGTAAGAAACCCTCTATGCTCTAAGTTTACACCCCATTTGACTATGTTGACACCCTATGGCCCCCCTGGGGCCATAGGGTGCTCCCTAGGGTCACAAGGTGCCCTTCAACTTAGGAAGAGACCCTTTATGCCCTAAATTGGTACTCTTTGGCCTCAGGGTCATAGGGTGCCTTCTATGCTAGTAGGATACATTATATGGTCTACGTTTCCACTCTATTGTGTAGGGCTAAAAGATTTGCTCTATGAAGAAACCATGTATACTATATGTTGGCAGTGTATGTCCCTAGGGATAGAAGGAAACCCTAGGGATATAGGGTGTCCTCTATGCTACTATCATATGGTCCAAGGGCCAGATAGTGACCAAGGTATCATGTGTGTGCGAATTCTCTACTATATATACAAAAACCACTTTATGGAACTATGGCTTCCCAAGGGCAACAAGGTGCTAATGAAAAGCCCTCTATGCTCTATGTTGGCACCCTATGGCCCCAAGGCCATAGGCGGTCTTTATGCTAGTAAAATTCCCTCTATGCATTATGTTTACGTGTATACTTATAAGAAGCCATTTATGCACTATGTTGGCGTCTTATGACCCTAGATCCAAAAGATGTCCTCTATGGTAAAAGAGAAATTGTACATGGGATATGATGGCATCCTATGGTCCTAGGGCCATAGGGTGTCCTCTATGCTAGCAAAATGTGTAAGTTAATACTCCGAAATTGAAAGAGCTTTTCAAAAAAAAAAAAAACCTTCTACTTCCATTGTGGTGTCATGCAATCGAATTCCCAATTCTTGGCCTACTAGAATATTTTCATTGGATTCTTCTTCTTCCCTTGCACATGTTGTGGAACTTTCACTGTCTTCTTCCATTGGATTACTCTTTAAATTTATCTCCAATCGTTGTAGCAGTTGACCTTCAAAGACTTGTAGATTCTTGTCATCTTCGTCAGAAACTCTTTGGTTGACATGGAGATTGATAGAATCTTTCTCAGTAGGGTCAATGGCATTAGCATCCTCTATACCAACAATCTGGAGTAAAACTTTGTCAGCGCCAATATCTTGTTGAAGGACTGCAAGTTTAAAGAACACCTAATTTTAGATTCCAAAGTATCTACATTTTGATAACTCTTTTTTGTCACACTCTTAGAAAAAACTAATCGCAAATAGAAAATTTACTAACTGACAACACATCTACAATGAATTTATTTTTATGCTCCTTATTGTCTAGAGATTCCTAATCTTTATCTAGCTACATTAGTTCTTTGTCCATGATGGTGGTGCCTAGAAGTATACTTGGAGAAACATTTATGCCTTTAAGCTCTAGAGCACAAGTCTCATTTTCTATTGCCATGATCTTCTTGCATTGGATGGTTTCCTTGACTAAGTTTCTTATGGCCTTCAGGCCATACGGTACTCTTTGTAGATATCTCTATGACTTTAAGATAATCCAAAATATGTCTCTTTATGGCCTCAAGGCCATAGGGTTAGGATTTTTGGGAGGTCTCAACATATAAATAGATATATGGCTTCAAAGCCATATGGTAATTTATTTATGTGTCACCCTATAAGGCCATGGGTTTTCATAGGGCCACAAGATGCCCTCTATGAGCATTAGTAAGAAACCATATATGCTTTATGTTGGCACCCTATGACCCAGGACCACAAGGTCTGCCTCAAATGCTAGTAGGAAACCCTTTATGCTACATGTTGTCACTCTATGGCCTTTGGACTGATAGGGTGCCCTCTGTGCTAGTAACAAATCCTCTATGCTCTATGTTTGCACCCTATGGACCCAGGTCCACAAGGTACCCTCTATGATAGTGTAAGGTCTCTACTTTCAAATTGCACACAAGTTCTATTACGCATTTGTATTTTTTTGAACCATCACTCCTTATTTAAGATATTCGAGTTCAAATTATGAATCGTAGGTTGAGAAAACCTAGAAATTAAAATTTACGCTACAAAATTCTGACATGTTTAGCTATATGAATCACTAACTAACTTATTGCAAGACTTTTTTACTGATTGTAGAATTTTCTTTTACTACTGTAAAGTTAATATAAAACTGTAAAGTTTAACTTAAAAATGTAAAGTAAATTATCATTAAGGAAATAAATAAAATAATTATAAAGACAAAAGAATACACAGGGATGACAAATGAAGGCACATGGATCACATAGGAGGGGACAAAGTGGGATACACTGTCACATAAAAAAGGAGAGGCTACTCTTGACTAATCTTAATGAGGGGGGGCTTGTGTGGCCTTATCTTTTGATGATAATGACAAAGTGGCCAAGCTCGTGGGTACCACATGGGTACCAAAAACGCGGGTATGATTTTTGGGGAGAAAAAAAAAATTAAAAAAAATTTAAAAAATATTTTTTTTTGGAAAAAAAAAGTTGGACGTTTTCTTTTCTGCTATAAATAGAGCATCCATGCTCACACTTTAGACATAGAGATTGCCTCTATAGCGCTCACGAAGTGCTGCCATTCTCTTAGAGAGAAGGCGTCCACAAACCACTAAGAGAGCAAAAACTCTAGTGGACTAATAACTGCGTATTAATTGAGCATTCAATTAGTTTTAAGAAGGATATACTCTAATCTCTCTAATAGATTAGTAAGATTCAATTAGTTATGTGTGTGTGTGCTATCCATTACTCTAATCTCTAATGGAGTAGTAAGATTCAATTAGCTATGTGTGTGTGTGTGTGCTATCTCTTACTCTAATCTCTCTAATAGATTAGTAAGATTCAATTAGTTATGTGTGTGTGTGTACTATCTATTACTCTAATCTCTAATAGATTAGTAAGATTCAATTAGTTATGTGTGTGTGTGTTATCTTTTACTCTAATCTCTCTAATAGATTGGTGAGATTCAATTAGCTTTAGAAAAGTATGTGTGTGTGTTCTCTTTTACTCTAATCTTTCTAATGGATAGTAAGATTCAATTAACTTTAGAAAAGATGTGTGTGTATGTTTTCTCTTACTCTAATCTCTCTAAGTATACCTACTCTCTCTAGTTAGTACATCTTCACTATTAACTTATATATTGTTAATTGAAAGTTAATACATAAGAGAACTCATCCTATTCTTATTATACATGATGAAATTCTCATTCACCAATGTTATTGTCAATTAGGTTAAATAGAATTTTGAATAATACTAAAAATTGATTTAGTTGAAGTATAGAATTGAAGTTAGAATTGGATTAGAAATGTCATGCATAAAAGTAATGCATTCCTAAACTTTCACTCGTAATTTACACACTTAATTTTTTATTAATTAAGATTAGAAAATATTTGATGTATAGAAATTAGAGGTAGAACAACAACACTAAGTGTGAATCCGAGTTGGCGAGGGATCAAATTACAGACTCTCTTTGAAAACAAGGAGATTACTAGGGAAATTGACCAATTTAAAGTTCTAAGTGTATAACATAAGTGTAGTACAAAAAAATGGCTCGAAAGCGTGCTCGAACACAAGGCGCTAATGATCATGAAGCTGGTACAAGTGACGGTGGAATCCCTGCAGAAAATGCTATGTCTCCACCAATCAGACCAATCGGAGCTATGGTACAGGTTAGTATTGCAGTTTCAAGTTATGCATCATTGCATATGCGAGACCATAGGAATATATTATTTACCTTATGAAAAGAAAACACGGACCGAAACCACGGGGCTTAACCCCAAGAAACTCGTCATATGTTTGACAAGTAGGAAAGATTGTCTGGTTAAACTGGTTGCTATAGGAAAGAATGTTTGTCCAAAACCTTCGGTATGGTTTTTCCCAAGTCTCTCTACTTATTAGCGCTGGTGTTATGTGGCAGTTGCCGAGGCGTGAGATGACGCCCACGATGACACCACTAATGCTGTGGTGGGAGTACACCCAGATTAGCCCAGTTGGATACTACAGTTTTGTTTTGCTGTGGCGTGAGGATGACGCCCAGATTGACACCGTTGTTGCTGTGAGGGGAGTACGTCCAGATTAGCACAATGAATACTTGTCGAGCGGTATGGGACGCTTAGAGGACAAGGGTTTTTATAAATAATGTATATACCGATCGGACATAATAGTGCCAGTAGAGATTCTTGAGTGAACCTAATCCAAGGGTTGTTGGTTTAAAATTGGACGACTTCTTGTTTGACTATTGTTTGTAATACTGTTTGAAGGGCTGTTTTAACGAATCAGTATCATAAATAAAGTAAAGGAACATGTATGTTTAAATAGTGTGGTAGTAATTAGATAACAAAGAAGGGTGAGTGTGGCGTGGAAAGTGGGAGAATGATACCCCGACGGTATCATTCTATGGTCGGGTGGACTCGATGAGTCGGGTAACTTTCAAACGCTAGAATTTTTTTTTATTAGTCATAAATCTTAAAAGAGACAAACCTTGGCAGCTGTGCTTCTGAAACATGGGGAAAAAAGCGCACAGGTTGGTCACTCTAAGATTTATACTTTTAGGTATAATTGATTATAGATAGTTTTTAGATAGGGTTATGGTGGTCACGCTCCGCCATAGCGAGATAGGACCAATCCTTCACTAACGGTTCATGCCCGTGGCTACGTATTAGCTAAGGCAATGTCCGTTGGTTTTTCTTTCTCAGAATTGGAGACCTATCAAAGGTACTCCTCTCCTCTCAAAAAGGGGCAGGGACCTCACACTGGTATCAGAGCTTAGGTTAAAGCTTGGGGAGATTTTTAGATTGATGTTTGGATATTGAAGGATGCGAATGTTTGAAATAATAGAAGAACCTAGAAAAATTGTTTTGAGTTTTTATATGGTATTGAAGACTGAACTTTCCTGGTACAGGAAAATGTTCATTTAGCTTACCAGAAATTCCAGGTGTTCACCATTATGTTTGAAAATGCATGCCAATCACCAAATTATCAGTTTCAAAAAAGGGTGATGATGATTTTGGATAGGGTGTTTGCACCACCTATTCCAAGGGTGCATAGAGGATGGGGTATCAACTGGAGTCCATCTGGAGGAATCTATACCATCGATGCTGACAAGATATGGTGCATGGATACCAATCTCAAGAAACTTCGTTGGGCAGAGGAGTTAAAAGTCATCAAAGTTTATCTTTTCCTTGGTACTAAGAATCCGGATGCTACCATTACCTTGGGAGGACAAAAGATATCTCAGACTCAATGGGTCTATAACCAAGTTACAAAAGTTATCCATGGTGGTAGGATTCGACCCATATGTGTATCTCGTAGCTTTCAAGGGTCAAAAGAAACTTATTATTTTGATCCTTTAGCCTATCCTTTTGTAGTCACTAAACTCAAAATATAGAGACATTACAATCCTTGTACCTAAAGACTACCAACCTTGGTAGTAAATAATGTGTATATAAATAAAGTTTGGATTAATATTATCTTTTGTTTGTATTATTGTCTGATCAAGTCTTGCCTTAAAGTGGATTAAAGTTAGAGTATCCAATAAAGTTTCACTTAATCTATATTGCACAGAGTGCGGTGTACACATCTCTTCAAGAGAAAAAGCTACTTCTCAAGCAAGCTAAACTTCCCTCTTTCAAAGGGGAAGGAGCCCTAGTTGAGCGCGATGCTGAAGTGTGGCTCAAAGAGATGGAGGATTATTTTGCTGCTGCTGGTACTACTCCCGATAACCAGGCAATGTTGGCTATGTTTCGTCTCACGGGGGATGCCAAGCTTTGGTGGAAACAACACTGCAAAGATAATCAAGTAGCTCAAAAAACTCAAACTTGGGAAGACATTAAGTATGCTGTCAAAGGACGTTATCTTCCACCTGCACACGAATCCCTTAAGATGAATGAATTCTTCAACTTACGTCAGTTTCATCTTACAGTGGAAGAATACTACTCAAAATTTGTAACTCTTAGGCGCTATGCTCCGCCAATGACCGCAGATCAACAAGTAGCCCGTTTTTGCCAAGGGCTAAATTCTCCTTTAAATACTCGTCTAGAAGCCATGAGTCCTGTAAATTTGCAAGATGCTCTTTTAAGAGCTAAACCCTTAGCTAAAGAGATGTCAAACTCTCAAAGGGTACGAAATGGAAATTTAAGGAATGCTGGAAGGAGAGGACGGCCTATGATGTGGAACCAAAGGCAAGTTCACCTAGTTCACCAAACTCATCCAATAGTAGCAGCTTCAGTAAATGGAGCTCAAAATGCAGATCTTAGATGCTATGAATGCAACGAGCTAGGACATTTCAGGAATGTATGTCCTAGGCGAGTCTCCGCAACAAATACACCTAATTGAGCTAGAGGACGAGGACAAATAATAAATCGTGGAGGAAGAAATGGAGGACGAGGTCGAGGACGCGAAATGGCTGCCAGAGTCAATGCTATCATAGGAGAACCAACATTGGGAGAAGAACAAGAGGAAAGAGCAACTCTACATGCTGCAATTGATAACCCAAGAGCAAGACAACAATATGCTGTCATTCAAACACCTGCAAATCACCAAGGTGAAAAATTTGAGCTTCTTATTGATTGTGGTAGTACTCATTCTTTCTTGTCACCTAAATGTTTAAGGAGGTTAGGACTTAATCAACATCCTACAAGAAAGATGAGAGTTGAATTAGCCAATGGAAAGGAGGTGTTATCTCAGTACACTGTGGGAAAAATAGATTTCAAGTTGGGAGAATACTCTACTTCTGCTACTTTTCAAACCTTACCCATAGGAATCTATGACGGAATTCTTGGAATGGATTGGTTAGCCAGTCATAATGCCAATATCCATTGTGCCCAAAGGAAGTGTTACTTTTGTGGACCAACCTAGGTCAAGAAGTCACTATTCAAGGCTAGAATGGACGACCAAAAGCTTACTTGGTCAAAGCTAATCGTCTTTTGAAATGGTTACGCAAGGGTCAACAAATTTTTGTAGTCAAGCTAAACAAAGTAGAAAAATATTCTTCCAACCCTAAACCAATGTGGCTAGAAGAATTTTCGGATGTTTTGCCCAGTGAACTTTCTGAACTACCACCACCTAGGGAGGTAGACCATGAAATCAAAATTTTTCCAGGTAGTGAACGAGTCTCAAGAGCGCCGTACAAGATGTCACTTCTAGAGGCTATAGAACTCAAGGAGCAGCTCAAGCAGTTTATTGAGCAAGGGTTTATCCGACCTAGTACATCTCCATGGGGTGCACCTGTTCTCTTCCAAAAGAAAAAGGATGGCTCTCTTCAAATTTGCATAGATTATAGGGGCTTAAATCAGGTTACCATCAAGAATAAATATCTAATTCCTCGTATTGATGAGATGCTGGACAGATTACATGGAGCCAAAATATTCACAAAGATCGATCTTCGATCTGGCTATCATCAAATTCGAATCCAGGAGGCTGATATCTCCAAAACAGCTTTCAACACTCGTTATGGTCATTACGAATTTACAGTGATGGCTTTCGGACTTACGAACGCTCCTGCAACTTTCAATCGTTTGATGCACGATATCTTTAGAGAATTCTTGGACGATTTTGTCCTAGTATTCTTTGACGATATCTTAATTTATTCCAAATCAGAGGAGGAGCATGAAGGACATGTTAGGAAAGTGTTAGAGCTTTTACGCCAAAATAAGCTGTATGCAAAGAAAAGCAAATGTACCTTCTTTACCCCTAAGGTCTGTTACTTAGGGTTTATCATTTCACCTGAAGGAGTCTCTATTGACCCTGACAAAGTCAAAGATATTGTGGAATGGCCTCAACCCACTTCATAAACCGAAGTCAGAGGGTTCTTAGGTATCACAGGGTGGTACATGATCTTTGTAAAGAACTATGCTCTTAAAGCTGCACCACTAACCGACTTGCTAAAGAAAGGAGCAACGATACTTTGGGAAGAAAAACATGAATCTTGCTTCAAATAGCTTAAGGAGTATCTTGCTTCAGAACCTCTCTTAAAACTTCCAGATTTCACCCAAGAATTCGAGGTGATCACAGATGCTAGGAACCTTGCATTAGGAGGAGTCCTTACTCAAGAAAGAAGGCCTGTAGCTTATACTTCTCGGAAGCTTAGGATTCATGAAGTGAATTATGCTACACATGATTTAGAATTGCTAGTAGTTATTCATGCTCTCAAACTATGGAGACATTATTTATTGGGACGCAAATTCCTGTTGGTAACAGATCACAAGAGCCTTAAGTGGATTTTTACCCACCTAACCTTAACATGAGACAGAGGAGATGGATAGAGCTCATGCACGAGTATTATTTTGATATTAAATTTAGACCAGGTAAGGATAATGTTGTGGCAGATGCCCTAAGCTGTAAAGATTTTCTGGGGGCAATTTCCATGGCTAACAACCCTATTCTAGACAAGGTCTTGGATGCTGCTGTCAGAGATACAGATTACCAGATGCTTGCTAGTGTCCTACGTGAAGAGAGGGTATCATCAAATCAGCCTAAACCTCTACATTACTCCTTAGAATATGAGAAAATTTACTATAGGAATCGATTATGCATACCTAAGGATTCTACCCTAAGGAATGCTATCCTATATGAAGCACATGATGGCCCAACTTCAGGACATCCAGGTTATGCCAAAACCATCAATGCAATTCGCAGAAGTTACTATTGGCAAGGTATGAAGGGTGATGTCCTTCGCTATGTCAAGCAGTGTTTGTCTTGTCAAAGGATTAAGGCAGAGAGACTAAAGATGCCAGGTAAATTACATCCTTAAGATATTCCCCAAATGAAATGGGAATGTATTAGCATGGACTTTATCACCGGGTTTCCTTCTGTCCAAGCTGGATATGATTCAATCATGGTCATAGTCGACTTGCTTACTAAAGTGGCTCACTTAATCCCAGTCAAGACAACCTTTACAGCTTCAGATATTGCTCGTTTGTTTGTGAAGGAGGTTTTCAGAATTCATGGTTTACCCAAGAGGATTGTCAGTGATCGTGATGCCAAGTTTACTTCAAAGTTTTGGGTATCATTGTTTCAAGCTATTGGAACCCAATTATGTTTTAGTACTGCTTATCATCCTCAAACTGATGGCCAAACTGAAAGAGTTAATCAAGTAATTGAAGACATCCTTAGAGCCTACTGCAATAGAGAACCTCACAAGTGGATTCAATACCTACCCTTGGTAGAGTATGCATACAATTCCTCTACTCATAGAAGTATTGGAATGCCACCTTTTAATGCTCTTTATGGTCAAGAATGTTTATCACCTCTTAACTTTTCTGACCCCACTATAAGGGTAGAAGCCTCAAAGAAAATGCTTGAAGAAATGGAAGCTCAAACCAAAGCTATTCGAAGGGATATTCAAGTGGCTCAAGATCGACGAAATAAGTATGCCGACTTAAAAAGATTTGATCGGATTTTCAAAGAAGGTGACAAAGTTTTCTTACGAGTAAAACCCAAAAAGATCAATCTATCTCTCGGAAGGTATAAGAAGCTTAGCTACCGATATTGTGGACCTTACGAAATAATCAAGGTTGTAAGTGATCAAGCTTATAGACTAAAACTCCCTTCTCATCTCAAAGTGCATGATGTATTTCATGTAAGTCTGTTAAAACCTTATGTATATAACCCTGACCATGTCCTTGATGATGAGCAAATCATTTTACCTGCTCAAGATGTTCTACAACTCCAACCTGATACTATCCTAGAAACTCGGGAGAGAAAGCTTAGGAATAGATCCATCAAAGAACATCTTATCTTATGGAAGGATTTCCCTATAGAAGATGCTACTTGGGAAGATGGGACATCCCTTCTTAAGGATTACCCTTCACTGTTCTTGAGATGAGGGCATCTCAAATTCTAAGTTGGGGAGATTGTAAGGTCTCTACTTTCAAATTGCACACAAGTTCTATTACGCATTTGTATTTTTTTGAACCATCACTCCTTATTTAAGATATTCGAGTTCAAATTATGAATCGTAGGTTGAGAAAACCTAGAACTTAAAATTTACGCTACAAAATTCTGACATGTTTAGCTATATGAATCACTAACTAACTTATTGCAAGACTTATTTACTGATTGTAGAATTTTCTTTTACTACTGTAAAGTTAATATAAGACTGTAAAGTTTAACTTAAAAATGTAAAGTAAATTATCATTAAGGAAATAAATAAAATAATTATAAAGACAAAAGAATACACAGGGATGACAAATGAAAGCACATGGATCACATAGGAGGGGACAAAGTGGGATACACTGTCACATGAAAAAGGAGAAGCTACTCTTGACTAATCTTAATGAGGGGGGGCTTGTGTGGCCTTATCTTTTGATGATAATGACAAAGTGATCAAGCTCATGGGTACCACATGGGTACCAAAAAAGCGGGTATGATTTTTGGGGAGAAAAATAAATAAATAAATAAATCAATCAAAAAAAAAAATTGGGAAAAAAAAAGATGGACGTTTTCTTTTCTGCTATAAATAGAGCATTCATGCTCACACTTTAGACATAGAGATTGCCTCTATAGCGCTCACGAAGTGCTGCCACTTCTCTTAGAGAGAAGGCGTCCACAAACCACTAAGAGAGCAAAAACTCTAGTGGACTTATAAGGTGTGTATTAATTAAGCATTCAATTATTTTTAAGAAGGATATACTCTAATCTCTCTAATAGATTAGTAAGATTCAATTAGTTGTGTGTGTGTGTGTGCTATCCATTACTCTAATCTCTAATGGAGTAGTAATATTCAATTAGCTATGTGTGTGTGTGCACTATCTCTTACTCTAAACTCTCTAATAGATTAGTAAGATTCAATTAGTTATGTGTGTGTGTGTACTATCTATTACTCTAATCTCTAATAGATTAGTAAGATTCAATTAGTTATGTGTGTGTGTGTGTGTGTGTTATCTTTTACTCTAATCTCTCTAATAGATTGGTGAAATTCAATTAGCTTTAGAAAAGTATGTGTGTGTGTTCTCTTTTACTCTAATCTTTCTAATGGATAGTAAGATTCAATTAACTTTAGAAAAGATGTGTGTGTATGTTTTCTCTTACTCTAATCTCTCTAAGTATACCTACTCTCTCTAGTTAGTACATCTTCACTATTAACTTATATATTGTTGATTGAAAGTTAATACATAAGAGAACTCATCATATTCTTATTATACATTATGAAATTCTCATTCACCAATGTTATTGTCAATTAGGTTAAATAGAATTTTGAATAATACTAAAAATTGATTTAGTTGAAGTATAGAATTGAAGTTAGAATTGGATTAGAAATGTCATGCATAAAAATGTCATGCATAAAAATAATGCATTCCTAAATAATGATTTAGTTGAAGTATAGAATTGAAGTTAGAATTGAAGTTAGAATTGGATTAGAAATGTCATGCATAAAAATAATGCATTCCTAAACTTTCACTCGTAATTTACACACTTAATTTTTGACTAATTAAGATTAGCAAATATTTGATGTATAGAAATTAGAGGTAGAACAACAACACTAAGTGTGAATCCGAGTTGGCGAGGGTTCAAAGTACAGACTCTCTTTGAAAACAAGGAGATTACTAGGGAAATTGACCAATTTAAAGTTCTAAGTGTATAACATAAGTGTAGTACAAAAAAATGGCTCCAAAGCGTGCTTGAACACAAGGCGCTAATGATCATGAAGCTGGTACAAGTGACGGTGGAATCCCTGCGGAAAATGCTATGTCTCCACCAATCGAACCAATCGGAGCTATGGTACAGGTTAGTATTGCAGTTTCAAGTTATGCATCATTGCATATGCGAGACCATAGGAATATATTATTTACCTTATGAAAAGAAAACATGGACCCAAACCACGGGGCTTAATCCCAAGAAACTCGTCATATGTTTGACAAGTAGAAAAGATTGTATGGTTAAACTGGTTGCTATAGGAAAGAATGTTTGTCCAAAACCTTCGGTATGGTTTATCTCAAGTCTCTCTACTTATTAGCACTGGTATTATGTGGCAGTTGTCGAGGCGTGAGATGACGCCCAGGATGGCACCACTGATGCTGTGGTGGGAGTACACCCAGATTAGCCCAGTTGGATACTGCAGTTTTGTTTTGCCGTGGCGTGAGGATGACGCCCAGATTGACACCGTTGTTGCTGTGATGGGATTACATCCATATTAGCACAACGAGTACTTGTCGAGCGGTATGGGACGCTCATGAGGACAAGGGTTTTTATAAATAATGTATATACCGATCGGACATAATAGCGCCAGTAGAGATTCTTGAGTGAACCTAATCCAAGGGTTGTTGGTTTAAAACTGGACGACTTCTTGTTTGACTATTGTTTGTAATACTGTTTGAAGGGCTGTTTTAACGAACCAGTATCATAAATAAAGTAAAGGAACATGTATGTTTAAACAGTGTGGTAGTAATTAGATAACAAAACAAGGGTGAGTGTGGTGTGTAAAGTGGGAGAATGATACCCCGACGGTATCATTCTATGGTCGGGTGGACCTGATGAGTCGGGTAACTTTCCAACGCTAGATTTTTTTTTATTAGTCATAAATCTTAAAAGAGACAAACCTTGGCGTTGTGCTTCTGAAACATGGGGAAAAAAGCACACAGGTTGGTCACTCGAAGATTTATACTTTTAGGTATAATTGATTATAGATAGTTTTTAGATAGGGTTATGGTGGTCACGGTCCGCCATAGCGAGATAGGACCAATCCTTCACTAACGGTTCATGTCCGTGGCTATGTAGTAGCTAAGGCAATGTCCATTGGTTTTTCTTTCTCAGGATTGGAGACCTATCAAAGGTACTCCGCTCCTCTCAAAAAGGGGCAAGGACCTCACAGATAGTAAGAAATCCTCTATTCTCTATGTTTTCCTCCTATGGACCTAGGGACACAAGGTACCCTCTATGCTAGTAAGAAATCCTCTATGCACAATATTGAAACCCTACTATGGCCCCAAGGCCATAGGATGTCCTCTATGCTAGTAAGAAAAACCCTCTACGCTCTATGTTGGCACCCTATGGAGACTTGAGGGCCACAAGGTACCCTTTATAATGCTACTAAGAAACCGTGTATGCTCTAGGGGAGCACCAAATAGCCCCTAGGCCAAAAGGTTCCCTCTATGCTAGAAAGAAAACCTCTACGGTCTACATTGGCAACCTACAGCCCTCTTGCCATAGGGTGCATCAAATGGCTCCTAGGCCACATGGTGCCCTCTATGCTAGAAAGGAAACCTCTGTGCTCTACATTAACACTCTATGGACCCAAGGCCATAGGGTGCCCCTTATGCCTAGTATGAAACCATTCAAACTCTATATTAGCATCTAAAGACCGTAGGCCTCAAGGTGAGCTCTATGTTAGTAAGAAACCATCTAAACTCTATGTTGGTAACCTATGGCCCAAAGGCCATAGGATAGCCAAGGAGCTCTTTGGGAGCATTCCCCACAAAGACCACCTTATGGCCCCATGGTGATTTAGTGGCCTAGGTGCCCTTCTTAAAACTCTTTTATTTTTGTATCATATGGCCCCAGGGAAATAAGCTATCCTCTATGCTATCAAAAAACCGTTTATGCTCTTTGTTGTAATCATATGGCCCCAAGGACATAGGGTGCTCTCTATGCTAGCAAGAAACCCTCCATGCTATATGTTTGCAGCCTATGGCACCAAGGACACAGGGTGTCCTCCATGATAGTAAGAAACCCTCTATGCTCTAAGTTTACACCCCATTTGACTATGTTGACACCCTATGGCCCCAGGGCCATAGGGTGCTCCCTAGGGCCACAAGGTTCCCTTCAACCTAGGAAGAGACCCTTTATGCCCTAAATTGGTACTCTGTGGCCTCAGGGTCATAGGGTGCCTTCTATGCTAGTAGGATACATTATACGGTCTACGTTTCCACTGTATTGCGTAGGGCGAAAAGGTTATCTCTATGAAAAAACCATGTATACTATATGTTGGCAATGTATGGCCCTAAGGATAGAAGGAAACCCTAGGGCTATAGGGTGTCCTCTATGCTACTATCATATGGTCTAAGGGCCACATAGTGACCAAGGTATCATGTGTGTGAGAATTCTCTACTATATATACAAAAACCACTTTATGGCACTATGGCATCCCAAGGGCAACAAGGTGCTAATAAAAATCCCTCTATGCTCTATGTTGGCACCCTATGGCCCCAAGGCCATAGGGCGGTCTTTATGCTAGTAAAATTCCCTCTATGCACTATGTTTACGTGTATACTTATAAGAAGCCATTTATGCACTATGTTGGCGTCTTATGACCCTAGATCCATAAGATGTCCTCTATGGTAAAAGAGAAATTGTACATGGGATATGATGGCATCCTATGGTCCTAGGGCCATAGGGTGTCCTCTATGCTAGCAAAATGTGTAAGTTAATACTGCAATAAATATGCAATCCAATATACAAAATTGAATCATTATCATACATCATACATTTGTTGCTTTGCCACACAGTTGAAGGGGTCTTTGCCTTCAAATATCATCATATCATTCAAACATTTAAATCAAATTTGCAAGTACTTTAATTCACAAATGCATTGATCTGTTGGTGGATGGAAGGTCCGGCTCACCATGCACTTTGATTTACAAATCATGAGGTGAAAAATTATTTGTGATGGATTCTCCTTATGGCATTGCACATGTTTTGGAACTTGCATTGCCTTCTACTTCCAATTTACAAACTTAAACAATGGTTATACATTATACAATCATTTCTTTGCAATAAACCTTGATACAATGTTCCGATTGCTACATGACAAGCTAAAAAATTCTACTAGTCCTAGCTTCCCTCTATTGAAAAAAAATCAAGATATAAATTCCAATTCTCTGCATCATCTAGAAGAGAAACAAAATCATAGTTTGGAACAAAATACTCGCACTTTATATCTTTGAATAAAATCTTGTTACAATCGAAGAACTAGATCTTCACATAATCCAAAGGACAAATGCTTCAATAACCATTTATACTCGATGTTTACCATCTAAGCAAATAATTGGCATTTACAACAAATGTTGAATATATGTTTAATCTAGTTAGTTGCAATACAAAGATAATTATTTCAAAGCGAATATGTTTAATCTAGTTAGTTGCAATACAAAGATAATTATTTCAAATGCTTACACCATCAATTCACAATAGAAGAACTTACACCCAACAAAAAATGATCATACATCAATTGTTCAAACTCTCATTTTGAAATTTTGAGGACTAAATACTTTTTAGTTTTTTCTAGATTATTTCATTCTCGATAGAATATTAAACCTTAATCACAAGATAAGAAATATACGTCCCTAATGTATATGGACACAAGATATAAGGCCAAAGAAAAATATTCTTGAACCACTTAAAGAGTCTTTAGGTGACCTAAAATAACCAACCTATGGTCTAAAGGCCATAGGGTGTCATGTGATGTTTTATAAGATGTATCCATAAGAGCTAGGTGATTTGCATCCATGGGGTGATTTAAGTGTCCCTGTGGAGATTCTATGTCACCACCCTATGGCCCTAAGGCCTTAGGGTATCCCAAATGCTCTTGGATAACTTATGTTTCCTTCTAGAATAGTCCAAATACTCATGTGCCCGTTTAGAGACTTTATGTAATCACTCTATATACATAAGATTGTAGGATAGTTGTTGAGGGCGAGCTTTTTGAAATGGGGCCTCTAAACCCAAACCAATGGGCCTACCCTCACAAAATGTTCCTAAAGAGGTACGCACACTACTCGGGGCACCACCTTCTTTTGGGAGTGGAGAAGGAAACCAATCAAAATAACACTTGCACTCACCCACTCAAGCAACACCTTTGAGAACCCTTACTCTATGTACACTTTGGACACTTGACACCATCAACGATTATGCAACCCAATGCCATGCATCAAATGTAAATATGCAATTTGTGGAATAGCATTCACCTTCTCCCCCTAAGAATACCCATGATACATCCAAACTCCTCCTCTCTCAAGAACTCATAAAAAAATCATGCGCACAAGAGTTGCCTCTAAAAACACACAAGAGAATCACCTACATCGAACTAACACACTTTGCATAGAGAGCTCATCTCCATCTATGCAATGCCGTGACAAATAAAATCACCATGAGAGGTAGCCACATGCATATGTAATGAAGCAAAAGAGAGTTGGAGTGAGAATTTTCTTTAGACTAATTGAATAAGTGTGGAGAAACAAATCAATGGTAAATTGAGAGTAGAACACTTACTTGATTTCTCGCACACCTTCTAAGGGGTAGACAGACGCTGGCTAACCATCATGAATTGCGACACATGATTGTTTGAAGATGATTTAATGATCATTAACATAACCATGAGAGAGATCATGATGCATTTACAAGTTATTGAGGTGCTACAATGATTTATTGGGTTGATGGAGTAAGAGATTGTAGAATAGAAAGAGTGGAGGATAGAGTTGCACTTCCTCCAAAGAGGAGGGTTAGGAGGGAGGATGTGAAAGAGGGAGAGTTGGGGGTTTCTCTACTATTGATCAAAAACAACATGAAGTTGAAAATATAGGTGTGTGTCTTTGAGTCTCTCCAAGGGGGGCTATTTATAGTTGTGTGGGAGTGGGATTATGCTACACTTAATTAGGGTGAGTGATTAGCCCTAATTAAGTGTCCTTTGACCACTCCTTGAATATTGGACATAAAAGGGACTATTTATTCACCAAAAATATCATTTTAGACCGTGAAGGCTCCATAGGGGTGCATAATGTAGGTGGCCCCCACCATGAGGCCCTACGGGTGGCTCCTGCGGGGTATCTCAACTTGTCTGTCTTGGCATTTAGAAAGCATCTTTAGGTTGGTCCCATCACATGCAAGTGACCTTGAACACTCATTGCTCTTCTAGAAGATGAGTAGGGGAAAAATAAGATCTCACCCTCTTGATTTACTTGATTTACAGTTCCCTTTTGTTGCGAATCTGAAAGATTTACACTATTTTGACAATAACGTTTTACTGTAGCTCGGAATGACATGCTTCAAAAGGCAAATTTGACCTTCTCAACGTGTTTGATATGAATTTGGACTATTCTTCACGCCCATGCACCAAGGAATTCGGTTTGGAAGGTCCACACTAGGCTAGGGATCCTTTTGCTTCCAAGTCTTCTTGTATGGGCCCTTTCCTTGTATGCATCCAAGGAGAATCATGCTTTTTCAAAAGGGTATGATACTTAAACAAATAGAGGAGGGCCCAATATTATTTGCTTGTGAAAAGAATATACAATTTGAGTCTTTTTGGAAGGGGAAAACTATATGTATATTCTTAAGAGATATTGGGCCACCTATGTAGGGGGCATAGAAGACTTGTAGAGATGGACCGTAATCTTTGGTAAAGACAAGTGGAGAGTTGATTTTCCATGTTAATTTATCTATATGGGATGGAAGATGGATATATTATTTTTCTACTACTAATTCACAAGAGGTAAGAAAGTTTGGGGGTAGATAGTTGGTTATTGTATGCCTAATTTTATTTACAAAGCAAAAAGAAAAGGGTGGTAATATAAATATATGACTAAGGTGACATTTTTAGGAAGAGTACAATGTATGTGTCGCCACAAAGGTTAAACGAAGAGGGGGAATTTACTCTAGATAACTTAATATATACACATATGAGGAAGAGGTTGTTGAGTAGGCTGAAAAATGTTGCAAAAAGATGGTTACCATTTTATGCCATTCATATTAGCCCTCCCCCAAGCCTAGAGATATTCATATCTTTAGGAGGACGGTGTTGTTTCTTTCTCTTCTTTTTTTTTCTCTCTTTTTTTTCTTTTCCTTTTAAAAATAAAAATAAAAAAATAGGAGGAGCGACATGCACTCTTTTACTCCATTAGATCTGCTTTTTATTACCTCAATCCCATAAATCGGAGATGGGAGGGTTGCCTTGGGTATGTTCAGATTCCAAGGCTGGTTCTTCTTTGCACATCAAAGCTTTAAAAATAGGTGGAGCATTTGCCAAGCCGAATGGATCCATGCCAATTTGGAGCTTAGACGATGTAGGTAGATGACTTCCTATCAACGGATTGATACGTTGAAAGTAGGGCTTTAATCTCCATCCATTGACTCTGGTCTTGTGGAGTTTTCCTGATAAATCTGCTAATCTATAACTGCCATTCCCAAACTTTGTTTTTATCATGAAAGGTCCCTCTCATCTTTGCAAAAACTTTTTGTCAAGTCGAGTATCAAGTCGGTTATCATGGCGAAGAACCAACATACCTTCCTTCAATCCTTTCCCCTTGAGCTTCTTGTTGATTTTGTCCCTTTGGCTTGTCGCTTTGGTGATGTAGTGATCAATGGACTCTTCTCTATCTAGCTCAAGTCGTTGGAGATCTAAGATCCTTTCATGTAGAACCTCTTTTGGTTTTTTTGCCACTCTTGAAAGAACGCGCAAGCTTGAGAGCTCTACCTCAATGGGGAGAAGTGCCTCCTGTCCATAAACTAGATGAATTGGGTAGATACCTTGAAAGATGTCCTATACGCCCAAAGAGCAGCCGTCAAATGGAAATCCCAATCATTAGGCCGGTCCACAACCTGCTTAGAAATGATCTTACATATCATTCCATTCACTTTTTCCACCAATCCATTGCATTGAGGATAGTAGGGTGTGGAATGCAGGTGTTTCACTTTTAACCTCCTCAAGAGATCATTGAGAAGGTCAGCCCTAAAACCCGGGCCTCGATCTGATAAGATTTCTAGGGGTGTTCCAAACCTACTACAAATATGATCAAAAATAAACTTTGATACCTCTTCAACTGTGATTCGGGTTGTGCTTGTTGCTTCCGCCCATCGTGTCATGTAGTCAACACCCATGATGATGAAAACCTTCCCTGTAGAAGTACGAGGTAGGGGACCTATTGCATCCACACCCCACTTTTCAAAAGGGCCATAAGATATTATTGGGACTCGAGGCTCATATGTTAGTCGTCTATCCCCAGCAATATGGCATTGCTTACATGCCTTACACAAATGTTGGACATCACGATGTAAGCTCGGCCAAATAAACCCTGCTTGTAAAATCTTCTACTTGTAATATCTTGAGAAAAGTGACCACCACATACATCATCATGACATGAAAGAAGAATTTTCTCTATCTCTTGCACACCTGGTACTCTCCTCAAGACCAAATCTTTCCCTTTGTGATATAAATCTTCCCCAATCAACTGGTAAGGTGTGGCCTTCTTAACTAGTCTATGTCTTTGCACCTTGTCTAAGTGTTTGGGGCACTCACCTGCTTGTAGAAAGAAAATAATGTCTTTTAGCTCCTCTTGACCTTGATATTTGGGTTCATATAGTTTCACACCTGCTACCGCCATTTGAAGATTTTCATTTGCGAGTAAGTCTGCTTCCTTATTATGAGTTCTCACAATGTGTTGTACCTGTGTTGCTTTAAAACCCTTCATCAAAGCTCTTACACTACTAAGCCACTCAAACAATGTACGATTCTTGCACCTCCAAGTCCCTTGGATTTGCCTGAACACTAGCAAAGAATCACCTTTTATAATAAGTATTTGTATGCCTAATTCGTTGCATTCTTCTAACCCAAGGGTTAGAGAAGCATACTCAACCTCATTGTTGGAGTGAACATTGGGTAGAGTGATACCTTTTCTAACCATTACCTCCTTTTGTGGGTTCAAAATAATGATCCCCCCTGTTGCTTTGTCTTGTTGGCGTTGATAAGCTCCGTCAAAGCATAAAGTATCGGCATTATCAATCTCCTTCACTTTGAACTGTTTTGAGCCTTCCTCTCTTTGTAGTCGTGATCCTTCCTCTCTTTGTAGTCGTGATCCTTCCCTTTGTCTCACTTTGTAGGTGAGAATGTCTGCAAGTCCTGCTCTTGTGCTATCTTCTACAAGGAAAGTGTATTCAAATTCTTGGAGTTCAAGCACCCACTTTTCTATTCTAGATGAGAGGCTCATGTGTTGTACTACATATGGTAGATTGTGCTCTAAGGTGAGAAAAACAAATGGCACAGGGAGAAGATACGATCAAAACTTCCTTACCGCAAACAAGATTGCAAAGACCACTTTCTCCATTTCAGTGTATCCCTTCTCGGCCGGAGTCATCACCTGAATCCGGTGACATTCCCACAAATCCCATCCATAATCTTGACAAGCTTCTTGATATCTACCAAGTTTGTTTTTCCAGTGAATAATCCCAAGAGACTATTGGACCATAAATAAGCAAGTGACAGCAAAACCTAAATGACCCATCACCTCTTGTGACACAATGGTGTTTAAAGCTCCAAGTGTTCTAGAAGAGACATTGTAGCAAGTGGATGTGATGCAAGAAAAGGGAGTTTGTTGCAACAATTGCCTAGACCTTGGTGATATGAGACCCAAGACTCCTCTTTGCAAGTGTAACTTGACCATGGGATAGCGCACCAGCTTTATTTTTCTAACAAAATTTTATATTTGAGGATTATATATATATATATATATATTAAGAAGGAGAAAATATTCTCCTTTTTTATCCTTCTCTCTCTAGTATGTACATGTGTGTGTGTGTGTGTGTGTGTGTGTGTGTGTGTGAGAGAGAGAGAGAGAGAGAGAGAGAGAGAGAGAGAGAGAGAGAGTAAGAAGAAGCATTAACATTGCAAATTTTTTCTCAAGAGACCTCAAGTATCCATCCAACCAGTTTTGAACTCATGTCTTATTAATATGAGAGAGAGAGAGAGAGAGAGAGAGAGAGAGAGAGAGAGAGAGAGAGAGAGAGAGAGAGAGATTTTAGTATCGTCCTTGAAGGACCAATATGACCTATGGGACCGAAAGAAACATATCATCTAGGAGGTTTGAAGCTGAGGTGTGACTCTTCATGCTCAAGAATTGTGGAAATGAGCATCACAATACAAAGTCTACATAACAGTTGGGAGAATAATGTGTAAGTGAAATCTCATTGCTAAAAATGTGGGGAACAGAAGCTCGAATCTGATCAAAAGCTGAGCAAAGGGTATATGGGGAAGACAAGCTCAAATGTGATCAAAAGTTGATCACCCAAGTAGGGTGTGATGTTTACACTTAAGTAGGGTGTGATTTCATAGAGGATGAGAGCTAAGATGGATGGAAGCAATGGTGTAGATTACACTTAAGGGAATAGAATCAAGCACATAAGGGTGGGGTCATGTCCCTTGTTTGCAGAAGAAGATGGTTTTGTAGTGGGGGTAACATGTGTGGTGGAATGTATGAAGCGCCTAG
This sequence comes from Adiantum capillus-veneris, assembly GCF_014529385.1. Lineage (NCBI taxonomy): Eukaryota > Viridiplantae > Streptophyta > Polypodiopsida > Polypodiales > Pteridaceae > Adiantum > Adiantum capillus-veneris. Next base: position 20,693,844 of record NC_140958.1, read on the forward strand.
ATATCTCACAAGCTGTGATAATTGGCATTGCAGAAAAGACTCGTTCACTTTGTAGTCTAAAAAGGCATTATGAATCAAGTGCAATGCATCCCATCTTCCAAACCTCTTTTAGATGTATTGTATCCATCTCAAGCTTAAGATGTTGCTTTTCGTGCATCTTCTAATTCTTTTAACTTGTTTTGCATGTAATTATTCATATCTAGATACATACAGAGATAAAATAAGAAAAAACAAGTTTTACATTGTTTGAATGACTCTGCGACAAAGATCTGATAAGTTTTAAACTCAAGTACTGTTGATATTTGAGAGAGAGAGAGAGAGAGAGAGAGAGAGAGAGAGAGAGAGAGAGAGAGAGAGAGAAGAGAAGGAATGGCACTATTGAAGCAAAGGAATTGAAAAATTGTTTAGGTGCAAGACTTGAGGCCGAGTACCCTTGGACACAACATGGTGGTAAGGGTGGTTAGCATTGAGTCTTACCATACCCCAAGCGAGATTTCTTGAGCAAACTAAAACCCGAGCAAGAAAGGCCAGTCAACTTGTAAGTGAAGCGACCAACTGCAAAAAGTGAGTGCACAAAAGAAGACTACAAGTCTTGAACTCTACTCGTTAGCATGAAATGCAGATGCTCTACCACTTGGCTATAGGCAATTTATTGAAAAATGTGGCCATTGTTTAAGTAATGAACCAGTGTGACTATATTTGACTATCCGCATTCAAAAAAGTGGTGTGGCCGCATGTCCTAGTGTGACATGGGCCTAAGTGTGTGTGTTTTTAGTAGATTTTTGCGGTGTGCGAATACGCATAAAGAATTGGTCTACATGTGTTAAGGGAGACCAGGGTCAATGGGTTGGTGAGGCATGGATTGTGAATGAGAGATCACAAGCGGGTGGGGTCCACGGTGGGGTATGCAAGATGGGCCCCTCACCAGGAAAATGGGAGACAATGGCAGTGGGCCTAGATTATTGGCATCACATGTAGCCCATGCGGTTATAGGACCAAGTGTAATGGCAGGGATGGACCTTCCATAAAGGAAGGTTTGCAACATGGGGTTGCAATATAAAGCGAGGGGATTACAACCATCTTTGAGGCCAAATGCCTAAGGTCCTAGGGATACAATAGACACTACTAAAAATTTGAAATACCGGGATGGGTTCAAATAGATTCATGAAAGCATGGAGTAAATATGTATATAAAGCAAGGGGATTACAACCATCTTTGAGGCCAAATGCCATGCCTAAGGTCCTAGGGATACAAGACACTACTACAATTTTGAAATACCGGGATGGGTTCAAATAGACTCATGAAAGCATGGAGTAAATATGTATAAAATTCAAATAAATTGTCATCAATGATGACAACCATGGCAAGAATTCATAGTCTGATTGCAAACCTCAAGTAGACATTTTTTGATTGCCAAATGGATTTGCGAGGCTCATTTCTAGCAAAGCAAATTTTTTGTGTATAAGTTATTTTCTAGTAGCAAGTGCTAGAATCAAGAGGTGGCAACAAATATGAGCCAGTTGGGTGGTGATATTGGGAGGTAGCTTGATGCAAGGGTGTGTGTAGTTGGGTGACTAAGAGTGTGTGACATGCTTCATTGAAGGGCTCAAGGAAGGCCTTGCAATGGTGGGGTGAGAGTTGGGTGCACAACTGGCTTTGAGTGAGAGTTCCAACGCTTTGGAATGGTAGGATAATTGGGGTTGGATCCCTGCAATGCAAACTAGAGGGGAGAGGAATTGCATGTCGAAAGAGGGCTGCCTACTACCTCTTGTGCTCACCAAGCAGCACAACATAGGCCGTAGGATGAGGAGGGAAAGAGAAGAGCGATGGGGAAGTGGTACAAAACGCATGACAATGGCATCGTTAATGTGGGTCTCTGAAATCTGTGGGTGCTCTAGCGTGCTTATGGGTTGTATTTTACGGCATCACCTCCTACACCAAGGACCACATGCCGGTGTGCGGTCCACTATCAACAATGCTAGGAATTTCTTTTTCAAAAATTGACAAAATTACTCATGGGTCCAATGTTTTTTAATCGTTAGGTTTTGAACTTGCCTTTAAGAAAACTGGGAAATTTATAGCAAGGACCGGTGGTCCAATAGTAGTCGTGCGGTCCAATGGAGTGATAAAAAAATACCATTTTCCCAAACATATAAATTTCCTTTTCTTGAACTTGCCAAGAGGAAATTTCAAAGCATTATGTTATTTTTTCCATTTTTTATACTATTTTTCTCTATTTTGGGATGGAATTTCTCCTTTTGTGCTTGCCCTCACCTGGCATTTTTGAAATTGAAAACGACACAGTATGTCGCCACGATTTTAAACAAATCCTTAAAACTGCGAATCTATTGATGATGCCTTTATCACTCCAAAGGAGCAAGGTCAATGCAAGGTAAGCAAGACAAACAGGTGTCGTATAGTTTCTCTCTCTCTCTCTCTCTCTCTCTCTCTCTCTCTCTCTCTCGTTGTGCAACTGCAGGGTGTGCATGTTAATTGTTATTTCCATAGGCAATCACTATTGCCCATCTTGATGCCTCGCTATACATCTAACTACGTTGGAGATGCTCTATCTCCCTCTCTTGCTCTTGGCTCGCTCACTTGCTTGCATGTGTGTTCATCACTACAATTGATGCAATTAACGCATCTCTCTCTCTCTCTATCTCTCTCTCTCTCTCTCTCTCTCTTCCCCCCCCCCCCCCCCCCCCCAATAGCATGGATTTTGTGCCACAAAATCCCTTGCAAGATTGTGCGACAAGAAAGACATGGAGCGTGTACGACAACAAGAGTAGGAGAAGTGGGAGGAAGCAAGGGATGAGGGGGAATGGAAGAAGGCGGGAAAAGGGAAGGAGAATATTCCTATGCATTGAATTTGTTTAAGAGTATGCAAGTATGTGCCAATGTTTAAAAAGAAAAAGAAATTACAAAACAAATCAGAATAGATTCAAAGAGCTCAAAAAATAGTAGCATTGTTGAGTGGATGACCTTTAACCCTTTCTCTCAGTTGCAAATGACGCTTGTTTGCATGCTAACCCACGTCTCTCTCTCTCTCTCTCTCTCTCTCTCTCTCTCTCTCTCTCTCTCTCTCTCTCAGACTACATAGTAGGTTCTATGTGTGTGTGTGTGTTTTCCTGTGATCATGAAGTTGTAAATTCTGGCATAGCTACACGCAATGTAAGTTAAGGTGGTTGAGTATAGCTTGAATAGTTTGCAAGAGGTTTTACGGCCCTCTGTGTGTGTGTGTGTGTGTGTGTGTGTGTGTGTTATGAGGAGGAAGACCTAGGGCTTGGGGGAAGTGTAGCCTCTATAAAAGCTAAGGAGGATGGCGAAAAGAAGGGGCAAGAGGTGCATGCACAGTTTGAGGAGGATGGGCATGCACAAGAAGTTTTGGACAAATTCTCACAATAATTCCCACATTGTGACTTACCTCAACATCCTTCTGTGAGGGAGGCACAACATACCTAGCTAGGTACGTGGTGCCTTTCAAACAGAAGCTCATGATGTTATTCATTGTATGAAAAACACATGAAAAGACTCCATTTTCCTACATGAGAAAAATTCTATATCTTCTTGTGATGCAACCTGCATACAAAGGAGGAGGGGGAATTACATACGTAGGTTACATGATACGAGTTGAGGGAATTTGGCATCTTTAAAGTATTAGTAGTATTTTATAAAACAGAACCAGTAATGTTCGTTCCCCGGCTGAGGTTAAGCTAGTCAAACAGGGAGAATCCCGGATTCTCCCATGACGTAATATGGAAAAGGAAGGGAGGAAGGATGGACTTGACACGTGTATGGGGACACTTGACACGTCATTTGATACTTTCAAATATTTTTATCCGGTTTTTTTTGGGGGGGGGGGGGGGGGGGGGGGGGGGGTTGCTTTATTAAAATCTGTCATCACCGTCTCTGTGTCTCTCTCTGGAGGTCGTGCGCGCAGGGTTCTGTGATGTTTGCTTTGGATGAAGTTGAGACAGCTTGGTCCAAGAAGAGCATGGAAAGACCCAACACCTACGCACTCCTGTCATTGGACATCTTGAGCAAAAGACTTGGCAAGCAAGAGCCAACAAGAAGGCACGAGATAGAGATAATGGGGAGCTTGGGAAGGAAGCTCGAGCGAGACTGCTGTGAGTTTCTTTGGTCCTTCGCAATGGGTGCGGTTTGCGATGCAGGAAAGTAGAGGAAGGGGCGGGGGGGAGAGGGGGCACAGTGATGTAGAGAAGCGTGTTCGTTGGGAGTGCTAGACAGCTGACGGAGAAACCCGAGCGTGGGCGGCGGGAGTAGGGTTGGACTGGCGACAGAAGCATGCGCAGAGGGGAGCTGAGGGGACAGACAAGTGTGCGAAGGAGGATGCGCGGAGGGTGCACAGGCATAGAGGGGGCGTTGGGGGTGTGGGTGGGTAGGGCTCATAGAGGGAGAAGAGAAGAGAAGTTAGGAGAGAGAGAGAGAGAGAGAGAGAGTAGACATATACATTACGTGTTGTTGGAGGAGCTTAGGAACCACTATGCACTAGAGCAATATTAAGCTGAGAGACATTTTTTCGATGGAAATAATTACAGCAAGGACCACGCGCCGACGCGCGGTCCTCCGAGCAGCTAGCTGGGGCGGTGGTTAACATCTATGGAGAAGCCGCCAGGGGTCCCGTGCACACAAATTCTACTTGCTGCTCTTGGAAGGTGGCTGCCTCGCCTCATTCTCCTTCTTCTCCCGTGCTCACCCCCCAATAGAATAAAACACGAATTTCACTCTGCGTTTGGTATGGTAGCGATACGCATCTCTGCTCAAAAGTCCCAACAACATCTCTACCTCCAGCAACTACAAGCCCCACCCCACCTCCAAGCCTTCCTTGCGGGCATCCCAGGTATACCCAAAATGCTCGGAACGATGACTCGATATACTTCATGAAGCACTGGTTGGTTGTTTGAAAAGCAGAAGTGGAGGAAATGTGCAAGGCGTCTTTGCTTGGTCACTTATAATAGATGGATTTGAGTTCTTTTTGGGGTTGAAGGTGCAGTTTGGGCTCTTGTACGTGGATGAGAACATGGCACGCTTTCCGTGACTCTCAGCATTTTGGCATCAACAACTTCTTACTAGCAATACCACAACATCTTTTGATTTGAGGCTTGTGAGTGATAACAATGGAGAGAACACAAGCCCATTATATGACAGCTAAACAATTTGATGCAACACAAAATCTGGTGTGGACCACTTCGGGCATAAGTCAGAGTGGAGAGAGTGCTAAACAATTTGATGCAACACAAAATTTGGTGTGGACCACTTCGGGTATACATCAGAGTGGAGAGAGTGCGATGGCCTTTTGAGCTCGATATGATACATAGTTTATCCTCTCGTGTATTGTCTTCACCTTCCAGCTCACACGCACATACAACTAACTCACCTTGACTTACGACTCACCTTGACTTATGTTACCCATCTTTCTTTCAAGGAATTTTTTTGAAAACCACACATGTCCAAAGAGCCATTTTTTATCTTGCCTCTTTAAATTTGACTAGGCAGAGAGAGAGAGAGAGAGAGAGAGAGAGAGAGAGAGAGAGAGAGAGAGAGAGAGAGAGAGAGAGAGAGAGAGAGAGAGAGAGAGAGAGAGAGAGAGAGAGAGAGGGTATGTTGATTATCATACATTAATATGAAAATTATTATGCTCAATGCAGAAGTATGTTGGAAAATTTGTGAAATGTGAAGAAGAGGTGTCCAAAGGAGCAGTTTCATTGACAAAATGCAGTATGTTGAGTGTGTCGTGTGGTTTTAAATTTACATTCTATGTTCTTAAAGATGGATTGGACTCCTTATACGAATACAACAGCTAGTAGTGATAACAGGGTTATGGATGCATCTAAATGTGTGGCCTTAAAGGATTGAAACAATAGTTCATCGTGGGCATGGTCAATACGGTTTCTAAACCATCAAAATTTGTATCATAATATCATTAGGAAGAGCATAGCAGGGTGGTCACTGCAAGCACAGAGGAGTAAAGGAATTGGACGGGTAAATATGGTGAAGTTAAATCTCCACAAGAAAATGCAACACTCTGCGTTTGGTATGGCCGTCGTGTGCATCCTCCAGCTTGGCCTCCTCATCCACCTCAACATCAACTCCTCCACCCTCCTCTCATAGCTTTGCTACCCCTTATCCACCAGAGACCTTAATTATTGAGGCCTTCTCGTTTGTGAAGAAGACAGAGTTCTACTCGCCTTTCCCTACACCGAGCACCGCCCTCGGTTCCATCCATAATATGGTTTCCTTGCTCCGCCTTTTTTACAACCTCGTCTCGACATCAACTCTCTTATGGTGTGATCAGCCCCTTCTAGCCCACCACTGCACCCAGATGCTCCACTCTCAAGCTCAAATTAATTCTCTCATTCTTTGTGTGTACTTGGCAGCTTTGGTGAGTTCTCCACCCTTTTGCTCTACTTCTCTCTTTTAGCTTCTCTGAGCGGGACCCTAGCATTGATTGTAGTAATGTCTTTGGGTGCAACATCTTCTTATGTAGGGATAGCGGCACCATTTTTGGTTGCTTTGAGGTCTACACCAATGTCTTCAGGGTCATGGGCGCCATCAATTTTGATGGATGTGGGCTTTGCGACGTCAGCTTTGGTTGCTATGATGGCTACATCAGTAGAAACTGCGGTAGCAAGGGTAGCCTTCTTGATTGTAGGAGCTTTTAATCCCAGAGGGATGGCGATAGCTCTGGCTACAGTAGGCTCGTATGCAGGTGGTACAATAACCACTACAATGGAAGCAAGCCTAACAGTTATCTTGGCTGCAGGGGTGCTGTCAATCAACAACTACATTGATGGCAACACTCTTCAGCCGCACTGTAGGGGATGCATCAATGGTCGCGACAAGAAGAGTTGTAGTAGCTTCTGCATTTGCAGCTGGGGGGTGAACGGTGCCATCTAATTCTTGTATAGGATTTGCAATAGCATCTTCTTCAGGGTTTGTGGCACATGCAATTCCTAGAGGTATGGTACTCTCAACAGCAGTGAGATTTGCAACATCGCTTTTGTTGGCAGATGTTGCAATTACAGAAGCACGATTAGGCTTAGCTGTAGTACCGAGAGCACGCCGTTCACAAGCTTGGTCTACAGCTTGCTGTTTTACACCAAGGAACACTGTGGTGGTGCCAACAACCACGTCGCATAGTGGGTTGGCAGTGCAAGGGGTCGGGCATGGTGGATAGCTTGGACCGAGGCGGTGACAAATCTTCGAGCTTGCCTACTCCGTTGTAGCCTTTCTAACTCTCAGTAGCACTTCTGAGGAAATAATTGTGAGGTACTTTGACAAAGTGCTTAAGAATTGGATGATCAGATTAATATATGGAATGATACAGGTCGTCCACAATGAGTTGGAGCTTTTGTGCTTTGCGTTCAGCACGCCTGCAGATGAGTTCAAGCGTGTTGAGTTTTGTCGGAATGTGCAAGCGAAGAGGGTGGCTAGGAATCATAGGGAGTTGATTAGGTATATGTTCGCTAACAAGGTGGGGCTAGATTTTCTGATGAGATGTTTGGATGAAGAGGATATGTTCGTGAGGCTTGAGGTAGAGCACATGGTGGGGTTTGGGGAGGATGTGACCTGGGAGGTGGGGGTGGAGGGTGGTTGACCTTGCTGGAGGAGGTGTTGACAAAGTTGGCGGACAAGGTGGGGACCAGCAGGTAGGCTGAGTGGGGGCCACAAGCATCAGGTACTAGCATGCTTGAGCCCCAAAGGATTGCGCCCCCTTATGGATCTTATCAACCCCACCTCAAGGCACTCTCTCACTCTTTTGAGAGCCCTTATTATGTTCTATGAGCAACTCAACAGCAGCCCCCTACGGCCTGTTTTTTGTTCTAGAGTGCAGGTCCAAGTTGGTGCTCATGGTTTTTTGAATTTCTTGTAGCAGATGCCCCTAATATGACTAAATTTAAAGGTTTTCACACTAAATTACACAGTATTTCTCCAAAATTTGTAGGTTTTCTTACCCTCAAATCTAAAATTTAGAGGTAAATCTCAAAATTTTAGGTGGTATCACACTTAACCTAGGTTTTTTTGAGCATTAACTATAAATGAATCATCTTATGTCGTATGCAAACCTAAGCTCTCTCACAAATCTTGCCCACTCTCAAGGTACTCTTTTCCTTTTACACGGACCAAATTCATAGTTGATACATTTGATTGGGTCAAAGTAATTCCAATCAAAATTGTGTTGATGGATTAGACATAATCTATTTATTTTTTTAAATAACATATTTTAGCGTCTTCAAAATTAAGAATCTCACATTTTAAAAATTGGTTTATATTTTTATATATTTTACTGTCTTCAAAATTTAGGATCATTGAAGCATTTTAGTGTTTCAGACGATTTAGAACCCCAACAACCCATCTTGAGTGAGCTTGTAGTCAAGAATGATTAGGAACATAACCATTTATGAACCAGAGCATGGCCACAAGCTTATTTATATGAATCTGCTATGGCAAACATGGCAATGGACATGCTTCCGAGTGTTAAGTGTAATGTCTATCTTAAAGGGGCAAAGATGAGCAATGCCCATGGTATGGAAGTCCTTGCTTGGAGATTATTAAAGCAATCATTTTTTGCCTTGGAGATGACAAAAATGGGTTTGCAAAGTCAATGCAAGATGAAATGTTTTTGGATTCTACATAATCAAACAAGCAGATGTATGCGATTCATTAATGATGGCTTATATGATATTAAGCACCGGGTTGTCGCACCATGTTTTGGGGGTTGCAAAAAATACATTGCATCCAGGCTGACCCCATGGGGGTTGTGGAGGGTTATGTTTGGTTTTGCATTTACTTTGTTACACTATCCTCTATAGAGTAACTATTGAGGTCTTGATCTTGGCTTTTTTATTTTATGTACTTGCTCGGTTACTTGTTTGCTCGGAAGTACTTCCTCGAGGATTGGGATTCCTCGTTAGCATTGAGCAAGTGTTCCAAAGGAGACACTATGACGCTCGAAGAGGATGCAATGGAGAAATCATGAGTGAGTGGATGTGATGGAGATAGTGATTCTAAAACTTAAAAATGCCACATAATTTTTTTATGGGATACATGCACCTTGCAAAATAGTAAGCCTATGATTCTATTCTTACACCAGTTGTTCGCCTTCTACTCTACCTTCCTCCTCCATGGTCAACCTTTAACTATGGAGTATTTTGTGACCTCTAGCCTTACTTCTCAATAAGTTACTTATTTCTATACTTGGCACTAGTAGAACCCTGTATATTTGTTCATTATCTACCTACTATGATGGAGACCTTGTTTCATAGTTTTAGAGTCCTCCTTAACAAAAATAACATGCATTCTATAAGGTGGAGAAAGAAGGGTTGGGAAAAGTGCACTCTTGTAGCTCAACATCAAGCCAACACAAAGAGAGGGAGGGGAAGAACTAGTAGCATTGATAGGTTCTAGAAAAGGTTCTATAGAAGGGGGGTGGGGGGGGACAGACAGTGTTACCATATACATGTGGTAGTGATGTGTGTGAACACACTTAAGACCACCAGGGCATTTTTCCCCTCACTAGGAGGTTTTTTCCCCCATGCATTGTATACAGGAATCTCAAATCTCGAGCGACATTTTTCGAGCAATTCCTGAAACGAGCGAGATAGGGCAAGGCACATATACAAAACAAAAACCAAACATGATTTCTTAGGTGACTTCAAGCACAACAACAAAATATTAATTCAACATTGCACCCATTCTCTTTGGACCAAAAGAAAAGGGATTCATGGAGAAGGTGAAGCATGGAATACTGCAGCCATTGCCATTGTAGCTCCAGGCGAGCCAACGTGGTCATGTCCACCAAGTGGCCGAGTCAATTAATGGCCCTTAGCAAGAGCCCATCACTAACACTGGCCAATCGAGGCGCAGACAGCAGGGTGATGCCCTTGTTGAAGGCAAAAAAGATATCTTGAAGAAGCTGAAGCTGACCACCCAAAGGCTCAGAGTCTTAGTCCCGATGATTATTTACATGCAGGTCCGATATGGATGACCTCATGAGCACAGTTTGCATTGCCAAATGTCAAGAACATCAACATGGGTAAGAAAAAGAAGGAGAGCTTCTCTAGGGTCGTGTGTTGGAGGTCGGAAATTTTTACCTACTAGAATGTATTGGGTTGCCAACACCATCTCCATGGGTTGTTTGATAGAGTAGCCCTCCATGTTCTATATTCGAAGGACAAGTGGATACACTAGTGCACCTTAACAAACGTGAAGATACAACACAAAAGACCCTTACTCGCATGGATCGAGGCATACATTACGATGAGAAAGCGGCAAGTTGAGGATGTGTGGCGAAAGGGATCAGGGTAGTACTTGAATGAAAAGCGTTGGGAGGCAACACAACAGGTGACAAATGGACTATCAACAACATTGCCATCGTCATTACCAACAAGTGTGAAGAAACAAGAACATGTTGGACCAAGCAAGGCAGGGAAGAGAGAGCAGGCATTCCTTGGAGTCGAGAGTCCATAGTTGCTAGTGGGGATTGGCAGAGAGAGCGAAGCAGGTGGACTTTATGGTGCCGAATGACTGGACCCCCTACATTGAGTTCGACAAAATCAGGAGCACTTCCATGGCAGCGGCTACTAGGATGGGTGATATTGAGTGATGTGGAAGTTGCCCATGTTCGGCTACCAAGATGCCTCCATGGTGCTGAGAAAAATTGCGGAGTGTGCCAAGGAGTACCCCGAAGCCTTCATCCGCGTGCTGGGCTTTGACGCCAAGAGACAGGTGCAGGTCTCCGGCTTCCTTGTCCAGAAGCTCTAATCTGTCTAGAAATCAATGATTTATCCTTGGAGACAATGACAATGCGCTCGCATCCCTTTTTTCTCTCAAGGAGACCTTGTGTTGTATTCTTCACCGGGCCGCCAATCATTCTAATCATGTAGAAATTTTTGGGGAAAAAAAAGAGCGAGTACAGCTTCCACACAAGCATGGCGCTCACTGGGCTGCTGTTGGAGATGGCGGGTTGGCACTCTTGGGGGCACCGAGGGTAGTGGGATTGAGGGCGCCGGAGAAGCTCTTGGAAAGGCTCTCTACTGGGGCGACAACAAGGGAGCAACAACTGCCAAAGAAGCCACAGAGCTTGCCATTACTGGTCTAGAGATTATCAGCAAGTGCACAAGACAGAAAACTCTTCTCTCTCTCTCTCTCTCTCTCTCTCTCTCTCTCTCTCTCTCTCTCTCACACACACACACACACATACACACACACACACACAGTTTAAAAAAAGGGAAAATTACCAAAATACCTCTCTAACTTGAGGAAATTCCCATAATACCCCTCAAATTTCAAAAATTCCCAAAATACCCTCCATATTTTTTCATAAATTTCCAAAATGCTCTTCAAATTTTCCAAAATTCCCAAAATACCCCTGGTTGTGAGAGTAAATTTCTCCAAAAATATTTTTTTTATAGGTCTTCACAAGAAGAGTGATTTTCTGTCGTACAAGATGCTAAAACTATAATTTGAGTTGGTTATGTAGGCTTTGGAGATGAATTGCTTCATTATTTTTAGACATAATTGCCTTTTTTGCAATGGTAACTGCTCACAAATTTACATGCTAAGCACTCAAAAATGGATCTCAAATGTTAAAAACGAATTGACGATTTAGAAAATCTTGAATTTGAAATTTGAAGGGTATTTTGGAAATTTTCTCAAATTAGAGGGGTATTTTGGTAATTTCCCCTTTAAAAAAGCGCGCTCTTTCAGAGAGTTTTTTTAAAACCGCAGCTACATGCATGCTGGCGTGAACGCTTGTAGGTTGCAGCTATGGCAGATCTGCAGCACTCTGGGCTGCCCGTATGTGTGTGTGTGTGTGTGTGTGTGTGTGTGTGTGAGAGAGAGAGAGAGAGAGAGAGAGAGAGAGAGAGAGAGAGAGATGCCTATCCATTAACCCCGCTGCACTTGGCCAAGCACCAACCCAAGGGCTACAATTGGAGGGAAACCAAGCTCCGCGACACAATATGAAGAACAACCAAGCTCCAACAACACAGTGCCCGACCCTGTTGCTTGAAGCAGTAAGCCAAGCACCGTAAGCAAAACACGCCGCTTATGGCCAAAAACTTCCCACCAGCAGTAGACGGGCCCTTGCCCCACGTACTTGTGCACACACCCACTTTACCCTGCTCGCCCACCCGCATCGCCATCACTAACCCTTATAATGAATCTTTGGATCTCCCCCTAGTTACCTTATCAGAAATACAATCGTTAACTTACTAAGCTGCTGGGTAACAATAACAAGCATTTGCATGTTTTCTTCATTGTGCGTCAGATATTCATATGATTGTCTTACTTCCTTCTATCATCGAGAAAATAGATACCTTTCCGTTGATTGCAAATTGCCCTAGGTTCATTCACTTTCCGTTGAGGAGAGTGTTGGACTCTAGCTTGGACAGAAGAGCTAAATCAGGGGAAGAGTGGGGGGGCAACAAACCAAAGGCGAGTTCAGAATTGCTAGCAAGAATGGAAAGCCTTGGAAGGAAACAAAGCAGAGCGGAAATTGACAGTGTAGGCACCAAAAGCAGGTAGAAAAACCATTTGACATTGAGATGGTAGGGTCGGGCAGTAGATGAGCTTGAATTGAAACAAATCAGGCCATGTAGTGCTAGCAAATTTGGGGCATAATGGAGAATCGTGAACAGGGCCAATAAACGGAGCAAACCGTGGACCAAGGCATCAACCACACACACACACACACACATTTCCAGTCGCTCGTCAGATATTGCAGGCTCGCATGCTTTCGGTAGAGAGCAGCAAAAGTTTTTTTTAAAATTAAACTTTGCCTTGCACACCAAATCTTTGAATGAAAAGGACTTAAGCAAACGACAAGACATGGTTCTCAGTCTTCATTCCACGATGAATCAGATGTCAAACAGCCTAAATTCCTCCCAAGCTTCTAACAGGAGTAATCTATTCAGTCAGGATGGGAGAGGGGAACCTAAGGAGAACAATAGAGCAATAGGCCTAGATAACTCTAGAATTGTTGGGCTTCAACGACATATCATGCGAGATCAGGATGATGACCTTTTGAAGCTTGAAGAGACGTGACAAGCACAAAACACATTGCCTTGGCTATAAACGAAGAGCTAGATTTTCACACAAAGCTTTTGGATAATTTAGATGACGACAAATACACGACTGAAGGCTATGCAGAGGAGGCTAGGCATACTGGGGAAGAAGGCAAGCAGTGGGTGTTCAGTGATGTGCCTCATCTTGATGGTTCTTCTGATTGTGATACTAGTCATAATTGTGTTGATCCGATATTTGTGAGGTATGCTAGCCCTCGTCATAATTGCGCTGATCGGGTGTCTTGTGCGAGCAATAGGGTTGATGGTGAGGTTTCAGTATGTGGCCCTTCCAAACTGTTAAGCTGCTTCTGACTTCTAAATTGACTGCTGGCAAAAAAAGAATCTGGTTTGACAAATAAGTAATGCATGTAATCATCGTGTATCATAATTCTATCAAAGCCGCCGCAACATTGACCATGGTCGGTGATTCAAGAGGAAGTTGTAAGATAACACGTGTGTGTGTGTGTGTGTGTGTGTATGTGTGTGCGCGCGTGCTATGGGTTTTTTGTTTGGAGGACCACCTTTTATCAAGGTTGAACTGTTGGAATTAGGGTTGTAAAGAAACACACATAGCTTGGAGAAGACAAAGGAAGCTCAAGGCACACAATAGAGAGTGTGCTACTTAGTGTGCAATGGAAAGATAGATAGCCCTAGAGTGATAGGCGTATATGCAATGCACGGGGGAAAAAACCTCCTAAAGAGGGGAAAAATGCCCCGGCGGTCCTAGTGTGTTCACACACATCACTACCACATGTATATGGTAACAAATCCCCCCTGGAGTGATGCGGTGAACGAGATCTGGCACATGAGTAAAGGGATGTGCCATGCCCTGAGGACAGGATCAGTCCACAAAGGGGAGTAAGCCCAAACCTTTGCAGAAAGCTTCAAGCTTCTCACGAGACAATGCCTTTGTGAAAAGATCTGCAAGGTTGTCCTGTGTTGGCACATAAGCCAAGCTGATCTCTCCTGCTGAGAGCCTCTCCCTGACATAGTGGTAATGCACCTCAATGTGCTTTGTGCGAGCATGAAAAACTGGGTTCCTCGCAACTGCCAATGCGCTCTGACTGTCAGTGTAGATAGTGTTGGCAGGGTCCTGTCCAATACCCAAATCAGCCATAAGGCGTCTGAGCCATACACACTCAACCGTAGCTGTGAAGACTGCCCTGTACTCAGCCTCACAACTCGAAGTGGCCACAGTAGGTTGCTTCTTTCTCAACCATGATATACATGAACTGCCAAGCATGAAACAAAAACCACTTGTGGACACTCGCGTGTCAAAACAACCAGCCCAATCTGAGTCCGAAAAAGCATGTAAGTCTGGCGGCAATGATCCCCCCTTGGGATAAAACAAGCCAAGATGTAAAGTGCCACTAAGGTAGCGGAAAATCCTCTTGACAGTCTGCCAATGCTTAGACCCTGGGCTATGCATAAATCTGTTGACCTGTGAGACTGCAAACTGAATATCCGGCCTCGTGTTGCATACATAAATGAGGCAGCCAACAGCAGTTTGGTAAAGAGTGACATCAGCAGGATCGCCAGCATCATGTAGACTCAACTTCAAACTTGTTTCCATGGGAGTGGCCATAGGTTTGCAATCCTCAAGTCCAAACTTACATAGCAATGTCTCTATGTAACTTTTCTGACACAAGGCAATACCACCATCACACTGCTTAAACTGTATACCCAAGTAATGATGCAAGAGCCCCAAATCTTTCATCTTGAAAGTAGCATTCAAATCAGCCTTAAATTTAGCAATATGTCTCTCATTTGTGTTACCATATATATGTGGTAGTGATGTGTGTGAACACACTAGGACCGCCGAGGCATTTTTTCCCTCTTTAGGAGGTTTTTTCCCCCGTGCATTGTATATACGCCCATCACTCTAGGGCTATCTATCTTTCCATTGCACACTAAGTAACACACTCTCTATTGTGTGCCTTGAGCTTCCTTCGTCTTCTCCAAGCTGTGTGTGTTTCTCTGCAACCCTAATTCCAACAATTGATATCAGAGCAGGTCACGTCCTCCCGGGCTTAGTCGCCAGCTGCTCCAGCACACGCCTGCTCACTTTCTCCGATTTCAGTGAGCTTTGGCAAGCGTTCGCAGGTCGACAAATATTTTGGGTGAGCTCGAAGAGCTCGGTCTGCTCAGAATTTTGATTTGGGCTCATTTCGGCCTCCGTTTCCACTACGGGCAGTACTGCACAGGTTATTTCGTCATTTTGTGCAGATTTTCTGTCAGTGCCGTTTTCTGCATAACAGGTACCTTATAGTCTTCTACGGTTTGTGCTATATAGCACAAGTTGTTCCCGCTCCATTTCTCCTATTTTCGGGCAGTTTTCACATCAGGTGCAGCATTTACCATGGCTGACAACAACAACACAGATGTGTTCAAGATGTTTGCTGCTGAGGACAGGTTGGATGGGGACAACTACCCTATGTGGGCTTATATGATGCAACACGTTCTTGTGTCAAAAGGTGTCTGGAACATTGTGCAGGGCATTGATGTACGTCCTGGTTCTGAAGATGTAGGCGATATTGAGGATGTTGCAGGTCTTGCTGCAAGGATTGCAGCTGTTAGAGTTGTTTTGCCTACAGCAGAACAAGCTCGTTGGGATGTTAAGGATGCGCAGGCTCATGCATTGATTGCGTTGTCTGTGAAGCGCACCATTATTCCTCACATCCGTTCAGCAAAATCTGCAAAACAGGCTTGGGATATTCTAGCAGGTCTTTATGCAAGCCGCAATGAGGCTAAAATTGCTTTGCTGCGTAAAGAGCTAGAGTCGAAGATTATGCATGAGGAAGATGATATGGACACTTTCCTTGCTAGTGTCAAGGATATCAATGAGCAACTCATTTCTGCAGGTGAAGTCATTTCTGATAGTTCCCTTGTGCAGACTGTTCTTGATGCCTTACCAAATTCCTACCAGACTTTTGCTAGTACTTGGAGACTGATGACCCAAGGAAATCCTGAAGTTGTCAAGTTTGATGCATTATGCACATTGCTGTTGCAAGAGTCACTTTCTAGAAAAAACAGGAGTAGGCAGCGTGCAGTTGAACAGGCTTTTATTGCTTCTCAAAGAAAGGGTGGTAACAGTAATGCAGCCACTTCTTATGGTTCTGCTGCGAGTGGCAAAAATTCTGTTCCTAATGCTTCTGCTGGCAGCACTTCGTCTGGCAATTTTGGTGATAAGGGCAAAAAGAAGATGCGTTGCCATTATTGTAAAGCCAATGATCACTTGATCAAGTCGTGTCCTAAGTTGAAGGCCAAAGAGGCTAAGAAGAAAGAGGGTGGTTCCACTGCAAATGCTGGTTCCACTACAAATGCAGCCATTGTTGAGTCTTCTGTGAAAGGAGATTGTGATGCTGATGTTGATG
This sequence comes from Adiantum capillus-veneris, assembly GCF_014529385.1. Lineage (NCBI taxonomy): Eukaryota > Viridiplantae > Streptophyta > Polypodiopsida > Polypodiales > Pteridaceae > Adiantum > Adiantum capillus-veneris. The sequence continues at coordinate 20,710,306 of NC_140958.1, forward strand.
CAGAATGGGCTTTTAGCGCAGAGTGCACTTACAATCCTGCTGTCCATGATGCATGCTTGTCAGTTGCTGCAGATTCACATGTGTGGTATTTCGACAGTGGTGCTACAAAGCACATTACCTCACATCGTGAATTGTTTACCTCTCTCGAGTCTGTCCCTCATGGGAATTCAGTCACTTGTGCCAACAACGCCTCTTATCCAGTTCAGGGAGTTGGAAAGATTGTGCTCACTGCTACTAATGGCAGTTCCTTCACACTTGTTGATGCACTTTATGTACCTGGGATCAAGAAGAATCTCTTGTCTGTATCCGCACTTGCTAGACTTGGACTTGTAGTCAAATTTGTGGATGACAGATGTACAGTTCATGATCTCAGTTTTGGTGATGAAATTGTTGCATCTGGGCTTTTGTGCCGTGGGCTGTATAAGCTCACTTTGTATGACAAGTGTGGACAAAATTTTGCAAATGCTGTTGCAGATTCAAGGGCTATTTCAGATGCAAAACTTTGGCATGCACGTTTTGGTCATCTGAATTTTGCCAGTTTGCTGCGTTTGCAGAAATCTGATATGGTTGCTTCTTTGCCGCCTCTTGAAGCACCTATCAAACATGTTTGTGAAGGCTGTATTCTGGGTAAAATGCAGCGTTCTAAGTTTCCAAAGGATGGTTCAGTTAGGGCCACATGCAGGTTGCAGCTTGTGCATAGTGACGTTTGTGGGCCCATGCAAACTCCGTCCTTGGGCAATTACCTGTACTTCGTGACTTTCATTGATGATTACTCCAGGCATGCATGGGTATTTCCGCTTAAAGCGAAGTCCGAAGTTTTTATGTGCTTCAAACAATTTTTGGCTATGGCTGAAAATGTCTCAAAATGTACTATGGGCACCCTCCGTTCCGATCGAGGGGGGGAGTATATGTCTCATGAATTTAATGCATTTCTGGCTAGTCGTGGGATAAAACACCAATGTACAGTGCCTTATACACCTCAGCAAAATGGTGTTGCTGAGAGGAAAAACAGGTCACTAACGGAAATGGCACGATGTATGGTCAAAAGTCAAGCTTTGCCGCATTCTTTTTGGCTTGAGGCCATCATGTGTGCCACTTATGTACTTAACAGGTGTCCTACGAAAGCTTTGCAGTCTATTACTCCATATGAAGCATGGCATGATAGAAAACCTTCTATTGAGCACATGCGTGTTTTTGGCTGTTTGGCATATGCTTTGGTGCCACAAGTGCAGCGCAGAAAATTGGATGATAAGGTTGTCAAATGTATTTTTGTTGGTTATAGTGCTGAAAGCAAAGGTTACAGGTTGTATCATCCGCAAACAAAACGTATTTTGGTTTCACGGGATGTAGTGTTTGTGGAAGATTCTGTTCAACCCTTGCTGTCATGTACTAGAGACAGTAATGTAAGCTCACAGGACATTTATGACACTTTGTTGCCTCTTTTCAGTGGTGGAAATACGAATGTAAGTTCCAATGAGGCAAATGTACAGCCTATGGGGGTTTCTGAAAATGTTTTAGAACAGCCTATTACTGATGCAGATGTACATGATGTACTTGATGAGGAAAGGGCTGAAAATGAGCAGGCTAGAGGTATGCCAAAATGGCTGGTGCACACTTTGCGTGACAGTAAATTGGATGCACCTTTATCTAGTCGTACTCGTTCAGGCTCTCGGCATGCATCTTATGCATCAGATTGTTATGCTTTGGCTGTGTCTAGTTTACATGATGTTGAGGAGCCTCTGTCTTTTGATGAAGCACAGAATTCAGAAAATTGGATTGCTGCCATGAAATCAGAATATGATGCACTTATAGAGAATGACACATGGACTTTATGTGATTTGCCTCCTGGCAAAAAGGCCATTGGTACCAAGTGGGTTTACAAGTTGAAACGCAAGCCGGATGGTGAGATCGATCGCCATAAGGCTCGACTTGTTGCAAAGGGTTATGCACAACAAAAAGGCATAGATTATGAAGAGACTTTTGCTCCCACTTGTCGTATGACTACTGTGCGTTTTCTATGTGCATTGGCAGCTCATTTTGGTTGGGATGTACATCAATCAGACATTGTTACTGCTTTCTTGAATGGTGACATATTTGAGGAAGTTTATGTAACGCAGCCTCGCGGTTTTGTCATAAAAGGACAAGAGGACAAAGTGTGCAAATGTAAGAAGGCTTTGTATGGGTTGAAGCAATCTCCTCGTGCTTGGTATGAGAAAGCTGACACTCATTTGGTTAAACGAGGCTTTCGTAACAGTCCAACAGAAAGCACATTGTATGTAAAGCGTGAGGATGATGTATTTCTCATTGTGGTTCTTTATGTTGATGATTTGTTGATCACTGGACCAAATGAGAGACATATTGCTGAATTTAAGGCTGATTTGAATGCTACTTTCAAGATGAAAGATTTGGGGCTGTTGCATCATTACTTGGGTATACAGTTTAAGCAGTGTGATGGTGGTATTGCCTTGTGTCAGAAAAGTTACATAGAGACATTGCTATGTAAGTTTGGACTTGAGGATTGCAAACCTATTGCCACTCCCATGGAAACAGGTTTGAAGTTGAGTCTACATGATGCTGGCGATCCTGCTGATGTCACTCTTTACCAAACTGCTGTTGGCTGCCTCATTTATGTATGCAACACGAGGCCAGATATTCAGTTTGCAGTCTCGCAGGTCAGCAGATTTATGCATAGCCCAGGGTCTAAGCATTGGTAGGCTGTCAAGAGGATTTTTCGCTACCTTAGTGGCACTTTACATCTTGGCTTGTTTTATCCCAAGGGGGGATCATTGCCGCCAGACTTACATGCTTTTTCGGACTCAGATTGGGCTGGTTGTTTTGACACGCGAGTGTCCACAAGTGGTTTTTGTTTCATGCTTGGCAGTTCATGTATATCATGGTTGAGCAAGAAGCAACCTACTGTGGCCACTTCGAGTTGTGAGGCTGAGTACAGGGCAGTCTTCACAGCTACGGTTGAGTGTGTATGGCTCAGACGCCTTATGGCTGACTTGGGTGTTGGACAGGACACTGCCAACACTATCTACACTGACAGTCAGAGCGCATTGGCAGTTGCGAGGAACCCAGTTTTTCATGCTCGCACAAAGCACATTGAGGTGCATTACCACTATGTCAGGGAGAGGCTCTCAGTAGGAGAGATCAGCTTGGCTTATGTGCCAACACAGGACAACCTTGCAGATCTTTTCACAAAGGCATTGTCTCGTGAGAAGCTTGAAGCTTTCCGCAAAGCTTTGGGCTTACTCCCCTTTGTGGACTGATTCTGTCCTCAGGGCATGGCACTTCCCTTTACTCATGTGCCAGCTCTCGTTCACCGCATCACTCCAGGGGGGATTTGTTACCATATACATGTGGTAGTGATGTGTGTGAACACACTAGGACCGCCGGGGCATTTTTTCCCTCTTTAGGAGGTTTTTTCCCCCGTGCATTGTATATACGCCCATCACTCTAGGGCTATCTATCTTTCCATTGCACACTAAGTAACACACTCTCTATTGTGTGCCTTGAGCTTCCTTCGTCTTCTCCAAGCTGTGTGTGTTTCTCTGCAACCCTAATTCCAACAATTTGGTCCAGTGATCAGCAAATCATCAACATAAAGAACCACGATGAGAAATACATCACCCTCACGCTTTACATACAATGTGCTTTCTGTTGGACTGTTACGAAAGCCTTGTTTGACCAAATGAGTGTCAGCTTTCTCATACCAAGCACGAGGAGATTGCTTCAACCCATACAAAGCCTTCTTACTTTTGCACACTTTGTCCTCTTGTCCTTTTATGACAAAACCGCGAGGCTGCGTTACATAAACTTCCTCAAATATGTCACCATTCAAGAAAGCAGTAACAATGTCTGATTGATGTACATCCCAACCAAAATGAGCTGCCAATGCACATAGAAAACGCATAGTAGTTATACGACAAATGGGAGCAAAATTCTCTTCATAATCTATGCCTTTTTGTTGTGCACAACCCTTTGCAACAAGTCGAGCCTTATGGCGATCGATCTCACCATCCGGTTTGCATTTCAACTTGTAAACCCACTTTGTACCAATGGCCTTTTTGCCAGGAGGCAAATCACATAAAGTCCATGTGTCATTTTCTATAAGTGCATCATATTCTGATTGCATGGCAGCCATCCAATTTTCTGAATTTTGTGCTTCATCAAAAGACAGGGGCTCCAACATCATGTAAACTAGACACAGCCAAAGCATAACAATCTGATGCATAAGATGCATGGCGAGAGACTGAACGAGTACGACTAAACAAAGGTGCATCCAATTTACTGTCATGCAAAGTGTGCACCAGCCATTTTGGCATACCTCTAGCCTGCTCATTTTCAGCCCTTTCCTCATCAAGTACATCATGTACATCTGCATCAGTAATAGGCTGATCTAAAATATTTTCAGAAACCCCCATAGGCTGTACATTTGCCTCATTGGAACTTACATTCGTATTTCCACCACTAAAAAGAGGCAACAAAGTGTCATAAATGTCTTGTGAGCTTACATTACTGTCTCTAGTACATGACAGCAAGGGCTGAACAGAATCTTCCACAAACACTACTTCCCGAGAAACTAGAATACATTTTTTTTGCGGATGATACAACCTATAACCTTTGCTTTCAGCACTATAACCAACAAAAATACATTTGACAGCCCTATCATCCAATTTTCGGCGCTGCACTTGTGGCACCAAAGCATATGCCAAATAGCCAAAAACACGCATGTGCTCAATAGAAGGTTTTCTATCATGCCATGCTTCATATGGAGTAATAGACTGCAAAGCTTTTGTAGGACACCTGTTAAGTACATAAGTGGCACACATGATGGCCTCAAGCCAAAAAGAATGCGGTAAAGCTTGACTTTTGACCATACATCGTGCCATTTCCTTCAGCGACCTGTTTTTCCTCTCAGCAACACCATTTTGCTGAGGTGTATAAGGCACTGTACATTGGTGTTTTATCCCACGACTAGCCAGAAATGCATTAAATTCATGAGACATATACTCCCCCCCTCAATCTGAACGGAGGGTGTCCATAGTACATTTCGAGACATTTTCAGCCATAGCCAGAAATTGTTTGAAGCACATAAAGACTTCGGACTTCGCTTTAAGCGGAAATACCCATGCATACCTGGAGTAATCATCAATGAAAGTCACGAAGTACAGGTAATTGCCCAAGGACGGAGTTTGCATGGGCCCACAAACATCACTATGCACAAGTTGTAACCTGCATGTGGCCCTAACTGAACCATCCTTTGGAAACTTAGAACGCTGCATCTTACCCAAAATACAGCCTTCACAAACATGTTTGACAGGTGCTTCAAGAGGCAGCAAAGAAGCAACCATATCAGATTTCTGCAAACGCAGCAAACTGGCAAAATTCAGATGACCAAAACGTGCATGCCAAAGTTTTGCATCTGAAATAGCCCTTGAATTTGCAACAGCATTTGAAAATTTTTTTCCACACTTGTCATACAAAGTGAGCTTATACAGCCCACGGCACAGAAGCCCAGATGCAACAATTTCATCACCAAAACTGAGATCATGAACTGTACATCTGTCATCCACAAATTTGAGTACAATTCCAAGTCTAGTAAGTGCGGATACAGATAAGAGATTCTTCTTGATCCCAGGTACATAAAGTGCATCAACAAGTGTGAAGGAACTTCCATTAGCAGCAGTGAGCACAATCTTTCCAACTCCCTGAACTGGATAAGAGGCGTTGTTGGCACAAGTGACTGAATTCCCATGAGGGACAGACTCGAGAGAGGTAAACAATTCATGATGTGAGGTAATGTGCTTTGTAGCACCACTGTCGAAATACCACACATGTGAATATGCAGCAACTGACAAGCATGCATCATGGACAGCAAGATTGTAAGTGCACTCTGCACTAAAAGCCCATTCTGTATCAACATGAGCAACACAGTCTCCTTTCACAGAAGACTCAACAATGGCTGCATTTGTAGTGGAACCAGCATTTGCAGTGGAAACACCCTCTTTCTTCTTAGCCTCTTTGGCCTTCAGCTTAGGACACGACTTGATCAAGTGATCATTGGCTTTACAATAATGGCAAACACATCTTCTTTTTGCCCCTTATCACCAGAATTGCCAGACGAAGTACTGCCAGCAGAAGCATTAGGAACATAATTTTTGCCACTCGCAGCAGAACCATAAGAAGTGGTTGCATTACTGTTACCACCCTTTCTTTGAGAAGCAATAAAGGCCTGTTCAACTGCACGCTGCCTAGTCCTGTTTTTTCTAGAAAGTGACTCTTGCAACAGCAGTGTGCATAATACATCAAACTTGACAACTTCAAGATTTCCTTGGGTCATCAGTCTCCAAGTACTAGCAAATGTCTGGTAGGAATCTGGTAAGGCATCAAGAACCGTCTGCACAAGGGAACTGTCTGAAATGACTTCACCTGCAGAAATAAGCTGCTCATTGATATCCTTGACACTAGCAAGGAAAGTGTCCATATCATCTTCCTCATGCATAATCTTCGACTCCAGCTCTTTACGCAGCAAAGCAATTTTAGCCTCATTGTGGCTTGCATAAAGACCTACTAGAATATCCCAAGCCTGTTTTGCAGATTTTGCACAACGGATGTGAGGAACAATGCTGCGCTTCACAGACAACGCAATCAATGCATGAGCTTGCGCATCCTTAACATCCCAACGAGCTTGTTCTGCCGTAGGCAAAACAACTCTAACAGCTGCAATCCTTGCAGCAAGACCTGCAACATCCTCAACATCGCCTACATCCTCAGAACGAGGATGTACATCAATGCCCTGCACAATGTTCCAGACACCCTTTGACACAAGAACATGTTGCATCATATAAGCCCACATAGGGTAGTTGTCCCCATCCAACCTGTCCTCAGCAGCAAACATCTTGAACACATCTGTGTTGTTGTTGTTGTCAGCCATGGTAAATGTTGCACCTGATGTGAAAACTGCCCAAAAATAGGAGAAACGGAGCGGGAACAACCTGTGCTATATAGCATAAACCGTAGAAGACTGTAAGGCACTTGTTATGCAAAAAACGGCACTGACAGAAATTCTGCACAAAATGACGAAATAGCCTGTGCAGTACTGCCTGTAGTGGAAACGGATGCCGAAATGAGCCCAAATCAAAATTCTGAGTAGACCAAGCTCTTCAAGCTTGCCCAAAAATTTTATCGACCTACAAACGCTCGCCAAAGCTCACTGAAATCGGAGAAGGTGAGCAGGCGTGTGCTGGAGCAGCTGGCGACTAAGCCCGGGAGGACGTGACCTGCTCTGATACCAATTGTTGGAATTAGGGTTGCAGAGAAACACACACATCTTGGAGAAGACAAAGGAAGCTCAAGGCACACAATAGAGAGTGTGTTACTTAGTGTGCAATGGAATGATAGATAGCCCTAGAGTGATAGGCGTATATGCAATGCACGGGGGAAAAAACCTCCTAAAGAGGGAAAAAATGCCCTGGCGGTCCTAGTGTGTTCACACACATCACTACCACATGTATATGGTAACATGAACTACTTTTTGCCTTCTATGTAAGCAAAGATTGGTATCTGGTTTGTTAATACTAAATACCCACCAAGACATGAGACATCTTATTTTGTGATGTTTGTCTTGAATTAGAGTAATGGACTAGTTTTATCTTTATCTGAGAGAGAGAGAGAGAGAGAGAGAGAGAGAGAGAGAGAGAGAGAGAGAGAGAGAAATCTAAGTCACCCTCCATCATTCTTTTTTCGACAAAGAGAAATTACATTTTGTGAGGCAGTGTTCACCCAGAGCGTTTGTAGGGACCACTTTTCAGGAAAGACCATTTTTCCAAACATACAAATTCCTTTTCTTGAATTTACGAGAAGAAAGTTTAAGAAAGCTAAGCTTAACTTTTGGGGCTTTATACTATTTTCTGTATATTGGGGCAAAATTTCTCCTTTTTTGCTTACCCTCAACTGGCCTACTACTCGGTTCAACAAATTGATAGGTTTATTACTATATTGTTGCAATCTTGCCAAGATTCCAACAGGTGCAACATTAGACCTTTGCAGTTGTCCAACCAAAAACTTAGCAAGCTGGACTTGAACTCTCACTACTCCATACATGTATCTTCAAGTCAATTGAGCTAACCACGTAGAAGACTGCATACGCTGCGCAGCATAGAGCAGCACATTAATAAAAATATATAACCAAGCCTCCCCAAAACTTGCTTGGCCATGTTGTCGTCGTCAATGACTGTGTGTCATTGACCCCACGCTATTGCTCGTGCCAGCGTGCTATAGTAGATGACTCCACGCCCTTCCTTTTGGCAGTCCCATCCTTCGTCTTTGCAACAGGCATCTCTTGGGATTCGTGTCGTACTTTTTTTTTCAAAAATTGTTGGGACATACTGGCATTTTTGAAATTGAAAAAGGCACGATATTAAGCTGAGACACATTTTTCCCAAACACCTAGGAATCAATGGAAAAAAGGAGAGAATTGAAAATTTCCACATAAAATTTAGGATTTTTTGAGGGTTTAACACTTTAATCTGCCAAATCTAGCCGGTTTCCTTCAAGGCAACCCTCAAAACTAACCGAGATTTTCCATTTTTTGTGCTTTGAAAATACACTAAAGACCGGTTTTCTATGGCGTTTTTTGTTGAAAATAGATCACTAATTAATGTGCCTCTAATAGTGATATTGTTTCTCTTTTTTTTTTAGAGAGAGAGAGAGAGAGAGAGAGAGAGAGAGAGAGAGAGAGAGAGAGAGAGAGAGAGAGAGATATCTAAGCATCTTCTCTCACTTAGCGTTGTTCTTTCTAGTGGACAGACATAATCAATTGCAAAACAATGCGTTTTCATTACGAAGAAGGCTCGAATATTACCTTTTAGAGTAGGGCATGGCTTTGATCTTCATAGATTGGAGTAGAATTTGACTCTTATAATTGGTGGTGACATGAATATTCCACATGAGAAAGCATGTAAAGCATATTCCAATTATAATGTGCTTGTCCATTAAGTGGTGGATGTTATGGCCTTCTTGATATTTGACATATGCCATACTTTTTCAAACAATGATTCAAAATAGAAAGGGGTAGCATCTTCAATCTTTTGTGAGAAAAGCTCTTTATATGAAGACTCACGCCCCTAAGCTTTGAGGTTGTCACATTGTATGATAAAAAGATCCTAATTATTTAATTTATATTTACAACTAACTTTTTTCAGTTATGACGATGCTTTTATTAAAAAATTTAGGCATAGAACTGTATAAATTGTTGTTTTTGAAATTGATTAAAAAAATCCTATATTGGTCAATTGAGAAAAAATATGATTTTATTGTAACGAAAGAAGTCTTTCAAATTTTAATGGTGTTTGTCAACAGTGATGTGTCATGTAAGAAGGGCGTGTTTGTATGAGGATCACAGCCTTGTAGTATAGATAGGACAAGATGACATGGAAAAGACGATTGGTGTAATAATGGTGCATGAATTATAATAAATGATAAATATTTTGTTGACGATCAAAATTTACTATATCGTGTACAAACACTTGCTCGGGTTTATCCTTGCTCGGAAAAAATCGCTCGGGGCATGGTAACACTCCATTGTATATATGCCCAATTCATCCTAGGCAAATCTATCTTTCCATTGCACACTAAGTATACACTTCTATTGTGTGCCTTGAGCTTCCTTTGCCTTCTCCAAGCTGTGTGTATTTTCGTGCAACCCTACAGGCTATTTTGTCATTTTGTGCAAAAATTTTGAATGTGCCATTTTTTGAGTAAGAGGTCCCTTACAGTCTTCTACAGTTTGTGATATATAGCACATGTTGCTCTCGCTTCCTTTATCCTCTTTTCCGAACGTTTTCACATTAGGTGCAACATTTACCATGGCTGACAACAACACATATGTGATCAAGATGTTTGCCTTCTGAGGACAGATTGGATGGGGACAATTACCCTATGTGGGCTTACATGATGCAACATGTTCTTGTGTCAAAGGGTGTCTATTGTGCAGGGCACATACAGGCGATGTTGAGGATTTTGTAGGTCTTGCTGCAAGGATTGCTACGGTTAGAGTTGTTTTGCCTACTACAAAACAAGATCATTGGGATGTAAAAGATCTACAAAACAAGCTTGGGATATTCTGGTTGGTCTTTATGCAAGTTGCAATAAGTCTAAAATTGCATTGCTGCATAAAGAGCAGGAATCAAAGATTATGCATGAGGAAGATGACATGGACACTTTCCTTGTCGGTGTCAATGATATCAATGAGCAACTTATTTTTTCAGGTGAAGTCATTTAAGATAGTTCCCTTATGCAGGCTGTTCTTGATGCCTTGCCAAACTCTTACTAGGCTTTTGCTAGTACTTGGAGACTTATAACCCAAGGAAATCCTAAAGTTGACAAGTTTGATGCCTTGTGCACATTGCTATTGTAAGAGTCACTATCCAAAAAAAAAGGACTAGTTGCTCAAAAGAGGGTGGTAACAGCAATGCAACCACTTCTTATGGTTCTTTTACGTGTGAAAAATCACCGGTTTCTAATGCTTTTGCTAGCAGCAATTCATCTAGAAATTCTGGTGATAAGAGCAAAAAGAAGATGTGTTTCCATTATTATAAAGCTAATGATCACTTGATCAAGAAGTGTCCTAAGTTGAAGGTCAAAGAGGCTAAGAAGAAAGAGGGTGGTTCCACTGCAAATGTTGGTTCCACTACAAATGCAGCTACTGTTGAGTCTTCTGTGAAACAAGATTGTGATGCTGATGTTGATACAGAATGAGCTTTAGTGCATCGTGTATCTATAATCCTATTGTCCATGATTTATGCATGTTAATTGCTACAAATTCTCATGTGTGGTATTTTGACAGTGGTGCTACAAAGCACACTACCTCACATCATGATTTGTTCACCTTTGAGTCTATCCTCATGGGAATTCAACCACTTGTGGCAACAATGCATCTTATCCGGTTCAGGGAGTTGGAAAGATTGAGGTTACTGTTGTAAATAGTAGTTCTTTCACACTTGTTGATGCACTTTATGTACCCAAGATCAAGAAGAATATTTTGTCTGTATTTACACTTGCTAGACTTGGACTTGTAGTCAAGTTTGTGAATGACAAATGTACAATACATGATCTCATTTTTGGTGATGAAATTGCTTCATCTAGCATATTATGCGGTGGACTATATAATCTCACTTTGTATGCCAAGGGCGAGCAGAGTTTTGCAAATGCAATTGTGGATTCTAAGGCTATTTCAAATGCAAAACTTTGCCATGAACGTTTTGGGTATCTAAATTTTGCCAATTTGCTGCGTTTGTAGAAATTTGATATAGTGACGCTTCTTGAAGCACCTATCAAACATGTTTGTGAAGGCTATATTTTGGGTAAGATGCAGCGTTCAAAGTTTCCAAAGGATGGTTTAGTTAGGGACACATGGAGGTTGCAGCTTGGGCATAGTGATGTTTGTGGGCCCATGCAAACTCCGTCCTTGGGAAATTACCTTTACTTTGTCACTTTCGTTGATGGTTACTCCAAGAATTCATGCATATTTTTTCTTACAGCAAAGTTCGAAGTATTTATGTGCTTCAACCAATTTTTGGCTATGGCTCAAAATGTCTCAAAATGTACGATGGACACCCTCCGTTCCAATCAAGGGGGAGAGCATATTTCTCATGAATTTAATGCATTTTTTGCTAGTCATGGGATAAAACACCAATGTATAGTGCCTTATACGCCTCAACAAAATGGTGTTGCTGAGAGGAAAAAAAATCACTTACGGTAATGAGACGATGTATGGTCAAAATTCAAGCTTTGCTGCATTTTTTTTGGCTTGAGGCCATCATGTGTGCCAATTATGTACTAAACAGGTGTCCTAAAAAAGCGTTGCAATATATTATTCCATATGAAGCATGGCATGATAGAAAAACCTCTATTGAGCACATGCATGTTTTTGGTTGTTTGGCATATGCTTTGGCTCCACAAACACAACGTAGAAAATTGGATGATAAGGCTCTCAAATGTATTTTTGTTGGTTATAGTGTTGAAAGCAAAGGTTACAAGTTGTAGCATCCACAAAACAAAGTTTGTCTTGGTCTCACGGGATGTTGTGTTTGTGGAAGATTCAATTCAGTCCTTGTTGTCATGTACTAGAGACAGTAATGTCAGCTCATAGAACATTTATAACACTTTGTTGCCTCTTTTCAATGGTGTAAGTTTGAATGTAAATTCCAATGAGGAAAATGTACATCCTATGGGGGTTTCTAGAAATGTTACAGATCTGCCTATTATTGATGTAGATGTACATGATGTACTTGATGAGGATAGGGATGAAAAGGAGCAGGCTAGAGGTATGGAAAAATGGCTGGTGCATACATTGCGTCACAATAAATTGGATGCACCTTTGTCTAGTCATACTCATTCGAGTTCTTGCCATGCATCTTATGCATCAAACTATTATGCTTTGGCTGTGTCTAGCTTACATGATGTTGAGGAACCTCTTTCTTTTGATGAAGCACAAAATTCAAAAAACTGGATGGCTGCCATGCAATCAAAAAATGACACATTGTCTTTATGTGATTTGCCTACAGGAAAAAAGGCCATTGGTACAAAGTGGGTTTACAAGTTGAAACGCAAGTCGGATGGTGAGATTGATCACTATAAGTCTTGACTTGTTGCAAAGGGTTATGTATAGCAAAAAGGCATAGATTATGAAGAGAATTTTGCTCCCACTTGTCATCATTAGGAAAAATATGAACCCTCTAGGGGCCCTTTGGGATTAAGGTTAATTAGAGGCCAGCCAATGAGAAGAGGGTGGTGGACACACTCTATGCCCTCAAAAATGTAGGGGGACAAAGTAGTCTTACACTTCTTAAATGGGCTCTTACCTAGTGAGAAGGTGGGGTGGGGAGGGGGTGGGCCATATGGAACCTCCAACTTCCCTCCTTTTTGATCCGGTTGTGAAAAAATCTCAAAAATTTGAAATTTTTCAAAATTTTCAAAAATCAAATTTCATCTTCTTAAAACCCCCCTAAAACTATTTTATGGTCAAAAAAGCATTTTTTGACCTCAAAATGTCAAAACTTGCACCCAAAAACCCTAAAATTCAAATTTTTAAAAAACTTTTGAAAAATCTTTTTTTGCTATCCAGAGCTCCCCCAAAAGTAGTTCTTAGGCAAAAAATGATTTTCTCTCTCTAGAATCCCTTTTTCAACCCCTCCTTGGTTGCAACCATCACACTCATCCTCTACTCCAACACTCTCTCTCTCTACACCATCTCCATTGCTGCAGCAAGGAAGCTCCTCTCTCCTCCCCTACCACCTTCCATTGCCACACCAAACAAAGGTTATCCACCTTCTCCTCCCATTGCCACACCAAGCAAGGGTTATCCACCTTCTCCTCCCATTGCCACTAGGGCCAAGGCTATGCGTATTTGAAAGTATCCAGAATAACCATCACAGACGGTATAGCATTCAAAACCCGCTACTTCATTCAGAATTTCATCCAAGAAAGGGAGAGGAAAGTGGTCTCTCTTTGTAGATGCATTTAGTGGTTTGTAGTCAACACAGACCCTCCACTTACCATTCTTTTTAGGCGTCACCACTACAGGTGACACCCATTCTGAGTTTTCTACAGGATAGATGAATCCCGCCTTCAGCAGTTTCCTTACCTCGGCCCAGAGTGCCTTTTCTTGTATGACCCCCAGTCGTCGTAGCTTTTGCACAATTGGTTTTACCCCTTCCTTCAGCTTAATATGATGTTCCACCACTGTAATACGTGTGATTCTTTCATAGTTGTCAATGAACGGGCTAGGAAATCCCATCAACATTTGCAAAAAACTATCTTTCTCCTCAAGTGTTAATTCCGTAGACAACATACCCTTCAACCTACTTCCTCCTAGGCCAAGTGATTTGCTCTCCTCTTCATTGGGTTGCCCTTTTGGTGATGGATCACCAGTTGTGCTTACCCTTTGTGGATCCTTCATAATGATACCCATCACATCAATGGAACTGTCACTTTCGTCGGTGGATGTGGTCTCCTCCTCAGAACTGGAAGATTCGCTAGTGGTTTCATCTGCAGATGTTTCCAGATTCATTTGCTTCTGCTTGCCAATCCTCATGTTGTAGTAGATTGTCTCCCCTTTCTTACCGGTCATGCGTAGAAGGCTAGTACCCCAGTCCTGTTTTTCCTTCATGGCCATCAACCATGGCCTTCCCAAAATTAGTGGACAGCCCTCCCCCTTAGTAGGCATCACAAAAACATCTACCTCTACCTCAGTGTTGAAAGCTTTGATTTTCACGGCACTTACCACACCCACACACTTTACTTTTGCGTTGTTTGCCATCTTTGCCTTGCATGGAGAAGGCCTGTCAACCTCGAGCCCTAATCAAATCATCATAGCTTCGCTCATTACAGAGATTTGTGCACCTCCATCAATGTAGGTGTTTCCAACCCTCTTTCCTTTTATGTTTACGTCGACAATTGGAAGGATCTCATCCATGTTGCATCCCGAAATTGCTCCGGCTACCTTTGTTTTGGAGCATCTTGTACTTACCATTTTAGACCATTGTCGCCTTACTTTAGGTACAAGATGTAGCAGTTGTGGCCATGTAATCTTCGGTCCTTGCTCTGCCACATCCAATGTTAGGTCATAGGGCTTAGAAATTTCCCCTAGCTAGAAGTCGGTGATACCCAATTTCCGTCGTGGCCTGGATGGCCTCTTGCTAGTTTCTCCTCTCATGCTTCTCTCATCATCTGATTGTGTAGCCTTCTCCCTCCTAGCTCTTTTCACAGTCATGGCCTCAAGTGGTTCTAAAAAGGTTACCTCCTCCTTACCCTTGTCCCTCTCCTTTGCTCTGGGTGGATCCACTACTACGGCTTTTCCTTTCTCTTCTAGCCTTATGATGTTTACAGGGCGATCAGGTGGTGGGGCTGGTGGAAGAGGTGGGATGGATGCTTGTAGTGGTGTCTGGGGTGGACGTAGAATTTGTGTTGGTGGGGGTGGTGCTCGGGGTGGGGGTGTTCTTTCTCTAGGGGGTGACAATTGGTTCCTCCTACCTCCTCTATTATAGTTTTGTCGTGGTTTGGGACAGTAGTACATACCATGAACGTCTTCTCCGCAGTTGTAGCAATGATACTCCCTGTTTTGTCGTCGTGCTCTTCCAGGGTCTTGATCTCTTTCTTGACTCCTCCCTTGTTGTATTAAGTGGACAGACAAATTCTGCAGTTGGTCAGTAATATGGGCCAACATATTTTGTTGGTCATCTCTTACTCCAAGAGCCGGTGGTGGTGGTGGAATGGTGGTTGTCGTAGTTGCTGGTCGATGCGATGTTCCTGATTCTGTTGACTCGGTTTCTTTGGCTTTCATTCGCAGCTTCTTGTCTTTAAGGCGAGCAATCTCAACGGCTAACTCGTACGTAGCCGGGAATCTACCTTTCACCTTCTCCTTGAGAAGCGGCCATAAGCCATGCGTGAACCGATCTTTTTTTAGGAAATCGGGTGCAGCTTCCCCCCTAGCCAGTGACTCAACCCACCGTTCCCACAAATCCACAAATTTGGACTCATAGGTGGCATATTCTAAAAGACCCTCCTGCTTCAAATCTCTCAACTTGTCCCACAACTTTTCTGAAGTGGTACCTCCCCCAAAGCGCCTCTTAAAAGCGGTTTTTAAGGGTTCCCAGTCATCCTTGGTTGCGTGTGGAAGTGCATTGTACCATGATCTAGCTTCTAGCTTCATGAGATGCTTAAAGATTCTAACCCGGGATTCATCCGTATCTTTGTTGCTCACTACACATGCTACTTCAAAGTCATCTAGGAAGTCTGTTACCAAATCCTCCCCCTTCTTTCCTTTAAATGTTGAAAATGCTACACTTGCCATGATTACTGAGAGAGAGCTAGAAAGACACACTGCTTAACTTGCAAAAAAAAATTTCTTCTTTACAAGGAGGCGTGTATACCCTCTTATACTAGGACATAGATTAAAACTTCAAACGGTACATTGCCTTGTACCAAAGGTAAGACAAATGGTTGATCTGATGCCAAAACCTCCAAAAACCGCTCCCCACTCGGCATGGTGTCAATGACGTGCTGGTAGTGAGCCTTCAAATCCAATATTACCTTGATTGAGCCTACACGCGTTGGTATGTGTGATCTGTCTTGAGGTAGGTTGTACTGATTCATGTGAAGCTTAGAGGTGCTTAGTCACTGTCCAAGCTTGTGGGAGAGGGTGGTGTTCTTTCCTGAAACAAACTCAGTAGATCTAGTGAGAGTGTGAGCCAATGCTTCCGTTATCTGTGCTGCAGCATCAGGTGCGACTTGAAAACTGACTGTGATAATTACCTTGGTGACTTGAGTTACCCGATTCTCAAAGTAGAATAGTGTTGATTCTCTATTGTGTAGAGATCCTTCCATTTTGTTGTTGTGGATTGGTTGTAGGTTGCGGACATGGTTTCGACCTTCTCCTTCTTCTTCTTGGCACTTGGCCTATGTATATCCACTGGGTTTGGCGTGTTGGTTGACTCTCCCACTACCAATCGATTACCGTTACGCCTGGCACTTGAGCTTCGATGGAGATGCGGAGTTCATCTAGTTGTGCTTGGAGCTCTTCTTCTTCTGTCGTCCAATTAGCAAATCCTGCTATCCATTCATCCATTCACAATAGTTTAAGGGTTTCAGTCTTGTAAACTGAAGGGTTTCATGAAAAGATCCTCAGTGGGGGCACCAAATGACGGGAGCAAAACGAACCCCGACGGCCTCTAAAACACCGGGGACCGAATGGTGCGCCTCGAGCCTGTCATGGTAAAGCAAACAGGGGGCACCACCTAGCTTCAGCGGCTAGGACGCAAACAACACACCACCATAACAAAGTTTTCATCCAAGAGAGATGGGTGCTTGGGAGTAATGATGAAAAGGAAGGGGAATGAGATCAAGTGAGAGAGAGAGAGAGAGAGAGTGTGAGGGAGGGGGTATAGCGGCTTAGTACTTAGGCATCACAAAAGGATGGCGAATCCGCACACCCTTCACATATACACAAGCTCACTCCAAAACACAAGACTAGGTGGCGATTCCGCACACCTCACATGGGCAAAAAATTGCAAGAAAACATACTCACAAAACCTCAAGCTTTATTTAGAGAATTAGGCGATAAAATGGAGAGCATAGGGTAGGGGAATGAGAAGGGAGAGAGTGGTAGAGCACATGGCAGATAGGTGGGAGTTGATGACGAAGACTCGCACGAGGATTATGACCATCATCCTTCATTTAGTTGCCCTTCATCTTCCATAGCCAAGGGTGTAGAGGTCATGCTCAAGACGAGCATGGTGATTGCGGTGATGGTGATGGTGTGGGTGTGTGTGTGTGCACTAGGCACACACAGTGCATAGTGTGTTCTTTTGGTGATGTTGTGTGTATTTAGTGTGATGGTGACCCCTCTTTATATAGGGGAGGAGGGGGGAGGAATTCTAGAATTTAGAAATGAAGAAATCATTATCTACATAGGCCATGTGACTGTGGGCCCCACTTGTTTGGTTGTGTGTATATGTGCCAGAACAGCAGTCTCATGAGAGAGAGACTAAGAGAGAGAGATGGGTTGATAAAAAAAAGTGAGAGGTGACATGGAGAATAAAGTAATTACAAGAGGGGAGAGAGGGGAGTGTGTTCAGAGGTGAATCTGTGTGCAGATGTGTGTGAACACAAGAAAAATCAGGTAACCACCGGGTGGGGATGGGTCTGTGGGCACCTTTTTCAGTGAAACTGAGTGTGTGTGAGTGTGGGGGAGGTTATTTAGCTACAAGACAAGAGACATGGCGCCCTTTAGAGAGAGAGGGGGTTATTTGGGTCATGGGATATGATAGGAGAGAGAAAGAGGGGGTGGGGTATACTATTTTGGAAGATAGGGTAAGTTGCATGTGAGTTAGGGTGCATTATTGGTGAGTTATAATGCATTATTGGTGAGAGGTGGGGTAGCTTGAGGGGAGAGAGAAAGGAGAAAGGACAAGGGGAAGAGAGAGGGGGTTGACCTTTTGAGTGGAGGAGAGGAAAAGGGACACCCGACGGGGCAACAGTGAAGAAAAAGGAGGCAAGGTGGGGATGGGCTACCCCGCAGGCATGAGGTGGCCTATTTTACCTTTCTTATATATTTACATAATCATACTTTATTTTTTTATTACTTTTTCCAATGCCTTTTATCACTCCCTCCCTAAGAGGGGGTTTTCATGGGGTGGGGACGAGAGAAGAGGGGTATGGGAGCTTGGCTTGTGAAAAGCCCCCATCAGTAGTAGACTCAGGGTAGGGGAACCGACAAGGGTAACCCATGAAGTCCATGATGCTAGAGAAAGCTTTAGCCGGGACACAGGAGCAATGAGATTGGTAGCAGACCATAGACGTATGAGACCATCTCAAGTAGCCAAGTGTATGCGAAAGAAGTATGGTGGTTCAGGAGATCCGTATGCACATATGTCACTCTTTAAGCAAGTCTTAAGAGTTGAGTAGATAACAGATTTCCATACACAATACGAGGGATTTGTTCTTACTCTAGAAGGTACGGCATTGACATGGTTTCAAACACTGAACAGAGGGGGATTCCATGACATTGACCATTTGCTAAGAGAGTTTGCTGAGGAATTCTCAAAACGAGGGATTAAGCACAATACGGTCTCACAAATATATGCTTTTAAACAGAGAGAACACGAAAAAGTGAAGGAAGCTTCACTTCGCTTCAAACAATACATTGAGAGATGTCCAGTACGTGAACGACCACAAGATGACAGACTATCTGTTCTCTTTATTGAAGGATTGAGAAACGACACTTTCAAGAAGGACTTGCACTTGAAAGCTTGTACAAGTTTCGAGCAAGTAATGAGAGAAGCATTGTACTTAGTGGATAACTGTACGGTTTATGGAGAGGTGTCAGCCGATACAGATTTTGCATCCAGTAGCTCTTCCTCCGTAGCGAGCGAGACTACCACTAAAAAGAATGTTCAAACAACAACCATGCCAAATGTAGAGCAAATGATAGAAGATGCTCTAAAAAGGATGGCACCATACCAAAAACCATTGCCAAAACCACTGAAATGGTGTGCTATTGAACAAAAATGGACAAACCATCCAACAGAGGAGTGCTATTACAACAAAGGGTATGTAAGGGAGCGTCAGTATGCACCTCCTGCTCAATTAGCACCACCTCAGGTACATCCAGTACCTTGATACCCAACGGGAAATGTACCAGGACCTATGGGGATAGAAAGACCGCAACCGGTATTGGGACAACAACCACCTTTACCAGGAGCAAGACCAGTGGGCATTAGATATGCACCAACCTTAGAGAATCAGGAAGAACAAGCCTTAGTGCCTGTTCAAGCCTATTATGAAGAATCTGGTGCACACATGTCTCCAACTGTGTATTACCCACAAGAAGAACCCAAACAACCAGAACCATGGGGCATGATTGGGAATGTTGGAACACCAACAGTTACAAGTGCTTCTGATGAAGAGAGATACAATTTGGACGCAAGAACATTTATGTTCATAGCTCATGGAGGGTTAACAGGACAAGGACCATCCTATCCACAAAGGACGAATCCAGTGGGACCAAGACCAGCACTAGGACCCTGTTACAAGTGTGGAGGTGACCATCTGATGAATGTTTGTCCACATACGGAAATCATTAGAATTAACGCTTATTGCATTGAGTGTGGGGTTACTCACTTCATTGAGGATTGTTCAAAGAATCCAAACAAAGTGCAAAAGACGACATTGAATATGCTAGAAACTATTCCTACCAGCAGTGGGTCCGAAAATGAAACTCTGATACCAACGCAAGTTGTTACTAGAGCTCAAGCTAAGAAAACCACTAGAGAACCTGAGAATGGAAAGTTAGCGACTGAAGTGGTTAGTCAAGGACCGCGGAGTCAGAGAAACACATGGAAAGCTAGAAAAGCACGCATGAAGTTGAGAAAAGAACGTGAAGACGCTATTCTAGCTGAGGAACTAAAGCAAACTAAAGATAGATTAGAAAAACTTGAGAGTCAAAACGGGAAACGAGAGATGAGCCCAGAAAGAACGAAACAAAAGAGTATCAAAAAACAACGAGCTTAAGCTCAGGGGGATCAGTGCTAGTCGCCAAAGTACACGAACCATTGGACGCACTGATGAGAGCTTACGAAGCTAGGTTAAAGAACAACCAAACACAAGAACAGAGGTGGATGACATACCCAAACGCGGAATTGGAAAAGCAGAGACTTGAAATGTGCCAGAGAATGATCGAGACTGCACAAGCCTTATTAGAACCACCAAGAGAAACAATGAATTGTGGAACGGAAAACCCAATGCAGCAAGAGACTATCATTTCACGGGTAGCTGAAAAGACTCCCAGTGCACAAAAGCCTGAAGATACACACAAGGATGACCGCATAGTATTGAACACAACCGATCAGGAGATAGAGAGTTTTCATCCGGTCATACAGATGATTTACGGAAGAGATGAGGATTACAATGAATTTTGGAAACAAGTGAGAGAGGCAAACTTTGCAAACGAGCTAAGTTGCCAAGCTAATCAGATTGGGAAAAGGACATCAGGAATCCTCCCATAGTGGAATTTGAGGCAGGATCTCAAGTGGACTTGGATCTGCAATCTTACTGGGGAGATGGGGGCTCTGCTACAAAGATGTGAACCGAACACCGGTAGAGGAGTTTGATTCAACTATTTTGGCGGGATCCGAATTTCCAGCTTGGTTAGGCAAGCCCAAGGAGTTATGGATGTGTGGAGCCTCGAAATGTAGAAGTCTGAGGCGAGAATAATATGTTTTAGAAAGGGCTATTGAAGACGAAACTTATATAGGAGAACCCTTTCCAGAGGACACGCTTGAACCATTAGAATGGACACACATTCTAGCAACCCTAGATGTTTGTGCAATTCCGGATGGTCCCACAACGAAATTTTGTGAGAAGGACGGGTACGACGTGGTTCCGTACTTCATGCTGAGAACTATACTCGAAAAAGAAACTGAATAGATACATACACTGGAAAAGGAAGATGAAGAAGAGGTGTTTCAGGACATTCCCGATCATCGAGAGTGGGGAAATGAAGCAGACAACGAGTCAACGGACAATTCAAGCGGAAACGAAGAAACTATAACGGATGTCTGATTTTATGATTTTCTGAACCAAACTAAACAACGCCAGAAACGCTATAGAGCAAAGAGAAAAACAAAGGGGGTTAGAACCAATCCGATGCCTAGACTAAGAGGAAAATGAGAGGCAATGAGCAAAAGAGCTTATGAAAAGACAAAAGAAGCTCAAGAAATCAAGTTCAAAGGAATGAAACGAAAACTGAAACACAAACTGAAGTTTGGACGACAGAAATTGAGAGTGGAGAGGACGAAAACGCCAAAATCAAGGAAAACATGGATGTTCTCTCTCACTACAGGAAATTCACAATAGAGGATAGGAAGGTGGTATTAACCCAACCTATTCGAGAGAGAAGGGAGAACGAATCTTATGACGGACCGGAGGATGCAAAAAAAGTTGATTTAGCAGCTCCAGGTGAGACACCTAGACCGGTGTACATAGCCACAAATTTGTCTCCAGGCGAGGAAGAGAGACTTTTGAGTCTTCTCAGAGAGTACAAGGATGTGTTTGCATGGTCTTATAAGGACGTAAAGGGAGTTGACCCATCAATATGCCAACACACAATCCCACTAAAACAAGACGCAAAGCCTAGCAGACAGAGACCATACACATATAATGATACGTTTGCTAAGTGAATCAAAGAAGAGATAGATAAGCTAATGGAAGCTGAATTCATATACGAGATTGAACACACCGATTGGGTATCTCCGATTGTGGTGGTACCCAAGAAGAACGGAAAACTCTGAGTGTGTGTCAACTTAAAGAAAGTGAATGCTGCAACAATCAGGGACAATTATCCCCTGCCGATAACTGATCATATTCTAGAGCGTATATCAGGGAAAACAGCATACTCCTTTCTTGATGGTTTTTCGGGATATAACCAGCTAGCCATAGCACCGGAAGATCAACATAAAACAGCTTTTGCAACGGAGTGGGGAATTTATGCTTATCGGGTTATGCCTTTTGGTCTAACCAATGCTCCCGCAACCTTCCAGAGGCTGATGATGCATGCTTTCAAAGAATACTTAAGGTTGTTTCTAGAAATATACATGGATGACTTATGTGTACATTCTCTTCTGAGAGATGAGCATCTAGAACACCTAAGAAAAGTATTTGAGAAATGTAGGACATATCGCATTTGTCTCAATCCTGAGAAATGTGTGTTTATGGTCCGACAGGGCAGAATTCTGGGACATATTGTCTCACAAAACGGAATATCCACGGATTTAGAGAAGATAAAAGTTATAGTGGATATGCCTAGACCAACCAATGCGAAACAAGTACAGAGCTTTATGGGACATTGCGGATATTATAGACGATTCATTTACATGTACGCTATAATAGGCCAACCACTTTACAGGCTAATAGTGAACTTTGAATGGACAAAGGAGTGTGAGGAATCATTCAAGAAATTGAAAGAGGCACTCATTACTGCTCCAGTCTTGAAATCACGAGATTGGGAGAAGATATTCCATGTGCATATAGATGCTTTGGCATATGCAATAGGATGCATTCTGGCTCAGCCAGAAGAAGGAAACATGGATTTTCCTATCTGTTACGCCAGTCGACAGCTCAACAATGCAGAGAAGCATTACACCACAACAGAGCGAGAGGGATTAGGAATGATATATGCTATGAAGAAATTTCGGCATTATCTTCTAGCCAACAAGTTTGTGTTTTTTACGGATCACCAAGCCTTGCTCTACCTAGTGAATAAACCATGCAATACCGAGAGAATAGTGAGATGGTTCATTATCTTACTGGAATTCGACTTCACGGTAGTAGTAAAGAAAGGAAAACAACATCTTAGAGCTGATCATCTTTCGCGATTGACGAATGGAGAAGACCCTATAGGAGTGAATGACGACATGCCAGACGCGTACTTATTCAACATAGAAATAATACCGAAGTGGTCTCAAAATGTCGTTAGCCTATTAACCTATGGAGGAGAGTTTGATAGAAGAGAATACAACCAGAAACATATTGCTATTCAGCAATCCAAGAATCTTCAATTGGTTGCAGGAAGGTTGTATCAATTGGGAAATGATTATGTTTTACGACTATGCATCAATTCTGAGGAATATAATATATATCTGCGCGAAGCACATGTTCAGGAATGTGCATTTCATTGTTCGAGAAGGAACACATATAGGAATTTGTTACAATTGGGAGTCTATTGGCCAGGAATGAAAGAAAGCGTACATGAATACGTCACTGTATGTATTGTATGTTCATCAAAATCGCCAGCAGAGTATTCGACATTATATCAGATAATGATCGCTCCGGAATGGAGTCAGTATATTGTTGAGTATCTCACAAATAGAACTTTCCCAGAAGGAATGTCAAAAGCTCGTCAGAAATCTGTAGAGACAGAAGCTAGAGATTATGCTTTAATAGGAGTCAACTCTATAAGAGAGGTAAAGACAACCAGCTTAGGATTTGCGCATCAGAGTCTGAGTATGTGATAATCCTGGAGCAAGCTCATGGAGGAGTAAGTGGAGGCCATTTCTCAGGTGATAAGACCGCAAAACTTGTCTTAGCCGCAGGAATATGGTGGCCAACATTACATATGGACGCTGAGGAATACGTTAAACGGTGTGATGACTGTCAGCGGACCAAAGTACCACTTAAAAGAGATGATATGCCGCTTAGACCAATGATGGGGGCAAGAGCTTTTGCAAAATGGGGGATTGATTATGTCGGACCCATTTCACCTCCTGCATATAAGACTCATGCACAATACATCATTGTGGCTACAGACTATCTAACAAAGTGGGTCGAAGCAAAGGCAACTCAAAAAGCAGATGCCAGGACCACGACACAATTTCTATATGAATACGTCTTTGTACGATATGGATTGCCAATAGAAATTGTGAGGGACTAGGAGGGGGGGAGGTATACAGGTATACAGGAGCTACAAAGCAGCTACAAGCAACAAAAACAAAGAAAAACAAAAAATTATACTACAAGGACAGTGTCTTACATGATTTTGCAATTTTTATGTTTGATTGCGGATATTGATAATATTTATGCCCTTATATACCTTGTTTTGCAACAAGAAGAGATCAAATGATGAATTTGGGTCTCTAGACGTGTAAATATCACTAAATAAGAGTGTTTTTAGAGCTAAAAAGTGGAAAAAAGTGGTAATCCAAGTCCAAAAATCACAAATAAGTGTATATTCATATACACAGGGTTACCAGCTATTTATTGTGTATGTTTGGAATTTTTTGGCTTCAATTTTCTATTTTCCTTTATTTTTTATGATTTCCTTAAAAAAAGTAAAAGAAAAATAAAAAAAAGCAGGTGAAATGAGATCGGAAAAAAGAAAAGAATAGACAGTGATGGTCCTAATGACAAGGGCAACCCATGGTAAAAATTGGGTACAATTCTGAAAAAGTTGCGGAAAGTCCGAAACGGCAGAATTTTGGCAAGTGGACGGAATTCTAAGAAAACAGGTCAAACGGAGTCCGATTTGGGAAATTTCAGATCCTAAAGCGCATCTCACAACGAGATAGGAGCACATGACAAATTTGGTGGCAAGTGAACCGGGAAGTCCGAAGTTAAGTATTTTTCACATCACTTTCAAGCCCATTCACACTATTACCTTCTTGGAGAAGAGCAGAGAGCCACAGGAGCACAGATCTTCTACGACCTCCACGAGAGCTTAGAGGACACCAGACATGAGAGGTAGACTCATTGCCATAAGCTTTTGATGCTTATCATTAACTTTTGTCGCGAAAACTGACCAAAACCAAGAAACAAGAGCAGACGGGGAATGGGGTAGAATGCTAGGTAGTGGCACAATCGCCTAACCAAACCTTGCAAGAACTTATAGGTGGGTTACCCTAGTATAGAAGATGGGTTTCTAACACTCAAAGCTCGAGAAAGAACGACTGGAAAAACCCTAGGTCAACAGAGCCTGCAAGAGGCAAACAGGAAAAAGTTGTCGAAACAACACGAAACTTCACAGGAAGTTCAACCACATCAAGGACAATGCAACCATAGAATATCTCCAAGTTTGAATCACAAAAAGTAGGTTGGAACAACCGATTTGGCTGCGGACACACAAAGCGTCATTTTGGCATAACGGCTGAAATTGACGACCGAATGAAATGAAACTTCACAAGCAGCTTCAAGTAACTATCGATGACTTATGTTTGCAAGCAAAACCCAAAAGAAAGCTGATTCACTTACCGATGGTGAAAAAGACGCTTTCGGGCAACCAAAGGGAGAAAGATGGAGAACAGGGAGCCAAAGTCAAGTTCAACCAAATAGATGGCTTCACAACATATCCAATGAGCTGGAAATGCAACTCTCGAGAAGAAAAGTTGAAGAAATTCAACTCCAAGGCAAAAAGACGACTTCGGAGATTGAAATGCCTATAAGGGGGCTTTTTAGCTAAACTGATGACTTTTTAAGTTGAAAACTAGTTAGCAGGGCTTAGGGCACTAGCACAAAGCATTCTTTGCACAAAAAGACCAACATTTCAAGAAAAGACATCATACGCGTATGATGTCTCACAGCATGAATTTCACATCCATTTCAACATTTCAGTGCATAGCTTCATTCCACATGTTAATCACATCCTATGAACCAAGTATCATGAGAATTGGAGTTAGAAAACCCAAGGAAAACCAAAAAGACACAAAGTAGGCCATAAAATTGATTTTTGGTCCTAATTTTGTCAAAATAACTCCAAACTCATTGAAACTTTGTAGGATTGTTGTTAAACACATCTACAAGCTATCTGGAACCAAAAAGCACCATTTTGACACAAAAGACATCATACGCGTATGATGTCTATTTGCACTTACAGAGCCAAAACTGCTCATTTGTCATCATACATCCATTATATATATCTAATACATGCTACATATGAAATTTGGAACCATTTGGTCAAGAGGATCACCCCATTAGCCCAATTGAGGGAAAATCCTTCACCTAAAGCCTATTTTTGGCCCAAATACAACATACTCAAGTCCAAACCAAGATTTGAGTAGGAACAGTCCTTCACTAGTACATGGGGAGTCCACGGAACCAATCCCATGCAAAATTGATGAAAAAGACATCATACGCGTATGATGTCTCCAGAGCCATTTTTAGCCCAAAATCTATCCAAACTTCATAAATCCATTGAATAAGCCTATCTAAAGCCAAATCCAAGCTTATAGAGAAATTTGGTCCAAAAATACACTAAAAGACATCATACGCGTATGATGTCTCACTATGTGATTTTGGCACCTCAGGGCTTCAACCACCAAACAGAAGTGATCTACATGCCATTTGAAAGTGAACCACCAAGTTTTATCCAATTTGGATCATAAAATCCAATTCCCTTTCAAAATTTTCCAAGAGTCAGAACTGGACTAAATTGGCCAAAACTTGACCAAATGGGATCCAAACTCAAATCCAAGCATATGATAATCATGTATACACTATCAGCTACAAGCACAACCAATATGAAGTCATTTTGACACAAAAGACATCATACGCGTATGATGTCTCCAGCATGATTTTGAGCCCATTTTGCATATTTTTTCACCTACCTTGCATCCTTAGGCCCTGAATAGCTCATGTTTCAATTTTCAAGTCATTTGGATAGTTAAAAGCTTCATTTCGGCTTTCAGTACTAAAAAGACGCTAACTTCTGAAATTGGAGTTACAGGATCCATGGATTCCACCAAGTCATCGGCAACGAAGAGAAAAAGACCGACAATCAAAGATGCTATTGCAGAAGCAGAACCATTTGACATTCCAGCAGAAACCCTCAAGCCAACCAAAACTTGGGTGGAGGAAGCAGTATTGGAGAAAGAGGGAATAAAGATCTACCAGGGGACTTTCAGAGATCCTCAAGGGCAAGCGGTGGATGTACCGATGATCCCACAGGAATTGGTAGATTATAGCAGGTCAGAAGACATTAGCAAGTACCTGGAAAGGGCAGACTTGCACAGTTTCTTCACCTCGAGACCATCAGGTGTGGATACAAGAAGAGTGTACGAGTTGGCAACATCCATTCAGAAGGATGGAAAAGTCACATTGACAGCCATGGATGGAGAGAAGGTAGAAGTAAAGATCACTCCACAGCTAATTGCAGACGCATTGAAGCTGCACAACAAAGGGAGCTCGGTCAGGGAAAGAAGGGAGGCCATAGAGGTCTATGGGCCCAAGAAACAGAATGCGACCTATGGAGATATGAAGGACCCAAGAGCGGCAACCCTTTGCCGACTGTACAACCAATTTCTTCATGTTTGCAGTAAAAGACCGCAAAAGTATACTACACCACCCCATGCCATTGCGAACACCATCACATGGGCATTAAAGAGCAATATGCCAAAAGAGGTGAATTACGCTCAACACATCCATGAGCAAGTAATTGCCATGCACAACGAGAAGCCAAAATACATAGGAGGAGCGGAAATTCTGACAAGAATAGCTTATGAAGCTATTGGAGCTAGAGATCAGTGGCCAAAGGCTCCCTTCCAGAATGAGTGGCTTAGAGAAGCCAACGAGGAGGAAGAACAGCCCGAAGTATCCAAGAGGGCATCCACAAGAGCACGCCGGAAACTAGAAGTAGTTTCAGAACTTGAAGAGGATGTGGACGATCCACTTAAGAAGAAAGTAAAGAAGAAGGTTGCTCCCAAGAAAACCAAAAGTCAGAAAGCGGCAAGAATGGAAAGATTAGTGGAGCAGTTTAGAGCGGAAAGAGCTCTAAAGGGTGACTTTGAAGAAAAGTGGGTTCTAGACCCCACTAAAGTTGGAACTAGCTCGACCAGGCCACATATTGATCAATACGATCAATATATTAAAGCTTATGAGGAGTCAGAGGCTATTTTGGAGCAGCAAACTGTCGAGCCATACACTGAAGAGGAGGTACAGCAACTAAAAGCTGAGCTGAAAAAAGATGACAAGGGGAAAAGGAAAGTAGATGGGTCTACTTAGCCTCAAGAGAAAGATGGGCAAGCCGACAAAGGGAAAGCCAAGGAAGCTGAGGATAAACATCCCTCTATGACTGATGTACCAAGCCCGAAGAAGACGGAAAAAATTGTGGAAGAGACCACAATAGAGGTGGACACGGATGTTTTGGAAAAGCCGAAAGCCGAGACCAAAGAAAGGAAGATAGATCCAATTCAGCAAAAGAGAAATGATTATGAGGATCTGGTAGAGATAGGATACACCGAAGAAGAGGCCCTTGAGGCAGTTTATGGGATCACCCTACAAAAACAAGATGAACGGAGAGGGACGGAGAAAAAGACAAAGAGTAAAAACGAAAGTGAAGAGAAACTAGACGAACCGAAAATACTAGAAGAGCCAAAGCCAGTGGAGGTGGTGGCGGAAAGAGCTTTAGAGTTGACAGATGATGATGAAAAAGACATGCACATGGTGCATGAACTGCTCAGCAAGATAAAAGAAAGGTCCAAGGCAAAGGAAGTAGAGATTGAGACAGCCAAACAAAGGGAAGCAGAGTTGCAGAGAAATTTAGAGAATGCTATGAATGAATCTGAAAGTCATAAAGCATCACTCCATGACACGGAAAACGAGAGAGACGGCTTGATACTCCAACTAGCTGAGGCTTCAAGAGAAGTAACAAGTGCACAGGAAGCAAGGGAGCGGATAGAGGATGAGTTGGAGGTGGCTAAGGATGAGCTCATTGAGCTAAGGGAAAGAGTCGAGCTCCAAGAAAGAACAATCACTAGACTCAGGTCTACCCCTAGAGCTAGCAGAGCAGGAACCAAACAAGAGGGAGCTATCGTACCAGTTTTGGAAGACCAGGTCCGAAGCTTACAAAGAGAGCTAAGATTAGAGCAAGTGCAAAGGTTGCACATTGTGGAGGGATCATTGGCCGTAGAGGAGAGGCTCACATTAGAAAATCAAACACTACGGACAGAGAATGAGGCCCTCCGCAAACAGCTCCAAGATCTACAAGAGCAACAAAGAAGAGAGACAGAGACACCACAAGAAGAATCAGGTGGAGCAGCCATAGAGCTACCAGAAACTGGAGAGGCAACCACAATTGAAGATCCAGCCCCAGCTCAAGAGGTGGCCTCAACTTCAGGAATCTCTGAAGAAGAAGAACAAAGGCTCCATGACCAAATAGAAAAGTCAGCAGAGGAGAGTGCCAAGGCGGAAATGGAATGGGAGAGGAGACTCCTAATCTCCATTAGACTTCAGGGACTAGACACAAAAGTGCTCCATGAACAGTGGATGCAACCCAGCCTGCCTTTCCCTTTGATGAAATTTGAAGTGCTAAAGACAAAAAAGAGACTAGAAGGGGAGCAGTATGTCGCTCTTTACAAAGGCGACATCACAAAGGAGGAACAATCAAAGAAGATAGTAGATTCACAACCTAGATGGAGGAAAGGTTGGCTGAACAAATACCCAGCCTACCTCATCTACTTGGTGGAGGCACCAAAGGAGATCCGGGAGGATTCAACCTTCTGCCCGGTGCCAAGAGTCAAAAACTAGAAAGAGCATGGCAGGATTGCAGAAAAGAAGCCAAATTGGCTTAATTATCCCAGGATGCTAGGACCAAAGGCAGGAGAGAGATTAGGTAAAGCCTACATGGTGAAAACCCTAACGGGCACCATCAAGCTCTTTACTGGATCTCCTGACCTTTCATGTCAGATGCTCAAGAAAATCTGCAGGACTCTCTTAGCTTGCATTTAAGTGTTCGCGCCAAATAAAGCCACGACCTCGAGTCTACTATCGACGGCCGGCACGGTGTCTGATATGATGTACAATCTTTCATTGCAGCCTTCTCCAAAAGTGTTACACCTCCTATACCAAAGGATTATGTTTTTGCCTAGCTTCCACATGCAAACATTCGAAGAAGCTTTCTACACCGGCTTTTTCACCCATGAAAGCAAAATATTTGGCCCAACCTTGACCATCGGCAACCTACGATACGAATCACATTTGCAAATGCTCAAGACGACAGGACTTTATTGACCAAGCATAAAAGTCATGTCAGGGACGACATGAACGCGGAGGGGGGGGAGTGTTGAGCCAGCAGAGGATCACACCCACATTTTTGCTCACACTCATCATTTTGTAACCATTGATTGTAATAAATGTCTTTCCGACATTAATTTTGATTTGAGCCATTCATTAAGTAACGGGACTCAATTGAGTTTCCAGCTTGTAATCCCGAAGTAATTTCACTTGCTGATGTAATTAGTTAGAGATGTTCTCACCTCCAAGGCTGAGGTATATAAGCCAAAGTTTTTGTAACCTAAAGAGGCAGATTATTAATCAAAGTGAGTTTTTGGAGCGCCGTGACTGTGTCTGAGAGAGAGAGAGAGAGAGAGAGAGAGAGAGAGAGAGAGAGAGAGAGAGTCTTATCTACTTGCTACGCGAGCTACGGAGCCGCCATTGGAGAAGCGACACCGCCATTGTGTTAGCAACGGCGAGAGCTACGCACAGATACAAAGAGTGCGCGCTATCGGCTTCTATGTGTGGTAAGTTCCTACGAGCTTCGGTGTGAGTTTTCTTCCAACTTGTGTGTCGGAATTGAGCGTGCAGCATATCTATAGAACCACAATGAGTAGAGCTACACATTAGTACCATCGGGGTCAAGTTTCGGTCACCTGTATATTTCGGCCTGTCTTCATACGCGTTTACCGCACGGAGTGGTTATAGGTTGAGTTTGCAGTTCAAGTCTTTAGGGTGTTGTTCTTACCTAGTGTATAGACTTCCCCTTGAGTTTGAGATTGATTCAATGATTCTAGATCTTGTTTCGTATAGCATTTGCTCGTAGTACGGATTTCAGTCACTTGCGTATTTTAGAACTTAGATTTGATTTCCTTAGTAGTGATTGTCATTAGATGGTTGAGTAGGTGATTTGACACCCACCTAGTTGTTTCCATGCGCCTGCGGGTCAAGCTCCGTCCTCGTCTGGCAAATTTTTTTGTTGGTTGAGTTCTCGCTATTTAGCTTCCGCTAGCGGCGTAACCGCCTTAACAGTGTCAGCGCTCAAGAAGCGCAAGTTGGGGGTGGAGTACCTTTCTCGGCTTGCAACATTTATCTTCTTGGTGAGCAAGGAACCTGATTTGGAGGAGCTTCCTTTACCACACCTTCAAGTTGGGTCCTTTATCAAGGACACCAAGGAGCAGCAGGTTATCCCCATGAACCCTGCAGCGGAAGGAAAGGCACACCGGATCGAGTACACTAGGGGTCTTGAGGAAGTGGTTAAGAAATCCATAGTTGCGGCTGGCCCTAGTGACACTCCAGTGCCACTACCACTGACGGATGTGGCTATCCCAGAGGTAGAAATCAGCCGCTTCTCCTCAATGTTAGTGGATGGGGAGGAGTATGTGTTCGTGAATGATTTGGAGAAAGCATTTGGCCTGCACATGGATGAATTCTTGAGCGTGCTACGCAACAGCACCAAATGTCCCTTAGACAATACGCCAGATGCCCTAAAAAGCAAGCTCTTGCCAGATGGGGACTCTGTTGCTGACACTATTGCAGTTGTATGTGCGGAGGTCCTGGCAGCAGAGCAGTTGCACGTGGCTGATGAAGAATTCCAAGCCACGCAAGCCAAGGTTGAGGCTGCTAGGATGCCTATGCCATTATGCAACCTCCGATCTGATGATTCAAAGTTCGTATATGTGGTGCATGGGAGCATTGACTTGGATGCAAAGGGCAATAGGGAGGAGGACGACAAGGAGCAGGAGGTAAACTGTATCCTAAATTTCATGTTACTATTTTATCCTTCATTGTCTTTTTATTCAACCTTCATCGGTTTATGACAGGATGTTGTGGAGGTTGATGATTTGCTGCAAGGACGGGTGGCAAGTGGACGGGCTCTGGACCTCAAGCTTCCCTTGCGCATTACCTAGGACAACTCCCCCCTGGCAATGTGGCCATTATCCATAATGAATTTACTCCCCAAGCCCATTTTATGACTTGGTCGTTAAAAGCTTTGAGCAAGTTTTTGTGTTTGAGCACCATTGCTGAAACTGTGCATCAAGTGTTCCTAGTGCGTAGATCCCTTGTATGCACAGCATTTGGCACTGGCTTTCGTGGTAAAGTGCTTGCCTAGATAGGGATACATGCTTCCATTGGCTCAACTGACCCAAAGGCCATAGTACAGTCCCTCTTGACTGGGGAGTTGCCCTACGCGCAAAATAGGCGCCATGAAATGGTCAAAAAAATTATGATTTCCTCAGATCCATGATGTAAAATCACCGTTTTGGAAGTAATAAAAAATATTTGAAATTGTCTCTCTATCTTGAAAATTCTTTTGAATGTGATTTGTCAATCTTGAAAATTGTTTCAATTGGTGATATGAAAATTGTTTTGATTAGTGACTTTGTAATTTCAAGTTCTGTATGTAATTTCAGTAAATTTAGGTATTTTATGTTCCCTAGGGGGTAGATAAGCCTACCAAGGGCCAAAAAAATCCTGGCCACAAGGGCGCGCAAATGGCCCATCCATCAGTTTTGGATGGGCCATTTGCGCGCCCTTGTGGCCAGGCTTTATTTTGCCCCTGGTAGGCTTATCTACCCCCTAGGATACTTACAAAGCACAAATTTATTGAAATGAATTGGTTTTGCATCATTAATTTAGATGCACCCTTTTTATGGAAATTCCAGCATATGTTCACACTCAAGGACACTAGTGAAATCAATTATGAAATGAAGTTTCCAGCACACTATCACCTGCTTTAGCTCTACCTAGTACACCCCTACACCAAAAAGTCCAATTACATTGGACATTTGAAAAATCCAAATTAATGTTGCATAGACACTTGGTTTCACAATATGTTATTTTTTTTTATATCCTATAGAGAATTCAAAGCTTGAAATGGCCAAAAAAGGGTGCACACAAGGATCCATGTAAAATAATGTTGGAAAACCAATAGGTTTTAGTAAATTTGTGCTTTTTAAGTACCCTTGGGGGTAGATAAGCCTACAAGGGGCAAAAAAAAGCCTGGCTACAAGGGCGCGCAAATGGCCCATCCAAAACTGATGGATGTGCCATTTGCGCGCCCTTGTGGCCAGGCTTTTTTTTGCCCCTTATAGGCTTATCTACCCCCAAGGGTACTTAAAAAGCACGAACTTACTGAAATCGACTGAAATTACATACAGAACTTGAAATTACAAAGTCATTTCATTACAAAGATAATAGACACAGTAGACACAACTGTTGATCATATTGTCATTGGAAAGTCAAATCATTACAGAGATAAGGGTGTGCAATACAAAAAGAGGAGTAAATTAGGCTAATGCTCGAAGTCTCGTCGCAATCGACGTGCAAGCTTCATATTTATTGGATGTATTGTCACTCGCTTTGCATGTATGGCGTATAGGTTGGTATCTTCCAACACCGAAATGATGTGGGCCTCTGCAGCTTCTTGAATAGCCTCTAGCGCTATTGCTTGCATTCTATATTGATTTACATAGCTTTGAAGCACCTCATTCACAGTGCGAGCAAAGCGGACGCGTCGAATCAAAAGCTCCGTCGTCTTCTGGTAGTGGCGGATTTCTGCAAATGCCCTTGCTATTTTTTGATGCCGCTGCGGTTGTCTTGGGGGCACTTGCACATTTTCTAGCGGGTGGCGTTTAGGCTTCTTGAAAAACTTAGACTTGCGCCTGTTTACATGCTTAGGGGCTGGTTCTGCTGCCTCTTTTGATTATTCCTGTTCCCTTGGCTACCGATCTTGTCGTGTGGGGAGAGCTCCCTGGCCTCCACGCAATGTCTTCCCCCCAACGGCCACCCGGTGTGTGCACAGTATTTTATCTCGCAGCCATGGTGGCTCACTCTCTGATTCAGTGTCTGTATGGACCACCCAAGTCCTGGATGGTCCTGCTTGTGATTGGTGGCGCGACGGCTGCTCCCTATCGGACTCTGTTGTTTGCTGGCCCTCTTCTTCTCTCCAGCGCTGGGCACGTTGCTTCATTCTCCTTCTAGGTGTTATATCTTGAGGAGGTGGAGATTCAACAGTCCTCGATGACTCTCGTGCCCTACCACCATGCCCACTACCAGATGAGTTCCTAGAACGGCCAGGCGTTCGTGGCCGTTTTCTTGTGCCTTTAAGCCATGATGGCTTCTCACATCCTTGGAGGGTGTTTTTGTTGGTAGGCGGATGCTCTTTAGCGGTTTGTTTGGTGCGCGCCATTTCGTTGGTAAGAGCTCACCTGTTCTTAAAAAATGAGTGGTTTATGAGAACATGCAATATTTATAAGGGCCCATTTAAAAAGGGCCCTGTTCACACTATTTTTTTTTTTTAAGTATTATTTTTTAAATAAACATGTCGCTAAGAGTTGGACCCTGCGTTCACGTTTAGTGACTCGCGCAGTATCCACTTTGATCCTTGTCGCACTCTGCATTGCCGCCATGCAGCATGCTTGGTGAGACCTTGCGACATTTGCCACTTGTTGCTATGCTCTTGACGACTCCATTTCCGCGCTTCAATAGCAATCTTGGATTGTCGCGCACGCTCCATTGTGAGCTTACGAGCAAATGTTGTGCGAAAAAACCAATTGAACATCTCCTCCAAATAATTGGATTGCACCATTCCACCACCATGTCGAGTATTTTTGAAGTACACTCCCCTTGCTCGATAATGGGACTTCTCCATGCCTTGAGTGCTAAAAATTTCAAGCGATCCATACTTGTGCATAAAAAATGCACCATGCGCAAACAAGATATGCTGTTCACATGAGTAAACGATCCACATTATTAAATAAAAACAATCCCTTGTAATGAATACACCATGTAAAATGACTTACCATGTAATGTGTGATGTTATTTTCACCCCAAGAAGGGGTCAAGACCTTGGTAAAATCCACCAAGGCTTCTTGAAATGATTGGCGTTGTTCTTCTGTTGTGCTGTTAAGGTCCATAAGCTTGACCATTTTTTCAAAATGTGCCCAAACTTGCTTGCGCTTGTTTGCAAGCTCGCCATTTGAATCATTGTCGGTAGTAGCTTTGCATAACTCGTTCCAAAGCTCCCAAAGGTTACCTGCCTGCTGGTTGGAGCTGTTTTGAGCATCATATCGACTTGGCTTTCCTTGGGAAACTTTCTTCAAAAAGTGTCTAGCTTTTTGTCCACTCATTGACACTTGTTGAGCAATTTCATGGGCCTCCCCTGTGTTCTTTGCAGCAACGATAGACACATTTCCACCGTCACAGCCAATGGAATTCAAGAGTACCTCCACTCTTTCAATCGCTTCTTGGGACTTTTCCAACGGTTTCATTGTGAAAGCATAGTCAATGTGGAGCTTCAATAGCCTATCAAAAATGCGCATGAATGCGTGTAATGTACAAAAATGTACATTCGATAGAGGAAATCGAAATATTGGATTTCAAGCATGGTCCTTTTGATCACGGTCTGGGGCATTGAGCATGGGACATCTCAGAATAGACGCTTCCCATTCTCTACCTTCATCTCTGACATCACGACAATCTAACCCTTGTTCTCCATGCCCTTGCCATGGAAGCATGGAACCGGCCTTTGCAGTGCTCTTATGTGATTTTTTTCCATTAGGTTTGTACCCTCGAGTGCAAAATGGACAAGGCATGAGAGAAGAAGCCCCTTGTTTGCAGCCAAGCAAACACTTTATGGTCTTCAAATCCCCACCTAAGTGCCACTCCACATCATAACTACCAAAACCCTCAATCTCCAACTTCTGACCTGCAATTTGGGAGTGTATTACTTCTGTGATCCATGGAGTTCTCTCAAAAATCCATGAAAGTACTCCATTGGTCTCTTTGGGCACCTCAATAGCACCCAACCACCAAATGTCTTTCTCTGATTGCAAGCTAAAAGATGGGGTGGTCGACTGAATCCCTTCGCTTGGTTTGTAGAAGGTCCTCGTTCATTAGAGTGACACTTAGCCTCTCTAACCTTCGGCCTTTCACTATTTGAGACTCATCGAGTTTCAGCACAAAAGCGACTTTTGTGCCAAGCACTACAAAATAAATCTAAGCATGGCTTCTTGAAACCTTCTAAGATCCACGAAAATATTGTTCCACACTGTGTAAGGAAAGCCCTTCTCCGAAGTTCTTATGGATTGTTTCTTACCTTTTCCCCTTGTCTTTGTTGCGCATGAAGCATAAAGGGAAGTTGGCATTGTGTCCTCAATGTGTAGGTATGTCCCAATGTGGGAGAACACATCTTCGTTTGTGGCCTTCTTTGCGAGCTTGACCTTGTGAGGAACGGGAAATAGGTTTTCCACAATGCCATGTTCTTTGAGGGCATCCTTTAGGAGTTGCAAAATAGCCTGATAGGCTTTGGTGCTGATTCCAGCCTCATCACAAGCTTGTTGAATGTCATCATCACTAACCACATTTCTTAATTTACACATAAGGTCCTTGGTGACTGCATCCTTAATGTGCTTACCTCCACGTGATTGTAAGACAGAAATCACGTCCTGGGTATTGAGACAACTAGTGAGAAGGTTGACTCGATCATCTTGGCTTGTTCCACCGCATGTCTCCTGGATGAAGTTTCTAGCAACAAATAAACATAAATGCTAGAAAATAGTGTGAAGTAAGAATGCATCATGCAAGTAAAGACAAAATCACCTTGTGGTTGTAACTCGTCGTTTGCGTGCTCCTCCCGAATGTGCAAGAGTTTCAATCGATAAATACGTGCGTTTGCGTTCCCTTGCACCAAGGGGTGTTTCTTTCAAGTATGTGATGGTGTTGGTAAGCTTCTGGATGTGGGACTCCTTTTCTTGCATTTTTTGTTCAAGAGTTTTAACTACCCTCTCCGAAGAGGCAACACTCTCTTGTAATGCCGTTGTCTTGAGGTGAAGAGCTTTACATTCGTGCGTCCACATATGCAAAGAAGCACCTGCACCCATACACAACCGCTTGCAATAGCCTAACAAGCCTGCTTCTCCCCTCCCAAGAAATTGAAGAAATGTGGAAAGGCTATTAAACGGTAGATGGAAGCGGCTTATAGGATCGTAAGGGTACAAATGGCCATCCACCCAAATGTCAACATTGGTCTCACAAGCGGTGCGACGTTTCTGTGATGACCTTTGATCACCTTCACTATTGGTCTTCGGTGCAAATTCCGTGGGTAAGCGAATATGTATGCTTTTGGTGTGTGGAGTACATGGTGGTGGAAGCAAACCATTTGTGATGTCCATGAGCACCATGGAAGCTGTTGTGTGAGGAAGAAAATGATGAAAAGATAGAGGGGGAAGGGTAGAGAGGTTGAGGAAGATGGGAGGAGAGAAGGAGGGAGGGGGGGGAGGGAGAGATTGGGGAGGAGGAGGAAGGTAGGGGCAGGGAGAGAGAGGAGAGGGAGAGAGAGAGAGAGAGAGAGAGAGAGAGAGAGAGAGAGGAGGGAGGAGGGAGGAGGAGGAGAGAACAAAATTTTTATTACTTTTTGGGGGAAAAGAGTTTTGAAAAAATGGACTTTCTAAGCTTGTGGGTTAAAAAATGGGTCAAAAAATGATTTTTGGATATGTATATATGTTGGGAGGGAGTTTTAAGTTAGAAACAAGTAAAAATGAATTGTTTTAAAAAAAGTCAAATTTTGTCTCTTTGTGACCCACGTTTTTGCTGATGTGGACACACCCCTATGCTTCCTTCACTTTAAAAAAAGCTAGAGAGAGAAAGTCACCCTTTAGGTCCACATCCTACATTTGTCTTAAAAAAAGGCTAGAAAAGCCTACTCAAAACTACCTTCTTCAATTCCCTTGCCCCCTAAACCCCACACAACATTAGCCTTAATCCCTAACAATTAGGATTCCTTACAAGGCCCATGCAAGGTTCATATTTCTCCTCATGTATGACTACTGTGCATTTTCTATGTGCATTGGCATCTCATTTTGGTTGGCATGTACATCAGTCAGACATTGTTACTGCTTTCTTGAATGGTGACATATTTGAGGAAGTTTATGTAACACAGCCTTGCAGTTTTGTCAAGAAAGGACAAGAGGATAAGGTGTGCAAATGTAACAAAGCTTTGTATAAGTTGAATCAATCTCCTCCTACTTGGTATGAGAAGGTTGACACTCATTTTTTCAAACAAGGATTTTGTAATAGCAATCCAATAGAAAGCACATTGTATGTAAAGCGTAAGGGTGATGTACTTCTCATTGTGGTTCTCTCTCAGTTCTTTTTGTAGATGATTTGCTGATCATTGGACCAAATATTTTTGAATTTAAGGCTGATTTGAATGCTACTTTTAAGATGAAAGATTTGGGGATGCTGCATCATTACTTGGGTATAAAATTTAAGCAGTGTGATGGTGGTATTACCTTGTGTCAGAAAAGTTACATGAGAAATTGTTATGTAATTTTGAACTTGAGTATTGCAAACCTATTGCCACTCCCATGAAAATAAGTTTGAAACTGAGTCTTCATGATGTTGGTGATCCTTCTAATGTTGCTTTTTACCAAACTGCTATTGTATGCCTCGTTTATGTATGCAACATGAGGCTGCATATTCAGTTGTAGTCTCAAAGGTCAACAGATTAGCCCTGGGTCTAAGCATAGGCAAGATATCAAGAGGAGTTTCCACTACTTGAGTGGCACTTTACATCCTGGCTTGTTTTATCCCAAGGGGGGATCATTTCCGCCAGACTTACATACTTTTTTTGACTCAGATTGGGATGGTTTTTTGACACACGAGTGTCCACAAGTGGTTTATTGTTTCATGCTTGGAAATTCATGTATATTATGGTTTAGCAAGAAGGAAACTACTATGGCAACTTCCAGTTGTGAGTCTAAGTATAAGGTAGTCTTCACAGCACGGTTGAGTGTGTATGGCTCGGACGTCTTATGGCTGATTTGAATGTTGGATAGGACACTACCAGCACAATCTGCACTGACAGTCAGAGTGCATTGGCAGTTGCGAGGAACCCAATTTTTCATGCTCGCACAAAGCACATTGAGGTGCATTACCACTATGTCAGGGAGAAGCTCTCAATAGGAGAGATCATCTTGGCCTATGTTCCAACACTAAACAACCTTGCAGATATTTTCACAAAGGCATTGTCTTGTAAGAAGTTTGAAGCTCTCTAAAAAGGTTTGGGATTACTCCCCTTTGTGGATTGATCATGTCCTTAGAGCATGGAGCTTCCCTTTACTCATGTGCCAATTCTCGTTCATTGCATCACTCCAGGGGGGATTTGTTGCCATATACGCGTGGTAGTGATGTATGTGAACACACTTAGGACCGTTGGAGATTTTTTTACCTCACTAGGAGGTTTTTTCCCCCGTGCATTGTATATATGCCCATTTCATTCTAGGGAAATCTATCTCTCCATTGCACACTAAGTAATACACTCTCTGTTGTGTGCCTTGAACGTCCTTCATCTTCTCCAAGTTTTGTGTCTTTTCCTGCAACCCTAATTCCAACAAAGAGTAGTATTGGTAGTTTCACTAGAGTTAAATAAGGAGGCAAGGTAGAAAGGGTCCCTTTGATGAGAGATAAGAGACAAGTAGTGAGAAGAGAGAGGTAACGAACGTCTCAAGAAGAACATCATCTTACAACATTTAGATTTTGGCAACGTGATTTAGCTACAATGAGCCACCAAGGGATGGTGTACTTGCAAGACCCCAAACATCATAATGAATCAATTCAAGTTTTTTATTTTTTCTTTCATTTCCTGCTTTTAGGAATTCTACCCTCTTTTGTTTATCAGAAACACAACCTTCACAGAACTCTAAGTCCAGTTCTTTCAAACCTAGTAGAAGCTTCTTTGATTGAAGGATTTGCATTCCTTTGGCACCCATATGCCCAAGCCGATAGTGCCACACCGCACTACCTACTTATGTAGTTATTGCACAAGTTGAAGATTGCATGCTAATAGTACACAAGTAAAGTGTACCGACCTTTTTTCCCTTGGCAACCACCAAAGATCCCTTTGAGATCTTCCACCGTTTGTTTCCAAATACAATGTTGTTGGGGGTTCCATTGTTGCAATAGCTCCAATGACCAACAAAATTATCAATCCGGAAGGATGAGCTACCCGGCTAGGGCATGGAAACACTCACACCGTTAGTGAGCTAATTGTGGCAACACAAATGGTTAACTCTATGAGGTGAGCTTCTCAACCTATGGAGGAGCTAAGCCACAATGAAGGGAAATCTCCATATGAACTTCTCTTCACCTCCAATCAATCACAGACACTATGATTGCAAAACGCACACAACACTAATCCTATCATGCAACACGCTAATCACAAGCACACACACATAGATCTATCGAGCACTACACTCCAATCAAACCTACATGCGCACACAAGCAAAAGAGGGCAATCACACAAGATTAGAGAAGGATTAACCACTAATTAGTTAAGATCTAGCTAATCTAAGCATCATAGGCAATCATAAGAATCATGAGAGAGACATAGTGAAAGAGAATGAATCATTGATTAGTGTTAATCAAGTCTCATGACCAAGGAGAAGATCAAGGACTCCATAGCTACACACCTCAAGAGCTCTCACCAAAGAGTGCTCTCAACAAATGATCTTGAGAACCCTAATTTCTTTTACAGACTGCCTTATATACCGAGGGTAAAAATGTGCAATGTCCGGGCACCCAAGGCCTTTAGGGCTCACCACTTACTGAATCTTCTACCTAGGCATAATAAGTGACATGTTCTTTACAACTTGGAACTCCCATTGAGCCCATAACACATTAACAATATTACAATGGCTTGAAATAAATTGGAAATTTTACCATACGTGACCATTTTGGGAAAATGTGGAAAATGTGTAACTCCAATCTTTACTGCTTCTTCACTTTGATCTTTGATGTGCATTCATACATCTTCCGTCTTTAAGAGCTTCTGTTAACTCATGTTGACTCAATTAACATTCCCTTATTTTGATTTTAGTGCCCATCCTCAGGCACTCTTGAAAAGTTTCCATGGAGGCTGTGGAAGGTTTTTGATTGGTTGTTGATGGGCTGATCGTCTTCCTTTTGTCTTTGAATTTGTTGATGAGTTTCAATTTGTTGCAGCATCTTCATTGGTCCGAATATGTCTAATGTGAGAGATGATGTTGCATTGTCTATTGTCATAGCATAATGATGAGGTTTCTATTTATTTATGAAAAGTATGTACAAGGAAAATAGAATGATGAGGTTCTAAATTAGTGTCTAATACCTGGATGACCAAAGGGAAAAAACCCATTGGGAAAAAAGTGCCTTGGCGATACGCGCATTATTGGAGTACTTATTAGCATAGGAAATATTAATTAAGTACTCAAAGGATTATTTGCTGATAGATATGCAATAAAGAGACAGCAAATATGAAAGGGTAGCATGATGGAACATTTATTGCCTGTTGTAGTCCACTCAAGGTGCATAGGTGGAAGCAAAAAAGAGTGTCTAATGCATATGTCCAATGGTGGGACATCCTATTTATGCAAACACAGAAATGTATGGAAAACAATATGCTGTGCAAGAAAGATTTTGAGGGGTTATTCAAAAAGATGGTGTAGCTATAAAAGCATATGACATGGCTTTGCAAGCTGGCACCCCTTTAAGAATGGTTTTTGTTGATGAGGATATGTGCTGTCATCTTACTGTGCACTGTGCGGCGTGAGTGTTGGACTCTACGACACTCCACCAATTGTAAGTTAATAGACTTTGACTCTTATGCTCGTCTCATCCAGCATGAGCAACATGACTTTAGATATGCTCAACTCCTCCAGGTTGAGCGTAAGCCTAATAACTACGACTCTTAGCACAGAGTTTAATATGAATTGAAGCTATGGGAATAATGCTTTGCTCATTTCATGGCTCAGCAACTCGACTCTGAGCCAAAGAGTGTTTTTTGCACCCTGACGACTTGACTTTTTACATTCTTGAGCTTACTACAAACATTTCTTCAAGTAAAAGTAAGCTTGAATCCTCAAAAAGAGGATTAGTGAAGGACCAAGTTGGCATTGAAGGTTTCTTTTGCCATACCTATTTTAGCATCTTTGAATCTGCATTCACGTTATTTGGGTGGTCCTTCTTTGACTTTGAAGACTCCATTACCTATTTGATTCTCCAATTGGGCCCGTTGTTGATAGGAGTCTTTGATGTTGTTGTAGGCCTCTAGTGGCTGTTGGAATTTGGCTTTTGACTAGGAGCATTTTAAGACTTAGGAATCCAAATCTCTTGAGGACCTTTGTATTTCCTTTGTTGAATTTGTTGAGCTCTAGGTCTTGTTGAGATCTTGAGATCTTCATGCAGGTCTGATGTAGTTGCATTTGGCTTGTGATTGACTGGTAGCCAAATCTTTGTATACCCTGTGTAGAATCCTTGTCCAAGAGGAAGATTTTTTGAGATCCGTCTTTGTTGTGTACCCTCTTAAAACATGTGATTGACTTTAGCATCTGATGTCATTCTGTTGTAGACTTGCTTCCTAGGTACCCTAGGATATTGTCGAGGTTGATCCCTTGTGGGCCTTCTTTCTTTGGAGGGACTTGAAGTCACTTCATATGCTCTAACCTGTGGTTTTGGTACCCATATATGTATGTTACCTCCATAGTACTCTTGTTCCTTTAAGCTCCATTGTGATGCTATCCATCCAATATGTTTGTCTTTTTGTGTTGATTTCCTGTCTTTAATCCAAACCGGATCATTGACTTTCACTAAACTGCTCGGAACAAACACTTGCTTGACTTTCCTTTGCTTTCTTGAGTACTTTGGTTGATATATCTTTGCTTTTTTGGGTGTCTCCTTAGAGGTTTTAGTTGGTCAGCAATTGACTTGAAGTTTTGAAAGCCTAAATTGCTTGAAAAAGCTAATCCATGAGGGTTCTTTGCTGTAGAGGCATATGCTGTCACACCTTCTTTGCTAATCGGTGGAGGGTCCACTTTAGCTTTACCTTTGTCTGAAAGATTTTGATTCGATCCTTGTGACTTCTGCAACTCTGAATCTGGAATTTTTGGTTCTATGGAAGATCTTTGTCCAGCTTTTGCCATGGTCTCATCTTGATCTAACTCTGTCTCTATGGAGAGTGACTTGAGATTCTGCTTTCCAATCTGACTTGCATCGGTTGATTCGACTGGCAATGTCTGGATTTGTGGACTTCCTATAGCTTCTTGGTTGTCTGCAACTTCGTTCTTCTTTACTTCTGGGTTTGGTTGCATTGTTTGCTCTGTTTGATCTGCAGTTCTTAATGCTTGATCTGCATTAAGCTCTTTTGCAATTTTGTTCGATGGAGATGAATCATCTTCAATAAGATCTGCTTTGATATAAGTCTCCATTTTAACTGTGCTTGAGGACCTTGTGATGTTGTCCACGGGCGACCAGTCTTGATCTTCATTCTTTGTTGTCTGTGATGACTCCGTCTTATTTGCATTCTGTATCTCTAACATCTTCCGGGCCATTGGCATTCCCATTATGATGTCATCTGGCATACCCTTTGTTGTGATCACAT
Organism: Adiantum capillus-veneris; assembly: GCF_014529385.1. Classification (NCBI taxonomy): domain Eukaryota; kingdom Viridiplantae; phylum Streptophyta; class Polypodiopsida; order Polypodiales; family Pteridaceae; genus Adiantum; species Adiantum capillus-veneris. The sequence goes on from NC_140958.1 coordinate 20,753,762, forward strand.
GGAATTGAGCTATGATGATCTATGAACTTACTTCAATGGTGGTGGAGATGATTCCCCAGCATTCTGCTTGTTTATTTCCAGATATGCTCACAAATTCAGGATCATCTCCGAACTGTGGTTGGCCACATCTTTTCCAAGTGCGAAAAGACATGAGATTCTTGTCTAACTGAAAATCTAGCTTTACTTCTCTTGACAGCTTTTCTTAATTTTCACCAACTATGTTGCACTTGATCTTCTCAAGATTTGTGTCTGGATGGACTTCTTTTGCTATGGAAGCATCCTTTGGTTGGACCTTATCTGCATTTTCTTTGCTTTGATCATCTACTTCAATTGATGTTGACTCCATTGGTTGTAATATTGCACCTTTTTGCAATTGTTGAGCATTGTCTACCTGCATCTGAGTAATTTTTTATCTTAATAGATCCATGGTACTGTCTGACAGAATCTGTCTCTTCGGAGGATATTTTAGTGGTGATTTTTGTGTAGCTTTCTGGACTTTAGATTTCATTGAATTTGACCTTTCTGTCACTTGTTCTGGCAGCTTGAGGCTTTGCATCATCTTCAGATATTCTTTGACTTCAGGCGTATCATCCGTAGGGGTTTGTACAAGGTTTTGATCTTGCTAATATTCATTCCTATGTGCATCTTGATATGCATATGTGAGTTTAGTCACATGTAATTGTTTGAACACTATGGGCTTTGTCCAGTTTTGAATTTGATTTGTGGAGATCAGCTGAAACTTTTTTCCTTGATGATCTTCATAGAGGCATTTATCTCCAGATTTCGATGGAATCTGGGTCAATTGGAAACTTCCAACAACCATATGATCTTTCAATGGTTTTTGCCTTGAAGGATTCTGTTCACTAGAAACCCTAGGGTTTCTAACTAGTGTAGCATTTCCTGGTTCATAAGTTCAACTTGATGGATTTGCAGCTCTCCCTTCCTAGGGTGATCACTATAGCCTGCTTCATTGTAAGAGTTCAAAATTGTTTCTCTCTGGTTTAGTCTCACCTTTTGGGATTGTGAAGGTACGCTTTGGCTAGCATTGTTGACATTTCGTATCTGTAAACCTTCTGCATAGTTTCCTATATATCTTCTTGAAACATGAAAAATTATTCCCAATTCACGTTATAGATAGCATTATCTTTTCCTTGATATTGTCTGTCCCATGGGTCTCCTATGATATGAGCTTCTGTGGTTTCAAGACCCATGGCATCATAGATGCTAGATTCCCGTCTATATAGATCTACGATTGTTTTGGTCAAAGTATATGCTCGTTTGGTCACAACATCGAAGCTTGATTTCCTATGGAGGAGAGTTTGGCTCTGACCAGGTTTCTGGGTTCACTCGGTTAATATCCTTCATCTCTAGAGAGGATGGGCTATAATAGATTTTTTCCTCTGAAATGAACCATCCTTTCTGATCTATAACTGGACGCACTTCTATGAGCTGGTATGTGGGCTGTTCAAACACAGGTTGATCCTTTTTGTATAGTTCCCTTTTTGGTCTACATAGTTCGCATATGAATTATGTGTGCCATACAATGCTAACATCATTCTGTTTGATGTGTCCCTTAGACTTGTATATGATTGCACACTTGTGGCAGTGGATGAAAAATCATTTGCAAACCTAATAGTTTTTTCACCCTTTGGTGATATCTCGACACCTTACTTAATTCATGCAAGAATTTGTTGTTCAAAGAATCAATTTTAAGCTTTTCAGGTGCCTGTGCATGCTTATGCTGATTTTAAATTTACAGTGTTTTTATTGGTGCTTCTAATGGTAATGTAAAATCATCTGATTGCATTAAAAGCAACGAGTTAGATGCACTTACATCAAGATTCACATTTCCAATTTGCTTTGTACCTTGCTTGGCAATTGATATGTCTCTGTTGTCTCGATTTCTTGGACAATCTTCAGAAGAATGTCCACCTTTTCATCCACAATCTGAGCAATACGCCATAAGGTGGTATTTCAACTGGCTCTATCATGTCAAGCTCTAGCTGAGGGTCTTCTGTTTTTGTGCTTTCCAAGTTGTCGGCGTCTTCTTTTAAAACACTGAGCATCAAGCTATAGATTGCTCCATCTTGACCTTTGTATTGTCTTTGGCTCGATTCTCCAATTAGATTGGCTTCTATTGGTTGATATGTTGGATCTTCCGTTACTAGCTCTTGACTATAGATCTGACCACTGTAATCCATGTATAATGGCCCTGATTGCATATGCACCAAATGGATGCTTTGTGGACGTGCAGATTTCTTGATAACCACTTGGGTCAATTTTTGCACTTCTATCTGCACTTCACCTTTAAGCTTGTAATACCTCGCTCCACTAAAGTCTGTGAACATCTAAGAGTTCTCTTAATCTGGCTTGACTCTGATCAATAGGATCATGGCTCCCGTGTTGCTTTTCCTGCTCATCAAGTATCTATGGCCTTCTGAATCTATGTACAAAAAATTATCCCCATTGTAGTCATATAGTTGTAAAATCTGCTCTGTTGTAGTTGTGCATGTGTTGCCAATGCTACTGGCTTGCTCTGCTGTACTCAAATTTTTGGCTCGATTTGAGTCCATGTTGACTGGTTTGTAAAAACTGTTTCCTGGTAGATGTTGGTGCTGATTAGCAGAATTTTTGCTACTCATACTAGCCTAATCTGCAATCACATGTGAGTTGTGTCTGTTTGTGGAAGTTCAATTGCAATGCAATTGCCAATTTCTAGCATGCAAAATTTTTGAAATTTGACTGTCACTCAATTGAGTTAGTTGATTTCTCGCTTTTCTGGCTGTTCTCGATTTTTCCTAGCCGCTTTGCGGGGTGTGCTCGATTTGCGGTGTTTGCTCAGTGTGTGATTTTTTTGGGCGGTGTTTCACTACAAGAGGTTGTGTGCTCTTGTGACGCTCTTAGCGACGGAAATACACTGGGTTTTTATAACCCCCGGCGTCGCTATAACCGTCACTAAAAGCGTCGCTACGAGAGCGTCGCTATCTGCGTCGCTATATAGCGACGCCTATAGCGACGCAGATAGCGACGCTCTCACAGAAGAGTATAGCGACGCATATAGCAACGCTACAGAGCCATAAATAGCGACGCTTATAGCGACGCCTGAGAGAATATTTTTTTGGTGGCAGGGCATTGAATGCCCTGCCACCCATCAACCATATTGTACTTGATTCACTTTTTAAAAAAAGTGCAAAGGTAAATAATAGACCCAAAATAGTCACCCACAAGACGCATTGTTTGCAAAATTGACAATTGTACACATCATAGACAAACTGAATTGATTGGCAAATGTAATAATGACAATTGTACAACATCATAGGCATAAAGAATTGATTGGCAAAAGGAATTGCGGTGACAAATGTAATAATATACATGGTTCAAAAAGACGTATAAAATCCGTCTCATGATACATAAGCTATGAGAAACCCTAAACTAATGCTATCTAGCTACGGCTAAACTGACGTCGTCTAATCAGACGTCTCATCGCGTCCAAGCGGCGTATCTGTCGGATTCTGCAAAAAAAGACAATAAGACAGTTTTCAGTAAATATAAACATATAACGACATTTATAAAACAATACAAAAAATAAAAAAGAGTAAACCCTAATACTAACCATGCCGCCGCGAGAACTGAGAATGTCCATCAGGGCGTTTAAGCCCTTCCTGCCTGCGTACTCGCGCTCGTACGGTGTGGGATCACGTCCTGTCATCGACCACTGTCAAAACATACAAAGATTTCATTATGTTAGAACTAAAAAACTCATAAACCCTAAACTATCGAACATGCATAAAGAGCAATGTGAAAAGACTTACAAAATCGGCCTCGAATGATGCCCATCCACCGCTCCCCAAGTGGTGCGAGCTCCCTGCCTCTACTCGCGCTCTGGCTGCATCCTTTTGTTCCTTCCACTTGTCGGGATTCTCGCGCGCTGCTTTCTTCGCATTCTTCCAATCTTCTTTGGCCAGCCAATCTGGCCTATTCCACCCATTCTTGATTGCTTTTTGCACTTCGGAACGCTTGTGTTTGCAGTATTCGCGCATTCGAATCTTCATCAGGTCTTCATTGAAGCGCTGATCCCGTGTTGGAACGGGAAACTCATCATGAAGTATGCTGATGACTCTGTTTTTTAAATCACTTGGTACTTCACTCCATTTGTTTAGTATATAGTGTCTAAACAGCTGAGAGCAAAGACCACGCATGCGCGAGATCACCTTCTTGCCGTCATCATCCATGATGATGCCGCCGCTGATGTCGACGGAGTAAGGCAAGCCCTCTGGCCGGTGACGCGTGAACCTGGGTGTCCCGGCAGGGGTCTCTAGCGGCGTGTCGATGGGGGTACGGACGTCAGGTGTCTCCATCGGCGTCTGGGCGCCGAAGCGAGGAGTGTCGAGTGGGGTGGCTCCTGGCGGAGTAGGTAGAGGTGTGTAGCTTCTAGGAACAGTCAGCCGTGCAAAACCTGGCGTAGACGGCGATGTTGTGGCTGGTGTGGGGGCGGGCAAAGAAGGGGAGGGTAAAGAGCCTCGTCGAACACGAGGCGGTGTGGAGGCATCGGTGGCGGAATCCCCACAACAACCGCCACCGCCACCACTAGAGCGCCGGTGTCTAGAGGAGTGTGACGCTCGTCTCGTCGACGCCGAAGCTTCGGAGCGCGCCGAATGCTCCGAAAGAGAGGGAGATGCGGATGGTGTAGGAACGCGCGATGATGCGCCAGAGTGATGACGCTCCACGTACCACTGTCTCTGCTGCGGTGACAAAGAAGAAAGAAACTCCTCATCATCCATACCTGCATTAAACACACGAATATTTAAACTTAATATTGAATGAATAGAGTAGACAATGACGCAAAGACCATTAAATACAATGACGTAATGACGCATATAAATACAATGACGCAATGAATCGAGTGATAGAAGAGGCAAGTCGAAAACTCAGAATTTTCAATCAAAAGATGTGAGCGCGAGTAGAAAAGAGCGTTACACACCATGGAAGCTACTTAGAGAGCTAGAGCTTTTACAGCACGGAGCAAAATTGTTCAAATACAATATTTGTGGCTTTAAGAGATCTCTCTCTCATCCTCGCAGAACTCAGCATAACTTCCTATATCTATATAGAGCTCTCCGTTTAAACACATATCCTCTGTTTCATTTTGTAGCTCCTCTGCATGCACCCCATATAGAGTAGTAGCATCTTGATGCTCGTCTGGCACCACCGCAGCGGCTTCTGATTGAGCATCTTCTCTGATCTCCTCCATTGATGTCGTTGTGATTGGCACATGGTAGCCTTCATACGTCCTTGCACTACGAGGGGCTACCTCTATGACGTACCACCAGTTTGATGTAGACTTTGTAGGATGAAATACTACCTGCCAGAGCCACATAACTTACATGAGAGCCACATAACTTGTAAAAGGGGGATGTTAACTATTTATATACTTACTTGTTCACAATGCTCGGGTAGTACGAAAGTGTCTCTTAGGTCAGTCCATTTCTTAGTAGAATCCACCTCAAGAAAACCAGACTCTCCTCTACGCACAGTAGCGTTTCGACCCTCCATGATTATCTTGAACCATTGCACGTCGAACAAGTCGACAAAAAATCCTCTGTAATCGATCCTCAAAATCTCTTGCAGCGTGCCGAAGTAAGTGAGTTCCGCCACCACGGGATCTGCATCAGAGGAACGTCGTCGACTAGACTGTTCAAATTTTGCCATGATTCCACAATCTTGAGTAAAACGTTTTTGTCGATTCGTTCCACCCTAAAATGTCGACCTTTACACCATGCTGCTGTGTATGACTTATACTACAACGAACAAAGATTATGAGTGGCCGTTCAAACGTTTATAAATAAAGTCACTTGCTAGTCGTACATTGCAAACTTACCTTGGTCGCGCAACCCCGAGAGTACTCCCACTCTTCTTCAGTCACTTCGTCACCGCATTGTTGTGCGCTTTTCAATTGGTTGTGCAACCATCTTAAGCTCATGAAGGTTGGTAGGCTCTCCAGAACCGCTGGATAGTGCATCGGTGGTCGTCTTCCCCGTCTCCACTCGATTCGTGCCCTTTGTTGCTCTTGCTTTGCATCCTCATATTGTGAAATCCACTTTTGCATCACTGGATTGTGAAGCATGCAAAATCGGTTGATTTTAGCCTCTAGATCTTCCGTCATCTTCTTCTCAACACCGAGATTGCACATGACAATCCCAGATATGCGCTCATCATCTATGGTTCGCCATAGCGTGTCCCGGGATTTATCAAATCCGTCTAGCCACTCTCCAATGTACACTAGGGACTCTGATACCAACCAACCTTCTACCATGCTACCCTCCGGACGTGCCTTTTGACGCACATATCCCTTAAGCGTTTTCATGAAACGCTCTAAGAAGAACATCCATCTGGAATGAACTGTGCCAGCTATTTCCACCTCATCAACTATGTGAATAAGAAGATGCACCTGAATGGTTAGTATTGTAGTAGGAAAATGTTTCTCAAACATGCACACAAGCTCCGCAGCATTTAGTTTGGCGAATGGTATGGAGTCTACGTCGATCTCCTTTTGTGAGATCCATTGCACCAGCTTTGCAAGTTTGTAGATTGTGTTACGGATGTCGAGAGACAAACATCCCTCAATGGCAACCGGTAAAATAAACTGTAAAGTATGTGCAGCAATGATATTAAAGTCCACATTTTATGCAATGATATTAAAGTCCACTATGAACGTACCTGACACATTTTATGCCAATCGTGTGACTTCAAACCGGTAAGCTTTCCTTCTTTAGTAAAACACGTTCGGAGCGAGTGCATTACGCCAGTGGGGGTCCGCAAAGATCGAATGGCCTCTTTTACTTTGCGTTCTTGGGCTCCTGTGAAAATCCATGGTGCTTTAGGAAGTTTTATCGATCCATGAGACGCTGTTTGCGGCCAATATTGCTCCATACGATCCACATTTCTAAGGTCAACTCTGGCTCCCAAAGTATCTTTCTTGCTGGTCAAATGGTCCCATAGTAGATTACCCACATTCTTGAATATGTGCATTGGATCGAGCAAGTGATTGATCACGAGTCGGGGCCAGTATGGTAACTCGTACCATAGAGATAGTCTCTTCATCCCTGGAGGCAATCCGTCATCGCACATCTCCTTCTGCTCTAACCATGCTTGTGCAGACATCCTTGGTGGCTCTCTTCCCAAAAAGCCGTCGCGTAACACATGATTCTCCGGAAGATACGCTTGATGACCTTCGTAGATTTGCTTCTTCAGTGAGGGTGCCCTACGTGCATTCAGTCTAGGTCCACATGTGACACATGCTCTGTATCCGCTTGTTTGAAGCCCTGCATGTATACACATGATAATAGATCAACTATGGGGAAAAACAAGATTTACAGTGTCTGAGAGAGGAGTGTCAATAGATCACCTGAGCATTCTGTTAGCCCGGGATAGTCATGCATGGTCCACATTAGAATACCTCTGATCAAAGCATTCCGTCGTCCTGTGTGTCGGCTCATATCCACCACCTCTATGCCAATCCACAATTGTTGTAGCTCTTCCAATAGTGGACGAAGATACACATCCATATTCCCCACTTTATATCGCCCTGGCACAATCAAGCTTAGCCATAGGTGCCCCTTCTTCGTAGTCAACCACGGGGGAATGTTGTAGTTGACGATGACAACGGGCCATACACTGTAAGATGTTGATCTTTGACCAAATGGATTTACGCCATCCATAGCCAGGCCTAAGCGCAAATTTCGAGCTTCCCTGGCAAAATCCGACCATGTTCCATCTATATGTTTCCAAGCTGCGCAATCTGCAGGAATTCGTAGCACACCATCCGAAGATTTATTCTCCTCATGCCATGATGCTAGGGCGGTCATGGACTTACATTCGAAGAAATGCTTGATGCGAGGAAGCAAAGGAAAATGTCGCAAAACCTTTTGTGGAATTTTTGTCCCGTGGAGATCTACTCGATATCTTTCGGAATCACATTTCGGACACTTCTCCATGTCTGTGTATTCCCCTCTGAAAAGAATGCAGTCATTAGGACAAGCGTGGATAGAATTGTAATCCATCCCCAAGTTTCGCAAAATCTTTCTTGCTTCATCTCGGGAATCTGGCATCACATTGTCAGCTGGTAGAATGTGCTCTTTCAGCAATCTACACAACATAAAAATATGATACAGTCGTGTAAAAATCTATCAGATCATTATACATTTAGAGTTCTATTAAAGTAAACTAATTGTAATAGATCACCTGAAAAGCGATGTGACGCTAGTGTCACTCCATCCAAACTTTGCCTGCATGTTGAGAAGAACCAGGAGTGCTTTCAATCTAGACATACGTGCTCCATTATACAATGATGTATCGGCTTCACTTTTCATATCATCATAGATAAGCCTTTCTGAATCCATGATCGTCTCAATCATTTCATCAATCTCGGGCTCAAACATTGCCTCGTTGGGAATGTGCTCTGCATGATCATCCCCCGAGCTGTCAGAGGCTACATCTTGTGGCCTCACATATGCTGCTTGACCAAAGCGCCTGCGAATACGTCTATTGGGTTGCAAGATTGCTGCTTGTTGGCCAGCGTCAGAGTCCGACGAGTTATAATTGGCAACAACTCGATCTATAATAGATGGATCGAACTCGCCAAATTCGCGAACGTGCTGCAAAGAAACACGTCTTGTCCGTCGCACAGCATGCTTGCATTGATTACAAGGACATAAGACCCTCGTTGAGAGATAGGTGTTTCGGTTGGACGGTCCCACATCCTCGTCGCTACTCATAATGAGGATAAAAAACTTATAACCTGGACAACAAATTTAATATTCTATTGGCATTCTTCGTCTTATCTCTCTCTCTCTCTCTCTCTCTCTCTCTCTCTCTCTCTCTCTCTCTCTCTCTCTCTCTCTCTCTCTTTACCTCACATTCTCTAGTCATGTCCAATCCCCGCACACCTCGGTCTAGAGGTGCACGGAGATCAGAACCATCGGGTTATAATCTCGTCTTTATTGGTCAATACCTATATTTGTGGGTACAAGAAATCTAGACACCCACGTCTACATGATACTGCATGTAGTGGACAAAATCCCTTTGCCTCTTCTCTAGCTGTAGCACTTCACTTTATCTTAACATCTTTTCACAGTAGATCTTTTCACTGTTCGTCTAACTCTAAACCCTAAACCGTAAGTAATTCTTGCGTGGACTCGATCTAACGTAAATAAGCGTAAATCTAAATAAACGTAAATCTAACTAAAAATAAAGCTAAATCTAATTTAACGTAAGTCTAATGACTAGAGGTTGTCTAGATGGTCATTGTGTCGGGGATGTAGTGACTCTTGCCGCCCTGAAGATCCACCTTCTTCCCTATCTTCTGAAGACATTTCACCAGTACTTTTGGATCGACGGAGCCCACCATGAGTGAAGGCAGCAATACCCTATATTCCATTGAGGGCTTTCTTCACCCGCTTCATGCAGGCATCGCAGTCTATGGAGACCCGCATCTAATCTAATATAACGTAAATCTAAATCTAGCTTAAATAAACGTAAATCTAGTTAAAAATAAACCTAAATCTAATTTAATGTAAGTCTACATATAACCTAATCTTTAACGTCTTTTAAGATAGTTTCCTACGACGTTATAACTCTCTTCTTCCTGTGTGTGTGCGCGTGTGTGGATGTGTGTGCCAATAAAAAGAGATAAATGGTATAACCTTTCTATCACCCATGCCAAGTATGATAGATTGATTATGCCATTTCTCTCTTGAATAATAGGTCTTCAGTTCAACTCCTCGTCGGCTAGATCTTTAGGTCTTTTAATTTTAATTAGTTTCCTACGACGCTCCCTTAGTTTCTCTTTCTTTCTCTCTCAATGTGTGTGCGTTTTTTTGGATCGTATGCATGTTTTCTTTCTCTTTTCCTCTCTCAATGTGTGCGTTTTTTGTTTATGCATGTTCTCTCTCTCTTTTCCTCTCTCAATGCGTGCGTTTTTTGTTTATGCATGCTCTCTCTCTCTTTTTCTCTCTCAATGTGTGTGTGCATTCTTTGTTTATGTATGTGTGTGCGTTTTTGCACTCTCTCTCGCTCTCTCTCTCTCTCTCTCTCTCTCTCTCTCTCTCAAAAACACTATGTGTGTGTGTGTATGTGTGTGTGTGAGAGAGAGAGAGAGGGAGAGAGAAAGAGGGGAAGGGAACATGAGAATGAGGAGAGGGAAGGAGCATACCTGGCTCTCCTTCCTCTCCTCGTGTGTGTGTGTGTGTGTGTGTGTGTAAAAGAAAAAGAGAGAGAGAGAGAGAGAGAGAGAGAGAGTGAGGGAGAGCGTTACCTGCTCTTTGCTTGAGGGCGCCGAAAAACTCAGATCTGAGATCTGAGTTTTTGGGCGCGCTCGGTTATTTTTTTTACCCCAGCTGGCGTCGCTATGAGCGTCGCAAATTTCTTTGTAAATTTGCGACGCTCATAGCGACGCTTATAGCGACGCCGGGAATTTTTTTTTTTGAGCGTCGCTGTGTGAGCGTCGCTAATGTGAAGAGCCTCTTGTAGTGTTTCTTGCTTTTCGGCTTCTTTCTGACTTTTTTCGGGCTCGTTCTGTCTTTTACTAGCACTTTCGGTGACTTTCTTTTTATTTTTCTAATTTTTAATAAAATTCTGAATTTTCTAATTTTTAATAAAATTCTGAATTTTCTAATTTTTTTGTCTTTTTACGATTTTTTTAATTAAAAAATTTATTTTTTAAGGATTTTCTGTGAATTTGTGAATTTTATGGGGTTTTAAAAAAAAAATATGAATTTTTGTGATTTATTTTGTTTTTCGATCAATTTATGAAATTTTCATGACCTTGTTGAGTTTTTACTATTTTTGTGAATTTTTCTGTGAATTTTCTAAATTTTTTGTGATTTTCTACGTGATTTTTATTTTCCGTGATTTTTTCTATGGTTTTGGTGAATTATCTGTGAATTTTTTACATTTTTTTAGAATTTTCTAAGAGGTTTTTAAATTTTTAATGAATTTTTTAAACCCTTTTTTATTTTTTTATGATTTTTAAAGTCTTTTTTATTTTTTTATTTTTATTTTTTATGAGTTTTTTCTTTTTTATTCTTTTTGTGAATTTTTATATGATTTTTTGAATTTTTGTGATTTTTTAACATTTTTTTTATTGTTTTTGTGTTAAACAATTAAAAAAAATAAAAATAAAATATCTACTTGTATTTACCTATGGGCTGGCATCGTTGACTTTACTCCCTGCAGCGCCAACGGAATTGACAGCTGGGGCAGAGCGCGAATGGCGGACTTGAAGGCAAGGTGTGCGGACAGCAGAGAGAGAAAACTATGGGCAGCATTCCGCGCGCGTGGGGGTGTGTGTGTGTGTGTGAGTTGGCACATGTGGCAGACACGCGTGGGTAGCAGCAGCAGGGCGGGCCCGGCAGAGCTTGTAGGAGAAAGAGTTAAGAGGGAGAGAGAGCTCGTGGGAGAGAGAATTAAGAGAGAGAGAGAGAGAGAGAGAGAGAGAGAGAGAGCGAGTGTAAGGGGAAGATAAAGGGGGAGAGAGAGTAGGGGGAGGGTGCACGCAAGGTTAGGAAAATGTGTCTCAGCTTAAGATCATGTCGTTTTCAATTTCAAAAAATGCAGGTTGACTGCAAGGGGGAGAGGAGAAATTCCCTCCCAAAATAGAGGAAATTAGTGGAAAAACCCAAAAAATAAACCTAATTTTCTAAAATTTCCTCTCGAAAAATTCAAAAATGGGATTTTTCTATGTTTGGTCAAATGAATTTTCCCGAACACTGGGTCAGAGAGAGAGAGAGAGAGAGAGAGAGAGAGAGAGAGAGAGAGAGAGAGAGAGAGAGAGTGGAGGCACTGGATGAAGACAAAGGAGGTGCGTGGGGCAGTGGAGAGTTCGGGCCAAATTGAGAGAGAGAGTAAGAGAAGAGAGAGATTGAGGGTGTGGGGTGGCCACATTCACGCAGAACGGAGCGAAAAGAAAAAGAAGAGAATTTTAATGTCGACGACGAAAGCTATCTCTCCAGATCGTAAAGTTTTATCCGACTTGAGAATTTGATGCGCCGTAAATCACGGTATCGAAGTCCGAAACCCGTTTTGATTAATTTTTTATTTCCAAAAATGCCAAAAATGGCCGAAAATTAACCGAAACTCCAAAAAATCCCAAAATTTCCTAGTGAAGTCCAAAAAATCCTCGGAAAATTTTAGAAACCTTAGAAAATCATCATCATTCACAACTGAACATTTTCGATACGCAAAAGCATACCAAAAGAAGCAGATTTAATCGAGAACGCGATTTACGACAAAATTATCCACCCTGCCCTCGAAAATAGGAAAATTCTCAAAACTCGGCTATGGAGGGCACAAATGCGAACAAATGATGCCATAAATACGCACACACCAAATAGCTTGTAAAGATCCGAAAATATCAACTTTTTATGGAATTAGACAAAAATTAGCAAAAAATGGCCAAAAATTACAAAACTTATCCGAAAATTTTTCAAAAAAATTCTACAAATTCTCCACACATTGGGGAATAGAGCAGCCAATTATAATTGCACAAATCACATCAATTCAATTGCCAACAATTTTATCAATAAAATCAAAACTAGACAAATAAACCTACAAAATTAGGTCAAAAATTGATGCAATTAGAGTGTGTAAATCCCTGTAGCATTTAATCATTACACACATCAATTATGCAATCAAAAAGATGAATTAAACATGCAAATTAGGCACTTTTTAGGCACACACACACACACAAAAAAATTGGCAGTTTTTACCAATCTTTAAGTGTGCACACAAAAAGGTTAAACTTGTCGGATTTGCAGTGTGACTTCACAAATCATTAGTTGGGCATGAGCACAACACAAATCAATCATCACAATTGAAAAATCATAAGACACACATTGATTTCTAGGTGCTCAAACATGGGCAAATTAGTGCACAGACACTTAAAATTAAGCATATACACACTCAATTAGAATGCACACACACTTGATTTTAGTGCACACACACTTTAAATTGACCATCCAAACATGCAATTAACTCAATTAGGCACCCTATTAGCAATCCACAATCACCCATTAGCAATTGAAACCTGTCAAATTCATGCGCCACCAATTGTTAAGAATTTCGGCATTACGACGGCATGAAAATGAATAATCGCAAAATTTTCAATCCAGAACATCAACATTGCATTGCATCAACATAGCATAGCATTACATTGCATCAACATTACATTGCATCATGGTGGGATTTCTACACAATTCCACACATCCTTAGATTGTAGGGAGGTTGAGAATACCACCTTGATTACCTTTCCATTGATGACCAATTGAATGGTCAAATGCTCCAATCCTTCATAGAAAATTAGTAAGTTAGCAAGAGGTTAGTGTGAAATTAGAGTGTGTAAACACACAATTTGCACGATATGGTGTCAAATTAGAAAATTATGAACACATTGCTTCATGCACACACATCCAAAATCCACAAAAACATAAATACACAAGTGAAATTAGTAGTAAAATTAGTGAGGGAACGCATTCGATTATGCCACAATTACACTAGCGTAGGCCATCCATCATCCCCTACAGCGGAACCATATGTTGGGGTTTCCATCGTTGCAATCTCTCCAATGACCAACAAAATTATCAATCCGCGGGGATGAGCTACCTGGCTAGGGCATGGAAACACTCACACGGTTAGTGAACTAATCGTGACAACGCAAATGGCTAACTCTACGAGGTTAGCTTCTCGACCTATGGAGGAGCTAAGCCACAATGAAGGGCAATCTCTATATCCACTTCTCCTCATCTCCAATAAACCTAATCACACATACTACGATTGCAAGACGTACACAACACTAATCCTATCATGCAGCACACTAATCGCAAGCACACACACATAGATCTATCAAGCACCACACTCCAATCAAACCTACATGCACACACAAGCAAAAGAGGGGAATCACACAAGATTAGAGAGAGATTAACCACTGATTAGTTAAGATCTAGCTAATCTAAGCATCATAGGCAATCATAAGAAGCATGAGAGAGGCATAGTGAAAGAGAATGAATCATTGATTAGTGCTAATCAAGTCTCATGAGCAAGGAGAAGCTCAAGGATTCCATAATTACACACCTCAAGAGCTCTCACCAAAGAGTACTCTCAACAAATGAGCTTGAGAACCCTAATTTCTTTTACACACTGCCTTATATACCTAGGGTAAAAATGTGCAATGTCTGGGTGCCCAAGGCCTTTAATGCTCACCACTTACTGAATCTGCTACCTAGGCACAGTAAGTGACATGTTCTTTACAACTTGGAACTCCCATTGAGCCCGTAACACATTAACAATTTTACAATGGCTTGAAATAAATCGGAAATTTTACAATACGTGACCATTTTGGGAAAATATGGAAAATGTGTAACTCCAATCTTTACTGCTTCTTCACTTTGATCTTCGATGTGCATTCGTACATCTTTGGTCTTTAGCAGCTTCTGTTAACTGACGTTGACTCAATTAACAAATGTTGTGACCTTTATCATCCAATTGTTCTATAGAGATCAATTTTTTGCAAAGAGAAGGAACATGCCTAACATCTTTAAGCTTCTACTCATTTTCGTTAGCACTTTTGACACAAACTCTAACTTTGCCAAAAATTTCACAAGCTTCATCATCTCCCAAGTATACATACCCAAAACTATCTTTGGTGTTATCTTGAAAATGTTGCTTGTGTGGTTTTTGTTGGCGGGTCGCCACGATGGACGTCTGCAACATAACTTTTTTGTACTAACATATTGTCAATATGCAAGGAAGCAACTCGCGATGGGGCACAGAGAGTTGATGAAAGTGTCAATCTCACCAAAGTGAACTCAGAGGGCTACTCATACTATGACAAAAGCAAATCAACCTCTTCCTAGTCAGAGAATCACTCTACATCCAATCTCAACGCTCTAGGTCATCACGCCTTTTCGGCATCCAAACGAATATGGAATGGAACAAAACTCAAGGAGAGGTATTACAACACCTATGGACACAATTCTACCAAGTTTTGAAACCATCTGGGAAGGTACATAAATCACAATCCATCAAAAAAAATGTGCAGAAAACTGAAATAGAACTATATGAAAAGGTACTCCTTAAGCATAGAAGCACTTATCCAAGGTCAAAACATTAAAAAACAACCATTTAAGACCTCAAATCAATGCATTTAGCTCACAAACAATGCATCATGAACCACAACAGAATTGAGAATGGTTACACTTAAATTGTAGAGCAAGAGATAAGAGACACAATGTGCTACTCGGAAATGAATTCTGATTACAAGTCTAGGAGAAAAGTGGATTACAAACCGTAGGAGCAAGAGGCTTCTCACAGTGAACGTTCAAAACTTTTCCAAGGTAATGATAATTCTTTTGTTTAAACTAAGGGTTTTGAATTTCCCACGGCCATTCGTCCACTTACAAGGGTGTAGACTCATAGAGGCTAAGAGGGCATGACATAATATATTACAATTATGAGTCCTCATTAGCTAAATTATTAGCTAAATTACGAGTTCCACCGCATGCCTCCTGGATGAAGTTTCTAGCAACAAATAAACATAAATGTTAGAAAATAGTGTGAAGTAAGAATGCAGCATGCAAGTAAAGACCAAATCACCTTGTGGCTGTAACTCGTCGTTTGCGTGCTCCTCCGGAATGTGCAAGAGTTTCAATGGATGAATACGGGCGTTTGCGTTCCCTTGCACCAAGGGGTGTTTCTTTCAAGTATGTGATGGTGTTGGTAAGCTTCTGGATGTGGGACTCCTTTTCTTGCATTTGTTGTTCAAGACTTTTAACTACCCTCTCCGAAGAGGCAAAACTCTCTTGTAATGCCGTCGTCTTGAGGTGAAGAGCTTGACATTCGTGCATCCACATATGCAAAGAAGCACCTGCACCCATACACAGCCGCTTGCAATAGCCTAACAAGCCTGCTTCTCCCCTCCCAAGAAATTGAAGAAATGTGGAAAGGCTATTAAACGGTGGATGGAAGCGGCTTATAGGATCGTAAGGGTACAAATGGCCATCCACCCAAATGTCAACATTGGTCTCACAAGCGGTGCGACGTTCCTGTGATGACCTTTGATCACCTTCACTAGTGGTCTTCGGTGCAAATGCCGTGGGTAAGCGAATATGTATGCTTTTGGTGTGCGGAGTACGTGGTGGTGGAAGCAAACCATTTGTGATGTCTGTGAGCACCATGGAAGTTGTTGCGTGAGGAAGCAAATGATGAAAAGATAGAGGGGGAAGGGTAGAGAGGCCGAGCAGGATGGGAGGAGAGAAGGAGGGAGGGAGGGGAGGGAGAGATTGGGGAGGAGGAGGAAGGTAGGGGCAGAGAGGGAGAGAGGAGGGAGGAGGATGAGAGAACAAAATGTTTATTACTTTTTGGGGGAAAAGATTTTTGAAAAAATGGACTTTCTAAGCTTGTGGGTTAAAAAATGGGTCAAAAAATGATTTTTGGATATGTATATATGTTGGGAAGGAGTTTTAAGTAAAAAACAAATAAAAATGAATTTTTTTTTTAAAAGTCAAATTTTGACTCTTTTTGACCCACGAAATTGCTGATGTGGACACACCCCTATGCTTCCTTCACTTTAAAAAAGGCTAGAGAGAGAAAGCAACCTTTTAGGTCCACATCCTACATTTGTCTAAAAAAAAGGCTAGAAAAGCCTACTCAGAACTACCTTCTTCAATGCCCTTACCCCCTAAACCCCACACAACATTAGCCTTAATCCCTAAAAATTAGGATTCCTTACAAGGCCCATGCAAGGTTCATATTTCTCCTAATGAATCTTCTCTCGAGATTTTAAAAATTCTAGAAGGTTGGAGTTCCAAGATGTTTTGAGTAGGTATGACAATTTGTTTATCTCGTTGAGGAGTTGATCATCACTGGGAATGTAGGGTTTTAATAAGATTACATGAAATACATCGTGGACTTTGAAGAGAGCTGGCAACTTCAACTTGTAAGCTTGGGTTCCTATACATTTGGTCACTTTGTAAGGGCCACAATAACGTGGAATAAGCTTCTTGTACTTTCCAAGTGATAAGGTACTTCTCTTTGGATGAATTCCAAGAAAAACCTTGTCACCTTGTTTAAATCGTCTCTCGGATCTCTTACTATCTGCATACTACTTTTGACGATCTTGAGCTGCCTGAATATCCTTCTGGATTTCTTTGTTTGATTTTCCATTTCTTTCATCATCTTCTTAGACGCTTCAACCCTTTTGATGGTAGGGTCAGAAAAGTTGAGTGGAGAGCCACATTCTTGACCATACAAGGCACAAATGGGGTAATACCAATGCTTTAATGATGAGAAGCATTGTAAGAATACTCCACTAGAGGTAAGAATTAATGAATCCATTAGTTAGGTTCTCTACTGCAATAAGCTCTAAGAATATCTTTGATGACTTGGCTAACTCATTCTATTTGACCATCTGATTGAGGATGGTATGCGATACTAAAGTTTAACTCTGTCCCAATTTCCTTGAAGAGTGAGGTCCAAAAGTTTGAAGTGAAATTCACATCTCGATCGCTTACAATCCATTTGGGCAATCCTTGCAATCTGAAAATCTCTTTAACAAATAGTCGTGCAATATTAGAGGTGGTAAAGGTTGTTTTGATCGGTATGAGATGCGCAACCTTCGTGAGTAAGTCAACAACTACCATAAGTGAATTATATCCTCCTTGTACCATAGGTAATCCAATGACAAAGTCCATACTTATACACTTCCACTTCATTTGGGGAATGTCCAATGGTTGAAGTTTACCGGGAAGTTTAACTCTCTTAGCTTTAATACTTTGGCATGTCAAGCATTGACGAACATAGCGTAGAACATTTTCCTTTTGCCCAGTCTAATAGAAACTTTTTTGTACGGCATTGAGAGTCTTTGCATATCCTGGGTGTCCTGAAGTAGGGCTATCATGGGCCTCAAATAAGATATCCTTCTTTAAGTTAGTGTCCTTTGGTACACATAACATATCTCTATGAAGGGGACAAGGTCCATCATGTGAGAAGTGTAACATTGAAGGTATATTCTTTGAATCCCCAGATCAAAAAAGGTTAAGCTACCTTTGATACTCTAGATCAGATGATGCAACTTCCTTAATCTTTTCAATGATTGGGTTGTTGGATATAGATATGAGGCTCAAAAAAGGTTTTCAACTGACTGAATCTGCAACTATGTTTTCTTTTCCAAGATGATAGATGATGTCAAAGTCAAATTCTTGCAAAAGTTCTATCCATTGCCTTTGTCGCATATTCCACTTTAACCTCTTATGGTTATAAGTCGAAACTTCCTTCCCAATAAGTAGTGTCTCCACTGCTTCAGAGCGTGAATGACTGCCAATAGTTTGAGGTCATGGGTGGGATAGTTCTTTTCATAAGCTTACGTGAGGTGAAAGCTATTGGTCTTCCTTCTTGAACTAATACTCCTCCAATTTTCTATTCCACTAGCATCAGTAACAACTTCAAAGGCCTAGTTGAAATCTGGTAACTTGTTAGAAGCTGGACACACCCCACGGCATCTAACTACTCGGCGGACTATTATTTTTGTAATTATTCATTCATTGAGGAAAACCCAATTTTTCACCTTGTAAATATTGGGACTTATAGAAGTTTCCAGATTGTATCCCAGTTTTGATAGTTAGGAGTCACTCGAGTGTAGGCTGACACCTTATGCTTGCTTCCACGCGCCTGTGGGTCGAGCTTCGTCCTTAGCTGACATTACTTGTTAGGTGAGTTCTCGTTGTGCTGACGTCCGTCGCGGCGTATCCGTCCAACATTGGCGCCGCTGCCGGGGACGAAAACCTTAGGTAGGTGACCGAGACTAATCCTTGAGGATTGGGATTTTTGGCTTGCCAAGAGTCTCGCTTTACATTTAGATAGTATCAAAGGGTGGAGGACTCTCTAGGTCTTAGAGGGAGTCTAGGAAGCGTGTGTCTGGCCTAGATCCTTCGACTTAGGTATAGGAGGTAGACTTAGGTAGTTTTAGGTAATAGTGGAGTTCTAGAGTAGGAGTTGGAGTGGTAGAAGCGGTGAGAGGAGAGCTTGAGAGTCCGGAGAGACCAAAAAGCAACCAAAAACACCATTATCACCATTTCTTCATGATAGGTAGGAGTAGAGTAAGTAGGACATCATGATTCAGATCTAAAGCATTTCATGCATGTACACTTGCTTGGTAGAATCATTACAAGTTTGTAAAAGACGCAAAAAGATGCAAAAGTGTGGTTGAAAGCCTAATTGAAGTCCAAAAGTTACTGTGAGTGTTTCTGACAGGTCTTCAGAGCATCAGGAGCATTCCTGTCAGAAAAAACTTTAATTTTAAGCCAAGAGACATCCTACGCATAGGATGCCTACAGGCCAATCTGGGAGGAATTTTGGGATTTTGAGTAACCAGTGTGTTCAGAAGGTAGGGTTTACCCTTATTTCAACTGGAAAGTGGAAATTTAGACATCCTACCCAAATAGTGCCAAAACATTAACTTGAGACCAAAACCATAAGATGGCTGCATGAGTGTGTCTTGCATGATATATTGAGTGACTAAAAGGGGTTTCACCTCATTTGGGTAAGAAAATTGGGTTCAAAGTGGACTTTAGCACTTTTGACTTTAAAAAGCAAAAACAGCTGAAGTTTGGGACTTTTGACATCCAAATCAAAATCTAAGCATACCACTGGGATACTGACATCAAGGGGAAGCTGAGGAACAAATCTGGGGTCAAACATGCAAAAAAGACATCCTACGCGTAGGATGTCTTTTGAGTGATTGGGGACTCCAAACTGAAATCTGAGTATACCAAGGTGATTAGCAACTCAAGGGGAGCTTAAGCCTTGAGTTTAAAGCCATTCTGATGAAAAAGACATCCTACGCGTAGTATGTCTAATGCAAACAAATAAAGCCAGAATTTGACTTTGAGCATTGTAAGGTGTTATATGGCCTAAGACAAGCCTGCTAGTCAATTTTGGTCCAATTTGGAGTTGATTAGACTGATCAATACCATCAACAGGCCGTCCGAACAGATTTCTGACTCATTGACCATCTTATAGAAGTCCAAATCAAAAAGTAAAAGCAGCTGTAAGCTTAGCACAACAAAGGGAAACAACAGTGCAAAAATCCAAGCAAAAAACAGCAGGAGACATCCTACGCGTAGGATGTCAATTGTGGCATACTGCAGAGAAAATTTGACCTGGCCTAGACAGTGAGGTTCCATTTGGCTTAAGGGTTCCAGAACTTCTTTCAGAAGTGAATTTGGACCTTGGTTGCCCATTTGACAAAGCAAAGACTGAATTCAGACTTTTTCGCGTAAATTGGCCAACATCAGAAGGAAGAACTGTTTCTGATTAGCAACCTAATCCAGAACATCAGCAGTGTACAAAATACAGTAGTGGTTGAGATTAACTCTCCAGTTATACCAATCATGACTAAGATAATCTCTAGCAGACAAATGCTTTGATTCAATTGCCAAAATTAAAACTCTTGTGTACAGGTATATTCAGCAATAAGGCAAGAAGTTGTGCAGAAACTGACCCATTTCCAGGTGAGTGTTTGAATTTGTGCTAAATTGCATTGATAAGTTTGATGAATTTAAGATCAGGAAGATACATTGTTAGAGACCAGAAGGTGGCAGATGACCAAGGTAGCTTAGTGTCCACCGAAGAGAGTGTAACTCAGGCAAGGCTAGATCCGCTAGCACCGATTATTGAGGAAGGTAGTGATACTGACACTTCGTCAGACAAATCTTTCTTCATGATGGGTAGTCAACAGCCAGGAGGTTTCACCTATGATGGACCTATGCGAGGAGGAAGCACCTCACAAAATCCTTTGAATGATTCCAGGCTTACGGTGATCTTCTTAGAGGGAACAAACTCAAGAGGAGCCCTAGTCTATTCTGACTATCGAGGCTGCAAGTGCATTTGTATCGAAGAGAGGCCAGCACAAAGATTGGAGATAATCCGCGTGTATGATGTTGGAGATAGATTCCGAGACGAAAAGGGGAACCACTATTTAATAGTTAGCAATCCTGAAGATTACAACAGATATGGAGATAACGTGGCTAAAGGAAAAATGGTTTCAGAAACTCAAGAGCCTCCACCAAACATTGATCGGCACGGAGCTATTTTTATGTACGATAAGAAAACAATCAGGATTCCAACTTATAACGAGAATGTGGGAATCTACAAACACGAGAGCGAGGGTATTGTCTCTTACTTTCGCAGCAAAGAACCATACGTAAACGAACTAAGCAAAGACAAGGTTCTTTACTTATTCTCTTATGAAACTGCTACGGGGAAGGGCATAGTTTTTGTTGATAGATACGGGCGAGAATACCAACGTATTCTCCCAGAGGAAGTAGAAAGAGAAAAAGGTCCAGGAGCATCAGCATATGCCCCTGAGGAAATGCCCAGAGCCGTCCACACCCCAAGCAAGTCAACAAATCCATTTTCAGATGAGTATGACACTACCTCACATTCCACCAGACCGCAAGCATTCAAGAACCAAGACCGACCAACAAACCAGCCATTATTGCAGGCATGGCTTCGGTAGAGTGCAACAATGGAACCAGACCGAAACCAAGATGGTTATCCAGCCGCACGAGGGCTCAGGGATTTGCAAGAACCACCACACTATTCAAGGTATCAAGCAAAGAGTAAGACAAAGACACAAGAGTTGACCGAGCTTGGAGGACCACCCATCGAACGAGTTCGAAGAGAAGAACCACCTCTAGCGAGAACCGTTAGAAATTATGGCTTAGGAGCACCATTGGGAGAGGAACCAGCCTATTATGAGGAGGTGTATAGACTTGGACGGGGTGATCCAATGATGAGGTTTGTAGACCATTGCAGAATTAGACCTTCTCAAGTGAAAAAATGGGTAAACAAGAAATACACAGGAAACAGAGACCCAAGAGATCATGTAGCAGCCTTTGTGCGTGTAATTAGAGCCGAAGAGGTGTTAGATTTTCCTACCCAATTTGCAGGGTTTGGACTAACCCTAGAGGATGATGCTGCAACTTGGTTTGACTCTGTGGAGCGTAGAGACTTTGAGTCGATGAAGGAAGTGTTTGACGAGTTTATTGAGGAATTCTCTCAAAGGGGAATAGCTCATAATACCGTCTCACAAATCCATAAATTCAAACAAAAAGATGAAGAATCTGTACGGAAGGCAGCCCTAAGACTAAAAAGATATGTTAAGTTCTGTCCTGTTGAAGAACTGCCAACTCAGTCCAGACTTATGCTGATATTCATCCAAGGACTAAGGAATGCAGATCTCCAGAAAGACTTACATATGAAGAGGAGCACGACGTTGAATGAGTTGACCAAGGAGGCTCTGTACCTTGTGGACAATTGTGCGGTCTACAAAGAAGGGGAGTTCAAGGACCTTGATGACGATTCATCTTCACAGCAAAGTGGGAGCAAGTCTTCCAAGACAACACTGAAAGGAGAAATAGTGGTAAACCAGGAGCAGCTCGTAGATGAAGTGCTAAAAAAGATCAACTTGTACGCCAAACCCCAGGCTAAATAGCCCAAGTGGTGTGCTATTGAACAAAAATGGACAAACCATGGGACCGAGGAATGTTACTATAACAAGGGATATGTGAGGGAGAGGCCTTATGTTCCCCAAGCTTCTGTAGCTTCCCCTCAAGTTCCACCGATGCCTAGATATCAAGATGGCAACTTACCAAGACCTGTAGGTGTAGAAAGACCACAACCGGTGTTGGGGCAACAACCACCCCTACCAGGTTTACGACCAGTTGGTATAAGATACACACCAACGGTAACTGAATCAGAAGAAAAGGCTTTGGTGCCTATGCATGCATATTATGAAGATCCCAATGGATATGCGGCAAACCCTGTCTATTATCCACCGGAAGAACCCTCGACACCATAACCATGGAGCATGATAGGGAATCAGGGACCTCTAACTGCTGCACAGGCCGCAGGAGAAGGAAGATATAGCTTAGATGAACGAACATTGTTGTTCATAGACAATGGAGGCATGGGCGGACAGAGACAGGCTTACCAGCAACGAGGGGCTCAAGGAGCACCTCAACAACCCAAGGGACCCTGTTACAAGTGTGGCGGAGACCATTGGCTGAGAGATTGTCCTCATGATGAAGTCATTAGAGTCAATGCGTATTGCCTAGAATGTGGAATTACTCATTTGATTCCCGATTGCCCTAAAAATCCGAGCAAAGAAACAAAAACCACCTTGAACCTGTTGGAAACAGTACCTTCCGGTGGAGGATCGGAAAATGAAACAATCATACCTATTCAGGCGGTAACACGAGCACAAGCCCAAAGAAGGACGAACGAACCCATAATAGAAAAACCAAAAACAAATGCCCAAGGTTCAGAAATGAAAAATCAGAGAAGCACTTGGAAAGCGAGAAAGGCGCGTAGGAAATCCAGGAAAGAACTAGAGCAACAGCCCTATCCGATGAGTTGAAACATACAAAGAGCAGATTGGAGCGGTTAGAAGATCTAGCTAGCTTAAGCTCACACACCAGAGCAGCCATAGCACCCAAGGAAATAGAAGAGCCCAAAAGTGCAGGATCAGGAGGATCTGTACTGGCAGACAAGGTAAATGAGGAGCTGGATGCACTTCTAAAAGCTTATAAAGCTCGACTTAAAAAGAACCAAACCCAGGAGCAAAGGTGGATGACTTATCCATATGCAGAAATAGAAAAACAAAGGTTGGATATGTGTAAAAAGATGATCGAGACGGCTCAATCATTGATGGAAAACCCGTTGGGTAAACCAAAAAATTGTCATGACGCACCAGCTCCAACCCCTATCCAACCAACGTTAGAGAAACATGAAGAAACTAAGGAAAGAATCACTAATGATTATGAATCCAAAGGAGAGCCTATCATAGCGCCAAATACCACCGATGAGGCAAGTGACGGGGTCCATCCTAAAATATTGGCAGAAATGGGAAAGGATGGTAACGGTCTAGATGATCTGTGGAAGCAAATCAGGGAGTCCGACGAGGCTAATAGGATGAGTCACCACATGAATAGCACGAGAAAAGAAAAGAACGTGATCTTACCTCCTATTGAAGAATTCGAGGCAAGATCACAAGTGAACTTTGAGATACATTCACAAGGGGGAGACCAAGGATCTATTAGTTCGGGGCACAGCCAACCAGACTCTTTGAGAACTTTACCCTCTTACTTGGGAGAATATGAAGCTAAGTCGGAAGTGAGAGCACTCCCATCTCAAAGACTTCCTTCTAACAAGCTGATGGATTCACAAGGATTGATTGAGCTGTTATCCACCCCGGTGGCATGCACAATCACATTAGGAGAACTCCTAAGGTTAAGGCCAAACATGTGGACCACAGTAGGAAAATGCCTAGAAAAATTTGGAGTGAAAGACCCCACCTTAAAGCTACAAGAAGGAATCAGGGAGTTGGACATACCTAACCTGAACACTAGACCTGTACCATTGAATAAGGTTGGAGAATATTGCGAGGGAGAAGACGGAAACACGATGCTACTGGTAGAATTCCAAGGAGTAGTTTCCAAATCTATTCTTGACAATGGAGCGGGAGTTGCTATCGCCACCAAGGAAATCTGGAAAAAATGGGGAAAACCAGCTTTGAGGGCTACCAGAATGAAGCTGCAGTTGGCAGATGGGTTCATGGAGAAGCCTCTCGGACTCTTAGAAAAAGTAATTGTCACTTCGTGCGGGATCGAGTATGAGCATACATTTGCAATAGTCGATTTCGACAAAAAGAACAATTATGAGATAATCTTGGGACGACCATTCATGCGACAACTGAAGATGGTCCAAGATTGGGGTTATGAACACATATACCTCAGACATGGCGAGACGACAACTAAAATACACCTGAAAGACCATAGTTACAAAGATGTGAACCAAACACCAGTGGAAGAGTTTGATTCGGCGACAATAGCAGGATCGGAACTACCAGCATGGTTAGGGCAACCAAAAGAGCTATGGATGTGCGGAGCTTCACATTGTGGAAGCTTAAGAAAAGAGGAATGCGTTTTAGAAAGAGCAATTGAGGACAAAGAGTATATTATGGAACCTTTCCCTGAAGATGCCTTGGAACCTTTAGAATGGGAACACATACTTGCAACATTAGATGTCTGTACCATTACCGACAGTACAACAACAAAATTTTGCGATAAGGATGGCTACGACGTGCTACCCTATTACATGGTAAGCGTTATACCAGAGAAAGAGACGGTAGAACCTCCAGAACAAGAAGAGTTTTACAACTCCTCTGAACAATTGGAAGTAAATGATGACGCAGATAATGAGCGTTCAGACACCTCAAGTGAGCGTGGGAATGAAGCCGATAATATCAAGTTTTATGATTTTGCTAATCAACACCCTAGACGCCAAGAATGCTATAGGAGGAAAAGAGCAGGAAAGAAATCGAGAGAGAACCTGATGCCCAGGATAAAAGGTAAAACTCACTATTTGATGCTTGTAAAAGCAGAGGATTGTGTGAAAGATCAAATATCAGAGAAATTCTCAGAAAATTGAAAAGAACGAACGCAAGAAGAAATAAAGCAGGTAAGAAAAGTTAAAACCGAAACAAAATCACAAAAATCTGAAAAAAAAAAACAACAAAAGACCAAGAGTGGACCAAACTGGAGCGTAAACAGAAATACCAAGAACTGAAAAGGTCTTTGAGAGAGATATGGACTACTGAAGAAGATAGTGATGGTAAAGGGGAGTCAAAAAAGGGCAACATGAACGTATCAGCACACTATCAGAAATTTACTATCCAAGATAGAAAAATCATCATGACACCACCAATCAGGGAGAGGACAAACCAAGAATCTTACGATGGGCCTGAAAATGCAAAGAGAATAGACCTCGCAGAACCAGGTGAAAAGCCTCAGCTGGTCTATATAGCTAACGATTTAGAACCTGAGGAGGAAGCACAGCTAACACAACTTCTCACGAAGTATAAAGATGTGTTCTCTTGGTCCTATAAAGACCTCAAAGGAGTTGATCCATTGATATGCCAACATACAATTCCTTTGAAATCGGACGCAAAACCTAGCAAACAACGTCCTTATACATATAACGACACATTTGCCAAACGAATCAAAGAAGAGATTGACAAACTGATGGAAGCAGAGTTCATCTATGAGATTGAACATACAGATTGGGTGTCACCCATTGTGATAGTTCCCAAGAAGAATGGAAAACTACGGGTGTGTGTAAACCTCAAAAAGGTGAATGCAGCAACCATAAGGGATAATTATCCCTTGCCAATTACAAAAAATGTCCTTGAGCGAGTGGCCGGGAAACGGGCTTATTCCTTTCTGGATGGGTTTTCAGGATACAACCAACTGGCAATAGCAAGGGAGGATCAACACAAAACGGCGTTTGCCACAGAATGGGGGATTTATGCATATCGAGTTATGCCATTTGGCTTAACAAATGCCCCAGCCACTTTCCAGAGGTTAATGACTCACGCTTTCAAGGAATACCTAAGAATATTCTTAGAAATTTACATGGATGACCTGCGTGTACGCTCTCTTCTGCGAGAGGAACATATTGACCATTTGCAAAAGGTCTTTGAAAAGTGCAGAACATATCGAATCTGTCTGAACCCGGAAAAGTGTGTATTTATGGTTAAGAAAGGACGAATCTTAGGACACATTGTATCAAGAAACGGCATAACCACAGACCTAGACAAAGTCAAAGTCATTGTAGACCTGCCCAGACCTACTAATGCGAAACAAGTGCAATCCTTCATGGGGCACTGTGGATATTATCGAAGATTCATATACATGTATGCGGTTATCGCACAACCTCTGTATCGTTTGCTAGTCAATTTCGAATGGACCAAGGAGTGTGAAACCTCATTCCAAAGGCTGAAGGAAAACCTTATATCAGCACCTGTACTAAAGGCACCAGATTGGGAAAAGATATTCCATGTGCACATTGATGCTTCAGCATATGACATTGGAAGTATTCTAGCTCAACCTGGAGACGGAACAATTGATTTTCCTGTTTGCTATGCGAGCCAACAGTTAAATAGTGCAGAAAAGAACTACACAACCACCGAGAGGGAAGGGTTAGGAATGATTTATGCTGTGAAGAAATTTCAACATTATTTCCTTGCAAACAAATTTGTGTTCTTCACAGATCATCAAGCTCTTTTGTACCTAGTAAATAAACCTTGCAATACAGGGAGAATCGTACGTTGGTTTATTATATTGCTAGAATTTGACTTCACAGTGGTGGTCAAAAAGGGTAAAACCCATTTGCGAGCTGATCATCTTTCAAGAATACACAACGGGGAAGCTCCTCAAGGGGTAGATGATGACATACCAGATGCATATCTTTTCAACATTGAAATGGTACCCAAATGGTCTCAAGAAATAGTTAGCATTCTCTCCTTCAGAAGTGAGTTTGATAATACAGGAAGTAGATCCAAACAACAAACAATTCGACAAACAAAAAACTTCCAGTTGATAGCAGGACGGCTGTATCATCTTGAATCTGACCTAGTCCTACGATTATGTATAAATCCGGAAGAATTCGAGTGCTACCTTGAAGAGGCACATGTCCAGGGTTGTGCACTTCATTGTTCGACAATGAAAACACACCAGAGTCTGAAACAGTTAGGGGTTTATTGGCCAACTATGTATGCGGATACACATTCTTATGTTACCAATTGTATAATATGTAGTGCCAAACGACCAATGGATCACACAACTTTGTTTTGGGTGAACATAGCACCTGCATGGAGTCAATACATCATTGACTTCCTAACCACTAGAACGTTCCCTGAGAACATTACAAGAGCACGAGAAAAAGCTATAGAGTTGGAAGCTCGTGACTGAAATTGGAAATCAACTCTACAAGCGGAGAAAGGACAATCAACTTAGAATCTGTGCAAGTGAAAGCGAATACCTGCTTATTCTAGAACATGCACATATCGGAGTAAGTGGAGGCCATTTTTCGGGCGATAAGACGGCAAAAATTGTCTTAACCGCAGGAATTTGGTGGCCTACATTGCACATGGATGCCGATGAGTTTGTAAAGCGTTGTGATGCGTGTCAACGCACCAAGATACCAATAAAAAGAGATGGATGCCATTACGGCCAATGATGGGGGCAAGAGCATTTGAAAAATGGGGCATTGATTTTGTGGGACCTATATCACCCCCTGCATATTGCACCCATACCCAATATATCATTTTGGCTACGGACTATCTCACAAAATGAGTCGAAGCCAAAGCAACACAAAAAGCTGATGCACGCACCACGGCTCAATTTTTGTATGAGAATGTTTTTGTACGTTACGGGTTACCAATAGAAATTTTCAGTGACCGTGGAACACACTTCCTCAATGAAGTCGTTGAATATCTACTAGAGGAATTCCTGGTCATACATAGGAAATCAGCACCATACCATCCACAGGCCAATGGGCAAGCTGAGGCCACAAATAAAACACTATGCACGGTTCTCACTAAAATAGTGTCAGAATCAAGAACCGATTGGGATCAGCAACTACACTCAACACTATGGGCATATAGGGTAGCTTACAAAACATCAATAGGAACAACACCATACAACATGGTGTTTGGGCTAAATGCTATACTACCCATAGAGTTTTTAATCCCAACTCTACGAGTAGCAACAAGTTTGGAATGGACAGGGCATGAACTCTTTTCAAGAATTAATGATCTTGAAAAGCTAGATGAACTCCACTTACGAGCTTTCGCTTCAATCTATACTAAAAAGAGAAGACAAAAGGAATTTTTTGACAAACATGTGCGTACCAAAGAGTTAAAAACAGGTGATTACGAACTTGTTTATACCTTGAAGCACCATGCCAAGAAACTTAAAAAGCGAGGGATGGGACCATTTGTGATTCATGATCTATCACAAAGTGGAGCTGTCAAGCTTGCTACATTAGCAGGTGAAGAAATGCCAAACTGGATTAGTGGGTGTCGACTGAGGAGATATCTTCTACCCCTCACACAGAAGATGCTCCAACAAATTCATCAAGGAAAGCAAAGAATGAAGGAAAAAGAGAGAGTGCGGGAGGAAGCTCAAGCCGAAGCACAAGAACGCATTGCAAAAAGACGGCTTCTGCGACAACAACAACAAAGTAAATCACCATTGAGAATCAATGCCATTCGACTGATGAACTTGGAGGAGGAAACAGTAGAGCCAATAATTACAATCAAAGTGGGCAACAATCAAGTTGAATCAACAGCCTTGCTTGGTTTGGGTGCTCAAGCAAATTTGATCTCTTACGGATTATACCAATAGATCAAAGTCACAGATCAACTTCATCCTACCCCCCAAGTGCTGGAAAGTAGCACATCACACCCATTGAAAACATTAGGATGGACTATATTGCATGTACAGCTACATCAATATATTTACCCACACAAATTCTATGTGGTGACAGATGAAAGCACACAACACCCAATGATGCTAGGGCAACCTTGGCAAAAAGCATACAATGTCCAGAAAGACTGGAAAGCAAAGGCGGTCAAAATTCAGCATGAACATGAACAACAGGTGATAGCTTTTGCTCAGCAATACCATCATGATGAACTGCAAGCCATGCAATCACTGGCAGCAGAGACAAGAGAACAAATACCATCAAAGACCACCATGAAACCTGAGACCAACAACCACGTGAAAGCCAACCATGCTAATCACAGACACATGGAGTCACTGGCCGCAATGCAAAAATCTAGGCTACCAACACAAGGTAAACGAGTATGGATGCGGAAGGATAGAAATGCAATGGCGGAAAAAAAACAATGTAACAACTGGATTCCAACAAAGCAGGCGGTGCAACCCAAAACCAAGGTCATAAAACAGATATGGATCCCAAAGAAAATGCTTAGCCATAACCCAAATGTCACTCTCATTTGGATACCAAAGCAAAAGCCAAAGGAAATCCCTACGGTACAAGCACCAATGGAAAGCAGACATCTGCAGGTCAACAAGGAGAACAGATATATGTGGAGACCGATGACAGACAAACCAGTGGCAAACAAGAAAGTGCCAAACCATCTACAAAAGTCGGCAGCACCAAACTACAAATGGAAAGCCAAGGCCATAAGGCCCATAGCTATCACATCCCAACCAATTCTATCCTCAGAAACAACTACGACTCCATCAAAAGTGTCGGCAAAGCAATTGCCTCTGGCCAAAAAGACAATTAAACAGAGATCAGTAGAGTTACAGCAGCTACTTGCAAAGAAAGCAGGAAGCCTCGACGACGAATGCTAATAAGCATCTTGCTTATTCCCTTCTCTTGCACAGCATTAATTTTTCCATGCACTGACCGAGTATGCATAAAATAGGGCCACATTAATCGGCCAGGCATTAGCACAACTTTTTCAACCTATGCATGGCACATACTCCGATGCGAAACCTAGTAGTCCGGGAGGACGCATTCTCAATGCGGAACCAATAACAGAAATAGCAAAAAAGGGCATGATTTTTGACTATTTTAAGGATTGACTTTTGATTGCGAAATTTTCTGGAGTAACCCAAGTATAGATGCCCTTATACAGCATGAAGCTACAGGTATAGGGGGCCAAACGCCAAATCAAGCCCCTAGGTGTGTGTATATAAGTAGAAATAGCCATTTTTCAGGCAAAATATTGGTAAAACGGAGAAATCCGGCCATAAAAATTGCATGTGAGTGTATATAATGTGTTACGGTGATGTTTTTGATCTATTATGATTTTTGGGAAATTTCTGGGTTTGATTTGCTATTTTCCTTTTAATTTTGCTAATTTTTAGCAGAAAAACTTCAAAAATACAAAAAGCAGGTGAAGAACAGTCGTAATGAAAAAACAAAAAATATGGGGATGACCAGTGACTAAAGGACAACCTATGGTATAGTGGGAGTGCAATTATGAGACTGGAGCAGAAAGCGTGTTTTGGCCAGGTTTTGACCGAAATGACAATTTTCTGGTAAATAGGGCAAATGGAGTCCAAATCAAGAAATTTTTGAGCCTAAACTGCATCTCGCAGGAAGATAGGAGCACATGTCAAATTTCATGAAAAGTGGTTCGGGGACCCCCATTATAAGAATTTTTCAACCCATTTTAAGCTCATTCTCACTATTGACTTTAAGGAGAGAGCTTCTGCCACCTAGAGCGGATCGACCTTCTAGTAGCTTCTATGACGCGCACGTCTACCCGACCAGCTCCACACATGAGAGGTAGGCTCACCACCTTGAGCTTTTCGCGCATGTTTGTCATTATGTCGCGAAAACTAGCTAGAGGTCACACACAAAGCGAGCGGTAGAGACCTGCAAGTAGAGACAGCAGCCTAACGGCTAACCCGAAAGCAACAAGACTTCATCGGCAGCTTACCCTAGTCTAGGAGACCAGTCTTGGATAGCCAAAGGCAGTGGGAGACCATCGGGAAAAACCCTATTTCCCAGAAACCCGCAAGAGGCCACCAAAGGGGAAATCGGCAAAACGGCGACCAAATGCTACCAAAATTTATGGGTAGGAGCATCTCGACATGCTCGACGAGTCCATATGATCCACATGACCAAAAAGTGACCCGAAGCGGCACTAAACCTCAGAAACGGAATCAGACACACAAAGCGTCAAAATGCACTTGCGGCCAAACCGCAAGTCCGTTTGCCACCAAACTTCACGAGCGGCTTTCCTAGACCATCAACAACCAAGTCCTATGGTGTTAGACCACCACAAATCATCAAAGGTATGTAAACGCAACCACGGGTGCTTCTAGAGCAACAAATTGCCAAATGAAGCTCCGGTAAAGCCAAAGTCGACAAAAACCATACGGCAAGGATCCCCAAGGGATTGGGAAGCTATGGAGACCAACATCGAGAAATTTCATCGCCAAAAAGCACTCCAAAAGTCAGAAAACGGCTCGGAGGCTCTGAAGTCCACACAGGCTCTATCCATTGAACTTTTTTGTTGAAATTAGGCTCAAAAGGGACTTAAGGGGGCAAAGGGCAAGCACTAGGAGCACTAACACTGAAAAAATCATCAGGAAACATCCTACACGTAGGATGTCTCAAAGGCACTTTTTGGCACAAAACCCAACAATTTTTGTCATGCACATGTTTTGAATGAAATTTGCAAGCCCTACACCAAGTTTCATCACATTTGGACCAGATTTGACCTCATATGCATAGAAAAACGCAAAGTTAGGGCATAGAGGCAATAATGGGCCATTGACCCACCAAATCTTGTCCAAATCTCATGAAACTTGCACAACAAATTCACATACACATCAGCAAACCATCTGTGTGGTCAGGGAGTAAAAATGATGAATTAGACATCATACGCGTAGGATGTCTAATGGACCTTTTTGGCATGGAAGGGAAGCTTTGTCATTCCAGATTTAATTACCTCATCAGCAAGAGCCCATATGTCAAGTTTGAAGCCATTCTAACGACTTTTGACCCCCAACACCTTCAAGATACACTTTTTGAGCCCAAAAACACCTCATAGAGTCCTACAGGCATCAAATCTTATCCAAATTCAAATCGAAGAACATGGCCATGTTCCACAGGCCAAGGACAACCCACAGAACAAGTTTCATGCAATTCTGATGAAAAAGACATCCTACGCGTAGGATGTCTTCAACACATATTTAGCCTTCTATGCAAGAAATGACATCATAGGAGCCAATACCATGATGCATTGAGCCCATATACCAATTTTCAACCCATTTGGACATCAATTGCTACCCATGATGGACAATCTACCCAAATTGTGACCTAAAGCCTAAATCAGCCCAAAAATCCACTTTTTGTCATCCAAATTCAAATCCAAGCTTATAACCATGTTCCATGAGCCTTACACTACCTGCATGTCAAGTATGAACCAATTCTGAAGAAAAAGACATCCTACGCGTAGGATGTCTAGATGGAATTTTTTGGCCAGATTTGCACTGTGAGCACATGCACAGCTTCACAAATTCCTTTTAAGCTATAATTTCAATTTTCAAGTCATTTGGATAAGTAAAACTCAGTTTAGCAGCTGATATGAAAAAAAAAAAACTCTAACTTTGGACTGCTGAGTGCAACAGGATCTATGGCAGCCTCGAAGTCACCGCCAAAGAAGAAGAGAATGACAATCAAAGATTATCTGGACAAGGTGGACCCTTTTGTCATTCCAGAGGGAACACTAAAGCCCACCAGCACCTGGATACAGGAAGATCTATTAGAGTCAAACGACCTAAAGATCTACCAGGGAGTGTTCAAAGACAATGAAGGCAATGTAATAGAGCTGCCAATGCTGCCAAGAGAGCTCAATGAAATTTTTCGAAGCAAAATGGCCGGCTACTTGGAGAAAATTGACCTCCATAACTATTTCAAAGCAATACCAGCAGGGGTGGACGTCAAAAGAGTATGGGAGTTCGTAACAAGCATAAAAGAGGATGGAGTGGCCAAGGTGATAGATTTGCACGGTAGACCCAATACAGAGATCATTATCACGGAGCGGGTTGTAGCCCATGCACTAGATCTCTCCAATCAGGGAGACAATGTGACAAAAAGAAGGGATGAAGTCAAGGTGTACAAAGACAAAAAGGCCAATTACACCTTTGAAGACATCGCCAACCCAAAGGTGGCGATCATGAGCCAATTGTACAACCAGTACTTCCACATGTGCATGAAGAGGCCACAGAAGTACAGGATGCCGCCAGGTGCAATTGCCACAACGTTTACTTGGGCAATGACAAAAGGCACCCCAAAGATAATCAGCTATGCGGCATACATACATGACATCTTGGTAAAAATGGGCAACAAAAAGACAACCTACATAGTGCCAGGAGAAATGATAACCAAGGTAATTTATGCAGCACTACACGCCAAGGGAAGGTGGCCTAACCCCCATCTCAGAATGATTGGCTAAGGGTAAAGGAAGACAAAGAAGACGAGCCACAACGAGCACCAAGGGTGGCTACAAGGTTGAAGAGACGGCTAGAGCCAGTTGCAGAGGAGCAACCTGAGCAAAAGAAAGGAAAAAAGGAATCTGCTCAAGTGCCGGCCAAAGAGACAAGATCACAAAAAGCGGCTAGACTTGAGAGGCTGATGGAGAGTTTTCGAGTAGAAAGAGCCCTCAAGGGTGATTTAAACAAATTATGGAAGCCATCATTCGAGTCTATGTACGGATCATGCAGAGGGACCGCTTTGAAGACTATATCAAGAATTTCGAGATCCTTGATGCTGCAGCGGAAGACATTCCCCATGTCCCTTTCACCGAGGAAGAAGTGGAGCAGATAAGGCAGACATTGCTAGATGAACAAGACAGCCAAGAAAGGGAAAGAAAAACAAAAGCGGACAGATACTTAAAGGGAAAAACCGCAGCTTTACCAGATATCCCTAAACCCAGCCCACAGCCATCACCACCACCATCACCACCTCCTAGCAGCCCTCCACTAGAAGATAAGGAGGCTGAGGACAATCAAGAAGAACACCAGGCTGAGGAGCAAGAGAAAAGGCAAGAACCTGAGCCCAAAGAAGAGGCCAAGCTTGCGTCTGAGCAAAAAGAACTAGAGGAGGAATATTATGCATTTTTGGACCTGCTAGCTGCAGGCTATACAAGGGAAGAAGACGCCACAGTCGCATTCGACTTGGCAAGGACACAACATAAAGAACAGATGCCAGGCATACGACTAGTTGAGCTAAAGGAAATTTCTACCGACACGGTAGACCTGCACCCGCCCTCTAATGATTGGGACGTGGTGATGACAATGCTAGCTGGAATAAGAGCACAATCTGCGGCATCAGACGAAGAATTGATAACTCTAAAGGCCACCGAAGAAAAGACCAAGATGGAAAGGGATACTCTGCAAGCACAAAGCCAAGGACAAAAGAGAGATAAGCTGACCTCCAGGCCATCTTGGCAACGACTCTACAAAACTGCCAAGCAAAGGAAGAAGCAAAGGAAGAAGCAAATGAGGCAGCAGCAAAAAGATTACATGCAGCTGAAGAAGAGTGTCTGCAACTTAGCAAGTCATTGCGAGATGCCGAAAAAGAACAGGATAATCTGACGCTCCAGCTAGCATAAGAAACTAAAGAAGTAGAGGCCCTGAGTAATGCCAAGGAAAAGGCGGAGATAGAACAAGAAGCAAGCCTGGATGAAGTCCTTGAGCTCAAGGACCAATTAAAAGTCAAAGATCAAACCATCCAGAGGCTACGAGCATCACCCGCTAGAGTTAGAGCTATGAGCTCGACTCAAATCATTTTCGAGAGTCAAATATATGAAGAGCAGATGCAAGAACTCCAGAAGGAGCTGACTCTCCAGAAGAAGCAGAGGTTGATGATGGCTGAAGGTTCTATCGCAATGCAAACCAGAATGGAGGACAGCCAAAGAGCCCTACAAGAAGAATTGGAGAGCATAAAGATAAAGCTCGAGGAAGCTGAAAAAGTAAACGCTGAACTCAATGACCTCCTCGTGACTATGGGCGGAGAAGCCAATGCGGAAAAGCAGACAATCCTCAAGCAAATTGAGGAGTTGAAAGGCCGGCAATAAGCAGAAGCTGAAAGCTCAGGGCCAGCTGCCAATGAGGGCATCGACCTTGACAATGTGGCAGATTTTGTGGACACACCCATGCCAGAGGAAAGCACAGCAGGATCCTCTCAAGAGCCACATGATCTAACACAATATGAGGAGGAAAAATTGCGTAAAGCAATAGAGGCAGAGCTCAGAGAAAGCACAAAGGAAGCCTTGGAATGGGAACAGAGGGTTTTCAAATCTATGAAAATTCAGAAAATCGATGCCAGCAATCTCAGGCGTGAATGGCTTCAACCCTCTCTCCCATATCCATTGCTGAAATATGAGGCGGCAATAAGAAACAGGCGAATCAGAGAAGAGCCAACGATCCCTCTCTACAACGCAGACACCTTGAGGCCAAAAGGAGTAAAGCTCATAGTGGATTCTCAGCCAAAGTGGAGGAAGGCTTGGCTTACCAAGTACCCGCAATACCTAATACACTTGGTAGAGGCACCTAAACACATCAGAGACAACCTCAGCTTCTGTCCTCTACCAAGGGTTAGGACGTGGAAAGCACAAGAAATCTTACAAAGAAGCCAACCCACTTGGTTGAACTACCCAAAGCTGCCGTGTGTAAAGGCAGGTGAGAGAATAAGTAAACAATACATGGTGAAAACCCTAACGGGCGCCATAAAGTTGTTCACTGGCTCACCTGACCTTACATGCATTATTATGAGAAAGATCTGCAGAACCATCCTAGCAGTGTTCGAGACCTTCAAGCCAGGCCAGGTGACTGACAACATATTCTTCTTCCAGGATACATACAGATGTGCTTATGATATGTCAGGCCAGCCTTCCAAGGAGGTGATACATGCGTTGTATCAAAGAATTATGTTTCTACCATCCTATCACCTCCAGGCTTTTGAAGAAGCATTCTACACGGGGTTCTTCGCCATGCATACAGATATCTTTGGCCCAACAATGCTAAATCTACATGCACGGTACGAATCACTGCTAAAGATGCGGGAGACCATAAGATGAAGCAAAGGATCAAGGCCATGTCGGGGACGACATGAACAAGGAGGGGGGGGATGTAAGAAGCTGGACACACCCCACGGCATCTAACTACTCGGCGGACTATTATTTTTGTAATTATTCATTCATTGAGGAAAACCCGATTTTTCACCTTGTAAATATTGGGACTTACAGAAGTTTCCAGATTGTATCCTAGTTTTGATAGTTAGATTGAGTAGATGGTTGATTTTGGAACTTTAGGGTTTGAGAAGTTGTAAGGTATATAGACCACTTTTTGACCTTAATGAAGCACCTTTTGTCATTTTAAACAAGTTTGAAGTTTGTGAGTGAGCGTATTGTGTACGTGAGAGAGAGTGTGAGCTTCGTCTTGACACTACGTGTGCTACGGTGGTCGGAATCGAGTGCGGAAAAGTGCAGCGTGTTGCCCCCGACTAAAGCTACAAGCCGATACCAACATTGCGCGCGTATGGTCCGGCTTTGGGAGCTCCTTCTACGAGCTTCATTGGTTTTTTGGGTGAGCATACGTTATCTAATTTCGCATTGCAGCATATCCACGCATTCACACTGAGTAGAGCTACACATTAGGCACTTCAGATTTCGGAAACAAAGACCTGCAGATTTCGGCTAGACATCCTACGTGTTTCTGCACTGGGTGTTTTGGGACGTGATTCTGGTTTATAGACCTTAGGGAGAGCGGCCTATAGGTATTAGTAGGGTCTCCTTCAAGTTCTATGGTGTTTCGAAAGTGTTTGATGGGTGTTCGGCTCTAACAAGCGTTGTAGGAAGATTCCTCTTTTGCACTTTTGAAGACTGTGACTTAGACAATTGGTAGGGACCTCTGTAGGAATTAGTTAGGAGTCGGTCGAGTGTAGGTTGACACATTATGCTTGCTTCCACGCACCTGCGGGTCGAGCTTCGTCCTTAGCTGACATTACTTGTTAGGTGAGTTCTCGTTGTGCTGCCGTCCGTCGCGGCGTATCGGTCCAACATAGCTTTAGGCACGGTGCTGTAGTTACATACTGCTTGAGTTGGCCAAATATTTCTTGTTGTAGTGTTCCCCAGATTATTTTCACTCCTTTCTTTAAAAGATCGGTCAAGGATGAAGCAATGACTGCATAATACTTTAGAAAGATTCTATACCATCCTGTGATTCCCAAGAATCTTCTAAGCTCGCTTGCCTTTGATGGTTGAGGCCATTCAACAATGTCTTAAACTTTAGCAGGGTCCACTGAGATTCCTTCATGTGAAACAATAAATCCCAAATACTCAATCCTTGGAGTGAAAAATGAACACTTGCTCATCTTTGCATATAGCTTGTGTTCTCGAAGAGTATCCAACACCTTTCTCAGGTGGTCTTCATGTTCTTCTTCATCCTTTGAGTAGATTGGAATATCATCAAAGAAGACAAGAACAAAGTCATCTAGGTACGGCCTGAAAATATCCTGCATCAATCTATTGAATGTAGCCGGAGCATTACTCAGACCAGATGACATTACTATAAACTCAAAATGTCCATATCTGGTGTTGAAGGCTGTCTTTGGAATATCTGATTCCTTTATTCTTATTTGATAATAACTAGATCTTAGATCTATCTTTGAGAAGACCTTGGAGCCATGTAGCATGTCCAACAATTCATCAATTCGTGGGACGGGATAGTTGTTCTTAGCTGTTACCTGGTTTAGTCCTTTGTAATCAACGCAGAGTCGTAAAGTCCCATCTTTCTTCTTCTAAAAGAGTACTGGAGCTCCCCAACTTGATTT
The DNA here is from genome assembly GCF_014529385.1 of Adiantum capillus-veneris. Taxonomy (NCBI): domain Eukaryota; kingdom Viridiplantae; phylum Streptophyta; class Polypodiopsida; order Polypodiales; family Pteridaceae; genus Adiantum; species Adiantum capillus-veneris. The sequence continues at coordinate 20,792,039 of NC_140958.1, forward strand.
ACTCGGTCTAATAAATCCTTGTTCTATAAGTTGACGAAGCTGTTCTTTCAATTCAATGGCCTCTAGTAGCGCCATTTTATAAGGTCTCTTTGACACTGGCTCACTTCCTCGAAGAATCTCTATCTCATAATCAATCTCTTGATTTGGAGGAAGAGAGGTGAGATCTTCAGGAAAGACATCTGAATATTCATGAAGCCAAGAGGGTTTTGTAACGCTTGATTTTGAATCCATCTTGTTTAGCTTGACCACAAATATTTGTTGTCCGTTCCTCATTCCTTTGAGTAGACGGTTGGCTTTAACTAATTGAATCTTTGGAATCCCATTCTTTCCCTGTACTTCGACTTGATTTGCTTGACTATCTCTAAGGCTCATACTACCTAGGCCACAGTGGATGCTAGCAAGATTCCTAGATAACCAATCCATCCCAAGAATTCCATCATACATCCCATTTGGTAAGATTCTAAAGAAACATGAAGTAGCATGTCCTCCTAGTTCAAAGTCAAGGGTTCCCACAGAATATCGTGAACCACAGCTTTCCCATTAGCCAATTCTATTGTCATAGGTTTAACTTTTTTTTTATTCAGGTTCAACTTTCGCAAGCATTTTAGGGATAGAAAAGAATGAGTACTGCCACAATCGATGAGGAGGTTAAAAGGTTTACCTTGATGGGTTGTTGGTGTTTGAATAACAACAAATTGTCTTTGGGCTTCAGGGTTGTCAATAGCAGCATAGATTCTTGCTCTCTCTTCTTCTTCACCAAGGGTAGGCTCTCCTATGACTGCATGTGCAAGTGCATTCCTACCTTGACCTCTTCCAAAGGCTCTGGATGCTCTTCCTTGTCCTCTACCTCATCCACCACCTTGTCCATTGTTGTGTCCAAAAGGGCGGTGTCTTTGATCTACCTCAATTGTTGCGGTTGCTCTATTAGTCAGACGTGGACATTTGTTTCAATAATGTCCCAACTCTCCATATTCAATGCATCGAACATCCAAGCATGAAGGATTTTGAGCATTAGCAGCATAAGATCTTTGTGGTTGTCCATTATTATTGGGAAGACTTATTGAACGTCTTGCTCCATTAAAACTTTGATTTTGTTCAGCTCTTCTTCTAATCCCTTGCTCCTTCATCAAGGGCTTAGCTCGTAGTAGAGCATTTTTCACAGTAATAGGTTTCATGGCTTCTTGTCGCGAGCTGATTGGTTCTCTTAAACCTTGATAGAAACGGGCTACTTGTTGCTCTACGATCATTGGCCGAGCATAATGTCTAAGTCTTACAAACTTTGAGTAGTACTCTTCCAATGTTAAACTATATTGCTTCAAGCTAAAGAACTCATTCATCTTCAACGCTTCATGTGCAGGAGGTAAGTATCTTTCCTTCACAGCCTGTTTAATTTATCTCCAACTCCGGGAGTTCTCAATACTCCCATGTCACGACAATGTTGTTTCCACCATAATTTCACTTTACCAGAGAGGCATCACATCCCTAGCATCGCTTGATTTGTAGGTGTAATCTTTGCAGCCAAGAAGTAATCATCCATAGCTTCAATCCATACTTCTGCATCCTTCTCAATATCAACACCCTCTCCTTTAAAAGAAGGTGTTTGCATTTGTTTCAACAATAACTTCTTCCCTTGAATCTCCGTGTAGATAGAATCGTTCTGAGGGTTTTCCATTATAGGAGTGATTTGAGGGTTCTCTTGAGTGTACGCATATATTAACGTTAATGTTCATAATAACCCAAAACACTAGGGTATTTTCTAGACTTAGACTTATCCAATCCACTAAAGGTTTAACCACATGACTTATCCAGTCCACTAAAGGTTTAACCACATGACTTTACCAATCATGACTTACTCAGTCTACTTAAAACTTAACCATATGACTTAGCCAATCCTGACGTATTCAGTCCATCAAAACTCAGTCACATGACTTAACCAGTCATGACTCTTGTCAATCACACAACTTAACCATTCATTACTTATTCAATCTACTAAGACTCACTCAAATGACTTAACCAGTCAAACAATTCTTTTGAAGCAAAACATTACTATCCATAAATTCATCAAAAAGCCATGTAGGGGTCTACAAAATTAGATCTCTCCATGAGAATATATAATAGAGGTTTCAACCACAGTTGTAATACACATCAGCTGACATGCTCTAAACATTGGTGTTTGATGACCCGGGTGTAAGAAGCAAAATACAAGAGGAAGCTCGGGATAGCCAATGAAAACTTTTTCCTTGAAGGTCGGTCGAGTGTGATTGTTAGTAACAACTCGATTGGCAAGGATAATTGATGTCACTTTGTCATAAACCCATTGATTACGAATTGTGACTCTATTAGGGGCCATAACAATCAGTGGTGCTTCTAAAATTGAAAGTATGAAACCAGCTTCAATTCTTCAGTCCACTTGAAGTCCATCTCCAAGTGTTCAATGTGACGTGCTTGGATAGCAAAGGTTGTTCCCCAAACCCAACGACTTGTATATAACCATGTACTTGGTGGATCAAAATTGATGTGAGGTGCAAAAACCTTGTCAAGAATGCGGAACACATGCATTCTCTCAAAATTCGAATAGTGGTGATTGGCAAGCAATGTGATATATTACCTTAAAGATAGTTAAACAGTTGGCGTCCATAAACTTGTGCTACAAAACAGATAGGGTAACAATGTCAAGCAAGTATTCATGCAATCAAGACCAAGAATAGTACAGACGGCTAAGAAACCAAACTTTAAACCTAAGGCTCTGATGCGAATTGTGAGGTACCCAACCCCGCGAAGATTGGAGCGACTTGATAGATGGCCTTCCTTTATTCTCCTTTTTTGTTGACGACACCCTACTCCGTTTCCACAAAGTAGAGATACGAGCAACAGAAGAGAGGAAGTCCTCTATCCATCATTTATGTGGTTATAAGGGTCATCCGCCACAAGCCAGGTCGATAAATTTCGGACTTCCCACCTTTTTATATTTCCCTCCAAAATTAGTCCCCTCTCTCTCACTCCTCTCCTTCTCTCTCTGTCTCCTACTTTTCAACACACACTTTGTCTCTTCCCTCTCTCACTCCTCTCCCTCTCTCTTCTCTTTCCTACTTTTCAGCACACACTCTTCCTCCTTCCCTCTCCTTAGATTTATTGTAGCTCTCCACTCCATAGCCCTCTTCTCCACTCTGTAGCTCTCCTGCAGCTCTCCACTCCATAGCTCTCCTCTCTACTCTGTAGCTCTCTTTCAACTCTCCCTCCCATAGCTCTTTACTCCATAGCTAATATCTCCACTCCGTGGCTCTGTTGTAGCTCTCCACTCTTGCTTGAGGCTAGCTTTATTCACCTTGCCATGGAGCTAGGCGACAATACAAATGTCCCATCCATAGCAAGATCGTCATGTTCGAAAATGGTTTCTCTACATATTTGGCTACCAAAGGATTTCGTACCCTCAAAGCGTCATTACTTGCAAATTGCACAACAACCACTACAAGAGGTTGTGTGCTCTTGTGACGCTGTTAGAGACGGAAATACACTGGGTTTTTATAACCCCCGGTGTCGCTAAAACCGTCGCTACGAGAGCGTCGCTATATCCGTCGCTATAAGCGTCTCTATATAGAGACGCTCATAGCGACGGTCATAGCGACGTTTACACAGAAGTCTATAGCGACGCTCATAGCGACGCTACAGAGCCATAAATAGCGACGGTTATAGCGACGCCCGAGAGAAAGTTTTTTTGGTGACAGGGCATTGAATGCCCTGCCACCCATCAACCATATTGTACTTGATTCACTTTTTAAAAAAAGTGCAAGGGTAGATAATAGACCCAAAATAGTCACCCACAAGACGCATTGTTTGCAAAATTGACAAGCGTAAAATTGACAATTGTACACATCATAGGCAAAATGAATTGATTGAAAAATGTAATAATGACAATTATACAACATCATAAGCATAAAGAATTGATTGGCAAAATGAACTACGGTGACAAATGTAATAATATACATGGTTCAAAAAGACGTATAAAATCCGTCTCATGATACATAAGCTATGAGAAACCCTAAACTAATGCTCTAAACTGACGTCGTCTAGTCAGACGTCTCGTCGCGTCCAAGCGGCGTATCTGTCGGATTCTGCAAAAAAAGACAATAAGACAGCTTTCAGTAAGTATAAACATATAACGACATTTATAAAACAATACAAAAAATAGAAAAGAGTAAACCCTAATACTAACCATGCCGCCGCGAGAACTAAGAATGTCCATCAGGGCGTTTAAGCCCTTCCTGCCTGCGTACTCGCGCTCGTACGGTGTGGGATCACGTCCTGTCATCGACCACTGTCAAAACATACAAAGAGAAATGCGAAAACACTTACAAAATCGGCCTCAAATGATGCCCATCCACCGCTCCCCAAGTGGTGTGAGCTCCCTGCCTCTACTCGCGCTCTGACTGCATCCTTTTGTTGCTTCCACTTGTCGGGATTCTCGCGCGCTGCTTTCTTCGCATTCTTCCAATCTTCTTTGGCCAGCCAATCTGGCATGTTCCACCCATGCTTGATTTCTTTTTGCACTTTGGAACGCTTGTGTTTATAGTATTCGCGCATTTGAATCTTCATCAGGTCTTCATTGAAGTGCTGATCCCGTGTTGGAACGGGAAACTCATCATGAAGTATGTTGATGACTCTGTTTTTTAAATCACTTGGTACTTCACTCCATTTGTTTAGTATGTAGTGTCTAAACAGCTGAGAGCAAAGACCACGCATGCGCAAGATCACCTTCTTGCCGTCATCATCCATGATGATGCCACCGCTGAAGTCGACGGAGTAAGGCAAGCCCTCTGGCCGGTGACGCGTGAACCTGGGTGTCCCGGTAGGGGTCTCTAGCGGCGTGTCGATGGGGGTACGGACGTCAGGTGTCTCCATCGGCGTCTGGGCCCCGAAGCGAGGAGTGTCGAGTGGGGTGGCTCCTGGCGGAGTAGGTAGAGGTGTGTAGCTGCTAGGAACAGTCAGCCGTGCAAAACCTGGCATAGATGGCAATGCTGTGGCTGGTGTGGGGGCGGGCAAAGAAGGGGAGGGTAAAGAGCCTTGTTGAACACGAGGCGGTGTGGAGGCATCGGTGGCGGAATCCCCACAACAACCACCACCGCCACCACTAGAGCGCCGGTGTCTAGACGAGTGTGAAGCTCGTCTCGTCGACGCCGAAGCTTCGGAGCGCGCCGAATGCTCCGAAAGAGAGGGAGATGCGGATGGAGTAGGAACGCGCGATGATGCGCCTAAGCGATGACGCTCCACGTACCACTGTCTGTGCTGCGGTGACAAAGAAGAAAGAAACTCCTCATCATCCATACCTGCATTAAACACATGAATATTTAAACTTAATATTGAATGAATAGAGTAGACAATGACACAAAGACCATTAAATACAATGACGTAATGACGCATATAAATACAATGACACAATGAATTGAGTGATAGAAGAGGCAAGTCGAAAACTCAGAATTTTCAATCAAAAGATGTGAGCGCGAATAGAAAAGAGCGTTATACACCATGGAAGGTACTTAGAGAGCCAGAGCTTTTACAACACGGAGCAAAATTGTTCAAATACAATATTTGTGGCTTTAAGAGATCTCTCTCTCATCCTCGCATAACTCAGCATAACTTCCTATATCTATATAGAGCTCTCCGTTTAAACACATATCCTGTGTTTCATTTTGTAGCTCCTCTGCATGAACCCCATATAGAGTAGTAGCATCTTGATGCTCGTCTGGCACCACCGCAGCGGCTTCTGATTGAGCATCTTCTCTGATCTCCTCCATTGATGCCGTTGTGATTTCCACATGGTAGCCTTCATACGTCCTTGCACTACGAGGGGCTACCTCTATGACGTACCACCAGTTTGATGTAGACTTTGTAGGATGAAATATTACCTGCCAGAGCCACATAACTTACATGAGAGCTTTCAAGCACATAACTTGTAAAAGGCTCTCGTTAACTATTTACATACTTAGTTGTTCACAATGCTCGGGTAGTACTAAAGTGTCTCTTAGGTCAGTCCATTTCTTAGTAGAATCCACCTCAAAAAAACCACACTCTCCTCTACGCACAGTAGCGTTGCGACCCTCCATGATTATCTTGAACCATTGCACGTCGAACAAGTCGACAAAAAATCCTCTGTAATCGATCCTCAAAATCTCTTGCAGCGTGCCGAAGTAAGTGAGTTCCTCCACCACAGGATCTGCATCAGAGGAACGTCGTCGACTAGACTGTTCAAATTTTTCCATGATTCCACAATCTTGAGTAAAACGCTTTTTGTCGATTCGTTCCACCCTAAAATGTCGACCTTTACACCATGCTACTGTGTATGACTTATACTACAACGAACAAAGATTATGAGTGGCCGTTCAAACGTTTAGAAATAAAGGCACTAGCTAGTCGCACATTGCAAACTTACCTTGGTCGCGCAACCCCGAGAGTACTCCCACTCTTCCTCAGTCACTTCGTCACCGCATTGTTGTGCGCTTTTCAATTGGTTGTGCAACCATCTTAAGCTCATGAAGGTTGGTAGGCTCTCCAGAACCGTCGGATAGTGCATCGGTGGTCGTCTTCCCCGTCTCCACTCGATTCGTGCCCTTTGTCGCTCTTGCTTTGCATCCTCATATTGTGAAATCCACTTTTGCATCAGTGGATTGTGAAGCATGCAAAATCGGTTGATTTTAGCCTCTAGATCTTCTGTCATCTTCTTATCAACACCGAGATTGCACATGACAATCCCAGATATGCGCTCATCATCTATGGTTTGCCATAGCGTGTCCCGGGCTTTATCAAATCCGTCTAGCCACTCTCCAATGTACACTAGGGACTCTGATACCAACCAACCTTCTGCCATGCTACCCTCCGGACGTGCCTTTTGACGCACATATCCCTTAAGCGTTTTCATGAAACGTTCTAAGAAGAACATCCATCTGGAATGAACTGTGCCAGCTATTTCCACCTCATCAACTATGTGAACAAGAAGATGCACTTGAATGGTTAGCATGGTAGTAGGAAAATGTTTCTCAAACATGCACACAAGCTCCGCAGCATTTAGTTTGGTGAATGGTATGGAGTCTACGTTGATCTCCTTTTGTGAGATCCATTGCACCAGCTTTGCAAGTTTGTAGATTGTGTTACGGATGTCGAGAGACAAACATCCCTCAATGGCAACCGGTAAAATAAACTGTAAAGTATGTGCAGCAATGATATTAAAGTCCACATTTTATGCAATGATATTAAAGTCTACTATGAACGTACCTGACACATTTCATGCCAATCGTGTGACTTCAAACCGGTAGCTTTCCTTCTTTAGTAAAACACGTTCGGAGCGAGTGCATTACGCCAGTGGGGGTCCGCAAAGATCGAATGGTCTCTTTTACTTTGCGTTCTTGGGCTCCTGTGAAAATCCATGGTGCTTTAGGGAGTTTTATCGATCCATCAGACGCTGTTTGCGGCCAATATTGCTCCATATGATCCACATTTATAAGGTCAACTCTGGCTCCCAAAGTATCTTTCTTGCCGGTCAGATGGTCCCATAGTAGATTACCCACATTCTTGAATATGTGCATTGGATTGAGCAAGTGATTGATCATGAGTCGGGGCCAGTATGGTAACTCGTACCATAGAGATAGTCTCTTCATCCCTGGAGGCAATCCGTCATCGCACATCTCCTTCTGCTCTAACCATGCTTGTGCAGACATCCTTGGTGGCTCTCTTCCCAAAAATCCGTCGCGTAACACATGATTCTCTGGAAGATACGCTTGATGACCTTCGTAGATTTGCTTCTTCAATGAGGGCGCCCTACGTGCATTCAGTCTAGGTCCACATGTGACACATGCTCTGTATCCGCTTGTTTGAAGCCCTGCATGTATACACATGATAATAGATCAACTATGGAAAAAAACAAGATTTACAGTGTCTGAGTGAGGAGTGTCAATAGATCACCTGAGCATTCTGTTATCCCGGGATAGTCATGCATGGTCCACATTAGAATGCCTCTGATCAAAGCATTCCGTCGTACTGTGTGTCGGCTCATATCCACCACCTCTATGCCAATCCACAATTGTTGTAGCTCTTCCAATAGTGGACGAAGATACACATCCATATTCCCCACTTTATATCGCCCTGGCACAATCAAGCTTAGCCATAGATGCCCCTTCTTCGTAGTCAACCACGGGGGAATGTTGTAGTTGATGATGACAATGGGCCATACACTGTAAGATGTTGATCTTTGACCAAATGGATTTACGCCATCCATAGCCAGGCCTAAGCGCAAATTTTGAGCTTCCCTGGCAAAAGCCGACCATGTTCCATCTATATGTTTCTAGGGTGCATAATCTGCAGGAATTCATAGCACACCATCCGAAGATTTATTCTCCTCATGCCATGATGATAGGGCGGCCATGGACTTACATTCGAAGAAATGCTTGATGCGAGGAAGCAGAGGAAAATGTCGCAAAACCTTTTGTGGAATTTTTGTCCCGTGGAGATCTACTCGATATCTTTCGGAATCACATTTCGGACACTTCTCCATGTCTATGTATTCCCCTCTAAAAAGAATGCAGTCATTAGGACAAGCGTGGATAGAATTGTAATCCATCCCCAAGTTTTGCAAAATCTTTCTTGCTTCATCTCGGGAATCTGGCATCACATTGTCAGCTGGTAGTATGTGCTCTTTAAGCAATCTACACAACATAAAAATACGATACAGTCGTGTAAAAATCTATCAGATCATTATACATTTAGAGTTTTATTAAAGTAAACTAATTGTAATAGATCACCTGAAAAGCGCTGTGACGCTAGTGTCACTCCATCCAAACTTTGTCTGCATGTTGAGAAGAACCAGGAGTGCTTTCAATCTAGACATACGTGCTCCATTATACAATGGTGTATCGGCTTCACTTTTCATATCATCATAGATAAGCCTTTCTGAATCCATGATCGTCTCGATCATTTCATCAATCTCGGGCTCAAACATTGCCTCGTTGGGAATGTGCTCTGCATGATCATCCCCCGAGCTGTCAGAGGCTACATCTTGTGGCCTCACATATGGTGCTTGACCAAAGCGCCTGCAAACACGTCTATTGGGTTGCAAGATTGCTGCTTGCTGGCCAGCGTCAGAGTCCGACGAGTTATAATTGGCAACAACTCGATCTATAATAGATGGATCGAACTCGCCAAATTCGCAAACGTGTTGCAAAGAAATGCGTCTTGTCCGTCGCACAGCATGCTTGCATTGATTACAAGGACATAAGACCCTCGTTGAGAGATAGGTGTTTCGGTTGGACGGTCCCACATCCTCGTCACTACTCATAATGAGGATAAAAATCTTATAACCTGGACAACAAATTTAATATTCTATTGGCATTCTTCGTCTTATCTCTCTCTCTCTCTCTCTCTCTCTCTCTCTCTCTCTCTCTCTCTCTCTCTCTCTCTCTCTCTCTCTCGCTACCTCACATTCTCTAGTCATGTCCAATCCCCGCACACCTCAGTCTAGAGGTGCACGGAGATCAGAACCACCGGGTTATAATCTCGTCTTTATTGGTCAATACCTATATTTGTGGGTACAAGAAATCTACAGACCCACGTCTACATGATACTGCATGTAGTGGACAAAACCCCTTTGCCTCTTCTCTAGCTGTAGCACTTCACAGCATCTTAACATCTTTTCACAGTAGATCTTTTCAGTGTTCGTCTAACTCTAAACCCTAAACTGTAAGTAATTCTTGCATGGACTCGATCTAACGTAAATAAGCGTAAATCTAAATAAACGTAAATCTAACTAAAAATAAACCTAAATCTAATTTAACGTAAGTCTACATCTAACCTAATCTTTAACGTCTTTTGGGATAGTTTCCTACGACGTTAAAACTCTCTTCTTCTTGTGTGTGTGTGTGGGTAAACCTAAATAAACCTAAGTCTAATCTAATATAACATAAATCTAAATCTAACGTAAATTATGTTATATTAAAAACAAAGAACTAAACTAACAGGGATTATAAGAACCTTAAAACTGATTTAACACATAATTTTTCACATAACTCGGCAAGAGTTGGCATTCTCATCACTAAAGATGTGAGAGTTAACTTCCGGCGGTGACGCTGCCTCATCTCCATCCACATCTGACGACAGCAATTGGCCCTTTAGACCATTCTTGCTCTTGTTACTAACTTTGAAGTTGCTGTTGAATGACTAGAGGTTGTCTAGATGGTCATTGTGTCGGGGATGTAGTTACTCTTGCCGCCCTGAAGATCCACCTTCTTCCCTATCTTCTGAAGACATTTCACCAGTACTTTTGGATCGACGGAGCCCACCATGAGTGAAGGCAGCAATACCCTATATTCCATTGAGGGCTTTCTTCACCCGCTTCATGCAGGCATCGCATTCTATGGAGACCTAAATCTAATCTAATATAACGTAAATCTAAATCTAGCGTAAATAAACGTAAATCTAATTAAAAATAAACCTAAATCTAATTTAACATAAGTCTACATCTAACCTAATCTTTAACGTCTTTTAGGATAGTTTCCTACGACGTTATAACTCTCTTCTTCTTGTGCGTGTGCGCGTGTGTGCCAATAAAAAGAGATAAATGGTATAACCTTTCTATCACCCATGCCAAGTATGATAGATTGGTTATGCCATTTCCCTCTTGAATAATAGGTCTTGAGTTCAACTCCTCGTCGGCTAGATCTTTAGGTCTTTTAATTTTAATTAGTTTCCTACGACGTTAAATTAGTTTCTCTCTTTTTCTCTCTCAATGTGTGTGCGTTTTTTTGTTTATGCATGTTTTCTCTCTCTTTTCCTCTCTCAATGTGTGTGTTTTTTGTTTATGCATGTTATCTCTCTCTCTCTTCCTCTCTCAATGTGTGCGTTTTTTGTTTATGCATGCTCTCTCTCTCTTTTCCTCTCTCAATGTGTGTGTGCATTCTTTGTTTATGTATGTGTGTGTGCGTTTTTGTTTATATTTGTACTCTTTCTCTTTCTCTCTCTCTCTCTCTCTCTCTCTCTCTCTCTCTCTCTCTCAAAAACACTATGTGTGTGTGTGTGTGAGAGAGAGAGAGAGAGAGAGAGAGAGAGGGAGAGAGAAAGAGGGGAAGGGAACATGAGAGTGAGGAGAGGGAAGGAGCATACCTGGCTCTCCTTCCTCTCCTTGTGTGTGTGTGTGTGTGTGTGTGTGTGTGTGGAGAAGAAAGAGAGAGAGAGAGAGAGAGGGAGAGCGTTACGTGCTCTTGCTTGAGGGCGCCGAAAAACTCAGATCTGAGATCTGAGTTTTTGGGCACTCTCTGTTATTTTTTTAGCCCAGTCGGCGTCGCTATGAGCGTCGCAAATTTACTTGTAAATTTACGACGCTCATAGCGACACCGGGATTTTTTTTTTTGAGCGTCGCTGTGTGAGCGTCGCTAATATGAATAGCCTCTTGTAGTGAACGTCGTGGTGTAGGTCACACCAACGTGGACCTTTGAGTGCATGGTTGCCTCTACCTTAACATCAATGTGTATCCACTCTTGCTTGAGTCCAACTTTGTTCCCCTTGCCATGGAGCTAGGCGACATAACAAACCTCCCATCCATAGCAAGATCATCATGTTCGAAAACGGATTCTCTACATGTTCAGCTGCCAAAGGACTTCACACCCTCAAAGTGTCATTACTTGCAAAATGCACAACAATGCCGTGGAGTAGGTCACACCAATGTGGACCTTTTTAGGCCACTCTCATAAAGCTCACTTTGAACCACTTTAATTTTTACTTACCTAAAGAAGCCCCTTATGCACATTTCTACCCCACCCTCTCTTGCATTTCCAAAAAATCCTACTCTCAAATTTGTACTCTGGTACCCTAGATTTTGACCTGCACGTAAATCACCTTAACTCCCCTTAACTCCTCCATGTACCCCAGTACTTAGTCTTGAAAACCTTTCCTCTCCATGTACCCTGGTACTCAGCTTTAAATTCCACTCCTTTCAAAATTTTGTTAGCCCTCAAAAAAAATCTTGTTAACCCTCACAGCTCACGGATACCCTATCACCTACGACGGACGTTGTAAGCTATGGCGGACATTGTATTATTTATTTGGTAGAGTCAGGTACCGGGCTTGTCGGTCCAATAGGAAAAGGGTAAGAGTGATCGCCGATGAGAGGCGCACTCTAACTGGAACATTCAAGGGATTAGTTGGCTAGGCATGGGCGCCCAAGTGTGAATGGGGCGAGCTCATATAAAAGTCAACTAAACCTAAAATTCACTCATTCTCTCATTTGTGCAATAGAAGAGTGCTCTTGCTTCATCTCCATCTTCTTATTCTTCATGTCCTGGTGTGTGTGTGTATGCGTGAGAGAGAGAGAGAGAGAGAGTGCGATCGAGCATTGCGACGACGGCACGGCGGCGGCGGCGAAGCGGTTGAGTGCGACGAAGTGACGGCTCCTTCTTCTTCGCGGTGGCGAAGAATCCTCCACGAAGCAAGTGTAGAGCGGTGAGTGACACACCATCGCCTTCTTTGATCTTACTAGTTTAGGCTTGTTGTGTGCTTGGAGTCATTTGTGGCACACACACGGTGTATCGGCAAGTTCCTTGCATTGACATGTGCGACATCCGCGCACATTTTTGGCACCGTTGCCGGGGAATGCCGTGCATTAAGCTCGAGTAGCACTCTGTGCTTTTTCGTGGTGCAATTTCTATTGTAGGAAAGGTAGGGAAGGAGTGTGTGTGTTGAGAAGAGGGATTTGGTGATATACTGTGCGTTTTTTTTTGTTAATGGAGTTTTCAAAGGTACTGTGTTTATTCTCTGTGTATTAAGGTTGTTAGTTTTCTTTGTTAATGGAGTTTTCAAAGGTACTGTGTTTATTCTCTGTGTATTAAGGTAGTTAGTTTTCTGTGTACAGTAAGTAGGAAGTAGATCTAAGAGAGCTAATAGAGTGTGTCAGTGTGTAACATTAGGTGTATTAATTAGAAGTAGGTAGATAGAGTGTGTGTGTACTCTCGCGCAGGCCGTAGCGACTTATCCTTTAGAAAAAAAATAAAAAAATAAAATAAAATTTTAAGGTAGGATCGGGATCGGGAATTTCTCCTAGACCCAAGCCCAAGCTCACACTCGAGCCTAAGCCTCAGTCGCCTTTAAAAAAAACGAATTTTAGCTTCACACGTAGCTAAAAATCGATTTTTTGAGGACCAACGGAATTTTAGATGCCCGAAAATTGTGTTGTAAAGCACACAGTGACCCTCTAAGTGATACGCTCATTTTGAGCTATCACACACTTTAATCAAAAAAATCAAACATTAAAAACGTAAAAAACACGAGTGAAAACTGACGCTTAAAAAAGGTAAGCGGTTAACCTTCGAGGTTATTCGCTGACGCATGCATCTGCGCTCTGGTCGTGTGCTAGAGACGGAGCAGCTAGAGAGAATTTTGACTTACGCGAGTTCTCAATATCCACCTACTTTAGGTTCTGGACCCTCGACGGGGACCCAAGGTAGTACAAACCAAGACCCGAACATAGCGGCTAGTGACTCTTCCTCTGACTACGACGCATGGAGGGTTTCCCAATGCCTAATCCCGATAGCTCAAGCCAAGACATGCATGCCATGGGTCCTCGGTCCGGGCCGAGCGTGCTTAGCCGCCTGAAGGAAACCTTTAGTAGAGCCACTCGCTCTGAACATGGAGCTAATGATGTAAATGAGGGGGGTGGGGAAGTAAATTCTCCATTCGTGACAAACGTAGACCCTATACTGTTAGATAATGTGCACGTGAATACTTCATTCACTGCACCTCCTGACTCTTCAGAGTTATTTCCCTCCGAGGTCATATTACCCGATGGTAGAAGCCTTTCCAAAGTGCAAGAGGTTGAGCGATATATCCTTGCAGCGAGGGAAAAGGAAGTCGAGAGCTTACGCAAGGCGGAGCAACAAAGAGAGTTAAAAGCAAAAGCTCCTATGTCAATATCCTTGCTACGAGAGCAATCAAGTGCTCCTGATTTAACAACCACTAAGGACCAACCCCTAGAAAGCAACATTGCATCTAGCTCAAAGGACACCCCTAGCACCTTAATCCTAGATGGAGTGTTCTTAAATGAGAACTGGGAGTACGAATTGCAAACAGAGACTCTGATCGACCTATACACAGGTCACACCTATCACGTGGGTTGGTTAGATATCCTACAATCCACAATGGGTGCTACTAGTGTGGAGGATCAACAACAAAGAGTTTTTGAGGTCATCCATAGGGTCATTGAGTTAGAGAGATAGAACATGGGGATCAACATGCCTTCAACGGGTCTCATGAGATTCTTGGATACAGGGAAGGCTAAACAACCGGCCTTATCACAAATGGAGACTCCTTCGGTAAGTCCGATGGATCCTCCATATGTTGTTTCTCCAGGAGTCTCAGTGCAATTTGAGCCCACAAGTGATAACTTCACCTTTCCAAGTCTAGCTCATCTTTCCCTTGATGACACCACGGCTACCATGCCTACCCCAATGATGGGCATGCCGAGAAACACGCCATGGACCTCATTTGTTAGTAAAGCACCACTACATGGTAGCTGAATACCTGCAACAATACCTACAAGTGTGTACCAATCGTATGCACCTATGGGTAATCACACTCATGTAGTCCCTACCCCTCCCATTGTTTCAACTACCTATGCTCCACAACCACAATACACAAGTTCTTATTTTCATGGGACTATACCGGCTAGCATTAGCATGTCACATCCGACGTCTTCTATGCCTAGGGCCACCCATATGAACTATGGACCACCACATGGCACAACATCGTATCCAACGTGGAACCCAAGGGCTTCCTATGCGCCAAGCCCAATGCCAATACCTACTCCACATGTAGTCTCTAGAGCACCTCCACCTACGGTTCCTGCTCAGTTAGGTGACTTGGCAACATTTGCTCAAGCTATTGGTCGATCTATTGCTGAGAATATGCGTAACACGTCTGATAGAGAGCCTAGAAGTAAGGCGGTACAAATAGCCAAGCTCACACAAAAATTTAGTGGAGACGGGGATGTGGGAAAGCATATTGAAGTGTTTGAACAAATATTCGATTCTCTAGGAGAACACAATGACCTACATAAGAGCAATGCTTTATACCTAACCTTAAGTGGAAAGGCTGGGGATTGCTATAGAATCCTAAGGGTGGAAGAAAAAACGATTTACCCTACTCTTAGGAGACTGTTCTTAAAAGAATACATACGAGAGGGAGTGCTTTGGGGTGTTTCCTCTCAGCTCCAGAAAGCCCAACGAGAGGAAGGAGAGTCGGTGAGAGACTTTATAAGTCGCTTGAAGCATTTGAATTCTCGTTGTAATCCAAATGAGCACTTCAACAATAACCAATTTATTGATAGATTTATTAGAGGATTACGACATGAGGATATCTACAATGGTCTAGTCATTAGAGGTATCACCACTTGGGAAGCAGTCACCACCAATTCGATCCAATTGGAGGATAATTTAATGATTCAAGGAGAAAGAGTGTCTGTTGAGACTAAATCTATTAGCTCACAAGCATCGGGGCATCAACCAATGACCCTAAAGCCTATTGCTAAGGAGCCAAAGATATCTGAGATGACTTTAGCAGATCTCACCAAGGCTATTCAAGAGAGTCTTAGAGACAATCGTGCTCTGCAAAACAATCATATGTATCCAAGAAGGGAGCAACAATGGTGGTCAGTAAGCTATGGACCGCATAGTACCAGTGAATGTCCTACTTTTAGAGTAAAATTCAATGGGAACTGCAATGCCTGTGGGAGGTATGATCATCAAGCTAAGGATTGCATAGTATTTAAGCGCGCAATGGCCAATAGACCAACCTTAGCATGGACAGACACACCTCGAGTACCTGCATTAATTCCGGCCCCACCTCTTAAACAAACAGCACAACACATGGTCCCTAGGGCCCAAAATGTTGTTCAAACAACACCCTTACCACCTCCAGTGCTAGGACCGCAACCACCACATCCAAGAATCACTTCTGTGAATCAAGTGGGTTGTGAGTCATCTATTTCTTGTTTGGAAGGTTGTGAGGAAGATATAGATCCTAATATCGCCTATGGGATGGATGTGCTTGAAGAAAGTCCACAATACTACATGGAGGACTATTGGGGACAAGTCAAACCTGTATATCAAGTAGCTGCTCTTGCAGCAAGAGGCCAAAATATCAATTACACTGCTAAGAGACCACCTCTTCAATGCTATGAGTGTGGAGGTCCACATCGTGTAGCTGAGTGTCCTATTAGGCTACAAAAGAACGCCACACTAATGCAAACCAATCAAGCGAGCACGTCTACAATGACGATACTCATGTGTAATCGATGTTGCATAGATCATTTGATTGCCCAATGTCCAAATAATCCAAATGCACC
The DNA here is from genome assembly GCF_014529385.1 of Adiantum capillus-veneris. Classification (NCBI taxonomy): domain Eukaryota; kingdom Viridiplantae; phylum Streptophyta; class Polypodiopsida; order Polypodiales; family Pteridaceae; genus Adiantum; species Adiantum capillus-veneris. The sequence continues at coordinate 20,808,411 of NC_140958.1, forward strand.
GAAGATCACACCATTAAACTTGATTGAAGTTACCGAGGAACCATCACCAAGTACACCCGTGGTACCAGGTAACGTACTCACATGATCGATGCTCCAAAAACAAAATTATATTCTTGAGGAAAGAGACACGGCATCAATTGCCCAATCTCAGAAAAAGAAGAAAACACGAAGAAAGAGATCGCAAAAAGCAGCGAAGTCAGACCCCAGTTTAAAGACCAACATAGGGACTGGTGACAACCCCGTATATATGAATGACACTAAAGAGGATTCTGATTCAGGTGAAACCATGGAGACCAAAACGACCACTAACATAGAAACCAACAAGGAAGATATTCATGAGCCACAATGGCCAGGATCCAAAAAGAAGATAGGAACTTACCCAAACCCTACACAGGAGATTGAGCGAGTCAAGCAATTGAGGAGTTTGGTAGAAGATACCCAAAGGGATCTAGAACCAGCACCTAGGAAAATCCAGATTACAGACACCTTGTTCCCTACGCAATAACAACCTCACCAAGTCCATAGAACCTTAGACATACCTAGTGTCATCCAAGAAGAAAGTGACTTAAAGTCATGGGAAAGTGGGTGTACTCACTTCTTGATGGAAAGAATGTTTACAGAGGGACTACCTCATCCTATCAAAGAAATGGAGATCCCATCTTCCCCACGTCAAGGGACTCAAGGCCAAAAGGTGCCGTTAAACATTGCGAAATTGATGGATTTCAGGTCTTCAGAAGTTAGAACCACCATCATGTCCAAACTATATAAAGACCCTGAGCTAGTCTCAGCTCTTCGAGCCTTCCTCAATGGAGAACTGAAGTTTGGGCTACCACAATTTGCACAGATAGATGGAGCTGGGGAGATGCCTATAGAGGAGGAATAGATAGATCCACAACCCAACCTAGATGAGAACCTTGTTATAGAAATACATGTTAACAAGTTGGGACAATACTTTGAGGGTGATGAATCCAATGGGACTATACCAATCACTACGAAGGGATTAAATGGGAAGGGAATCCTTGATGGTGGTGCTGGGGTTAGCATTGTGACTAAAAATTGCTGGGAAACTATGGGAAGACCTCACCTTGTGACCACAACCATAGTAGTGAAGATGGCCAATGGGTCTATTGTTAAACCTATTGGGATGCTAGAAGATCTCAAGATCAAGGTCTTTCGACATAAAATAAGGATTACCTTTATTGTTATGGATTTCTCCAAACACACTATGGCATCGGAGATGATCTTAGGACGTCCTTTCATGAGGGAAGCAAAAATGGTGCATGACTGGTCCAAAAACCATGTCTACCTGCAGTTCCAAGATTCTGTCATTCGAGTGGATCTTGTGATGGGTCGAGCACATCCTCTAGGAAACAGGTTTATAATTGATCATAGATCTGACACCACAGTTCACTCGGCCCCATTGCAGTATTGTTACACGTGTAAAGCGGACACTGATGTTGGGAAATATTCTCCTTATATGGATGTACTACCTGGGATGACTGAGTCGGACAATGTGGATTGGATCCACCTAGCAGCAACCATAGACACTTGGGGAAATAGGGGGACAACTTGGGTAACACCTGAGGGGGGTGACTCATGCCACCACTCATACCCTTAAATATGCTCCAAGCAATGCATATAGCTTCTGACAAGACTCATCCTCATCCTCATATGACGAAGAAAACATACAAGTGGGTCCCTAAATATTCTTTAGCGACCATAGCTAGTGCGAAAAAACAGAAGCCTTGTAAGAAAAGTTCCACTCGCTTCAAGAAATGTAAGAAAACGTGGCGACGGATTTCTAAACGACTATTGGAAGCCCAAGGCTACTATCAAGGAAATGATCAAATCTGGGTGCCAAAATATAGATTGTGTTCTTACCTATCACCTGACCCATGTGAACTCAATCCCGTAGCTCCAAAACAAATCGACAATCGTGGAAAGAAAAAAAACACAGAATTAGTTTGGGTACCAAAGAAAGAACGATTTGTTCCACCTAGCTCAAGAAGGGGGGAGTCCCATGAAGATTCTAGCTCCTCATGTAATGCATCCATAGAGGTAAGGGATTCTCCACAGCCCCCACCTACTGTGAGGTCCCTGTCCCTTGTCGAGAGGAGCGGAGTACCTTTGATAGGTCTCCAATCCTGAGAAGGAAAAACCAACAGACATTGCCTTAGCTACTACGTAGCCACGGGCATGAACTGTTAGTGAAGGATTGGTCCTATCTCACTATGGTTGAGCATGACCACCATAAACCTATCTACAAACTATCTATAATCAATTATACCTAAAAGTATAAATCTCAGAGTGACCAATCTGTGCGCTTTTTTCCCCATGTTTCAGAAGCACAGCCGCCAAGGTTTGTCTCTTTTAAGATTTATGACTTAAAAAAAATAATTTCTAGCGTTGGAAAGTTACCCGACTCATAGGGTCCACCCGTCCATAGAATGATACCGTCGCGGTATCATTCTCCCACTTTCTACACCACACTCACCCTTCTTCTATTATCTAATTACTACCACACTGTTTAAACATACATGTTCCTTTACTTTATTTATGATACTGGATTGTTAAAACAGCCCTTCAAACAGTATTACAAACAATAGTCAAACAAGAAGTCGTTCAATTTTAAACCAACAACCCTTGGATTAGGTTCACTCAAGAATCTCTACTGCCGCTATTATGTCCGATCGGTATATACATTATTTATAAAAACCCTTGTCCTCATGAGCGTCCCATACCGCTCGACAAGTACTCGTTGTGCTAATCTGGACGTACTCCCGCCATAGAAACAACGGTGCCAATCTAGGCGTCATTCTCACGCCACGGAAAAACAAAACTGCAGTATCGAGCTGGGCTAATCTAGGTGTACTTCCACCACAGCATCAGCGGTGCCATCCTGGGCCTCGGCAACTGCCACATAATGCCAACGCTAATAAGTAGAGAGACTTGAGAGAAACCATACCGAAGGTTTTGGACAAACATTCTTTCGTATAGCAACCAGTTTAACCAGACAATCTTCCTACTTGTCAAACATATGCTGAGTTTCTTGGGGTTAAGCCTCGTGGTTTCGGTCCGTGTTTTCTTTTCATAAGGTAAATATTATATTTCTATGGTCTCGCATATGCAATGATGCATAACTTGAAACTGCAATACTAACCTGTACCATAGCTCCAATTGGTCCGATTGGTGGAGACATAGCATGTTTCGTAGGAGTTCCACCGTTACTTGTACCAGATTCATGATCATTAGTGCCTTGGGTTCGAACATGCTTTGGAGCCATTTTTTTGTACTACACTTATGTTACACACTTAGAACTTTAAATTGGTCAATTTCCCTAGTAATCTCCTTGTTTCCAAAGAGAGTCTGTAATTTGAACCCTCGCCAACTCGGATTCACACTTAGTGTTGTTGTTCTACATCTAATTTTTATACATCAAATATTTGCTAATCGTAATTAATCAAAAATTAAGTGTATAAACTACGAGTGAAAGTTTAGGACTGCATTACTTTTATGCATGACATTTCTAATCCAATTCTAACTTCCATTTCTATACTTCAACTAAATCAATTTTTAGTATTATTCAAAATTCTACTTAATCTAATTGACAATAAAATTGTTGAATGATAATTTCATAATGTATAATAAGAATATGATGAGTTCTCTTATGTATTAACTTTCAATTAACTATGCATAAGTTAATGGTGAAGATGTACTAACTAGAGAGAGTAGGTATACTTAGAGAGATTAGAGTAAGAGAAAACATACACACACATCTTTTTTAAAGTTAATTGAATCTTACTTATCCATTAGAAAGATTAGAGTAAAAGAGAACACACACACACCCTTTTCTAAAGCTAATTGAATCTCACCAATCTATTAGAGAGATTAGAGTAAGAGATAGTACACACACACACATATCCTTCTTAAAACTAATTGAATCTTACTAATCTATTAGAGAAATTAGAGTAAGAGATAACACACACACACACACACATATCCTTCTTAAAACTAATTGAATCTTACTAATCTATTAGAAAGATTAGAGTAAGAGATAGCACACATACACACATATCCTTCTTAAAACTAATTGAATCTTACTAATCTATTAGAGAGATTCAAGTAAGTGATAGCACACACACACACACACACACATCCTTCTTAAAACTAATTGAATCTTACTAATCTATTAGAGAGATTAGAGTAAGAGATAGCACACATACACACATATGTGTCGCGGTATCATTCTCCCACTTTCCACACCACACTCACCCTTCTTCTATTATCTAATTACTACCACACTGTTTAAACATACATGTTCCTTTACTTTATTTATGATACTGGATTGTTAAAACAGCCCTTCAAACAGTATTACAAACAATAGTCAAACAAGAAGTCGTTCAATTTTAAACCAACAACCCTTGGATTAGGTTCACTCAAGAATCTCTACTGCCGCTATTATGTCCGATCGGTATATACATTATTTATAAAAACCCTTGTCCTCATGAGCGTCCCATACCGCTCGACAAGTACTCGTTGTGCTAATCTGGACGTACTTCCGCCATAGAAACAACGGTGCCAATCTAGGCGTCATTCTCACGCCACGGAAAAACAAAACTGCAGTATCGAGCTGGGCTAATCTAGGTGTACTTCCACCACAGCATCAGCGGTGCCATCCTGGGCCTCGGCAACTGCCACATAATGCCAACGCTAATAAGTAGAGAGACTTGAGAGAAACCATACCGAAGGTTTTGGACAAACATTCTTTCGTATAGCAACCAGTTTAACCAGACAATCTTCCTACTTGTCAAACATATGCTGAGTTTCTTGGGGTTAAGCCTCGTGGTTTCGGTCCGTGTTTTCTTTTCATAAGGTAAATATTATATTTCTATGGTCTCGCATATGCAATGATGCATAACTTGAAACTGCAATACTAACCTGTACCATAGCTCCAATTGGTCCGATTGGTGGAGACATAGCATGTTTCGTAGGAGTTCCACCGTTACTTGTACCAGATTCATGATCATTAGTGCCTTGGGTTCGAACATGCTTTGGAGCCATTTTTTTGTACTACACTTATGTTACACACTTAGAACTTTAAATTGGTCAATTTCCCTAGTAATCTCCTTGTTTCCAAAGAGAGTCTGTAATTTGAACCCTCGCCAACTCGGATTCACACTTAGTGTTGTTGTTCTACATCTAATTTTTATACATCAAATATTTGCTAATCGTAATTAATCAAAAATTAAGTGTATGAACTACGAGTGAAAGTTTAGGACTGCATTACTTTTATGCATGACATTTCTAATCCAATTCTAACTTCCATTTCTATACTTCAACTAAATCAATTTTTAGTATTATTCAAAATTATACTTAATCTAATTGACAATAAAATTGTTGAATGATAATTTCATAATGTATAATAAGAATATGATGAGTTCTCTTATGTATTAACTTTCAATTAACTATGCATAAGTTAATGGTGAAGATGTACTAACTAGAGAGAGTAGGTATACTTAGAGAGATTAGAGTAAGAGAAAACATACACACACATCTTTTTTAAAGTTAATTGAATCTTACTTATCCATTAGAAAGATTAGAGTAAAAGAGAACACACACACATCCTTTTCTAAAGCTAATTGAATCTCACCAATCTATTAGAGAGATTAGAGTAAGAGATAGTACACACACACACATATCCTTCTTAAAACTAATTGAATCTTACTAATCTATTAGAGAAATTAGAGTAAGAGATAACACACACACACACACACATATCCTTCTTAAAACTAATTGAATCTTACTAATCTATTAGAAAGATTAGAGTAAGAGATAGCACACATACACACATATCCTTCTTAAAACTAATTGAATCTTACTAATCTATTAGAGAGATTCAAGTAAGTGATAGCACACACACACACACACACACATCCTTCTTAAAACTAATTGAATCTTACTAATCTATTAGAGAGATTAGAGTAAGAGATAGCACACATACACACATATCCTTCTTAAAACTAATTGAATCTTACTAATCTATTAGAGAGATTAGAGTGAGAGATAGCACATACACACATATCCTTCTTAAAGCTAATTGAATCTTACCAATCTATTAGAGAGATTAGAGTAAGAGATAGCACACATACACACACATATCCTTCTTAAAACTAATTAAATCTTACTAATCTATTAGAGAGATTTGAGTAATAGATAGCGCACACACACACATAGCTAATTGAATCTTACTAATCTATTAGAGAGATTAGAGTAGGAGATAGCACACATACATCATTCCTAAAGTTAATTGAATGCTCAATTAATACGTACCTTATTAGTCCACTAGAGTTTTTGCTCTCTTAGTGGTTTGTGGACACCTTCTCTCTAAGAGAAGTGGAAGCACTTTGTGAGCACTATAGAAGCAATCTCTATGTCTAAAGTGTGAGCATGGATGCTCTATTTATAGCAGAAAAGAAAACGTCCAATTTGATTTTTTCTAAAAAAAAATAAAAAAAAAAAATTCTTTAAAAATCATACCCGTGTTTTTGGTACCCTTGTGGTACCCATCAACTTGACCACTTTGTCATTATCATCAAAATATAAGGCCACACAGCCCCCCCTCATTAAGATTAGTCAAGACTAGCCTCTCCTTTTCATGTGACAGTGTGTCCCACTTTGTCTCCTTCTATGTGAGTCCAGGTGAGTCCATGTGCGTTCATTTGTCATCCCTGTGTATTCTTTTGTCTTTATAATTATTTTATTTATTTTCTTAATGATAATTTACTTTACATTTTTAAGTTAAACTTTACAGTCTTATATTAACTTTACAGTAGTAAAAGAAAATTCTACAATCAGTAAATAAGTCTTGCAATAAGTTAGTTAGTGATTCATATAGCTAAACATGTCAGAATTTTGTAGCGTAAATTTTAAATTCTAGGTTTTCTTAGCCTACGATTCATAATTTGAACTCGAATATCTTAAATAATGAGTGATGGTTAAAAAAAATTCAAATGCGTAATAGAACTTGTGTGAAATTTGAAAGTAGAGACCTTACACCTACAATAGTGGACCTCCATAAAGCTACAAAGGAATCCACACCTCCCAGTGTTGAAGAATCACCTGATGAACCACTTCAAGTTCTATCCTGGGAGAGTACCTTACCACCCTTACAACTCGACGAGGCACCTAAGGTAATAGAAAACTACTGGCAAAAATCCTTACATATTACCAACTGAAACAATTGGTTTTAAAGGGTGACAAGCTCAGTTCAAACGGTATGATCTACCCAAGGAAGGGGGGAGTGTTTACTGACATCCATCATTCACTTGCTTCCCTCTCAACCTTTCTCCCTGACCTCTTAATCTCCAATCTTAGGGAATGTATATATAAAGCCTTATACTCACAAAAACAAGATAAAAAAGTAAAAGAGCAAGAGCCATAACACAAAATCATAAAAACACATTATGCACAAGAACAAGACCCTTGTAATATTTTCACTCTAACCATGATCTATTTGCGTGTACAGATATGGCTAGTAAGCTAGAGTCATCCACTCCTGCCTTGGGTGAGAGGTACCCTCGTTACTTTTCACAAATGTTTCACATGGTCTTTCCGGTGCTTGCATGTGAATGGGATTCGGTAGGTATGCTAGCATGTGAGAGGAATTTTGAGGAGTTAGAGTGACTGATACGTCTCTTGACCACGACTGATCCATACTTAGTAGAGAGCGTTTCTCCCATTGCACAAGCCTACCCTTTTGACCAAGATGACTATAGGTGTATAGTGACCTTCTTAGTAAACATGGGTACCTATGATGAAGAAGAAGATTTACATGACTACACGGATGGCACATATGGTCTCATGGATGATGAATTTGTTTATCTCGACGATGAGGATAGGGGTTTAGCCTTAGGGTTTCCCCCCAATCTCTACAATATCCTATTCCCTTGACTCTCTAGGGGGAGTGCAAATAATTAGGTTAGGATTCCTTATGTTTTTTTTTGTTGTGCTCAATAAGTGTTGGTACATTTTTCCACTAATGTGCCTCCTAGAGGTATTCTTTGTGTTTCTTAGTGTGTACAGAAACGTGTTGCTGTTGTTAGGATTTGGACCTTCATGGGATCTTTCTCTCATTCACACTTCAAATCAAGCGTGACCATCGACACAAACAGGTGTTTCTTGTCCATTAGCATTGCCGCTTATCTTTTTGCATCCATGTTTGTCTGCTTTGATTGTGATTGGTAGCATAATATTCAACGCATTTTCTTAGTACCAAACATTAAATTCAATGAATTTTTTGTCATAATCACTTGTCTAGGTTTAAAAATCAAGCAGTCCAACTAAGCTAGTTTGACGAAGCTAGGCGTTAGAGATCTTCTCTTAATACCATGGGGAATGCCTTCCTAATAATTAATGGTTACTTAGGTTCTTAATCCGATTTAGGCAGCATTGTGTGAAATGTACTAGGGCTTTCTAGTGGGCTTGACCCTATTGACCTTTAGCTTAAGTATTATAAAGGGAGTTTACTTGTGTGATGAGCCTGGGGAGGTGTATCAATGTTATATGACCCCCCAAAGTTATAAAATTGAAATGCTGAAAATGAACAAACAAAAAATCAAAGTGCCACATTGTAAAATCTTAAGCTGGAAGAGAAATCTAAGCTTGATTGGGTACTTCACTCACATGTATCGCCTATGGTACTAGAGCCCTAGAGGTTCCCACTGTGGGAGCTTTTCCTTGAAAAGCAAAAAACCCAAGGCATACAAAATAAGCACACATCAAAATTGAATCATTGTGAAAAGACTTTGGGGGGTCAAAGAAAAAGTAATCAGTCAGGCTATGATTTCATGAGAAATTCCTTTTATCGTATCTTAACTACAAGGTCTTCTAGGTATAGCCTCTAGTCAGCCCTCGAACATGAAATACTTGGCTCCTCGAGATTAAACAACTTAATTGACTAGAGAAAATTGAGAAGCTTACCCATGGTATTAATAATCGATCTCTAGTGCCTTTCGACCGTTAAATTAGCGACCCCAGACTTGTTTAATTTTTTACCTTTACATCTGTTTATGCATTTGATTATATTGCAATTTAATGTTTATTGCTACTGACAAATTGTTTAAAATTCTGTTACCAATCAATTTGTCTGCCAAAACTGCATATGCTTTTTTATCGCTTTCATGAGAATGCAATTACTGTGCCAATGTTGTTTGATTTTGGAGTGACTGAAGAAGGCTAAGAACATTCATCTCAAATTCTCTTCCACCTCGACGAACGAGCTTCAACTCAATATCTTTCGAGGACGGAATCTACATTAGGAAGGGGGGCATGTTAACCCTCATGGCTCACGGATACCCTATCACCTACAAAGGAACATTGCAACCTACGGCGTACATTGCATTATTTATTTGGTAGAGTCAGGTACGGGGCTTGTCGGACCAATAGGAAAAGGGTAAGAGTGATCCCCGATGAGAGGTGCACTCTAACTGGAACATTCAAGGGATTAGTTGGCTAGGCATGGGCGCCCAAGTCTGAATGGGGCGAGCTCCTATAAAAGTCAACTAAACCTAAAATTCACTCATTCTCTCATTTGTGCAATAGAAGAGTGCTCTTGCTCCATCTCCATCTTCTTCTTCATCATCTCCTTGTGTGTGTGTGTATGCATGAGAGAGAGAGAGAGTGTGCAATCGAGCATTGTGACGACAGCACGGCGGCGGCGAAGCGGTTGAGCGCGGCGAAGCGGTGGCTCCTTCTTCTTCGCGGCGAGGAATCCTTCACGAAGCAAGCGTAGAGTGGTGAGTGACATACCATCGCCTTCTTCGAGCTTACTAGTTTAGGCTTGTTGTGTGCTTGGAGCCATTTGTGGCTCGCACATGGTGTATCGGCAAGTTCCTTGCATTGACACGTGCGACATCTGCGCACAAATCTTTACCAAGCACCCTTTATAAAAACCCTACCTCCTCCCCCTCCCTTACAAACACTTTTTACCAACACCACCACTGATGAGCTCTTAAGAGCGAAACGCATTTGGTGGTATTTCCCCTATCATTACCAACCTTTTTAACACCCATCAATTCTCGCTAATCTTATGCGGTCGTTTCGCACGCTTGAGTATTTGTCATTTTTAAATAAGTTTGATTTTTGAACATCATAAGCGTTGCACGACCTGCCATCCCCACACAACCGCTCTTAACATCCTCCTCTTTACTTACCTATGACTTTCACCTCTTCTTCCCCCCCCCCCCCGCTTTTGCTTCCCTTGAAGACCTTACACCGTTACACCGTTACAACTTCTATACACCCACACCCTTATCACTTCCCTTGCTTTTCCTTTTAAACCAAGCTTCCGGATAAACCATAGTTTCTCTTCATATACCCACACCCTTATTAATTACCTTAATGGCTTTCTATTTTTCGGTCTCCTTGCTTGGATAACGACTCCTCCCCACTCTTCTCCCAAGGCTTCGAACGTCCTGCCTGTGGAACAGTGGGGTGCACTCGTTTCCTTGCCTAGCACAAACTACCCAGGCATTTTCCTGCTACCCCATCCCACTACACAGTCGGAGCTCGACCTGGGCTATGGCCTTCATAGCTACACCTGCTCACACGCTTCATTTTACTTCCTTGTGCACCGTTTCTGCCTGCGACAACCCCACCCTATTCGCCTTGCAGTTTAGATTCATTTCCACACAAACCACTCTTGTGTAGACGCACCTAAAATCCATCAACGCTATGCTTGCATCACCCATTGTAGTTCAGCCTCAAACCTTTCCTGTGTAGATGCCTAATGCACGCGCTCTCCCTCCCACTTCAGCCAGAGCTGTGGCGTTCATCCTTCTGCGGTTTTTTGCCTGCGACAACCCCACCCTGCTCGTGGAAGGCATACAGGCCTGTGATAGCCCCACCCTGCTCACCCCACAGTGCAGCCTCAACCCTTGCTTCACCTACAGTAACCGCCTAATGCACGGCACAGTCCCCATCGACTATGTTTTTTTTCCCCATCGATTCTGTTTCCAGCTTTATCGTCTCTGTTTTAAGCTTTTGATCTAGCCACTTCAAACATTTTTTTTAAAAAACCTCACCACCCCTAGCCTACCAATGAAGAGCAAATCCCCGCTTTTTGCTCTACCACTTTACTTGCGCCCTTCTCACGCTGCCAATTGGCCTTAACCTTGGCTATTAGCCCCCGCACTGTCACACAAAAACGCAACACAAATTACTTCCTTCTTTTCTTTCCCCCTTCCCCACCAACCCCCGAAACCTCCTCTTTCGGACACCCTACATTCGGACGTCCTACAAACGGTGGATTACCCGCTCTATTGCAATGGATACCAACATCCCGGCTCCACTACAAGTGCAAGCCAACCTCACTTCGGATCCCTCTTCCTCGGTGGCTATTGGCCCTTCACTCCCCGGGTTCATCTTGGCCACGGCGTATGCTAGAGCAGAGATGGTGGCCTCTCATCCAACCACCCCGACTCCAATTTTGATAAATAAGGAGGACGCTACAACTAACCCCTATGAGAACATCAGGGAAGAATTGGAGCAACTTCCGAAGGAATCCTTTGATTTCTCTTTGATGCTCGCAAAAGAAATCCGGGAACTAAACCATAATGAAAACACCCCTTCTCTACCTTCGACTAATCCACTCCAAGCCGGAAAGCTTTCAACCCTTCAACATGGTGGCGTACCCTCGACCGACTCCCATACCAATGAAGAAGTGCTTCCACATCTCAAGCAACCTCGGGACTTTGAGGTGATTATTTCCAACTCTCTTCTGGAATATAAGAAGATTTATGGTAAAATTTGTAAAGCTAAAAGCTTCCTTAACCACCTAAAAGACCTCCTTAGTAATCAAAGAGCACCCAGCACCCAATAGCTTATACATGAAGCCACCCAAACTATCCCTAGAGGATACACAAGCTCAAGCCCTGCTCAATGCTAAGTTTACCTCCCTTACCATAAGATATCAACTAGATTGCACAAAAGCTCTTGTACAAGCACAAACCATCATCATCAATAATCTACAAACCTACCTCGATGGTTATCATGCTTTAGTAGAAGAACGGCTCAATGATCTCCTTCTTAAGCTCCTCCAAGTTTCTATCCCCTTAGTCTCCAAGCATGCTTGGGGCCTCAAGCTACAACAATGGAAAAATGTATCCCTCCAAAGGTTCCTCTTGGATATTCAAACCCATGTTGTAAATGCACGCCTTGCCACCACAAAAGAGGATGCAGCTAAACTTGCCCGTAAGAAGACCATTAACAACATTGAAGAAGAATTACTCTCACTCCCCAAGGAACAAACCATCAAAGAACTTGTTGAACAAGTTGTCACCGCAAAATTCCATTCATTACCCCCCAAGTATCAAGCCTCCCCTCCCGCCTCCCCACCTAAGCCGCTCTCACCACCCCCCAAAAAATCCACCCACCCCCCCCCCCCCCCCCCCCCCTACACACCACCACCCCCATCCCCAACCTTCCTATGTAACCTCCAATAAACGGCCTCTTCAACCGTCCTCCAAACCCACCCTTGATAAACCCTTCCCCTTATTTAAAAAACCTAAATTTTCTCCCAAGACCCCCGCCTATCCTTTGTACCCTCTTAAAACCCTCAATCCCACACCCATCTCACGTGGTTCCCCCTCTTCTTTTTCACCACAAAAAAACCACCCTCACCCACACCCACACCCACACCCACACCATAAGAATCAACCCTGTAATGCTACCACCTACCACAAGGAAAACCACTTGGGAAAAGGCAAAGGGAGGAGGGATTAGGGTTTAGCCACCCATGCACTTGGGTACACCTCTACTTCTCTAAACCCCCCCTCCTCCCATATATATGGATCGCAACAACCACTCCCGAGATCCCATTTCACAAAGGAAGAACAAGAAAAAAGATGTGGCTCCCACTCACTAATCCACATAGCTACAAACTCATGCTCTTTGGAAAATACCAAGTCTCAACTTTGGAACATGACATCTCTAACTTCAAGATCCACAATTTGGCACCTCGATCTCTCTCTCTCTCTCTCTCTCTCTCTCTGAAAAGCGATGCTTGGCCTTAGGCTTAAAATACATCCCTCCCCCTTTAAACCCTTCCCCTCTCTTACTCCTCAACTCACACTACAATCTATCAAGAAATCTCAACCTCAAGTTCTTTTTCAAAGACCTAAAGTCTTCCTTCCCTTCCCCTTTCAAGGAAACTAAACCCCTTTAGAAACCACCTATTTTAAATCCCAACCTTAACCAAATTTTGTCCGCTAACCGGCATAACTTTAACCTCATTTTGAATGCTTGCAATGTTCGCTTCTCAAAGCGACCCCGTGTTGTCATTGAAGCTTTATCTAGCCTCTCCCGGGACCCTTCAATAATCATAAAACCTGCCGACAAGAACCTTGGTGTTGTTATCCTACCATTAGATTGGTATGAGAAAGATGCCCTCTCACATCTCAATGACCGCTGCACCGATGAGCCTTGCCTTAACATTCCTTTTGCCTTCTTCGCTTCCCTTCTTTCATCTATCACACTCCGCTTCTCCGCCCTCCCCTCTATTGAACGAAACTTTATCCTCTCCCCCCTTAACAAACCACCTAAACCTTGTCCTATCTATTTCATCCCTAAACTTCATAAACCATTGACGGGAGCAAAGCGAACCCCGAACCCCCTACGGCCTCTAAAACACCGAGGACCGAATGGAGCGCCTCGATCCTATCATGGTAAACCAAACAGGGGCACCACCTAGCTTCAGCGGCTAGGACGCAAACAACACACCACCATAACAAAGTTTTCATCCAAGAGAGATGGATGCTTGGGAGTAATGATGAAGAGGAAAGGGAATGAGATCAAGTGAGAGAGAGAGAGAGAGAGAGAGAGAGAGAGAGAGAGGGAGGGGGTATAGTGGCTTAGTACTTAGGCACCACAAAAGGATGGCGAATCCGCACACCCTTCACACATACACAAGCTCACTCCAAACACAAGATTAGGTGGCGATTCCGCACACCTCACATGGGCAAAACATTGCAAGAAAACATACTCACAAAACCTCAAGCTTTATTTAGAGAATAAGGCGATGAAATGGGGAGCATAGGGTAGGGGAATGAGAAGGGAGAGAGTGGTAGAGCACATGGCGGATAGGTGGGAGTTGATGGCGAAGACTCGCACGAGGGTTATGTCCATCATCCTTCATTTAGTTGCCCTTCATCTTCCATAGCCAAGGGTGTAGAGGTCATGCTCAAGACAAGCATGGTGATTGCGGTGATGGTGATGGTGTGTGTGTGTGTGTGTGTGTGCATTAGGCACACACAGTGCATAGTGTGTTCTTTGGTGATGTTGTCCGTGTCTTTAGTGTGATGGTGACCCCTCTTTATATAGGGGAGGAGGGGGGAGGAATTCTAGAATTTAGAAATGAAGAAATCATTATCTACATAGGCCATGTGACTGTGGGCCCCACTTGTCTGGCTGTGTGTATATGTGCCAGAACAGCAGTCTCATGAGAGAGAGACTGAGAGAGAGATGGGTTGATGAAAAAAAGTGAGAGGTCACATGGAGAATAAAGTAATTACAAGAGGGGAGAGGGGGCAGTGTGTTCAGAGGTGAATCTGTGTGCAGATGTGTGTGAACACAAGAAAAATCAGGTAACCACTGTGTGGGGATGGGTCTGTGGGCACCTTTTTCAGTGAAACTGAGTGTGTGTGTGTGGGGAAGGTTATTTAGCTACAAGACAAGAGATATGGCGCCCTCTAGAGAGAGAGAGGGGGGTATTTGGGTCATGGGATATGATAGGAGAGAGAAAGAGGGGGTGGGGTATACTATTTTGGAAGATAGGGTAAGTTGCATGTGAGTTAGGGTGCATTATTGGTGAGTTATAATGCATTATTGGTGAGAGGTGGGGTAGCTTGAGGGGAGAGAGAAAGGAGAAAGGACAAGGGGAAGAGAGAGGGGGTTGACCTTTTGAGTGGAGGAGAGGAAAAGGGACACACGGCGGGGCAACAGTGAAGAAAAAGGAGGCAAGGTGGGGATGGGCTACCCCGCAGGCATGAGGTGGCCTATTTTACCTTTCTTATATATTTACATAATCATACTTTTTTTTTTCTTACTTTTTCCAATTCTTTTTATCACTCCCTCCCTAAGAGGGGGTTTTCATGCGGTGGGGACGAGAGAAGGGGTATGGGAGCTTGGCTTGTGAAAAGCCCCCATCATTAGCCCTCCTCTTTTGGCTAGAGGCATTCATGTCTCTAGCTCATCTGTTTGATCATTATCGTCGGAGGTGGCGGCTGTTGGTGTGTCCTCATCTGGAATGTCAATTGGTGGTGCCTGGTCAAATCGAAGAAAATAAGGTTTAAGTCGCCAACCATTTACCCTGGTTTTATGAAGTTTTCCATCAGCCTCCATAAGCTGGTAGCTTCCATTGGCATACTTTTTCTTGACGATGAAAGGAACTTCCCATCGGAGTAGGAGTTTCTTATCCTTGCGCGTGTCGAAGCGATTGTCGTAGCGGAGCACCGACATTCCTTTCTTCGATTCTTTTTTCCAGAGATGCTCGTTAAAGCTAAGCCGTCTATGCTCTGCTTATGCTGCATAATAATTTATTGCTTCTTCTCTGTCCAGCTGCAGTCTTTCCAAGTTGATGATGTGATCTCTCAAATGCATGTTGGGCTGTTGAAGCTGGCTTGCCATTACTCTGAGACTTTGTAGTTGCACTTCAATGGGCAAGATTGCTTCCTTACCAAATACTAGATGATACGGTATGAATTCCAAGGATGTACGAAATGAAGTTCTGTAGGCCCATAAAGCTGGTAGTAGATACTTATCCCAGTCTCCAGGATGATTGTTTACCTGCTTGGTAATAATTTTAGAAACCATTCCATTTACCTTTTCAACTAGGCCATTACATTGAGGGTTATATGGTGAAGAGTGCCTCCTTGTAATGCCCAGTTTCTGCATTAATTCTCCTACCAAGTCTGCTCTGAAACCTGGCCATCTATCAGAGATGATCTCTAAAGGTGTGCCAAACCTACAGCATATGTGCTCGTAGATAAATTTAGCTACCTCTACCACTATGATTCTAGTGATGGTTGTAGCCTCTGCCCATCTAGTCATGTAGTCGACCCCCATGATAATGTAGAATTTTCCTGAGTTGGCCCTAGGTAATGGCCCAATGGCATCGATCCCCCATTTTTCAAATGGGCCATATGAGAGAATAGGTGTCTGTGGTTCAAGCATAAGTGACCTAGTGCCGGCCTTTTGACACAACTTACACGTTTTGCACCAGTGGTGTACATCACGGTTGAGGCTAGGCCATATAAAGCCTGCCTGCAAAATTTTCCTACTTGTTATGTCTAGGGCAAAGTGACCACCACAAACCCCGTCGTGACAACTAGCAATTACTCCCGTGATTTCCATTTGGTCCTTACCCTTACAGTACAAACCGTCATTGATGATTCGATACCTTGTGGCCTTCCGCGTCAGCCATTGCTTCTGTCCCTTTGTTAAATCTGATGGGCATTCCCCTGTTTCCAAAAAATGCATGATGTCAGGCAAGGCATCACTTCCTTGAAATAGGGGGAGCTTTAGTTTTATTGCTCCAACCACCACTTCCTGTAGTCTTTCACTTGCTAGGGCATCTGCTTCTTGGTTTTGAGCCCTTGGGATATGGTGTATTTGAACTTCTTCAAACTTACCCAACAAGGTTTTTACACCACTTAAGTGAGTCCTTAAACTAGGATTCTTGCATGTCCATGCTCCATTTACTTGCCTTACCAGAAGTAGAGCATCCCCAAATACATTAAGGCGTTGTACACCTTGTGAGACGCACCATTGTAGACCCCTGGTTAGTGCTGCATACTCAGCTTCATTGTTAGAATGTGAATCTAACAATTGGACCAACGAAAATACTTTTGTCCCTTTGTCATCAAAGACCACTATGCCTGCAGCTGCTTTGTCGGACGCTCGCTTGTAGGCTCCATCAAAGTAGAGAGTATGCTCCTTCTACCATCGGTGGTACTGGAGGTAATCGGACTTCTCCTTCCTTAGATTGCTTCTCCTTCCCTTCAAAGACTTGGTAGGTCATGAGTCCCCCCAAACTTGCCCTTGTCGTGCTTTCTATGTGTACCGTGTATTCAAACTCTTGCAGACGAACTAGCCATTTAGTAATTCTAGCAGACACATCCATGTGTTGTACAACATAGGGAAATATTTCATCCGTGGTTAGAATCACAAATTGCTTAGGCAGAAAATATGACCTAAACTTTGTAGTTGCAAATCTAAGAGCTAGGACTAAGTGTTCCACATGGGTGAAACCTTTCTCTCCTGCTGTCATCATTCGACTAGAGAAGTAGATTGGCCTCATGAAAGATGTCGTCGTATCCTTTTGGAGTAGCACAGCCCCCAATGAGTCATCACCAACACTTGAGGTGACATAGAATTTTTCATCCCACTTAGGTGGTGAGATAGTTGGCAGAGTGGCTAAGACCTCCTTTACCTTGTTGTAGTGATGTTCGCTTTCCTCGTCCCAAGTGAAAGTTGATCTTTGAGTGAGTTGTTGCAGTGGTAGAACAAGTTGTGATAGTAGATGTATGAATCTACTTAAGTACCTCACCATCTGTAGAAAAGAGACCAGTTGACGTGCGGTCGTTGGTGAAGGTAGGGCTATGAGTGCGGACACCTTACTTGGGTCGACGTTGATACCTCTTGCTGAAATTTCATGGCCTAGTAGAATGACTTTACTCTCCGCAATGTGACATTTATCCACATTTAATTGCCCACCTAGGCTCTGCAACCTGGCCAAACCTTCAGTTACCTTTTCTAAATGTGAAATACGGGAGCTATATAGAGGTCACATGGAGAATAAAGTAATTACAAGAGGGGAGAGGGGGGAGTGTGTTTAGAGGTGAATCTGTGTGCAGATGTGTGTGAACACAAGAAAAATCAGGTAACCACTGGGTGGGGATGGGTCTGTGGGCACCTTTTTCAGTGAAATTGAGTGTGTGTGTGTGGGGAAGGTTATTTAGCTACAAGACAAGAGATATGGCGCCCTTTAGAGAGAGAGGGGGGTATTTGGGTCATGGGATATGATAGGAGAGAGAAAGAGGGGGTGGGGTATACTATTTTGGAAGATAGGGTAAGTTGCATGTGAGTTAGGGTGCATTATTGGTGAGTTATAATGCATTATTGGTGAGAGGTGGGGTAGCTTGAGGGGAGAGATAAAGGAGAAAGGACAAGGGGAAGAGAGAGGGGGTTGACCTTTTGAGTGGAGGAGAGGAAAAGGGACACACGGCGGGGCAACACTGAAGAAAAAGGAGTCAAGGTGGGGATGGGCTACCCCGCAGGCATGAGGTGGCCTATTTTACCTTTCTTATATAGTTACATAATCATACTTTATTTTTTTTCTTACTTTTTCCAATGCCTTTTATCACTCCCTCCCTAAGAGGGGGTTTTCATGGGGTGGGGACGAGAGAAGAGGGGTATGGGAGCTTGGCTTGTGAAAAGCCCCCATCACCATCAATTGTCTCTTGACCTATATGTTCCTATAAAGGCTATCTCTTTGAGAAAGCCTCTATTTGGCTCCATTTGCAGCTCTATCCAATCCTCCTCCGCCAAAAACAACACCTACAAAGTTCCCTCACCCTAATCCAAGACTTGGACAAACTTTTCCTTCCACCTAACACCCTCCTTTTTACTTTTGACGTAGAAGCCCTATACCCTAGCATCCCCATTCCTCAAGGCCCACTGCTCTCAAATCTACCATCTCTCATTTTTTTGACCCTCACAAATCCCATTTTTTCCTCTCCCTTGCCTCCCTTATCTTATCACATCATTATATCACCTTCAAAGGAAAACTTTGGAAACAAACCAAAGGCACCGCCATGGGCTCAAACTTTGCCGTAGTATATGCTTGTCTCTTCCTTTGTCACTTGGAAACCTCTTGCCCCCTCTTACTCAACCCCAACCTCCTCTATTTCGAGCACTATGTTGATGATGCTTTTGGATTATGGAAAGGATCCCGTAGTACCCTTACCCATCTCTTAAACTCTTACGGTAAACCTCTTTAAGAACACATTAAAATATCCAGTACCATCTCCCCATACCCGTGCCATTATCCTTGACATCGAATTCTTTAAAGGTGCCCGCTTCACCTCATCTAGTCTCTTGGATTCCCACTGCTATCAAAAACCTTTGAATGCCTACAACTATATCCCTTGGATCTCTTGGCACCCCACCCATCAAAAGGTTACCTTCATCATCTCAGAACTCAAAAGGTATATTATTCGGGAATCAACCTTGAAGGGATACCTCCACCTTCGCAACCTTTTTTATCTATGCCTTCGAGCTAAGGGCTACCTGGCTAATTTTCTCCTAAAAGTTTTTGTAAAGTCTCTTACCTCAATCACACCTCACTCCTCCTACCCTCGCACAAAATAACAAAAAATCCACCCACTGTGCTAAAAATTCCCTTCACACCCACCACTAGAAAAATGCTACCTGCCCAATGTATTAGCACCCATTGCTAAAGATTGCCTTACACCCCCCTTAATACAAACTTTTCACCCCACAAGTTTTCTCTATATACCTTCCACACCACCCCAATCCCTCTAGTCTATTTGTTTTCTCTTAAAAGCACTTTCAGTTTTCATCTTTCCTTTCGTATTTTCTCCCACACTCTACCCAATGTAGCTAAAAAATCTCTCAGTTTGTCATATTTTCCTTCCATCTTCCCTCTTATAATTTACCCCTTGTAGCTCAAACCGTTAAATTCCTTACCCCTCTCCCCTAGAGTTACCTTTGGAACCTTTTTTAGGCCACCCTCATAAAGCTCACTTTGAACCACTTTAATTTTTACTTACCCAAAGAAGCCCCTTATGCACATTTCTACCCCACCCTCTCTTGCATTTCCAAAAAATCCTACTCTCAAATTTGTACTCTGGTACCCCGGATTTTGACCTGCACCTAAATCACCTTAACTCCCCTTAACTCGTCCATGTACGCCAGTACTTAGTCTTGAAAACCTTTCCTCTCCATGTACCCAGGTACTCAGCTTTAAATTCCACTCCTTTCAAAATTTTGTTAGCCCTCAAAAAAAATCTTTACCAAGCACCCTTTATAAAAACCCTACCTCCTCCCCCTCCCTTACAAACACATTTTACCAACACCACCACTGATGAGCTCTTAAGAGCGAAACGCGTTTGGTGGTATTTCCCTTATCATTACCAACTTTTTTAACACCCATCAATTCTCGCTAATCTTATGCGATCATTTCGCACGCTTGAGTATTTTTCATTTTTAAATAAGTGTGATTGTCAATAACAACTCGATTGGCAGGGATAACTGATGTCACTTTGTCATAAACCCATTGATTACGAATTGTGACTCCATTCGGGGCCATGACAATCAGTGATGCTTCTAAAATTGAAAGTATGAAACCAACTTCAATTCTTCAGTCCACTTGAAGTCAATCTCCAAGTGTTCGCTGTGACGTGCTCGGATAGCAAAGGTTGTTCCACAAACCCAATGACTTGTATATAACCATGTACTTGGTGGATCAAAATTGATGTGAGGTGCAAAAACCTTGTCAAGAATGCGGAACACATTCTCTCAAAATTCGAATAGTGGTGATTGGCAAGCAATGTAATATATTACCTTAAAGATAGTTAAACAGTTGGCGTCCATAAACTTGTGCTACAAAAAAGATAGGGTAACAATGTCAAGCAAGTATTCATGCAATCAAGCCCAAGAATAGTACAGACGGTTAAGAAACCAAACTTTAAACCTAAGAAGTCATATTTAAGAACTATGGGAATTATTCAAGTCCCATTTTTAAAATGGGACTTAAAATATTAGTACTTTTCTCCAATTCAACCTCTCAAAGTGTTTGTGGTCACCTTTGTGCCATTTAAACATCGCTTAACGTATACACAACTATATAAGTGCCTTTGTATCTGTCGTGGCACCACAATATAGGAAAATTGAGACCTATTCAAGTCTCACATTTATATCCTTCATGAAGAAATTATATTTTCTATTTTTGTAGAAGCTATTAAAAAGACCATAATTTCTATTTTGAATTGGATGAAATCATGTTTTCTATAGTCTAGGTTTGTGATTTTGTCTAATTGATGCATTGTATGTACTCATAATATTACACACTATGCTTGACTTCAAAACATTTTTTTTATTTTTCAAAACCCACAATGGTGAGTAAACTATTTGAACATAAACAAGAAATTTCAGATTTTGATCATGCTCGTACTGAGCCAAGATGTCTCCAAGAAACACAAGGTACATTAGCTACTATCAAGGGAGCCCCCACATCACTAAGGAGGACCCAAGGAGGAACTTGGATAAATACGATTGTGCTAACCAGACAATACGACATCAGTTGCCTTGATCCATACTTCAAAGTTAATCTACTTCCCAAAGGTGACAAATGATTTCCCTACGATCTTCTATAATGTTCGTGAAGCTAGCTATTTTCAAGGTGATCTCATAGACCCGACAATTCTTGGCCTTCCAAATGTGTTTGAAGTTGAAAAATTTGACAATTTGTGTGCTGATAAGCACTTGGCTCTTAAATACCTTCCCACCCAAGGAGAGTTTGTTCTTGAAGAAACCTATATTTCAGGTCTTTTGGACCCATTATCATCCCTACAAGGCCACAAATTGTTGGGCACTCCATGATGAATAAGTGAGGGAGGTCCTATTAGCCTTTCTACATTGCGAGCATCTGTGTGACTTGATCCCTCTGGCAGGCACCTTCACTTCTAGCCATTGCTTGCCCCAATGTTTACTCAGGGGGAAAACCAGTCCTTCAAGACCAAAAAGGAGTTGTATGCATCTTTGGCTTGTATTTTAAGGAAATACATGATCATGGGCCATCGTCATGCCTTCCACTCAAACTTGGATTCGCATTTAGGCATCCAATATCTATCTAGCCATTCCAAAGCTCTACTAGCAATCTTTCAGTGCCATTAAGGTGAAACTCGGAGGCTAGTTGGTATGTTTCTTTTGAGTTTCCACTATTGCTATACCAAAATGGCCCAACCAATGGAGTCCTTTGTTATTGATCTTTCTGGGTACCTCCCTCCCCACAATGGACTCAAAAGGATGCTTCTTGGTTTAGAAAGCCACATGGACTAATGAGATATAGAGTTATTAAAGTACCTTGTTATCCCCCCCCCCCCATTCTAAGGCCTCTATTACTCTGATGTATTTACAAACTAGCCCACCTGTTGTGCCCCCTATTTTCAAATTGGACCACCAAGGGGCAAGCAACTTGTCCTATATCTCAAGACCTTTCCACTACCCACCTAGAGAGCACAGATTGATATCGTCCATCATGGCCACAACCATAACAGCCCATGTTGGGTCTGGCTTAGTGATTGCAACCACAAACTTGGCACATTATGCTTGACTTTAAAACTTGTGGATCTAGGCTATTAGGGGCCAAAAGTTTTCAATAAGTTGTTATATAATTTTATTTTTTGAAAAACTCATAATGGTGAGTGCATTACATAATCAAAACCAAAAAAACAAATTCTTGCCATGCTCATGTTGAACCACGGCATAGACTCTAGACCATAGTTACATCCGCTAACAAGGGCAAAACCTCACAATTGAGATAGGGCCCACACCCTCACCCAAGTATGTCAACTGAAAACCATTGCTATGCCACTTGTCCTACTCCACTCATCATTGTTCATTTGTTTTTCAATGGTGATAATCGTCCCCCAGCTTTCTTGTATTATCTCTATGAACCTAGCTATTTCCATGGAAGTTTTGAAGACTGATAGTTTTTGGTCTTCCAAACTTGTTTAAAGTAGCAAAATCTAATAATTTGTGTTACGACCAGGAGTGCTTCGCTCCTAAACACCTTTCCCCCCACAAAGAGATCGTTCTTAAAGAATCCTTCCTTCTTGGTCTTTTGTACCCATTTGCATATCTTTACCGCTAGGCTGCAAATCATCACGCAATCCTTGAAAAGATGTAGGAGGTCATCACTAGCGGTTCTGCATTGCAAGCATCTACCCGGAACAATATCCCTTATACAAGACTCACCCCACTCGGTAAGGATTCCCATAGCACCTTCCAAAAAAAGGCCTTCATCCTGTGCGACCATTGTTGAGGGCACAAGATGTCCTTCATGATTTCCTCCTCTCTTGACTTGGGCCAATGCTTGCCCCATTTCTTGTTCAGTGGAGAGAACCAATCTATAAAAACCATAAGGGACAAAAATTTGTATCTTTTTTAAAAAAAAACTCACAATGGTGAGTAATTTATATTAACATAAAAAAGAAATACAGATTCTCGTCATGCTCATGTTGAGCCATTATTTCTCTCAACAATCAAGAAACATTAGCTAACAAGGGAGCTACCCCGCGTCACTGATAAGGATCCTAGGGAAAAACTTGGGTGAACATGGTTGTGCTAACTAGAGAAAATGGTAGTAGTAACCTTGATCCATTTATCAGAGCTGATCCGCTTTCCAAAGGTGATAAACATTTTCCTGCTATTGTGTACAATCTCACTAAACTAGTAGTATTCAAAGCATTCTTGAAGACTTGACAATTCCCGGTCTTCTACATGTGTTTGAAATAGAAAAATTTGACAATTTGTGTGCTGATAACAAGTGCTTGGCTCTTGAACACCATCTCACTCAATAAGATATATTTGTTGAGGAAACCTATCTTCTAGATCTTTTGGATGCATTTGCAAATCTTCCTTGCTGGGCAACAAATTTCTGCCTCCTTGAATAAGTGAGGGAGGTCTTCACTAGCTATTCTACATTGCAAGCCTCTATCAGCGAAGACCCAATCTCTTTGTCTTTTACCTTCACTTCAGTAGGTAGGGCTCCCCACAAGACCTTCCAAAGAAAAATCTTCATCTCATGCAACCACTATGGGTGCCATATTTTCTTTGTGATTGCCACCCAACTCCACCCATTTCTTGCCCAATGTTTGTTCAACAGGGAAAACATACCTTGAAGACCATAAGAGAGTTGTACATATCCTTGATTTTTGGTTTCAAAAAATTCCTATTTGTGGGCCACTGCCATGCCTTCCACTTGAACCTAGACTCAACAACAACATTTATCAAGCCATTCTAAAGATCTAATGGCCAGTAGTCTTTTAGTTCCATTGAGATTGAGCTGGGAAACAAGAACTTGTATCTTAACTCACAAAAAACAATACGATGATCAAAGTCTAGAATAATATTTCAAGTAAAATACAAGTTTCAATCTCTTCTTTAAGTCCATTTACAAAACACAAGAAACTATGCTTAAACATTCATTAGTCTTACCTCATTATTACTACATATGCATCAAAATTGAAAGAAAAGCCTTACTAACTTTATTACAAAAGCTATAAAAATTTAGGTCTCTAACTCAAATATTGAGGTTGATGATAGAAGTATATTGTTAAGCTTCTAGGTACTTGTTGTAACTAAGCTCAGTTGTTGTAACCCTCTGTCCCTCAAGGCTCGGCTTGAGCTTGAGGCTGATTTGTATATCAGAGGGGTACTCTATAATACAATCACTCACAATTGAGTTTTGCAAAAAAAAAAAGTTGTACTTGTGCTTAAGCAGATTGGAAATGCGGATACTATTAAACAAATGTTATCAAAGAATCTCACTTACTTCTAGTAACAAAACTCATACATGG
Organism: Adiantum capillus-veneris; assembly: GCF_014529385.1. Classification (NCBI taxonomy): domain Eukaryota; kingdom Viridiplantae; phylum Streptophyta; class Polypodiopsida; order Polypodiales; family Pteridaceae; genus Adiantum; species Adiantum capillus-veneris. Next base: position 20,833,070 of record NC_140958.1, read on the forward strand.
GAGCTTGTATATGGGAAAAGGCTCATACATACGTTTAAGCCTCATGATCTTCTCACTTGGATGGAGTCAAGCCTAAAATTTAACTTTGCATGTCATGATCACCCATCACCATGTAACAAACCTCAAATTAGTGCCTATGTGGGGTCCGGAGGTTCAAACAATTTGAGACTCATGGTGTTTTCCTTGAATCAAGTGGAAACCATGAGGCTAAAACTCAAGTTTAAGTCTCAAGGTGCCTATATGGAATGGAGTCTCGAAATTAAGTTTGAAACTCAAGGTGCCAATATGGGGTGAAGTCTCAAAGTTAGGTTTGAGCCTCAAGGTGTTGTGGAAGCTCAAGCCTCATGGCATTTTCTTTTGAATTAGTGGACATCACAAGGCTGAAGCTTACATCTGAGTCTCAAGTAGCTTAGATGGGGTGGAGGCTCAAACTTAAACTCGAGCCTCATGGCATTTTTCCTTGAATTGGTGGACACCATGAGGCTCAAGCTTACATTTGAGTCTCGAGCAGTTTAGATGGGGTTGATGCTCGAACTTAAGTTCGAGCCTCAAGGTGGGCACTCATCTAGAGTGGAGGCTCAAACTTCATGAAATTTTCCCTTGAATAGGGTTGGGCACCACAAAGCTCAATCTTATGTTTGAGTCTCGATCTGCTTAGATGGTGTGGAGGCTCAAACTTAAGTTCAAGCCTGAAGGTGGGCACCCATCTAGAGCAGGGGCTCAAATCTCATGGCATTCTCCCTTAAATAGCATGGAAACCATGAAGCTCAAGCTTAAGTTTGAGTCTCAAGATGCTTAGATGGGGTGGAGGCACGAACTTAAGTTCAAGCCTCAAAGTGGGCACCCATATGGAATGGAGGTTCAAACCTCATGGCATTTTTCCTTGAATAGAGCGGACACCATGAAGCTCGAGATTATGTTTGAGTCTCAAGCTACTTAGATGGGATGGAGGCTCGAACTTAAGTTCGAGCCTCAAGGTGGGCACCCATCTATAGTAGGGCCTCAAATCTCATGGTATTCTCCCTTAAATAGCATGGAAACCATGAACCTCAAGCTGCTTAGATGGGGTGGAGGCACGAACTTAAGTTCAAGCCTCAAAGTGGGCACCCATATGGAATGGAGGTTCAAACCTCATGGCATTTTCCCTTGAATAGAGTGGACACCATGAAGCTTGAGCTTATGTTTGAGTCTCAAGCTACTTAGATGGGATGGAGGCTCGAGCTTAAGTTCCAGCCTCAAGGTGGGCACCCATCTATATTAGGGCCTCAAATCTCATGGAATTCTCCCTTAAATAGCATGTAAACCATGAACCTCAAGCTTATGTTTGAGTCTCAAGCTGCTTAGATGGGGTGGAGGCACGAACTTAAGTTCAAGCCTCAAAGTGGGCACCCATATGGAATGGAGGTCCAAACCTCATGGCATTTTCCCTTGAATAGAGCGGACACCATGAAGCTCGAGCTTATGTTTGAGTCTCAAGCTACTTAGATGGGATGGAGGCTCGAATTTAAGTTCGAGCCTCAAGGTGGGCACCCATGTATAGTAGGGCCTCAAATCTCATGGCATTCTCCCTTGAATAGAGTGGACACCATGAACCTCAAGCTTATGTTTGAGTCTCAAGCTGCTTAGATGGGGTGGAGGCTCGAACTTAAGCTCGATCCTCAAGGTGGGTGCCCATCTGGAGTGGAGGCACAAACCTCATGGCATTTTCCCTAGAATAGAGTCGAGAATAGAGTAGACACAACAAGGCTCAAGCTTATGTTTGTTGAGTATCAAGATGCTTAGATCTCAGCTAAGATGGGGTGGAGGCTCGATCTTAAGTTCGATCCTCAAGGTGGGTGCCCATCTGGAGTGGAGGCTCAAACTTAAGTTTGAGACTCATGAAAATTTTCCTTGAATAGAGAGGACACATGAGGTTGCAACTCCAGTTAAAACTTCAAGGAGACTAGATGGAGTTTAAGATCAAACTCAATGGAATTCAAGCCTAGATGGAGTTCAAGCCAACGTGAGATAAGAAACCAAGAGGTTCATGGTGGAAAAGTTTGCAAAAGGGGTGTACGACACAACTATCCTTTAGGAATTTGAGTATGCATTTGATGAGGAAATTTGCAAGCTCTTCGACCCACCTGTAGAATGGGCAATGCCCCCCCCTCAGAAGAGAAGGCCCGTCGGCGTGTAAAACTTGGGGGAGCGTGAAGATCCTTTAGCAAGGCTTTCGCGATTCTTGCACATCACAACTTCTTCTCTTTGTCGGTGCCTTATCTGAACCACACAAGCAAAGGTGGAATGAACTTGAGAGGTGTGCCGCCGCCTCGTGTGAGCCAAGCCTAAGAAAGGTAGCATGCATATAATTAAAAAATTAAAAGAAATGTTACCAAGAATGAGTGCCAATAGAGAGATTCGCCAAGCACTGATACATTACGCAATGGCCCAGGGATCCATCACCATACACATTCCACCTCCGTTGTTCCCCTATTTCCTCTTAACCAGTTGAATACTACTGCAACGAGAAAGTCCTTCTTCAACTAGCTTAACATACTCATCTGCGGGGTGAAGAGGTTCGCCACGAGGTTGGTGTGCTATGCTTGATGCAATATTCTTGGCAGGGATCTTTGCAGTGGTTTTCTATGGATGGCGTCTGTGTCCACACACCATATCCAGTCAACCTTCGGATGGGCCAACATGGCGGTCCTCACCACCGGCAACTTTGCCTAGAACAAGGGCATGTGCACATCCAGCACTAGCGCCGTGTTGTAGAACAGCCCCACGCCTTGTTCTTGAAATAGTGTAGTAGATAATGGAGGTTTCTTTTCACCTTTGCGGAGTGCGATGGTTGCGTTCTCGAGAGGATGACTAGATGCTCTTGCTTCACCTTTGAATGCTCCCAACTTTGCTTCAACACCTCGTATAGCCTCAGTTGCGTTGTCGAATACATGCATTGTTGCCAAAAAAGAGTGCCTTCACTCCCTCCGTGATCTCGATGCCAGTATCCATTGGCCTTCTTTGCATGGCTGCAACGTGAGTAGCTACAGATGTGAGTAGCGACAGCCGCAAAGAAGGTTGTAGGTGACATCATCACATCTTGATGAGCTCGAGGGGATGAGCCGATGTTTCAAATCCACCGTCAGTTTTAAAATTCAAACTTGACGATTCCGTCAGTTTTAAAATTTAAAGTTGACGTTTTTCAAAAAAAAAACTTGTCCTTAAATGTTTTTGGGTACGTAGAAGAGTGGACTAATTTTTTTGTTTCTTGCTATTTGAACACACTGTGGAGTTCTTTTTGTTTTTTGGAATAACATTGTGTTCCTAAATTGTGTATCCTCATGTTCTTTTTAAGTGAACCACCTCATGCAACAACTCAATGGCTCAAACTCGAGATCGAGCCTTTGTCCGTGATTGAAAAAACACATGTTCTTGTTCAGTGACTGACCTAATGCAATGGATCAAACTCAAGATGGATCCTTGGACTAGGTAAGAACTCTTGTTTCTGCAACCAACAACGCTTCCCCAAGAAGTTTCACACATTTTCTCATTTCATAAGGTGGATTCTTTCTTCCTATTTGTTAAATAGTGTTAAACAACATGAGCTTGCACTCAAGAGGCACTGATTACCCAGCTAGGTGTAGTTGGAGTGCAAGAGATTGGTAGCCCCTCCACCACAACACTGATCCCCCATACCTTATAGTCCCTAGCTAGGTAGAGATGACTATGCCATAAGCTCATGATGTTGTGATATGTCATAGTGTGGGATTGGTACATGATTTTATGTAACTGCGTATGCATACTATATAGCACTAGTTTTGGTCTTTGAAACATTGACAAAGTAAAACTTCCACGTAGAAATCATATATGAGCTAGCATCCAGCACATGGAGATAGACATGCACTAAAAGGAAGTTTCAATTTCTTTTTTGCATATGCTAAGCAAAAGAGTCCTTAAAATAAAAGTTGTATTCCATGTCTCACTTAAAATGTGTAGCTCGTGCTAAAGCATCTAACAAGTTTGATTGGCACTTACAATAGAGTAAAGCAAAAGGGTCTCTATATCAAGCTCTTGTCCAAGTCATTTCTTTGCATAACACTTTTACCCCTAGGCTTTCATTTTATTAGTAGAACATCAGTTGCATGTATGATGAACATTGTTTCTTATCAAGGTAGCGATGGTCGCCATGGGGAAATGGATGAAATCAAAATAATGGAACAAGGCAATTGGCACCGTATTGTTCGACTAGTATGCGAGGCTTGGTCCATAAGCTAGTTCAAAATACTCTTTGAGGTCCTTTTTGGTGTCTCAGGGTGGCTCCCCCGGTCAATCGATGTACCAACGATGATTACTGGGAGATGTTATGACTAAAAGTTGTAATTTTTTTTTCATATTAATATAATTCATTCACCATTGTGAGTTCTGGAAAAAAAAAAACCAGATTGTTTATTATCATTGCTACAAATCTAACATAAAACACACATCTAGACTTTTCCTCGTGTAGGGGAGAGGATAGAAACCAACTCACAGAGGCTATTGATTTCCAATTTTCATTCTTCCTTTGTATGCTTGGTTTTCATGCAAGCCCGTTCAAATGTTGATCTTGTTCTCGCACTCTGTAGATTATATGCTCTTTTGTTCATTTTCCAAGGTCAATGTAGAAATTCCTAATCCATGTGTGGTGGTCGTTTCCATTTATCTTTCTATAGAGTACCTTCAAGATTGACATGGCTTTGTTAGAACATACGAAGGTAGCATTTTCAAATAGTTTGGCTCTTTTAATCTCAAACTCATGCACTCACCTTGTCTCCCCAGAAAGGAAAACCATATGAATGCATCCTCTAACCTACAAGAAAGTAGCATGAGTGAACAAAAATTGTCCCAGAATTGTGTATTTTTTCCAAAATTCCTAAATTGGTCTTTAAGGCTCTGATGCCAATTGTGAGGTCCCCAACCCCGCAAAGATTGGAGCAACTTGATAGATGGCCTTCCTTTATTCTCCTTTTTCATTGACAACACCCTACTCCGTTTCCACAAAGTAGAGATACGAGCAACAGAAGACTCAGGAAGTCCTCTATCCATCATTTATGTGGTTATAAGGGTCATACGCCACAAGCCAGGTCGATAAATTTAGGACTTCCCACCTTTTTATATTTCCCTCCAAAATCAGTCCCCTCTCTCTCACTCCTCTCCTTCTCTCTCTCTCTCTCTCTCTCCTACTTTTCAACACACACTTTGTCTCTTCCCTCTCTCACTCCTCTCCCTCTCTTTTCTCTTTCCTACTTTTCAGCACACACTCTTCCTCCTCCCCTCTCCTTAGATTTATTGTAGCTCTCCCCCCCATAGCTCTCCACTCCATAGCCCTCCTCTCCACTCTGTAGCTCTTCTGCAGCTCTCCAATCCATAGCTCTCCTCTCTACTCCGTAGCTCTCTTGCAACTCTCCCTCCCATAGCTCTTTAGTCCATAGCTCACCTCTCCACTTCGTAGCTCTGTTGTATCTCTCCACTCTTGCTTGAGGCTAGCTTTATTCACCTTGCCATGGAGCTAGGCGACATTACAAACGTCCCATCCATAGCAAGATCGTCATGTTCGAAAATGGTTTCTCTACATGTTTGGCTACCAAGGGACTTCGCACCCTCAAAGCATCATTAATTGCAAACTGCACAACAACGTCTTGGTGTAGGTCACACCAATCTGGACCTTTGAGTGCATGGTTGCCTCTACCCTAATGATTCAGCCATCAATGTGTATCCACTCTTGCTTGAGTCCAACTTTGTTCCCCTTGCCATGGATCTAGGCGACATTACAAACCTCCCATCCATAGCAAGATCATCACGTTCGGAAACGGATTCTCTATATACTACCAAAGGACTTCACACCCTCAAAGTGTCATTACTTGCAAAATTCACAACAATGCCGTGGTGCAGGTCACACCAATGTGGACCTTTGGGTGCATGGTTTCCTCTACCCTAATGATCCAGCCATCAATGTGTATCCAACATTCAATAACCTTGCTTCATTCTTACAATATGTAGGTAGAGGGGAGCAAGGTCTTCTTGCAAGCGATTGTCGACTATTGGAGCTGATAGTGCACAATGGTCTTTGCATCAATGTCAACTTCTTTCCCATACCACTAGTGGATTGCACGAAAGGATCATTCATGCAGAGGAGGAAATGGAACTCTTAAGCTATAGGTGGAAGAGAAGGATGCTAAGATTGCAAAGCTTGAAGATAAGATCCTACATCTTAAAAAGACTCCCTTAGGTGCAAGGAAACATAAGAGGAGCTTCAATTCCATAGAGACTTTAGCCCCCGAAGGTGGTGCTCGAAAAAGAAGGGTTACAACTACATGGTGCATTTTTCTACGCTCCAATCTGTGCTTCTGTGGTTATGTTTTTGTCCATTCTTAAAGGAATTTTGTGGTACTATTTTTGTTTGTTCTTGTAATAATTTTATCCAAGAGTTGTGGGGTGGCCACATCTAGGAAGATGTGGCCACCCACAACTATTTTTGTTTGTTCTTGTAATAATTTTATCCAAGAGTTGTGGGGTGGCCACATCTAGGAGGATCTCATTCATTTGTTAAGTTTGTGCCTCAAGAAATCAGATGTTGTAGCCCTTTTACGAGCAAGAAATATTGAACATTTAAATAGTGCTGTCATAAAGGAGGTGATGCAAAAGTTTTCAAATCTTGTGAGCAATGTTGATGTACAGAAGGCTTGTGATGAAGTTGGAATTAGTACTAAGGGCTACATTGCCTTATATGGTCTCCTTAAGGATGCTTTAAGGGAAAGAGGAATTACTGAGAATAGTGATTCCTATACCACCATCTTGATAAGAAGGCCTCGAACTAGGATGTGTACTTTTGAATAGGAGGCTATTTGCACATAGAGGAGATAATACCTTCATCCATCTTTATCAAGCGGTCAAAACGAGCTAGAAAACATGCCAATGCAAGCGTAGGTGCAGACAAGGGGGACAAGGGATTTCCTTACTCAATGTCAAATAATATTTTTGTTGATTTGAGAAGGCTTCAAATGGCTTTTTATGGTGTACCACCTAATGGTGAGGCTACAGTTATGTAGTCTTTTTTATTTCAAATTATGGTTTTTCTTATGTTATTTTGGACATTTTGTAGTGCTAGGTTCAAAGTTGGTGTTTGTGCTCAAGCTAGACGAGTGTAAGATTGTGAAGAAAGGAAAACTAGAAACAATGAATATTACTCTCATGAAAGAGTCATTATTTCATGCAAAACGTACAGCTATGAACGAGGATTGTGATCCATCTTTGAGTGTGCAGTCGGAGAAAGAAATTTGGTGGCTTGGTGCTATTGAGGTTCCCAAGGAGACCCATGGAGTGCTTTCTTGGATTTTTAAACACATTCCGTGGATAACAGATGTCATTAAGGCATAGCCAACCTCGGGAAAAACTCCAAGTAGATGGCATAGGGGAGTTTGAAGTTGATCGGCACTTAGGTGGCGATGCAAAAACAATCAAATGCATTCTAGGGTGCAAACAAGGGATTGGAGATCTGTATCCTTGTTCATTCTGCATTAAGGGCTATAAGGGAATGCATGTAAAATACAAAATAGAGAAAGAGGATAATTTATAAATTACACGTGTGTGGGAGCATTCGGTGCTACGATGTCCTAAGCTAGAGGAGCCCAATCGTGCCACAAAAGACAGTGAATGGAGCCCTATAATTAACTTGCCTCTCAAAAGGTGCATTTTTGCACACTTCATGTTTTTATGTGCATATTTGATCGTTTATTAAAGCTTCATATTGATTATGTATTTACAATGAAGCATGCAGAGAGGTCACTTAATGCTATCTCAAAAGTTGAAGGGCTCTTAAATTCAATAGGTTGTCATAGGACCAACACCTCCATTGTTGCACAGAAGAACAATGCAAGCGCTCAGGAAGTGGCCCAACTAGTGTCCTTGAGTGGACTAAAGGCAAGGCACTTTTTGAAGAGGGTTTTGTCCAAGGAAAGTAGTGCTGATGTCAAAACATCAACATCTAAATGTGGATGGGAGTTATGGAAGGATCTTTGCAAGTATACAACGGACAATGATAGCAATGCAAGTGTTGTACTTAGTTGACATCATGTTTGGGCAGTATACGAAAAGATGATGAAGATACTACAGCTTGCAAGCACCACTAGTGAGCTATGACACGAATCCCAAAATCTGGTGGTGGAGTTCACAAAGGCGGTAGTCACTGCATGGGGTGAATCAAACATTACACACTATATGGTGAGTGCTTGCTATTTTGACTTGGTCTGTACTATGCTTTAGTTTTGATCATTGATGTGTTGTGGATTTATGGGCAACACATCCTCTATTCCCATGGTGCATACTTTATGAACATGTATGGTTCATTGGATCTTTGGAGCACGCAAGGTATGGAAAAGTCACACTATTGTGCCAAGGGTGTCTACTTCAAGAATACAAGACATGGAGGGGGTTTACTGCGCTTAGGCTATAATGTTCAACTAATTTTATCATACCACCTTTGGATGCAAAGTGTCTATTGAACGTGCAAGTTCATCGCGCTTGGAAAAAGAAGCTCATCAGAGCTGGCCCATGTTTGTTCCTTAGAGTGCTGGAGACCCTCACTAAATCGAGTAGCATGCAGTGTGGCGAGCATCAAGGACTAGGGTGGAAAAGTTTGGGTCAGGAGGTAGTAGATGTATTTAGAATCTCATGATAATGGTAAATCCATTGCACTTGGATTCACATGTTATCCCGGTAATCTAAGCATTACAAAATATTTGTTTGTGTCACAACCCTCTCTCTTTTTGGATCGAGTTTTCATTGTTGGATTGTTTACGCAATTTACAAGTAGACGTTTTTCTTTGTGTGTTTGAATAGTTGTCTACTTTCATGTGGTTTTGTAATTTTTTGTGTCACAACCCTCTCTCTTTTTGGATCGAGTGTTTTCATTGTTGGATTGTTTACGCAATCTTACAAATAGACGTTTTGCTTTGTGTGCTTGAATAGTTCTCTACTTTCATGTGGTTTTGTAATTCAAAAAAAAAATCTTGTGCTTTTAGCGACTGTTTTCCACCATGTGAACCCATCCTTATATTTCCACCCTATATAAAGAGGGAAAAAAACCCCACAAACACAAAACACTCCCTCGCTCCCCGAATATCACAAGCTCTAAGAAGCCCCCCAAATGCACTTTCTAGATGGCAAGGATGAAACAAATTGCAAAGAAGGATCCAAAGACCAATGAGGTGCACAAAAGGCAGAAGATGCGTGCAAATTGGCAACTAGAAGAGCTAGCTGACCCGGAACGCACAGAGACGGACACGTCCAATGAGCTCCATGGGAAGGGGAGGAAATAACAGTGAATCATAGGGTGGGAGGAAAGACGTTGCCAAGTCAGATGGGCGTGATACCATCCGGCTCAGGTCGCCAAAATGTGGTCGGCAAGTCACTGCCCAGGGGAATGGGTGCCATGCCTTCTGATCAACCCCACAACGATGAGCAAAGCAATGATGAGATGAAGATTATGATCCGCATGAAGATGCCCCCAAGCCACCTCCCAAGAATTTTTGCAAGTCAAAATTCTACAGGAAGCCATAAAGAGCACGGCCACAAGGAGCTCAGAGGTCCCCACAACGCCAACCTCAAAGAGCATGACGATTATGTTGAGCGTTTGTTCAAATCCGGCATTTCTAGAAGACAACGCACTTGATTATCAAGAAATCACCATTTGCAAGGACATAAGGAGGTTCTACAAAGACACATCACAGAGCTTCAGATGTCTGCAGTTTCCCTCGAGTCAATTCAGAAGGTTGTAGAGGCTTATTTGGTTAGTCTCTGTGAGGACATGTTCTTATGTGTTGTCCATGCCAATCATGTAACAATAATGTCTAAGGATATGCAACTAGCACATTGCTTAAGGCATGTGTAGAACCTTGGGAACTGCCATGTCTTAATCCTCCGCCCAACCTCCCTTTTATAGCCTCCTAGTCCTAGGATCCCTTCTCCACTGGGCAGCCGGCCCTTGGCCAGTCCTTGACCTCCAGGGTGGCCCCATGCCTGACATTACTCCCCGTTTGGAGAAGCATTTTTGTCCACAAAAACACAAGTGGTAGTATCTTCGTAAGAACACTGATTTTTTCCTTATTGGCATCCCATACACGAGCCAATTGTCCATATGACCGATACCTGTTGCAGTGAGGAGGTTCAATGAAACCAAGAGCAACATCTTGATTTTCAACATTTTTGTCCTTTTGCAACCACTTATATCTAAATGGTAACTCATGATAACTCATGTGAGTATCTTGAAAACTCAGCGCTACTGAGGGATAAAATAGGGAGTGTCCTCATGTGAGACTTATGAACATTTTGGAATACACAGAACTACATGTTCACCCCTAATGAAGGTTACCTGCCAACATGCTTTGTCAGCACACCTTTTAAGTCCTTGACTTTTGAAACTATTGAAACGGTATCCAACCCCACCACAATAGGTGTTCAAAGTTGAAAACCTTACTTAAGCAAACTCTAGAATAGGGAGAGAATCTCGCATTCGGAATGCATTGTGCTAACATATGCTCTTAGCAGATCCTTTAGCAAAAAATACTTGTAAGCTGCCCATCCAACACGGGATGAATAGCAGCAGTAAATGTGAGGTGCTTTCTCCCAACCACTTACATACAGTCTTCCATGACTGGCGATAAACTAGGACTCAACCATTGAGTATCCATTCATAGATTTGATATGGAGTGGAGACAACCAACTAGGTTGAAAGCGGGTTGGAGTGGAGTAAGCTCATAGAGTTTAGCCCATCCAACCCCAGGCACCCATACTGAGCCATTTCCTTGTATGGCAGGGTGTAAACTCATACTAAATCTGCAAGAGAGATTGCACCGGCAGTGCAAAAGGGTGCAGAAGAATAAAATCCATGAATTTGCTTGCCGTTCCAAATAAATTTGTGTTAAATTCTAGGGCCCATAACACCTAGTGTGCATGCATTTAACACAAACATATCCGAACCGGAATTCCATGACGAGACTTTCCATGGTACATACAGGAAAGCCTGGCAACAAAAGTTGGACCATAACAGAATGTGACTACCCAGTCACACCTAGTTACCAACCATGTGACATTCTCATGAACATAGCATACTTGGCTATATGTAGAAACGACCCTCCGCTAAGGTGGTTTCACAGCCTTGTAATCAGAACAAGTCTGTACTTAGTACTCGACAATTTCTGGCCACTGAAATTGTTCTTGATACGGTGTGCTCCAAATAGGTCTAATAAATGGATGTGAGCAGCACCTAGGGACCTCGTCGTGACACATCATTAGGAATTAGGCATCAGTGGTCCCAGAGACTCATATTCTCCACATGTGGAATATGTTTCAAATAAGGATGGCCGAAAAAGAGACATCCATCAAGTACAAGATGTACTTGTGTGTGGAGATAACTGCAAAACATTCCGCGACAAGAGTGAGAGGGACCCTCATTATCATTGCTCCACATTGGCTAAACTGAACTCCTTGAGTTCCTAGACCATGTTGTTTCCCATGTGACAACATGTGCCAAATTGAACCCGACAAGTGGGTTCATAACAACATAATGTATATTGGACATTACGGCCCAAAATACTTTGTTCCGACATGCCTTTGGCATGGCTCAGAAATATTCAAGCAGATTTATACGACTTGAAGAAACCAAGCAAAGCATACTAAAAAATGGAATAACACCAAATCAATAGATGTGTACCTAGAGATTTTAACTTAATGGTCACTTACCCATATTCAAATGCAGAAGAGCACGTCGCCCACTTGATAAAAAACCAAGCAACATTGCAGTGGAAACCTTGGGTGTTGCCTTCACAATTCAAACCCGTTGGTTAGAATCTACATAGTCAAACCCCTTGGTAAGACCCTTTGTAGAAACTGCTCAACGAGAAGGTAACGGTAACCAACATAGTCAACCGTGTACATAATGATTTTTCCGCTACCCCGTGGTAGATGACGGGCTTCTTTCCTTGAAAGTAGAAATGGGACAAATCAAACTATGATCCTCAATGCCTATGGGGAGATTTAGCAATCACCTTCCGGGTCTTATGCCAAAACAGTATGTCCATAGACAATCTGTAGTGCTATAGAGGGAGCTGGAGATCCACACAAGTGAAATGCGTAGCTCTTATGGACAACCATGCTTTCTCAACTGATTGTGGCATCTATACTCCGAGGTAGAGATCAGCTGATGGGAGTTTAAGGATATAAAAAACTCAACTCGAGTTTCGCACTGAAAACATGTAGTGCAAAATGGCACTCTAAACATCTGGAATGACAAGACTCTTGCTTGTCCATTAACGTCGATATGTACTCCACTGGGTAGATCTATTCGATCTTTGAGAACAATCACCCAAGAAATACCAACAATTGGGTCGTACCCTAGATTTAACAATGGCTCTTAGCCAGCATGTGTGGCTCATAGCCCTCATGGCAATTAGTGTTCAACTGTCAAACCGATGAAGACTAATTTGGATGGCATCTTGCCCAATTTCTAGCTGAGAGTTAGAGCACCTTGGTTGAGGAACATGTTCAAAAGTTTGGAGTTTTCATTATTCTTTGAGAGAAATAAGAAAGAGAGAGAGAGAGAATGTTGGGCTGAGGAACTTTTCGTAAGTTACTACCTTGTATATATTGTACCCATGCGTGCGTGCATCTTATGCGTAGCGTACAACTTATCCTATAATCATGCAACAATTTGGTTGGATAACGCTCTCATCAAGAGAGGTAACAGAAAACATAAGTCACATCTTGCCCCACCTACCATCTAGGGAATCATGACATTATGAAAATGATTGAAATATGGCACTTATCCGGTGAATTAAGTCTTAGATTTAGGTTCCTTTTAGTGTTGTTGTGTGTTGATAGCAACCAACAAGCATGTTAAACAATCCAGAACTTATCTTGTCCTTGACAAAGTGTCTGGTGTTATAGCGGAAACGTGTTTCATGAGGCGGTAGAATTGAATCCACCTAGCTAGCATGCCGTGCATACATAATTTTAAGCCCTTGGCAAAAGTGATGGCCTCAACCATGAGTACCAAAACCAGTAGTGCCTTGCACAGTCTAACTGGTAGGGATTCTATGAGTGATATTTCCATTTTGCCAGTTCCTCAAACTTGTGTGCCACTGCCCGTGATGCCAAGTCATTGGGCAGTACCTTAGCACAAGGGAGAAGCCTTGCTTGATGTAAAATTGTCAAAGCACTGTGCCTTGCACAAAAGCAGTAGTTTCCAATGTAAATGTATAAACATGGAGAAATAAACAATACTGAAATTGATCTAACCTAGTCATCTTGTTGTAACCAGTTGACTGGAGATGTCGAAGGAAAAGCTCACTCAAATGTAGATCATAACCATCTTGGTTGCGCAAGAGAAAGTTGGCCTATAATATTCTGCAGGAATATGGAGAAATTCCCGCAAAGGCGTGTGCTCATAGCATACCCCAAATGGGAAAAATCTCAATGCAAGATTCGTAAATTGAAGACTTGATGCACATAGATATGTTTGTGCTGAGAGCCAACGAATGTGGCGGTAGATATTATGACAAAAATAATCGACCATGTCGAGCAATTTCAATTGAAATTAACCAGTACTGTGTGGTAAGCATCATCTATCAACGTGTAGAAACAGTGACAAGGAGTCGTCCATGGTGAGAAACTTGCTACCTTCAACAAGTCCAGTAATAGACCATGCCTGTCTCCTTGAGATACTAAAAACTTGGCCCTTGCCATCAATGTATGCAACAAAATTGGAGTGCTTATTTGAACTGTCACAAGCCGTGCTTGTGCTGGGAGTGCTTAAAGTGCACTCACCTTTACTGCTGGATAGAAATATACAACATAGTTTGTAACATTTTTCCAAACAAATTGAAAAAAAACTATGCACACCTTATTAATCACTTGCCTCGACCTACCATAGGTTGTATCCGTGCCGATTGTTGCAGCCTTGCTTGGTGTTGTATATTTGTAATAAGCCTTGCTCACACAAAATTTTGATAACAACACTCTTAATTTACCTCAATCAACGCGTCTCGAATCGATCAGTAACATCATCCTTGTCGTAATCTCTTGGACGGAATTGCTCCATGCTGGAAGACATGGCCTTGCCATTGGCTTCCTAATTGTGAATGCTAGCATGACTTTTATCCGCCTTGTTCCCAACATCATTCTTTGAAATCCGAGAGTCCTGTTGTCTTTGATCGAGTGGTAAAGACGTGTACAATTTCATAGTAGACCAACTATGAAGACGTTGCTCATGGAGGCCCCTGATATGCTCGAAGACCACCGCGCCAGAAACCAAAGGGAACCAGCGCTGCAAGGCGTTTGTGTTTGGGCCCACCATGGCAAGACCCTGCACCTTGGATGCCTTCCAGAGCCTGTGATGGTGTCCTTTGGCACATGACAAAGGAATTCTCCGTTGTTTTCCTGTGGGGACGACTCTTAAATTGGAGTATTGCCCAATTTAGGGAAAAAAATAACCAAACAAAAATTGAAGCTTCCATCGCTTCTGTGCTGCGACTGCACAGGGAGAGATATACTCGCACACCATGATGGAAGACTCCCCATCCCCTGCGGCCTTGTCGAAAATTGACAGCTTGGCCTAGCGAAGCTATTTGGAGCCAGTGCCGTTCAATTTGATGTAGGTGCGTGCAGGCCCTCTACGTGTAGGAGGCTACTCCCATGACCATCGGCAACTCAATTCTCTTGTGTGAGTAGGGAATTTCCCCCATGGCCATCCTTGGACCTTTCCTCGATTGCCCCCTTTGCATGCTCCATGCATGCTTTGCATGGCCCCACAGCACGTAGTGTGCCCCTTGATTCATAAGCTAAGAGAGAGAGAAGAAGAAGAAGATTATGCGTGCTTTTCCCTCTTCCATAGCTCACTTCTCCCTTAGCTCTAATACCAATGTAGAACCCTGGGAATTGCCATGTACGAATCCTCCACCCAACCTACCTTTTATAGCCTCCTGGCCCTAGGATCCTTTCTCCACTGGGCAGTCGGGGCCCTTGGCCAAGTCCTTGACCTCCAGGGTGGCCCTTGGCCTGACAGCATGAGTGATACTTTTTGACTTCAAAACCTCTTTTTGTAACTAACTGTTGTATTGGAATCGGGAAACCTTGTACTGGATTCAAGTTTTCTTGGGAACTCGGTGCATTTGCACTTTGCGATAAATACAATCACGTCTCTTTTTTTCACTCTATGTAAACTTAATGTCTATATTTTTCTACATTTATTTTGCTAAATGGTTGAAGATGAGATGATAATTGACTGTAAAAAAGGTTCTCTAGATGGCCTGCATATCTTAGATGATGGCAACTAAAGCTAAAAAGCTTCCTTGATTGGCTTGAGATTGTCCATTAGGTACAAAATTTACCCCGCATTTGCCAAAATATGGCTATTTTGGCCAAATTGGTCGTGTCCACAAGGCAACGAGATTTGGCCAGCCAACAGGTTTGCAGGGCATTTTCTCGTTGCCTTGTGGACACATCCAATTTGGCCTAGATTTTCGCATTCAGGGCACCTCTAGTACAGAATTGTAATTTATATGCCAATCTTTGGTCAAATGTTTTTCAAAGTACAAAATTAACATTCAAATAGTTAATATAGAACACAAATGATAAAGTTTTCAGAAATTGCCTGGTTACTAAACATGATCAAATTAGTAAGTTGAACTTTGCAAAAGATCATGGACAAGAGAGATAATTTCTATTTAAAAAGCTTGTACATCCATCTTTTGATAGGAGGCACTTTGTGATCTCTCTACGACATTCTGCAACATTGGGTAGGATGGATGTAAGCACAAAAGCAGCTATAGCTTGGTCACTTTCAACCCCCAGGTCTTGACTAAGTGTTATGCGTGTCATGACCTTGCCACGAAAACCAATGCCAAAAGTGGAAATTGCAAGTGACATTTTCACCAAAATAATTACATGGCCTATTGGAGGGATGGTGGCTAAGCATAGGAGTTTACTTGAGGCCTTAAGCACGCACAAAACAAAATGGCCATTGGGGGAGAAATCCCTGTGTATAATGCACACATCCTGCATTGGTAGTTTTTCGATGTATTGTGCAAGGGATGCCTGAGGCCCAAGCACCATGTCCTCCCCCCCCTTCTGGCTATCCCAGCATGTCGATGTCCAAAACATCCCGCAAAAATGGAATTAACCAAAAGCAAAGAAAAAAGGTAAATTATCAATGTACAAGATTCTTAGTATCACCTCTTGTTTCTTATTCTCATCATCCATAGTTGGCGTGGCTTCAAGGTTGATAGAGGATTTGCTCTCATCAACTTTACAGGGGCTATATGAACCACGACAATTGGGGCAGATAGAAATTTGGTTGGCAACAACCCTGGCTTGTGTTGCAACAAACTCCTCATTCGTGACTTGACTCTACTCTACAGGCAAGAATATCCGCTATCACTAGTGCAATTGTGTCAGCAACAGAGTCCCCCAATGGAAGCAGCTTGTCATCTGTAGCTTCTGGTGTAGGATCAAGGGGTAACTCCATCTTGGTGCATATGAGGCTAAGACAACTCATCTAGTCGGACACCAAAAGACTTTTCCAGATCATGCAAGAATAAATACTCTTCATCTTCTATAATTATGTTGTCGAGACGGCTAATCTCCACTTTGGGAATTGTAGCAGGGTCATGGATCTCAGGGTCGCGCACCTTGGAGGTGCCAGGAATCTACTCTCTCACTGCAACTACCCCTTCCAAGCCGGGGGGATATTTGAGGACTTGCAGTCTTCGTTCACTTTGGACATCTATAGGGATGGGCTTGGGATCTTTACGATTCAGTAGCGCCCTAGCCACTGCCAGATGTGGGATCTCCATCTCCTCCAAGGAGGGCTCCTCATTGACAAGGAAGAAGAGAGTGGCAATGTTGGACAAGAAATATTGCCCAATTTTGTGCTTCTTGAAGGAGTCTGCAACTTCCTTTGTCACTTCGCTGAAGTGGTTTTCCTCTTTTGCAATCGCCTGAAAGTGGGCTAGTCTCTTTGAAAAAGTAGTGTCACCCTTGTGGATGTAGCGAAGTAGATCACATGGAAACCACAACATGGCGGTCTTCAAAGTTCACAGCATGATTGAGTATATGCACATGCATATACTCTATGATGTCGTGAAAAGTGTCATTCTGGGGTTGCATGTTTTTTTGTAAATCCATTGTGCGGGTGAAGAATCCGTGAAGATCATTGCATCCAACATATTTGGTGTCCTCTAGAAAAAGAAGGAACCACAAAAGGGGAGTGTGTGGCTCTTCCAATGTTGCTGCTGCGTGGAAGGAGTATGCGCTAGCATTTGTTTCCATGGCGATCACTCTCTATGTCTCTCTCTTTCTCTTTCTGTGTGTGTGTGTGTGTGTGTGTGTGTGTGTGTGTGTGTGTCTTTCTCTCTGTCTCTCTCAAGCGTAGACAGAAAAATAAGAAGCACCTCCCCTTCATATACACCCCCCCTGGCCTGCAGAAAAAGATACCATCCCAAAGCTCTTTGAAACACATACAAACACACATGGGTGCACACACAAACACCCAAACAAAATTCTAAAAACTTAATCAATGATGGTGATACTATAATGAAAAAAAAGTTTTGAATTTTCATTAAACAGAATGCTTTACAATGTGACATTAGAGCCGGTTACATTGATCTATCAGATCAACTTAAAGATAGTGCACTTCCAACCCTCCACTCCTCTTGCACTTTCATGGCTGCCTCCATCCGCCTACCAATCTAAAACAGCAAAAGTATTTTAATAAGACTAACACTTGGCACATGTAGAGAACATAAAAAATTGAACTGACCTTTTGCCGATTGAGAGAAAAGTAAGCATCTTTGATACCTTCGTAGCCCAAGATAATCAATTGTTCCCGTATGTTGGTGAGAGTCCAGTGGTCCACTGACTTTCACAATCTTAGAAACACCATTTGACAAAGTAACGGGCATGTCAAATGTCACAAAATCAGCAACAATGGATTGTAAGGGTATTCACTTTCCACTCTTACACATCCAACGCTCATAGTGGAAGCCTAGGTACAAATTAGTGCACACTTTCATATATCGTATCCCGATACGTGAAGCCCCTACCTTACACTTGTAATTATCTCCTTAGTGCACTCCCTCAACAATTCTCCAATTCTCTCCAAACACGAGTTTTACTGCTTCATACAAAACATAGTAGGTGTGACACTGAATGGCAATGTTTTGAACAAGTGTACAAAAACATGGCATGGGGCAGCATCAACTGAGCCCCATTGATCTATAAGCCTTCCCAAATTTTAATGAGGAGAAAATATCCGAAAGCATCTTCTCCTTCACAAAGAATGGTGACCAAGCATCGGGTTGTGGCCATTCTAGGTTCAATAATGAAGGTTTGTCAACAATAATGATCTTACCATATCCATTCTTCGAGGCCAGCACGACATACGTGTGTGAGTAGAAGAAGATTTTGTGTTGCAACATCATCAAAGGTGGCGAGTTGGGAAGCATCATAACACCAATGTCAGCATGAAGAGTGTTGAAGGTTCTTGTGAGACTCTTGATTGGTCGTTCCTCAACAAAGTCGGATGGGAATATATCTATCACAACACCAAAAACTATCAAGTCAAAAACAAATAACAAGCGGTTAAAATCCGCAACAAACAATGTTTTATGACTTACAATTTATTGGGAAATCTCTTGAGATTCCATTTCTCAAGCGCATGGAATGCCAAGAGTGCACATATTGAACAATGGCCACTGTGCCATTGACTCTATGGTTCTTGAAACCAAGAAGTCCCCCCTTCCAATGCTCGTCAAGATTTCCACGGTTTTGAAGTCGAGGAGGCTCGATAGCTGCAAGTTGCATGAAGACCCAAGATCCTTAAAAATACAATTGCTACACACATTCCCCATCAGAATCCCTAGTGTTATGCAAGCAGACCGCCTCTATCTCATCCTTTGGCTTCCTTGAAGTGGAGGGAGTTGACATGGTAGCATCAGAAGAAGAAGAAGAGCTGTGGTGTTAGAGAGAGAGGCCTATTGCTTCAAGCTTGAAGGGAGGAGGAGAAGTGGTTGAATGGGGAACAAGGGGAGAACAAGTAGTTCAAATGGATGGTGTGGATGAAAGGGGAAGATAGGTGGTGCAGCTATGGAAAGCTTGGAGGGAGGGGAGAAGTGGTTCAATGGGGAGCAAAGGAGAAGAATTAGTTCAAAGGGATGGTGTGGATGAAAGGGGGAGACAAATGGTGCAGCTATGGAAAGTTTCCATATGTGCTGCAACTGTGGAAATCTTGGAGAGAGGGGGAGAAGGGGAGAGAGAAGAGGTAGAATAGAGGGTACAACTAAGAAATGCAGATTCTGGTTTAAAAAGTTAGTTTTTTGACTGTGTATTTGGTTAGAAGAGCTTTTGGAGAGTGAAAAGTGAGATTTAAAGATTTAAAAAAAATTTGAAATTTTAGGGTTACTTTATGGACGCCCATGAAAATGGAGGGAAGCCCCACACCCCCCTACCTTTTTCCCCTTCTCTCTCTTTCTAGGAGACAAAGCTATAATGATGGGAACAAATAGGCCCCCATGCCCCCTACTATCCTACGTTTTAGAGGGTATAGCTATGGCCTCCACCCTCTTCCTATTGGTCCATGCTTACTCACCCCTTAAACTAAGGGGCCCTTTTGGGGTTCCTATTTTTCCTAATGATGACGTTGGTGATCCTTCCAATGTCACTTTTTACCAAACTACTGTTGGTTGTCTTATTTATGTATGCAACATGAGGCCAGATATTTAGTTTGCAGTCTCACCGGTCAACATATTTATGCCTAGCCCAGAGACTAATCATTGGTAGGCTATCAACAGGATTTCTCGTTACTTTAGTGGAAGTTTACACCTTGGCCTTTTTTTATCCCAAGGGGGATGATTGCTGCTAGATTTACATGCTTTTTTGGACTCAAACTGAGCTGGTTGTTTGACACACGAGTGTCCACAAGTGGTTTTTGTTTCATGCTTGCCAGCTCATGCATATCATGGTTGAGCAAGAAGCAACCTATTATGACCACTTCTAGTTGTGAGGCTGACTAATCATGTCCTCAGGGAATGGCACTTCCCTATACTTTATGTGCCAGCTCTTGTTCACCACATCACTCCCAGGGGGGGATTTGTTACCATATACATGTGGTAGTGATGTGTGTGAACACACTTAGGGCCGTTGAGGCATTCTTTCCATCACTAGGAGTTTTTTTCCCCCATGCATTTATATACGTCCATCACTCTAGGACTAATTTATCTTTCCATTCCACACTAAGTTACATACTCTCTGTTGTGTGCCTTTGTAAGATAGAGGGTACAGAAGCATGCTCATCATCACCCAACCATGCCCTATATAGGCCCTTGGCCCTCTAAACATAGGGACCCCCTTGACTACTTGTTTGTCCTGGCGCCTGCCATTCTCGGTCCTACCCTTGGCATAACATTAATACCCCTTGGAGAAGCGTTTTTGTCCTCAAAAACAAGAGTGGTGATACACAAATGTTTTCCACAATGGCATCCTTCATGGATCCAGTTGTTCGCTTGGTCGGAACACGGTTCAGTAGGAGGTTCAATGAAACCAAGAGTAACATCTTGATTTTTCACATTGTTGTCCATTTGCAACCATCGTGTGTTACCGGCTCCTATCCAACATAGTGTGTAGAACCCATTTAGAACGCACACAGGCATGCTAAACGAGTTATCACAACAAAGATGTTCCCAAAAGAGTACCTCTTTTCACTTTCCATGAAATTAATTGGCTGACGTAACTTCGTTAATGTTGTTTAGTAGCACTTGTACCTTAACAAGTCATTCTAGGTATCTGATAATTTTTTGCCATTGAAATTGTTCCTGATACGTCATGCTGAAAATGGTCTAGAAAACAGATGCAAACATCACTTAGGGACTTTGTCGCGACACATTACATTAGGAAAAATATGGACTCTCCTTGGGCCTTTTTGATTAGTGAAGGCTTAAGGGAGAACCAATGAGAAGGCTCTTGGGATATCACCTAGAGGGGGAGGAATGGTAGGGGTGCAGCCTAATTGTCTCCCTCTTCAATGCTTGGTTCTTAGAGAGAGGTGGGAGGTAGGCTGGGGGGGGGGGGGTAAATAGGAGGAGAGAGGTGTCATAAAAGAGGGAGGGACCCCCCAAAAAAAAACGCGCATGCTTAAAAACCCAAAAAATTGAAAATTTTTCAAAAGTTCCAAAGTTGACCCATTTGCCTCCAAAACTGCCCCAAAACATAAACTAACTTTAAAAAGTCAAAATTTCCCCCCAAAATCCACTTTTCTCTCTCTCCCTCATTACTTTTCTCTCCCACACTCTCCCTCTTCTCCCTCCTCCCATTCTCTCTCTACAGTCAAAGCAGCCATAGCCAAAAGCTTTCCACCACTCTTTTCCTCTCTCTCCATAGCTCCCCCTTCTCTCACACCTCCATCAACCCTCTACAGTCCCACACTCCATAGCCCACAGCTTGTTAGGAAATAAGACGTAGCTAAATAGATAACTGAGTAGATTACTTAATGGAGAGAAACAAATTTATATACACGAGATTATAGAGTAGAGAGAGAGAGAGAGAGAGAGAGAGCGAGAGAGAGAGAGAGTACACACGATATACGTGGTTCACCCAACGTGGGCTACGTCCATGGGAAAGCAGCCACTCAATGGCTTTAGTACTTCAAAATAAGAAGTAGTTTACAAAGGGATTATACCCTTAATGGAGCTCTCACCTTGCTTCACTCTCACCACCTCACACTCACCTTGTTGCATCAACTTCACACTATAAAATGTGTGTAGAAATGGCCTCCTTTTATAGGACAAAAGGGCTGCCCTCTCTTATGAGAGACAGCCATGTGTAGCCGCCCTTGTGCGAATAAGTCCAAATTGGACCCTCCAATCCGCCCATGTGTGGCCGCCCTTGAGAAGACAAGTCCGCTTTTGAATTCGGCCACCGGCCACCGGCCATTGACTTCCGACCACCGGCCATCGGTCATTGACTACCAGCCACAGGCCAACCGACCGGTTGTTTTCTGACCACTTTCCAGCCGCCGTCCGGCCATAATGTTCCGGTGAAAAAAAAAGTCTCGGGGGCCTCCGCCCCCGAGGCCTTTAAAGTTACCCCTGATTCTTGTCCGTGAAAATTTTGGTTTCCGGTGAGTGATTTTCCTTCACGCAGGATGGCTTCTCCTCATAATGGGGGCCTTACAAATGTGCGCTTTTACCACAAAAAATTACAAGGGTAAATCAGGCTCCATACTTAACAATCTCCCACTTGGAGACTGATCTCCAAACCAAACCTGTGACTGCTTTCCATTCTGGCTTCTTATCCTTTAATGTCGATTGAAGATGAGCAAAAGCTCAACTTCTCCTTGTTGGCCACCTTTGTAAACATGTCTGCAGGATTTTCACTTGTATGCACCTTTCCTAGCTTTAGTTGTCCCTCTTCCAAAAGAGTGCGTATGAAGTGATATCTCACCTCAATGTTCTTTGTCCTTGAATGAAAGGCTGAGTTCTTCGCAAGATGGATAGCGCTTTGGCTATCACTGTACAAGACACAATTGTCTTGTTTGAATCCAAGCTCTTCTAAGAATCTGTGAAGCCACAGAATTTCTTTGCTTGCCTCCGTCATTGCTACATACTCTACTTCCGTGGTAGAAAGTGAAACCACTTTCTGCAGCTTTGAAGCCCAGCTTACTGTTGTGCCTCCAACCGTGAACACATAGCCAGTAGTGCTCCTTCGAGTATCTTTGTCACCTGCCATATCTGCATCAGCATACCCTTCTAGAAAAATATCAGTTCCTCCAAAATACAAAGCATTTGTTGTTGTCCCTTTTAGATACCTAAGTATCCACTTCACAGCTTGCCAATGCTCTTTACTTGGGTTGTCCATGAACCTACTCACAACTCCCACTGCATGTGCAATGTCTGGCCTTGTCCAGACCATAGCATACATTAGAGAACCCACCGCTGCAGCATATGGAACTTTAGACATATGGGCTATCTCCTCTTGTGTCTTTGGACACATATCCTTCGTTAGTTTAAAATGACCAGCCAAAGGTGTAGAAACTGGTTTTGCATTTTGCATTGCAAACCTTTCTAGTACCTTCTTGATGTAATCTTCTTGAGATAGCTTTATTGTCTTCTTCGTCCTGTCCCTTGATATTTTCATACCAAGCATCCTCTTTGCAGCACTTAAATCTTTCATTGAAAAAGATTTGGACAGCTCCTCTTTTAGGTCTTTGATGTCCTGCATGTTAGCACTTGCAATCAATATGTCATCAACATACAACATTAGGATGATGAATTTCCCATCTCCCAAATTCTCCGTGTAGATGCAGTGATCCGAGTTGCATCTTGTGAATCCATGATCCAATATCCATCGATCAAACTTCAAGTACCATTGTCTTGATGCTTGCTTTAAACCATACAAGCTCTTCTTTAATCTGCAAACCATTTTCTCCTTACCTTTTACTTCATACCCCTTTGGTTGAAGCATGTAGATTTCCTCCTCTAAGTCACCGTGAGGGAATGCCGTATTTACATCCATTTGCTCGAGATATAGATCATGAGCAGCCACAAGGCTTAAGACAAGCCTAATTGAGTTCATTTTTACAATAGGAGAAAATATTTCATTGAAGTCAATACCTTTCTTTTGAGAAAAACCTTTTACCACAAGCCTAGACTTGTACCTTTTCTTCCCACTTTCTTCTTCCTTTAGCTTGTACACCCATTTGTTTTGAAGTGCCCGCTTACCTTTAGGCAACTCAACCAACTCCCATGTTTGGTTGCGATGTAGTGAGTCCATATCCACTTGCATGCTCATTGTCCATTCTTCTTTGGATTCATGTTGCATAGCTTCTTCATATGATTTCGGCTCTCCAGAATCTGAGATCAAGAGATGGTTGAAGGAAGGAACAAACCTTTCTGGAGGTCTACTTGCTCTTGTAGATCTTCGGGGAATAGGTTGAGGCTCCTCATTTGATTGACGTTGTTGCACATTGTCACCGTTTGCAGTCCTTGAGTCTTCACCGTCCTCAAGCTCCATGTACTCATCACCTGTTTCTTTTGTTTGTTTTCTTTCCAAGTGTTGAGCGAGCCAGCAAAGGATCACACCCACATTTTTGCTCACACTCATCATTTTTGTAACCACTGATTGTAATAAATGTCTTTCCGACATTGATTTTGAATTGAGCCATTCATTAAGTAACGGGACTCAATTGAGTTTCCAGCTTGTAATCCCGAAGTAATTTCACTTGCTGATGTAATTAGTTAGAGATGTTCTCACCTCCAAGGCTGAGGTATATAAGCCAAAGTTTTTGTAACCTAAGGGGATTCAGATTATTAATCAAAGTGAGTTTTTGAGCGCCGTGACTGTGTCTGAGAGAGAGTGAGAGAGAGAGAGAGTCTTATCTACTTGCTACGCGAGCTACGGAGCCGCCATTGGAGAAGTGACACCGCCATTGTGTTAGCAACGGAGAGAGCTACGCACTGATACCAAGAGTGCGCGCTATCGGCTTCTATGTGTGGTAAGTTCCTACGAGCTTCTGTGTGAGTTCTCTTCCAACTCGTGTGTCGGAATAGAGCGTGCAGCATATCTATAGAACCACAACGAGTAGAGCTACGCATTAGTACCATCGGGGTCAAGTTTCGGTCACCTGTATTTTTCGGCCTGTCTTCATACGCGTTTACCGCACGGAGTGATTATAGGTTGATTTTGCAGTTCAAGTCTTTAGGGTGTTGTTCTTACCTAGTGCATAGACTTCCCCTTGAGTTTGAGATCGATTCAATGATTCTAGATCCTGTTTCGTATAGCATTCGTTCGTAGTACGGATTTCAGTCACTTGCGTATTTTAGAACTTAGATTTGATTTCCTTAGTAGTGATTGTCATTAGAAGGTTGAGTAGGTGATTTGACACCCACCTAGTTGTTTCCATGCACTTGCGGGTCAAGCTTCGTCCTCGTCTGACAAATTCTATTGTTGGTTGAGTTCTCGCTATTTAGCTTCCGCTAGCGGCGTAACCGCCTTAACATTTGGCGCCGCTGCCGAGGACGAGAGCCCTAAGTAGGTGGCCTTAGACTAATCCTACGAGGTGAGTCGTATAAACTACTTTGTATACTTTAGTTAGAAAAGATCTAGGAGTGGTGGACTCCGAAGATCTCGAGAGATACTAGGAAGTGGGGTATTCCTGGGTCTTCCGTGTTGACAGTATTTTTAGTTTAGCTTAGATTTGTTTGTTGTTTTGTTGGTGTTGAGTAGTTGTTGATAGAAGAAGAATTTGCTAGTCCGTGAGTGACAGTGGATATCTTTAAAGTCACAATTACCAAACCCATTTTATGATTAGGAATAGCTTAGGTAGGACTTCATTTGATCCTGATCTAGAGCTAATAATTATTGGAGTATTTGCTTGATGTGGTTGATTGCATGTTAGATCACTAAACCGTCGAGTTAGTAGTGAAACTTCCAATAAATAAAAGTCAGAGAAATTTTCTGTGTATCTGGGAGTTGCTGAGCACTTGAGAAAGCTTTAGGAAGGATTCTATGCCAAAAAACTGGAAATCTGCAACTTTAGACATCATACGCGTATGATGTCTAAATGACCAAACAGAGACCAAAACAGAAATTTTGACTTTACCAGAGTGTTCAAAAGGGGGGTTATACCCTAATTTCAACTTAAAACAAGAGCATTAACACTCAAAGAAACCCGAAAAGACAAGTCGGAGTCCAAGAAACGCAAAGAATAGGAAATTTTGGATTCAGATCTTGTTTTTACATTCAAACCTGACAAAAACACTTGAAACTCAATTATAAACATTGGAGAAGGCTTAAAACCAAAAATAGTCAAAATCTGGGACAAAAGACATCATACGCGTATAATGTCTTTTGGCACATCCACTGCTTATTTGATATCTGACCTGACAAGATTGTTACAAGCACTGTAGGAAGCATAAATATCAAGTTTTGACCCAAATTGATGAAAAAGACATCATACGCGTATGATGTCTTTGACCTAATTTTGGACATATTTTGATACTTTGCTAACACAGATCCATTGTAATAGCTGTCTAGAGGTTATATTTCAAGTTTCATCCCATTTGGATCACAATTGACCCAAAAAACAAGTCAAAAGCGGAAAATTGCCAAGAAAAGCCTAAATTAGCCATAACTTGCTCAAACAGAGTTCAAACTGAATTTTGTGAGTGGAAAGAGCATAAGGGGGCTACTGAGAGTGAGCATAACCAAAATAGTCTAAATCTGTGAAAAAAGACATCATACGCGTATAATGTCTTTTTCAGCATAACTGCAACAAAATTCTCACTTGATGAAACAGAAGTTGTCCAACTGACAAGATTAAACAATTGACCAAGTATCAGTCAGTTTGGATCAATTCTGACCACAAAAACTTGGGGAAAACAAATTGCCGAGACGAAAAAGTTAAAGTCCTTTAGGGGAATTGATGAATTTGAGATCGGGCAGGAACCTCCAGAATAACCAACCAAAACAAGGGGAACCAGCAAGTGTCATATCAACCGAGGGAAGTGTAAACCAAAGTTGGGTGCAACCATTAGAGCCGATCTTTGAAGGAAGTGTCTCTGATACTTCTTCGGAGAGATCTTACGAGATTTTCACCGAACACTTGGAGCACCTAAACCTGAACAACAGAAAAAATATGGCAGCAGGATCATCAAGCCCTTCCGCCACAATGAAACTATTGTTCATAAAATATCAGTACGACAATGAGCAAGGTGCCAAGATCTACAAGGATGGAATGGACCGCTATTGTGTGAAGATAGAAGATAGACCTAGTGAGTTCAAGGACTTAGTGCCTGTGAGCTATAGCGGAGATAGATATCTAGATGACGAGGGTACCATGTACTTGGTAGTCCTAAACCCTAACATTGTGGACAAGTGGGGATTGATGGGCACCAAAGCCAAAGTAGATGAAGAACTTGAGGAGAAAGCACCAATAATGAACTTCCCTGATGCGAGGTTAAGAAGAGAGAATGAAACTACAAGGATCAACACTGATAACATCTATGTGGGGCTATACAAATATAATAATGGGGAGCAAGATCTCTATTATAGATGTGAAGAACCCTACACCGGAGAGTTGACAGACCAAAAAAGACTTTATGTCTTTACCTACACAGAGGGATCGGAAGTGAAAATTGCCGCTTACGACAAGTATGGCAGGCAATACTCAACAATGGGCAAGAAAGAATTAGAAGGATATACATACTTTGGGGGACCACTACATCAGTATTATGTTACTTCTAGCTCACAAAGACCAGCACCAACAAATGGAGGGCAAAACCCAATGACGACAGGAGGACAAAGAACTCAGGCTGCTGACTCTTTCAGTCAACCTCAGTACTTGAAGCCCGGACCAATGGGATCATTACATTCCAGAGAGTCAATGGATACGAATCGAGGTAGTGCAGTTCCAATCCCCACGTATACCAGTCCAGGTCCAAGGTTCGAAGCGGAACCATCACATTTACCTCCTAGTAGTAGATTCAGGGCAAGGGAACCGACAAGGGTAACCCATGAAGTCCATGATGCTAGAGAAAGCTTTAGCCGGGACACAGGAGCAATGAGATTGGTAGCAGACCATAGACGTATGAGACCATCTCAAGTAGCGAAGTGTATGCCAAAGAAGTATGGTGGTTCGGGAGATCCGTATGCACATGTGTCACTCTTTAAGCAAGTCTTAAGAGCTGAGCAGATAACAGATTTCCATACACAATACGAGGGATTTGGTCTTACTCTAGAAGGTACGGCATTGACATGGTTTCAACCACTGAACATAGGGGGATTCCATGACATTGACCATTTTTTAAGAGAGTTTGCTGAGGAATTCTCAAAACGAGGGATTAAGCACAATACGGTCTCACATATATATGCTTTTAAACAGAGAGAACACGAAAAAGTGAAGGAAGCTTCACTTCGCTTCAAACAATACATTGAGAGATGTCCAGTACGTGAACGACCACAAGATGACAGACTATCTGTTCTCTTTATTGAGGGACTGAGGAATGACACTCTCAAGAAGGACTTGCACTTGAAAGCTTGTACAAGTTTCGAGCAAGTGACGAGAGAAGCATTGTACTTAGTGGATAACTGTACGGTTTATGGAGAGGTGTCAGCGGATACAGATTTCGCATCTAGTAGCTCTTCCTCTGTAGTGAGCGAGACTACCACTAAAAAGAATGTTCAAACAACAACCATGCCAAATGTAGAGCAAATGATAGAAGATGCTCTAAAAAGGATGGCAGCATACCAAAAACCATTGCCAAAAACACTGAAATGGTGTGCTATTGAACAAAAATGGACAAACCATCCAACAGAGGAGTGCTATTACAACAAAGGGTATGTAAGGGAGCGTCAGTATGCACCTCCTGCTCAATTAGCACCACCTCAAGTACATCCAGTACCTCGATACCCAATGGGAAATGTACCAGGACCTATGGGGATAGAAAGACCGCAACCGGTATTGGGACAACAACCACCTTTACCAGGAGCAAGACCAATAGGCATTAGATATGCACCAACCTTAGAGAATCAGGAAGAACAAGCCCTAGTGCCTGTTCAAGCCTATTATGAAGAATCTGGTGCACACATGTCTCCAACTGTGTATTACCCACCAGAAGAACCCAAACAACCAGAACCATGGGGCATGATTGGGAATGTTGGAATACTAACAATTACAAGTGCTTCTGATGAAGAGAGATACAATTTGGACGCAAGAACATTGATGTTCATAGCTCATGGAGGGTTAACAGGACAAAGACCATCCTATCCACAAAGGACGAATCAAGTGGGACTAAGACCAGCACTAGGACCCTGTTACAAGTGTGGAGGTGACCATGTGATGAATGTTTGTCCACATACGGAAATCATTAGAATTAACCCTTATTGCACTGAGTGTGGGGTTACTCACTTCATTGAGGATTGTTCAAAGAATCCAAACAAAGTGCAAAAGACGACATTGAATATGCTAGAAACTATTCCTACCAGCAGTGGGTCTGAAAATGAAACTCTGATACCAACGCAAGTTGTTACTAGAGCTCAAGCTAAGAAAACCACTAGAGAACCTGAGAATAGAAAGTTAGCGACTGAAATGGTTAGTCAAGGACCGCGGAGTCAGAAAAACACATGGAAAGCTAGAAAAGCACGCATGAAGTTGAGAAAAGAACGTGAAGACGCTATTCTAGCTAAGGAACTAAAGCGAACTAAAGATAGATTAGAAAAACTTGAGAGTCAAAACGGGAAACGAGAGATGAGCCCGGAAAGAACGAAACAAAAGAGTATCAAAGAAACAACGAGCTTAAGCTCAGGGGGATCAGTGCTAGTCGACAAAGTACACGAACCATTGGACGCACTGATGAGAGCTTACGAAGCTAGGTTAAAGAACAACCAAACACAAGAACAGAGGTGGATGACATACCCAAACGCGGAATTGGAAAAGCAGAGACTTGAAATGTGCCAGAGAATGATCGAGACTGCACAAGCCTTATTAGAACCACCAAAAGAAACAATGAATTGTGGAACGGAAAACCCAATTCAGCAAGAGACTATCGTTTCACGGGTAGCTGAAAAGACTCCCAGTGCACAAAAGCCTGAAAATACACACAAGGATGACCGCATAGTGTTGAACACAACCGATCAGGAGATAGAGAGTTTTCATCCAGTCATACAGAGGTCTTACGGAAGAGATGAGGATTACAATGAATTTTGGAAACAAGTGAGAGAGGCAAACTTTGCAAACGAGCTAAGTTGCCAAGCTAATCAGACAAATTGGGAAAAGGACATCAGGAACCCTCCCATAGTGGAATTTGAGGCAGGGTCTCAAGTGGACTTGGATCTGCAATCTTACTGGGGAGATGGGGGCTCTGTTTGAACAATGGAGAGCAAACCTCATTCACTGAATACCTTACCTTCATACTTAGGAGAGTATGAAGCAAAATCCGAGATTAGAGCACTTCCCTCACGAAGAATCTCATCAGAAAAAGTCATGGACTCGCAAGGATTGATAGAGATCTTGTCAACACCAGTGACATGCACTATCTCTCTAGCTGAGCTTTTGAGGTTAAGACCACATATGTGGACCACTGTAGGAAAATGCTTGGAGAAATTTGGGGTAAAAGACCCAACATCGAGACTGCAAGAGGGTATACAAGAGCTGAGTAAACCACAAAAGAACGCTAAGCCTGTACCCTTAAACAAGGTCGGAGAGTATTGCGAAGGTGAAGAGGGGAATACAACCTTACCAGTTGAATTCCAAGGAGTAAACACGATGGCAATACTAGACAGCGGAGCTGGGGTAGCCATTGCTACAAAAGAAATCTGGAAAAAATGGGGGAAACCAGCAATAAGGAAGACTAGGTTGAAACTCCAATTAGCAGATGGACACATGGAGAAACCTATGGGGTTATTAGAGAAAGTTGTAGTGACTTCTTGCGGCATTGAATACGAACATACTTTTGCTATTGTCGATTTTGGCAAGGAGAATAACTATGATATCATACTGGGAAGACCATTCATGAGACAGTTGAAAATGGTCCAGGATTGGGGCTACGATCACATATACCTGAGAAATATGGAAACCACTACACGTGTGAACCTGAAAGACCATAGCTACAAAGATGTGAACCGAACACCGGTGGAGGAGTTTGATTCAGCTACTTTGGCGGGATCCGAATTTCCAGCTTGGTTAGGTAAACCCAAAGGAGTTATGGATGTGTGGAGCTTCGAAATGTGGAAGTCTGAAACGAGAAGAATGTGTTTTAGAAAGGGCTATCGAAGACGAAACTTATATAGGAGAACCCTTTCCAGAGGACACGCTTGAACCATTAGAATGGACACACATTCTAGCAACCCTAGATGTTTGTGCAATTCCGGATGGTCCCACAACGAAATTTTGCGACAAGGACGGGTACGACGTGGTTCCGTACTTCATGTTGAGAACTGTACTCGAAAAAGAAACTGAAAAGAACGATACACTGGAAAAGGAAGATGAAGAGGAGGTGTTTCACGACATTCCCGATCATCTTGAGTGGGGAAATGAAGCAGACAACGAGTCAACGGACAATTCAAGCGGAAACGAAGAAACTATAACGGATGTCCGATTTTATGATTTTCCGAACCAAATTAAACAACGCCAGAAACTCTATAGAGCAAAGAGGAAAACAAAGGGGGTTAGAACCAATCCGATGCCTAGAATAAGAGGAAAAAATCAATTCCTAATGCTAGTAAAGGCGGAAGATTGTGTTAAGGATAAGGTTTCTGGAAGAATGAGAGGCAATGATCAAAAGAGCTTACGAAAAAATAAAAAAGGCTCAAGAAATCAAGTTCAAAGGAATGGAACGAAAACTGAAACTGAAAAATCAGAAAAGAACAAGCGCAACAGAGAACACACGGAGTCCAAGATTGAACGTAGAAACAAGTACAGAGAGCTCAAGAAAACTCTGAAAGAAGTTTGGACGACAGAAATTGAGAGTGGAGAGGACGAAAACGCCAAAATCAAGGAAAACATGGATGTTCCCTCTCACTATAGGAAATTCACAATAGAGGATAGGAAGGTGGTATTAACCCAACCTATTCGAGAGAGAAAGGAGAACGAATCTTATGACGGACCGGAGGATGCAAAAAAAGTTGATTTAGCAGCTCCAGGTGAGCCACCTAGACCGGTGTACATAGCCACAGATTTGTCTCCAGGCGAGGAAGAGAGACTTTTGAGTCTTCTCAGAGAGTATAGGGATGTGTTTGCATGGTCTTATAAGGACTTAAAGGGAGTTGACCCATCGATATGCCAACACACAATCCCACTGAAACAAGACGCAAAGCCTAGCAGACAGAGACCATACACATATAATGATACTTTTGCTAAGCGAATCAAAGAAGAGATAGATAAGCTAATGGAAGCTGAATTCATATACGAGATTGAACACACCGATTGGGTATCTCCAATTGTGGTGGTACCCAAGAAGAACGGAAAACTCCGAGTGTGTGTCAACTTAAAGAAAGTGAATGCTGCAACAATCAGGGACAATTATCCCTTGCCGATAACTGATCATGTTCTAGAGCGTGTATCAGGGAAAACAGCATACTCTTTTCTTGATGGTTTTTCAGGATATAACCAGCTAGCCATAGCACTGGAAGATCAACATAAAACATCTTTTGCAACGGAGTGGGAAATTTATGCTTATAGGGTTATGCCTTTTGGTCTAACCAATGCTCCCGCAACCTTCCAGAGGCTGATGACGCATGCTTTCAAAGAATACTTAAGGTTGTTTCTAGAAATATACATGGATGACTTATGTGTACATTCTTTTCTGAGAGACGAGCATCTAGAACACCTAAGAAAAGTATTTGAGAAATGTAGGACATATCGCATTTGTCTCAATCCTGAGAAATGTGTGTTTATGGTCCGACAGGGCAGAATTCTGGGACATATTGTCTCACAAAACGGAATATCCACGGATTTAGAGAAGATAAAAGTTATAGTGGATATGCCTAGACCAACCAATGCGAAACAAGTACAGAGCTTTATGGGACATTGCGGATATTATAGACGATTCATTTACATGTACGCTATAATAGGCCAACCACTTTACAGGCTAATAGTGAACTTTGAATGGACAGAGGAGTGTGAGGAATCGTTCAAGAAATTGAAAGAGGCACTCATTACTGCTCCAGTCTTGAACTCACCAGATTGGGAGAAGATATTCCATGTGCATATAGATGCTTCGGCATATGCAATAGGATGCATTCTGGCTCAGCCAGAAGAAGGAAACATGGATTTTCCTATCTGTTACGCCAGTCGACAGCTCAACAATGCAGAGAAGAATTACACCACAACAGAGCGAGAAGGATTAGGAATGATATATGCTGTGAAGAAATTTCGGCATTATCTTCTAGCCAACAAGTTTGTGTTTTTTACGGATCACCAAGCCTTGCTCTACCTAGTGAATAAACCATGCAATACCGGGAGAATAGTGAGATGGTCCATTATCTTACTGGAATTCGACTTCACGGTAGTAGTAAAGAAAGGAAAAAAACATCTTAGAGCTGATCATCTTTCGCGATTGACGAATGGAGAAGACCCTATAGGAGTAGATGACGACATGCCAGACGCGTACTTGTTCAACATAGAAATGATACCAAAGTGGTCTCAAAATGTCGTTAACCTATTAACCTATGGAGGAGAGTTCGATAGAAGAGAATACAACCTGAAACATATTGCTATTCAGCAATCCAAGAATCTTCAATTGGTTGCAGGAAGGTTGTATCAATTGGGAAATGATCATGTTTTACGACTATGCATCAATCCTGAGGAATATAATATATATCTGCGCGAAGCACATGTTCAGGAATGTGCATTTCATTGTTCAAGAAGGAACACATATAGGAATTTTTTACAATTGGGAGTCTATTGGCCAGGAATGAAAGAAAGCGTACATGAATATGTCACTGTATGTATTGTATGTTCATCAAAACCGCCAGCAAGTATTCGACATTATATCAGATAATGATCGCTCCAGAATGGAGTCAGTATATTGTTGAATATCTCACAAATAGAACTTTCCCAGAAGGAACGTCAAAAGCTCGTCAGAAATCTGTAGAGACAGAAGCTAGAGATTACGCTTTAATAGGAGATCAACTCTATAAGAGAGGTAAAGACAACCAGCTTAGGATTTGCGCATCAGAGTCTGAGTATGTGATAATCCTGGAGCAAGCTCATGGAGGAGTAGGTGGAGGCCATTTCTCAGGTGATAAGACAGCAAAACTTGTCTTAGCCGCAGGAATATGGTGGCCAACATTACATATGGACGCTGAGGAATACGTTAAACGGTGTGATGACTGTCAGCGGACCAAAGTACCACTTAAAAGAGATGATATGCCGCTTAGACCAATGATGGGGGCAAGAGCTTTTGCAAAATGGGGGATTGATTATGTCGGACCCATTTCACCTCCTGCATATAAGACTCATGCACAATACATCATTGTGGCTACAGACTATCTAACAAAGTGGGTCGAAGCAAAGGCAACTCAAAAAGCAGATGCCAGGACCACGGCACAATTTCTGTATGAATACGTCTTTGTACGATATGGATTGCCAATAGAAATTGTGAGTGATCGAGGCACACATTTTATAAATGAAGTGATAAAGATCCTTCTAGATGAATTCATGGTAATCCATAGGAAATCAGCCCCGTATCATCCACAAGCAAACGGACAAGCTGAAGCAACAAACAAAACCATATGCACGGTCCTCACGAAGATTGTATCTGAGTCGAGAACTGACTGGGACAAGAAGTTGCATTCAACATTATGGGCATATAGGGTAGCATATAAAACATCAATAGGAACGACCCCATATAACATGGTTTTTGGGCTAAATGCTATCTTACCAATAGAATTCTTGATTTCAACCTTAAGGGTGGCTAAGGATCTAGAGTGGACAGGGCACGACCTTTCTGATAGAATAGATGACCTGGAAAAGCTAGATGAGCTTCGCCTAAAAGCAGTAGCTTCTATCTACGCTCAAAATGGGCGACAAAAGGAATTTTTTGATAAGCATGTGCGGACTAAAGAGTTTAAGGTTGGGGACTATGTACTAGTTTACACTCTGAAACAACATGCTAAGAAGCTTAAAAAGCGAGGGATGGGACCTCTGGTGATTAAAGATCTATCACCAAGTGGAGCCGTCAAGCTTGCTACATTAGACGGAGAAGAAATGCCCAATTGGATTAGTGGATGCAGAGTGAAAAAGTATCTTTTGCCGCTAACCCAAGACATGCTTCTCAAAATACATCAAGAAAAGCTGCGTGTCCAGAAAAAGAAAAAGATTGTGGAGGAAGCGCAAGCCAAGGCGAAGGAAAGAATGGAGAAAAGAAGACTACTGCGTCAGAAACAGCGCAATGAAGGAGCAATACGAATAAACGCAGTCAGTATAACAGAAATGGATAATGACAAAGAAGAACCCATCATTGAATGCAAAGTAGGAACCAACCAAATCAAAGCCAGAGCACTATTGGATTCAGGAGCTCAAGCTAACCTACTTTCACTCAGTTTGTATAGACAATTGACAAATGACACTAAACTACAAACTGCCATGCAAGAGTTAAAGAGTTACTCTGAGAATTCAATCAAAACTGTCGGATGCACAGTTTTACATATACAGATTAACCAATATGTGTATCCTCATATGTTTTACGTGGTCGAAGACCAAGCTACACAACATCCATTATTGCTAGGACAACCATGGCAGAAGCAATACAATGCAATGATTGACTGGAGTTCTAATTCAGTGCTGATCAAATACGAAGGTGAAAGTCAATCAGTTAAGTTCACCAAAGGAGTAGAGCCAACTCCAAAGGACGAATCCAAAGACAAAGATAAACAACAACCAGAGAAAAAGAAGAAGCAATGGCAACCAAAAGTTTCTATACAACCGGATTACTCTTCGACGAGGAATTCTCAACAGTGGATAAGGAAGACAATCAATAATATAACAGCTCAACCTTGGGAAAAACGGAGTCAAAGTTGGTATGGAGACCAAAAAAGGTTGTGCCAGAGAACACAAAGGTGGAAAACAGAGTCTTCAATACCAGACAACAGAGTGATTCCAGACAATCAAGGACAGTGAAACAGATCTGGATTCCAAAGAAGTTCATGACGGCACAAAGCTATAGCAAGCAAATTTGGATCCCAAAGATTTGTAAACAGGAACTCCCTTCAGTACAATCAACGGAAACTCCTAGGTATTTCAAGTCGAGGAAATCAACACAAAGAACAAAGCAGGTTTGGGTCGCAAAGAGTTTGTGGCAAGCACAAGTGAAGCAGAAGCAGATTTGGATTGTAAAAAAGAACAACAAAGTAAAGAAGAATCCATCTACTGATTCTACTACCGAAGTGCCAAAACCAACCCAAAACCCGACCACCAATCCTTCAATTAAACAAAGAGCAGCTTTATTGGAAAGACTGTTGTATCATCGCTCTACAATTGCATTGGGAACTTATGACCAAAACAACTACAATGCTTTGCCCACAGACACTTCATAGTCATCCGGGAGGACTCAGACTAGGAGGGGGGGAGGTATACAGGTATACAGGAGTTACAAAGCAGCTACAAGCGCCAAAAACAAAGAAAAACAAAAATTATATTACAAGGGCAGTGTCTTACATGATTTTGCAATTTTTATGTTTGATTGCGGATATTGATAATATTTATGCCCTTATATACCTTGTTTTGCAACAAGAAGAGATCAAATGATGAATTTGGGTCTCTAGACGTGTAAATATCACTAAATAAGAGTGTTTTTGGAGCAAAAAAGTGAAAAAAAGTGGTAATCCAAGTCCAGAAATCACAAATAAGTGTATATTCATATACACAGGGTTACCAGCTATTTATCGTGTATGTTTGGAATTTTTTGTCTTCAATTTGCTATTTTCCTTTATTTTTTATGATTTTCTTGATAAAAGTAAAAGAAAAATAAAAAAGCAGGTGAAATGAGATCGAAAAAAAGAAAAGAATAGACGGTGATGGTCCTAATGACAAGGGCAACCCATGGTAAAAATTGGGTACAATTCTGAAAAAGTTGCGGAAAGCCCGAAATGACAGAATTTTGGCAAAGTGGACAGATTTCTCAGAAACAGGTCAAACGGAGTCCAAATTGAGAAATTTCAAATCCTAAAGTGCATTTCACGACGAGATAGGAGCACATGTCAAATTTGGTAACAAGTGATCCGGGAAGTCCGAAGTTAAGTATTTTTCACTTCACTTTCAAGCTCATTTCCACTATTACCTTCTTGGAGAGAGCAAAGAGCACACAGGAGCATCCGACCTTCTACCGCCTTCTACGACTGCTACGAGAGCTCAGAGGACACCAGACATGAGAGGTAGACTCGTTGCCATAAGCTTTTGATGCTTATCGTTAACTTTTGTCGCGAAAACTGACCAAAACCAAGAAACAAGAGCAGACGGGGAATGGGGAGGAACGCTAGGTAGGGGCACAACCGCCTAACCAAACCTTGCAAGAACTTAGAGGTGGGTTACCCTAACATAGAAGATGGGTTTCTAACACTCAAAGCTCGAGAAAGAACGACTTGAAAAACCCTAGGTCAACAGAGCCTGCAAGAGGCAAACAGAAAAAAGTTGTCGAAACGACACAAAACTTCTCAGGAAGCTTAACAACATCGAGGGCAATGCAACCATGGAGTATCTCCGGGTTTGGATCACCAAAAGTAGGTCGGAACAACCGATTCGGCTGCGGACACACAAAGCGTCATTTTGGCATAACGGCTAAAATTGACGACGAAATGACATGAAACTTCACAAGCAGCTTCAAATATACATGGATGACTTATGTTTGCAAGCAAAACCCAAAAGAAAGCTGATTCACTTACCGATGGTGAAAAAGACGCTTTCGGGCAACCAAATGGAGAAAGATGGAGAACGGGGAGCCAAAGTCAAGTTCAACCAAATAGGTGGCTTCACAACATATCCAATGAGCTGGAAATGCAACTCTCGAGAAGAAAAGTTGAAGAAATTCAACTCCAAGGCAAAAAGACGACTTCGGAGACTGAAATGCCTATAAGGGGGCTTTTTAGCTAAACTATGACTTTTTAAGTTGAAAACTAGTTAGCAGGGCTTAGGGCACTAGCACAAAGCATTCTTTGCACAAAAAGACCAACATTTCAAGAAAAGACATCATACGCGTATGATGTCTCACAGCATGATTTTCACATCCATTTCAACATTTGAGTGCATAGCCTCATTCCACATGTTAATCACATCCTATGAACCAAGTATCATGAGAATTGGAGTTAGAAAACCCAAGGAAAACCAAAAAGACGCAAAGTAGGCCATAAAATTGATTTTTGGTCCTAATTTTGTCAAAATAACTCCAAACTCATTGAAACTTTGTAGGATTGTTGATTAACACATCTACAAGCTATCTGGAACCAAAAAGCACCATTTTGACACAAAAGACATCATACGCGTATGATGTCTATTTGCTCTTACAGAGCCAAAAATGCTCATTTGTCATCATACATCCATTATATATATCTAATACATGCTACATATGAAGTTTGGAACCATTTGGTCAAGTGGATCACCCCATTAGCCCAATTGAGGGAAAATCCTTCATCCAAAGCCTATTTTAGCCCAAATCCAACATACTCAAGTCCAAACCAAGATTTGAGTAGAGACAGTCCTTCATTAGTACATGGGGAGTCCACAGAATCAATCCCATGAAAAATTGATGAAAAATACATCATACGCGTATGATGTCTCCAGAGCCATTTTTAGCCCAAAATCTATCCAAAATTCATAAATCCACTGAATAAGCCTATCTAAAGCCATATCCAAGCTTATAGAGAAATTTGGTCCAAAAATACACTAAAAGACATCATACGCGTATGATGTCTCACTATGCGATTTTGGCACCTCAGGGCTTCAACCACCAAACAGAAGTGATCTACATGCCATTTGAAGGTGAACCACCAAGTTTTATCCAATTTGGATCATAAAATCCAATTCCCTTTCAAAATTTTGCCAAGAGCCTGATCTGGACTAAACTGGCCAAAACATGACCAAATGGGATCCAAACTCAAATCCAAGCATATGATACTCATGTATACACTATCAGCTACAAAAGACATCATACGCGTATGATGTCTCCAGCATGATTCTGAGCCCAGTTTGCATATTTTTTCACCTACCCTGCATCCTTAGGCCCTGAATAGCTCATGTTTCAATTTTCAAGTCATTTGAATAGTTAAAAGCTTCATTTCGGCTTTCAGTACTAAAAAGACGCTAACTTCTGAAATTGGAGTTACAGGATCCATGGATTCCGCCAAGTTATCGGCAATGAAGAGAAAAAGACCGACAATCAAAGATGCTCTTGCAGAAGCGGAACCCTTTGACATTCCAGCAGAAACCCTCAAGCCAACCAAAACTTGGGTGGAGGAAGCAGTACTGGAACAAGAGGGAATAAAGATCTACCAGGGGACTTTCAGAGATCCTCAAGGGCAAGCGGTGGATATACCGATGATCCCACAAGAATTGGTGGATTATAGTAGGTCAGAGAACATCAGCAGATACTTGGACAGGGCAGACTTGCACAGATTCTTCACCTCGAGACCATCAGGTGTAGATACAAGAAGAGTGTATGAGTTGGCAACCTCCATTCAGAAGGATGGGAAAGCCACATTGACAGCAATAGAT
This sequence comes from Adiantum capillus-veneris, assembly GCF_014529385.1. Classification (NCBI taxonomy): domain Eukaryota; kingdom Viridiplantae; phylum Streptophyta; class Polypodiopsida; order Polypodiales; family Pteridaceae; genus Adiantum; species Adiantum capillus-veneris. Next base: position 20,872,332 of record NC_140958.1, read on the forward strand.
GGAGAGAAAGTAGAGGTACAGATCACTCCACAGCTCATTGCAGATGCATTGAAGCTGAACAACAAAGGGAGCTCTGTCAGGGAAAGAAGGGAGGCTATAGAGGTTTATGGGTCCAAGAAACAGAATGCAACTTATGGAGATATGGCAGACCAAAGAGCGGCAACCCTTTGCCGACTGTACAACCAATTTCTCCATATTTGCAGTAAAAGACCGCAAAAGTATACGACACCGCCCCATGCCATTGCAACTACCATCACATGGGCATTGAAGAGCAATATGCCAAAAGAGGTGAATTACGCTCAACACATCCACGAGCAAGTAATTGCCATGCACAACGAGAAGCCAAAGTATATAGGAGGAGCTGAAGTTCTGACAAGAATAGCTTATGAAGCTATTGGAGCCAAAGATCAATGGCCAAAGGTTCCCTCCCAGAATGAGTGGCTTAGAGAAGCCGATGAGGAGGAAGAACAGCCTGAAGTATCCAAGAGGGCGTCCACAAGAGCACGCAGGAAACTAGAAATAGTTTTAGAACCTGAAGAGAATGTGGATGAGCCGATTATGAAGAAAGCAAAGAAGAAGGTTGCTCCCAAGCAAACCAAAAGTCAGAAAGCGGCAAGAATGGAAAGACTGGTGGAGCAGTTTAGAGCGGAAAGAGCTCTAAAGGGGGACTTTGAAGAAAAGTGGGTTCTAGACCCCACTAAATTCGGAACTAGCTCAGCCAGGCCACATGTTGATCAATATGATCAATATATTAGAGCTTATGAGGAGTCAGAGGCTATACTGGAGTAGCAACCTGTCGAGCCATACACTGAAGAGGAAGTACAACTTTTAAAAGCTGAGCTGAAAAAGGACGACAAGGGGAAGAAGAAAGTAGATGAGTCTACTGAACCTCAAGAGAAAGACGGGCAAGCAAACAAAGGGAAAGCCAAGATGACTGAGGACAATCAGCCCTCCTTTACTGATGTACCCAGCCCGAAGAAGACGGAAATCATTGTGGAAGAGACCACAGTAGAGATGGACACGCCTGGTATGGAAAAGCCGGAGGCCGGGACCAAGGAAAAGGAGATAGATCCAATTCAGCAAAAGAAAAACTATTATGAGGATCTGGTAGTGATAGGGTACACTGAAGAAGAGCGGTTTATGGGATCACCCTACAAAAACGAGATGATCGGAGAGGGACAGAGGAAAATACAAAGAGTACAAAAGAAAGTGATGAAAAACTGGATGAGCAAAACGTACTAGAAGAGCCGAAGCCAGTGGAGGTGGTGGCCAAAAAAGCTTTAGAGTTGACAGATGAAGATGAAAAAGACATGCACATGGTGCATGAACTGCTCAACAAGATCAAAGAAAGATCCAAGGCAAAGGAAGTGGAGATTGAGACAGCCAAACAAAGGGAAGCCGAGTTGCAGAGGAAATTAGAGGATGCTATGACTGAATCTGAAAGTCATAAAGCATCACTCTACGATGCGGAAAACGAGAGAGATGGCTTGATACTCCAGCTAGCCGAGGCTTCAAGAGAAGTAACAAGTGCACAGGAAGCAAGGGAGCGGATGGAAGACGACTCGGAGGCGGCTAAAGATGAGCTCATTGAGCTAAGGGAAAGAGTCGAGCTCCAAGAAAGAACAATCACTAGACTCAGGACTACCCCTAGAGCTAGCAGAGCAGGAACTGAACAAGAGGGAGCTCTTGTACCAGCTCTGGAAGACCAGGTCCGAAGCTTACAAAGAGAGCTAAGATTAGAGCAAGTGCAAAGGTTGCACATTGCGGAGGGATCATTGGCAGCAGAGGAGAGGCTCACTTTAGAAAATCAAACACTAAGAACAGAGAATGAGACCCTCCGCAAACAGCTCCAAGATCTACAAGAGCAACAAAGAAGAGAGACAGACACCACAAGAAGGATCAGGTGGAGCAGCCATAGAGCTACCAGAAACTGGAGAGGCAACCACAATTGAAGATCCTGCCCCAGTTCAAGAGGTGGCCTCAACTTCAGGAATCTCTGAAGAAGAAGAACAAAGGCTCCATGACCAAATAGAAAAGTCAACAGAGGAGAGTGCCAAGGCGGAAATGGAATGGGAGAGGAGACTCCTAATCTCCATTAGACTTCAGGGATTAGACACAAAAGTGCTCCATGAAGAGTGGATGCAACCCAGCTTGCCTTTCCCTTTGATGAAGTTTGAAGTGATAAAAACGAAAAAGAGAATAGAGGAGGAGCAGTATGTCGCTCTTTACGAAGGTGACATCACAAAAGAGGAACAATCAAAGAAGATTGTAGATTCGCAGCCTAGATGGAGGAAAGGTTGGCTGAACAAATACCCAGCCTACCTCATCTACTTGGTAGAGGCACCAAAGGAGATTCGGGAGGATGCAACCTTCTGCCCGGTGCCAAGAGTCAGAAGCTGGAAAGAGCATGGCAGGATTGCAGAAAAGAAGCCAAATTGGCTTAATTACCCAAGGATGCCAGGACCAAAGGCAGGAGAGAGAATAGGTAAAGCCTACATGGTGAAAACCCTAACGGGCACCATCAAGCTCTTTACTGGCTCTCCTGACCTTTCGTGTCAGATGCTCAAGAAAATTTGTAGGACTCTCTTAGCTTGCATTGAAGTGTTCGCACCAGATAAAGCCACGACCTCGAGTCTACTATCGACGACCGACACAGTGACTGATATGATGTATGACCTTTCATTGCAGCCTTCTCCAAAAGTGTTGCACCTCCTATACCAGAGGATTATGTTTTTGCCTAGCTTCCACATGCAAACATTCGAAGAAGCTTTCTACACCGGCTTTTTCACCCACGAAAGCAAAATATTCGGCCCAACCTTGACCATCGGCAACCTGCGATACGAATCACATTTGCAGATGCTCAAGACGACAGGACTTTATTAACCAAGCAAAAAGGTCATGTCAGGGACGACATGAACGCGGAGGGGGGGAGTGTTGAGCGAGCCAACAGAGGATCACACCCACATTTTTGCTCACACTCATCATTTTTGTAACCATTGATTGTAATAAATGTCTTTCCGACATTGATTTTGAATTGAGCCATTCATTAAGTAACGGGACTCAATTGAGTTTCCAGCTTGTAATCCCGAAGTAATTTCACTTGCTGATGTAATTAGTTAGAGATGTTCTCACCTCCAAGGCTGAGGTATATAAGCCAAAGTTTTTGTAACCTAAGGGGATTTAGATTATTAATCAAAGTGAGTTTTTGAGCGCCGTGACTGTGTCTGAGAGAGAGTGAGAGAGAGTCTTATCTACTTGCTACGCGAGCTACGGAGCCGCCATTGGAGAAGCGACACCGCCATTGTGTTAGCAACGGCGAGAGCTACGCACTGATACCAAGAGTGCGCGCTATCGGCTTCTATGTGTGGTAAGTTCCTACGAGCTTCGGTGTGAGTTCTCTTCCAGCTCGTGTGTCGGAATAGAGCGTGCAGCATATCTATAGAACCACAACGAGTAGAGCTACGCATTAGTACCATCGGGGTCAAGTTTCGGTCACCTGTATTTTTCGGCATGTCTTCATATGCGTTTACCGCACGGAGTGATTATAGGTTGATTTTGCAGTTCACGTCTTTAGGGTGTTGTTCTTACCTAGTGCATAGACTTCCCCTTGAGTTTGAGATCGATTCAATGATTCTAGATCCTGTTTCGTATAGCATTCGTTCGTAGTACAGATTTTAGTCACTTGCGTATTTTAGAACTTAGATTTTATTTCCTTAGTAGTGATTGTCATTAGAAGGTCGAGTAGGTGATTTGACACCCACCTAGTTGTTTCCATGCGCCTGCGGGTCAAGCTTCGTCCTCGTCTAACAAATTCTGTTGTTGGTTGAGTTCTCGCTATTTAGCTTTCGCTAGCGGCGTAACCGCCTTAACACCAAGTAATCTTTGTACATATTTTGTTCGTTAAAAATTACATCCCTACTCCTTAAGATTTTACCATCTTCAGGATTCCATAGGCGATACCCAAAGTCTCCTTCTCCATAGCCAATGAAGAAACACTTTTTGGACTTTGCATCTACCTTTGATCTTAGGCTTCTATCTATGTGCATGAAAGCCTCACACCCAAACACTTTGAGAAATGCATAATTCACCGGTTTACCTGTCCATGACTCTTCTGGAACTCCCCCATCCAATGCCGTTGAGGGTGACCGATTGATTAAGTACACAGACGTACTTACAGCTTCCGCCCAAAGCTCAAGCGGTAGGCTTGCATGTAGCCGCATGCTTCGTGCTCGTTCCATGATTGTCCTGTTCATCCTTTCCGAAATCCCATTTTGGTTAGGTGTCCTTGGGGTTGTCCTTTGCCTCCGAATGCCATTGCTAGCACAAAAGCTTTCAAAAGCTTGGCTGCAATATTCGCCTCCATTGTCGGATCTGAGGCATTTAACCTTGGTACCTGTTTCATTCTCCACAAAGGCTTTCCACCTTTGAAATATGGAAAATACATCGGATTTATTCTTCATGACATAAACCCATTTTTTTCTAGTCGCATCGTCTATGAATGTTACATAGTACAATGAGCCACCAAGTGATGGTGTACTTGCAGGACCCCAAACATCAGAATGAACCAACTCAAGTTTTTTATTTTTTCTTTCATTTCTTGATTTTTGAAATTTTACCCTCTTTTGTTTACCATAAACACAATCTTCACAGAACTCTGATTCCACTTCTTTCAAACCTGGTAGAAGCTTCTTTGTTTGAAGGATTTGCATTCCTTTGGCACTCATATGCCCAAGTCGGTAGTGCCACACCGCACTGTCAACTTCTGTAGTTGCTGCACAAGCTGAAGGTTGCATGCTAACAGTACACAAGTAAAGTGTACCGACTTTTTCACCCTTGGCAACCACCAAAGATCCCTTTGAGATCTTCCACCGTTTGTTTCCGAATGCAATGTTGTGACCTTCATCGTCCAATTGTCCTGTAGAGATCAATTTTTTGCGAAGAGAAGGAACATGCCTAGCATCTTTAAGCTTCCATTCATTTCCGTTAGCAGTTTTGACAGAAACTGTACCTTTGTCGACAATCTCACAAGCTTCATCATCTCCCAAGTATACATACCCAAAATTACCTTTGGTGTAGTCTTGGAAATGTTGCTTGTGTGGTGTCACATGGAATGAAGCCCCGGAATCTACTATCCAGGAATTAGAGCATCTTGCTCTACTTTACCTGCCACATTGGCCTCCGATGTTGGCTTGTTGTCTTGAGACTCTATCTTCTTCTTCTTCTTGGACCATCAATCCTTCTTGACGTGGCCCTTCTTGCCGCAGTTCCAACATTCAAGAACTGACTTTGTGCGTGACTTGCTCCGCCTTGAGCGATCACGACCCTTTTGGTTTTTGAACCTCTCCTTAAGCCTTCCTCTTGTTTCCACTGATAGTGCAGCACTTGATGATTCTCCTGTGCTTCTCCTTCGCATTTCCTTGCTTAGGAGAACACCCACAACATCATCAAACTTAAGAGTATTTGTGCCAGAGATAGAATTACTTACAGCCATCACAAGGCTGTCCCAACTATCCGGTAGAGATGATAGTATAAGGAGAGCTCGCACTTCGTCATCGAAATTGATTTTCACTGATCGAAGTTGACTTATGTTTGTGTTAAAGTCATTTAGGTGTTCTGCAACTGAACCATTCTCTGCCATCTTTAGATTGAACAAGCGCTTCATAAGAAATACCTTATTGGATGCCGATGGTTTCTCGCAAAAGTCGTCAAGTGACTTCATCAAGTCCTCCGTGGTCTTCATCTCTGAAACATTGAAGGCCACCGTTGACGCCAAGCTTAACCGGATTGTTCCCAGTGCCTTTCGATCAAGGACAATCCATGCTTCATCTGCCATTGTCGCGGGCTTCTTCGTAAGACCGCCTAGTGGCAAATAGAGGTCCTTCTGGTAGAGATAGTCTTCAATCTGCATCTTCCAATGTTGGTAGTTTTTGCCGTTGAACTTCTCAATCTTGAGCTTCCCTTCCTCCGCCATAACTCCCACTCAATTCAAGGAATCCTTTCCTTGAGATAATTTAGCTACAAGCAAACCTTGCTCTAATACCAGTTGTTAGGAAATAAGACGTAGCTAAATAGATAATTGAGTAGATTACTTAATGGAGAGAGAGAGATTTATATACACGAGATTATAGAGGAGAGAGAGAGAGAGAGAGAGTACACACGATATACGTGGTTCACCCAATGTGGGCTACGTCCACGGGAAAGCAGCCACTCAATGGCTTTAGTACTTCAAAACAAGAAGTAGTTTACAAAGGGATTATACCCTTAATGGAGCTCTCGCCTTGCTTCACTCTCACCACCTCACACTCACCTTGTTGCATCAACTTCACACTATAAAATGTGTGTAGAAATGGACTCCTTTTATAGGCCAAAAGGGCTGCCCTCTCTTATGAGAGACAGCCATGTGTAGCCGCCCTTGTGCGAATAAGTCCAAATCGGACCCTCCAATCCGCCCATGTGTGGCCGCCCTTGAGAAGACAAGTCCGCTTTTGAATTCGGCCACCGGCCACCGGCCATTGACTTCCGACCACCGGCCATCGGTCATTGACCACCAGCCACAGGCCAACCAACCGGTTGTTTTCTGACCACTTTCCAGCCGCCATCCGGCCATAATGTTCCGGTGAAAAAGAATATTCCGGCGAAAAAAAAGTCTCGGGGGCGTCCTTTAAAGTTGCCCCTGATTCTTGTCCGTGAAAATTTTGGTTTCCGGTGAGTGATTTTCCTTCACGCACGATGGCTTCTCCTCATAATGGGGGCCTTACAAATGTGCGCTTTTACCACAAAAAATTACAAGGGTAAATCAGGCTCCATACTTAACACAGCTCCACTATCCTGTCTACCTCTCTACCTCTCACTCCTCTCTTTCTCTATCTCCACTATCAAAGACACCATAGCCACCATAGGCAGCTCACCTCACCCTCCCCTCAGCTCCTCATTCTATCTCCACATTACTCAACTCTTTCAAATCCCTTCCTAAGCCCAATTTCCCAAGCATGTCCACGCATAGACGGCCTAAACCAGAGATAGAGGAGATTGTGTTGCACAACAGAAAAGACTCAGAGGGGGTATGGATCCCACAAGTGTTCAAGAAGGGTGCATGGATCTTCATGCAACCCTCACGTGTTGGATCTCACCGCGTACGGTGTCGAGGCGTATTGGAACGTCATTGGAAGGGCCGGCTATTGACATTCAAAGAAACAAAGTCCGGAATGGTGGCCATCGTGCAACACGTCTACAGTGCAGCTGAGCTCCACCTCAAGAGAGATTCTACTCAATTTGCACCTCATTGTAAGTTTTCATGGTTTAGCTATCCTATGCATATGTCATGTTTACGTTTATGTGATCATTATGTTTAGCTAAGGACATTTATAAATATGTTTTTCCATCCAGCTTAGTTGAGGAGCAGCCGCTTGAGTGCCTCTCAGGCACGTTCATGGTTGTGCATGCTCACATTGGGGAGCTTATGTTTCCTAATGTTTTATCGAAAAAACTTACCGAGCAGCGAATATTCATGTACTCCCACAAGTACGTGGTGCCGAAGTCAAGCCAAAGCTATGGTAGGTTAGAAGCCGTGGAGACACCCTCATTGCAGAGTGTAGAATGGCCAACTCCAGACCATTGGGCTTTGCTTTCTTTCAAGCGTAAGGTACTGCAAGATTTCCAAGGGTCCCTAAAGTTTGGTAAGGCAACCAGATCAGTGGGTCTCAGTTGGCATTGTCCCATTCATTTGTTTGTGCATGCATTCCGCTCTCTATCGATTGTAGAAACACCAACAATGTTTGTTTTCAAAGAAGTTGACATAGATGCAATGGACACCATTCTAGGTGTCAATTGGGGCTATGTTGACGGTTTGCATGATGGTGACCGTTATAAATGCAATGTGTCCCCCACACAGCTTTGCCTTCGGTATTTGAAAGCAAGGTGCACCTTGTATGCACGGTTTAGCTATGAGAGGTGGATGCACAAACGTGGCGAATGGATACCCTTGCAGCTGACAGCCAAAGAGATTCAATCCTTTGAAATTCGTGTCCGCATGCCCAATAACGAGGTGGAGGTGGTTGCAGTGAATCCGCATTGGACTCTTGCCAATCTTCGGGAACACTTTGTCATAATGGGATTCGAGGATGTCGGTAATGCAAGTTTCAAACTAGAAAAACGCAAGGTCTACTTTGTGCTTCCTTAGCTACCTTTTCTTATTTTCTGTGGGTTTTTGTATTTTGATTGCCCATTTTTGGTTGTATAGATTGGAAGGTGGATGGAGGCCACTATGCTTGTTTACAAAGATTGGGCTACATACGAAATCATCTTGTCTAAGTGAATTGGCTTGTAACTTTAATCATTTATATATTGGATATTTTATTAAAGATTTTGAAAAGTTTTAAGGTGTTGTACTTGATTTTGTACTTGAGTTTTAAGGTGGTGTAAATTTATTTTTTAAATCCATATTTTTTATTTTTTCGAGATAGAATATGTCTATATAAGGAGGACCACCTCCTCATTTCACCATTTTCATCCCAGCATTGCAGAGAGACCTAGCATACCCAATCACGCAAAGAGAAGACATGGCTTCTACTAGTGCTTTAGATGCATTCCTTACTGAGGTTGGGCATGCAAATCACCCTGAGCTTCAAGCATTTTTCACAAACCAACCCGATTTGGAAACCACCTTGACCCTCCACTCTCAATCTCTTGAGCACATTACTTCATACATTTCCTCGTGCATGGGGAGATTCATTGTTGAGTTACCAAACCGACCAGGGCAATGGGTCCCTGAAGGCCTTCTCCACCATATCTACCAAGGGGACAGGCCATTTCATCAGCGACTTGCACGCTTTGCCACCATAGCACAACCCGTTGGACAATATGTGCGGCTTGAAGCTGATGATGTGCGAGCAATGCGTAAGGGAAGGATCGGAAACACTTTTTTCTCTGTTCAGGCCATAATGATCTTCCTCCTTCACGAGTGCCCAGCAGGCCCTGACGTAGTGCTACCTCACTTGCAGATCGGCGGGGTATTGGCTGATGTGAAGGACCCCAAGCCCGCGGCCATTGACGCTTGCCTTGACCTACCCTGTAGGGATTCAAGGCCTCTTGGAGGCCTCTCCATCAGTCGGTTCATCCTCGGGACCGCCAGAAGGAACCACCACTCGGGATGCCATCCCTGAGGTAGAGAATACCTGCTTCTCCTCCATTGTGGTGGGTGGGGAGGAGTTTGTGTTTATGCACGATCTGGAGAAATTTTTTGAGCTTCGCATGGATGAGTGTTTCACCATCCTCGATGCCCATGGAAAGTTTGAGCTTGATACCACGACCTCCCATGACGATGATCTCCTACTGCCCATGGGGAATACTTTGGCGGACACAGTGGCGATCGCACAAGCCGAGGTGGCAGCGGCCGAGCAGGCCAAGGTCTCTGAGGAGGAGTTTGTGGCCGTGCAAGCCATGTGTCTGGCTAAACGCGCAAGAGTGGATTCACCACCACCTGCTGCAACACCTGTTTTGCTTGATCCAAAGGGAAAGTCAAGCGTGGATCATTACTTGCACCCGGATGCCGATGAGGAGGATCGTAGACAAGAGGTATAGATGCTCACTTACATTTGATTGTTACAAATGATTTTTTTAATGTTATATCATAATTCTGTGCCATATCTCAGAAAACCTATGTTCTGCAGGATGTTCTGGAGGTTGACGCCTGGGCGCAACGGTCAGGGGGGAGGAGGACGTCGTTCGAACCTCAAGCGGCACTTGCTCACTACCTCGGCACACTTCCCACTGGTGTCGTGGTGTTTGTCCATGCCGACTACTCTCCCAATGGTCGCTACAACATTTTTGCTCTCCGTTCACTCTTCAAGGCGTTGTGTTTAACAACACTTGCCCAAACGGCCAACCTTGTAGTGCTTGTAAAGAAAGATTTTGCAATATCCACTTTCGGTGTAAACTTTCGCGGGCGCCTTATTGCCCATGTCGGCATGAACCAAGCTATAGGGGTTAATGACACCCAAGAAATCACAACCACTTTACTTAACAGGGAGCCACCCCAAAAGGCCAAGCGCCAGAAAATTGTAATTAGAAAGATCCTAAAGCAAAAGCCGGATATCATGTAAAGCATTGATTTCTTTAATGAAACTACTTTTTGCTGTCTATGACTCTCTTTCTTGCAAGGTTTTGAATTTCTTATATGTTGGGCTTCCATTGTGTATGAGAAGCACCATAATTTTTGCTATCACTACTAAAGGGTTTGGCAGGCATTAAAATTTAAAAAATGTATATTTTGTCATTTCTAGGCTTCCAAAGTTATGTATGTGCCTAGTAAAGGGCTTGGAAGTGCCTAAACAATGCTGCCACAAGGGCACGCATTAGGGCTTTCCATCAGTAGATGAAGTGTGCAAATGCGCGCCCTTGTGGCTGATGAATTTGGACACATCTAAGAGCATACCCAAGTACAAAACAGAGTTTCAAGGCATTAATACCCAGTTGCAAAAGAGAAACACATGGATACCCAGGTAACCTAAAGCCCATCTTGCCCCAGATACCTAAAGATGTATTAACAAACCACAAAACTGTGGCAATATCTAAACCCTTCTTGGAGAATAGGAGCATATCCAGTTACAAAACAGAGTGAGAAGACAATAATACCCAGCTGCAAAATAGGAAGACATGGATACCCAGGTAACCTTAAGCCCATCTTGCGCCAGATACCTAAATTTGTATTAACAAACCACAAGAGTAAACTTTGTGACAATATCTAAGCCCTTTCTGGAGTTTAGGACTGACATGGACTAAGGGGGGATGAATTCCAACAGAATCTATGCTAATTGAAGCATTGAAGCAAACAAAACATACTTATTGCTTGTCAAAATTGTCTGGAAACCACTGGAGAGTGTCAGCAAAGCACTAGGAGAGGCTGCCACAAGGGCGCGCATTATGTCCATCCATAGGCCTCTGGAAGCCCCAAATGCGCGCCCTTGTGGCAGCCAACTTGGGGGCATTCCAAGCCATTTTGAACACTTTGTAGATGTTTTTGCCATGCAATAGTGAGTCACATAGCATGGATACATCAGGAAGTGCATGCCCCACTTAGCCAAGGTGCTAAACGTAGGCAATTTTTCACAATAACAAGCTAATGGCTACATACATACAATAGAAGGTAGACAAAACTTGAGCCACTGCTACATTGCATGGTGCAGAATTAAAACAATACATTGCGCACTTGGGTTTACAATAAAAGACGCTTATATTCAAATTCTTCCCAATACAATGCACAGAGTGGGATATAGAATCAAAAGACGCTTGTATTCAAATTCTTCCCAATCTTGGAGTTCCGTAAATACAAAAAGGTTGATGCCTAATTACAAGCTACTCCTCATGGCGCAAACGGCGAGCAAGCTGTATATCCTTGGGCATAATGGTTACACGCTTTGCATGGATGGCACAGAGGTTAGAATCCTCGAATATGCCAGTTAAATATTGCTCTGCTGCCTCTTGGACTGCCTCTATGGCCACGGCGCCCATCCGAAACTGAGTGTTGTACAATTGCAAAACCTCCTTGCATAGCCTTGCAAAAGGGGCCCTCCGAATCAAGAGCTCGGTGCTCTTTTGATAGTGTCGAATCTCCGTAAAAGCACGGCTGCGCTTTCGTACCTTCTAAGGTCGACGTGGAGGTGCATTTTTGGCACGAGTCGGGGCAGCTTGCTTCCTCTTCTTGTAGACAATGCTCTTTCTCTTTTTTTCTGCACAGACACTTCCAACACCTCATAATCGGATTCCACCCACTCTCCATCTGATTCGTGCTCTTCACTATCGACCGGATGTGATGGTGTAGGTCCACTCCCTTTAGGAAGTGTCTTACCCCCAATAGACATGTGAGCCTGATAAGTTTGTATTTGGACGCCAACCCATGGGGCATCTTCATCCGTTTGTGTCTCTTTGGAGCCTTCTGACGGCTGCTTTTGGCTGTTTGTTTCTTTGCCCTGGTCGCTCTCATCCTCCTTGTTGCCATCAGAATCGTTGGAGTCTGATGAATAGACAACAAGACGATGCTTCCATCTCTCTTTTGCTGCTGTAGAGGACTGGCCATGCTGATTTGAAGCTCTAGCTTCTTCTATGTGGACTTCACCTTGAGCATGTGAAGTTCTAGCTTCTATTGCTGTACCTTTGAGTCGTTGGCCATCGGGCCCCTCTGGATATGCAATCCTAGCCGTTTTTTTTGTTCGTTCCATGGTTGCACCTAGTAGGGAAGATGACAAAATGAGCCCCTTCAACCTTTAAATGAGTTTTTTTGAGATTTGGGCCCTTTCACACTATGCGGCCAATTGAGTGAAACTCAAATAAAGCAATTGAATTGAATAACTAAACCAGGATCATGCGGATGGCTGACGTGACGCCCAAACGCTGCCTTTTCGATATTTAGTTGCACGCCAAGCTTCGTGGCCGAGGGACGCTCACGAGCATTTCCACTTCTCGGATGCTGCAGTACGGGAAGCGTTGCGTAACTGCTTTGCTAACATCGATTCTCTTGCTTTCTCAATAGTACGAGTTCTCCCAAAGGTGTGCCTAAAAAACCAATTAAACATCTCTTGGAGGTAGTTGGAGTGTGAGCTACCACCACCATGCCGAGTATTCTTGAAGTAGACTCCTTTTGTTCGATAGTGGGACTTCTCCATGCCTTGTGTACTCCATATATCAAGCGAACCATAGCGGTCCATGAAATATGCACCATGCGCATAGAGAATATGCTAAAACAACCAAAAAGGAGATAAGCGAATAGAAAAGCTACATTTTCAAACATTGCATATGTATTAAGTCCGTTAAAACAAACCATGTAGTGTGTAATCTTGCTTTCAGACCATCCGTCCTTAGCGGCCTTTGTGAATTCATAAAGCACCTTCTTGAACTCCTCTCGCTGCTCAATGGTGGTGCTTGAAAGATTCATCAATTGCACAACCTTTTGAAAGGATGACCCTACTAGCTTGCGTTGGTTAGCAACCTCCACATTGGGATCTTTGTCCGTCGTGCATGAACACAAATCTTTCCACAACTCCCACCGCTTCTCACTTGCTAGATCGGCACTTGCCTTGGATACCTGCATTGGAGACTTTGACATCTTCTTGAAAAATCGACGTGCTTTGGCTCCATTCATGGAAACCTTCTGTGCCACCTCATATGTCTTCTTCCTACAAGTCTCTGCTACAATGTTCACCCTTGATCGATGACATCCAATCTCATTAAGGAGCGTCTCCACCCCCTGCAAGGAGTCTTTTGACCGTTGAAGGGGCTTCATTGTGAAAGCATAATCAATGTGATGATTTAAGATCCTATCAAATATTCGCATAAACGCATGCAATGTGAAAAAGTGAACATTGTTGAGGGAGAAGGGAATTATGGGGTTCCACCCAGGATCTTTGATATCCCTATTGGGCACCTGCAGCATATCACATGAAAGAACCGAACTTTGCCACTCCCTATTTATATGGTCATCATTATCATCGTCCTGACCTTCCACTTGAGTTGCTCGACTTGTCTTGTGTCCTTTCGTACAGAATGGACAGGGAAGTAAAGAATTTGCACCTTATTTGCATCCAAGCAGGCACTTTATGGTCTTTAGATCACCACCTAAATGCCATTCAACATCAAACTCCCCACGTCCTGGAACCATGAGCTTCTCACCGTTTATTTGAGCTTTAATGACCTCTGTGACCCATGGGATTCTACTGAAAATCCATGCAAGGACTTCATGTGTCTCTTTCGGAACTTCAATTGCACCAAGCCACCATATATCCTTCTCTGATTGCACACTAAAAGAGGGCTTTGTCGCTTCACTCGAACTGCAAGATTGCTTGGCATAAGCTAGGGCTTCATTCATAAGCATGATGCTCATTCTCTCCAACTTTCTCCCTTTAACAATTACACACTCATCCAACTTCAGCACGAACATAAGCTTGCCTTCAAGAACTACCAACAACATAAAGCCTCAGAATGCATGTTATGACACATCATAGAGCATGTAGGCAACTCTAAACTAACCTGCATCACTCAAATTGTAGAAAACAGCCATGGACTGCTGCAATCGTATCAAGTCCACAAAGATATTGTTGAATTTGGTGTAAACAAACCCTTAGGTCCGCAACACACTGTTAGAAACAGCACCGCTTCCCTTCCCGCGGCCCTTCCTTCCTTGTGATTTGCTACGGAGCGGCTGAAGAGGCATCCTGTCTTCAATATACAAGTAGTCCCCTAATCGGTGAACAACATCTTCATTTGACACCTTCTTGGCAATCTGCACTCTGTGCGGAAGTGGGAATAGGTTTTCCGTGACTCCTCGACTTCTTAATGCATCTTTTAACACTTGATGTATTGCTTGATAGCCCTTGGTACTAATCCCAACAGCATCACAAATATCCTGAACATCTAGATCAGTGACAATATTAGAAAAATCTCTAAGAACTCTCTTAGTGATTGCGTCTTTCAAGTGTTTTGCCTATGGAGAATCAAGCATCCCAATAAAATCCTCTTTGTTGAAACAAGAACGAAGCAAAGTAGCCCTAGCTGACGCATTCTCGCCGCCGCACGTTTCTTGGACGAAGTTCCTATTGCCCAAAACAACAATGATGAGCCGTATTAAACTTAAACAACATGAGGGATAGAACATGTTACCTCATAGCTATCACCCTTCGTTTTCTTGCACCTCCACGTGGTGCAAGAGTCTGAATTTCGGACAACTCTCGTTTCCTCACCCTACCTCCCATGGCAGTACTCTTCATGTGTGAAAGAGTATCCTCAAGCTTTTTAATTACATTTTCCTTGGTTGTGATGGTGCTCTTTGCCTCCTCAAGCGCACTAGTAGTTGTTTGCATCTGAGCTTGAAGATTGTGGAAACTCCCATTGAGCAACTGCCAATGACGCAAGTAGATCTCGGACCGCGCAATCTCGTGTTTGTTGAGTCTCTTGCAGTAGCCCAACAAACCTTGCTCTCCATTTCCAACGTATTGCAACAGTGATGGAATGTTTGTAAAAGACGGATGAACATTGAGAGAAGGATCCTTTGGATACAAGCATCCGTCTGTCCAGAGATCCACATTCTTCTCCCCTTGAGCGCGGCGTTCGTTGGCTGAAGGTAATGTACCCAAGCATGTTTTCTTTGTCAGAACATACTCTTGAGGTAGGTGTAGGAAAAGACCTGGAGACCTACCGTGTGAAGAGCTTGCTGGGACATTGGTCACGTCGTCAAGAGGCATTGTAGGATGGAGAGATGGAGCTTGAAGGATGGAGAGATAGAGCTTGTAGGATGGAGAGATGGAGCTTGAAGGATGGAGAGATGGAGCTTGAAGGATGGAGAGATAGAGCTTGTAGGATGGAGAGATGGAGCTTGAAGGATGGAGAGATGGGTGCGTAGGTGCAACAGCAGGTGCAGGTGCAAGGGGGATGGGTGTAGGAGAGGAGCTTAGATTAGGAGAGAGAGTTTTCAATTTTGGGGGGAATTTTCTAAAAGTTTGGAGGGAGTCAAAAAATGTTGAATTTTGAGTAATTTAACTTAAAAAACGTTTTTTTATTATGTGTTTATGTTGGGGGTACTTTTTAGGGGGGAATACAGTTTTTTTGAAAGTTTTTGAAAAAAGTCATTTTTTTAACCTCTTTGACCCACGGATTTGCTTAGGTGGCATGGGAGAGTTAAGAGGCCACTTACAAGTTGGCCAAAAAGGTAGAGAGAGAAGACCCCCTACCCCCCTACTTTTCAAATGGTTTACCCCCCCCTTCCCTACTTTTTAAATGGTTACCCCCCCCCCCCCCCCTTCCCCCTACCTTTTTAGGGGTCAAAGGTGGAGGAGACCCTACCAAAATAGCCCCATTCAAAGCCTTTGTCCCCCTTAATCTTGGCAAGCTTCCTTTAAATTAGGGATTCTTACAAGGCCCATGGAGAGTCCATTTTTTTCCTAATGAATTGAAATAGTGGGCGCGTGTGTCAGTTGCAGAGACTCATATTCTCCACATGTGGAATATGTCTCATGTAAGAATGTCTGAAAAAAGAACATCCTCCAAGTACGAGATGTGCTTGTGTGTGGAGGTAAATGTAAACACTCCATGACGTGAGTGAGAGGGACCCTCATTATCCTTATTCCACACTGGCTAAACCGAACTCTTTAAGTTCCTAGACCATGTTGTACCCATGTGACAATATGTGCCAAATCAAACCCTACAAGTGGTTCCATAACTGCCTAATAAATTTATTTTGGATACTACGGCCCTAAATCCTTGGCTCTTACATGACCTTGTCATCTCTCTTAAGAGAGAAAATAGATAAAAACATAAAAGTTTATGCATCTTGGAGGTTGAACATAGTGTTCACTTATTCGTAGTGAAAGTCACCTGCCCAAATTTCCCGCCTGCAAAGGCCTAGGAACACTAATTGAAAATTAGTGAAATGCAAGTAGTATTGCACATGTAACCCTAGGTGTTGCCTTTGCAATCCAAACCCTTGGTTAAAATCTACATCGTCAAACCAATTGTTGAGACCCTACATAGAAACTGTTCAGCTAACAGATAACGGTGATCAAAACAGTCGACCGTGTACACAAATGTTTGAAATCAATTGAAAAGTTGAAATTTGTCCACTACCCCTTGGCAGCTTGTGGACTTCTTTCCTTGAAAGTGCAAGTGTGAAGGTTCCAAGAATTGACCATCAACACTTAATAAGTGATTTAGTAATAACGAGCAGGGTCCGACCCAAAAATTGTACTCGTATAGACACTCTTAGTGCTATGGATAAAATAGGAGATCCACTCAAGTCGGAATTGTATTTCACAACTGGATCTTTTCTAGACCCAAAAATCCATAATCTTGGGTTTTTGTGAACAGTCGTGCTGTGTGAAATTTTGCCTTTAGCTATACACCTTGGCAGAGATAAGCCATTACGAGTTTAAGATGTTCAAAAACTCAACTTGATCGTCACACTTACAATATGTAGTGCTAAAATAACACCCAAAAAATCAATAATGGCAAAACTCTTGCTTGTCCATTAGAATCGATGGGTACTCAACTGGATAGAATTGTTTGATCTTGAAAGAAATCACTGATGCATTACAAACACATGGCTCTTAGCCATTCCAAAATAGGGGACTCTTAACTCATAAAAAATGGATGGCTCTTAGCCCTTCGTTTTACCATAGCAACATAGAAAGATTTTAGTAACATCATGCCTAATTTCACCTTTCCCATAGAGAATTAGGAAGGAGAGAGAGAGAATGTTGGGCTGAGGAAAATCCCATATTCTAATGTATTGAATGCGCCGTGCGTATGCCTCTATGCAAACAATGGCTATGCGGTAGCTTATCCTATAAGTGTACAACAATGTACTTGTACCACACTCTCGGTAGAGAGAGGTACCATAATGCACATATGAATCCACCTAGCGTATATGTGGTCATGATTATACTAGATTGACTTAAGTATGGCATTTTCCTGTGAATAAACATTTTTTAAAAATGTTGTAAAACATCAATAACTTATCGTGTCGTTGACAGGGTAGTTGGCATTATAGCAGAAGCGTAAAAATTACTTAGGTAAAATTTTATCTACCTCACTGGCATGCCATGCATGCAGAGGTGTTGCCCTTGGCGACAATGACAGCTCTAGGGATTGAGTCGATACCAGAAGTGCCTTGCACAATCGGGAATAGATACATCACAATTGGCCATTGTCTTACTAAATTGTGATCTTCTATCCACACATTGTGGAATGCCAAGAAGTGTGTGCCAATGTCGTTGATTTGAAGTCAACGGTATGATCTTCACACGAGTTAGAAGCCTTGCTTCTCATAAATGCTATCAAAGCACTTTGCTTTGTACAATAGGCAATCTTTGCCAACTTAAAAGTTAAAATGTAGAAAAACAAGAAAACTTGAAATTGTGTAACTTGGTTGCCTTGCTGTAAGCAGTTGTCTAGAGTTTTTGAAATAAAAACTCGCTTAAATCTGGCTCTTAGCCATATATATTGTGCAAGAGAGAGTTGTCATATGCACCATATACGTTGTCTTAGTAGATAGTGAAATAACGTGTAGGCACTTGCCAAGTACCCCCCAAGTTCGTATCCTCATAGCATATTCCAAACTTGAAGTCTTGTCTTTGGATGATATATCTCAATAGACCGACTTTGGATGCTACCGCTTATTTTGCTCATAGACAGATGCCACAGCAAAAGAAAGTCAACCTTCTCAATATTGTTCCATATATACGTGTTACCAAGTAGCTGTGACAACTCGTCGGATCACACTTGTCGAAAATGGGTGGATCATATCCTTGTCTGAGTGAATCATGGAAAAACAATTTGCTTAACAACTTCTTGGAATTGTAGTTAATGATCGGGCCTTTTCGAGTACTTTGACCATACAGTCACAAGTTTACCATTCAAGCCACATGCATTGCCTGTACTTGCATGTACTGCTAAACAACCTTGTTTGAACTTATTGCTAGTCATACTTACACCTTGACGTTGAGGCGGTCCGGGGTGGGCAACAAGAAGAGTGGCCTCTAAGCACCCTTGTAGGCTCCCGTGCTGCTCAATTGGGTTGGGGTTGGAAAAAACAACAAACACACACACAAAACCGTAACCTAACCCTACATAAATTTGGGGCACCACCTAGTTTTGGATGTGAACTAGGACGCGTAAAGAGAGAGAGAGAGAGAGAGAGAGAGAGAGAGAGAGAGAGAGAGAGAGATAGTGCTCGGGCTACTTTGAAATGTATCGGCAATGATCAAGAAAACACAATTATATATGTAAGAAAGAGAGAGAAGAGGGAGAGGGTGCTTGTTGCATTAATACCTTCTTACAAATCTGTCATGACCGATCAAAGTGAGATTAGTATTATTTCAACATATCTTGAGTAAATTTCACCACGACACATCACAAGAAAAGCCACCCTAATCACTGTCTTAAGGCCAGGGGAGTCCTCTCCACCCTGTCGCCCTCTTACAATATGTGGGATTTATGGCTAAATTGATGACAACACCCAGACACAAGCTATCAAGAACTAAAAATATCACCAAGACACTTACACATCATTGTTGTCCACTACTTCACGTTGGAAGAGAGACAAAGTATCCAAGCTTAGTCCAAATCCACCCTCCTTGATTCATCAAATGTTGGGCTTACACTAGTAGGAGGAATGATGGATTTTCCACTCTCAATTGAATGATCGCTATCTCTCTTACAATGGCATAGAGTTCCCGTGCTAATCACCCCTATTACAACACATGCACAAGCATACGACAATGAGCTTCCACTCAAGAGATCCTTCTAGAGAGGTTGAGCTTGGCTTCTCAAGCTATAGCATAGTGCTCTTGCTTATGGCTCTCCCTTTGTGCTAGCTACACCCTCCTTTTATAGCAATTTTGAAGGCTAGGGTTACTCCTCTAACCATGGCTGGGTTAGATTTTCAGCACTTATCTAATTTCTTTTGCTTGGAATTATTAAGAAGTTGGTGTGGATAGATGAAGAAGAGAGAGAGGAGAGAAGTGGAGGTGATAGGACTTTTCATAGTAGGTTAGTGTTAGTAAATTAGTAGAGTTAGTTATTTTTATTGATTTACAAATGGAATTGGATATTTACAATGGGAGTATCCAAGTAGGATACAAATAAGGAAGAAAAAACTCTTAATAGGTAAGAAAACATGGATTTCTTACAATGTTGATGCTCCAAGTGTCTTGAGTAGGGTCAATTTTGACGCTTGTTGACAGTCCACTAGCTTTGACGGTACGTTTTTTTCACTCTTGACCTTCCTTTGGAAGCCAAGGTAATTGAATATGAGTAATCAATCACCATGATGCTGTCTTTCAAGAGAAGAGGCTGAATTTTATGGTTTTTTGATAGATATGGGTAATATGGATGAGGAAAAATGAGACTAGGTGGTCAATTTTGGAATGGAAGTGTGTGGAGGAAACATGAGTTCACCATGGTTTTTCTTATTCTTCAAGGTTTAGAAGAAGGTGAGTAGGGTGCAAAGAGGAGTGGTGAGAGAGGTGGGGATGATGAGTGGAGAGGTGTGTGTGAAAGAGGAAAATGATAAAGTGGAAGAGGGAGTGTGGCTGCATAGCATTGGCAAACTGGGGTCCACAAATAAAATCCTAGCTCACAGCTCGTAGCTCAAAAAAATATGAAAACATTTGAGGTGAAAGTTTAGCTCACGAGCTACAACTTTTGTTTGTATCACCTTTTCAAATTTGGGGAGCATGTGATCTTTAAAAATTCAGTAAAACCGACTATTTTTTCCACTGCACAAGATCCTTGTGAGGTCCTTCTTTGGATGATTCTTTTGAATACCTCCAAGAGTGAGCTCCCCATGATGCATGCATGCATTCCACATACCATTGACCTTATTTGGTAGGTCTATAATTAAAGATATTGTTGAGATCATGATATAAGTGAATAGTACAACTAAGAAAATCAAATATTGAGGGGTCTAAAAAAATATGTACATGTCAAATATAAATAATATAGGTGGAAAAAATATAAAGGGGTCAAAATAAATCTCTCTCATTATAAGTCTACCATAAAAAGATGAATATTTTTGGTGTTCTAATTTATGAGAGTAAAAGAGAATAGATGTAGGAAGGAAAAATCACAATAGTGAAAAAATATACACATAAATAAAACTAGTTTTTTTGGATTTTTGTTGGGATGGAGTTACACCAAAAATAAGAGAAGCTTGCATGAAATTATTTTTATATGGAATAAAGAGTATGCAAAATGGTAAGAAAAAATATGGTAATGGTGAGTCAATGTACATAGCATAAATAACACACCATAGGTAGAAATATTTAAATAAATACCAAAATAATTATGAAAAATCCTTTTATTTAGGCCCTATATACAATGAAATATTTACACACAAATGGGCCATAATATACATATAGTTTTTATTTTTTTGGCTCAACTAGCCCAGTGACTAGCTAGCTGAGGGTTTTTAAGAAGATATGGGAAAAGTCCCCTAACTCACACACACCTATATACAGTGAAATGGTAGGGATAGCCACAGTGTTTGGATGATTTTGGTAGGGTGGGTTAACTCACTATGGCAATTACGGAGAGCCGAAAAACGGCAATCATTAGCCCTCCCCCAGGATGATGGTATTATATTCATGTACCATCATAGAGCATCTTTTCCAAAGAGAGTGCTTCAGAGTCCTTGACGAGGTCTTCATTGTTTGGCCCCTCAGAATTTTTGTTTGAGTTACACTCATGCTTCACGGAAAAATACCTACATGAGATAGCTTCCTTTTGACAGATCTTTGGTAGATCCTTTGGTCGAAGGCAACTCAAATAAGGCTTCAAGCGATACCCGTTTACCTTCCTGGAGTGCTCTTTCCCATTCAAGTCCATAAGTTGATAGTAACTTGAATTGAAAGCCTTCTTAACTATGTATGGCTCTTTCCATCTAGTTTCAAATTTGGCATCAAAATGATTGTCGAGTCGATTGTCATACCTTAGCACAAGATCTCCTTCATTGATGCCTTTGTCCTTTAGTTTCTTGTCAAGCTTCTCCTTCGCCTGCGTATCTTTCCTCTTGTAGCACTTGTATGCTGTTTCTCTTTTCCACTCAAGCTCAGCTAAGGTAAGAAGTCAATCCATCCATGCTTCTTGATCATCTTGTGCTACTTTGCCATGAAGTTGTATTGTTGGGATGTTGAGCTCAATTGGTTGTAAAGCCTCTTGACCATAGACCAAGTAAAATGGTGTAAACTCCGTGGCTTCCCTATATGTGGTTCGATACGCCCACAAGGCACCATCCAAGAAGTCATCCCACAACTTTGTCTTGTTTCTGAGAATGTTTCTAATGATGCCTGCAATGACACCATTAGCTTTTTCTACCACACCATTGGATTGGGGATAGTAGGGTGTACTATGATGATGTAGAATGTGAAGTTCTTCATAGACCTCTGTGAGCAAGCCCTTTCTAAACCCTGGACCATTATCAGAAACAATCTCCAAAGGTGTGCCAAATCTACAACAAATGTGAGTGTAGACAAATTTGCTCACTGTCCTCTCAGTTACCTTTGCCACACTTTGTGCTTCCACCCACTTAGTCATATAGTCTACCGCCACTAGAATGTAGAGTTTACCATTTTTTGTCCTAGGGAGAGGACCCATAGCATCAATGCCCCACTTTTCAAAGGGTTCATTTGCAAGCACGATTTTCCTTGGACCATAGACCAATCTTCTATTCCCATTTACCTGACAATTGTGACAACTTTTACACCAAAGTTGGACATCCACATGCAGACTTGTCCAAACATACCCCGCAAGCAAAATCTTCTTCACAGTTCAAACCTTTTAGAATGGCGGAATCTCCTTGATAGTTGGTACTCTTCTGCACACTTGATCCTTCCCTCTTTGATAGAGGGATCCTTCTAGGAAGAGATACGCGCTTGCCTTTTTCATGAGTCTCCTCTTCTGAGCCTTCATGAAGTCTTGTGGAAACTCACCCTCCAAAATGTAGCTAATAATGGGAGTCAATGACTCCAATCCCTGGTATCTCGGTTGCTTGACAATTGCTGCCACCATGATGACCTGCACTTCTTTCTCAACACATGTAACTGCTTGTTGTGCAAGTAAATCGGCATCTTCATTTTGTTTCCTAGGAATATGATATAGTTGCACTTCTTCAAAGTGATTAAACATCCTACAAATGGCATGAACTTTTGTCCGTAAGCTTTCATTCTTGCATGCCCAAATGCCTAAAATCTGTTTAACAATGAGAAGTGCATCTCCCTTTACCATGAGACGTTTTATCCCTTGGCCAATGCACATCTTCAAACCATGAAGTAGTGTGTCGTATTCTACTTCATTGTTGCTAGTTGAACATGGTAGATTGACCTTCTCTTTAATGACCACCTCCCCACTTGGGTTGAGCAAGACTAGCCCTCCCCCTGCTTTTCCTGTGACTCGTCGAAAAGCTCCATCAAAGAACAAGGTAAAAGTATTAGGAATATTTTTCGGTGGTGGCAATGGTAGGGTCTTTATTTCAGGCACCTTAATCTCCTTCTCATGTACCCTATAAGTAAGGATCCCTGCCAATTGTGCACGCACACTATCTTCTACCTTGAAAGAGTATTGGAACTCTTGCAATTCCATAATCCACTTTGAGATCCTAGTGCTAAGATTCATTTGAGATGACACCCAAGGAAACAAATTTTCTGCAGTGAGAATTACAAAAGGTTTTGGTAGCAAGTAGGATCTAAACTTTCTCATCGCAAACATGAGAGAAAGAATCATGAGTTCTGCCTCCGTGTAGCCTCTCTCCAAAGCATTCATGACCCTACTAGCAAAGTAGATGGGTCGCATCCGGGTACTATGGGGATCTTGTTGTAGCAAAACCACTCCAATTGTTTCTTTTCCAACACTAGAGCTAACAAAGAATGTGTACTCCCAACAAGGAGGCATGAGTGTTGGTAGTTCTGACAGGATGACTTTAATGTTACAAAAGTACTCTTCAAGCTCATCAGACCATGCAAATTCTACTTGTTGTGTCAACTTTTGCAAAGGATGAAGCAACTCTGAAGCTAAGTGAATAAAGCGTGACATATACTTCACCTTTTGAATGAATGAGATGACCTCTTTGAGATTCTTGGGTGATGGGAGCTCAATAAGAGCCTTTGCCTTTGAAGGATCCACCTCAATGCCTTTATAGGAAACCTTGTGACCAAGAAAGATCACTTCATCCTCACCTATGTGACATTTGTCGGGGTTGAGTTGACCTCCCATGTCATAGAGCTTCTTTAAACCTTCTTCTACCCCTTGTAGATGCAATGATTTTAAGCTATAAATGCAAAAATCATCAATAAAAACCCTAATGGACTTTCCAAAGAATGCTTGAAACACCATGTTCATGAAGCGTTGGCAAGTTGCAGGAGCATTTGTCAGTCCAAATGGCATGACTCTAAAAGCATAACAACCCCAAGGAGTGATGAAGGTTGTTTTCAACCGATCTTCCAATGCGATACGTATTTGAAAGTAACCCGAGTAGCCATCACACACAGTGTACTTCTCATGACCAGCTTCCACACACACCCTCCACTTGCCATTTTTCTTAGGAGTGACAACAACGGGAGAGACCCACTCCGAATTCTCCACTGGATAAATGAAACCTGCTGCTAGAAGCTTTCTTACCTCCTTGAGTAAAGCCTGCTCCTTGATGACTCCTAGCCTTCGTAGCTTCTGAGCCTTAGGTATGGCCTCTGGCTTCAACTCAATTTTGTGTTGAACAGCATCTACTCCACGCACATCGGTGCAGTCTTTAGCAAAAATCCTAGGAAATTTCCTTAACACACCTTTGAGCTCCTCTCTTTCATCCTTTGTAAGTGTTGTAGATAACATACCTTCTAGCATTCTTTCATCTTCCACTTTTTGGTTTTCTTGGGAACCTACCTCTTCCAAACCTGGGCAAGAGGTCTCTTGGTTGTTTGGCTTAAACCTTACCCCCATGACTTCGATGGAAGACTCCTCTTCAGTAATGCTGCTGCTACTTTCTCCTTCTGAAGTGCTATCGGTCCAGCCTTCCTCCGTCTCACTTTGAGATGATTCTTCATGGAGCTCCTCTTGGCGTTGCTCGGTTCTGGACTTGATGTGTCAATTTTTGCAAGGGGTGAAGTAACTCCGTGTCTAAGTGAATGAAGCGTGACATATACTTCACCTTTTGAATGAATGAGATGACCTCTTTGAGATTCTTGGGTGATGGGAGCTCAATAAGAGCCTTTGCCTTTGAAGGATCCACCTCAATGCCTTTATAGGAAACCTTGTGACCGAGAAAGATCACTTCATCCTCACCTATGTGGCACTTGTTGGGGTTGCATTGACCTACCATTTCATAAAGCTTCTTCAATCCTTCTTCTACCCTTTGTAGATTCAATGATTTTGAGCTATAAATGCAGAAATCATCAATGAACACCCTAATTGACTTTCCAAAGAATGCTTGAAACACAATGTTCATGAAACGTTGGAAAGTTGCAGGAGCATTTTTCAGGCCAAAAGGCATGACTCTGAAAGCATAACAACCCCACGAAGTGATGAAGGTTGTTTTCAATTGATTCTCTAATGTGATACCTATTTGAAAGCATCCCGAGTAGCCATTACACAAAGTGCACTTCTCATGACCAGCTACCTCATTTAGTATCTCATCCTGAAATGGGAGGGGAAAGTAAGATCTTTTTGTAGCCTCATTTAGTACGGTAATCCACACACACCCTCCAATTGTCATTTATCTTGGCAGTGACAACAACGGGAGAGACCCACTCTGAAGTCCCAACTGGATAAATGAAACCTGCTACTAGAAGCTTTCTTACCTCCTTGAGTAAAGTCTACTCCTTGATTACTCCTAGCCTTTGTATCTTTTGAGCCTTAGGTGTGGCCTCTGGCTTTAGCTCGATCTTGTGTTGAACATCATCTAGTCCACGCATGTCGGTGTAGTCTTTAGCAAAAAGCTTAGGAATCTTTCTTAGCACACTTTTGAACTCCTCTCTTTCATCCTTTGTAAGTGTGGTAGATAACATACCTTCTAACATTCCTTCATCTTTAAAATTTTGGTTCTCTTGAGGACCTATCTCCTCCAAGCTTGGGCAAGAGGTGTCTTGGTTGCTTGGCTTAAATCTTACCCCCATGATTTCCAATGGAAGATTCCTCTTCCATAGTGCTACCACTACCTTCTTCTTCTGAAGTGCTATCAGTCCAGTCTTCCTCTGTCTCACTTTGCAATGATTCTTCATGGAGCTCCTCCTAACGTTGCTCCTTCATGTCAAAGACAACCTTCTTATGATTGTCATTCCTCCAGATCAACTTTCCACTTTCCCAATCCTGCAAATCTCACATTTTCATTAGCCATTGTCTTCCTAGGATAAATGGATAGCCACTTCCCTTGGTTGACATAACATAAAAATCCACTACCTTCTTTATGCCAAAGGCCTCCACAAAAACAATTTTACAAATGCCTACACACCTAGCCTTTCTATTGTTTGCCATCTTGACTTTGATTTCAGGTGTCTCATGGATGTGCATGCCTAGTCTTTGCATGAGTCCCTTTTTCATGATGCAAATTTGTGCACCCCCATCCACTAGACCTTTCCTAATCAATTTTTCTTTGATGTAACAATCTATCACATGTGTAATATCCTCATTCATTTCAGCTTGTGCAATCTTTACAGCAGGCACACTCTCTTTTACCTTTTTCCTAGTGCTAATTGCCCTTGTTAAATCCCTCCTAACTTGTGGACATAATGCAAGAAATTGAGGCCATGAGATATCAAGACCCTTACCTCTCATGTCTTCCAACAAGTTGTATGGATCCACATCATGTCCAAGAGGGAAGTCTTAGAGGTTGACACGACGTCGAGTCCTTTTGGTTTCCTTGGTCTCCTTTGCCTTCTTTTCACATCCATGATCACTTTGTGACGTGACTCCTTCTTTCTCCTTACCCTTTCCAAGGCCACGCTTAATGCCATTTGCTTCCATGTCCACCTCATTGGAAATTTGTCACCTCTACCACATGCACATTTGTCAGGCCAAGGGCTAGAGGCCACGGCCCAACCTAAGGGGGTCAGGGGACCTAGGCCAAGGGTGGGATTGAAGATGTGGACAGGGGATCCATTTAGGGAAAAGGGCCAAGGGCCCTCCTATAAGAGGTTGGCTGGGAGGAGGATCCGGCATTCAGTCTTCCCACGGCCTTTCATTGGTATCAGAGCTCAAGGGGGAGAGCTAAGGAGGAAAGGTGCCTTGCATGACTTGTGCATCTCTCTCTCTCTCTCTCTCTCTCTCTCTCTCTCTCTCTCTCTCTCTCTCTCTCACACACACACACACACACACACACACACACACACACACACACATACACTCTCTCTCTCTCTCTCTCTCTCTCTCTCTCTCTCTCTCTCTCTCTCTCTCTCTCTCTCTCTCTCTCTCTCTCTCTCTCTCTCTCTCTCTCTCTCTCTGTGTGTGTGTGTGTGTGTGTGTCGGTCATTCATGGAGAGCCGTGGAGATGATCTCTTGCTAGGTGGGGAGATCAAGGCTGAGCTCTACACGTGTGAAAAATCCCTTGCTAGGCGGGAAGGCAGTCATGGAAATGGTACCTTGAGGCGGGAGGGTCTGCTCGTCGACCTGCACAAAAAAGGTCGCTATGGGGCTCGTTTGAACAGCTGGAGAGAGTTCTTGAGGGTTCATCACTTGGCCGCCTACTGCTATTGATAACCCCTATGTACGAGGGCTTTGCTCCTTCTACACTGCAGCATGCAGCCCGCCATAGCTACGGCATGTTCATATCGAAGGTCATTTTGACCTTAGGGCTTCTTGATATGAGGCAGATCCCACACTTAAGGGCCTCAAGAAGTTGTGGCAAGGAGTCATGACCAGGGTCACGGCCACTCAAGGACTCCCTGCTCGGCTTGCTGGGATGCATGCGAGCCTCAAAAATGTGGAAGGGCCACTCAAGGACGCCTTGCCCGGTTTGCCAGGATGCATGTGAGCTTTGCCTCGAAGGGAGGCAAAGGTGGATTTTCCAAGGTATGCATGTCATGGCATGCATGCTCATGCTTGAGCCTCAGTAAAGGGGCCATGGCTGGACAGCATGCCTAGTAAAATAGAGAGGAAGCAAGAAAGAATTTTCCAAGGGTACTTTTATTCCAAAATCACTGACAATTGCACTTCGACCAAGGATTATGCTCATGGAAAAAAGCTTTTGAGAGAAAAAGCAATGCCAACAAGGATTGATGAAGATAGTCAAGATGTTTGGCATGCTCGACTAAGAGTAGGAGCCTTCCAGTATGTGCTAACTTCACGAATTTTTGACATGATTCCATGTATTTTTGTCTATGTTTTGGCATTACTTTTTGAATTAATTATGCAATCAATTGTTTTTTATTATGGTTCGTTGACCTGTAACAAGCACAGCTTGATTTTCTTTTACAAGCACGGCTTGTATTAACTCCAAAGTGATAAGTGGTAGTTGAGGTATCTCAACATCTAGTAAGGTATGTGCCTAGTATGGTGAGCTTGGCATTCATTGTTGGCATCGCCTCAATGCTTAACTTGAAAAATCGACTCAAGCATAACTTGAGTACTTGCCACACTAATCTGCCACACGGATCATCAACAGTTCAATTTTTGTGCCAATGCATGCTCAAGGATATCGACACACCATGTGGCTCAACTTGATGAAGGGTGCATAGGGCTTGGCATGGCCAAATTCTTTTCACTGCTTCTAGAAGCTGGCAAAGATGCTAGCCACACCGCGCTAGCCAATTTCTGTTCACAAGGTCAATTCTTGTTTACCATGAGATCTCTACGTCGACAGTAGCATCGTTTGGCTAACACATCCGTACTAATGTGAAGCAAGGCTTCCATTTCTGCATTTGCATTGAGACTGCCCACTTTTGGCATATGCTATGAGTAGATAAACTTGGGAAGGATTTGGCAATATGCTTGCAAGTTGTCTCATTACGTATAAGACGGACGTAAATGATACAAGAGGGTGTATGTGCATACACAATAACTCTCTCGCAACAATCTCTCACAAATCAGATATTTCTATGAGCTGGTTCGGAATGAGTTTTTTCCTTCCAAATCTCAAGACCACTGGTTACCACAATGACCACGTTAGCCAATTTTAAGTTCTTCTTATTTTTCCATGTTTACATCTTTGCTTGGAAAGTACTATTTTTGTGAAAACCAAAGTGCTTTGAAAATTTAATACAAATATATCCTCACAAAATCCCTAGCAGTATAGACTATGCAAGGTACTTCTGGTTTTGGCTCTCACGTTTGAGTTCATTATTCTGGCCAAGGGCTTCCCACTCTGCATGCAAGGCATGCTAGCCAAGTGGAATGACCTCCACCACTTTTTGCTTTATGCTTCCGCTATAACACCAGAAACTTTGTCATGGACAAGATAAGTTTTGGATTGTTTAACATGATTTTTGGGTTGTTGTCCAAACACAACAACACTCAAAAGGACCTAAAACTTGGACTTAATTCAAAGACAAAGTTCTATCTTAACTTGTTTGTGTTTTTCTGTTACCTTTCTTGATGAGAGAGTCATAGCAAAAAAATGTTTCATGCTTATAGGATAAGCTGCACGTTAGGCATAAGATGCACAAGAGCATGGCAATCAACTATACACGTCATAATCATTTAAGGAAAGTTCCTCAGCCCAGCATGCTCTCTTTATCTCTCTCTTACTTCTCTTGAAGAATAATGAAAACTTTCCACGAAGATTTTGATACATGTTTTGCTTGTGAGTCAGCCTGAGCAAAGCTACTCTAACTCTCAACTAGAATTTGGCCAAGGCGCCATCCAAATTAGTCTTCATGGGTTTGTCGATTGAACACTAATTGACATAGGGGCTATGAGCCACATAGGCTGGCTAAGAGCCATTGTCAGATCTAGGGTAAGACCCAACTGTTGGCATTTCATGGGTGATTGTTCTCCAGCTTGAACGGATCTACCTAGTGGACTCCCCATCGATGTTAATGGCCAAGCAATAGTCTTTCCATTACGTATGTTTTTGGGTATTTTGTAAGCACTCCATGTTTTGGTGCAAAGATTGAGTTGAGTTTTGACGAACTTACACTCGTATAGGCTGATCTATAACATGGTGTATAGATGCAGCAAGCAATTCAAACAGCATGGTCGTTCATAAGAGATAGTGGTTTCACCCTGTGTGGATCTCCTATTTTCTCTATAGCACTAGGCCTGCATATAGGAGCAAAGTTTTGGTGGTATGACCACACAAGTGATTACGCAATCACTCAGTATGTGTTGATGGTCATTTTTGGGACACCTTTACACTTTATTTTTCAAGAAAACTTTATGCCAAGGGGTAATCAAAAGAGCTTTCCAAACTTTCACCAAGGGGGTTGGTTTGGCAAGATATACACAAGGGTTGGATTGCCAAAGCAACACTAAGGGTTACGAGTTCAATCTCTTTAACTTCACTAATCTCTAATTTTAGTGATTAGTAGATCAAAGAAATTTTGATATGGTAAGCTTACAGGTTGAGGGATCTACTTGACATCTGGGTAAGTATCAGGTAATTTCCACCTCATGATAAGTACATGTTTTTTTTAAATATAGTTTCCTTTCCAATTAAGTTTGCTTAAGTTCTGTAAATGGGATGTTTGAGCTAGAAGGCTTTCATCCAGCTTGCTCTTTAGCCAAGTCACAAGGTCATGTAAGAGTATAGCATTTTGAGAAAATAATTTTATTTTCTCTCTTCCATGTTCATCAAGATACCATGATGGGTTTGACTCTTGTCGAAAGAATTACAAACCTACATGGTATGGTTCTGTTTGGCACATGCGGTCGCATGGGATACAACATGGTCTAGGAACTCAAGGAGTTCGGTTTAGCCAGTGTGGAGCAATGATAATGAAGGTCCCTCTCACTCACGTCACAGAGTGTTTGCAGTTACCTCCACACACAAGTACATCTCGTACTTGAAGAATGTCTTTTTTTCCAACATCCTTATTTAAGAAATATATTCCACATGTGGTGAATATGAGTCTCTGGGAATGACACTGGTACCTAATTCCTAATGATGTGTCGCGACAAAGTCCCTAGGTTCTGGTCACATCTGTTTCTTAGACCATTTGGAGCACACAATATCAAGAACAATTTTAGTGTGGCCAGAAATTGTCTAGTACTAAGTACAGACTTATTGCGATTACAAGTGTTGTGAAACCACCATGTAACAGATGGTTGTTTCTACAAATAGCCAAGTGTGTTATGTTAATGAGGATGTCTCATGGTTGGTACCTTGGTATGGCTGAGTTTTCACATTTTGTTATAGTCCAACTTTTGCTGCAAGACTTTCAAGTACGTACCATGGAAAGTCTCATCATGTAATTGCGGTTCGGGTATGTTTGTGTTAAATGCATGAACACTAGGTGTTATGGGCCCTAGAGTTTAACACAGATTTATTTGGAGCGGCAAGCAAATTCCTGGACTTTATTCTTTTGCACCCTTTTGCATTGCACGTGCAATCTCCCTTATAGATTTACTATGAGTTCACACTCGGCCATACATGATAATGGTTTAGTATGGGTGTTTGTGATTGGATGATCTAAACTCTCCGAGTTTACTTCGGTCAAATTCACATCAAGTATATTCCAAGCTTAGCCAATAGGATTTAAGTGGTCAAATGAAGAGCCTTATTATAAGTGTCCCTCTTTCCCCTTTTGGGAGAGCTTAGGTAAATAACTTAATTCATTTAAAGCCCCATTCGACCTTTTCCCCTTCTGCCTTAATCTCCATTGGGCTGCTTAATTCCTATTGGGCCCCTTGGCAGGATGTCCAATAATCATCTAGGAGACTTAATTTCCATTCTTTATTTTTATAAAGTGTTTTTAAATTTATTAGACTAAATTTACTCTAGCCTAATTCTTATTGTTCCACCTCTATGGTCATCCAATAGGATTTGAATACACTTTGGGGGCAACTGAGCTAGGTACTTGACATGTGTCCACTATGCCCTTTGTGTAAAGGGGAGCCTTTGAGTGTGTTTGTGTGTGTTATCTCACCTCTTTCTCTCTCTTCCCCTACCTTTAGGGCTCGCGCCCTCCCTTGTAGGGTTCTAGGAAGACTTTGTGTACAATTACAAAGCATCCAATTTCCTTAAGCTTGACCATTTGGACTTATCTTTGAAATTTGGAACCTTAGTATTTTGGAAGTTTTAATGGGCTGAACCTTAGGTCTTTGAAGCCCATTGCTTGCACATTGCTCTTCTGCAGATGGTCCCCCTTTGGATCCCTATTTTCCCTCCTTTGAATCCCTACTGTGACCGGTCTGCTAGCCTTACTAATAATCTAGCCTTTTCTCCCTTGGTACTTCCCCATATTAAATGATTACTTTAACATGAGAAAATAATTTAGGATAATTAGATATTAGTTATTATGACATTACCTCTCTCTTGAAATCATAGTCGTCCTCGAATATGAGGTAGAGATGATAAAGCATCGTCATTAGTCCTTTTCCTAGCGGGTAGAGGATCCCTATTTTACCCTACGACACCATTCCAGAATGGATGACTAGTCCATTTGGTGCTTAAGAGCCGAAGCTTCCGCAAGCATGTCTGCACATTAGTCATATCAATCTTCCATAGTAGAGTGACAAGCTCAACTTGGTGTTTGGGAGACGTCGTCTCTGCAAACTTGATCCTAAGCATGCATACTTCTTAACATTTGTGCACAAACCACAAAAAGAGAGTCTTATAAAACAAAAACTTGGTTCATTTAAACATCTGTACGTTTGGTTACTCTAGGGAATCATTGTAAGCAGTGACAAGGTTTAGGCTATCCTTTAATTGTATGCCTTACATCCATCTAGCATCTTCAAAAGGATAGTTCTTAAACTTAATAAGATATCATGGGATAATCTTACCGCTTGTTGTGTACCTTAATCGAGCCTTGGAAAATTTAAGCAAGACCCAATCATTTTCTTTAAAGGCATGGGCTCTTCTGTGCTTATCAACAACAATCTTTTTCCTTTTCTGTGAGATAGAGATAGCATCCTTAATCTTTTAGAAAGATTCTTGTAGATCTTAGCTATACTCATCTGCAGCAAAGATCTTCCCGTGTACCTTAAGTAGCATGGGACTTTTGGATCTTCCCTCAATTATCTCGAAAGGTGATTTTCCCATGGAAGTATGTACAATGTTATTGTAGGCATACTCCACTAAGGGTAAGTACTTCTCCCATTACCTTTGATCTTACATAGGCTTTTAGTAGATTAATAATTTTTAGGTTAGCTATTTCACTTTGGCCATCTGTTTGTGGGTGATAGGCCAAAGAGAAGTTTAGCCTTGTCCCTAAATTCTCAAAGAGACCCTTCCAAAAATCATTGGTCATTCTAGGATCTCTTTCTGACACTATGGACATTGGCAAGCCATGGTACTTGAAGATTTGTGATATGAAGAGGGTTGCCATTTGATGGGCTTTGATAGTCTTTTTGACACGTATAAAATGAGATTGTTTGTTGAACATGTCTACTATCATCCATATTACCGTATTCCCATGGATAGACTTGGGCAATCCAAAGATAAAATCCATGGATATCCTCTCCCATGGTGAATTAGGGATTGGAAAAGGTTGAAGCAATCCAAGTTGCCTCCCTCTATTAAACTTTGTATTTTGGCATACAACACATTTGGAAACATACTCTTGTATGTTTGCTTTCATGGCAGGCCAATATAAATATGTTTCAATCCCTTTTAGGGTAGATTGAATCCCTCTATGCCCCACATAAGGAGGAGCATGAGATTCATACATTACTTTCTCACATAGTGAGTTAGTAACACATAGTCTATTACCATAGATAAGATAACCATCTTGTAAAGTAAATGGTTCCTCTTTCTTTCCTAGTGCAAGGGATGAAATCACATCTCTAAAATCGGGATCAATAGCGTACTCATCTATCATAGAAAATAGATCATTGTGAGTTGCTATGGAAATCGCATTCACTCTTGGTCGTCTGGAGAGTGCATCAACTGCTTGATTATGTTTGCCAGCAATGTGAGCAATATGAAAATGAAATTGAAAAAAGAAATTTTCCCACCTCATTTGTTTGTTGGAGAGCTTGGTCTACGTCATGAAGTACTTAAGGCTTTGGTGATCCGTCCGCAGAATGAAAGGAGTCCCCAATAAATAGTGCTTCCACGAGTCTAAGGCATGTAGAACTACGAGGAGTTTCTTTTCATATATGCCTAAACCTTGCTCAATAGGATCAATCCTTTGACTTTCATAGGCTGTGGTGTGCCCTTCTTGGAGCAAAACAACTCCAAGGCAATCACCACAAGCGTCACATTGGACATCAAATGGCTTTAAGAGATCCGACAGTGTAAGCATAGGTTAAAAGGTAAGCGTTTCTTTAAGATTTTTGAAAACATTGTTCTCCTTGGCAGACCATGTATACCTAACGTTTTTCTTTGTTAGGTCATACAATGGCCCTGCGATTTGTGAGAACTTTTCTATGAAGCGACTATAGTATGCACACATACCTATGAAGCTTCTTAGCTTAGGCCATCCTTTTGTAAGAAACTAGGAAACTAGGCTATGGTAGATCCTCCTCCCAACCTCCCTTTATAGGGTAGGCTCCTAGCCCCTTGCCCTAGATGGATCCCCTATCCACATTGCCTAGCCTAGCCCGTGGCCGTAGTCCTTGCCAAGCCTAGTTCTTAGGGTACAGGACCCGTGTCCTGACATTACTCCCCCCTTAAAGAAGAGTTTTCGTCCTCGAAAACAAAAGTGGGAAACTTCTTCTTAAGAACACTAATGTTTTCCCAAGTGGCACCTTCTTCAGGTCGGTCTTTCCACTTGATTAAGTCTTGTTGTTGTACATGATGACGTGTACGCAACTCATGATAATCCATAACACGTTCAGGTTCATGCGGTAACGTAGGAGGTTCACTGTAATCGACCAAAACTTGTTGGACAATGAAGTTGTCGTCCCCATGTAACCACTTTCGTAAACGGCTAACATGAAACACCGGATGAATACGAGAGTGTGATGGGAGTAGTAGCTTGTAGGCGCGATCACCAACTCGCTTGAGTATTTTGAAAGGCCCATAATAGCGAGGAGATAATTTAGGTGTCAGTCCAGTTTTCAGACTTTCTGAATGTTTTGGCACACATAAAAATACTTCCTCCCCTTCTTCGAAGGTAACTTGCCGATGTTTCTCATCAGCGTATTTCTTATACCGATCCTATGCTTGTCGGACATTCTGATGAGCAAGTTTCAGCATGTCCATGTGGTCTTGGAGAAAATCCTTAACCCGTTGAAGTTTTTCAGTTGCCAACCCCACCGTAACTGGTGACCTAGGTTGAAACCCGTACATGATCATGAAAGGACTGAAGCCCGTTGTGACATGCTTAGAACTATTGTATGAAAACTCGAGAATAGGTAATTATTCTTCTCAGTCTGTCTGTTTTTTGCTAACATATGCTCGAAGCATATCCTCTAGCATCTGGTTAACCCGTTCTATTTGACCATATGTTTCCGGATGGTCAGTTGTACTGAGGTTTAGTTGTGTACCCAATCATTTAAATACAGCTCGCCAGAAGTGACTGTTAAACTTTGGGTCACGGTCACTAACAATATTACTTGGCAACCCATATAATTTGTACAGATTGTCCACAAATAATTTTTCTAGTTCTGGTGTCTTAACCATTGATTTTGTTGGAATAAACTTACATAGTTTAGTCAACCGGTCTACGACCACCCATACTGAATCATGACCTCGTATAGTGGTTGGCAAACCTACTATGAAATCCATGGAGATACTTTCCCATCTTCCATTGGGAATTTCCAAGGGATGTAAGAGTCCTCCTGCTTTTAGGGGCTCTGCTTTGTTAACTTGACATTTTTGGCAATGCAATACATAAGCTTGAACAAAACCACGGAGACTTGGCCAGTAAAACTGTCGTCGTACGAGCGAGTAAGTTTTTCTAATCCCCGGGTGCCCTGTACTTGGACTATCATGACATTCATAAAGAATTTGGCGCCGAATGTCAGTGTTCGTCGGTACACAAACTCTACCCTTGTGGAGTAGGTACCCATTGTCGATGGTAAAATACTTCCATCGTTGTAGTTCATCACTTAATAAAGGAGAACTAGGTGTGGAGGTTAACTGTGCACTACCTGCATTGGAGTGAGAAGGATCCCTCTTTTGAACATGGCTCCACACTTTGGAATATGATTCATCTTGCTCATATTTGCCCTTGAGAGAATCTAGAAATTTACTATGAAATTATGTGAACAATAGCTAATTAATCTCTGGCATTCGACTGAGAGCATCTGCCACTATATTGTATCGTCCTTTGCGATACCTTAACTTGGCGTCATATTCCTGAAGGATCTCAGCCCACCTGGCTTTTTGACCCTTTAAATCTGTTTGTTGTGTAAACCATTTGATGCTTTCATGGTTAAACACAATCTTGAACTGAGCACCATACAAATAGTGACGCCATGTCTTTAAGGCAGACACTATTGCATAAAGTTCACGTTCGTAAGCAGAATAATTCTGATGAGCTGCATCCAGCTTCTTACTTTCAAATGCAATTGGCCATCTGTCTTGTAACAGGACTGCTCCAATATAACGGTCATTGGCATCCGTTTCCAAAACGAATGGTTTTAAAGGATCGACAATAGCTAGTATAGGAGTTGTAGCTAATGCATCCTTGAGTGTTTCAAAACTCTGTTGTTGAGAGGCACCCCACTGAAAAGACCTTCCTTTGCCTTTTAGTTGGTCCATCATAGGTACAGCAAGGTGAGCATAGTTTTTGAAGAACCTTCGGTAAAAACCTGCAAAGCCTAAAAAAATATGTAATTCTTCCAGATTTTTAGGAGGTGGCCATTTTCGGATGGTATCCACTTTGGATTGATTCATGTACAGGCCATTTGTTGAAACAACATGCCCTAAATAGTGAATTTATTCCTTGAGAAAATCACATTTAGATTGCTTGGCATATAACTTGTTTGCACGTAACAACTCAAACACCTGTCTGAGATGTTGTAAGTGCTCTTCTTCAGAAGCACTATAAACTAGGATGTCATCAAGGAACACAATGACAAATTTGCCCAGATATGCAAGACACTGTCCATAAGTTTCATGAAGGTTGCAGGCGCATTGGTTAACCCAAAGCGTATCACCAAAAACTCATAATGTCCAAACCGTGTTCGGAATGCAGTCTTAGGGATATTAGCAAGCCAAATACAGAATTGGTGATATCCTGACCGCAAATCAATTTTTGAAAATATTCGTTTATGCGTTAACTTGTCAAATAATTCATCGACCCTTGGCAATGGGTATTTGTTCTTAATTGTCACCGCATTTAAACCTCTGTAGTCTACGCACATGCGCATACTACTGTCTTTTTTCTTCACTAAGAGAATGGGAGAGGCCCATGGTGAAGAACTTGGTTGAATAAACTCTCTACTGAGATAGTCAGCAAGTTGACGTTCCACCTCAGCATCCTCATAATGACTCATTCTGTAAGGCGGTTACTCATTGGCTTACTGCCTGCAACAACCACGTCTATGCCATGTTGCATAGAAGGTGTCAGCGGTAGCCCTGGTGGTAAATCATTAGGAAAAACATCTTGAAATTTCTTTAACAACTTTTGTAACTGATTTGTAACTTTTGCTTGTGTAGAATTAGAAATTGGTGGAATAGAGGAGAGAGAAGCATGCGGCGTTGAGGAATGTTCAACAGAATCAAGATTGGAAAGAAAATGAGACAGTGAGTAACACAAGAAAACTTGATCTATTTCATTATCAGAAACGAGTTGCATCAGCTCAGCAATACAAATCAGTGGTGATGATGGTATATCCTTTTCTCCTAACAACAACACATGTGTGCCATGGGAATCAAACATCAAACTGTTGTGCTTGTAGCTACGCTTCAGTGATGGACCTAGGCTATGCAACCACTCCCTACCAAGAACCACATTAGCCCTTTCCATGTTCATAACTTGAAAATCCAAACAAGTAGAGTACCCTTGTACCTCCAATGGAACAGCTCGGCATTGAGTATCCCAAATTTCAGTATCATGTCCATTCATCATTGCTACCTTGTAGCGGTGGGTACTCGGAGTTTGAGGCAGTTTGAGCTTTTTCACCAATCCATAGTTGATGAAATTGTGCGTAGCACCGTCATCTACCAAGATGCTCACCTTGTGTCCTTGCAGGTATTCGTGCATACGTACTAACTCATGTGGTCCAAATGTTTGTTGCCACATGGAAGCTGTGAGACAGCATTCATGCACCACCTCAGTGTGTGTTACTTCTACTATAGAGAACTTTGAGGAAGACTCAAGAGGCAGCAGCTGCACCGTATGCACTGCTTTCTCCTTCCCCTGGGCAGCAGATTTCCCCTTGGGACAATCCTTTTTTCCATGGCCTCTTCCTAAGCATTGAAAACATAGCTTCTCTTTCTTGGCCTTATCAAAATCCTCAGGAGAGAGAGGACCCCTTGGGCTTTTTAGATGCCTCAGAATTAGCAACTATAAATTTTCTTTTATTGTGCCCGTATTGAGTGCGTGTATTATTATGTGTACTAGCAGGCACGTGATTGTGATGTGTTTTCTTATCATCAGGGTCATCATGAATATGTGCTTTCACTATGGCTTCCTCAAGTGTTTTAGGGTCTTGGGTCTTGACATACTTCTTAAGTTCTGGAGTCAAATTGCGTATGAACCCTCGTACTTCTGAAAGGTATCCAATCCTTCCAACTTGAGGATAACGTCCCGATAGTGAGAGATATATTTAAGGAGTGATGGATATTGGCGCATGGAACATGTGTTCCAATCGGTCCAATTCCGATCTGCCTCATTGGTAGGCAAAAACTCCTTGCTGGACATTGTTTCAAAGGCTGCCCAACTCTGTGGTATGATGTTCTTCTCCTTGAGAGACATCCACCATTTGTAGGCCTTGCCTTCCGGAGTTAGGCTCGTTTGCAGAGGTCTTACTGCATCCAGAGTGCGCCGTAAGGCGTGAATTCCATCCCATTTACTAAGAAAGATGGTCACTGCATCCTTATTGAGGTCCCGGTCTTCGCCTTTGAAAACTGGTGATTTGAAATTTTTCAATAAATCATCTACCTCTTTGGTAGTGAGAGTATGCAGTGTTTCATTAATTGGGCCTTGCCCTTGTGTTCCAACGTGCTCATGCATGTGAGTGGCAGTCGGACCCTTGGTCTGCTGTTGCAGTAATTGAATGACTAAATTAGAAAGTTTAGTAACATTTTCATTTCAAGCCTTAAAATTTTTGTCCATGACCGTCATACGTGTCTGAAGAGCACGAAATTCTTGAATATCGAGCAATTCATAAGTATCTTCTCCTGCCGTAGCGTCACAGGTACTCTCCTTGAGAGTATCCGGCCGCGAGCCATCATTGACAGGGTGGGAATACTTTGCTCAAAATCGAATGTCATGTTGATATCCGAATCCATGGCTACACAGTGCAGTGGAAGAAGTACTCAGAAAAAAATAGCTGATGCCGCCACCCTAACAAAGTATAGCTACGCCGTGTCGTAGCAGTGAAGCATCGTGCTAAATCTTCCTTGATTTCAAAAAATACTTCCGTAGAAATTGTTGTCGAGACGAAGCTTGAAGTCCTATCAAAGAATCTTTTGGCCACCCGATTACCGAATTAGTCTTGTCGAACAACGAATTGTGATTGTTGATCTTTCTCCTGAACACGCAGGTTCTGGAAATTTCTGCAGTAATCGAGTACAAGTTGAAGCCGATGCGAGTACAATTGGAAGCCATGACGATCGAGGGGCTTTTCCCGGTGGAGGTAGCTTGCTCGACTACCTTAATTTTCTTGATTACCCGTGGTAAGGGCCGTTGAGAAATGGCCAAGACCCAATTGAAGGGCCAAAGGCCTTCAAAGGCTTTTATGAATGTGAACTCCCGTCTGTTTTATGCACAGGCAGCGAGCGCATGAGGACGAACCTGATGTTGATGAGCAGAAGGTGCTTAGCATAGGCCGGCTATGCCGTGAGGGGATGGTGCCACTTCTTGCAGCCTCAGGGCGTTCTGTTCAAGCCCCGCTCCTCCCGTTTTCATGCACCACACCTCCTTTTCCAAAACGGGGCTAACTGCCCGATTAGGCAAGAAAATTCGGCTATATTTGGAAAAGCCTTTAAAAAGCAGTGGTTCTCACAAAAGGGGGCCTATTTCTAGGGCCAAAGATGAACATGCCTAGAGAGAGAGTGGAGGAGAGAACCAAGCTCTGATACCAGTGTAAGAAACTAGGCAACTAGGCTCTGGTAGATCCTCCTCCCAACCCCCCTTTATAGGGTAGGCTCCTAGCCCCTTGCCCTAGATGGATCCCCTGTCCACATTGCCTATCCCGGCCCGTGGCCGTAGTCCTTGCCTAGCCTAGTTCTTAGGGTACAGGA
Source organism: Adiantum capillus-veneris (assembly GCF_014529385.1). Taxonomy (NCBI): domain Eukaryota; kingdom Viridiplantae; phylum Streptophyta; class Polypodiopsida; order Polypodiales; family Pteridaceae; genus Adiantum; species Adiantum capillus-veneris. Next base: position 20,912,254 of record NC_140958.1, read on the forward strand.
CCCGTGTCCTGACACCTTTAATTACCTCTAGCTTTGATGGATCCATTTGGATGCCATCTTGAGAGATAATATGACCTAAATACCGAATCTCTTGTAAGAAAAGTTCACTTTTCTTCTGATTAAATTAAAGTTTTTTCTCTCATAAGACTTGAAATATTACCTGGAGGTGTTGCTTGTGTTCATCTAATAAATTAGAGTAGATGATGTTATCATCAAAGAACACTCTAGTAAAGGTTCGGTGAAGCCTGAAGAGCTTCTCCATCAAGCGATTGAATGTGACTAGTGCATTGGTCAAGCTAAAAGGCATGACAATGTATTCGTAAAGACCAAATGTGGTGAAAAATGCGGTCTTTACAATGTCTTGATCAACTATTCTTATTGATGGTAGTCACTTTTAGGTCAATCCTATTGAAGTAGGTCGACCCTTGAAGCTTATCAAATAGGCCTTCTACCCATGGAATGGGAAACCTATTTTTGATAGTGATCTTATTTAGTGCTCTATAGTCGACACACATATACGATATTTGCCGTCTTTCTTTTGCACTAATAGCACGATTGAACAAAATGGAGATGAGCTAGGCCTAACCATGCCCTTATCAACTAAGTCATGCACTTGCCACATTATCTCCTCTTCTTGAGCTTGAGAAACTCTATAACGAGGTTCATTAGGTGGTGAACTTCCTGGAAGAAATTCAATTGCATGGTCATCATGGCCTTGTTTAGGAGGTAGTTCACAAGGGATGTCGTCAATAAAAACATCTTGAAATCCCTTGAGAAATTGGATAACTCTAATTCCTTGTGGATTATTTTTCTAAAGCATTAGGTTCATTTAAATAATCTTTAACAAAAATTTTACGGGAGAATCGCCCCTTACGATGATTAAAGGTTAAGTAATTTTAAAAAAAAGGGCCTTTCCCACCTTATCTTCAACGGGCATAAGATCCTCTCTCTCTTCCCCAACTCAATCTCTCTCTTTCGTATTCTCTCTCCGCATAAGATAGCTCTATCTCTCTCCCCCATTGAGACCACGCGAAAGATACTCTCTCTCTACCTCTTTCTCTCTCTGCCTTTTTAGGCGCATGATAATAAAACCTCTCTCTTTTTTTGTTTGCTCTGTTGGCGCTCACCACGGACCAACCCGACGAAGCCAAGTGACCATTCTCTCTCTCTCTCTCTCTCTCTCTCTCTCTCTCTCTTCCACGCGGCTCTGTTGTCCTTGCCTTACGCACCACAGACAACTTCCATGTCACCGTCGACTACACCTCTCTTGTTTGCTCTCTACCTGCACGTCGATTGTGGTACTTGCCCTTCTCTCTCATACTTTGTATCAACTCGGTCTACGCTGCATGCTTCAACTTCGTTCCCTCTCTCTCTTTTGTACTGTTTTGCGGTGTGCAGCATACACATCTCTCTTTTTGCCAGCGCGTGGTGCTCTCCTCACAGACTCTCTCTCCTCGTCTGCTTGCTTTGCACGCCAGAGCACGTCCACACTCAACACACACACATAGACCCCTCTCTCTCTCTCTCTCTCTCTCTCTCTCTCTCTCTCTCTCTCTCTCTGTGATGTACATGCGTACACCCTTGCTCTCTGCTCAGAGTGCATCGACCGCTGGCACTTGGACCCACTCTCTCTCTTGTTCACTGCACCATACACACCTCCATGATCGCACCTTTTTTGCTAACAATCTAAACCCACGTCACCTCTCTCTCTTCTGCGCATACATGCCAACCCCTTCTGATTCTCTCCCTAGTTTTTTCCTTTGCTGCACAGCCCTTCCATCGACTCTTGTAAGTCCAAAGAGAAATCAACTGCCAAAATTGCTTTTCCATAAGCAGTATTGTCAAATTGAGAAGGCAAAGTTATGCTAATCAACACCAAGATCTGCTAAGAAACAATTTCTATAGCTCGAGCCAGCATGGAGTCAAGTCGAGCGGAGAGTTCAAGTACAACAGAGCAAGCCAATAGCAATGGTAGCACTAGCACAAGTGCAACAGAGCAAGTTTTACAGATCTATGGCTACAACAGAGATAAGGTCTTATATGCAGATTCAGAAGGCCATAGGTATCTTATGAGTAGCAAAAGCAGCACAGGAGCCACGATCCTATTGATTAGAGTGAAGCCATATCCAGAGAACTCGCAGATGTTCACAAATTTTAGTGGATCCAAGTATTGCAAGCTCAAAAATGAGGTGCAAATAGAAGTGCAAAAAATTAATCCAAGTGATTATCCAGATATATACACAAGTCATCAAACCATCCAGTTGATGCATATGCAATCAAAATCATTGTACATGGATTATAGTGGATGGATCTATAATCGAGAGCCAAAAATATTAACTATATAGAAGCTAGTCTGATCGGAGAACCAAGTCAAAGAAAATATAAAGGTCAAGACGGAGCAGTCTATAGCCTGATGCTCAGTGTTCTCGGAGAAGATGCCAACAACTTGGCCAGTACAGAAGCAGAAACCCCTCTACAAGAGCTTGACATGATAGAGCTAGTTGAAGTACCACCAATCATGGTGAAGTGCTCAGATTGTGGAAGAAAGGTTGGACATTTTCAAGAAGATTGTCAAAGAAACCTAGCCAATAGGGACATGGCCATTGCAAAGCAAAGCATGGAGCAAACTGGAAATGCGAATCTCGGTGTAAGTGCATCTAACTCATCACTTTTGGCGCAATCAGATGATTTGGTATTACCTTTAGAACGCACGGGATTCACTCTATATACAAAATGGAATGCCACCTACGAGCGGACAAATTTGATAAAACCCCTATATAACGACTCATATTAGGGAATATGACCCCCCTTTCTACACTTATCCAACAATCAGCGAAGAAAACTATCATACCCTTATCTTACATATAAAATTTAGGTCCCACATGATCTAACTGAGTAGAACTAGTCAAAGAGTGTGTAGCATAGTGACTAGAAATGTACTTAGGAACCACTTCTGCTGATAACTAGATGTACCCTCAATGTGTCTTAGTTTGACTTTCAAACTATGTGCCCGATCAGCCTGCACTGTGATTGCTCGTGCAATTCTTACCCATCTAAAGCTGGTGTAAATGAACCCTTATCTATAATATACTTGATGAAAAATTTGATGTGTGACCTAATAAAAAACTTCCCCAAAATTCATTCGAGTTCTAATGCACACTAATGACAAGTAATCAATCGGGATCAGATCCCCCCCTCCCCCACCATAAATATGATACTCCCTCCCTTATTTTTAAGCTTGGGAGATAAATTATTGGGGGCATGTCCCTAGCTTCTACGCTTATGTAACTTGATGCTAGGGTAAGCTTCCGATGAAGTTTCGTTGCTTTTGGGTTAGCCATTAGGTGGCCACCTCTACTTGTAGGTCTCTACAGTCCGCTTTGTGTGTGAGCCCTACGCTAGTTTTCGTGACAAAACGACAAACATGCACGAAATGCTCGAGGTGGTGAGCCTACCTCTCATGTCTGAAGCCCATCGGGTAGTCGTGCGGGTCGTAGAAGCTGCTGGAAGGTCCATCCGCTCTAGGTGGTAGAAGCTCTCTCCAAAAGGTCAATAGTGAAAATGAGCTAAAAATGAGGTGAAAATTTCTTATAATGGAGGTCCCCGAACCACTTTTCATGAAATTTGACATGTGCTCCCATCTTCTTGCAAGATGCGGTTTAGGCTAAAAAATTTCTTGATTTGGACTCCATTTGCTCTGTTTACTAGAAATTTGGCATTTCGGTCAAAACTAGCCAAAACACGCTTTCCGCTCCAGTCTCATAATTACACCCCCACTGTACCATAGGTTGTCCTATAGTCACTGATCATCCCCATATTTTTTTCTTTTCATTATGCCCGTTCTTCACCTACTTTTTGTATTTTTGAAGTTTTTCTACCGAAAATGAGCAAAATTAAAAGGAAAATAGCAAATCAAACCCAAAAAATCTCCAAAAATCCTAATAAATCACAAACATCACCACAAAACATTATATACACTCACATGCAATTTTTATGGTCGTATTTCTCCGTTTTACCAATATTTTACCTGAAAAATGGCTATTTCTACTTATATACACACACCTAGGGGCTTGATTTGGCGTTTGGCCCCATATACCTATAGCTACATGCTGTATAAGGGCATATATACTTGGGTTAGTCCAAAAAAAAATTCAATCAAACAACAACCCTTAAAATAGTCGAAAATCATGCCCTTTTTTGCTCTTTCTGCTATTGGTTCTGCATTTGAGAATGCCTCCCCCCCTCCTAGCCGGAGTCCTCCCGGACGACAAGGTATCGCCTCGGAGTATGTGCCGTGCATAGGTTGCAAAATTTGTGCTAATGCTTGGCCGATTAATGTGGCCCTAATTTATGCATACTCGGTCAATGCATGGAAAAATTAATGTTGTGCAAGAGAAGGGAATAAGCCATATGCTTATTGGCATTCGTCGTCGAGGTTTCCTGTTTTCTTTGCAAGTAACAACTGTAACTCTACTGCTCTCTGTTTAATTGTCTTTTTTGCAAAAGGCAATCGCTTTGGTGCTACTGTTGATATAACCGTAGTTGTTTCTATGGAGATGATTGGCTTGGGCAGAATGGCCGTGGACCGTATTTCTTTTGTTGTCCATTGGTAGCTTGTTTTTGCCGGTTTTTGTAGGTGTTTTGCTACTTCCTTGGTTGCCACTTTTTTGTTGCAGATCGGCATCCACTTAAGTCGATTGTCCTTTTTCAAATGCGGTTGTCTGCCTTCCGTTGTTGCTTGTACTAAAGGGAGTTCTTTTTGGCTTTTGTTTTGGTATCCAAATGCGAGGAACATTTGGGTTATTGCTGAGCATTTTCTTTGGGATCCATATCTGGTTTATGCCCTTGATTTTTGGTTGAACTATCGGCTTCGGTTGAATTCTTTCGTTGCATTGTTGCTTGTCTGCCATGTCATTTCTATCCTTCCGCATCCATACTTGTTTCCCTTGTTTTTGTAATCTAGATCTTTGCACTGCGGTTGGTGACATTGTATGTATGTAGTTAGCATGGTTGGCTTTTATCTGTCTGTTGGCCTCGGGTATCATGTTGTTCTCTGGTGGCATTCTTGCTTTTGGTTTTTTTGCCAGTGATTGCATACATCGGATTATTCAGGTATTGCTGAGCAAAGGCTATCACCTGTTGTTCTTGTTGATGCTGAATTTTGACTGCATTCGCATTCCAATCTATCTGCACATTGTACTCTTTTTGTCAATGTTGTCCCAACATCATTGGGTGTTGTGTGCTTTCATCCTCTACCACATAGAATTTGTGTGGGTAAATATATTGATGTACTTGTACACGCAATATAGTCCAGCCCAATGTTGTCAACGAGTGTGATGTACTACTTTCCAGCACTTGAGGAGTAGGATGAAGTTGGCATGTGGATTTGAGCTGTTGGTATAATCTGTAAGAGATCAAATTTGCTTGAGCTCCAGAATCAAGCAATGCCGTATCAAATTTTCTTGAGCTCCAGAATCAAGCAATGCCGTCGATTCAACTTGATTGCTACCCAGTTTGACTGCAATTATTGGCTCCACTATGTCTTCATCCAACTTCATTAGTCGAATGGCATTTATTTGCAATGGTGCTCCACTTTGTTGTTGTTTGTTGTCGCAGAAGTCTTCTTTTTGCAATGCGTTCTTGTGCTTCTGCTTGAGCTTCCTCTCGTACTCTCTGTTTTTCCTTCATTCGTTGTTTCCCTTGATGGCTTTGTTGGAGCATCTTCTGTGTGAGTGGTAGATAATATTTCTTCAGTCGTCGACATCTATTAATCCAGTTCGGCATTTCTTCACCTGCTAATGTAGCAAGCTTGACAGCTCTGCTTTGTGATAGATCACTAATCACAAAGGATCCCATCCCTCGCTTTTTAAGTTTCTTGGCATGTTGCTTCAAAGTATAAACAAGTATATAATCACCTGTTTTGAACTTTTTAGTGCGCACATGCTTGTCAAAAAACTCTTTTTGTCTTCTCTTTTTAGCATAGATTGAAGCTACATCTCTCAAGCGGAGTTCATCTAGCTTTTCAAGATCATTTATTTTTGTAGAGAGTTCATGCCCTGTCCATTCTAAGCGTTTTGCTACTTGTAGAGTTGGAATTAAAAACTCTATGGGTAGTATAGCATTTAGGCCAAACACCATGTTGTACGGTGTTGTTCCTATCGATGTTTTGTAAGCTACCCTGTATGCCCATAGTGTTGAGTGTAGTTGTTGATGACTCTGACACTTTTTTAGTGAGAACCGTGCATAGTGTTTTATTTGTGGCCTTAGCTTGCCCATTTGCCTGTGGATGGTATGGAGCAGATTTCCTATGTATGACCATGAATTCCTCTAGCAGATATTCAATGACTTCATTAAGAAAATGTGTCCCACGATCACTGACAATTTCTATTGGTAAACCGTATCGTACAAAAACATTCTCATACAAAAATTATGGAGTAGTTCGTGCATCTTCTTTTTGCGTTGCCTTGGCTTTGACCCATTTTGTGAGATAGTCCATAGCCACAATGATATATTGGGTATGAATGCGATATGCAGGGGGTGAGATAGGTCCCACAAAATCTATGCCCCATTTTGCAAATTCTCTTGCTCCCATCATTGGTCGTAGTGGCATCTCATCTCTCTTTATCGGCACCTTGGTGCGCTGACATGCGTCACAACGCTTCACAAACTCAGCATCCATGTGCAATGTAGGCCACCATATACCTGCGGTTAAGACAATTTTTGCCGTCTTATCGCCCGAAAAATGGCCTCCACTTATTCTGCTATGTGCATGTTCTAGAATCAGCAGGTATTCGCTTTCACTTGCACACATTCTAAGTTGATTGTCCTTTTCTTTCTTATAGAGTTGGTTCCCAATTAACTGAAAGTCACGGGCTTCCAGCTCTATAGCTTTTTTCCGTGCTCTTGTTATGTTCTCAGGAAACGTCCTGGTGGTTAAGAAATCAATGATATATTGACTCCATGCAGGTGCAATGTTTACCTGAAACAATGTCGCGTGATCCACTGGTCGTTTGGCACTACATATAGTACAATTGGTAATATAAGAATGTGTGTCCGCATACACAGTTGGCCAATAAACCCCTAACTGTTTCAGTCTCTGGTGTGTTTTCACTATTGAACAATGAAATGCACAATCCTGGATATGTGCTTCTTTAAGGTAGCACTCGAATTCTTCCAGATTTATACATAATCGTAGGATTTGGTCCGATCCTCGATAATACAGCCATTGTGCTATCATCTGGAAGTTTTTTGTTTGTCGAATTGTTTGTTGTTTGGATTTGTACTCCGTATTATCAAACCTACTTCCAAAGGAAAGAATACTAACAATTTCCTGTGACAATTTGGGTATCATTTCAACATTGAAAAGATAAGCATCTGGTATGTCATCATCTACTCTTTCAGGAGCTTCCCCGTTGTGTATCCTTGAAAGATGATCCGCTTGTAGATGGGTTTTACCCTTTTTGACCAGCACTATGAAATCAAACTCTAGCAATATAATAAACCAACGTACAATGTTCCCCGTATTGCATGGTTTATTTACCAGATACAAAAGAGCTTGATGATCTGTAAAGAACACAAATTTGTTTGCGAGCAAATAATGCCAGAATTTCTTTACATCATAAATCATTCCTAACCCTTCTCGTTTGGTGGTTGTGTAGTTCTTTTCCGCATCGTTTAACTGTCGGCTTGCATAACACACTGGAAAATCCATTGTTCCATCTCTAGGTTGAGCCAGAATACTCTCGATTGGATATGCAGAAGCATCAATGTGAACATGGAATATCTTTTCCCAATCCGGTGCTTTAAGTACGAGTGCTGATATAAGGTTTTCCTTCAGCTTTTGGAATGAAGTTTCACACTCCTCAGTCCAATCGAAATTGACTAGCAAACGATACGGAGGTTGTGCAATGACTGCATACATGTATATGAATCTTCGATAATATCCACAGTGTCCCATGAAGGATTGCACTTGTTTCACATTAATGGGCCTGGGTAGGTCTACTATGACTTTGACTTTGTCTAGGTCAGTGGTTATGCAATTTCTTGATAATGTGTCCTAAGATGCGGCCTTGCTTAACCATAAAGATACACTTTTTCGGGTTGAGACAGATTCGATATGTCCTGCATTTTTCAAATACCTTTTGCAATGATCAATATGTTCCTCTCGTAGAAGAGAGTGTACACAAAGATTATCCATGTATATTTCTAAGAATATTCTCAGGTATTCTTTGAACGCGTGCGTCATTAACCTTTGGAAAGTAGCTAGGGCATTAGTTAAGCCAAACGGCATAACACGATATGCATAAACTCCCCATTCTGTGGCAAACGCTGTTTTGTGTTGATCCTCCCTTGCAACTGCTAGTTGGTTGTATCTTGAAAACCCATCCAGAAAGGAATAAGCCCGTTTTCTAGCCACCCACTCAAGTACATGTTCTGTGATTGGCAAGGGATAATTATCCCTTATGGTGGCTGCATTTACCTTTTTGAGGTTTACACACACTCGCAATTTTCCGTTCTTTTTGGGAACTACCACAATGGGTGACACCCAATCTGTATGTTCAATTTCATAGATGAATTCCGCTTCCAGCAGCTTATCAATCTCCTCTTTGATTCGTTTAGCAAATGTATCATTATATGTATAAGGACGTTGTTTGTTAGGTTTTGCATCCGATTTCAACGGAATTGTATGTTGGCATATCGATGGATCAACTCCTTTGAGGTCTTTATAGGACCATGCAAACACATCTTTATATTTTTTTAGAAGTTGTGTTAGCCGTTCTTCTTCTTCAGGCTCTAAATCGTTTGCTATTTAGACCAGCTGAGGCTTTTCACCTGGTTCCGCGAGGTCTATTCTTTTTGCATTTTCTTGCCCATCATAAGATTCTTTCCCTGACTGGTGGCGTCATGATGATTTTTCTGTCCTGGATGGTAAATTTCCGATAGTGTGATGGTACATTCATGTTTCCTTTCTCTGACTCCCCTTTACCATCACTATCTTCTCCATTAGTCCATATCTCACGTAAAGACCGTTTCAGTTCTTGGTATTTCTGTTTACGTTTCAGTTTGGTCCACTCTTGGTATTTTGTTGTTTCTTTTTTTGATTTTTTTTATTTTTGTGATTTTGTTTCTTCTTTAGCTTTTCGTTCCTGTTTTATTTCCTCTCGCGTTCTTTCCCTTCGATCTTTTGAGAATCTTCCTGATATTTGATCTTTTACACAATCCTCTGCTTTTACAAGCATCAAATAGTGAATTTTACCTTTTATCATGGGCATCAGGTTCTTTCTTGCAATGTTTCCTGCTCGTTTCCTCCTGTAGCATTCCTGGCGTCTAGGGTGCTGATTAGCAAAATCATAAAATTTGATATTCTCGGTTTCCCTTCCACGTTCACTTGAGGTGTCTTAACACTCATTATCTGCATCATCATTTACTTCCAGATGTTCAAAGGAGTTATTAAACTCTTCTTCTTCTGGTTGTTCTATCGTCTCATCTTCTCCTAATATAATGCTTACCGTTGTCAGGAGTTTTTTTGAGCAAGGGATTGCGCATATGTACATACACATGCATGGTGCATCGAATAAAGGATTACCCAATTTCCATAGCCAGGTGGTTACGTGGGGCCCACATGTGTACAGGTAGGACAGCATGTACATAGTGCAGCGATTTTCACTATTATCAATACTAGTGTGTTTTTTCTACAATAAGGAGGAGTTGGTAGCGCGTAAAACTTCTCGAGGAAGCTATCTGCGGGCCGACGACGTGAGGTCAGCAGGTGCGTCAGATGGCATCTAGTGGCGTCAGGAGGGCGAACGAGGTCAATATTTGCACGCAGATGAGGACGAACACAATGTGGGTGTTTTGTGGTGAGAGTTATGCAGAAAGGCCATCATTAGGACCACTTTCTGGGGCCACTTCACGTGGTGGCGAGATGAATTATTGGAAAAAAGCTGAGTGCCAGGTGTGCGAATGATGCAAAAAGGTGACAACTATGCACTGCGAGGTCAGTTTTTGGCCTGTTCGGGGTCCGTTTGAGGTCATCTAAAAGGCCAAGGGTGCCCAACTAAAAAAGCTAAGTGTGGGAACTGAAAAAGCAGAGAGAAGACCAGAAAAAACATGGAGAAGAGAGGAGGAACAGCCGCAGGTGTGTTTTTGCCCATTTTGGAGCCTGTTTTGGCCCTAAACTGCTCATCCGAGGTCGGGTTTGAGCACTTTGACATTGTAGACTGGGGTTTTGGGCCGTTCTGGATGCGATGGCGCTGTCCATTTTGCCGAATTCCTCACTCTTTTTTTGCTGTTTTTCTGTGTAATCTTCTCCGGTGAGTGAAGCTTCTTCTCCAATTTGTGATTGTATCTGGTATCTTTTACCCATATTATGTGAGCTGTTTGCCCCGTTGGTGTTGGACCAAGCTCATTTATATCTAAACATCAGAAATTCTCCTCTTTTGAGCTGAGTTTTTTGGGTGTGTGTGTGTGTGTGTCTCTGTGTGGAGTGGGCAAGTGGATAGTTTCTCTCCTCTCACTCCAGAGGTGTGTTCCCTGTCTCGGCCAGGTGTGTTGTCTAAGCCGAGTGGTGCCCCATAGTGTGTGTGTGTATCTTCCCAAGAGTGTGTGTCGGGTCGTTATAGAGGCGCTGTGTGTGTTTTCATCCCGCTCACATTCTTTTGGCGCCCCCACGGAGGATCTTCTTCGAGTACCTTCTGCTTCGAGCTTCGAGCTTCGGGATTACAGGTTGCAGGTTGTAGATTACAGGTTACAGGTTAGAGGTTATAGGGACAGGTACAGGTACAGGTGATTCACACTGGTACAGGTAGCTGGAGCACAGTGATATACTAGCAGTGATGTCACTTGCAGTTGTTGTGGGTATGCATCACTTGGCGCCTATTTGAGCGCATTGTCTGCTGGATTGTACGTTACTTGTGGAAACTGCCATTGTACGCATTTGTGGAGCCATACTTGGTTGTATTTGGCAGTCCCAGCCATTTCTGAGACTTGGTCTGGAAGATAGTCATTTTTGAGACTTGACTATATGCGATTTGCATTAGCCTTCGTGTGAGGGTCGATAGCGTGAGGTTTTTATTGAGCTGGGGGATTCTCAAATGTGGAGATCCTTTCGGTGATACAGGTAGCTGGAGCACCCTTTTGGTGACCTCGCCATAGGCTATGTACTAGTGAGTCCTACTTGATGCTCGAGTTCTATTGTTGACAGTTTATGCATACATAGACAGTCTATATTTTGGGTTCCTACTGCTCTACTTCTGGGGAAACTCTATCAAAATTTTCCCAAGTTATGATGGCTGGTTTTTTGGTATTTTGAGCCATTTATGCTGTTATGCTACTGAAATTTTGGCAAAATCAGAGGTTGAGCCAGGTGTGCCTTCTTGGGAGCTTCATGGTTGGCTTTAATGGATGATCAAAATGGCCCTCAGTTCACTCCTTTTCATTTAACTCAAAGAATTCAGATTAATGTTCATGTGTCCAGGAAGATCTTTTTCCAGCAGCGCATAGTCTTTATGTTTGGGCCAAGAAGATTGAGAGAGATCCTGGAATGTCCTTTGCCTGTTTTCATTCCGATGATTAACTATGAAAACTCATTTGATGTGCATGTGTTTGTCCTTATCTAAAGTTGAGCTCCATTGAAGTTTCTGGGGATTGGGTAGTGAAAAGTTTTGGGTTCTTGCACGTGTGTTCGAAGGGGTTCTCTAGCCATGGCTTTCTCTTATCCGGAGTTTCATGGAAGAAGTGATGAAGATGTGGAAGAATTTTTGGAAAAGATGGAGGTTGCCTGCATTAGCAACCAGATTCATGACCCTACGCAAATGTTACGCCTTCTCCAAATTTGTTTGAAGAGTGATGCACGAGTTTGGTCTAAAGCATTTGAAGAGGAGTTGCATGTGGCTGATCCACCTGTAAGGTTGAGTTGGGACAATCTACGACATGGGTTGGAAGTGGAGTTTTTGAAGATAGACGATCCTGACAAAGTGTGGCAAGAAGTACAGGCTTTGGTACAAAAGGAAGGTGAGCCAATAGATGCGTACATACGTAAGTTTTCATTGGCATGGGAGCGAATGTGCAAGGCCTTAGCACCACAGGTACCCCCGCCTGACATGATGAAGAAGGACAGGTTCTTAGCTGGTCTTTGGGAGAATATACGTTGGAGAGTGGAGCTAAAGAAGCCTAGGACATATGAAGATGCACTAGAGGTAGCAAGGAACAAAGAGTGGAAGATGAGGAAAATGAGCCAGTTAGGGGTGGATTCTTTGCCAATGAGGTCTGAATTTCAGCCTATAGAGTCTTTACAAGGGCGCATGTCAGGGGTTCATCATGAACCAGTAGTTCCTGTTACTACTCAGGTTATGCCAGCAGTGGTCACTACAGCAGTGCAAGATGATGGGCTAAGGCAAGACATGAGGCAAATGGTAGATTTGATGAAGAATCTCAGCCTAAACATGCTAGGTCAAGTGGGAAATAATCGAGGTCGAGGGAGGTTTGCAAATCAGCAAGGAGGTGAAGAAAGGCCTAGGAATGGTGTTGGACAAAGCAATGGTAGGTTTTGGAGGCAGACGCCCACATGTTATAATTGTGGAGAGTTGGGTCACATCAGCCCGCAATGTGATAAGCCACCAAGGATGGGGGGAGACATGTATCCATTGCCAAGACAGGTGCTAACTAGGTCAAATGATTATGGCATCGAAATTAAGGGAGACGAAGGAACCAGTGGACTGACCCAGGAGGAAAAGGGAAACACAAAAGTGCTAAGTGTAGTCACCTTGGAGAAGGCATCAAAGCTAGAGGATACATTAGTGATGCCTATTGGGAAGAGGACCACAGAGGATAAGGAAGGAAGAAGTGCCCCAGGTCCTAGTAAGAAGAAAGGAAAGATCCATGAAGGTGAGGATGTCAAGGCCAAGAGGAAAAGGAGAGCTCGTCGAAAGTTTCATGTTTCAGATTTTCCACTAGGGGATGGGCAATTAAGCTATGACTTGAAGGAGGATCTGACGAGCAGGAAGGCAGATGTTACTTTTGGGCAGCTTATAGAGATGGTGCCTAAGCTAAAGCGACAGTGGAAGAGGATGGTTAACCCAATGGAGAAAGATCTAGAGAGAGGTTCAGTAAAGGTGTTGGCAATGGATGAGCTACCAGACATTTGTCCAATAGTAGATGTGTGGCATAAAAGGAAAAATTTGGGACAAGGTTATGTGGATGGCGGAGCCCAAATATGTGTCATAACACACTCATGCGTTGAGAAGATGGGTCTCACAGTGGCTGGGGTGTCAGGTTTTTGGATCAGATTGGCAAACCATCAAAAAGTAAAATGCTTGGGTGTTGTAAAGAGCTTAGAAGTGGAGGCATATGATGCAAAGGCAGTGGTTGATTTTCATGTGATGCCAGCAGGGTTGGGAGCATATCCTATTATACTGGGCAGACCATGGTTACGTGCAGTGGGAGCTGTTCAAGATTGGCGACATGGTACGATTAGCCTCTATGGAAAGACAGGTACCAAGAAGCTTTATAATATGGACACAAGGAAACGATTAGAGGAGCTTTATGAAGATGAGGATGAGTCTAGTGATGAAGACTCTTCCACGGTGACAGATGAGGACAGTGATAGCACTACCAGCAGTGATGAGGATGCTGATGTTGCATTTCTTTTGATGGACAAAGAAATCCAGGAGATTGGTTTAGTTGCATTTGCGAATGAGGTTGAAGATGAAAGTGAAGGGCCTTATGAAGTGATTGAAGGGCTGATGCAAACCAAGGTTGAGTTGTCAAAGAAGCAGGAATTAATGACGCAAATGATTAGTGGAGACCTCTCAGCTATGGAGAAGGATATATTTTTGCATATGCTGGCTAGTTTTCCTGATTTGTTCATTACTTCATATGAAGAGATCAGAGGGTTCAAGGGTGGAGAGATGCATATAGAGCTGAAAGAAGGTGCTAAGCCAGTGCGGCAAAGGCTAAGAAGGATGGGTCAAGAGCAAATGGAAGCCTTGCGAGAAGAGGTGGACAAGTTATTGAAGGCAGGGTTCATAGTCCCTGTGGAGACCACAGAATGGGTGAGTCCAGTAGTAGTCAGTCCAAAGAAGGATGGGAAGTGGAGGATTTGTGTAGATTTTAAACCCTTAAATGCAGCCACTAAGAAGAACCCATATCCTCTTCCATTCATCGATCAGATCTTGGATTCAGTGGTAGGTTATGAGAGGTACAGTGTGTGTGATGGTTTTTCAGGCTATTTTCAATTGAAGATTGCTCTTAAAGACCGCACAAAGACAACTTTTATTATGCCATGGGGCTGCTATTGCTACACAGTATTGCCATTTGGGTTGTCAAATGGACCTTCCTTCTATCAAGAGAGAGCAAATTGGGTGTTGGAACCATTCATTGGTAGTTGTGTTAAAGCTTTTATGGATGACTTCTGTGTCTATAGCAGTAGGGTTGATCACCATGAGAATCTACAGATGGTATTGGCTCGATATGATGAATGTGGAGGACAACTAAATCCAAAGAAATGTCATCTAGCACAGCCAAGGGTGAAGTTATTGGGCCATATGGTGTCAGAAAATGGCATTGAGGCTGATCCAGACAAGGTTAAGTCTATTATTCTTCTTCCATCACCTACGAGTACGAAGCAATTGGAAACCTTTATACACAAAGTGAAGTACATGGCACGGTTTATTCCATTGTCTTCGCAGCTTCTTTATCCGTTACAGCAAGTGGCAAAGCATGATCCATTGCAATGGGATGACAAGTGTGAAGAAGTGTTTCAAGAGGTGAAAGAGGTGTTAGGGGGTTTGTCAGCCATGCAGGCTCCTGATTGGGAGAAAGTTTTTTATGTAAATCCATCAGTAGGGGATGATGCCATTGGAGCCATGCTATTGCAAAAGGGGAAGGGCAGCCATTATATGAGGCAAGTGTATTGTGCAAGCCGAGTGAAGTTGGTAGCGAAGAGAAAGTTATCGGAAGTAGAGATAGTGATGGCCAGTGTAATATTTGCTTGTCGACGATTTCGTCATTACTTGCTACCACGGCCTTTTGTTTTCTTGACGAGTTATGCCTTTTTGCCACAGTTAATTAATGGTACTAATATGTCAAATGTGGTGAAGAGGGGAAGCTAGTATGCAAGAGAGGGTTCAAATTGGATGCGCATAGTAACAATGAGGCTGAATATGCTACATTGGAAGCCGGATTACACATTTGTTTGAAGCATGGGGTTCGAAGGTTGAGCATAAAAGGTGATGCCTTGTTAGTTGTGAAGCAAGTGTTGGGTGTGTGGAAGAGCAAGAACACCTCATTGAAGGAAATGTGCTTCAGAATTAAAGGCCTGTTAAAAAAGTTCGAAGCATGGAGCATCAGACACATTGAACGTGCTCTAAATGGAGAGGCACATGAAGCGGCTCAAGGCATGATTGGGGAGCTATTCATGTTGAGGACCACTTTACCTCTTTATCATGGCCGGGAAAGTTTGGCTCAAGAAGAGGAGTTTTTGCTAACAGGAATCATTCCAAAGAAGATTCAGAAGTCTAAGAAGTATGGCTTTGTGCGTAGAGCATACAGGTACAAATTGATTGGTGATGTCTTATACATGAAAGGGGCTGATCTCGTGTTGAGACGTGTACCTTGGCGGGAGGAGCTTTACAGAGTGTTGGAAGAGAATCATGAAGGCGCATGTGGTGGCCATTTTTCTCTAAAGATCACCTTGCATAAGATTTTGCAAGAGGGGTATGTATGGCCTAGTTTGCACAAGGATGTTCACCATTGGTGTAGGTCTTGCAATAGGTGTCAAGCATTTGGGAAGAGAGTGTTGAAGGCAGAGCTACGAAAAACTATTATGGCGTTTGATGTGTTTGAAAAGTGGGGGATTGATGCCATAGGCCCGTTACCTATCACAAGCAGGGGCAAAAGCTATATTTTGATGGCAGTGGACTATCTTTCTAGATGGGCAGAGGCTATAGCAGTAAAACAGATCACTGCAAAGGATGTGGCAAAATTTGTGTATGATGAAATATGTTGCAAGTTTGGGGTGCCATTAGAGCTACTTTCAGATAAGGGGCCAGGATTTAGAGCTAAACTGCTAGACTTCTTATGCACAAAGATGAAGATTAAGCACCAGCATACCACTCTTTATTACCCACAGTGTAATGGCTTAAATGAAAGATTCAATGGTGAGTTGGTACAAATTCTTTCTAAAGTGACAGAGCACCAAGGAAAGAATTGGGATTTGGAATTGCCTAGTGCATTATGGGCTTATCGTACTTCGGTGAAGACAGGTACAGGGTTTACTCCATTTCATTTGGTGTATGGAAAGGAAGCACTATTGCCTGTGGAGGTAGAGTTGCCTGCAGTCAAGATGTTACAGAAGTTGCTTGGGCCGCCTAGTGATGCATTCAAAGAGAGGCTCTTGCAGTTACAAGAGGTCCAGTTGGATAGGATGAACGCATTGGAGCATTATGGGCAGATGCAGGATAAGGCTTTGGCAAAGATAAATGAAAAGGTCAAAAGTAAGGGTATCAAGAAACATGACTTGGTTTTGCGCTACAATAGTAAGCTGGACAACACCTTCCAAAAGAAGTTTCAAATTAAGTGGGAAGGCCCTTTCAAGGTAGTGGAGTGTTTTCCAAATGGCACATATCAGTTGGCTAACCTGGATGGTGTTCTACATAAGTCAAGGGTAAATGGATTGCGTCTTAAATTGTATCATGCCAGGTTGATGATGGTCGAGCAGGATGAGCTGTATGTGGATCATGGAGTGTTGGTGAGGGATGAGGAGACCTGTGATGCGGCGAGTCTCATATCTCTCTTTGCTGCTGCTGATCATGAATGATCTAGCAGGCTAGGGGATGGGCAAATTATGTCAGGAGTTTTTTTGAGCAAGGGATTGCGCATATGTACATACACATGCATGGTGCATCGAATAAAGGATTACCCAATTTCCATAGCCAGGTGGTTACGTGGGGCCCACATGTGTACAGGTAGGACATCATGTACAAAGTGGAGCAATTTTCACTATTATCAATACTAGTGTGTTTTTTCTACAATAAGGAGGAGTTGGTAGCGCGTAAAAATTCTCGAGGAAGCTATCTGCGGGCCGATGACGTGAGGTCAGCAGGTGCGTCAGATGGCATCTAGTGGCATCAGGAGGGCGAACGAGGTCAATATTTGCACGCGGATGAGGACGGACACAACGTGGGTGTTTTCTGGTGAGATTTATGCAGAAAGGCCATCATTAGGACCACTTTCTGGGGCCACTTCACGTGGTGGTGAGATGAATTATTGGAAAAAAGATGAGTGCCAGGTGTGCGAATGATGCAAAAAGGTGACAACTATGCACTGCGAGGTCAGTTTTTGGCCTGTTCGGGGTCCGTTTGAGGTCATCTAAAAGGCCAAGGGTGCCCAACTAAAAAAGCTAAGTGTGGGAACTGAAAAAGCAGAGAGAAGACCAGAAAAAACGTGGCGAAGAGAGGAGGAACAGCCGCAGGTGTGTTTTTGCCCATTTTGGAGCTTGTTTTGGCCCTAAACTGCTCATCCGAGGTCGGATTTGAGCACTTTGACATTGTAGACTGGGGTTTTGGGCCGTTCCGGACGCGATGGCGCTGTCCATTTTGCCAAATTCCTCACTCTTTTTCTGCTGTTTTTCTGTGTAATCTTCTCCGGTGAGTGAAGCTTCTTCTCCAATTTGTGATTGTATCTGGTATCTTTTACCCATATTATGTGAGCTGTTTGCCCCATTGGTGTTGGCCCAAGCTCATTTGTATCTAAACATCAAAAATTCTCCTCTTTTGAGCTGAGTGTTTTGGGTGTGTGTGTGTGTGTGTCTCTGTGTGGAGTGGGCAAGTGGATAGTCTCTCTCCTCTCACTCCAGAGGTGTGTTCCCTGTCTCGGCCAGGTGTGTTGTCTAAGCCGAGTGGTGCCCCATAGTGTGTGTGTGTATCTTCCCAAGAGTGTGTGTCGGGTCGTTATAGAGGCGCTGTGTGTGTTTTCATCCCGCTCACACCGTGTAGTAGGGTAGCACATCATAGCCATCCTTATCGCAAAATTTTGTTGGACTATCTGTAATTATACAGACATCCAATGTTGCTAGTATGTGCTCCCATTCTAGAGGTTCCAAGGCATCTTCAGGGAAAGGTTCCGGAATATACTCCTTGTCCTCTATCGCTCTTTCGAAGACGCATTCCTTTCTTTTTAAGATTCCATAATGTGAAGCTCCGCACATCCATAGCTCTTTTTGTTGCCCTAACCATGCTGGGAAATCTGATCCTCCTACTGTAGCTGAACTAAACTCTTCCACAGGTGTTTGGTTCACATCTTTGTAACTATGGTCTTTCAAGTGTATTTTAGTTGTTTTGTCTAGCCATGTCTGAGGTATATGTGGTGGTAACCCCAATCTTGGACCATCTTCAATTGTCGCATGAATGGTCTTCCCAAGATGATCTCATAATTGTTCTTTTTGTCAAAATCGACTATCGCAAATGTATGCTCATACTCGATCCCGCACGAAGTGACAATCACTTTTTCTAAGAGTCCTAGAGGCTTCTCCATGCTTCCAATTGCAATTTCATTATGGTAGCTCTTAAAGTTGGTTTTTCCCCATTTTTTTCAGATTTCCTTGGTGGCGATAGCAACTCCCACTCCACTGTCAAGAATAGCTTTGGAAACTACTCCTTGGAATTCTACTGGTAGCGTGGTGTTTCCATCTTCTCCCTCGCAATACTCTCCAACCTTGTTTAATGGTACTTGCCTAGTGTTTAGTTGAGGCCTGTCTAACTCTCTGATCACTCCAAATTTTTCTAGGTATTTACCTACTGTGGTCCACATGTTTGGTCGTAACCTTAGGAGTTCTGCTAATGTGATTGTGCATGCCACCGGGGTGGACAATAACTCAGTCAATCCTTGTGAATCCATCACTTTGTTAAAAGAAAGTCTTTGAGATGGGATTGCTCTCACTTCAGACTTGGCCTCATACTCTCCTAGGTAAGAAGATAAAGTTTTCAACGAGTCTGGTTGGCTGTGCCCCGAACTAATTGATCCTTGGTCTCCCCCTTGTGAATGTATCTCAAAGTTCATTTGTGATTTTGCCTCAAATTTCTCAATAGGAGGTAAGATCACATTCTTCTCTTTTCTCGTGCTATTCATGTGGTTACTCATACTATTAGCCTCGTTGGCCTGACGGATTTGCTTCCACAGATCATCTAGACCGTTACAGTCCTTACCCATTTCTGTGAATGTTTTAGGTTGGAACTTGCCTCATCTGTTGTATTTGGCACTATGATAGGCTCTTCTCTGGACTCATAGGCATTAGTGAGTCTTTCCTTTGTTTCTACTTGTTTCTCTAAAGTTGGATGGATAGGGGTTGGAGCTGGTGCTTCATGCAAATTTGCAGGTTTACCCAGCGGGTCTTCCATCAATGATTGAGCTGTTTCAATCATCTTTTTACACATTTCCAACCTTTGTTTTTCTATTTTTGCATATGGATAAGTCATCCATCTTTGCTCCTGGGTTTGGTTCTTTTTGAGTCTGGATTCATAGGCTTTTAGAACTGCTTCCAACTGCTCATTTACCTTGTCTGCCAGTATAGATCCTCCTGATCCTGCACTTTTGGGCTCTGCTATTTCCTTGGCTGCTATGGTTCCCATGGTGTGTGAGCTTAAGCTAGCTAGATCCTCTAACCGCTCTAATCTATCCTTTGTATGTTTCAACTCCTCGGATAGAGCTGTTTGCTCTTGTTCTTTCCTGGCTTTCATACACGCCTTTCTAGCTTTCCAAGTGCTTCTCTGATTTTTTGTTTTTGAACTTTGGGCATCGGTTTTTTTCTCTTCAACGATGGGTTTGTTCATCATTCTTTGAGCTTGGGCTCGTGTTACCGCCTGAATAGGTATGATTGTTTCATTTTCCGACCCTCCACTGGAAGGTAGTGTTTCTAGCATGTTCAAGGTGGTTTTTGCTCCTTTGCTTGGGTTTTTAGGGCAATCGGGAATCAAATGAGTAACTCCACACACGGTGTAATATGTGTTGACTCTAATGATTTCATCATGAGGACAGTCTCTTAGCCAATGGTCTCCACCACACTTGTAGCAGGGTCCCTTGGGTTGTTGAGGTGTTCCTTGAGATCCTCTTTGTTGGTATGCATGTCTCTGTCCACCCATGTCTCCGTTGGCTATGAACAACAATTTTCGTTCATCTAAGCTATATCTTCCTTCTCCTACTGCCTGTGCAGCTATTGGTGGTCCTATACTTCCTATCATGCTCCATGGTTCTGGTGTCGAGGGTTCTTCCGATGGATAATAGACAGAGTTTTCCGCATATCCGTTGGGATCTTCATAATATGCATGCATAGGCACCAAAGCCTTATCCTCTGATTCGGTTACGGTTGGTGTGTATCTTATACCGACTGGTCGTAATCCTGGTAGGGATGGTTGTTGCCCCAACACCGGTTGTGGTCTTTCTACGCCTACAGGTCATGGTAGGTTGCCTGCTTGATACCTAGGCATCGGTGGAACTTGAGGAGAAGCTACCGGAGCTTGGGGAGCGTAAGGTCTCTCTCTCTCATATCTCTTGTTATAATAACATTCCTCTGTCCCATGGTTTGTCCATTTTTGTTCAATAGCACACCACTTGGGCTGTTTAGCCTGGGTTTTGGTGTACAAGTTAATCTTTTTTAGAACTTCATCTACAAGCAGCTCTTGGTTTACATCTACTTCTACTTTCGGTGTTGTCTTAGAAGAATTGCTTCCACTTTGTGAAGATGAATCGTCGTGACGGTCCTTGAACTCCCCCTCTTTGTAGACCGCATAATTGTCCACAAGGTAAAGAGCCTCCTTGGTCAACTCATTCAACATCGTTCTCCTCTTCATATGTAAGTTTTTCTAGAGATCCGCATTCCTTAGTCCTTGGATGAATATAAGCATAAGTCCTTAGTCCTTGGATGAATATAAGCATAAGTCTAGACTGAGTTGGCAGTTCTTCCACAGGACAGAACTTAACATATCTTTTTAGTCTTAGGGCTGCCTTTTGTATAGATTCTCCATCTTTCTGTTTGAATTTATGGATTTGTGAGACGGTATTACGAGCTATCCCCCATTGTGAGAATTCCGCGATAAATTTGTTAAACACTTCCTCCATAGACTCAAAGTCTCTATGCTCTACCGTGTCAAACCAAGTGGCAGCGTCATCCTCTAGGGTTAGTCCAAACCCTGCAAATTGGGTAGGGAAGTCTAACACCTCTTCGGCTCTAATTACACGCACAAAGGCTGCTACATGATCTCTTGGGTCTCTGTTTCCTGTGTATTTCTTGTTTACCCATTTTTGCACTTGAGAAGGTCTAATTCTACGATGGTCTACAAACCTCATCATTGGATCTCTACGTCCTAATCGATATACCTCCTCAGGTCTTATGTAGTAGGCTGGTTCCTCTCCCAGTGGTGCTCCTAAGCCATAATTTCTAATAGTTCTCGCCAGAGATGGTTCATCTCTTCGAACTCTTTCTAAGGGTGGCCCTCCAGGCTCTGTTGACCCTTGAGTCTTTGGCTTACTCTCTCCTTGATACCTTGAATAGAGTAGTGGTTCTTGCAAATCCCTTAGCCCTCGTGCGGCTTGATAACCATCTCGGTTTCGGTCTTGTTCCAATGTTGCACTCTGTCGAAGCCATGCCTGCAATGATGGCTGGTTTGGTGGTTGGTTTTGGTTGTTGAATGTCTGCGGTCGGGTGGAATGTGAGGTGGTGTCATAATCTTCTGAAAAGGGATTTGTTGACTTGCTTGGGGTGTAGGTGGCTCTTGGCACTTCGTCTGGGGCATATATTGAAGCTCCTGGACCTGTTTCCTTTTCTACCTCCTTTAGGAGAATACGTTGGTATTCTTGCCCGTATCTATCAACAAAAACTATACCCTTCCCCATAGCAGTTTCATAAGAGAATAAGTAAAGAACCTTGTCTTTGCTCAATTCGTTTAAGTATAGTTCTTTGCTGTGAAAGTAAGCGACTATACCCTCACTCTCATGCTTGTAGATTAACACGTTCTCATTATAAGTTGGAACCTTGGTTGTTTTCTTATCATACATAAAATAGCTCCGGGCTGATCAATGTTTGGTGGCGGTTCTTGAGCTTCTAAAACCATTTTCCCTTTCACCACATTATCTCCATATCTGTTGTAATCTTCTATTTACCGACTATTAGATAGTGGTTTCCCTTTTTGTCTCAGAATCTATCTCCATCATCATAGACTCGAATTATCTCCAATCTCCGTGCTGACCTCTCTTCAATACAAATGCACTTGCATCCTTGATAGTCAGAATAGACTAGGGCTCTCCTCGAGTTTGTTCCCTCTAAGAAGATCACAGTGAGCTTGGAATCATTCAAAGGATTTAGGGAGGTGATTCTTCCTGGCATTGGTCCTTCATAGGTGAAACCTCCTAGCTATTGAATACCCATCATGAAGAAAGATTTTTCTGAAGAAGTGTCAGTATCACTACCTTCCTCAATAATCGGTGCTAGTGGATCTAGCCTTGCCTGAGTTACACTCTCCTCAGTGGACACTAAGCTACCTTGGTCACCTGCCACCTTCTGGTCTCTAAAAATGTATCTTCCTGATCTTAAATTCATCAAACTTATCAATGCAATTAATCACAAATCCAACCACTCACCTAGCAAAGGATCAGTCTCCGCACAACTTCTTGCTTTGTTGCTAAATATACGTGTACACAAGCATTTAATTTTAGAAATCGAATCAATGCATTTATCTGCTAGAGGTTATCTTAGTAATGATTGGTATAACTGGAGAGTTAATCTCAACCACTACTATATTTTATACACTGCTAATGTTATGGATTAGGTCTGCTATTCTGGAACTGTACTTCCCTCGGATGTTGGTCATTTTACGCAAAAAAGTCTAAATTCAGTCTTTGCTCCGTCAAATGGACAAACAAGGTCCAAATTTACTTCTTAAAGAAGTTCTGGAACCCTTATGCCAAATGGAATCTCACTGTCTAAGCCCAATCAAATTTTCTCTTCAGTAGGCTCTAGTAGACATCCTACGCATAGGATGTCTCCTACTTTGTTTTGCCTGGATTTTTGCACTATGGATTCCCCTTTATGTGCTGATTCCACAGTTGTTTTTACTTTTTGATTTGGACACCTGTAAGCTGGTCAATGGATCAAAAATGTGATCTGACAGCATGTTGCTGATCTTGATCAGTCTAATCAACTCCAATTTGGTCCAAAATTGGCCAGGAGGCTTGCCTTAGGCTATACAACACCTTGCTATGCCCCCAGTCAGTGTATGGCTTCAATTTCTTGCTTTAGACATCCTATGCGTAGGATGTCTTTTTCATCAGAATGGCTTCAAATTCAAAACACAGGCTCCCCTTTCCTGAAATAAATGCTCCTGATGCTCTGTAGCTCTATCAGAAACACTCACAGTAACTTTTGGACTTCACTTAGGCTTTCAAACACACTTTTGCATCTTTTTGCGTCTTTTACAAACTTGTGATGACTTTACCAAGCAAGTATACATGCATGAAGTGCTCTAGATCCTGAATCATGATGTCCTACTTACTCTACTCCTACTCATCATGTGAAATGGTGATAATCGTGTTTTGGTTGCTTTCTAGCCTCTCCGAACTCTCAAGCTCTCCTCTCACTGCTTCTACCACTCCAACTCCTACTCAAGAACACAACAAATACCTAAAACTATCTTAGTCTACCTAATTCTACCTAAGTCGAAGGATCTAGGCCAGACACACGCTCCCTAGACTCCCTCTAAGACCTAGAGAGTCCTCCACCCTCTGATCTTATCTAAATGTAAAACGAAACTCTTGGCAAGCCAAAAATCCCTATCCTCAAGGACTAGTCTCGGTCACCTACCTAAGGTTTTTGTCCCCGGCAGCGACGCCAATGTTGGACGGATACGCCGCGACGAACGTCAGCACAACGAGAACTCACCTAACAAGATTTGTCAGCTAAGGACAAAGCTCGACCCGTAGGCACGTGGAAGCAAGTATAGGGTGTCAACCTACACTCAACTGACTCCTAACTAATTCCTACAGAGGTCTCTACCAATTGTCTAAGTCACAGCTTTCAAGAGTGCATAAGAGGAAACTTTCTACAACGCTTTCTAGAGCCGAACACCCATTAAACAATCTCGAAACACCATAGAACTTGAAGGAGACCCTACTAATACCAATAGGTGACTCTCCCTAAGGTCTATGAACCAAAACCCCAACCCAAAACACCCGGTGCAAAATCACGTAGGATGTCTGGCTGAAATTTGCAAGTCTTCATTTCCAAAATCTAAAGTGCCTAATGTGTAGCTCTACTCAATGTGAACGCATGGATATGCTGCAATGAAAAATCGGACAACGTATGCTCACCAAATCACCAGATGAAGCTCGTAGAAGGAGCTCGCAAAACCGGACTGTACGCGCGCAATGTAGGTATCGACGCGTAGCTCTCGTCGGGGGCAACACCTTGCACTTCTCCGCACTCAATTCCGACCACCGGTGCACACATAGCGTCAAGATGAAGCTCACACTCTCTCTCGTACACAGTACGCTCACTCACAGACTTCAAAACTTGTTTTTAAAAATAAGGTCAAAAAGTGGTATATATACCTTACAATTCTCAAACCCTAAAGTTCCAAATCAACCATCTACTCCATCTAACTATCAAAACTGGGATACAATCTGGAAACTTCTATAAGTCCCAATATTTACAAGGTGAAAAATCAGGTTTCCTCAATAAATGAATAATTACAAAAAATGATAATCTTCTGAGTAGTCAGTTTCTGTGGGGTGTGTCCAACTTCTAATAACAGTGTACTAAAGTGAGGTTTTTAGTGAAAATTAGCCAATTTGAAGGTGTTATTTGAGAGGTTAGGGTGATGTGGAATCCATGGGCTATAGAGAGGTAGATACTTTGTGTGCTGGGTGTGTTCTCTATTCCCCCTCTCCAACGTATTAGGGATGATTTTTTGGGTAGCATTTCTGAGGAGAAAATGCCAATCTGGTTGTATGATTGTCAAAACAAAGACGAATAAGAGTTCAATGTTGGTGTATCTCAATGCACTATAGAGGAAATAGAAGAAAATTTGATAATAGACGTGGAGGTTGAATTACAAGGAGAACCACAACACTCACACTTAGAACCAGATAACAACTTAACAGATTCAATGTAGCTTGAGAGTAGAACGAGTAAATGTCAAAAACCATTGTAAAAGACCTTGTATTCAAATGTGTTTTGAGGAATTACAATGCTTCATATTCGTGATTGTACATAGTTTGTTGATCTCAATTGTGTTGCTTTGAAGCATCATCTTGCTCATCAAACAGATTTCTAAATGTGCTAGGGGTATCTTGGCAGGCTTGCTTGAATTTATACTCGTTTTCCATGCCAAACATAATATATGTTCCTTGTGAAATATCTTGTGAACAAATTGCGCACATTGACTACTATTTTGAATTAAAAGAATAAGACAAATAAAATGATAATAATGACCACATTTCAATGTATAATATCCACTCCATCCATCAAAATTCTTGTAGTAAACTGGACATTGGGAAGATGAGGATGCATCTGAAGTAGACGAGGGGACCAAATATAGATGCATGACAAGGTGGCTGATCTGTGTCCCTTGTACAGTGTTCGATTCACTTGCTGTGTCAGATTTTGAACGTCCTGGCTTAAGTGGTGAATGATTTTCTCCATCCGGACTTGTGAGGGTTGGGATGTCTGGGTGGCTATAGAAAGCCGTGTTATTTCTGTATCTTTCTCGGCCAACTGTGTCGTGTAAATATCCTTCTCTCTCTTTAACTGTAGGTCGGAGCCTTCCACTGTCAAAGCCAGCTCATCTCGGGTGAAAGTGACACAACTCTCTCTTAAATCATGAGTGGAAACAGTTGTCTCCTTTGACAAGAAGTCTACTGGTCACTGTTGCACAAAGTTAACATATAACATTTTTGCAAAATATAGCGCAGAATTTGCATTGTGTATGGGATGGCCATAAACTTTCAAATAAATCCTCTCAACGTTTTCTTTGATCACATCATGGTTGTAGTTCAAAACCTTCCACCTTCCTTTCTTGATCTCTGCGTCCTCACATGGCCATATTGTCTTGATCATGTCCTTTGTCACTTCTTTATTGATCTCTTTCCATTGCATGTGGTGTGGATTTGCCCATTTTGAGAGTCGTCGAGCAGTACACATCGCTTGTTGTGGCGACATATCGTGTGCTAGAGACTTCATGCGCTGAAATGCATTCAGAGCTGCTTGTTGTTGATCATCGGGCAATGATTGGGTGCCAATATCTTGTTCATCCTTATCGACCATTTTCTCTTAGAGTTGTAATCACATATAGATAAATATTCAATATCATTGGCAAACTTAAATTCTCACGATTCAACAGTCTCATAGATGCACAAAAATGATGTGCAAGCTCAACAGGGGGACAAAATGATGGTGCAAGTTCAACAAGGGGACGTTGGACAGGGTTAGGGTTTGTATTTAAGTGTTCTTTGAAAAATATCAAGACGTCAAAAGCATTTATTCTTTGTTCCCACTCTTTTAACTTCATCCAACAATCTACTTTAACCCGAATAGCCCTCATAACATCTTCGTTCGGGTGGTGAAAAACTTCTTCTGGAAAATAATTTTTTTACGCTGCACTAAAAAATGTGCCAGCGTGTCAAATAGGTAGCCCAATGCATAAATGTTACTCGTGTGCACCGTGGATCGTAAAGTTCAAGAGAAATCCACGGTCACTTAGCCATCTTGGCATTCCCTGCTCTCTATGCCTCCAAAATTGTAGAGTCCGACTATGCGCTTGAATGCAGATAATTAATTGATGCGCGTTTAGTTGGTGTTCTAAGCATCATAACCCAATCAATGATGCCGACGTGGGGTTTATTGGCATGAGTAAAGTACAACATTATGTTGAACGAATGCAGGTCACTGTGCACTATACCGGCCGATTGGACAGCCACAACGCCATCAATTAAGGCGTGACAAATGGCTGGCATCTGCTCAATCACTTCTTTGATCCACACCGTGTCTATCTCTTGTATAAGAATATTTTCTACAGGCAATGACCTCCAGCTGTGTTGTAGCCTGTGCATGTGTCATCTGAACAATCCATGAGCGAATGGTAAGCGACACATCATGCGTCCACGGTAACCCCATTGTAGTATGGGAATATTGTGATCCAAGGAGCTTCGGTAGTAAAGCCAATGCACTTTACAATGGAGGGGTGAAGCATTTGCATTCCTTGATCTGTCGGGAAGCTGTCAAATTTCAATTCACTCACTCCCTTGTAACATTTTCCCACATATGTAATGTGGTCTGGAAAAAAAGAGATGCCTTTGATGGTGTACAATGTGCACACACCAAAGGAGCCTGCTCCAATCCTCATACCTTCTACCAAGGCTTTTTGAGGGATGCCAACAAGATGAGCATACTTTACATTCAAAGACGTGTGCATGATTGTGCCAGTGCCGTTGGAATCGGATCGACCTCCCAAAGCTGCTTGCGCATCTGTTGAGCCAGCAGAGGATCACACCCACATTTTTGCTCACACCCATCATTTTGTAACCATTGATTGTAATTAATGTCTTTCCGACATTAATTTTGATTTGAGCCATTCATTAAGTAACGGGACTCAATTGAGTTTCCAGCTTGTAATCCCGAAGTAATTTCACCTGTTGATGTAAATAATTAGAGATGTTCTCACCTCCAAGGCTGAGGTATATAAGCCAAAGTTTTGTAACCTAAGGAGGATTCAATTATTAATCAAAGTGAGTTTTTGAGCGCCGTGACTGTGTCTGAGAGAGGGAGAGAGAGAGAGAGATTCTTATCTTCTTGCTACGCGAGCTACGGGGCCGCCATTGGAGAAGCGACACCGCCATTGTGTTAGCAACGGTGAGAGCTACGCACAGATACCAAGAGTGCGCGCTATCGGCTTCTACGTGTGGTAAGTTCCTACGAGCTTTGGTGTGAGTTTTCTTCCAACTCGTGTGTCGGAATAGAGCGTGCAACATATCTATAGAACCACAACGAGTAGAGCTACACATTAGTACCATCGGGGTCAAGTTTCGGTCACCTGTATTTTTCGGCCTGTCTTCATACGCGTTTGCCGCACGGAGTGGTTATAGGTTGATTTTGCAGTTCAAGTCTTTAGGGTGTTTTTCTTACCTAGTGTATAGACTTCCCCTTGAGTTTGAGATCGATTCAATGATTCTAGATCCTGTTTCGTATAGCATTCGTGCGTAGTACGGATTTCAGTCACTTGCGTATTTTAGAACTTAGATTTGATTTCCTTAGTAGTGATTGTCATTAGAAGGTCGAGTAGGTGATTTGACACCCACCTAGTTGTTTCCATGCGCCTGCGGGTCAAGCTCCGTCCTTGTCTGACAAATTCTGTTGTTGGTTGAGTTCTCGCTATTTAGCTTCCGCTAGCGGCGTAACCGCCTTAACATTTGGCGCCACTGCCGGGGACGAGAGCCCTAAGTAGGTGACCTTAGACTAATCCTACGAGGTGAGTCGTATAAACTACTTTGTATACTTTAGTTAGAAAAGATCTAGGAGTGGTGGACTCCGAAGGTCTCGAGAGATACTAGGAAGTGAGGTATTCCTGGGTCTTCCGTGTTGACAGTATTTTTAGTTTAGCTTAGATTAGAAGTGGTTGTTGACATAAAAAGCATTTGCTACTCCTTGTGTGGTAGTAAATCTCTTTATATTTTCAATTGCAAAAAATCCATTTTATGATTAGAAGTAGTAGGTAGGGCCTGATTTGATCCTGATCCAGAGCTATCAATTGGTGTTCTATTTGCTTGATGTGTTTGATTGCATGTTAGATCACTGAAAAAGTCGCTTTGGTAGTGAAATATGCAATAAACAAAGTTCAGAAAAAATTTTCTGTGTAACTGATTGTTGCCGAGCACTTAAAAGAGCTATTGAAAGAGTTCTGTGCTGAAAAACTGGAAATCTGCAACTTTAGACATCATACGCGTATGATGTCTTAGGACCTAAACAGAGACTAAAATTGAAAATTTGACATTGCCAGAGTGTTTAGAAGGGGGGTTTTACCCTAAGATCAACTTAAAACAAGAGCATTAACACTCAAAGAAACCCAAAAAGACAAGTCGGAGTCCAAGAAACGCAAAGAATAGGAAATTTTGGATTCAAATCTTGTTTTTACATTCAAACCTGACAAAAACACTTGAAACTTAATTATAAACATTGGAGAAAGCTTAAAACCAAAAATAGTTAAAATCTGGGACAAAAGACATCATACGCGTATAATGTCTTTTGGCACATCCACTGCTTATTTTTTATATCTGACCTGACAAGATTGTTACAGGCACTGTAGGAAGCATAAATATCAAGTTTGGACCCAAATTGATGAAAAAGACATCATACGCGTATGATGTTTTTGACCTAATTTTGGACATATTTTGATACTTTGCTAACACAGATCCATTGTATTAGCTGTCTAGAGATTATATTTCAAGTTTCATCCCATTTGGATCACAATTGACCCAAAAAACAAGTCAAAAGCGGAAAATTGCCAAGAAAAGCCTAAATTAGCCATAACTTGCTCAAACAGAGTTCAAACTGAATTTTGTGAGTGAACAGAGCATAAAAGGGCCACTGAGAGTGAGCATAACCAAAATAGTCAAAATCTATGAAAAAAGACATCATACGCGTATAATGTCTTTTTCAGCATAACTGCGACAAAATTCTCACTTGATGAAACAGAAGTTGTCCAACTGACAAGATTAAATAGTTGACCAAGTATTTTTCAGTTTGGATCAATTCTGACCACAAAAACTTGAGGAAAACAAATTGTCGAGACGGAAAAGTTAAAGTCCTTCAGGGGAATTGATGAATTTGAGATCGGGCAGGAATCTCCGGAATAGTCAACCAAAACAAGGGGAACCAACAAGTGTCATATCAACCGAGGGACGTGTAAACCAAAGTTGGGTGCAACCATTAGATCCGATCTTTGAAGGAAGTGTCTCTGATACTTCTTCGGAGAGATCTTACGAGATTTTCACCGAAAACTTGGAACACTTGAACCTGAACAACAGAGAAAATATGGCAGCAGGATCATCAAACCCTTCCGCCACCATGAAGTTATTGTTCATAAAATACCAATACGACAATGAGCAAGGTGCCAAGATCTACAAAGATGGAATGGACCGCTATTGTGTAAAGATAGAAGAGAGACCTAGTGAGTTCAAGGACTTAGTGCCTGTGAGCTATAGCGGAGATAGATATCTAGATGACGAGGGTACCATGTACTTGGTAGTCCTAAACCCTAATATTGTGGACAAGTGGGGATTGATGGGCACCAAAGACAAAATAGATGAAGAACTCGAGGAGAAAGCACCAATAATGAACTTCCCTAATGCGAGGTTAAGAAGAGAGAATGAAACTACAAGGATCAACACTGATAACATCTATGTGGGGCTATACAAATATAATAATGGGGAGCAAGATCTCTATTATAGATGTGAAGAACCCTACACCGGAGAGTTGACAGACAAAAAAAGACTCTATGTCTTTACCTACACAGAGGGATCAGAAGTGAAAATTGCCACTTACGACAAGTATGGGAGGCAATACTCAACAATGGGCAAGAGAGAATTCGAAGGATATACATACTTTGGGGGACCACTACATCAGTATTATGTTACTTCTAGCTCACATAGACCAACCAACAACTGGAGTGCAAAACTCAATGACAACAGGAGGACAAAGAACTCAGGTTGCTGACTCTTTCAGTCAACCTTGGGACTCGAAGCTCGGACCAATGGGATCATTACATTCCAGAGAATCAATGGAGACGAATCGAGGTAGTGCAGTTCCAATCCCCACCTATACCACTCCAGGTCCAAGGTTTGAAGCGGAACCATCACATTTACCTCCTAGTAGTAGATTCAGGGCGGGGGAACCGACAAGGGTAACCCATGAAGTCCATGATGCTAGAGAAAGCTTTAGCCGGGACACAGGAGCAATGAGACTGGTAGCAGACCATAGACGTATGAGACCATCTCAAGTCGCGAAGTGTATGCCAAAGAAGTATGGTGGTTCAGGAGATCCATATGCACATGTGTCACTCTTTAAGCAAGTCTTAAGAGCTGAGCAGATAACAGATTTCCATACACAATACGAGGGATTTGGTCTTACTCTAGAAGGTACTGCATTGACATGGTTTCAACCAATGAACATAGGGGGATTCCATGACATTGACCATTTGCTAAGAGAGTTTTCTGAGGAATTCTCAAAACGAGGGATTAAGCACAATACGGTCTCACAAATATATGCTTTTAAACAGAGAGAACGTGAAAAGGTGAAGGAAGCTTCACTTCGCTTCAAACAATACATTGAGAGATGTCCAGTACGTGAACGACCACAAGATGACAGACTATCTGTTCTCTTTATTGAGGGACTGAGGAACGACACTCTCAAGAAGGACTTGCACTTGAAAGCTTGTACAAGTTTCGAGCAAGTAACGAGAGAGGCATTGTACTTAGTGGATAATTGTACGGTTTATGGAGAGGTGTCAGCGGATACAGATTTTGCATCCAGTAGCTCCTCCTCCGTAGCGAGCGAGACTACCACTAAAAAGAATGTTCAAACAACAACCATGCCAAATGTAGAGCAAATGATAGAAGATGCTCTAAAAAGGATGGCACCACACCAAAAACCATTGCCAAAAACACTGAAATGGTGTGCTATTGAACAAAAATGGACAAATCATCCAACAGAGGAGTGTTATTAAAACAAAGGGTATGTAAGGGAGCGCCAGTACGCACCTCCTGCTCAATTAGCACCACCTCAGATACATCCAGTACCTCGATACCCAACGGGAAGTGTACCAGGACCTATGGGGATAGAAAGACCGCAACCGGTATTGGGACAACAACCACCTTTACCAGGAGCAAGACCAGTGGGCATTAGATATGCACCAACCTTAGAGAATCAGGAAGAACAAGCCTTAGTGCCTGTTCAAGCCTATTATGAAGAATCTGGTGCACACATGTCTCCAACTATGTATTACCCACCAGAAGAACCCAAACAACCAGAACCATGGGGCATGATTGGGAATGTTGGAATACCAACAATTACAAGTGCTTCTGATGAAGAGAGATACAATTTGGACGCAAGAACATTGATGTTCATAGCTCATGGAGGGTTAACAGGACAAAGACCATCCTATCCACAAAGGACGAATCAAATGGGACCAAGACCAGCACTAGGACCCTGTTACAAGTGTGGAGGTGACCATCTGATGAATGTTTGCCCACATACGAAAATCATTAGAATTAACGCTTATTGCACTGAGTGTGGGGTTACTCACTTCATTGAGGATTGTTCAAAGAATCCAAACAAAGTGCAAAAGACGACATTGAATATGCTAGAAACTATTCCTACCAGCAGTGGGTCTGAAAATGAAACTCTGATACCAACGCAAGTTGCTACTAGAGCTCAAGCTAAGAAAACCACTAGAGAACCTGAGAATGGAAAGTTAGCGACTGAAGTGGTTAGTCAAGGACCGCGGAGTCAGAAAAACACATGGAAAGCTAGAAAAGCACGCATGAAGTTGAGAAAAGAACGTGAAGACACTATTCTAGCTGAGGAACTAAAGCAAACTAAAGGTAGATTAGAAAAACTTGAGAGTCAAAACGGGAAACGAGAGATGAGCCCGGAAAGAACGAAACAAAAGAGTATCAAAGAAACAACGAGCTTAAGCTCAGGGGGATCAGTGCTAGTCGACAAAGTACACGAACCATTGGACGCACTGATGAGAGCTTACGAAGCTAGGTTAAAGAACAACCAAACACAAGAACAGAGGTGGATTACATACCCAAACGCGGAATTGGAAAAGCAGAGACTTGAAATGTGCCAGAGAATGATCGAGACTGCACAAGCCTTATTAGAACCACCAAAAGAAACAATGAATTGTGGAAAGGAAAACCCAATTCAGCAAGAGACTATCGTTTCACGGGTAGCTGAAAAGACTCTCAGTGCACAAAATCCTGAAAATACACAAAAGGATGACCGCATAGTATTGAACACAACCGATCAGGAGATAGAGAGTTTTCATCCAGTCATACAGAGGATTTACGGAAAAGATGAGGATTACAATGAATTTTGGAAACAAGTGAGAGAGGCAACGGAGTGGGGAATTTATGCTTATCGAGTTATGCCTTTTGGTCTAACCAATGCTCCCGCAACCTTCCAGAGGCTGATGACGCATGCTTTCAAAGCATACTTAAGGCTGTTTCTGAAATCTACATGGATGACTTATGTGTACATTCTCTACTGAGAGATGAGCATCTAGAACACCTAAGAAAAGTATTTGAGAAATGTAGGACATATCGCATTTGTCTCAATCATGAGAAATGTGTGTTTATGGTCCGACAGGGCAGAATTTTGGGACATATTGTCTCACAAAACAGAATATCCACAGATTTAAAAAAGATAAAAGTTATAGTGGATATGCCTAGACCAACCAATGCGAAACAAGTACAGAGCTTTCTGGGACATTGTGGATATTATAGACGATTCATTTACATGTACGCTATAATAGTCCAACCACTTTATAGGCTAATAGTGAACTTTGAATGGACAGAGGAGTGTGAGGAATCGTTCAAGAAATTGAAAGAGGCACTCATTACTGCTCCAGTCTTGAAATCACCAGATTGGGAGAAGATATTCCATGTGCATATAGATGCTTCGGCATATGCAATAGGATGTATTCTGGCTCAGCCAGAAGAAGGAAACATGGATTTTCCTATCTGTTACGCCAGTCGACAGCTCAACAATGCAGAGAAGAAATACACCACAACAGAGCGAGAAGGATTAGGAATGATCTATGCTGTGAAGAAATTTCGGCATTATCTTCTAGCCAACAAGTTTGTGTTTTTTACGGATCACCAAGCCTTGCTCTACCTAGTGAATAAACCATGCAATACCGGGAGAATAGTGAGATGGTTCATTATCTTACTGGAATTCGACTTCACGGTAGTAGTAAAGAAAGGAAAAACACATCTTAGAGCTGATCATCTTTCGCGATTGACGAATGGAGAAGACCCTATAGGAGTAGATGACGACATGCCAGACGCGTACTTGTTCAACATCAAAATGATACCTAAGTGGTCTCAAAATGTCGTTAACCTATTAACCTATGGAGGAGAGTTCGATAGAAGAGAATACAACCTGAAACATATTGCTATTCAGCAATCCAAGAATCTTCAATTGGTTGCACGAAGGTTGTATCAATTGGGAAATGATCATGTTTTACGACTATGCATCATTCCTGAGGAATATAGTATATATGTGCGCGAAGCACATGTTTAGGAATGTGCATTTCATTGTTCAAGAAGGAACACATATAGGAATTTGTTACAATTAGGAGTCTATTGGCCAGGAATGAAAGAAAGCGTACATGAATATGTCACTGTATGTATTGTATGTTCATCAAAACCGCCAGCCGAGTATTCGACATTATATCAGATAATGATCGCTCCAGAATGGAGTCAGTATATTGTTGAATATCTCACAAATAGAACTTTCCCAGAAGGAACGTCAAAAGCTCGTCAGAAATCTGTAGAGACAGAAGTGGAGATTACGCTTTAATAGGAGATCAACTCTATAAGAGAGGTAAAGACAACCAGCTTAGGATTTGCGCATTAGAGTCTGAGTATGTGATAATCCTAGAGCAAGCTCATGGAGGAGTAGGTGGAGGCCATTTCTCAGGTGATAAGATAGCAAAACTTGTCTTAGCCGCAGGAATATGGTGGCCAACATTACATATGGACGCTGAGGAATACGTTAAACGGTGTGATGACTGTCAGCGGACCAAAGTACCACTTAAAAGAGATGATATGCCGCTTAGACCAATGATGGGGGCAAGAGATTTTGCAAAATGGGGGATTGATTATGTCGGACCCATTTCACCTCCTGCACATAAGACTCATGCACAATACATCATTGTGGCTACAGACTATCTAACAAAGTGGGTCGAAGCAAAGGCAACTCAAAAAGCAGATGCCAGGACCACGGCACAATTTCTATATGAATACGTCTTTGTACGATATGGATTGCCAATAGAAATTGTGAGTGATCGAGGCACACATTTCATAAATGAAGTGATAGAGATCCTTCTAGATGAATTCATGGTAATCCATAGGAAATCAGCCCCGTATCATCCACAAGCAAACGGACAAGCTGAAGCAACAAACAAAACCATATGCACGGTCCTTACGAAGATTGTATCTGAGTCGAGAACTGACTGGGACCAGAAGTTGCATTCAACATTATGGGCATATAGGGTAGCATATAAAACATCAATAGGAACGACCCCATATAACATGGTTTTTGGGCTAAATGCTATCTTACCTATAGAATTCTTGATTTCAACATTAAGGGTGGCTAAGGACCTAGGGTGGACAGGGCACGAGCTCTCTGATAGAATAGATGACCTGGAAAAGCTAGATGAGCTTCGCCTAAAAGCAGTAGCTTCCATCTACGCTCAAAAAAGGCGACAAAAGGAATTTTTTGATAAGCATGTGCGGACTAAAGAGTTTAAAGTTGGGGACTGTGTCCTAGTTTACACTCTGAAACAGCATGCTAAGAAGCTTAAAAAGCGAGGGATGGGGCCTCTGGTGATTAAAGATCTATCACCAAGTGGAGCCGTCAAGCTTGCTACATTAGACGGAGAAGAAATGCCCAATTGGATTAGTGGATGCAGAGTGAAAAAGTATCTGTTGCCGCTAACACAAGACATGCTTCTCAAAATACATCAAGAAAAGCTGCGTGTCCAGAAAAAGAAAAAGATTGAGGAGGAAGCGCAAGCCGAGGCGAAGGAAAGAATGGAGAAAAGAAGACTACTGCGTCAGAAACAGCGCAATGAAGGAGCAATACGAATAAACGCAGTCAGTATAACAGAAATGGATAATGACAAAGAAGAACCTATCATTGAATGCAAAGTAGGAACCAACCAAATCAAAGCCAGAGCACTATTGGATTCAGGAGCTCAAGCTAACCTACTTTCACTCAGTTTGTATAGACAATTGACAAATGACACTAAACTACAAACTGCCAAGCAAGAGTTAAAGAGTTACTCTGAGAATTCAATCAAAACTGTCGGATGCACAGTTTTACATATACAGATTAACCAATATGTGTATCCTCATATGTTTTACGTGGTTGAAGACCAAGCTACACAACATCCATTATTGCTAGGAAAACCATGGCAGAAGCAATATAATGCAATGATTGACTGGAGTTCTAATTCAGTGCTTATCAAATACGAAGATGAAAGTCAATCAGTTAAGTTCACCAAAGGAGAAGAGCCAACTCCAAAGGACGAATCCAAAGACAAAGATAAACAACAACCAGAGAAAAAGAAGAAGCATTGGCAACCAAAAGTTTCTATACAACCGGATTACTCTTCGACGAGGAATTCTCAACAGTGGATAAGGAAGACAAGCAATAATATAACAGCTCAACCTTGGAAAAAAACGGAGTCAAAGTTGGTATGGAGACCAAAAAAGGCTGTGCCAGAGAACACAAAGGTGGAAAACAGAGTCTTCAATACCAGACAACAGAGTGATTCCAGACAATCAAGGACAGTGAAACAGATCTGGATTCCAAAGAAGTTCATGACGGCACAAAGCTATAGCAAGCAAATTTGGATCCCAAAGATTTGTAAACAGGAACTCCCTTCAATACAATCAACGGAAACTCCTAGGTATTTCAAGGCGAGGAAATCAACACACATAACAAAGCAGGTTTGGGTCGCAAAGAGTTTGTGGCAAGCACAAGCAAAGCGGAAGCACGTTTGGATTGTGAAAAAAGACAACAAGGTAACGAAGAATCCATCTACTGATTCTACTACCGAAGTGCCAAAACCAACCCAAAACCCGACCACCAATCCTTCAATCAAACAAAGAGCAGCTTTATTGGAAAGACTGTTGTATCATCGCTCTACAATTGCATTGGGAACTTATGACCAAAACAACTACAATGCTTCACCCACAGACACTTCATAGTCGTCCGGGAGGACTCAGACTAGGAGGGGGGGAGGTATACAGGAGCTACAAAGCAGCTACAAGCGGAAAAAACAAAGAAAAACAAAAATTATATTACAAGGGCAGTGTCTTACATGATTTTGCAATTTTTTATGTTTGATTGCGGATATTGATAATATTTATGCCCTTATATACCTTGTTTTGCAACAAGAAGAGATCAAATGATGAATTTGGGTCTCTAGATGTGTAAATATCACTAAATAAGAGTGTTTTTGGAGCTAAAAAGTGGAGAAAAGTGGTAATCCAAGTCCAGAAATCACAAAGAAGTTTATATTCATATACACAGGGTTACAA
This sequence comes from Adiantum capillus-veneris, assembly GCF_014529385.1. Classification (NCBI taxonomy): domain Eukaryota; kingdom Viridiplantae; phylum Streptophyta; class Polypodiopsida; order Polypodiales; family Pteridaceae; genus Adiantum; species Adiantum capillus-veneris. The sequence goes on from NC_140958.1 coordinate 20,949,625, forward strand.
GCTATTTATCGTGTATGTTTGGAATTTTTTGGCTTCAATTTGCTATTTTTCTTTATTTTTTATGATTTTCTTAATAAAATTAAAAGAAAAATAAAAAAGCAGGTGAAATGAGATCGGAAAAAAGAAAAGAATAGACGGTGATGATCCTAATGACAAGGGCAACCCATGGTAAAAATGGGGTACAATTCTGAAAAAGTTGCGGAAAGCCCGAAATGACAGAATTTTGGCAAAGTGGACAGATTTCTCAGAAACAGGTCAAACGGAGTCCAAATTGAGAAATTTCAAATCCTAAAGTGCATTTCACGACGAGATAGGAGCACATGTCAAATTTGGTAACAAGTGATCCGGGAAGCCCGAAGTTAAGTATTTTTCACTTCACTATCAAGCTCATTTCCACTATTACCTTCTTGGAGAGAGCAAAGAGCACACAGGAGCATCCGACCTTCTACCGCCTTCTACGACTGCTACGAGAGCTCAGTGGACACCAGACATGAGAGGTAGACTCGTTGCCATAAGCTTTTCATGCTTATCGTTAACTTTTGTCGCGAAAACTCACCAAAACCAAGAAACAAGAGCAGACGGGGAATGGGGAGGAACGCTAGGTAGGGGCACAACCGCCTAACCAAACCTTGCAAGAACTTAGAGGTGGGTTACCCTAGTATAGGAGATGAGTTTCTAGCACTCAAAGCTCAAGAAAGAACGACTGGAAAAACCCTAGGTCAACAGAGCCTGCAAGAGGCAAATAGAAAAAAGTTGTCGGAACGACACAAAACTTCTCAGGAAGCTTAACAACATCGAGGGCAATGCAACCTTGGAGTATCTCCGGGTTTGGATCACCAAAAGTAGGTCGGAACAACCGATTCGGCGGCGGACACACAAAGCGTCATTTTGGCATAACGGCTAAAATTGACGACCAAATTACATGAAACTTCACAAGCAGCTTCAAATATACATGGATGACTTATGTTTGCAAGCAAAACCCAAAAGAAAGTTGATCCACTTACCGATGGTGAAAAAGACGCTTTCGGGCAACCAAATGGAGAAAGATGGAGAACGGGGAGCCAAAGTCAACCAAATAGGTGGCTTCACAACATATCCAATGAGCTGGAAATGCAACTCTCGAGAAGAAAAGTTGAAGAAATTCAACTCCAAGGCAAAAAGACGACTTCGGAGACTGAAATGCCTATAAGGGGGCTTTTTAGCTAAACTGATGACTTTTTAAGTTGAAAACTAGTTAGCAGGGCTTAGGGCACTAGCACAAAGCATTCTTTGCACAAAAAGACCAACATTTCAAGAAAAGACATCATACGCGTATGATGTCTCACAGCATGATTTTCACATCCATTTCAACATTTGAGTGGATAGCATCATTCCACATGTTAATCACATCCTATGAACCAAGTATCATGAGAATTGGAGTTAGAAAACCCAAGGAAAACCAAAAAGACGCAAAGTAGGCCATAAAATTAATTTTTGGTCCTAATTTTGTCAAAATAACTCCAAACTCATTGAAACTTTGTAGGATTGTTGATTAACACATCTACAAGCTATCTGGAACCAAAAAGCACCATTTTGACACAAAAGACATCATACGCGTATGATGTCTATTTGCACTTACAGAGCCAAAAATGCTCATTTGTCATCATACATCCATTATATATATCTAATACATGCTACATATGAAGTTTGGAACCATTTGGTCAAGTGGATCACCCCATTAGCCCAATTCAGAGAAAATCCTTCATACAAAGCCTATTTTTGTCCCAAATCCAACATATTCAAGTCCAAACCAAGATTTGAGTATAAACAGTCCTTCACTAGCACATGGAGAGTCCACAGAACCAATCCCATGAAAAATTGATGAAAAAGACATCATACGCGTATGATGTCTCCAGAGCCATTTTTAGTCCAAATTCTATCCAAACTTGATAAATCCACTGAATAAGCCTATCTAAAGCCAAAACCAAGCTTATAGAGAAAATTGGTCCAAAAATGCACTAAAAGACATCATACGCGTATGATGTCTCACTATGTGATTTTGGCACCTCAGGGCTTCAACCACCAAACAGAAGTGTTCTACATGCCATTTGAAAGTAATCCACCAAGTTTTACCCAATTTGGATCATAAAATCCAATTCCCTTTCAAAATTTTGCCAAGAGCCTGAATTGGACTAAACTGGCCAAAACTTGACCAAATGGGATCCAAACTCAAATCCAAGCATATGATACTCATGTATACACTATCAGTTACAAGCACAACCAATATGAAGTCATTCTGACACAAAAGACATCATACGCGTATGATGTCTCAAGCATGTTTTTGAGCCCAGTTTGCATATTTTTTCACCTACATTGCATCCTTAGGCCCTGAATAGCTTATGTTTCAATTTTCAAGTCATTTGAATAGTTAAAAGCTTCATTTCGGCTTTCAGTACTAAAAAGACGCTAACTTCTGAAATTGGAGTTACAGGATCCATGGATTCCGCTAAGTCATCGGCAACTAAGAGAAAAAGACCAACCATCAAGGATGCTCTTGCAGAAGCAGAACCTTTTGATATTCCAACAGAAACCCTCAAGCCAACCAAGACTTGGGTGGAGGAAGCAGTACTAGAAAAAGAAGGAATAAAGATCTACCAGGAGACTTTCAGAGATCCTCAAGGGCAATCGGTCGATGTACCTATGATCCCACGAGAATTAGTGGATTATAGCAGATCAGAGAACATTAGCAGATACCTGGAAAGGGCTGACTTACACAGGTTCTTCACCTCGAGACCATCAGGTGTGGATACAAGAAGAGTGTATGAGTTGGCAACATCCATTCAGAAGGATGGGAAAGCCACATTGACAGCCATGGATGGAGAGAAAGTAGAAGTACAGATCACTCCACAGCTCATTGTTGATGCATTGAAGCTGAACAACAAAGGGAGCTCTGTCAGGGAAAGAAGGGAGGCTATAGAGGTTTATGGGTCCAAGAAACAGAATGCAACTTATGGAGATATGGCAGACCAAAGAACGGCAACCCTTTGCCGACTGTACAACCAATTTCTCTATATTTGCAGTAAAAGACCGCAAAAGTATACGACACCGCCCCATGCCATTGCAACTACCATCACATGGGCACTGAAGAGCAACATGCCAAAAGAGGTGAATTATGCTCAATACATCCACGAGCAAGTAATTGCCATGCACAACAAGAAGCCAAAGTATATAGGAGGAGCTGAAGTTCTGATAAGAATAGCTTATGAAGCTATTGGAGCCAGAGATCAAGGGCCACGGGTTCCCTCCCAGAATGAGTGGCTTAGAGAATCCCATGAGGAGGAAGAACAGCAAGAAGTATCCAAGAGGGCGTCCACAAGAGCACGCCGAAAACTAGAAATAGTTTTAGAACCTGAAGAGGCTATGGACGAGCCGCTCAAGAAGAAAGCGAAGAAGAAGGCTGATCCCAAGCAAACCAAAAGTCAAAAAGCCGCAAGAATGGAAAGGCTGGTGGAGCAATTTAGAGCGGAAAGAGCTCTAAAGGGGGACTTTGAAGAAATGTGGGTGCCAGACCCCACTAAAGTCGGAACCAGCTCAGCCAGGCCACATGTTGATCAATATGATCAATATATTAGAGCTTATGAGGAGTCGGAGGCCATACTGGAGCAGCAACCTGTCGAGCCTTATACTGAAGAGGAAGTACAGCTTTTAAAAGCTGAGCTGAAAAAGGACGACAAGGAGAAGAAGGAAGTAGATGAGTCTACTGAACTTCGAGAGAAAGACGGGCAAGCAAACAAAGGGAAAGCCAAGATGACTGAGGACAATCAGCCCTCCTTTACTGATGTACCAAGCCCGAAGAAGACGGAAATTATTGTGGAGGAGACCACAATAGAAATAGAAACAGAAGTTATGGAAAAGCCGGAGACCGGGACCAAGGAAAAGGAGATAGATCCAGTTCAGCAAAAGAAAGATGATTATGAGGATCTGGTAGCGATCGGATACAGTGAAGAAGAGGCCCTGGAGGCAGTTTATGGGATATCCCTACGAAAACAAGATGATCGGAAAGGGACGAAGGAAAAGACAAAGGGTACAATGGAGAGTGAAGAGAAAATGGACGAACAGAACATACTAGAAGAGCCGAAGCCATTGGAGGTGGTGGCAGAAAGAGCTGTCAAGTTGACAGATGAAGATGAAAAAGACATGCACATGGTGCATGAACTGCTCAGCAAGATTAAAGAAAGATCCAGAGCAAAGGAAGTAGCAATTGAGACAGCAAAACAAAAGAAAGCAGAGTTGCAGAAGAAGTTAGAGAATGCTATGACTGAATCAGAAAGTCATAAAGCATCACTCTATGACGCAGAAAACGAGAGAGACGGCTTGATACTCCAACTAGCTGAAGCTTCAAGAGAGGTAACAAGTTCACAGGAAGCAAAGGAGCGAATAGAAGATGAGCTGGAGGCATCCAAGGATGAGCTCATTGAGCTAAGGGAAAGAGTCGAACTTCAAGAAAGGACAATCACGAGACTCAGGACCACCCCTAGAGCTAGCAGAACAGGAACAGAACAAGAGGGAGCCCTCGTACCAGCTCTGGAAGATCGGGTCAGAAGTTTGCAAAGAGAGCTAAGGTTAGAGCAAGTGCAAAGATTGCACATGGAGGAGGGATCATTGGCTGCAGAGGAGAGGCTCACATCAGAAAACCAAACACTAAGGACAGAAAATGAGGCCCTCCGCAAACAGCTCCAAGACCTCCAAGAGCAACAAAGAAGAGAAACAGAGACACCACAAGAAGAAGCAGGGGGAGCAGCCATAGAGCTACCAGAAAATGGAGAGGCAGCCACAATTGAAGATCCAGCCCCAGTTCAAGAGGTGGCCTCAACTTCAGGAATCTCTGAAGAAGAAGAACAAAGGCTCCAGGACCAAATAGAAAAGTCAACAGAGGAAAGTGCCAAGGTGGAAATGGAATGGGAAAGGAGACTCCTCATCTCCATTAGACTTCAAGGTTTAGACACAAAAGTGCTCCATGAAGAGTGGATGCAACCCAGCCTGCCTTTCCCTCTCATGAAATTTGAAGTGATAAAGACGAAAAAGAGAATAGAGGAGGAGCAGTATGTCGCTCTTTACGAAAGCGACATCACAAAGGATGAACAATCAAAGAAGATTGTAGATTCTCAACCTAGATGGAGGAAAGGTTGGCTGAACAAATACCCAGCCTACCTCATCTACTTGGTAGAGGCTCCAAAGGAGATTTGGGAGGATGCAACCTTCTGCCCGGTGCCAAGAGTCAGAAACTGGAAAGAGCATGGCAGGATTGCAGAAAAGAAGCCAAATTGGCTTAATTACCCAAGGATGCTAGGACCAAAGGCAGGAGAGAGAATAGGTAAAGCCTACATGGTGAAAACCCTAACGGGCACCATCAAACTCTTTACTGGCTCTCCTGACCTTTCGTGTCAGATGCTAAAGAAAATCTGCAGGACTCTCTTAGCATGCATTGAAGTGTTTGCGCCAGATAAAGCCACGACCTCAAGTCTACTATCGACGGCCGACACAGTGACGGATATGATGTATGATATTTCATTGCAGCCATCACCAAAGGTGTTACATCTCTTATACCAAAGAATTATGTTTTTTCCTAGCTTCCACATGCAAACATTCGAAGAAGCTTTCTACACCGGCTTTTTCACTCACGAAAGCAAAATATTCGGCCCAACCTTGACCATCGGCAACCTACGCTACGAATCACATTTGCAGATGCTCAAGACGACAGGACTCTATTGACCAAGCCTAAAAGTCATGTCAGGGACGACATGAACGCGGAGGGGGGGAGTGTTGAGCCAGCAGAGGATCACACCCACATTTTTGCTCACACCCATCATTTTGTAACCATTGATTGTAATAAATGTCTTTCCGACATTAATTTTGATTTGAGCCATTCATTAAGTAACGGGACTCAATTGAGTTTTAGCTTGTAATCCCGAAGTAATTTCACCTGTTGATGTAAATAATTAGAGATGTTCTCACCTCCAAGGCTGAGGTATATAAGCCAAAGTTTTGTAACCTAAGGAGGATTCAATTATTAATCAAAGTGAGTTTTTGAGCGCCGTGACTGTGTCTGAGAGAGGGAGAGAGAGAGAGAGAGTCTTATCTTCTTGCTACGCGAGCTACGGGGCCACCATTGGAGAAGCGACACCGCCATTGTGTTAGCAACGGTGAGAGCTACGCACAGATACCAAGAGTGCGCGCTATCGGCTTCTACGTGTGGTAAGTTCCTACGAGCTTCGGTGTGAGTTTTCTTCCAACTCGTGTGTCGGAATAGAGCGTGCAGCATATCTATAGAACCACAACGAGTAGAGCTACACATTAGTACCATCGGGGTCAAGTTTCGGTCACCTGTATTTTTCGGTCTGTCTTCATACGCGTTTGCCGCACGGAGTGGTTATAGGTTGATTTTGCAGTTCAAGTCTTTAGGGTGTTGTTCTTACCTAGTGTATAGACTTCCCCTTGAGTTTGAGATCGATTCAATGATTCTAGATCCTGTTTCGTATAGCATTCGTGCGTAGTACGGATTTCAGTCACTTGCGTATTTTAGAACTTAGATTTGATTTCCTTAGTAGTGATTGTCATTAGAAGGTCGAGTAGGTGATTTGACACCCACCTAGTTGTTTCCATGCGCCTGCGGGTCAAGCTCCGTCCTCGTCTGACAAATTCTGTTGTTGGTTGAGTTCTCGCTATTTAGCTTCCGCTAGGGGCGTAACCGCCTTAACAGCATCTTGGGCCATCTTCAATCTCTTGGGTAAGGCTTCTTGTTCCTATGCTTTCACACGCTTCATCTTTACCTTCTGTTCTTCCCACAATTTATCCTAGAGCTCTAATTTTGACATGTCACACGTATGTGGGATATCTTCCTTTAAGTCTCTCCAACATACTTTCATATTGTCCAACATTGTCCTAGCCTTGTGGTGGGGGTCAAATTCTTCAATCCCTACTTGAATCAACAAATCGTATTGGCCTTCAACTCGTAGCCTGCACTCTGTGTTCTTCCATATAGCACTAGTGAGGTCTTTGATGAAGACGTCGCTTTCACTAATATGTTGTATACGATCCTCTACACATAATGAGATTGCCAAAATACATTTTTTACAAATGGCACGCGTAATACTTTTCTTTTGATCTGGCATCATATTTGCATTGGACAATAAAAAACAGCATATGAAATACAAATTCAAGGTTGCGAATGACACTAACACTTTCACATTGTTTTAAGAAAACCCTTAACCACGACTTGAAGACTTTAAGAAATGTGCAAGGAAATATTGATAAAACTTGAAAAAAATCTTTGCTAAAAATTGCAATCTATTACACATGTAAAATGCAGATCAAACAAGTGGTTTATAAGAACTTAATTCAGATCAAACAATACATGTTAACAGTCTGACACATTTTAGCATATATTGAATTTTTAACTTATATTTTTCCCCGTGCGCACATACTAGTTCAAAAAAAACACACACCGACTTAAAAACTTAAAAAACATTTAAAACATTGGAACTATACAAATTGGACTAGCAAATTGTGTTCATACACTTTTTTACATAGAATTTATGTAAATATAGGAAATCAAAAAAGTGATGATAATTGATGTTCTTTGAAAACATACAAAAGAATATTTAACATGCAAATTGTGTGCAATTTTTTTTTTTACAGAGAATTTATGTAAATAAAGCATTAAAAATAGCGATAAGGCTTGAGCTCTTTAAAACGATAAAACAAAATATTTAACATGCAATTTGTGTGCAAATACTTTTTTGCATATAATTTATATAAATGGAGCATTTAAATTAGCAATGATTGAAGATTAAAGTATTCTTTTGAATATGATTAGCTAGTATATAATTTCATATGGACAGTTAAAAACAAAAAAATCAAACAATTCATACATTTGTATATGAAATACTCTTCACAGCCGCATTACTGACCAAGTATTTTATATTCTTAATACTTAAAAAATTAACTGCACATGCACATACAGATTATATGACGTGAACACCACATTTATGCAAAAAGAGATGCTTCTAACAAACGACCCTCTATTAGCCGTGTTACCGATCGAATGCTGTCTGAATCTAAGGAGAAGTAATGGTTTGCATATGAACATCATATAGCCGCGTTATCGACCGATGCCCATATGTTTTTAGGGTAAGGGGAAGGGAAGTTGACCTCCCATAAGGATACTAGCTTCGTCGCGTTACCGACGTAGTACACAGACAGTAAGCCAATACTTACCACAAGGACACCATCTTCCTCGCGTCACTGAGGTGATGCCCTGTGATAATCATTGTTCCGTAGAAGAGCTTACACACACATTGTGTGGTAAGGTACCTTATCAATGCCGTGCAATACAACAAAAGGCACGCTACCACAGAACGCATACACACACACACAACACATACCCAAATTGTGTGGTTAGGTACTCCGCTAGTGTCGCGCACTGTGATGCAGAGCACGCTCCCACACGACTCCCTCTCTCCCTCTCTCCTCTCTCCTCTCTACGTACCTACAAAGGTGGTCGACAAGCTCTCTCTCTCTCTCTCTCTCTCTCTCTCTCTCTCTCTCTCTCTCTCTCTCTCTCTCTCTCTCTCTCTCTCTCTCTCTCTCTCTCTCTCTCTCTCTCTCTCTCTGAAGATGAAAGCAAGAAATAACACCCAGCGGGCCCGATTGGGCCCGCATATAGAATATTGCGAGCCCACTGTCGTGCAGCTCCGCTCCCATGCAAAGAAAGATGCAAGAAAAATGCACATTAAGTTTGTTTGAAGCTTATATGTTTAATGAACGGTATGATTAAGGGCTGGTTGTAGGCCGAGTTCAATACTGAATGTATGTCAAATGTGGCTGAAAGGGCCAAAACATGCTTTAATGATGCTAAAAAGTGTTATGCTTGAAGTGGTCATAGCTGGGATTTTATTAACCCAAGTTGAAGTACTCAAAAAGATCTACATGCCTGTCTTTACGGCTCGTCAATCGGAGCTACGGGTAAGAAGTTATGACAGTTTTAAGTTGAGTCCGTAGTAGATCTGTACCGGATTGGGCAACTGCAGCTGAGGGGGCAAAAATGAAATGAATGCGTCAGGCTGAAGTGCTCCCTTTGTGGAGCGTGTCGGTCTTTTCAGATCGGTGATCGGGTTGATAGCTGCCAAGTTATTGGCCGTTAAAGTATCACTGGGGGCCGGGTTTGAACTGCCCTGGTCGCCCTGTTCAATCACATTTATCTGGCTTAATGCAGTGCGGTGCCGATGTGTATGCCAAATGTGGGCCGATGCAGGTGCAGTAAGTGCTTGAGGAGTATCATGTCCGAAATGACGACTTTTGGAATGCAATGATTGCGGGTTAAACCTAACAGAAGCAGGGCCTGGAAGCTGGCTAATTTCAACAAATGCAAAGAAGGATAACTTTCCAAAGGCAATCACTTAAACTTGCATCTACCATGCTTGTGGCAAGGTCCGCAATACTAAAATGGGCACAAGACTCGATGACAATGTCGATCGAGGGCTGCCTGCAGAAAGATGTTAATGGCAATGCTTTACTCGATATGTATGCTAAATGGGGAAGTACCAAAATTGTTGAGTGCTTGGAATTGCCTTGGCCGATATGTATGCCAAATGTTGCCCTTTCAAGGGCCATAATAAGCCATGACCTCAAATAATATGGCCGCCCTCCCAAAGGCCAAGAGTTGGCCGGTCACTTAGTAAAAAAAAAGGGGGGTTTTAAACCTAAGGAAAGTGTGAAGAGGGAGGGCATGGCGTAGCAAAGGCGGAAGCAAGCAACGCAGAGAGAGGAAACAACACTTATTGCCCGCGCTATGGCGCTGGGACGAAGTCGCGGCAGAAACGGGATTTGATCGTAATGCCGGCGCGAACAAATGCGGTGCCACTGCCACCGCGAACCATGCTCGTCATCCGCCGGCTTGCCACATCACAAGGGGGAGGACCCATTAGACACATCGCTAATGGGTACATCGCTAATGGGTGCCTCGTTTTTTTTTAGCAAGCCCCCCATGCAAATATAAAAAGAAAAGGAATGGCTTCTGTCACTTATCATCGTGAGTTCTCTCCTCTCCTTGGGCTCGAGAGATCCCTCCTCAAGATGAAAGCTCCTCATAAGCGGGAATATTAAAGCTCATAATCCTCTAATCCTAAGCTCTTAAGCCGAATTAAGCCCCATAAGCTCGAAGCCCTTAATCTAATCCTCCTCTTAAGCACCAGCGCGGAACCTCCATAGCGGGAAGCTCTTAAGCTTAATCCGGATTACTTAAGCTTCTCCTCCGAATCTTCAAACTTTCTTAATCCTCGTAAGCTTAAACCCCTTCATAAGCCATAATCCAAATCTCTTAAGCTATCAAGAGCGGAGTTAACCCTCAAGCTTATTTTTTGTAACCTCTCTTAATCTAATCTATCACCATAAGCTAAGCCTAATCAAGTTTCTATCGCCTAATCCGAGCCTAATCTTCTAAGCTTTCAATACCCGAGTCATAAGCTCTCTCAAGCCGTCTTAAACCTTCCCTAAGCCTCATTAGCCATTCGAAATCTATTCGAAGCTTATTAACCACTCGAATCGAAGAGCAGAAGGCAAAGTAAGCAGAATTTTATCAATTTCTTGTTTAAGCACTTGGTTTAAGCCAGATTTTTCTGTGTAAGAGCATTTAAGATTCCATTAGGAATTGATTATTCATGGATTCTGTGGATTAACTGGAAATTAGACGGACTAATTGTTTTGAATACTGTTGTCGGTAATTACATCTGCTACACCTTGTTTCCCGCACCTCTCACAGCCAGGGGCGCGGTGCCTTTCCGGCTCACCTTTCGCGCAATTATCCCCCGAAACCGCTAGGATTTTTAGTATTCTGTTAACAGTGACTAACACAGGCTACACAAAATATGCATCAAGCGGGAGATATCTATGGTTGTGCATAATATTTCCACTCACTTTGTATAAGTCTTGGGCTCACTTGGAGTTCCAAAGTTGTATATGGTAGTTTGAGGGATCAAGCTTAAACCCATAGTTGAAGGGAAAGTGGTGAAAGCCTTTAAAAGGAAGCCTTTAGGCAAGGAGGCTTCATTCTTGAGTATTCACTCTTGAGGATCCACTTTTGAGAGCTCCCTCTCTCTAGAGTGTTCACTCTTTGGCCTAGCCTTGAGCTTAATGTGTATGCTTGAGAGGCTAGTGCTAACCATTGTAATTAGTGTAAGCTCTTCTTGATTAATCTAATTCTTATTTTCTCATTAGTCTCTTCTTCTCTACATTTCATCTTGTCATGAAGTAGTATTACACTTTCATTATTCTAGATTTGAGAGATGTATGTACCTCTTTCTAGTAACCACTCTTATCTCTCTACGAGCAAATGATTTGTGATATTTAGCATCATAAATTAGGGTGATTAAGTTGGGTCTTAATCTTCTAATTTGTGTTTGTGCCCTATTCTTTGCTTGTGTGTGGATAGGTTTTTTGGAGCTCTAGCACCATTCACCTCGTGTGTGTAAGCTATTGATGAAGTGCCTTAATTGACGTGTGGTAATTAGTGTGTGCTTATCATTAGTGTGTTTCGAGTTTCTAGTCTATGGCAAGTCAGACTTCAGGGGGCTTGATGTTTGTAGGAGATTAATTGATTAGTGATTAGAGTAGGTTTAGAGTGCCATGGATAATCTCTACTTGCAATGGAGAGGTGATCTCTTGAATCCTCTATTCCATTCATTTTAGGCTCATGCTTCCATGCCCTAGCCAGGTTGCCGGATCCACGGATTTGATAATTTTTTGTGGGTTGCGATTAGGTTGTGCTACAACGCATACCCTACATTTGGCACCGTTGCTGGGGATTGATAACCGAAGCTAGTGAGTTTAGGATGTGTAGAATAGAGTAATTTCACTACTAATTTTGTTGGTTTTTGAGTGTGTGTAACTCATTTTTCGGTTTGATTTGATGATGTTGTGCAAAAAATTGATGCTAATGTTGAGTTATGAATACCCCAAATCCCCAATTTCACTAATTTCATGCTAACCCTTACTAATTCGCTTTGTTCCATGCTAATTTTTACTAATTTCATGCTAATTTCTACTAATTTTGACTAACCATGCTAACCTAACCACTAACACTTGAAGTGTAAAGTATGTGAAATCTCCTTGCAAGAGGTGGAATCATCACTCTAATCAAGTTAATTCCACATGCAACCCCTATAGTCCATCATTATCTCTCTGCTAGCTTTCTCCCACGTCCATTGTAGCACCAAGCAAGCTCCTCCTCCATCTCTTCCCCTTGCCCACCACATAGTTTCACACCAAGCTAGCTCCTCTCCCTTCTCTCACCTCCATTACAACATGAAACAAGATTCTACTCCTTCTACTTTCATTCACTCACACTACATGGAAAACTTTACTCCCGAAGGTGGCAAAAGTATGAGCTCACATGAGTTGCATACCACAACAATAGGAGGTGTGAATATCGCGTGGGCATTGCAAGGGTTCATCTCCAACATAAAGATAGAATGGTAAGAAAACTACCCTTGTAGCTTACATTAAGAGCTTAACATCATCTCCATCTTTAAGTTTATCATGCTGGAGAGAATTAACCTCTTTATGGCTTTCAGTGTTTAGGCTTCACACCTCATAACACTAGGTGGTGCTATTTTGTTGATGGCTTTGGTGCGCCATCTATAGTTGTGTAGCATGTGATTTGAGTCTCACAATGTAAGTAAGTTGTGTTATCTATGGAGAGTCGTCAAAGATTTTTCTTGTAATTTATTCTTCGTATAATTGTCATTAGATAATTGGAATGATATCATTTTGTACTTTGTAACTTTGTGCTCACATAATCTTTTGTTCACTTACAAATTCAACTTGTTTTAAGAGGACATGAGCAAGCAACCATGTGCAGAGATGGAAATCACTCTATTTTTGTTCCTTGAGGAACCTTTCACTCCCATGTTAAAAGATTTTGATAAGAATAGTAGGTGTTTTTTAGAATCTTGAACCAATAGGGACTCTCTAGGAGCTCTCATAGAAGCCATCCATATAGTACTACTATCTTCCCTAGTGTCATAGACACACAAATACTCAAGTGTATATGAATCTCTAGATGAGAAAGACAAATACTTGTAAGAGAAGCCTAACAGCAACAACATTTTCTCCATTTGTAATTATTTTTCATGAGGCTGGATTCCTCTATAAATGCAATATAAATATGTTTTTTTGTTAAATGGTGTCGCATTGAGTGAGAGTATTTAATTTAGATTACTGAAGTTTCATACAGATCTGAGAAATATTGTTTACTTTTATGGATATTTTGACTTGCCTGTACGATGATTCAAGTCGCAAGTCTTAATCACTCCACCTTGAAGAAATTCAAGCAATATTTTGATTTCAGTTTAAACATTAATAGTTATTCTTATTAAAGTGGATCATAAACTTTGTCAAGATGTCCTCATTTGGGGATGTTGAATATATATCATTAGCAATGTTTCACAAGTTAAGAAAGCTAAACTCTTGCTTTCCAACATGTTATTGCTTCCATACTATGCATATGCCAAGCTTGATTAGAGAAATGATCACTTGAGATGGAGGTGTCTATGTATAGGGGTGACTTATTATTGATTCTTGTTTCATCATACATATATTGTAAAGCCTTTGAGTTTTCAACGTTTTGAGTAGTGTTGACAAGTTTTTGGTATGAAATCTTCTTAAATATCCCTATTCATTAGCTATTGGTAGCTATTTCTTTGGTATTGCTAAAGATGATACCAATAGTTATCACCTTGTGAACTTAAATGTTAAATTCCAGATTTTATTTTTACCATGTAGCTCATTTGGATAGAGAAAGTCTAAACATAAATTATAGATACATGCATTGTTAACATAGAAGATATGTACCACTCGAGCCTATGTAAACTTCCAATCAAGAAACCTTTGGTTGGATACTATAACAATAGGGGTCACATGTGGTTTCAAATACCAAAGAAATGGATTAACCAAAACATTCCCAAGAACACTAGGTGGACACAAGGAAGTAAAAATTGGCTCCTTGTTTGGTCGATTTATAGTGTTTAATGTTTAGTGCACAAGATTTGTGAGGCCGTTGACATGGGGAGTTCACTAAAGTATATGTAACATAGCACCTGTGTTCAACAGAAGGGATTTTATATTCTTGTAAAGTTGCAGAAACGTAGATAAGGCCTATATAAGGGGTACTTTTAATCCATTCTAGTGAACGCACGTGATACAGGAAAATTTTACATAGTGAATGCTCCGGACCTTTGAACACAAAGAAAGGGGGGGGAGGGGGGAGGGGGGGGGGGGGGGGGGGGGGGGGGGGGGGGGGAGAGGAGTTCTCATTACATCTGAGTGAAAAGAAGTGGAATTTGTATTGTCATGTTGCATAAAGATTTGCTTTCACTTAATCTTAAAAAAATTGGTATCCTGGGGTGCAGACAAGGCCATATAATGCAAAAAAAGGGGTGGCCACAAGGGCGCGTAGTGAGCCATCCAAAACTGCTGGATGGGCCATATGTGGGCCCTTGTGGCCACCCTTTTTTTGCATAATTAAGCTATTGCTGCACTCCAGGACCCTAGAAAAGATGAGATGAACCTAAAATTGAACTTTTCAAGCACATTATGCCTTCCTTCAACTCAACTTACTAGTTCCCTGCACCAAAAGGGAAAATCACATTGGACAGTATAAAAATCTAGTCTCATGCTGCATAAACATCTAGTTTCATCAAATATTAACATTCTTGCTATTATAAGGGGAAGACAAGGCCATATAATGCAAAAAAAAGGGTGGCCACAAGGGCGCGCAGGTGAGCCATCCAAAACTGTTGGATGGGCCATCTGCGCGCCCTTGTGGCCACCCTTTTTTTTGCATAATTAGGCTATTCTTGCACTCCAGGACCTTGGAAAAGGTGAGATGAATGTAAAATTTAACTTTTCAAGCACATTATGCCTTCCTTCAACTCAACTTACTAATTCCCTGCACCAAAAGGCCAAATCACATTGGACAATATAAAAATCTAGTCTCATGCTACATAAACATCTGGTTTCATCAGCTATTAACATTTTTGTTATCCTAAGGGGAAAACAAAGCTAGAAAATGCAAAAAACAGGGTGGCCACAAGGGCACGTAGATGAGCCATCCAAAACTGCTGGATGGGCCATCTGCGCGCCCTTGTGGCCACCCTTTTTTTTGCATTTTCTAGCTTTGTTTGCCCCTTAGGATGGTAAAAATGTTAATATTTGATTTAAATTTAACCCTTCATGGCCAAAACCACTTAACTTAAAACACATGGATAAACCAAAAAGCCAAATCACTATGGAGACAGTAGACACAACTCTTAATCATTTTGTCATTGCAAAGTCATCTGAAATGATGTGAGCCTCTACAACTTCTTGAATAGCCTCCAACGCTATTGCTTGCATTTTATACTGATTTCCATAGATTTGAAGCACCTCCTTCACCGTGTGAGCATATTTTTGATGCATGGCCATGATTCAAGTGTTAAGTTTTCAACAGCTTCTAGATTTCAATAGGCTCCGAATCTGTCTGGGCTTGTCTCACATGAATTTGTTCATCTCATCGCGTTCTTCGACCATCATGTGATGAGAAAAAATCATATCTTGCTCACATTCTCCAAAAATCAACGTGCAAGTTGACAATTTATTTAAAAATGATGTAAAACATACATTTTTTACTTTTTTTCTTAATCTACGGGCTCCAACGAGCATTAAAACCATGGAATCTGAAAATACTCAAAGAACCATTGTTTTTTATTGTGTTAAGGACTATATTTCCTACATACAAAACTTTCCCAAAATCTCGCCCTAACACCTTCAAAAGTGGCTTCCAAGGAGTGCACTCGGTCAAAATTTGAAACTGAAGAAAAACAATCAGAATGAACTCCTAGACTGTGTATAAACTTTAGAATAACCAAAATTTCCTTCAAAAAAAATTTATGCTAAAAATTTGAAAATAGCCCCCCATTGGACTCCCCACAATGATAGAAGTCAAAGGGTTCAAGGAGAGGTATGGTGTCACAAGTACATGGTGGGAATCTCATCGAGGTTTATTCCGTCAAGATCTCTTGTACTTTATCATGTCTTCTCATGTACAATCTTACCAAAAAAAAACAAATTGACACTTTAAATGACTACAAATCTTATTTAACTTATCAAACAATCTAAAATATGGTAGACCAAGAGTGCTCTTACACATCAACAAACAAAAAAGTCCAAACTTCTTCTCATTAACTTTGATAAACATACATTCGTGAACAACTTCCAAGGGGTAGTGCAGTCATAGTTCTTACATCCATTCCATGACATGGTATGCTCATGGGGTGACCTATCATATAAAAATATCTCTGGTGGGGGTGCCCTCATGATAGGAAAGGGTGTGTTGATGATGAAAAGCTGTTGTATTGTCCTACTAGGGATCTCTCCATGTTAGCATAGTGATTTTTGGTGTAGTGGGAGCCACATTGCTTGAGGAGAGCTTTGTGCCACCGTAAGAGCTTCATGTTATGCCAGTTCCTTGAGCCATTCTTGCATTAGGATGAGATTATCCACCTCTAATAAGGATGAATTTGAAGCACCTACCTGCAAGATGTAACAAAGAAGGCTGTTTTAAAGGAAAAGTGATGACACTTGACATCTCTAACCTGCACCCACTGTTTCTTGTAATGCCACTGTTTGGAGCTGAAGAGCTTGACATTCGTGCATCCACGAATGCAAAGAAGCACCTGCACTCATACACAACCAATTGCAATAGCCTAACAAGCCTACTTCTGCCCTCCCAAGATATTGAAGAACCATACACATTCGTCTCACCACCGAGACAGTATGACGATCTTGGGATGACCTCTGCTCACCCTCACGTGCGGCCTTCGGTGCAAACAGCGCGGACAATCAATATGTACACTTTTGTTGTGCGGAGTACATGGTGGTGGAGGCATACGATTTGTGATGTCCGTGAGCACCATGGCAGCTGTTGCGTGAGGAAGCAAAGAATGAAAAGAAAGAGGGGGGAGGGAGACGGAGGAACATGGGAGGAGAGAAGGGGGCAGGGGGGGAGAGGGAGAGAGAGGGGAGGAGGAGGAGAGAAGTGGGTAGGGAGGGAGAGGAGAGGGAGAGAGGAGGAAGGAGGAGGAGAGAACAAAGGTTTTTTTTTTGGGGGATTTTTTTTTTGGAAAAGTGGACTTTTAGTGTTTGTAGGTTTTTAAAAATGTCAAAAAATGATTTTTTGATGTGTATATATGTTGGGAGGGAGTTTTAAGTCAAAAATAAGTAAAAATAACTTTTTTGAAAAAAATCAAATTTTGGCTCTTAGTGACCCACGTTTTTGTTGATGTGGCCACACCCCTTTACTCCCTTCACTTTCCAAAAGCTAGAGAGAGAAAGTGACCTCTTAGGTCCACATCCTATTTGTCTAAAAAAAAGGCTAGAAAATTCTACTCAAAACTAGCTTCTTGAATGCCCTTGTCCCCTTAACCCTACACAACATTTTCCTTAATCCCTAAAAATTAGGATTCCTTACAAGGCCCATGCAAAGTCCATATTTCTCCTAATGTCACCACAATTATGCCCATAGCCTCAGTCCCACCACAATCGTGATGTACACCACTGGTGTAAGACATGTAAGTTGTGTCAGAGGGACGGCACTAGATCACTCATGAATGAACAATATACACCTATCCTTCCATATGGGCCATTTGAAAAATGGGGTATAGATAAGGGTAAACCAATAGGCTTTAGGCACACCATGAGGGAAATCTAGCTAGGGGCTTGAAATGTGTCCCTTTTGCCTCCTTGAGCAAGGGGTGCCCTTTGGATAAGGGAGTGGTCGTTCAACCCCAGCCCCTACTCTCATGGGTTGCCCCCTTCTTTGTAGGCCTTCATTTGACTTCAAGTACCTCAAGCACCTTAGCCCCGAAGTACCTTAAGTATTTCAAGCACCTTAGTCAGCAAGCATGACAAGCAACTCAAGCACCTTAGTAAGCAAGCACGATAAGAACCTTAGCAGCAACAATCATGACAAGCAGATCAAGCTTGGGCGGGGTTCCCACCTCAAGCTAAGCCCTAGCTTTCCTAAGGTCCTAGGTCTAAGGATTGTTAACACTAACCTTTGGAGGTATTTAATGAAGCTAACCCTAAGGTATTTCAAGATCCATTAGCTAGAATTTCTCTTTGATAGACCATCTCTCATTTGGACCCGTTGACTTTGGTCTCCTTGTCAAGAAGAGCACAGTGGGACTAGGAAAGTGTCGGGCCTCTAACTATGAGGATTCCAAGAAAAATCAACCAAGGCGTAGATGATTTGAAGCTAAAACCACAGTCAAAAAGAACAAAACTCCATCCATGAAATCTCTACTTTGCAAAATAATCAAGGTCAACTCAAAACTCTTGCGTGTGTGAAGATTAGGTGTAGCCTCGCTCCCAATCACATAGATGCAATGCTCTTTTGACATGTTAAAAATCCTAAACACTACAAGAGGTCACTTAAATTCCGGCGCCACATTACCGGCATCACTGATGGACATCGGTATATGTGTAGGTATGTATGGAGGGAGATAAAGTTATTCAAAATTTTTATTTTCAAATTTTCGACGCATGTTCCGTCGTCAACGCACATGCACTTTTCGATCCTTTCTCCGACACGTTCTCCGAAACCTATACCAATTTTTGTATCGATGGTACCCTGCAAAAAACTAAACCACGTCGTGCTTTCTCTACGCATTTCTCTTCTTCTTGCAACTTTTCTCAATCTCTCTTCTTCCTCGCCTCTTACAGATCTGGTGCGAAACAAGCTGTCGAAAGTGCTAATCTTGCTTGTGGGTTAGCCCATAACACTAAGGTGAGGTTGTTTTCATGCTTACTTGTAGATGTAGGGTTTAGGGTTTAACTTTGTGTTTGTGTGTGCATTTTTGCAGGTTCCAGGATGTTTACAATATCTTTTATTGCTCAAATAGGAAGAATGTGAGTACTCGAAGCTTTAAATACATATTAAATTTATTTAAATCAATTTGTATATTAATAAAAGAAAATTCATGCTTTAAACTTTGATTGCTTTAAACTTTCAATCCTTTAAAAGAACTTATGGTTTGTGATGTAAAATTTCATTTTGAATTAAGAAAATATTTATTTTGGTTTATGAAAAAATCTTGTTTTGAAGAAATTTTGTTTTGAATTATATCGTTTTTGAAATTATGAAATTGATGGGGTTTATGTTTTAGGTTAAGTATAGGTTATAAGTTAAGTTAGGTTAGGTTAGGTTAGGTTATCTTATACGTTAGGTTAGGTTAAGTTAAGCTACGTTAGGTTAGGTTAAGTTAAGATACGTTAGGTTAAGCTATGTTAGGTTAGGTTAGGTTAGGTTAGGTTAAGCTACATTAAGTTACGTTAGGTTAGGTTATCTTCTACGTTAGGCTATGTCTGGTAATACGGCAAGCCATAGAGCTTACCCACAGTGCATATTAAAAACAACACAATGGCGATATGTTCGTCAATACGACAAGCCATAAATATTACCCACAATGCATATGCATTGTGGGCAAGCTCTATGGCTTTTCGTATTGCCAACGGCTCTCCATTGTGTTGTTTATATGTTCGTGAGCGGTTTTCAAGTCCTAAAATCGCTAAGCGGCCCTGAAAATAACACGATGGCGAGCTGTTCGGCAATACAGCAAGCCATAGAGGTTTCCCACAATGCATATAAGTTGTGGGCAAGCTCTATGGCTTGAAGTATTGCAAAACGGCTCGCCATTGTGTTTTTTATATGTTTGCAAGCAGTTTTCAAATCCTAAAATAGCTAAGCGGCCCTAAAAACAACACAATGGTAAGCCTTTTGGCAATAAGACAAGCCATATATCTTTCTTACAATGCATATGCATTGTGGGAAAGCTTTATGGCTTTCCGTATTGCCAAACGGCTCTCCATTGTGTTGTCTATATGTTTGCGAGTTATTTTCAAGCGATAAAATTTCCTCGTGTCCCTAAAAACAACACAATGGCGATCCGTTTGGCAATATGGCAAGCCATAAAGCTTGCCCCACAAGGCATATGCATTGAGGGAAAGCTCTATGTCTTGCCGTATTGCCAACAACTTTCCATTGTGTTATTTTTATGTCCACAAGCGGTTTTCAAGCCCTAAAATAGCTAAAATGCTTTTTAGGTAAATACATTGTATCCTAAGCATGATAAAGTGAAAATTACAGTTCATATAAAGTGATCAAAGGGTTGACTTATTCATGTAATGACAGGTTTCTCAATGAGAAAATCTTGCCAGAAGTGAATCACATGCCCCCTACCCATCCAGCCGCTAAAAAGATTCTTACTAATTTGGGTTTGGATTATCACAAAATACATGCATGTCCTAATGATTGTATACTTTTTCACAATGAGTATGAAAAATTGTATTAGTGTTCAAATTGTGGATCAAGCATGTACACAGAGGACACGCAAGAAAAATGTATCCCTGCAAAGGTTGAAGAGGTGATTCATGAACAAAGCACAGGACCGACGAAAACTTTAAGTTTAGATTTTGAGGTAGATGTTAGCAGTGAGCAATTGTCTGAACCTAGAGATGAGGTGTCAAATACTGAAGCTGATGCGGAGAGCGACAAAGAAGTAGAGTTTGATGTGACAAAGATACAGAAGTACAGATTGAGATAGACATATTTGGTGCATCATATCTCATAGAGGATGAGAGATTAACTAATGATTTTTTCCAGGAACTCTTTTTATTAGTCTACAATACATTTTAGATTCATTCATTTGTGTAGAAGCTTTGTTGATTTGTTATTTGTATTGGTTAAGCATTTATTCTGAAAACTAACGTATTTTGTGGGTGTTGTTTGTGTATGATTAGCCATGGCCGATGAAGATGAGCCATACTCTCCTAGTTTTAGTTTTTGTGTCACTCTGGTCGGCATGTCACCCGAGCAGATGGGCTCGTTTTTATCTCAGTTCACACCAAAGCAGCTCGCGATGGCATAGCATCTTTGGGCAGCAGGTCCCTCTAGACCTACTACGACTGACCCTACGCTCGAGACTAGTGTGGTCCCTACACCGAGCGGCCCCACACCTCAGTCTAGTATGCCCCCTACGCCTAGGACTCATGTGCTCCCTACACCGACAGGTGGTTAATCCTCGAGATGAGGTAGGCGTCATTCTGGAGGCAGTGGTTGCTGTGGTAGTGGTTCTACCGATCCATCCACACCACCAAGAGAGCGTCCACCACTCTCTTTAGTAGATAGTTCACCGATTGGCACACCACGTACACCTTGGGGATCACACGAGCATGAGCCTAAGAAGGTGTACAAGAGGAGGGATGGGGTTGTTGTGGCGGATAGGGTTGGAAAGGCCATGCGACAAAGGATTCAATAGCTCTGTACGATTCAGTTTGCTCACTCTGTGATGGAGGTTTGGGATAACCTCGATGTTGAAATAAAGAATTACATCGTCGAGGCCATTCACAGAGAGTACAGGCCAGCAGCAGAGGGGTACGATCCAGTCTCAAACCCCTGGATTTTGAACGCTGCAAAGTCCACAATGTCACACCGTCGATCACAAGCAAGAGACAGGTACAATGATGGCAGTCCCAAGCCGGCATGGTTGGACGCAGAGGAGTGGGCAAGGATTGCATGAGAGACATAAGACAATCCTCAGAGATTTCAGCAGCAGAGAGATACACCCAGATCACGTTTGGAGTCTGCTGGAGCGTCACATCTTGGCAGTGGAGGCTACGATACGCTTCCACATGAGTTTGTAAGTATTATAGTATGCTTTAAATTATTAAAAAGATATATATTATTTGAATATTTATCTAATGATTAAAACATAATTTTGCAGGAAGTTGCCATAAAATGTCCTCCGACACACCGAGAGGAGAAGTATGGGTACAAGCATGGACTTGTGGCCCTTTTGACCTAGTTGCCCTCCTTTTGACTTTTGGTACATATGTCAACTGGGAGGCATAACCATGGGGGTCTTCTCACTCAATGATTGCTTGCATATGTACAATTTTGTAGTGATTATGTTTATGGTTTATGGTTATGTTTATGGTATGGCACATATGTTATGGTTAAGATTTGGCAGTCAAGTTAAGGTTATGGTTTTTCTATGATGGTATGGCAATCATGTGATGGTTATGGTTATGGTTATGGTTGTGCAATGATGGTATGGTTGGTATGGTTATGGTATGACAAGCAAGTTATGGTAATGGTTATGGTATGGCAAAGAGGTTATGTTTATGGTTTTACAATTTTCGACTCATGTTTTAATTATGGTTATAAAATATTTATGCCGTTATGCCCTGATCAAGCTTTTGATTTTGTGGTTATGTTTTTCTTACAATTTTTCTAGTTTCCATACACTCGCTCTTTAGCGCCAGCTTGTAGGTGGAGTACGGTTGCTTATGTAATGTCTATTGCCCGCATTGGAGCAATAAGAATTATGGGAATGAATACCCTCACACTGCCTTACATTATATGAACATCAAAACACATGAAGGCAGAAAAGAAGACAATACACAGGACCAAAACACCATATTCTTCATTGATATGTAACAAAACACAGAGTTACAAGAGAGAAATATATTGATGACATGAGATAGAGATATCCCCAAAGACTGATATGCCCCCCATATACAACCGCTGCTCCAGCGCAACTCAAGAACGGCGAAAAATCCCATCGTGTCTCATGATATCCCATGAAGAACTATCCCAAAGCCGCATGACTCCTAGTCCGCAATGTCCAGACATCCACAAGACCGCAGGACCGCAATGTGTGGCTTATGCCGTAACACCTAGCATGCACGGTGGATTGTGGGAACCCACACTATAGCCCCTTCGTGTCGAAGGTTACGGTTGTTGTTCCTCATATTCTGGTGAGGAGGAAACATCGATGTAGCCAAACCCCTGAAAATCTTGCCGATGAGCCCGATACACCTCTGCCAACAGCTGTGGATCTCTCTTAGGTTGCTCCGGCCAAGGATCCCTTGGAATGAATTGCGTTGGCAAGAAAACAGACTGAGGTGCTTGTGGCAAAGGAGCAAGAGGTGTATGAAGAGGATAATACCAAGACAAATATCTGTTTAGCGCAGGCCAAAACGGTGGACATGGGGGAAGACTAAGTGAAAACGAATGAGCCAATGTCTCCACCCAAAAACAGACTCGGTGCCGCTCCTTACAAAGGCGATGAATCACTCAGTGCAAACGAGAGACATGAGCCTGGGCCTCAGCACATTCTTTTGTAGCTTTTGCCCGATCAGCAATATCAAAACCTTCTTGGACAATATTCTTACCTCCGTCATTATTCGGTGGCTCAGGCTTCCTCACCACAACTTGTTGAGTTGGTTGCTGCTGTATCACCTCGGTAGACAGCCTTGATCTCCAACTCTGCATTTGAGTTTCCAAAAAACTGTGCAGGTCCTGCTGCATCTCCACTACTAAGGCATCAAGATCATTCATGTTAATCATCACATCACCAGGATGAGATGCTAAGTAAGTGGCCAAGCTATTCTGTGTTTGCAATGAAGAAATTCTTCTTGAATAGAAGCGACAAACGCAGATTTAGCCCCTCAGTGCTTGGATTTCCTCAGTTTCCTATCGAGCTGTAGTATTCAATGCTATATTTTGACTTGTCAATTCCCCAATGCTAGCCTACAAAGCTATCACCTGTGTTTCAAGCTCGGTAACTCATGCCTCAGTCGCTAGAGCTAGCCAAGCCGAATGCAATGACTCCGCAATGCGCTGCAAAAATGTTCTACATGCCTCGAGCTGATTAGAGGGGTTTGTGGCTGTTGTCTCCCAGGGCAAAACTGTTGGAAGAGTCCCCTCCGTCATAGCAGCTGTGATAGTAACACCGGAATTTTTTGGTTGCGCGGAAGTATCCGCACCCATAGAGCCAGTCCCAACCGGAGTGGAGGTTGTCGTTCGCTCCTACATTCTGCGTCTCCAACGTGCAATGGCGGAATCCTGCGGCAAAGTTGATGTTGCAGCAGGAGGTGGTGTGGAAAACATTCTTTCCTCCCGACCTCGCTTTCGGCTTGATGTTCCTTCAGTGGCCATCTCCTGTGCACTAGAGGCTACCACTGCAGTCGACGTACCCGGCATATCCACTATGCGAGCAGGTGTTTGAGATACCCTCACAACAGGCACTTTGTGACTCTACATTTGTGCCAACTACTTAGTACCACATACTACATATCGATCATCTTCAAAGTGGCACAGAGGGCGAAGGGTGAGAAGAAAAACTTCCCTCAAGGGAAACACTAAAGTAAGCAGCTGCCCGACCTTGGTATTTGTTGGGATGCTACGCCCCATCTGCCCCACCACTCTTTGGAATTCTGCTAGCAATCATTCCCTATCTGACAATCACTGCCCAAGCCACCGGCCCAAAGTTGGTCCAATGCAATACATCGCGCTTGGCCAAAATTGTATAAGATTTGGCTTGCAACCAAATTGCCTCCAGGAACCAGTGATATGCATCCCTTATCGCTGCATCAGTGAGCCCTGATAATTTATATTCACCCTTCACTTTCAAGCCAAACTCTACCTCTGCCTCTATAGCAGCAAGAATAACGTGTGATGCTTGCACAACACCATCACTTGGCAAGTAGCAGCATCTTGAAATCCTTTCAGCTGTCAAATGAATTTTCTAGTTGTTGATCTGCTCCACATCACCAGTAGCT
Organism: Adiantum capillus-veneris; assembly: GCF_014529385.1. NCBI lineage: Eukaryota > Viridiplantae > Streptophyta > Polypodiopsida > Polypodiales > Pteridaceae > Adiantum > Adiantum capillus-veneris. The sequence goes on from NC_140958.1 coordinate 20,974,321, forward strand.
AACTGCTCAATCAATGTTGTGGCTTGCGGGTGAACAGGGATACCTTGCCAATCCAGGTTGGCAAAGACACGCAGGCGCAAATCTTGTAACCAAGCGTCCACCCTACGAAGAGCGAGTGTTGCACCGGAGTAAATGGAATGCACTACAACAAGGAGGCTGTCATGGTGGCGAAGATACACAGAAGCACAGCAGAATGATGCAGTGCAGCCTTGCAAACGAGATGCAAAAAACGGGAGGAGAGTATAAGGTATCCACTGCATGCACTAAACCACTCACAAAGAGTTCTCAAAATATGGCGTGCCACGGTGTCACAATCATCATTGCCCTTTTCCCGCTTTTTAACATTGCATGCAAAAGAATTCCCAATTATGATTAGGGTGGCTTTCCGCTCTTGTATCACAGCAAAGGGACACTGAATCGAGGTAAGTGAAAAATAATGGCGTAGTCAAAATCCATTCACCGGCACAGAAATCACCTCCCCACACAAGTTAGCCAAATAAAAAGAAGTGGGCCCGCATGCTTTAAAAATCCAGAATGGCTCAGACCACCGTAATTTTAGCTTCCCGGGCATCTTTCCAAGGCGTGAATTAAATACAAGGACCAACTGCCCCCATAAAAATTGTCGTGCTTTAGGGCGATCCAGCCATTTCTTTTGCCTGGACTGCAAACCTTGCGACACCGCAAAACTGCGCAACCGTTCTTCATTTAATTCCTGCAAAACATCCAAACAATAAACAATGGAATCTTCCGAAAGAAGTCTATCCGCAATAAGCATCCGCAAACTCGAAACCACATGCTCCACCGGGGTAATTGCCTCCATACCAAATGCCAACTTGAAAGGAGTCAATCCTATTGCCACTTTATATGATGTACGATAAGCCCATAATGCGGAAGGAAGTTTCACATTCCAATCCGTTCTATGCATATTCACTACCTTTGTCAAGATACGAACCAATTGCTTATTAGTTGATTCCGCCTACCCATTTGCATGAGGGTAATAAGGAGAAGATTTCCTATGCAATACAAAGTAAAATCGTAGCATTCTCTCCATCACCTTATTCAAGAAATGGCTACCCTGATCACTAACCAGCTCAATAGGACAGCCATATTTAGAAAAAACATCCTTATATAAGCACCAAGCAACGGAAACCACTGTATTATCTTCCAAAGGCCATGCTTCCACCCATTTAGTCGCATAATCAGTGGGCCGGCAAAATATACTTATTACCAGTGTTAGCTGCTACGGGTTTAAAAGGCCCAATAAAATCCAATCCCCATTTTTGAAAAGGCTCCAAAGGTAATACTGGTTGAAAAGGCATTCTGGACATTTTAGTAGGTTGTCCCAACCGTTGACACACATCACACTAATGTACAAAGCTTCTCGCATCTTGAAACAATGTAGGCCACCATAATCCTGATTGTAGAACTTTCTGGCCGTGATCAATGCTGCAAAGTGGCCCCCTGCAATATCGGTATGGACTTCCTCCAGAACAGATCCTTGTTCTTGTGGTAGAACAGATCTGAGCAAGACCTCCGCAACCGTGCGATAATACAGCTTCCCCATGACAATCTCAAAATTCCTTCTTCTAATAGTCATCCATCGCCGTTGATGACTGAACAAAAATGAAGGCATTTCTCCACTATCTAGAAAATGAAACATCTCCTCATACCAAGTCCATGGAATGCTAGGGATCATCCTAGGTTGTTGCGTAACTGTAAGATCATCCGCAATAGCTTCTGTTAAAAAGAGAAACTCATCCAAAAATTCATCAGCCACCCCCGTTTAGCGGCTTACTGAAATCTAGCCTGGAAAGGTAGTCAGCCACTGCATGCTGATCTCCTGGATGATGTATCACCTCAAAATCAAATTCTTATAACAAAAGCACCCATCTAGCCAATCTTCCTATCAAATTTTGTTTGCACACTAGGTATAGAAGAGCCGAATGATCCACATGAAAGAAAAACCGCCGGCCCAACAGATAATGACGAAACTTTTTCACTGAATAAATCATCCCTAAGCATTCTCTTTGTCACTGAATAATTCTTTTCTGCGGATGATAATCTTCTGCTGGCGTGGTAGACAGGTCAAAACCACCCTTGAATTTTTCTTGCATCAGCACACTACCAATGGTGGCCGGGTCAGAAGCATCCACAAATACATGAAAATCCTGACCCCAATTTGGAGGGATCATAATTGGAGTTTTGGACAGCTGAATTTTTAATCTCCAAAAAGCCATATCACATTCCTGCGTCCATTCAAAAACCTTGGCATGTGCTACCTGATTAATAGGGATGTCCAAATGCGCGACAAACCTCAAATGCCTCCCATGCCAACGAGCTTGGCCCAGAAATACTTGACATTGTTTTGAATTCACCGACGGAGGAACTTCCATAATTGCGGCTATCTTATCCGGATCCACGGAAATGCCATCCTCGGAGATTATATGACCCAATAACCTCCCATTTGTTGAAACTGTGAATGCACATTTTAGAGGATTTAAACTGAATTTCACCTCTCGACATTTCATAAAACATAATCGCAATTGCTTCAAATGCTCTAGTTGCGCTCCAAAACCACTGAGATCATCCAGAAAAACTCGCATAAACCCATCAAAAAAATTTGAAACATATCCCTTTGAAAAGTTGAGGGCGCATTTCTCAATTCAAACCACATTACTGTGCATGCAAAAATGCCCCATGTTGTAATAAAAGCTGTTTTAGGCTGATCACGCAACACCATTCAAATTTGGTTATATCCACTGAATCCATCCAGAAAAGTATACAATTTGTGCCCTGCCACATCATCCAAAATAGAATCTAGAAATGGCAGAGGAAAAGGATCCGAAACAGTGCATTCAGCTTCCGATAATCTACACAAATGTGAATTTTCTTGTTTTTCTTTGGTACCACCACAATGGGAGAAATCCATTCGGGATTATCAATAGGGGTAATAAAACCCACCTGCAAGAGACCATCAATTTCCACCTTAACTTGCTTTGCTACATTCGGATTCATCCTATATGAATGCTACTTCACTGGCACCGCATCGAGTTTCAGATTAATTGTATGTTGATAAAACTTTGGATCCAATCCTTTCATATCCGCATACTCCCATGCAAAAACATCCTTAAATTCTGTCAACAAATTAATCAAGTCTCCTTGAAAACTCGCCTCATCATAGAAATGTTTGCAAGATATAAAGAAACTAAATCCAGATTAGCCTTTAGGAATTGCTCCTCTTCATCCTCTTCTAATTCTTCCACCATATATATTATCTCAGTTATCACAGGCCATGCTGCCTGAAATGGTTGTCTGCATGTTCCCAACATCACCCAAACTTTCCTACGACCCTTTTTAATTGTAAGCATATTTGCCTCCCAATTATGCTTTACCCTGGCTCGACATGACCATGGTCTCCCCAAAATAATATGATAATCCTGACTGTGATACTCAATATTCAAGACTACTAAGGAAACAGTAAAACACAAGCCAGCTACATCCAGGACAATGCCTCGGAGTAATCCTACTGGCTGTACTCTTCTCTCATCTGCAATGCAAACTACAAAGGGTGCAGGTTACCAATCAGTAAGTCTAAAACGCTCACAAGCCGCTTGAATAATAATATTCCCTCTCGCACCTCCATCTAACGGTACTTTGTCGATGTATGTGCCATGATATCTTACTAAAAGCTCCGGGATGCAAGTATTTGTGATCCTATTTTTCGGCAACGGGATTGACTCGTCCCCCTCACCCTCAGCTACAGCAATGTCAACTTCCATCTTAGTCATTGCTTTGGACTTCTGACTTAGCAAAGCATTATGAAAATTCAAAACCAATTTCAGTAATGAACCCAAAGGTACTTGTAATGGCGAATCGAGAACCTCTTTCCAAACCGAATTCCAATTATCCTCTTCCATAATATCCACCTTATTTTTGACTTTCCCCTCTTTTGTTTCCAGATAAGAGGTCGATGGTTCTGATGATGGAAATGGTGGTGTGAAATGTGGCATCCATGTCACAGTCTTTTTGCGTACATCTTCTTGAGTCGCCCAATCCGGAAGCTTAACATCGACTATAGGAACCACATTTTTTCCAGAACGCGTAATTAGTGAAACCACCGGGTTTGATTCCTCTAACCCTTCAATCTGAACCATAGCCACACTCGGCTGCTTTCTAGAAGCTTGTTCTTATTTCTTCCAATCATATTCCATAGCCTCGGAACACTCGTACCGCCAGTGCTGCCCATCTCCTTAACAGAAAAGGAAAGTCTTGGGTCGATTAGGATTTCGACCACCTCTTCCTCGACCGTGACCCCCTCCTTGACCCCGTCCACTTGCTTTTCCTTGAAAGGGCGCCTCTGATGTATGAGCGTGAGCCATTGCCACCGCAGGCTCTTGTCCCTTCCCTGACTGTGGTGGGTGCCATGTAGAAGAATCCCGACTCCTATGACCTCGACCATTGAAATAACATTCCACTGTATTAGGAGTGTTGGCCATGCAAATCGCACACCATTTTTGATTCATTGCACACTCTTCAGCGGCATGTCCCAGATTTTGGCACTGAGTATACCACAGTTCCTTTAGACTTTTAACCACCACAGAAGATTCTGATGAGCCGGATGGAACACCTTTCCCTTGACGCTAGGATTTCCTCCAAGGTGCCTCCTCTGATTCTTTCCCCGAATTGATGTTGCGTGAGTCTGAGGAATCTGAGTCTGCAGTCTTCGACTCCGAACTATCACTGCCACTTTCCTAAGACTTATGATGAGATTTCTTTCGATCTTTTTTCTTTGACTTCTTAGGGGATTCTGTATCCTCTAAAGCTTCTCCTGCTATAGCAGCCCTTGCAATTACATTATCTAGTGGAGTAGTTACCTTATCCATTGTTGCCATAGCAGTTCTAAGATCCTTATTGAGTCCTCACAGAAAATGATCATTCAACACCTCGGGTGCTGGCCGTTGTGCCTGAGGTATCCACTGCAAAAGCATCCAGAATTTTGCAACATAATCTTCCACTAGCAACAACGACTTTTGACATAGCGTCCGAAGCTTTTCCAAATGTTGGGGGACCATCTTTTCCATTTTGAACTGTTGCAAGAACGCTCTGGACCCTTCGACATACGTCTGAAAGTGATCATCAAGGTATTCTGACAACCATTTGGCAGCTTTTCTTGAAAGTGTAGATTAAAACATTGATTGTTGATGAAGAGGAACCACCACTCCAGGATGATTCAATCCATACACTTTATTAAATTTTCATAGATGTGCATCAGGGTCTTCCTTTGAAAGAACTCAAAAATGGCTATACTTAATCTGACCACCCGCACTAGCTGTGCCATCATCCCTTGCCCAACTGCTCCCCTCTTGGAAAAAGCTGGTGAACACTAGGAGGTGGGGACAATGGAGGTGAAACCCCAAGACTGCTTATCATAGACAGTGGTGGAGCAACATGAGTGGCTGAGGGTGAACGAACGGCAGGAGGACATGACTGACTACGTGGAGTACGCCGCGCACGTCGAATACGCCTACCATGCACCAGACTTAGCGACAGAGAAACATGTTCCTCAGCCTGCGGTGTAGTTGAAACGAATTCATCTGAACCGCCTCTCCTCCGTCGTCTCCCCATAATTGGAACCACAGGGTCAGGAGGACCCTACGACCTAGTGCGCATGCATGTGCCCATCGCGCATTGTGGTCGCCCATCGTGCATTGTGGTCGCTAAATGTAATTTCTATTGTCGGTAGAGGAGCAATAAGCATTACGGGAATGAATACCCTCACAGTGCCTTACATTATACTAAACATCAAAACACATGAAGGAAGAATAGAAGACAATACACAGGACCAGAACACCATCTTCTTAATTGATATGTAACAGAACAGAGAACTACAAGAGAGAAATATATTGATGACATGAGATAGAGATATCCCCAAAGACTAGTATGCCCCCCATATACAACCGTTGCTCCAGCGCAGATTGGGGACCGTGCAAAACCCCATCCTGTCTCATGATATCCCATGAAGAACTGTCACAAAGCCACATGACTCCTAGTCTGCAATGTTCAAACATCCGCAAGACCGTAGGATCGCAATGTGAGGCTTATGCCGTAACAGCTTGTGTACTCTTCCTTTGGGTAGAGAGGGTTGTTTTCTTTTGCTGCAATACATGCAGCATCAGTTCCCAACCCTCTCTACCCAAAAAAAATTGCAGGTTTGGTCGTCGGTACAGAGTACGATATAAGCATCGGTATAGACCTCGACAGACGCGTTGGAATATGCTATAGTATTACCGGTGGTTATTTCATTGCATATTTTGACGCTTATTTCATGATTTATTCCAACGCATAATATACGGGTACTTATATTGACGTCACAATACCGGTGTCTCTTCGGAGGCCTATTTCAGCGCTTTTTAGTTTTAAAACTAACTTTATTTCGTCGGTATTTAGGCCGATTTCTGCGCGCCGTGTTGTAGTGAAATTGACGCTTCAATTCTTTGTTGTGACCATTTCATGGAAGCTTCAAAACTTCCCCAAGTATCTATTGGAGGAGGGGAAACCCTAATTGGAGGCCTCACAGCCTCGAACATGTAGTGAAAGCAGCATGAGACTGCACTAGCACCTTGGATTGTAATGGATGTATCTCCTTGCTTATATGCCCAAATAAACTCATTCTTAGCTCTACAAGATCCTTCCCAACTTACGAAATGATAAAACCATCATTGACGTGGCATTAGGATCCATTTTGAGCTATTGTTAGGCTATTGTTGACCATTCTATGACCATTTTTAGTCATTTTTTTTCCCAAAAATGCCCCTTTTTGTCCATAAAATGCTCAAACGAGCTAGTAAAATTACCTCTATCTGTGGAAAATGCTTTTTTTCTCAAATTTAATGACAACTTTCACACTTGGTAAGCACTTTGGAAACGTCTTTTATGCCGCGTATAAAACCTGTTATTTTTTACCAAGATCGCCCGCATTGAACTTTCTAGGCAAAACGAGCGTGCCACTTTGAAAAACTTGAGATTTGTACATCTAAATAACACTAGGCATGATTTAATGTTGTAAAACATGAAAGGGTGCTACGTCCTCGGCCTCATCTTCCTGGCAAGGTATGTACACGTTATCACCTCTTCTTTTGAATAACTTGATTCTTTTCCCTGCAATGGGAATCTTCATTTCTACCCGTCCAACTCATGCAAGGTATAAGTTGCATTCCCATGTACATGCTGAACCACATAAGGACCAAACCATCTCTTTGAAATATTTCTTATTGTTGAATGCTGATTGTCAAGACTACTGTCATACACCAACACCCAATCACCTTCCTCAATAGCTTTAGATCTGAGCCTATGTCTCTTATCAAATATGTCTTTATTCTTTAACCTTGCATCTTTCAATTGTGCCATTCTCAATATCTTGAGGCCTTCTTTCTAACTGTTATATGCGCAAAGCAAGAAGGTCTTCCATACTCATTCCATCTTTCCAAGGTAATACATTCCATGTGGGAATTACATCCTCAATTGGCATTATAGGTTTTTGACCGTACATCAACTCAAAAGATGTATAACCAATAACTGAGCTATGAGTTGTACGATCATCCCATAAAGCATAAGGAACTAACCTAGGCCACTCTCCCATTTTACCATTGCAAGCCTTAGCTCTGATAGGAGGATTCCCACGCTCTGATTTACCGTTTTCCCCCTTAGGATTATGCGCAGTAGTGAGAGCAAGTTTAATGCCCAACCTAGAGAAAAACACCATGGCTTTGTCGGCATCCAACTCACCCCTGCCTATTGTTATTTTCCCAACACATCCATAACGGCTAATTACATCATCCAAGAGGAACTTACATACCCCTTCTGTGCTTTTTGTTCTTAGAGTGAGACCTTCAACTTGGTTGGTCAAATCTCCCGTGCAAGTGCTATGTATTTCATTTGCCAACCATAAGCCCAATGGCATTGTAACTAGATCTACTACCCACTTATAGTGCATGGCCAATGGGTAAGTGGGGTTCAACCCATCACGATGACGTACATTTGAATACATTTAACAGGTTTCACATGACTCCACAAAGTGAGATACATCTTTATACATACCTTTGCACCAATACCTCTCTTTCATTTTAGCAAAGGTGGCCCATACACCTCTATCTCCAGCATAAAGACTCTCATGAAACCTTTTCATAATCTCAATTTGAGCATCCTTATCATTCATGACTCTCAACGGAATTCCATTTCTTTGCTTTGGATGGGGATATTAAATATAGGAGCTTTTCATTTAGAGATTTCTCTACAAAGTTAGAGATTTTTGTGGGTAGCAAAATCAGATGTAACCTTTTGCACATACTAAGGTATATAGCTTTTGAACGAGGATAAACTGCATAGTAAAAAAATTGTGCTCTACATGTTTGTGACACAATTAAGGGCCATAGTAATACAACATAGATTTGATTACTTCGTTAGCGTAGCATCGATTTCAAAAAACTCCGCCTCTCAATTATCCACGTGGCCAACGCTTAGCGATAAAAAAAACCATGACTAAAAGCTACCCCGTGAAAAGCTACGCCATCAACTTAAAAACAACAGGAGCAGTTCGCAACAGAAGCAGTTCGTAGGCACAGAGGAAGTCCTTCACAGGAAGCAGACGGTTGTTGGAGAAGATAAAACACCTGGGTCCCGGTGCCTCAGTTACGTCGTCGCATGCGGCGCTTCAAAAATTATCCTACAGTTTTGCTTGGTAAAAGGTACTTCTTTGATCTAGTCGTTCTCATGACTTCTTCATTTAGAGAGACGCAACATGTTTAGTTTGAAGAACTCTAGTCAGGCTCTCATGATTTGAAGTATAGACTTAAACTAGACATATTCACAATTTGGATATGCAAAGATGCTCACGTTAGCCATCTGTTTCCATCATGCACAGATGTCGAACATTGGGGATAGTGTGTTACCAAGATTTTTTTGTATTGTGTACAACAGTCTAGAAGGCTCAGCACCTGTACATAGTTGGAAACTTGGAAGAGACTTCAGATCTGCTGAAAACAGACTACGTCCTTGCTTTATACCCATAGGTACACCAAGATTACCTATCATCTAGAATCAGGATATTTGAACTTGTTATGTCAATGACCACCTGCATCCTTAAGCCGGCCCTTCTATGCGACTTCTTAGTCCAAAAAAAATGCTTGTGAGACACACACACACACAAGCACCTCATGACACAACTCATCTACAACAGTGTTCGGGAAAGTTCATTTTCACAAACATACAAATCTGAATCAAAAATTTACAATACTAGTGAGTATTTTTACAAAATTAAGCTCTTTTTCATGTTTCCTTGGTCCGAGCCTGCAACTTGACAGAGAGCAGTACTCTCGTGGGACACAAAAGTCATGTGGTTGCATTCAACGCTTTCCAATCAATCGGCCACAAGGCTTTTCCAATCAGCTCTTGCGCAATTTGTTCTCCCACTTTGCACTATACATCTCTCGAAAATTCAATTCTCCAGGGTTTGTGGTGATGATGCAGGGTGTGGTACTAGCGTTGATGCAATATGATCTACTGCATGTTGTCGGTAGGAGTAGTTGGAGGACCTCGAGGGCCATGGAGTACACAGATGGCATTAGCAGACCAGGGCTAGTCACAGTGCACAACACTACTAGCAAATCCCTCATTGCTCCAGTGTTTGTGGCAATGATGCAGGGTGTGGTACTAGCATTGATGCAATACGATCTACTGCATGTTGTCGGTAGGAGTAGTTGGAGGACCTCGAGGGACATGGAGTACACAGATGGCGTTAGCAAACCAGGGCTAGTCACAACGCACAACAATACACAGATGCAGGGTGTGGTACTAGCATTGATGCAATACGATCTACTTACTGCATGTTGTCGGTAGGAGTAGTTGGAGGACCTCGAGCGACATGGAGTACACAGATGGCGTTAGCAAACCAGGGCTAGTCACAACGCACAACAATACTAGCAAATCCCTCTTATCAGCTCTAATTGTTTGCTTGGTGATTACTTGTTTCATAATGCTGCCAATTTTCCTATAGATCTTCATTACTTACTAGTGCATCTTGCTTGGATCTCGCTCGTAGAAAAAAAGCCTACCTCGTCAACATAGCAAGAGCATTCTTCAATATCATAGATTCTGTAGGCCAAGCTCCTCCCTATTCATTCCAGCAGTAGAAGGTCGACAATGTCATTGTTTGCCTCGTCGCCATATTCGAATTGACCTTCATCTGCAGTAAAGCCTCTGTGCCTTCCGGTGTAGCAATCATAGCAGCTTTGTGTGTATGTCCACCTTCAACTACCTTACTCAACTCGTTTCTTCATGCGCAACTACTTATGGTTTAGCTCTATCGTGTCTCACTGCAAACAGTTCAAGAGAAACTTGGACACATCTCCTCTGCATTTGCAACAGCGACATATTCCGGCGTTCGGTGAGTAAGAGGTGCCACATTTTAATCTTGAACGCTGAGAACACAGTAAAAAGGAACACACCAAAAATTGCATGCTGCCGTGGGAATGGCACGTTCCCTCATATTATAAAAATTGGGGAGGACTGTGCAAACTCCCCCGTGCAGGGACACCAGCACTTTTTCTTTTTTTTCTATAACATAAGAAGTAAAGAATATTTGCAAATAATGAGATTACGCTTAGAACCTTCAACATTGTGCTATTACTTTTTTAACGCTTCGTACTTATTCTTTGCAAGGGACATTCAGGAAATCAGCTATCGCTTGCCTCTTCCTAGTTTGAAACCCCACAACAGTACAATCCAGCACCAGGTACATGGTTGTTTCAAACGCTTGAACTGTTCGTTGCTTAGACATGACTAGTAAGTAAATATCACAAGGTTCTCATCGCATTGAATCATTAAGATTGAGTACGACTTAAGCCTCCAATGGACCATCACCGAAAGCATAGGATACACCTCCACAGATCGAAAGCGAGACATCGCACTTCAATCAAGAGGGAGGCTAGATTTCTACCATGCTCACAATCATGGATTGATATCGTCAATTTAGTATATCGATAGAGTTCAGACGTTGCAGCGATATTCAGACCTTTAAGCATATGCTTTGTTTGTGGTGTAGTTTGTAAGCTCTAAAAAAATAACTAGAGTGACTTCTACTCCCTTGCACTAACAAGATTTGTCGGGAAAAAAAATAAGCGCACTCTCTCTGTCTCTCTCTCTCTCTCTCTCTCTCTCTCTCTCTCTCTCTCTCTCTCTCTCTCTCTCTCTCTGCTTTCACTTCTATGTTCTTTTTACTAATGTATACTCTTCTTCAATGCTTCGATGCTTCTACCACTTTCGATTATACAAGCTGACGGAGCACTCTAGTTTTTAAAAAAATAACCATATCAATGTCAATATATTGATACTGCAATGTCATATATGGAGTATTTATAAGAAATATCATCACAAAGTCTATGTTTATGATCCACTAGAATTTTAGTACAAAGTAAAATATTTGAATTTTTGGTATGCGGTAAGTTGAAGTCTACTCTAGCACAACGAGTCTTTATCTTGTTCGCATTATAAGCCAATTAGAGAGAATATGAGAGAGAGAGAGAGAGAGAGAGAGAGAGAGAGAGAGAGAGAAAGAGTGCAAAGTGAAATATTTAAATTTCTTGCATGGGATAAGTTGAAGTCTACCCTGGCAACAAGTCTTTATCTTGTTCATGCTATAAGCAATTAGAGAGAATAAGAGAGAGAGAGAGAGAGAGAGAGAGAGAGAGAGAGAGAGAGAGAGAGATGCAAGTCTAGAGCATTAAGAGAGACCTCCCCCCCCCCCCCCCCACACACACACACACATACATGATGGTTATTGAGTAGGCATTTTCTTGCATTACACTAAACCCCAATAAGAACAACAAGAACAAGATAATGACATGAGAAACACAACATTTTTCCCATAATTGAACAATTGTTTTGAGGGCACCCAATTAGTCGGACACATAGCTGGACACCACATTTGTACTCTATTAGTTTTTTGAGCTAGTGTGGTAATACTCCGTGTAAATCCTGATTACAGAGTAATGGATCAATCCCCTAAGTTGTAATGATGTAATGATATTTGGAAAGGTCCGTGTGAGCCGGCCACTGGACATTTAGAATGCCCTAGGTATAAAGATCAATAACCTTAATGTGAAAGGAGGCTTATTTTTAGAAGAAGTGGGAGCTCAAAAAACGTACGCTCAAGCTATGAGCTGCTCGAATTTGTAATCGACGCAACTAACGAATGGGTAATCAGTTTTCAAATCCGAAAGTTGCATTGTGCTCCTCTCTCTTTGCTCTTTAATTTAAGTGTAAGTATTGTCAGTTTTCTTGTGGTTCATGACTACGCGTTGTGAGCGGGAGAAAAACACACACAGCGCCTCTATAACGACCCGACACACACTCTTGGGAAGATACACACACACACTATGGGGCACCACTCGGCTTAGACAACACACCTGGCCGAGACAGGGAACACACCTCTGGAGTGAGAGGAGAGAGACTATCCACTTGCCCACTCCACACAGAGACACACACATACACACACCCAAAAAACTCAGCTCAAAAGAGAAGAATTTCTGATGTTTAGATACAAATGAGCTTGGGCCAACACCAATGGGGAAAATAGCTCACATAATATGGGTAAAAGATACCAGATACAATCACAAATTGGAGAAGAAGCTTCACTCACCGGAGAAGATTACACAGAAAAACAGCAGAAAAAGAGTGAGGAATTTGGCAAAATGGACAGCACCATCGCGTCCGGAACGGCCCAAAACCCCAGTCTACAATGTCAAAGTGCTCAAATCCGACCTCGGATGAGCAGTTTAGGGCCAAAACAGGCTCCAAAATGGGCAAAAACACACCTGCGGCTGTTCCTCCTCTCTTCTCCACGTTTTTTCTGGTCTTCTCTCTGTTTTTTCAGTTCCCACACTTAGCTTTTTTAGTTGGGCACCCTTGGCCTTTTAGATGACCTCAAACGGACCCCGAACAGGCCAAAAACTGACCTCGCAGTGCATAGTTGTCACCTTTTTGCATCATTCGCACACCTGACACTCAGCTTTTTTCCAATAATTCATCTTGCCACCACGTGAAGTGGCCCCAAAAAGTGGTCCTAATGATGGCCTTTTTGCATAACTCTCACCAGAAAACACCCACGTTGTGTCCGTCCTCATCCGCGTGCAAATATTGACCTCGTTCGCCCTCCTGACGCCACTAGATGCCATCTGACGCACCTACTGACCTCACGTCGTCGGCCCGCAGATAGCTTCCTCGAGAATTTTTACGCGCTACCAACTCCTCCTTATTGTAGAAAAAACACACTAGTATTAATAATAGTGAAAATCGCTGCACTATGTACATGCTGTCCTACATGTACACATGTGGGCCCCACGTAACCACCTGGCTATGGAAATTGGGTAATTCTTTATTCGATGCACCATGCATGTGTATGTACATATGGGCAATCCCTTGCTCAAAAAAACTCCTGACATAATTTGCCCATCCCCTAGCCTGCTAGATCATTCATGATCAGCATGAGCAAAGAGAGATATGAGACTCGCCGCATCACAGGTCTCCTCATCCTTCACCAACATTGGTTGCTCCACAGACAGCTCATCTTGCTCCACCATCATCAATCTAGCATGATACAATTTAAGACGCAATCCATTTACCCTTGACTTATGTAGAACACCATCCAGGTTAGCCAGCTGATATGTGCCATTTGGAAAACACTCCACTACCTTGAAAGGGCCTTCCCACTTAATTTGAAACTTCTTTTGGAAGGTGTTGTCCAGCTTACTGTTGTAGCGCAAAACCAAGTCATGTTTCTTGATACCCTTACTTTTGACCTCTTCATTTATCTTTGCCAAAGCCTTATCGTGCATCTTCCCATAATGCTCCAATGCGCTCATCCTATCCAACTGGACCTCTTGTAACTGCAAGAGCCTCTCTTTGAATGCATCACTAGGCGGCCCAAGCAACTTCTCTAACATCTTGACCGCAGGCAACTCTACCTCCACAGGCAATAGTGCTTCCTTTCCATACACCAAATGAAATGGAGTAAACCCTGTACCTGTCTTCACCGAAGTACGGTAAGCCCATAATGCACTAGGCAATTCCAAATCCCAATTCTTTCCTTGGTGCTCTGTCACTTTAGAAAGAATTTGTACCAACTCACCATTGAATCTTTCATCTAAGCCATTACACTGTGGGTAATAAGGAGTGGTATGCTGGTGCTTAATCTTCATCTTTGTGCATAAGAAGTCTAGCAGTTTAGCTCTAAATCCTGGCCCCTTATCTGAAAGTAGCTCTAATGGCACCCCAAACTTGCAACATATTTCATCATACACAAATTTTGCCACATCCTTTGTAGTGATCTGTTTTACTGCTATAGCCTCTGCCCATCTAGAAAGATAGTCCACTGCCGTCAAAATATAGCTTTTGCCCCTGCTTGTGATAGGTAACGGGCCTATGGCATCAATCCCCCACTTTTCAAACACATCAAACGCCATAATAGTTTTTCGTAGCTCTGGCTTCAACACTCTCTTCCCAAATGCTTGACACCTATTGCAAGACCTACACCAATGGTGAACATCCTTGTGCAAACTAGGCCATACCCCTCTTGCAAAATCTTATGCAAGGTGATCTTTAGAGAAAAATGGCCACCACATGCGCCTTCATGATTCTCTTCCAACACTCTATACAGCTCCTCCCGCCAAGGTACACGTCTCAACACGAGATCAGCCCCTTTCATGTATAAGACATCACCAATCAATTTGTACCTGTATGCTCTACGCACAAAGCCATACTTCTTAGACTTCTGAATCTCCTTTGGAATGATTCCTGTTAGCAAAAACTCCTCTTCTTGAGCCAAACTTTCCCGGCCATGATAAAGAGGTAAAGTGGTCCTCAACACGAATAGCTCCCCAATCATGCCTTGAGCTGCTTCATGTGCCTCTCCATTTAGAGCACGTTCAATGTGTCTGATGCTCCATGCTTCAAACTTTTTTAACAGGCCTTTAATTCTGAAGCACATTTCCTTCAATGAGGTGTTCTTGCTCCTCCACACACCCAGCACTTGCTTCACCACTAACAAGGCATCACCTTTTATGCTCAACCTTCGAACCCCATGCTTCAAACAAATGTGTAATCCGGCTTCCAATGTAGCATATTCAGCCTCATTGTTACTATGCGCATCCAATTTGAACCCTCTCTTGCATACTAGCTTCCCCTCTGGATCATAAAGTGCTATACCCCCTGAAGCTGCATCGTGGCTCTTTCTGTATGAACCATCAAAGAACAACACATGTGCATTGCTGATCTGTGGCACTTCTTCAACTACCTTTCTCACCACCTCTTCCTTAACAATAAGGGGATTCTCCTTGTAGGTCAACAAATCAGCTAGGGTAGCCCTTGTACTATCTTCCACTAGAAAAGAGAACTCAAACTCTTGCAGCTCAATTACCCATTTCTTCACCACATTTGACATATTAGTACCATTAATTAACTGTGGCAAAAAGGCATAACTCGTCAAGAAAACAAAAGGCCGTGGTAGCAAGTAATGACGAAATCGTCGACAAGCAAATATTACACTAGCCATCACTAGCTCTACTTCCGATAACTTTCTCTCCGCTACCAACTTCACTCGGCTTGCACAATACACTGGCCTCATATAATGGCTGCCCTTCCCCTTTTGCAATAGCATGGCTCCAATGGCATCATCCCCTACTGATGGATTTACATAAAAAAATTTCTCCCAATCAGGAGCCTGCATGGCTGACAAACCCCCTAACACCTCTTTCACCTCTTGAAACACTTCTTCACACTTGTCATCCCATTGCAATGGATCATGCTTTGCCACTTGCTATAATGGATAAAGAAGCTGCGAAGACAATGGAATAAACCGTGCCATGTACTTCACTTTGTGTATAAAGGTTGCCAATTGCTTCGTACTCGTAGGTGATGGAAGAAGAATAATAGACTTAACCTTGTCTGGATCAGCCTCAATGCCATTTTCTGACACCATATGGCCCAATAACTTCACCCTTGGCTGTGTTAGATGACATTTCTTTGGATTTAGTTGTCCTCCACATTCATCATATCGAGCCAATACCATCTGTAGCTTCTCATGGTGATCAGCCCTACTGATATAGACACAGAAGTCATCCATAAAAGCTTTAACACAACTACCAATGAATTGTTCCAACACCCAATTTTCTCTCTCTTGATAGAAGGAAGGTCCATTTGACAACCCAAATGGCAATACTGTGTAGCAATACCAGCCCCATGGCGTAATAAAAGTTGTCTTTGTGCGGTCTTTAAGAGCAATCTTCAATTGAAAATAGCCTGAAAAACCATCACACACACTGTACCTCTCATAACCTGCCACTGAATCCAAGATCTGATCGATGAATGGAAGAGGATATGGGTTCTTCTTAGTGGCTGCATTTAAGGGTTTAAAATCTACACAAATCCTCCACTTCCCATCCTTCTTTGGACTGACTACTACTGGACTCACCCATTCTGTGGTCTCCACAGGGACTATGAACCCTGCCTTCAATAACTTGTCCACCTCTTCTCGCAAGGCTTCCATTTGCTCTTGACCCATCCTTCTTAGCCTTTGCCGGCACCTTCTTTCAGCTCTATATGCATCTCTCCACCCTTGAACCCTCTGATCTCTTCATATGAAGTAATGAACAAATCAGGAAAACTAGCCATCATATGCAAAAATATATCCTTCTCCATAGCTGAGAGGTCTCCACTAATCATTTGCGTCATTAATTCCTGCTTCTTTGACAACTCAACCTTGGTTTGCATCAGCCCTTCAATCACTTCATAAGGCCCTTCACTTTCATCTTCAACCTCATTCGCAAATGCAACTAAACCAATCTCCTGGATTTCTTTGTCCATCAAAAGAAATGCAACATCAGCATCCTCATCACTGCTGGTAGTGCTATCACTGTCCTCATCTGTCACCGTGGAAGAGTCTTCATCACTAGACTCATCCTCATCTTCATAAAGCTCCTCTAATCGTTTCCTTGTGTCCATATTATAAAGCTTCTTGGTACCTGTCTTTCCATAGAGGCTAATCGTACCATGTCGCCAATCTTGAACAGCTCCCACTGCACGTAACCATGGTCTGCCCAGTATAATAGGATATGCTCCCAACCCTGCTGGCATCACATGAAAATCAACCACTGCCTTTGCATCATATGCCTCCACTTCTAAGCTCTTTACAACACCCAAGCATTTTACTTTTTGATGGTTTGCCAATCTGATCCGAAAACCTGACACCCCAGCCACTGTGAGACCCATCTTCTCAACGCATGAGTGTGTTATGACACATATTTGGGCTCCGCCATCCACATAACCTTGTCCCAAATTTTTCCTTTTATGTCACACATCTACTATTGGACAAATGTCTGGTAGCTCATCCATTGCCAACACCTTTACTGAACCTCTCTCTGGCTCTTTCTCCATTGGGTTAACCATCCTCTTCCACTGTCGCTTTAGCTTAGGCACCATCTCTATAAGCTGCCCAAAAGTAACATCTGCCTTCCTGCTCGTCAGATCCTCCTTCAAGTCATAGCTTAATTGCCCATCCCCTAGTGGAAAATCTGAAACATGAAACTTTCGACGAGCTCTCCTTTTCCTCTTGGCCTTGACATCCTCGCCTTCATGGCTCTTTCCTTTCTTCTTACTAGGACCTGGGGCACTTCTTCCTTCCTTATCCTCTGTGGTCCTCTTCCCAATAGGCATCACTAATGTATCCTCTAGCTTTGATGCCTTCTCCAAGGTGACTACACTTAGCACTTTTGTCTTTCCCTTTTCCTCCTGGGTCAGTCCACTGGTTCCTTCGTCTCCCTTAATTTCAATGCCATAATCATTTGACCTAGTTAGCACCTGTCTTGGCAATGGATACATGTCTCCCCCCATCCTTGGTGGCTTATCACATTGCGAGCTGATGTGACCCAACTCTCCACAATTATAACATGTGGGCGTCTGCCTCCAAAACCTACCATTGCTTTGTCCAACACCATTCCTAGGCCTTTCTTCACCTCCTTGCTGATTTGCAAACCTCCCTCGACCTCGATTATTTCCCACTTGACCTAGCATGTTTAGGCTGAGATTCTTCATCAAATCTACCATTTGCCTCATGTCTTGCCTTAGCCCATCATCTTGCACTGCTGTAGTGACCACTGCTGGCATAACCTGAGTAGTAGCAGGAACTACTGGTTCATGATGAACCCCTGACATGCGCCCTTGTAAAGACTCTATAGGCTGAAATTCAGACCTCATTGGCAAAGAATCCACCCCTAACTGGCTCATTTTCCTCAGCTTCCACTCTTTGTTCCTTGCTACCTCTAGTGCATCTTCATATGTCCTAGGCTTCTTTAGCTCCACTCTCCAAGAACCTGTCCTTCTTCATCATGTCAGGCGGGGGTACCTGTGGTGCTAAGGCCTTGCACATTCGCTCCCATGCCAATGAAAACTTACGTATGTACGCATCTACTGGCTCACCTTCCTTTTGCACCAAAGCCTGTACTTCTTGCCACACTTTGTCAAGATCTTCTATCTTCACAAACTCCACTTCCAACCCATGTCGTAGATTGTCCCAACTCAACCTTACAGGTGGATCAGCCACATGCAACTCCTCTTCAAATGCTTTAGACCAAACTCGTGCATCACTCTTCAAACAAATTTGGAGAAGGCGTAACATTTGCGTAGGGTCATGAATCTGGTTGCTAATGCAGGCAACCTCCATCTTTTCCAAAAATTCTTCCATATCTTCATCACTTCTTCCATGAAACTCCGGATAAGAGAAAGCCATGGCTAGAGAATCCCTTCGAACACACGTGCAAGAACCCAAAACTTTTCACTACCCAATCCCCAGAAACTTCAATGGAGCTCAACTTTAGATAAGGACAAACACATGCACATCAAATGAGTTTTCATAGTTAATCATCGGAATGACAACAGGCAAAGGACATTCCAGGATCTCTCTCAATCTTCTTGGCCCAAACATAAAGACTATGCGCTGCTGGAAAAAGATCTTCCTGGACACATGAACATTAATCTGAATTCTTTGAGTTAAATGAAAAGGAGTGAACTGAGGGCCATTTTGATCATCCATTAAAGCCAACCATGAAGCTCCCAAGAAGGCACACCTGACTCAACCTCTGATTTTGCCAAAATTTCAGCAGCATAACAGCATAAATGGCTCAAAATACCAAAAAACCAGCCATCATAACTTGGGAAAATTTCGACAGAGTTTCCCCAGAAGTAGAGCAGTAGGAACCCAAAATATAGACTGTCTATGTATGCATAAACTGTCAACAATAGAACCCGAGCATCAAGTAGGACTCACTAGTACATAGCCTATGGCGAGATCACAAAAAGGGTGCTCCAGCTACCTGTATCACCGAAAGGATCTCCACATTTGAGAATCCCCCAGCTCAATAAAAACCTCACGCTATCGACCCTCACACGAAGGCTAATGCAAATCGCATATAGTCAAGTCTCAGAAATGACTATCTTCCAGACCAAGTCTCAGAAATGGCTGGGACTGCCAAATACAACCAATTATGGCTCCACAAATGCGTACAATGGCAGTTTCCACAAGTAACGTACAATCCAGCAGACAATGCGCTCAAATAGGCGCCAAGTGATGCATACCCACAACAACTGCAAGTGACATCACTGCTAGTATATCACTGTACTCCAGCTACTTGTACCTGTGTGAATCACCTGTACTTGTACCTGTCCCTGTAACCTATAACCTGTAACCTGTAATCTGCAACCTGCAACCTGTAATCCCGAAGCTCGAAGCTCGAAGCAGAAGGTACTCAAAGAAGATCCTCCGTGGGGGCGCCAAAAGAATGTGAGCGGGAGAAAAACACACACAGCGCCTCTATAACGACCCGACACACACTCTTGGGAAGATACACACACACACTATGGGGCACCACTCGGCTTAGACAACACACCTGACCGAGACAGGGAACACACCTCTCGAGTGAGAGGAGAGAGACTATCCACTTGCCCACTCCACACAGAGACACACACACACACACACCCAAAAAACTCAGCTCAAAAGAGGAGAATTTCTGATGTTTAGATACAAATGATCTTGGGCCAACACCAATGGGGCAAACAGCTCACATAATATGGGTAAAAGATACCAGATACAATCACAAATTGGAGAAGAAGCTTCACTCACCGGAGAAGATTACACAGAAAAATAGCAGAAAAAGAGTGAGGAATTTGGTAAAATGGACAGCGTCATCGCGTCCGGAACGGCCCAAAACCCCAGTCTACAATGTCAAAGTGCTCAAATCCGACCTCGGATGAGCAGTTTAGGACCAAAACAGGCTCCAAAATGGGCAAAAGCACACCTGCGGCTGTTCCTCCTCTCTTCTCCACGTTTTTTCTGGTCTTCTCTCTGTTTTTTCAGTTCCCACACTTAGCTTTTTTAGTTGGGCACCCTTGGCCTTTTAGATGACCTCAAACGGACCCCGAACAGGCCAAAAACTGACCTCGCAGTGCATAGTTGTCACCTTTTTGCATCATTCGCACACCTGGCACTCAGCTTTTTTCCAATAATTCATCTCGCCACCACGTGAAGTGGCCCCAAAAAGTGGTCCTAATGATGGCCTTTCTGCATAACTCTCACCAGAAAACACCCACGTTGTGTCCGTCCTCATCCGCGTGCAAATATTGACCTCGTTCGCCCTCCTGACGCCACTAGATGCCATCTGACGCACCTGCTGACCTCACGTCGTCGGCCCGCAGATAGCTTCCTCGAGAAGTTTTACGCGCTACCAACTCCTCCTTATTGTAGAAAAAACACACTAGTATTGATAATAGTGAAAATCGCTGCACTATGTACATGTTGTCCTACCTGTACACATGTGTGCCCCACGTAACCACCTGGCTATGGAAATTGGGTAATCCTTTATTCGATGCACCATGCATGTGTATGTACATATGCGCAATCCCTTGCTCAAAAAAACTCCTGACAGCGTCTGTGAGCTATAATTGCAGATTTGAGTGCTTAAATCGTAGCTTTTAGTCGTTTTGACCATAGGAGAGTGTTCGTAGACCATAGGACAACATTTCTGGATAGTTTTGTTGCAGTTTTCAGGGCCCTTTTTCATGATGGATCATGATCTTGGTACCTTGTTGGATTGCGACCAGACTTGCTAGGATAGTGCCCCTAGGTGTCCTAAACCTCCTCCAATTTCATTGCATTTCAAGTCTGTTCGAGTGCCGAAATGGTGTGATGACCTAGAGCTGTGAGAAAGGACATAGGAAGATTTCCCTGATCATTGAGTGTTGGTTTGCTTGTAGAGTTGTTGTGTTTGCTTGTTAAGGTTCACTTTGTGAGATTGACGAATAGAGTCTCCATGCCCCATCAGAGTCACTTTCCCTGAGTATTGACATTATGTTAATGCCAGAAATCTATGCTGCAAACGTCCATCACAGCGACCAAGTAACATTGACGCCGCTGTCGAGGATATGATCTTTAGATGGTGAGTGACCTAGTGCGTTTTTAGAGCGTTCTTTTTCTAATATTTGTCTCTCCATTCCATTTACACCTTAGTAGTGAAGCAGCTAGACACGGGGTTTAGTGCTTGATAGAGTCTAGGAGTCAAGGACTTGCTAGATCTATTCTTGAGAAGTAAAGAGGGTTGTGAGTGAGATAGCCAAAAGTATCCCATTCTTCGATTTTCTCTATGCTTTCAGAGTGTTGTACCGTTTTCCGTTACGACTTTATTTTGTACCATTCTGTTTGTTTTTATTTCATGTTTCATTTCAGTACTTAGGAGTAGGGTAAGTAGAAACTACCACCATTTCAGTACTTAGGAGTAGGGTAAGTAGAAACTACCCTACTTAGGAGTAGGGTAAGTAGAAACTACCACCATCAAAATTTGGCAAAAACGATCATAACTTTGAAATCATGAAAATTTGATGGTAGAGAGCTCAAAAGTGATCCAAATTCAAAAATTTGTGGATCAAAGGCATCAACATACTCTCTAGAACAAATTTGGAAATTTTGGCTAGAATCTGTGGAGGAACATGGATCGTGATCCATGTACCCCAAAAAACCATTTTTGGTGAAAAGTGACCAGTTAAGTGTACATCATTGAGAAACTACTCTGATCAAGTTTGCTTGAAGGAAAAACTCAAAAATCACCTCAAAATTGGCTGTTAGGGCAAAAATAGCAAAATAGGCATTTCATACACAAAATTGGGCAAATCTTGATATTTTGAGATCCAAATTCAAAAAGGAGTGAGATTTGACTTCTACAGGGCATAAAGAACTAGCAGAACAAAATTCATGAAAAAATGATGCCAAACATGGATCGCGATCCATGTACCTTTTTGACATTCTGGGTTGATATTTGACAAGTACATCCCTGATATCATTTGGAACAATTTTTCCAAAAGGCACCGTGTCAAAAAATTGAAAAAAGTTGGTCAAAATATCTAAATGTAGAACCTAGTCAAAAATCGAAGGACAGACAGAAAAACTTGCTTTTGAATGACAAAAACTAGTCCAAATACAAAACTTTTGATACCATAGCATCTAGTAAAAATGTTGATTCTGATGGTACCCAGAAATGTCAGTTTGGCTTCCAAACATGGATCGCAATCCATGTACCTCATGAAAAAAATTTGATTTTTTTTTTGGCTGAGATCTAAGCAATAGGTAGCTGGTAGCATTTGGAACAACTTTCCCAAAAGAACCATATGCAAAAAAGTTGTAAAAAGTGGTGAAAAGAGCCAAGAATAGAACATTGTCAAAACTGTTGCAGCAGATTGTAGAAGTCAGTTTTGGTTGGGCAAAATTGATCCAAATTCAAAAATTCTTGGTGAGCAGTCTACAAAGACCAATAGCTATCAACACAGAAAAATTCAGATCCAAAAGTGGTGGAACATGGATCGTGATCCATGTACCCTTGAGAAATTTTTGGGAAAAATCTTTTCAAGCCTGTAGCAGAGACCATTGTGAACAAAAGTCTCCAAAGAAGTTTTGTCAAAAAAGTCCAAAAAAGTCATCAAAAGTTCCATAAACTGTTCAAGGTGAAAACTCTAAAATAGACCTGTGAATTGACTTTTGCCTGACCTAAACAAGTCCAAATCATACAAAAACCATATAGCACGAATCAGGAGACCAAGGACAAGTTGTGTGCCAAGTTTCAGTGCAATCTGACACATAGGTACATGGATCGCGATCCATCTTTCTTTGTCACAGTCTGATACCAAACTTGCACCATAGCTAGAGGACATCACAAGGAATCTAGTGGTCTTTTCAAGAGTGAAATTGGATATCAAAAACCTATTCAAAAGCCCAGAACTGCAAAGTACTCTGTGCAAGTGCCAAAACTACAAAGTACTCTATGCAAGTGCCAGAACTGACCTAACTTTCAATCCAGAGGTCCATTTTCAAAAAAAATTGATACCATAGGACCTCCTAAGCATGGTGAATCTAATGATACCAAGAGAAGTCAATTTGGGCTCCAAACATGGATCTCAATGCATGTACCCTAGTGGCAGCTTAACCTGAAAATTTTCCAGATCCGTAGTGCATATACAAGGAAACATATCCCCAAGTCCAGTTTTGGAAAAAATTAAGCAAATTTGGGCAAAAGGGAGCAAAACAGGTGACACACTGAAAACCGCAGTACAGACCTAGTGTTGACAATTTGACCTATCACAACAAGTCCAAATCCAAAAAGATTTGAGATTTAGCTTGTGGACATAGTCAGGACAAGTCTAGATGTGGTTGAACATGGATCGCGATCCATGTACCTCAGCCTCAGAATTTGCTAAAAAAATTGGTACAGAGCCTGCACATGACCTTGTCTACACACAGTAAAAAATTGGAGAAAAAAATCTGACAGGGAACATGGATCGCGATCCATGTATCTCTCAGCATAGTGGGGGTATTTGACTTGGTGATCTTGTAGACATACTTGAGAACATCTTAAATCTCAAGTTTGAGCTAAAAATACCTTCGAGAGGCCAAGATACAAGCCAAAGTTCCCGTGTTCTAGTTCTAAGACTATTTTGAGTGCTATTTCAAGTGCAGTTCACTAAAATTGCTCTAACTTTGGATAGACAACTACAAATTGAGTCAGATATAGCCAGGAAGAAAGCTTGTGGGCAATAGCTGAATTTTTCAAGGTTTCCTAAATCCAAACTTTTAGGGTACCCCAAGACTAGTTTCCAAAGACCAAAAGTCACAAATTCCTGACTTTTCAAAGACCTGATCAAGGGGAAAAAGGGATAAGTTGCACTAAGCCAAAGTGGTCTTGTAAGAGACTATCTTGAGAAACTTGAGTGGGTGTTAACCATGAAAAATCATCCACCACCAAGGTTCTCTACTCCACTCAGAGACATGAAAAATGCAACAATGCCAACAACAGGGGGATTCAAAGAATACTTAGAGGAGAGGCATCCTCTGATTAACAAACCAAATGTGAGATTCATCAAAGCCAATGAATCCATGAAGGTGCTTACGGGTTTTTCTCATGATGGCTTACACAGGTTCACAAATGGAGATCCATACATCTTCTACAGGTGTGTAGAGCCCAATGCTAGAGAGTTGAACACCCATAAGAATCTCTATGCATTCACGTACACAGATGCCAACGGAGTGCAAGTTTTGATGGTAGATAAGTATGGATGTGAGTACAAACTTGTCAATCAATTGACTTAGAATGATACACATACAAGGGTACTCCGATCTCTACTTTCTTTCATCCAATAACGATGCCACAATACACATCACTGAGGATTCCACTGGAATTCTCTCCAAGATGCGAGGATAGGGCAAGAGGTGTCTTTCCAAGAGACCACGAATTGGTTAAATTGGTGACTGAACCACAACGATTAAGACCATATCAAGTGGCTCAATGTGTCAAGACAAAATACGATGGGTCAGTGGATCCATATGCTCATGTCTCACTCTTCAAACAAGTGTTGAGAGCTGAACAAATTGCGGATTTTCATACTCAATGTGAGGGATTTGGGTTAACATTGGAAGAAACAGCCTTGAATTGGTTCCAACCACTAAATAGAAATGATTTTCCAAACATAGCACAACTCTTACAAGAGTTTGTAGTGGGATTCTCAAAAAGGGGAATCAAACATAACACCGTGTCCCAAATATATGCTTTCGAACGAAAGAGTGAAGTGAAGCTTTGCTTGACTTCAAACAATACCTTGATAGATGTCCTGTGAGAGAGTTACCGCAAGATGAGAGATTATCAGTTCTCTTCATAGAGGGCTTGAGTAATGAAACTCTCAAAAAGGACCTACATCTAAAAGGATACATGACATATGAGCAAGTCGCTAGAGAAGCTCTATATCTAGTTGACAATTGCAAGGCCTAGGGAGAGGTGACTGAAGATACAGACAACGCAACTAGTAGTGCCTCATCTCCAAAGAGAGAATCAACAACAAAGCAAGATGTTCAAACTCTTTGGGAACCAATCATTAAACAAGTGATTGAGGGGGTGATTAGAAGAATAAACCAAGGCTACATACACAACCCAATTGTACAACAACCTCAATTGAGGAGATGTAATACTTGTGGAGGGGATCCCCACTCCATGGTGTAGCACTCAACCGAAGCCGCAATGAGTGCTAGTGCAACAACCGCATCTTCTGAGAACGATGGGAGAGTGATAGTCAACTACGCTCATCCAACATATGTGCCACAACCCATGAGAAACCAGTACTCCATGGATGCAAATACTCATGTTCATAGCCAATCATCAGGAGTATGGTTCAAAGAACATCCTCACAAGGCAAGAACAACCATGGCTGGATCACCAGCTATGAAACAAGAAGGTCCATGCTATGAGTGTGGAGGTGATCATTGGGCACGAAGTTGTCCAAACAAGGGTCCACAAATAGAATTATTTGTGTTCTGTGACGGTTGTGGGACCAACCATCTACGCCAACACTATGCTAAAAATCCAAAATACAAAGGGAAAGCAACAATGAACATTGTAGGCGTGATGCCTTCTTCAAGCGGATCCGAGATAGAACCCGCCATTCCTTTAAACATGGTGAGTTGAGCTCAAGCTCAAGAAGCTGCCGAAAACAAACCAGCTGAAAAAGCCACATTGCCTATTCAAACAGATTTTGAGAACAAATCGGTGAGAACCTTCAGAAGAAGATGATGGAAAGGCAAACGAGAAAAAATGAAATTGAAGAGCCTGAAGGAGAAAGCGGCTTTGGAAACTGACTGAATCAAACAAGAGAGCATCTTAGACAAGATCAAGAAGGAACAAAAACACAAAGGGACCTAAAGAGTCAAAGACTAACTCGTGAGGTTCAGTCTTGGTCGACAAAGTGTTTGAACCTTTGGATGCAATCTTGAAAGCTTATGAAGCTAGGCTAAAACCCAACAAAACCCAAGAGGATAGATGGATAACGTACCCTCATCCAAGGTATGAAAAAGAGAGATTGAAAATGTGCAAGGAGCTCATCCAGAAGGCTCAAGCTCTTATGGAACCACATGTTCCAGATGCTCCAAAAATGGAGGTGCTAATCTGCAATAAAGTCCAAGAATTGGAGAGCCAGGGTATTGTAAACAAATACCAGGAAGAGCCGGGAGTTGAGTCACTTTTAGATACAAGGGAAGTAGTCAATACCACAGATGGGGTGGGCTCACAAGCAGTGATGCCTATTCCTGAGGTAGAAGAACCATGGCCACAATCCTTGTGGGAATCAATCAGAAACCAAAAAGATGGTAATGCTACCTTACAGTCAGCACCTATTCCTGAGATAAACATGGATCAAAAAAATTTCCGGGGGCTATATGGGGATGTTGGGTATGTCACATCTGAAGAGAGTAAACCATGCTCCCTAAAGACGTTGCCATCTTTCATAGGAGAACTTGAAGCAAAATTGGAGGTTAAAATGGTACCTTTTCAGTGGAAAGCCACACCAAAAATGATGGATACCAAGAGCTTGCATGAATTGATGTCTTCTCCTATACAATACACACTTTATCTCTTAGAGCTACTAAAAAATAGACCGCATCTATGGGGCCAAATGGGCAAACACCTGGAAAGATGGGGCTGAAAATCCCTTCACATGACCAACTTGCATATGAAAACGTGGATGACACCTTGCCTAAGAAACCACAAACAAAGCCAGTACCAGTAAATAAGGTGGGTGACTACTGTGAACGAGAAGAAGGAAACACCACCTTACCACTTGAGCACAAAGGAGTAAAGACGGTTGCTATATTAGATAGTGGGGCAGGAATTTCCATTGCAACCAAAGAGATATGGAAAAAATGGGGAAAGCCTGCTCTTAGGAAAACTCGAGTGAAACTCCAATTAGCGGATGGATACACGGAGAAACCGATTGGAATATTAGAAAAAATCATTGTATCCCCGTGTGGAATAGAGTATGAGCACACCTTTTCCATAATAAATTTTGACAAGAGCAGCAACTTTGACATCATATTGGGCAAACCATTCATGCGGCAGCTCAAAATGGTACAAGACTGGGGCAATGAGTATATCTACTTGAGACACAAAGAGGTCACAACAAAAATCAGTGTCAAAGATCATAGTTATAGAGATGTAGTGAGAACCCCGGGGGAAGACTTAAACTCCATAATTGATTTGGAAAGCAAAGCGCATATTTGAACCTTTGGATGGCATCAAATACTAGCAACTCTTGATGTGTGTGTGAATGAGGCGGCCCTGACTAAACTTTGTGATGAAGATGGGTATGATGTAACTCCCTTATTTACGATAAAGGTGTTGAAGGAAGCTAATGAAGTTTGTGAGTGTGAAAGCAGAAAAGTTGAGACAGATTCCTACATCATGGAGCATGGTTCCAAGGTGCAAACAAAGGAAGCAGAGCAACCACAAGAATATGTCATCATTGACATACCTGAAGAATTTACAAAAGTTGTTTCAAAGAAGCCGACTCCAGAAAAAGTGCAAATGAAAGTAGATGAAGGAAAAAAGTTTCCAAATTCAACGTCAAATGTTCAAAAAATGCAAGATCAAAAGAAGTAGGACAAGGAAGAAGATCGATTGTCTCCTACGATGATCAGATTTAGCATATGCGGAGAAACGAGACTCAAAATCACATGTTCAGCTATGATAGATCCAGAAGCACCAAGAATATAATGACTTATGGAAGGTGGATCATGATGGGAAAGCCACCAATCATCGAGCTAGAGGACATTGTGTACACAAGTTCAAAAATGCTGAGTCCTAGCTTCGGAGTGGTAGAAGCTATACTCAAGTTGAGTACTGGGGAGTACAAGGATACTTTCCACATAATTAACTCCCATCATATCAAAGAGAGTCTGATCTTGACAGAAAGCTGGAGGAACATCTTCTTTCAACCACAAGGAAAAGCTTCACCAATGACACCATCAAAAATCCCAAAAGCACCTCAAGTCAATGCCAAAAAGGAGAAACCAACCATCACAGAAAAAGGTAAACACTGAAGTATATCAACCTCGCAAGACGACTTTACCTTCAACGAGCTTCCATCAAACTTCCCGCCCGCAAAGCCTCTACATCAAGAGCGAAACCATCGACAATGCAATGGAAACTGAGACAAAAAGTCTATCAACCAAAGTTTCCATCACATCAAAGCATTAGGAAGAAGCCAAATAATGTCAACCAAGTGTTGGTATCCAAAGAGCACATCAAAGTCAAAGACCCAGTTTGGATACATGAAACACAAGTTCAACATCAACAAAAGGTGATAGGGTGGGTAGCATTAAATGAGTAAATCACTGCTCAAGGCTACTTCCAAGGAAACACTAATGTTTGGGCCAAAAAGCCTAAAGTAATCTCCTGGACCTACCCACCTCAACCAACGTGTTCTACAAAGAACAAGATGCACTATAAATGCAAGACAAACAACTCAAATAGGAGAAAGAAAAACCACAAAAGACAGAAGAAAAGACCTTCCGAGCAAGAAATGCGACAAGTTTGGGTACGAAAGCAGACGCTAGTCAAAGTACCCAAGAAAGACATGTGAGGTAGCGGATGATTCCTGTTAAGCTACTCAAAGCACAAGGATTTTATGAAGGTAACACACAAATATGGTTACCACAAATTGTAGCTCAATCTGGAACAACGAAGAGAAATCAGCCAGCACAAGCTTCTACCCCAAAGCAAGCAATGACAACCAAAAGCCAACAAAAGCCAATTACAACCAAGGCTGCTGCAATCTACAGATGGATACCTTGTCATCAATTACAAAAGTAAGGCTTTTAAAACGGAAATCATCAAGTTTGGATACCGAACCTAGTGTCCATCAAATTATAGAAGAAGATAAAATGCCAAAGATGGTCACACAAGGACCAAAAATAAGATGGGTTCCGAAATCACTCGTGGAAACTCAAACACAAAGAACCCACACACATCAACAACCGCTTCTCATGCGAGATAAAGCAAAGACTACATCAGTCACTCAACAAGCAAGTCAAGAGGAGCCAAAGTATGCCAATCTACTCGACAAAATGGTGGTATCCAAAGACCAAAACAAGGGAAAAAAGACCTAAATTTTCAAAACTTATGGAATTGGGTTTTTTGCCTTGAACAGGTAAGTCGAAGTCGCCATTAGAAATACATGGCATAAAAGTCAAAGTCGGGTAGCTAAGCCACTAAATGAGCAAGGCGTTAGTCCCAAACCTTCATATAATATTCTCTATGGTCTAAGCATCTTAGTTATTCTAGGTATTGCGTGCTCAAGCTGGAAGAGTTGAGTATAATTACGTTGTATCACTCATGCTAGTATAGGTGAGCATAAGAGTTGAAGTCATTGTAGTATAGTGATAAGGGAAGGAAGATGTCCAGAAGACACTCACGCACTTCACACAGTGAGGAATGAGTGGAGAAGCTTCTACATCGAAAAACCTTCTTGGAAACGTGGAAGCTATTGAGACGTCCTTTGATGTCACATGTGCTACATTTGTTCCTTGAAGCACCCATCAACTCCATCTCTTACATTGCATGCTTTTGTGTGAAAAATTCTCATCAGCATATAGAGTGTCCCATAATTGGCACTTGCATTAGACACTCTTCATTTGTTTCTCCAACGCACTCACCTTGCATGACAGGTACTTCAAGTCCAAATGCTCAACTACAATAAGAGCGTATACCAAGTGCACTTTTTTTCCACCTGGTTTTTTTCCCTTTGGTCATCCAGGTTTTAAGACCCTAATCCAAAAACTCTCATCATCGATGTCTTGTATATATTCCTTCTACATCAACAATAAGTAAATGTCTACCCAAATCAATCAACAACAACTTGGAGCAAAAACTACAGGTCTCCATATGCTTATCAAGAAAATCTTTTATCTCCAAGTTCGACAACAAAGCTCCATCGAACAATGGAAAGTGAAAGAGTGGCCTACAACGACAAGCAATGACAAATTCCCCAAGAGAGTCCTCAACAACAACCAAAATTAGCTCACACAGTGCTTCACCATTGGTGACATGTTGTTACAGACAACTCAAAATGCAGTGGACCTTGAAAGAAAACCATCATACAGTCCATGCAAGAAAGAGGATCAGTTCTACAAGCTCAGACACATCAACTTCCATCTTTATGGCGGATCAAGTTGGCAACAAAGAGAAGACTGCCCAATGAGAAGAAAGGTTGTGTCGATAATCAAAGATCAAATCACGTATCACCAACATGGCAGATATGCATCACTCAAGGAAGGGGGGAGCATCATCAACGACAAAACACTTCCCACACTGAAGACCAACCTTGAAGACAAAGCTGAAGACAACCCTATGACAAGACTGCACCACGTCGTGTCAAGGGACAACATGATTTAGGAAGGGGGAAATGTTTGAAGACAGATCAAACGGCCGCCCAATTGGTCGGACGGACATATGGTAGGACACCACATTTGTACTCTATTAGTTTTATGAGCTTGTGTAGTAATACTCCATGTAAATCCTAATTACAAAGTAGTGGATCAATCCCCTGAGTTGTAATGCTATATGATATTTGGAAAGGTCCGTGTGAGCTGCCCACTGGCCATTTAGAATGCCCTAGGTATAAAGGTCAATAACCTAATGTGAAAGCAGGCTTATTTTTAGAAGAAGTGGGAGCTCAAAAAACGTACGCTCAAGCTACGAGCTGCTCCAATTTGTAATCAACCCAATTAATGAATGGGTAATCAGTTTTCAAATCCAAAAGTTTCATTGTGTTCCTCTCTCTTTGCTCTCTAATTTAAGTGTAAGCATTATCAATTTTGCTCTGGTTTGCGACTACACGTCTGTGAGCTATAATTGCAAATTTGAGTGCTTAAATTGTTGTTTATAGTCGTTTTGACCATAGGAGAGTGTTCTTAGACCATAGGACAACATTTTTGGATAGTTTTGTTGCAGTTTTTAGGACCTTTTTCATGATGGATCATGATTTTGGTACCTTGTTGGATTGCGACCAGATTTGCTAGAATAGTGTCGCTAGGTGTCCTAGACCTCCTCCTAAAGTTTCATTGCATTTTGAGTCCGTTCGAGTGCCAAAATGGTGTGATGACCGTGAGCTGTGAGAAAGGAAATAGGCAGATTTCCCTGATTATTGAGTGTTGGTTTTCTTGTAGAGTTATTGTGTTTTCTTGTTAAGTTTTACTTCATGAGATTGACGATCTCATAGAGTCTCCGTGCCCCATCCGAGTCACTTTCCCTGAGTATTGACATTATAATAGTGCTAGAAAGCTATGCTGCAGACGTCCATCGCAGCGACCCGCAAACAACAACATATAGATTGAGCCTCGATTTGAGATATTAAATGTAATGTAATTGGCCTACTTAACTTGAGAGTAGCGGAAATTAATGAGAGTACTTTTGAGAAATGACTTTGTGAGCATAGCGGGTGAACATAATTGAAGATAGCAACATAATCATAGAAATTAGTTAACTTGGCATGAACAATACGTTTGCAAGAGAGAGAATTTAGAGAACATGACAACAATTGAGGACCGGATTTATGTGGAGCCGGTCCCCCCTCCATTGGAGGCATTTGTATTATGATTTCTCCCATTAAGAGAGACTTGTTACAATACAATCTTTGTGTTCCTTGTAACCTAGGTGATGCAATGAAGATGGAAAGCTTCATGCATCACAAGCATAACATAAACTTGAAGAAAGCTTTAACTATCCCAAGCCTTAGTTCCGAGACCTCAAACACCTTGGAAGGTGGAGAGAGCTAGCAGGGAATGAGGGTAGGGAAGAGGAAGAAGAAACATTTCATAGGAGAAAGAATTAGTTCCTCACTTATCATAACTCTTCTTGCTAGCATACATAATAGCATTAGTAATGAATAAGAAGGAGATGTCAAGATTAAGCATTGAAGCATGGATCTTGGTTGGATTTGCACTCCATACCCAAGAGTGTTGGTCTAGGATCTCAACCTCTACTTTCTTGAAGAAGGAGAGGGAGCTCTTGCACTTTGCATAGCACAGAATGAGAGTGTTTGTGAGTGTGTGTGGGTGATTATACCTTCTAAGAAACCCTCTAGCTTTCTTGGGTCGACCCCCTCTTGTAGCTCATGCTTGAAGCTCATTGGACCCCTCCAAGCCTAGCCAATCACAAGCAGGAGGCATTACAAGCAGCAAGGGTAGCCTTGAGACAAGTGTCCCCCTTTACCCTTTGAGAGAGAGAACTTGATAAATGCAAAATAAATTAATTAAATATCCTCAATTATCATTGGACCCCTTGGGTGGCAAACCAGTAGGATTGAGGCACACCATGAGGGCAACATGTGGAGGAACTTGACAAGTGTCCCTTCTGCTTTCTTTGTACCATGCATGCCTTGTGTGAGTGTGTGGGTGTTCTCTCTCATCACCCCTCATGTAGGGCTCGCCACCTCCTTGTAGGGATTAAATATTTGACTTTTTGACACCTCAAGCTCCTCATGCATAGGCCCAGTTCCCACCACAAGATTGGCCCTTAAGCACTTTAATCTTGGGTTGGATTCTCACCTCAAATGAAACCCTAGCATCTCAAGCATGTCAAGCACCTCAAGTATCTCAATCATGAAGCACCTCAAGCATCTCAAGCACCTCAGTCATCAAGCATGACAAGCAGGACTAGCACCCCGAGCTGGGTCGGGTTCCGTCCTCAAGCTCAGCCCTAGTTTACCAAAGGTCAAAGGACTTTTACACATATTATTGGAGGTCTTCAATGAAGCTAACCCTAAGGTATTATGCTCCATTGCTTAGCCTTGCTCTTTGATAGACCATCTCTCATTTGGGGCCCTTTACCATTGGCCCCACGTTGAGATATATCTATAAGCACATGTCTATATCTTAATATGAGAAAATCATTTCGATTGGTTAGATATTAGATATTAGATATTAGATTTTATGACATTACCTCTCTCTTGAAATCATAGTCGTCCTTGACTATGAGGTAGAAGAGATAAAGCCTTAGTCATTAGTCAATTTTACTTAGCGGGTAGAGGATGCCATTTTACCCTACGACATCTTTCTAAGATGGATGACTAATCCATTTGGTGCTTGGGAGACAAAGTTGTCGCAAGCATGTCTGCTCTTTAGTCCATTTCATTCTCCCAAAGTAGAGTGACAAATTCTACTTGGTGTTTGAGAGACGTCGTCATCACAAACATGATTCTAAGCATGCATATTAGTTAAATTTGTGCACAATTGAAAAGAGGCCTAGTCTTATAAGACAAAAACATGAGTCATTTAAAAGAAATTTGTACATTTGCTTATTGTAAGGTAGCATTGTAATCATTGACAAGGTTCATACTATCCTTAAGTTGTATTCCTTGCATCCATCTAGCATCTTCAAAGGGATAATTTTTGAACTTAATAAGATACCATCGAACAATTTTACCATGTCGTAGTACCTTAGTCTTCATGCCAAAGGACAGCTTCGGGTTGTAGCACCTCTTCTTGGTCTTCAACTTCGGGAGGGTCTTCAATAATTGGTTCACTTGGAGGCTCGCCTTTGTAGGGCTTAAGTAGGCTTACATGAAAGGCATTGTCTATGAGCCAATGGTTGGGCAACTTGAGTTGATAAGCTGTCTCATTGATGGGATTCAAGATTTGGAAAGGACTATAGTATCTTTTTGCTAGTTTAGCATAATACTTTTGATGGCCCATAGGATTTTTGCCTGTCGTTTGCCTTAATCGAGCCTTAGGACACTTGAGTAAGACCCAATAATTTTCTTTGAACATTAAGGCCCTTTTGTGCTTATCAACATCAGCTTTTTCCCTTTGTTGAGAGATGGATATAGCCTCCTTAATCTTTTGAAAAGATTCTTGTAGGTCACAGCTATACTCATCGGCGGCGAAGATCTTCCCATGTACTTTGAGTAGTAAGGGACTTTTAGGTCTTCCCTCAATGATCTCAAAAGGTGATTTTCCCATAGAAGTATGTACAATATTATTGTAGGCATACTCCACAAGAGGTGAGTACTTTTCCCATTCTGATCGTTGATCTACTTTGGTAACATAAGTCTTGAGTAGATCGAGTATCGTAAGATTGGCTATCTCACTTTGGCCATCCATTTGTGGGTGATAGGCCAAAGAGAAATTCAATCTTGTTCCTAGATTTTCAAAGAGACCTTTCCAAAAATTAATGGTCATTGTAGGATCTCTATCCGACACAATGGATGTGAGTAATCCATGGTGCTTGAAAATCTGAGACATGAAGAGAGTTGCCATTTGATGTGTCTTAATAGTCTTTTTGATAGGAATAAGATGTGCTTGTTTGCTAAACCTGTCTACTATTGTCCATATTCCCGTATTCCCATGGATAGACTTGGGTAATCCAAAGATGAAATCCATGGATATACTCTCCCATGGTGAATTTGGGATAGGCAATGGCTGGAGTAATCCAAGTTGCTCCCCTCTATCATACTTGCTCTTTTGGCATACTACACATTTTGAAACATACTCTTTTATGTCCACTTTCATGGTAGGCCAATAGAAGTATGTCTCTACTCCTCGGAGAGTAGGTTGAATACCTCTATGCCCCGTATATGGAGCAGCATGGGATTCATACATAGCTTTATCACAAAGGGAATGTGTAACACATAGCCTATTGCCGTGGAGAAGATAACCATCCTGCAAGGTAAATGGTTCCTCTTTCTTCCCCAAATCAAGGGCTGAAATTATATCTCTATAGTCAGGGTCGGTAGCATACTCATCTATCATAGAAGATAGATCATTGGGAGTAGCTATAGATACTGCAGTAACTTTTGTTCATCGTGAAAGTGCATTGGCCACTTGATTGTGCAATGTGAGCAATATGAAAATTAAATTGCAAAAGAAAATTTGCCCACGTCATTTGTTTGTTGGAAAGCTTGGTTTGAGTCATGAAATACTTGAGACTTTGGTGATCGGTTCGTAGAATGAATAGAGTCCCCAATAAGTAGTGCTTCCATGTGTCTAGGGCATGTAGAACAGCTAAAAGCTCTTTCTCATAAATGCCCAAGACTCAGTCATCATCAGTAGGTAGTGAGCCTTCAGCTCTCATATGCTATGGCATGCCCTTCTTGAAGCAAAATTGCTCCAAGGCAATCACGACAAGCATCACATTGGACCTCAAATGGTTTTGAGAGATCCGAAAGTACGAGAGGACTGGTTGGGAAGTAATCTTCTCTTTGATCTTATCAAAAGAATTTTTCTCCTTAGCGGTCCATACATACTTAACGTTCTTCTTAGTTAAGTCGTGTAGTGGTCCTGCTACTTGAGATAATTCTGCTATGAAGCGTCTATAATATGCACACATACCAATAAAGCTTCTTAGCTCATGTAGATTCCTTGGGTTAGGCCATGCTTTTAAGGAGGCTTGTTAGGTGGTGAGCTTCCATGAAGGAGCTCAATGCGATGGTCATCATCCCCTCGTTTTGGAGGTAAGTCCATAGGGATATCATCAATGAACACTTCTTGGAATCCTTTTAGAAAGTTAGATAAGTCTAACTCTTCTTGATTCCTACCAGTTACTTTTGATGAAACATTAGGATCTTTTGGAGACTCTTTGACAAAAATCATATACGTAGAAACTGAGCTCTTCATTGATTTATCAAAACCAGGAGAATTTACAAGAGGAATAGTGCGACCACGCTCACTAGCATCTATATACATATTCTTTCCTTTGTAAGTGAAGTAAATTCTCCTTTCAGGGAACTTCATATTGGAATCCATGCGATCAAACCATGGTGCCCCTAAGATAACATCCTCTGTTGGAGAGGAGAGATGGAAAGTCTTCTTTGTCGACATAGCTTTGAACATGAAGCCTCAACTTCCCAATAAAGGGAATAACAAAGGCTTTTTGTCCCTTGAAAGCTGCATCAATGGTTACCATATCTCCCATCTCGAAAGCTTGAATGCCCAACTTGGTGGCCAACTCCATTGATATGAAGTTGTGAGTAGAGCCAGGGTCAAACAAGATGAATGCATCATGCTCTCTTACCTTTCCCCAAGCATAGGAGAGTGATGAGCCTTTGCAATGAGCATCCTCTTTTGGAGCTTCTATGGTGGAAGCCTTAGGAGTCTCATCGCGAGTATTCTTCTTGGGGAAAGAACGATAGCCATGTCCTTGCTCCCCACACTTGAAACACTTATGGTCCTTGCAAAAAGCTTCAAGCTCTTCAAGAGAGAGTTTTTTTTACCTTTGTAAACTCCCTTCTCTTTGGACCGATTGTTGTTGTTGTTGTTGGAAGTGCCTTGGGAATAATTTTGAACATTGGTTTTCCCCTTTGCATCATTTTTGTCTTTGTTCTCCATGGGCTTGACATTACGTTTGCCCCTTGATGGAAATTGATGCGTGAAGCAACCATGGTGTGATGGATTACTTCGCTAATAGTACCAGGCCGTTGAGAGTTAATGTATTCGACCATCTCTTCAGGTAATCCCGCACAAAATTTCTACCTTTGCTCGGCAAAGTCTATCTTTTGAAAGACAGTAGCCTTGAGATGTAAATCCCAAAACTTGTCTACATATTTGTGGATAGACTCATGGGAGAGAAGCTTCAAGCTGCACCATTCGGTAAGCACTTTGTCCATTGCTTCATGATGGAAACTCATAGATTTTTCCATGTCTTTGGGGCTTCACCATTGCCACGAAGGCTAGCCCACCATTGACGAGCTGATTTTTGGAAGTGCATAGATACATGGCGTAGCTTGGAGGACTCTGTGAAGCCCTCGTCTCCAAAGGCCGCATCAAATTGCTGGATGAAGGCCAACACTTTGTTGGTAGCACCAAAGGTGCCATCATAGGTGAGAAAAGAGATCCTCTTTCCTCCCTCCTTGAACTTCTTTAGCTTTCGTGACCTTCGCCATGCAGGAAATGATTTGCGATGTCCTCCCCTCTTGTATTCTCTAAGAGAATAGCCATAACTTTTGTCGGAAGAGGAGAAAGGTGAAGAAGAAGGAGAAGAGGGTGACCTCTCCCTAGCCCTTTTCTTCCTTTGTTTCCTCTCTTGCTTTTCAGAGTGATGAGGAGAAGGACTATGTGTTGATCTTTTCCTCTTGGGAGGAGTGGGCAATCGTTTAGACCGCCGTCTTCGTGGAGCCACGTCTTCATAGGAACTTAAACTTTCATTGCTTCCTTGCTCTTTGGATTCCTCCTCTCGAATGGGAGAGAGTCTTCTTTTGGGGGTCTCTTCAAGAGGCCTCCTAAGCTCTCTCTCCTCTTGGAGAGGAAGGGAATTTCCATAAGCGCAAAGTTGTTGAGTAACTTTGTCTTGCAAAGCAGGGTTGCCCATAGCTTGCTGCAACCTAGTGACGAGATAATTCACAAACATGGGAGCATCATCATTAGCACCTTCATGTGCAAAATCAAAGCTATCAATGTTCATTCTACTCTCTTGATTATGGTCAGCCATGTTAAAACAATCATGTATGTACTTAGTGTATGCTTTGGCAATTCAAAACCTTAGTTGCCACTCCTCTTAGCCTTTGAAAATTGGCTCTTAAGTATCTACACCCACGGCTCGAAGTGATTAATTATAGAGAGTAGAGGAGTAGGTCTAACATAGCAGAGTTGTTGAGCGCTAGCTCCTTTTAGACTTATTATGGCTCAATAATGGTAAAGCCGTAGGCAAGTCTAAAAAGACTCCATTATTAAGTCCAAAGCTCCCGAAGTGTGCACCATCCCCCACATAGTGGGCTCAACAAAATGGATAATAGATCCCAGTTCCACTTACCCTATAATAATTAACAACATCAACCATTTATAAGCTACTTTAGGACCTCTCTTCTTAAGCAAGAAAAGAGAAACCAAATGCTCTGATACCAATGTAATGTAGTCAGCCTATTTTACTTGAGAGTAGCGAAAATTAATGACAGTACTTTTGAGAAATGATTTTGTGAGCATAGCGGGTGAACATAATTGAAGATAGCAACATAATCATAGTAGTTAGTTAACTTGGATGAACAATACTTTTGCAAGAGAGAGAATTTAGAGAACATGACAATAGTTGAGGACCGGATTTATGTGGAGCCGGTCCCCCCTCCAATAGGCATTTGTATTATGATTTCTCCCATTAAGAGAGACTTGTTACAATACAATCTTTGTGTTCCTTGTAGCCTAGGTGATGCAATGAAGATGGAAAGCTTCATGCATCACAAGCATAACATAAAATTGAAGAAAGCTTTAACTATCCCAAGACCTCAAACACCTTGGAAGGTGGAGAGAGCTAGCAGGGAATGAGGGTAGGGAAGAGGAAGAAGAAACATTTCATAGGAGAAAGAATTAGTTCCTCACTTGTCATAACTCTTCTTGCTAGCATACATAATAGCATAGTAATGAATAAGAAGGAGATTTCAAGCTTAAGCATTGAAGCATGGCTCTTGGTTGGATTTGCATTCCATAGCCAAGAGTGTTGGTGTAGGCTCTCAACCTCTACTTGCTTGGAGAAGCAGAGGGAGATCTTGCACTTTTCATAGCACACAATGAGAGTGTTTGTGAGTGTGTGTGGGTGATTATACCTTCTAAGAAACCCCCTAGCTTTCTTGGGTCGACCCCCCCTTGTAGCTCATGCTTGAAGCTCATTGGACCCCCCCAGGCCTAGCCAATCACAAGCAGGAGGCATTACAAGCAGCAAGGGTAGCCTTGAGACAAGTGTCCCCTTTCCCCTTTGAGAGATATAACTTGATAAATGCAAAATAAATTAATTAAATATCCTAAATTATCACTGGACCCCTTGGGTGGCAAACCAATAGGCTTCAGGCACACCATGAGGGCAACATGAGGAGGAACTTGACAAGTGTCCCTTCTGCTTTCTTTGTACCATGCATGCCTTGTGTGAGTGTGTGGGTGTTTTCTCTCATCCCCCCTCATGTAGGGATCGCCCCCTCCTTGTAGGATTGATTATTTGGCTTTTTGACACCTCAAGCCCCTCATGCATAGGCCCAGTTCCCACCACAATCTTGGCCCTTAAGAACTTTAAGGTTGGGCTGGGTTCTCACCTCAAGTGCAACCCTAGCATCTCAAGCATGTCAAGCATCTCAATCATCAAGCACCTCAAGCACCTCAATTATCAAGCACCTCAAGCACCTCAGTGTAATGGAATTTGCCTATTCAATTTGAGAATAGCGGAATTTAATGAGAGTACTTTCAAGAAATGATTTTGTGAGCATAGCGGGTAGACATAATTGAAGATAGCAACATAATCATAGCAATTAGTTAACTTGGCATAGACAATACTTTTGCAAGAGAGAGAGTTTAGAGAACATGACAACAATTGAGGACCGGATTTATGTGGAGCCGGTCCCCCCTCCAATAGGCATTTGTATTATAATTTCTCCCATAAAGAGAGACTTGTTACAATACAGTCTTTGTGTTCCTTGTGACCTAGGTGATGCCATGAAGATGGAAGGCTTCATGCACCACAAACATAACATAAACTTGAAGAAAGCTTTAACTATCCCAAGCCTCAGTCCCAAGACATCAAACACCTTCGAAGGTGGAGAGAGCTAGCAGGGAATGAGGGTAAGGAAGAGGAAGAAGAAACATTTCGTAGGAGAAAGAATTAGTTCCTCACTTATCATACTCTTGTTGCTAGCATACATAATAGCATAGTAATGAAGAAGAAGGAGATGGCAAGCTTAAGCATTGAAGCATGGCTCTTGGTTGGATTTGCACTCCATAGCCAAGAGTGTTGGTGTAGGCTCTCAACCTCTACTTGCTTGGAGAGGGAGCTCTTGCACTTTGCATATCACACAATGAGAGTGCTTGTGAGTGTGTGTGGGTGAGTATACCCCCTAGGCACCCCCCTAGCTTGCTTGGGTCGACCCCCCCTTGTAGCTCATGCCTGAAGCTCATTGGACCCCTCCAGGCCTAGCCAATCACAAGCAGGAGCCATTACAAGCAACATGGGTAGCCTTGGGACAAGTGTCCCCCTTTCCCCTTTGAGAGAGAGGACTTGATAAATGCTAAAACAATTAGATAATTCATGTAATTTATCATTGGACCCCTTTGAAGCCTAGCCAATAGGCTTCAAGCAACACATGAAGGTAACATGGGTAGGGGCCTGACATGTGTCCTTGCTGCCTCTTCAAGATGGGCTTCCCTTGTGTGTGTGAGTGGGTGTTCTCTCTCTAGGCCCTAGGAAAAGGGCTCGCCCCCCCTCTTGTAGGAATGCTTTTGACTTTTAGGTGATCAAGCACCTTACTCACCAAGCATGACAAAGCACTTGAACTAGGGGGGTTCCCACAAGCATCTCAGGCAAGCTTCTCAAGGCACCTCAAGTACTTTAATCATGCAGCAAGTCAAGCACCTCAAGCATGAAAAACACCTCAAGCATGACAAGCACCTCAAGCAGGACAAGCACCTCGAGCTTGGGCCGGGTTCCCACCTCAAGCTCAGCCCTAGCTTACTTAAGGTCAAAAGGACTTTTACACACATTTATTGGAGGTCTTCAATGAAGCTAACCCTAAGGTCTTATGCTCCATTGGTTAGCCTTGCTCTTTGATAGACCATCTCCCTTTTGGGCCCCTTTACATTGGCCCCGTGTTGAGATAGATCTAAAAGCACATACCTATATCTTAACACTTGTTCCCGTTTATTCTCCCACATTAAGTGATCAATTTAATATGAGAAAATCATTTGGGTTAGTTAGATATTAGATTTTATGACATTACCTCTCTCTTGAAATCATAGTCGTCCTCGACTATGAGGTAGAAAAGATAAGACCCTTAGTCATTAGGCAATCGTACTTAGCGGGTAAAGGATCCCTTTTTACCCTACGACATCTTTCCAAGATGGATGACTAATCCATTTGGTGCTTGGGAGACATAGCTGCCGCAAGCATGTCTGCTCTTTAGTCCATTTCATTCTCCCAAAGTAGAGTGACAAATTCTACTTGGTGTTTGAGAGACATCATCATCACAAACATGATTCTAAGCATGCATACTAGTTAAATTTGTGCACAATTAAAAAGAGGACTAGTCATATAAGACAAAAACATAAGTTATTTAAAAGAAATTTGTACATTTGCTTACTCTAATGTAGCATTGTAAGCATTGACAAGGTTCATACTATCCTTAAGTTGTACTCCTTGCATCCATTTAGCATCTTCAAAAGGATAATTTTTGAACTTAATAAGATACCGTCGGATAATCTTACCATGTCGTAGTACCTTGTCTTCATGCCGAAGGATAGCTTCGGGTTGTAGCACCTCTTCTTGGTCTTCAACTTCGGGAGGGTCTTCAATAATTGGTTCAATTGGTGGCTCTCCTTTGTAGGGCTTAAGTAAGCTTACATGAAAGGCATTGTGTATAAGCCAATGGTTGGGCAACTTGAGTTGATAATCCGTCTCATTGATAGGCTTCAAGATTTGGAAAGGACCATAGTATCTTTTTGCTAGTTTAGCATAATACTTTTGATGGCCCGTAGGATTTTTGTCCGTCGTTTGCCTTAATCGAGCCTTAGGAAACTTGAGTAAGACCCAATCATTTTCTTTGAACATTAAGGCTCTTCTGTGCTTATCAGCAGCAGCTTTTTGCCTTTGTTGAGAGATGGCTATAGCCTCCCTAATCTTTTGAAAAGATTCTTGTAGGTCACAGCTATACTCATCGGCGGCGAAGATCTTCCCATGTACTTTGAGTAGTAAGGGACTTTTAGGTCTTCCCTCAATGATCTCAAAAGGTGATTTTCCCATAGAAGTATGTACAATATTATTGTAGGCATACTCCACAAGAGGTGAGTACTTTTCCCATTCTGATCGTTGATCTACTTTGGTAACATAAGTCTTGAGTAGATCGAGTATCGTAAGATTGGCTATCTCACTTTGGCCATCCGTTTGTGGGTGATAGGCCGAAGAGAAATT
Source organism: Adiantum capillus-veneris (assembly GCF_014529385.1). NCBI lineage: Eukaryota > Viridiplantae > Streptophyta > Polypodiopsida > Polypodiales > Pteridaceae > Adiantum > Adiantum capillus-veneris. The sequence goes on from NC_140958.1 coordinate 21,016,650, forward strand.
CAATCTTGTTCCTAGATTTTCAAAGAGACCTTTCCAGAAATTACTGGTCATTCTAGGATCTCTATCTGACACGATGGATGTGGGTAATCCATGGTGTTTGAAAATCTGAGATATGAAGAGAGTTGCCATTTGATGTGCCTTAATAGTCTTTTTGACAGGAATAAAATGTGCTTGCTTGCTAAACCTGTCGACTATTGTCCATATTCCTGTATTCCCATGGATAGACTTGGGTAATCCAAAGATGAAATCCATGGATATACTCTCCCATGGTGAATTTGGAATAGGCAATGGCTGGAGTAATCCAGGTTGCTTCCCTCTATCATACTTGGTCTTTTGGCATACTACACATTTTGAAACATACTCTTGTATGTTCACTTTCATGGTAGGCCAATAGAAATACGTCTCTACTCCTCGGAGAGTAGGTTGAATACCTCTATGCCCTGCACATGGAGGAGCATGGGATTCATACATAACCTTCTCACGAAGGGAATGGGTAACACATAGCCTATTGCCGTGGAGAAGATAACCATCCTGCAAGGTGAATGGTTCCTCTTTCTTCCCCAAAGCAAGGGCTGACATTATGTCTCTAAAGTCAGGGTCAGTAGCATACTCATCTATCATAGAGGATAGATCATTGTGAGTAGCTATAGACACCGCATTAACTTTTGGTCGTCGTGAAAGTGCATCAGCAACTTGATTGTGCTTACCAACTATGTGAGCAATATGGAAATTAAATTGCGAAAGAAAATTTGCCCACCTCATTTTTTTGTCGGAAAGCTTGGTTTGCGTCATGAAATACTTGAGACTTTGGTGGTCGGTTCGTAGGATAAATGGAGTCCCCAATAGGTAGTGCTTCCATGTGTCTAGGGCATGTAGAACAGCTAAAAGCTCTTTCTCATAAATGCCCAAGACTCGTTCATCACCATTGAGCCTTCGGCTCTCATATGCTATGGCATGCCCTTCTTGAAGCAAAACCGCTCCAAGGCAATCACCACAAGCATCACATTGGACCTCAAATGGCTTTGAGAGATCCGGAAGCACGAGGTCTGGTTGGGAAGTAAGCTTCTCTTTGAGTTTTTCAAAAGCATTTTGCTCCTTAGCACTCCATACAAACTTAACGTTCTTCTTGGTTAAGTCGTGTAGTGGTCCTGCTACTTGAGAGAATTTTGCTATGAAGCGTCTATAGTATGCACACATACCAATAAAGCTTCTTAGCTCATGTAGATTCCTTGGGTTAGGCCATGATTTTATTACCTCTAACTTTGATGGATCCATACGAATACCATCGTGAGAGATAATATGGCCTAGATATTGAATCTCTTGAAGGAAGAATTCACTTTTCTTTTGGTTGAGAAAACGTTTGTTCTCCCTCAAGGCTTGAAAAATCACTTGGAGATGTTGCTTATGTTCCTCCAAAGACTTGGAGTAGATGATGATATCATCGAAGAACACTCCAGTGAATTTTCGATATGGTCTAAAAATTTTCTCCATCAAACGATTGAACGTAGCTGGTGCATTAGTCAAGCCAAAAGGCATGACTAGATATTCATAAAGACCAAATGTTGTGTGAAACGCGGTCTTTAAGATATCCTCATCCACTATCCTTATTTGATGATAGCCACTCTTAAGGTCAATCCTACTGAAGTAGGTAGAGCCTTGTAGCTTATCAAACAGATCTTCTACCCGAGGTACGGGAAATCTGTTTTTGATAGTGATATGGTTTAGTGCTCGATAGTCCACACACATACGGTATGTACCATCTTTCTTTTGCACTAAAAGGACTGGAGAACAAAAGGGAGAGGAACTAGGCCTCACCATCCCTTTGTCTACCAGCTCTTGTACTTGCCTCATGATCTCCTCTTGTTGAGCTTGTGAGACTCGATAAGGAGGTTTGTTAGGTGGTGAGCTTCCTGGAGGGAGCTCAATACGATGGTCATCATCCCCTCGTTTTGGAGGTAGGTCCATAGGGATATCATTGATGAATACATCTTGGAATCCTTTTAGAAAAGTAGACAAGTCTAACTCTTCTTGATTCCTATCATTTTCATTTGATGAAACATTATTAGCTTTTAGAGACTCTTTGACATAAATCATGTACGCAGAAACTGAGCTCTTCATTGATTTATCAAAAGAAAGAGGATTTACAAGTGGAATAGTGCGACCACGCTCATTAGCATCTATATACATGTTCTTTCCCCTGTAGGTGAAGTAAATTCTCCTTTCAGGGAACTTCATGTTGGCAGCCATGCGATCAAACCATGGTGCCCCTAGGATAACATCCTGATGTTGGAGGGGAGAGATGAAGAAGTCTTCTTTGTCGACATAGCTTTGGACATGAAGCCTCAACTTCCCAATCAAGGGAGTAACGGAGGCTTGTTGTCCCTTGAAAGCTGCATCAGCTGTTACTATATCTCCCATCTCAAAAGCTTGAATGCCCAACTTGGTGGCCAACTCTATTGATATGAAGTTGAGAGTAGAGCCAGGGTCAAACAAGATGAAGGCATCATGCTCTCTTACCTTTCCCCAAGCATAGGAGAGTGATGATCCTTTTCAATGAGCATCCTCTTTTGGAGCTTTGATGGTGGAAGCCCTAGGAGTCTCATTGCGAGTATTCTTCTTGGGGCAAGAACGATAGCCATGTCCTTGCTCCCCACACTTGAAACACTTATGGTCCTTGCGAAAAGCTTCAAGCTCTTCAGGAGAGATTTTGTTTTTACCTTTGTAAACTCCCTTCTCCTTGGACCGATTGTTGTTGTTGTTGTTGGAAGTGCCTTGGGAATTATTTTGAGCATTGGATTTCCCCTTTGCATCATTTTTATCTTTGTTTTCCATGGGCTTGACATTACGTCTAGCCCCTTGATGGAAATTGATGCGTGAAGCAACCATGGTGTGGTGGATTACTTCGGTAATAGTACCGGGCCGTTGAGAGTTGATATATTCGGCCATCTCTTCAGGTAATCCCGCACAGAATTGTTGTCTTTGCTCGGCAAAGTCTATCTTTTGAAAGACAGTAGCTTTGAGATGTAAATCCCAAAACTTATCTACATACTTGTTGATAGACTCATGAGAGAGGAGCTTCAAGCCGCGCCATTCGGTAAGAACTTTATCTTTAGTATCGCTTGGAAGAAATTGCTTCATGATGGAAACTCATAGAGTTTTCCATGTCTTTGGGGCTTCTCCATTTCCACGAAGGCTAGCCCACCATTGACGAGCTGATTTTTGGAAGTGCATAGCTACATGGCGTAGCTTGGAGGACTCTGTGAAGCCCTCGTCCCCAAAGGCCGCATCAAATTGCTGGATGAAGGCCAACACTTTGTCGGTAGCACCAAAGGTGCCATCGTAGGTGATAAAAGAGATACTCTTTCCTCCCTCCTTGAACTTCTTTAGCTTTTGTGACCTTCGCCATGCAGGAAATGATTTGCGATGCCCTCCCCTCTTGTATTCTCTAGGAGAATAGCCATAACTTTCATCGGAAGAGAAGGAAGGTGAAGAAGAAGGAGAAGAGGGTGACCTCTTCCTAGCCCTTTTCTTCCTTTGTTTCCTCTCTTGCCTTTGAGAGTGATGAGGAGAAGGACTATGGGTTGCTCTTTTCCTCTTGGGAGGAGTAGGCGATCGTCTAGACCGCCTTCTTCGTGGAGCCACATCTTCAGAAGAACTTAGACTTTCATTGCTTTCTTTCTCTTTGGATTCCTCCTCTCGAATGGGAGAGAGTCTTCTTTTGGGGGTCTCTTCAAGAGGCCTCCTAAGCTCTCTCTCCTCTTGGAGAGGAAGGGAAATTCCATAGGCACGAAGTTGTTGAGTAACTTCGGCTTGCAAGGTAGGGTTGCCCATAGCTTGTTGCAACCTAGTCACAAGATAATTCACAAACATGGGAGCATCATCATTAGCACCTTCATGTGCAAAATCAAAGCTATCAATGTTCATTCTACTCTCTTGATTATTGTCAGCCATGTTAACAAAATTTTATGTATGTACTTAGTGTATGCTTTGGCAATTCAAAACCTTAGTTGCCACTCCTCTTAGCCTTTGAAAATCGGCTCTTAAGTATCTACACCCACGGCTCAAAGTGGTTAATTATATAGAGTAGAGGAGTAGGTCTAAATAATGGCTCAATAATGGTAAAGCCATAGGCAAGTCTAAAAAGACTCCATTATTAAGTCCAAAGCTCCCGAGGTGTGCACCATCCCCCACATAGTGGGCTTAACAAAACCGGTATTAGATCCCAGTTCCACTTACTCTATTATAATTAACAACATCAACCATTTATAGGCTACTTAAGGACCTCTCTTCTTAAGCAAGAAAAGAGAAACCAAATGCTCTGATACCAATGTAATGGAATTTGCCTATTCAATTTGAGAATAGCGGAATTTAATGAGAGTACTTTCAAGAAATGATTTTGTGAGCATAGCGGGTAGACATAATTGAAGATAGCAACATAATCATAGCAATTAGTTAACTTGGCATAGACAATACTTTTGCAAGAGAGAGAGTTTAGAGAACATGACAAAAATTGAGGACCGGATTTATGTGGAGCCGGTCCCCCCTCCAATAGGCATTTGTATTATGATTTCTCCCATAAAGAGAGACTTGTTACAATACAGTCTTTGTGTTCCTTGTGACCTAGGTGATGCCATGAAGATGGAAGGCTTCATGCACCACAAACATAACATAAACTTGAAGAAAGCTTTAACTGCTAAGGTAAGAAGTCGATCCATCCATGCTTCTTGATCATCTTGTGCTGCTTTTCCATGAAGTCGTATTGTTGGGATGTTGAGCTCAATTGGTTGTAAAGCCTCTTGACCATAGACCAAGTGAAATGGTGTAAACTCCGTGGCTTCCCTATATGTGGTTCGATACGCCCACAAGGCACCATCCAAGAAGTCATCCCACAACTTTGTCTTGTTTTTCATCATCTTTCTAATGATGCCTGCAATGACACCATTAGCTTTTTCTACCAAACCATTTGATTGGGGATAGTAGGGTGTACTATGACGATGTAGAATGTGAAGTTTTTCACAGACTTCTGTGAGCAAGCCCTTTCTAAACCCTGGACTATTATCAGAAACAATCTCCAAAGGTGTGCCAAATCTACAACAAATGTGAGTGTAGACAAATTTGCTCATTGTCCTCTCATTTACCTTTGCCACACTTTGTGCTTCCACCCACCTAGTCATATAGTCTACCGCCACTAGAATGTAGAGTTTACCATTTTTTGTCCTAGGGAGAGGACCCATAGCATCAATGCCCCACTTTTCAAAGGGTCCATTTCCAAGCATGATTTGCCTTGGACCATAAACCAATCTTCTCTTCCCATTTACCTGACAATTGTGACAACTTTTACACCATGTTGGACATCCACATGCAGACTTGGCCAAACATACCCCGCAAGCAAAATCTTCTTCACAGTTAACTCTTGGGCAAAATGACCACCACATGCCTCTTCATACAAACCTTTTAGAATGGCTGGAATTTCCTTGATAGTTGGTACTCTTCTACACACTTGATCCTTCCCTCTTTGATAGAGGGATTCTTCTAGAAAGAGATACGCACTTGCATTTTTCATGAGTCTCCTCTTCTGAGCCTTCGTGAAGTCTTGTGGAAACTCACCCTCCAAAATGTAGCTAATAATGGGAGTCAATGACTCCAATCCCTGGTATCTCGGTTGCTTGACAGTTGCTGCCACCATGATGACCTGCACTTCTTTTTCAACACATGTAACTGCTTGTTGTGCAAGTAAATCGGTATCTTCATTCTGTTTCCTAGGAATATGATATAGTTGCACTTCTTCAAATTGATTAAACAATCTACGAATGGCATGAACTTTTGTCCTTATGCTTTCATTCTTGCATGCCCAAATGCCTAAAATTTGCTTCACGATGAGAAGTGCATCCCCTTTTACCATGAGACATTGTATACCTTGGCCAATGCATATCTTTAAACCATGAAGTAGTGTGTCATATTTTGCTTCATTGTTGCTAGTTGAACCTGGTAGATTGACCTTCTCTTTCATGACCACCTCTCCACTTGGGTTGAGCAATACTAGCCCTCCCCTGGCTTTTCCTGTGGCTCGTCGAAAAGCTCCATCAAAGAACAAGGTAAAAGCATTAGGAATACTTTTAGGTGGTGGCAATGGTAGGGTCTTTACTTCAGGCACCTTAATCTCCTTCTCATGTACCCTATAAGTAAGGATCCCTGCCAATTGTGCACGCACACTATCTTCTACCTTGAAAGATTATTGGAACTCTTGCAATTCCATAATCCACTTTGAGATCCTGGTGCTAAGATTCATTTGAGATGACACCCAAGGAAATAAATTTTTTGTAGTGAGAATTACAAAAGGTTTTGGTAGCAAGTAGGATCTAAACTTTCTCACTGCAAACATGAGAGAAATCATCATGAGTTCTGCCTCCGTGTAGCCTCTCTCTAAAGCATTCATGACCCTACTAGCAAAGTAGATGGGTCGCATCCTGGTACTGTGGGGATCTTGTTGTAGCAAAAACGCACCAATTGTTTCTTTCCCAACACTAGAGCTAACAAAGAATGTGTACTCCCAACAAGGAGGCATGAGTGTTGGTAGCTCTGACAAAATGACTTTAATGTTACAAAAGTACTCTTCAAGCTCAAAACACCATGTAAATTCTACTTGTTGTGTCAACTTTTGCAAAAGGTGAAGCAACTCCGAAGCTAAGTGAATGAAGCGTGACATATACTCCACCTTTTGAATGAATGAGATGACCTCTTTGAGATTCTTGGGTGATGGAAGCTCAATAAGAGAGTTTGCCTTTGAAGGATCCACCTCAATGCCTTTATGGGAAACCTTGTGACCAAGCAAGATCGCTTCATCCTCACCTATGTGACACTTGTCGGGGTTGAGTTGACCTCCCATGTCGTAAATTTTTTTTAAACCTTTTTCTACCTTTTGTAGATGCAATGACTTTGAGCTATAAATGCAAAAATCATAAAAAAAAACCCTAATGGACTTTCCAAAGAATGCTTGAAACACCATGTTCATGAAGCGTTGGAAAGTTGTAGGAGCATTTGTCAGTCCAAATGGCATGACTCTAAAAGCATAACAACCCCAAGGAGTGATGAAGGTTGTTTTCAACTGATCTTCCAATGCGATACCTATTTGAAAGTAACCCGAGTATCCATCACACACAGTGTACTTCTGATGACCAGCTACCTCATTTAGTATCTCATCTTGAAATGGGAGGGGAAAGTGATCTCTTTTTGTTGCCTCATTGAGTGGACGGTAATCCACACACACCCTCCACTTGCCATTTTTCTTAGGAGTGACAACAACGGGAGAGACCCACTCCGAATTCTCCACTGGATAAATGAAACCTGCTTCTAGAAGCTTTCTTACCTCCTTGAGTAAAGCCTGCTCCTTGATGACTCCTAGCCTTCGTAGCTTTTGAGCCTTAGGTGTGGCCTCTGGCTTCAACTCAATTTTGTGTTGAACAGCATCTACTCCATGCACATCGGTGTAGTCTTTAGCAAAAAGCCTCGGAAATTTCCCTAGCACACATTTGAACTCCTCTCTTTCGTCCTTTGTAAGTGTTGTAGACAACATACCTTCTAACATTCCTTCATCTTGCACATTTTGGTTCTCTTGAGTACCTACCTCTTCCAAACCTCGAGAAGAGGTCTCCTAGTTGTTTGGCTTAAACCTTACCCCCATGACTTCGATGGAAGACTCCTCTTCAGTAATGCTACCGCTACTTTCTCCTTCTGAAGTGCTATCGGTCCAGCCTTCCTCCGTCTCACTTTGAGATGATTCTTCATGGAGCTCCTCTTGGCGTTGCTCCTTCATGTCAAAGACAACCTTCTTATGATTGTCATTCCTGCAAATTATCTTTCCACTCTCCCAATCCTGCAAAGCTCGCATTTTCATTAGCCATGGTCTCCCTAGGATAAATGGGTAACCATTTCCTTTGGTAGACATAACATAAAAATCCACCGCCTTCTTAATGCCAAAGGCCTCTAAAAAAACATTTTTACAAATGCCTACACACCTAGCTTTGCTATTGTTTGCCATCTTGACTTTAATTTCAGGTGTCTCATGGATGTACATGCCTAGTTTTTGCATGAGTCCCTCTGTCATGATGCAAATTTGTGCACTCCCATCCACTAGACCTTTCCTAACCAATCTTCCTTTGATGTAACAATCTAGCACAGGTGTAATATCCTCATTCATTTCAGCATGTGTAATTTTTACAAAAGGCACACTCTCTTTTACCTTTCTCCTAGTGCTAATTGCCTTTGTTAAATCCCTCTTAACTTGTGGGCATAATGCAAGAAACTGAGGCCATGTGATATCAGGACCCTTACCTCTCATGTCTTCCAACAAGTTGTATGGAGCCATACCATGTCCAAGAGGGAAGTCTTGGAGATTGATACGGCGTCGAGTCCTCTTAGCTTCATTGGTCTTCTTTGTCTTCTTGCCTCGTCCATGGTCACTTTGTGATGTGACACCTTCTTTCTCTTTCCCTTTTCCACAGCCACGCTTAATGCCATTTGCTTCCATGTCAACCTCTTTTGAATTTGTCACCTCTACCACATGCACATTTGGGTCTGGCAAAGGTGGAACTCCTTCCACTCCTTGTGGAGGTGGTCTTGGTCCATTTGGTCTTTGTAGAAGCCTTGGTTGTTGACCAGTTCCTTCACCTGCATTCATCACTGGGTAATTCAAGTTAGGTCTCCCTGGCTCCCCACGGGGCCAAGGACAATTATACATCCCATGTCCAGGCTCACCGCAATTCCAACATTGTAAGACTCTCCTAGGTCGTGAATCTCGCTCTTCATACTTCTTTGCTTGTCCCTTTAGACCTACAGCTTGTGCAAGGTGAATTGACAAGCTGCTTAAAGATTCATTTAACTTCTCAATCACTTCCGCCGTTACCTCAGGAAGCTCCCTAGATGTTGATGCTTGTGACTTACCTTTGGGTCTAAGACCTTCTATTGGAACCTCCCCCTTTAAGCACTTGAGTTTCCTATATTTCTCAGCAGCCCTAGTTTCAGCTGCTTCAAAGGTAGCGGGTGCACCGGCCTCAACTTTTATCTTAAGGCCAGGAAAGAGTCCGGCTATAAACCTCTCCTTCTTTAGGAACTCTGCACCATCACCAGGGCTCGCAACATTTCTCACCCATACAGCCCAAAGACGTAGAAACTCTTGCTTGTACAAGTAGTACTTATCTAAGTCTTTTTGCTTATGAGAAACAATGTCTTGCCATAGCTTTTGAGTGTTTTGGGGATAAAATAAGTATCTCTTGAAATGATTCACAACTTCCGTGTAATTCCCTTTAACTTCCTCAGGCAAAGAGTCAAACCAAGTGCTAGCATCTTTCCTAAGGACCACCTCAAACATCTCTACACATTCTTGATCAGTTACTATCCTCTTGATACGACAATACATCTTGAAATTTGCTAAAAATAATTATGCATCCTCTCCAGGCTCTCCAAAGAAAAGAGGATATCCGGACATTTGGCGTTGGGCCTCCATTGAATCGGTTTCAAAGTAACAACACGTTTTTGTTTTTCTTTCTTAAAAAATTTACACAATAATGTTTTCTAAATTGCAATCTATTCTACAACAAAATAAAAATATTTACATCAAATGACCTATGATAATCAATAAGAGGCAGGATGACAGGGTTTGGTGATGCGAGAATTTCTCCTACTCTTTGGGCACCAAACATGAACACCATACGTTGTTGAAAATGGATTTTTCTACTAATTGCAATGTTTATTCTAATGTGTGGAGTGAAATGAAAGGGGAAAACCTCTATTCTTGGGCCATTATCCATGGTCTATGCATGACCTAATTCTTAAAACAAAACAAAAATATAGACGTCCAACTAAGGTCGTACCTAATGAGAGGCAAAATAAAAGGATTTACTGGTGCGTTTATCTCTGCCAACCTAAGAGGACCTAAAATTCTACGAATTACACGTTGAAATTGCAACTTAGTACTAACAATTATGTGTACCTTTTGCCTTGCAATGGGAATGAAGGGATCATACAAATACTCGTGATTCACGCAAGCTACTTGATTATGCTAAAGGTTGAGCCTTCACAAAAATACACAATCCGTCCTCAGTGGGGGCACCAATTTGCGGCGGTCCGGGGCGGGCAACAAGAAGAGTGGCCTCTAAACACCCTTCGAGGCTCCCGTGCTGCTCAATTGGGGCTGGGGCAAGCACAATCAGAGACAACAACAACCCACAGCCAAAAACCAAACAAGAAAAGGGGCACCACCTAGTTGTAGATGCGAACTAGGACGCATGTGATACTTCCTTGTACTCAAACGCACAAAGAGAGGGAAATTCAAGATAGCCACACACCAAACACAAACATTCACCACGCCAGAGAGAGGTAAAGAGCACAAATCAACTTGAGAACCTCAATCTTAGCCTTAAAGACTAGATGCACACAAAGCTTGATGAAAAATAGAGAGACAACACAAAACTTGACCTTGTTGCCAATACACAAATTGTCTTAGGGTCACGGGAGCCCTCTCACCGAGCACCCTTTTACAATTTACCTTTTAGGCAAACAATTCAACAAGCCCTCAAACCACCAAGCATGAAATGGCACAACAAACTTCAAGGACAATATACCTTCAACCACCTGATGAGCCAACTTATCAAGTGAATTTGGAGAGAAGAGTCGTAGTTGCAGCATACAATTGCACCCAAAACTATGAATCTTATTTATGGACAAGAGTAGGCTACAAGTGTGATTGCAGAGTATAGTATCACTCCACTCCTCTAGATGGCATAACTAACGTCAAGCTTCTCCATGCACCTATGTGTAGCGATGAAATAGAGCACTCACAATGCACACACTCTACACAACTAGGCTTGAAGAGTGGTGTGTTATGTGTGTTGAGAATGGTGTGGTATAGTGTGATCATGTGATCATTTACAAGGGAGACAAGGGCTCTATTTATAGGTTTTAGAAGCCCCGATTTGGATTAGACCTAATCAAGTTTATTTGAAGGAATAAAAGATTATGCATATTTTCAAAAAAAAAATCATGATGGTGGGTCTCTCTTGTCCTTTGAGTTACATGGATGTGGGCTCAAGGGAAGAGAATTATTGAGGATGAAAGGAGAGAGGATTGAGTGAATAATTTGGGAGTGCCTACTCTAGTAGAGGGTGCATTTTACAATAAGGTTAGTGGTTAGTAGTTAGTAATTATCCCTACAAAATATTTACAAAATCATTCACCAAATGGTGAGATATATGATGAGAAAATTTAGAGAAGGGATGAGCTTGTAAAGAGAGGTTGAAGCTTTGGAGAAGTTGACATTCACCTCTTTACAGCACCGATAGAAGAAGCGGTCAGCATGGCGAAGTAACGCATGTCGATGAAGGTATGTTATGTTATCTTCAAACCTTGGAAAATTCATGATAAAAGCCTTCATTTGCAGAGGTTATCCTTGGAGTTTTTCTTACTTTTTGAAGTTCTTTACAAAGCTGAAGAGAGTATGGTAATATGGACATATATGTAGAGAGAAAGGGGGACACCTAGGGTGTAGAAATGGAGGATGAAGGCTATGGAGGTGTGAGAGAAGTGGCAATGGTGAAGAGGGTGAATTAGGACATGGGAGTTGCAGGTTTGGGAGTGGGAAGGAGAGGGAGGAGTGTGTGTGAAAGACGAAAATGATAAAGTGGAAGAGGGAGTGTGGCTGCATAGCATGGGCAAATTGGGGTCCACCAATAAAATCATAGCTCACAGCTCGTAGCTCAAAAAAATATGAAATTTTGAGGTGAAATTTCAGCTCACGAGCTACAACTTTTGTTTGTATCACCTTTTCAAATTCAGGGAGCATGTGATCTTTAAAAATTCAGCAAAACCGACTGTTTTTTCCACTGCACAAGGTCCTTGTGAGGTCCTTCTTTGGATGATTCTTTTGAATACCTCCAAGAGTGAGCTCCCCATGGTGCATGCATGCATACCACATACCCTTGACCTTATTTGGTAGGTCTATAATTGAAGATATTGTTGAGATCATGATATAAGTGAATAGTACAACTAAGAAAATCAAATATTGAGGGGTCTAAAAAAATATGTACATGTCAAATATAAATAATATAGGTGGAAAAAATATAAAGGGATCAAAATAAATCTCTCTCATTATAAGTCTACCATAAAAAGATGAATATTTTTTGTGGTCCAATTTATGAGAGTAATAGAGAATAGATGTAGGAAGGAAAAAATCACAATAGTGAAAAAATATACACATAAAGAACTAGTTTTTTTGGATTTTTTTTGGGATGGAGTTACACCAAAAATAAGAGAAGCTTGCATGAAATTATTTTTATATGGAATAAAGAGTATGCAAAATGGTAAGAAAAAATATGGTAATGGTGAATCAATGTACATAGCATAAATAACACACACCTAAGTATAAATACCAAAATAATTATGAAAAATCCTTATATTTAGGCCCTATATACAATGAAATATTTACACACAAATGGGCCATAATATACTTATATTTTATTTTTATTTTGTTTTTGGCTCAACTAACCCAGTGACTAGCTAATTGAGGGTTTTTTAGAAGATATGGGAAAAGTCCCCTAACTCACACACACCTATGTACAGTGAAATGGTAGCGATAACCAAAATGTTTGAGTGATTTGATAGGGTGAGGTAGCTTACTATGGCAATTATGGAAAGCCGAAAAACGGCTATCAGCATCAACATCAGTCCATGTGCAAAAGAAGATTGTTTTGAGATAAATAATTCATCAATGCAAGAGGAAACAAAGCTTTTTGATAAAAAACAAAGATTGGACTCCAGTGATGATGACGTGCATGATTTGACAAAAAACTTCATTATCCCTTGGATTTTAAGTAGCAAAACATGTTTGAGACTACAACATCTGATAAACAATAGTAAGAAAATCAAACAGGTGACTGAACTTCTATAAGTTTATGATGGTTACATTTCCTTTGAGCTACCCCCCGTTGAAGAAGGTTGTAAGAGGATGGAAAGGATGGAGCAAAAATTTGATGGTCATCTTTGGACTAGGCCGCATAAAACTAACATGTCCATAAATTGTACTGTTAGGCTTAGTTATTGCTTGGTCTCATTAGTTTGTCATAGAGTTCATTGCCCGTATTATTTGAACAACACCAAGTTCACTGTATCCTTCTTTCACGGTTACTTGGATAAGCAAGTAAGCAAAGGGCTTCTATGTGAAGACAAAAACCTACGTATCACTTGTCATTATTGAAAAAAAAAAATTCTGTGAGAGTCCTTGTTCTTGTAAAGTGTACTACATTTTTGCCTCAGATCAAAGCTTACAAGAATGATGATTCACATAGGTCATCACTTGCATGAAGTTCAAGCAGGTACGTCAAGAGCCACAATAGAGAGAATACGGAAGATAGAAGCAGTGGACCAAGAAGAGTTCAGATGATTGTCGCCAGACAATTATTGTTTGATGCTATTGTTGGTTCAGATGAACTAAAAATGGGAGAGTCATAGCTCTCAACTATATTGGAAGAAATGATTCCACTAGTTCAGAATCAAAGGTAAAACATTTAACATTTAGATTTTTCAGTGCAATAAGGTTATTTCAATTTTTGACTTGTTTTTTGTAGATTTAAGGTAATGGTAGCCACTAAGAAAAGACAACAAGACTCGATTGTTGGGGATGGGTTTGAACACATCATGCTTTTGAAGAAAAATTTTCACTTTCCTTACTTTCATGGGGGTCGTTTCCCTGGACAAGGTGGGCCAAATGATAAGTGCTACATCTTTAAGATGTCAACAAAAGGTCCAGGGTCTGGTATAGACCTTGTCAATCGCATGCTTCGAGGAGGAAATGGAGATTTGAGTGCTTCTTGGGTACATTTTGATCACACACACAGAATAGATGGATGGGCAACTATGTCATGCTTTGTCTATGATGCAAGGTAGTTTTTTTATGTGTTGTAGCATTTTGTCATTGCATCATTTGCAGACTTTTTGTGCTAAGATTTGTTATTCTTTTTAGTTTTTTTATGTGTTGTATCATTTTGTCATTGCATCATTTGCAGACTTGTTGTGGCTAATATTTTCTATTCTTTTTAGTTTGAAGGGATTGATGGTTATAGCAGTTTGTGACACCAAAGAGGAGAATGTAGACACACAAGTCTTGTTTTGGAGATCTCTTAATGATGTTTTGGCTCAAGAAGGTTATCCATCTGCAGACTTTGCAGGCTTTATGGTTGATGAGGCTGGAGCAAATTGGGCTGCCGTGCGTACAATTTTCAATGGAGGGCCAAATAACATCATGATTGGAAGGGAAAGGTCCTGAATCTTCCATTAGGAGCAAAGTCTACAAAAACATACTAAAAAATATATAGCCAAAGAAAAGTTTAGTATCCACAAAGACATGTGTGAGACTTGGTGCAAGTCAAGGACAAGGGATCTGATAATGAAGCAAGCAGAAGCAATTAGAAGATGGTGGTCAGATAATGTTGCAAGTGAGAATATCAAGTCACTGGAGAAATGGTTCAAGTGCTGGGAGACAAGGATATCACAATGGGTTAGCCTACACAATGAAGTATGATAAAATCATGAGCCTAACTTTGACCTTCTATTTTTTGTTTCACTGATTCAAAGTTTTTTGTTGGTGGAATGCATATATCTATGAGTGCTTGGGAAAAAGCTCAAATTCCTAGTACCAATTTGTCAGAGACCATTCATGCATCTTGGCTTGTTGGTGAAGGGGATAGAAAAAAAATTTCCTTGTATGATGCATGCGTCACTGATGTCATCAATGCTTACATTCAATGCACAAAGCAACATGGCTATCTGATTGGTAGATACATAGGGCTTGGTCCGGATATGTAAATATATCTAGAGAGATCAAGAAATAAAGAGAAAACGCTTAGCCCACTTGTGTTGGCACGTGCTCTCCAAGGAGCAGTCGCAGGCAACACCATTTTATGGGCAACCTTTATTGCATGGAGACAGGGAAACCGAGCAAAGAAAGAAGGCTAGAGGGTTTGCAAAAACAGCTTCTCATAAGCCTGGTTATGTGATGGAGTCCAGACAACGACTGTTTAATATGGACATGAAGAAAGAGGGACAGAAATTTGATGTGAATGCCGATTCCACAGATGAGGAGATTCATGCAAATAATGACATAAGAGATGGCACTGTACCCTCTATTAGTGAATATGTTATTGGTGATTTTGAGATTTTTGTGCCAAGTGGTCATTGGGCAATCAGATGAATGCCTCAAAATGTCTCTTGTAAGTGCTTTGGTGTGCTTCAAGGGAGAAGATGTGAGAATCTCATGCAAAGTAGGTCTCCAGGACTTGCGGCCCCATGCTTTTGGGGAGAGAGAACTTAATTACAAAGACCAGAGGCAACACCAATGGATGTGGTTTTGTGACCATGATGTGCAGCACACTGAAGTTGTGGCCAAACAAGTATTGTCACCACCGGAAAGGCCAACAACTTGGCTAGTAGAGAGTGGAACAAGTGTATCAAAGGAGGAGTATGCTGGTTTGCTAGGGGCAGGTTTTTTTATTAGAGCTCCTTCTCCAAAGGTTGTCAAGAAAGGGGAGACAGTGGGAACCTCTAGCAAGCACAGTAAAAAATGGAGGTCCGGTGTCTTTAAGGAGGTAAGTAAGCGCATGGAAATAGGATCATGTATGGAAGCTTGTTTCAAGAGATATTTTTGGTGCTTGATCGTCATGCCGTGTTCAAGATATTAACACAAGATGTATATGATGTGCAAGTGGCTATGGAGCCCTACTGTACATGCCCTGATTTTCAAGGACGGGAGAAAGCAACAAAATCTTACATAGATTGTAAGCATTTATACTTTGTCTACACACAGATTCTTGGGTTGGATGGTAAGAAACATATGATTATACATCAACCAACACTACGTGAAAGAGATCTTTCTTTCATCTTGAATCAGCCCTGACGGTTTACGCCTTCAAAGAAGTAGAAAAAATAAAAATGCCCAGTTGTTTGCACAATTTGTTTTGACATTTTGGTGCGTGATATGTACACTTTGTGAGGGATAGTCTGTTTTATAGGAATAAAATGTGCTTGCTTGCTAAACCTATCAACTATTGTCCATATACCCGTATTCCCGTGGATAGACTTGGGTAATCCAAAGATAAATCCATGGATATACTCTCCCATGGTGAATTAGGGATTGGCAATGGCTGTAGTCCAGATTTCATCCCTCTAACATACTAGGTATTTTGGCATACCACACATTTTGAAACATACTCTTGTATCTCCACTTTCATGGTAGGCCAATAGAAGTACGTATCTACTCCTCGAAGAGTAGGTTGAATACCTCTATGCCCCGCATAGGGGGGAGCATGGGATTCATACATGACTTTTTGATCACGAAGGAGTGGGTAACACATAGCCTATTGCCATGGAGAAGATAACCATATTGCAAGGTGAATGGCTCTTCTTTCTTCCCCAATGCAAGGGTTGACATTATATCTTTAAAGTCAGGGTCAGTAGCCTACTCATCTATCATAGAAGATAGATCAGTGTGAGTTTCTATAGACAACACATTGGCTCTTGGTCGTTTTGTGAAATTGCATCGGCCACTTGATTGTGCTTACCAACAATGTGAGATCTTGAATGCCCAAGTTAGTGGCCAAATCCATTGATATGAAGTTGTGAGTAGAGCCAAGGTCAAATAAAATGAAGGCATCATGTTCCATTACCTTTCCCCAAGCAAAAGAGAGAGGTGATCCTTTGCAATGAGCATCCTCTTTTGGAGCTTTGACCGTGGAAGCTCTAGGAGTCTCATTTGTGGGCATTTCTTTTGGGGCAAGTACGGTATCCATGTCGTTGTTCACCACACTTGAAGCATTTGTGGTCCTTACAAAAAGCTTCTAGCTCTTCACAAGAGAGTTTATTTTTACCTTTGTAAACTCCCTTCTCCTTGGACCGATTGTTGTTGTTGTTGTTGTTGTTGTTGTTGTTGTTGTTGTTGTTGTTGTTGTTGTTGTTGTTGGAATTGCCTTGGGAAGAGTTTTGGGCATTGCTCTTTCCCTTTGCATCATTTGGATATTCGTTTTACATGGGCTTGGCATTCCTTTTAGCCCCTTGTGGAAATTGATGTGCAAAGCAACCATAGTGTGGTGGATTACCTCGGTGATAGAACCAGGCCATTGTGAGTTGACATACTCGGCCATTTCTTCAAGTAATAGTGTATAGAATTGTTTCTTTTTCTTGGCAAAGTCAATCGTTTGAAAGACAATATCCTTGAGATGTAAATCCCAAAACTTGTCCACATATTTTTTGATAGACTCGTTGGAGAGCAGCTTCAAACTCCACCATTTGGTAAGCACTTTGCCCTTTGCATCGCTTGCAAGGAATTGCTTCATGATGGAAACTCGTAGAGTTTTCCATGTCTTTGGGGATTTGTCGTTGCCATGAAGGTTATCCCACCATTGACGAGCAGATTTCTAGAAGTGCATAGGTACATGGTGTAGCCTAGAGGACTCTGTGAAGCCCTCGTCTCCAAAGGCCACGTCAAATTGCTGGATGAAGGCCAATACTTTTAAGATGGAACCAAAGTGCCATCATATGTAAGAAACGAGATACTCTTTCCTCCCTCTGTGCATTTCTTGAGCTTTTGAGACCTTTTCCATGTAGGGTAGGATTTGTGATGTCCTCTCCTCTTGTATTCTCTAGGACAATAGTTGTAGCTTTCGTCGAAAGAGGAGGAAGGTGAAGAAGAAGGAGAAGAGGGTGATCTCTCTCTTGCCTTTTTCTTCTGTTGTTTCCTCTCTTCCCTTTCAGAGTGACAAGGAGAAGGACTATGGGTTGACCATTTCCTCTTGGGAGGAGTTGGCGAATGTCTAGACCATCATCTTCGTGGAGCCACATCTTCAGAGGAACTTAGGGATTAGCTTATTTCTCATTCTTTGGATTCCTCCTCTCTTATGGGAGAGAGTCTTCTTTTGGGAGTCTCCTCAAGAGGCCACCTAATATCTCTCTCTCTTCTTGGAGAGGAAGGGAAATCCCATAAGCACGAAATTGTTGAGTAACTTCAGCTTGCAAAGCAGGGTTTCCCATTGCTTGTTGCAAACTAGTAACAAGATAATTGACAAACATGGGGGCATCATCATTAGCACCTTCATGTGCAAAATCAAAGTTTTCAATATTCATTCTACTCTCTTGGTTATTGTCAGCCATGCTAATTAAGCTTAGGTATAAATTACTTTGTGCTTTGGTACCCTCAAAATTCTTAGTCACTACTCTTCTTTACCTTTGAAAAGTATTTCTCAATCAGCCACACCCATGGTTTAGACACCATTGATTGCAAAGAATAACGAAGAGTGTCTAACATTGCTTGATTGATTATGGTTCCTGCTGAGCTTGCTAGTAGCTCAATAATGGTTAAGCCAAAGGCATAAATAAGCCAAAGGCAAGCCCCGAGAGACTCCATTATTAAGACTATAATTTCCAAAGGCATACCTTGAACTAAGTCCTTTCAAACCAAGATAATAGATCCCTATCCCACTTACCCTATTGCAATGAAAAGGTCCAACCTTTCATGGACAACTTAAGGACCTCTCTTTTAAAAAGTAAGAAAAGATAAACCAATAGCTCTGATACCAATGTAATGGAGATGGCCTATGAACTTTGAGAATAGCAGAATTAAGAGAATTAGAGTGAGAATTTTTATGAAATTACTTTGAGAACATAGAGGGTGAACCCCCTTGAGTAGGGATCTAGTTTGACTTTTGGAACTCCTCAAGCTCCTCAAGCACCTTAGTCATGGAGCACCTTAGCACCTTAGTCATTAAGAACCTCAAGCACCTTAGTCAGCAAGAACAACAAGCACCTCAAACACCTTAATCAGCACGCGTGACCAACAACAAGCACCTCAATCACCTTAGTCAGCAAGCACCTCAAGCTTGGGCCGGGTTCCCACCTCAAGCACGGCCCTAGCTTGCCCAAGGTGAAAGGACTTTTAGCAATAACCTTTGGAGGTCTTTAATGAAGCTAACCCTAAGGTATTTTAGCTCCATTATCTAGCATTTCTCTTTGATAGACCATCTCTCATTTGGACCCCTTTAACTTTGTCCCCGTGTTGACAGAGATCCATAAGCACATATCTATATTGTAACCCTTGTTCCCATTTATTCTCCCACATTAAATGATCAGTTTAATATGAGAAAATCATTTGGGTTGGTTCGATATTAGATTTTGGCATAGTGTGCTTCATAGATAATGCAATTAGTGCATGAGCATGCACATAGCTAGCATCCCAATGAGCATGCTCAGCTAAAGGCAAAACCACTCTAGCAGCAGCAATCCTACCACCAAAACTTGCAACATCCTCAGTAGTGCCTACTTCACAGAATGAGGCCATACATCAATGTGCTGCAAAACATTCCAAATGCCCTTTGACACAAGAATGTGTTGCATCATGTAAGTCCACATTGGGTAATTGTCTCCGCTCAATTTATCCTTAGCAGCAAATATCTTGAACACATTTTTGTATTTCATTGAGCCTTTTTAGGCCAAAGAGAAACACTATACATTGTTGAAAATGTATTTTACGGCTAATCCATACGTTAACTCCAATATATCACACAGAGTGGAATCTATAGAAATTTACATCATGTGGATTATTCATTTAGGATAACTGTATTCTATGCAAAATGTAGATATGAGAGAAGTGAAGAGAAGAGAAGTTTCCCTCCCAAGACCTATTCTTGTCCATAGACAATAAGGATACTTCAGGGAGAGATGTATCTGTAGCAGGGAGAGATGTACCTTGTGAACTAGTATTTCTTCACAAGAATATTGTTGATAGAGCATTGTTGCTTGAATGCCTTCAAGAGAAATAAGTAGGACATCAGAGAGATGGATATAGAAGTAGAGGTAGAAGCAGTAGAATACATGGAGGTATAGATTAGGCTTGGAGATGAAAAATTTAAAAAAAAATCAACAAAATAACAAAGCAAAAAAACACCTTACTTATCAATCTCTTCAAGAAAGTTTTCCAATTTGATGAAGATGGCAAGAGATAGAAGACTTCGGCCTTGATTGACTAAAGTTGATGTTTACAAGGATGCTTTAAAGTTTAGCTAACCTTTCTCAAAGACAAGTGTAGGGCTAAAGGCTAATTTGGCATGAATCCTCTCACTCCTTCTTGATTGATTTTCAAGGAAGAAGAGGTCCCCTTTTATAGGTGAAGGGAACCCCCAAGGGTTACACAAGAAAGAGAAGAGCCAGTGTGAACAAGAACTGGCAAAGTTTGAAACGGGTTGTCCCTGCATGATGTGGACAGACTGAGGTCCACCATTCTGATCGTATCTCCTCAACTGTAGCACCAAATAAAAAATTAAAAATAAGGACAAAAATTTCAGCTCATAAGCTACAATCCCCATTTTATATACTTTTTCCAATTTGGACTAGAACCTTGTGTTAAAAAATCATTGAAATAGGGTACATTTTTTGCAGCAAAAGTCTTCTTGTGGTTCCCTTAGCCTAGACTTTCATTTAATTCCAATGGACACCTCATGAAATATGAAAGCATGACATTTCTCCTTGAAAAGTTTTGTAATCATCCTTGCAATCACTACAAGAGGCTCTTCATATTAGCGACGCTCACACAGCGATGCTCAAAAAAAAATTTCCCGGCGTCCCTATGAGCGTCGCAAATTTACAAATAAATTTGCGACGCTCATAGCGACGCCGGCTGGGGTAAAAAAAATAACCGAGCGCGCCCAAAAACTCAGATCTCAGATCTGAGTTTTTCGGCGCCCTCAAGCAAGGAGCAGGTAACGCTCTCCCTCACTCTCTCTCTCTCTCTCTCTCTCTCTCTCTCTTTTTCTTCTCCACACACACACACACACACACGAGGAGAGGAAGGAGAGCCAGGTATGCTCCTTCCCTCTCCTCATTCTCATGTTCCCTTCCCCTCTTTCTCTCTCCCTCTCTCTCTCTCTCACACACACACATACACACACACACATAGTGTTTTTGAGAGAGAGAGAGAGAGAGAGAGAGAGAGAGAGAGAGAGAGTACAAACAAAAACAAAAACGCACACACACATACATAAACAAAGAATGCACACACACATTGAGAGAGAAAAAGAGAGAGAGAGCATGCATAAACAAAAATCGCACGCACTGAGAGAGGAAAAGAGAGAGAGAACATGCATAAACAAAAAACGCACACATTGAGAGAGGAAAAGAGAGAGAAAACATGCATACGATCCAAAAAAACGCACACACATTGAGAGAGAAAGAGAGAGAAACTAATTTAACGTCGTAGGAAACTAATTAAAATTAAAAGACCTAAAGATCTAGCCGACGAGGAGTTGAACTGAAGACCTATTATTCAAGAGGGAAATGGCATAATCAATCTATCATACTTGGCATGGGTGATAGAAAGGTTATACCATTTATCTCTTTTTATTGGCACACACATCCACACACACGCACACACACAAGAAGAAGAGAGTTATAACGTCGTAGGAAACTATCTTAAAAGACGTTAAAGATTAGGTTATATGTAGACTTACATTAAATTAGATTTAGGTTTATTTTTAACTAGATTTACGTTTATTTAAGCTAGATTTATATTTACGTTATATTAGATTAGATTTAGGTCTCCATAGACTCCGATGCCTGCATGAAGCGGGTGAAGAAAGCCCTCAATGGAATATAGGGTATTGCTGCCTTCACTCATGGTGGGCTCCGTCGATCCAAAAGTACTGGTGAAATGTCTTCAGAAGATAGGGAAGAAGGTGGATCTTCAGGGCGGCAAGAGTCACTACATCCCCGACACAATGACCATCTAGACAACCTCTAGTCATTAGACTTACGTTAAATTAGATTTAGCTTTATTTTTAGTTAGATTTACGTTTATTTAGATTTACGCTTATTTACGTTAGATCGAGTCCACGCAAGAATTACTTACGGTTTAGGGTTTAGAGTTAGACGAACAGTGAAAAGATCTACTGTGAAAAGATGTTAAGATGAAGTGAAGTGCTACAGCTAGAGAAGAGGCAAAGGGATTTTTTCCACTACATGCAGTATCATGTAGACGTGGGTGTGTAGATTTCTTGTACCCACAAATATAGGTATTGACCAATAAAGACGAGATTATAACCCGGTGGTTCTGATCTCCGTGCACCACTAGACCGAGGTGTGCGGGGATTGGACATGACTAGAGAATGTGAGGTAAAGAGAGAGAGAGAGAGAGAGAGAGAGAGAGAGAGAGAGAGAGATAAGACGAAGAATGCCAATAGAATATTAAATTTGTTGTCCAGGTTATAAGTTTTTTATCCTCATTATGAGTAGCGACGAGGATGTGGGACCGTCCAACCGAAACACCTATCTCTCAACGAGGGTCTTATGTCCTTGTAATCAATGCAAGCATGCTGTGCGACGGACAAGACGTGTTTCTTTGCAGCTAGAGGCTAAAATCAACCGATTTTGCATGCTTCACAATCCAGTGATGCAAAAGTGGATTTCACAATATGAGGATGCAAAGCAAGAGCGACAAAGGGCACGAATCGAGTGGAGACGGGGAAGACGACCACCGATGCACTATCCAGCGGTTCTGGAGAGCCTACCAACCTTCATGAGCTTAAGATGGTTGCACAACCAATTGAAAAGCGCACAACAATGCGGTGACGAAGTGACTGAAGAAGAGTGGGAGTACTCTCGGGGTTGCGCGACCAAGGTAAGTTTGCAATGTACGACTAGCAAGTGACTTTATTTATAAACGTTTGAACGGCCACTCATAATCTTTGTTCGTTGTAGTATAAGTCATACACAGCAGCATGGTGTAAAGGTCAACATTTTAGGGTGGAACGAATCGACAAAAAGTGTTTTACTCAAGATTGTGGAATCATGGCAAAATTTGAACAGTCTAGTCGACGACGTTCCTCTGATGCAGATCCTGTGGTGGCGGAACTCACTTACTTCGGCACGCTGCAAGAGATTTTGAGGATCGATTACAGAGGATTTTTTGTCGACTTGTTCGACGTGCAATGGTTCAAGATAATCATGGAGGGTCGCAACGCTACTGTGCGTAGAGGAGAGTCTGGTTTTCTTGAGGTGGATTCTACTAAGAAATGGACTGACCTAAGAGACACTTTCGTACTACCCGAGCATTGTGAACAAGTAAGTATATAAATAGTTAACATCCCCCTTTTACAAGTTATGTGCTTGAAAGCTCTCATGTAAGTTATGTGGCTCTGGCAGGTAGTATTTCATCCTACAAAGTCTACATCAAACTGGTGGTACGTCATAGAGGTAGCCCCTCGTAGTGCAAGGACGTATGAAGGCTACCATGTGCCAATCACAACGACATCAATGGAGGAGATCAGAGAAGATGCTCAATCAGAAGTCGCTGCGGTGGTGCCAGACGAGCATCAAGATGCTACTACTCTATATGGGGTGCATGCAGAGGAGCTACAAAATGAAACAGAGGATATGTGTTTAAACGGAGAGCTCTATATAGATATAGGAAGTTATGCTGAGTTATGCGAGGATGAGAGAGAGATCTCTTAAAGCCACAAATATTGTATTTGAACAATTTTGCTCCGTGTTGTAAAAGCTCTTGCTCTCTAAGTACCTTCCATGGTGTATAACGCTCTTTTCTACTCGCGCTCACATCTTTTGATTGAAAATTCTGAGTTTTCGACTTGCCTCTTCTATCACTTGATTCATTGCGTCATTGTATTTATATGCGTCATTACGTCATTGTATTTAATGGTCTTTGCGTCATTGTCTACTCTATTCATTCAATATTAAGTTTAAATATTCGTGTGTTTAATGCAGGTATGGATGATGAGGAGTTTCTTTCTTCTTTGTCACCGTAGCAGAGACAGTGGTACGTGGAGCGTCATCGCTCTGGCGCATCATCGCGCGTTCCTACACCATCCGCATCTCCCTCTCTTTCGGAGCATTCGGCGCGCTCCGAAGCTTCGGCGTCGACGAGACGAGCGTCACACTCGTCTAGACACCGGCGCTCTAGTGGTGGCGGTGGCGGTTGTTGTGGGGATTCCGCCACCGATGCCTCCACACCGCCTCGTGTTCGACGAGGCTCTTTACCCTCCCCTTCTTTGCCTGCCCCCACACCAGCCACAGCATCGCCATCTACGCCAGGTTTTGCACGGCTGACTGTTCCTAGAAGCTACACACCTCTACCTACTCCGCCAGGAGCCACCCCACTCGACACTCCTCGCTTCGGGGCCCAGACGCCGGTGGAGACACCTGACGTCCGTACCCCCATCGACACGCCGCTAGAGACCCCTGCCGGGACACCGAGGTTCACGCGTCACCGGCCAGAGGGCTTGCCTTACTCCGTCGACATCAGCGGCGGCATCATCATGGATGATGACGGCAAGAAGGTGATCTCGCGCATGCGTGGTCTTTGCTCTCAGCTGTTTAGACACTATATACTAAACAAATGGAGTGAAGTACCAAGTGATTTAAAAAACAGAGTCATCAGCATACTTCATGATGAGTTTCCCGTTCCAACACGGGATCAGCGCTTCAATGAAGACCTGATGAAGATTCGAATGCGCGAATACTGCAAACACAAGCGTTCCAAAGTGCAAAAAGCAATCAAGAATGGGTGGAATAGGCCAGATTGGCTGGCCAAAGAAGATTGGAAGAATGCGAAGAAAGCAGCGCGCGAGAATCCTGACAAGTGGAAGCAACAAAAGGATGCAGCCAGAGCGCGAGTAGAGGCAGGGAGCTCGCACCACTTGGGGAGCGGTGGATGGGCATCATTTGAGGCGGATTTTGTAAGTCTTTTCACATTGCTCTTTATGCATGTTCGATAGTTTAGGGTTTATGAGTTTTTTAGTTCTAACATAATGAAATCTTTGTATGTTTTGACAGTGGTCGATGACAGGACGTGATCCCACACCGTACGAGCGCGAGTACGTAGGCAGGAAGGGCTTAAACGCCCTGATGGACATTCTCAGTTCTCGCGGCGGCATGGTTAGTATTAGGGTTTACTCTTTTTTATTTTTTGTATTGTTTTATAAATGTCGTTATATGTTTATATTTACTGAAAACTGTCTTATTGTCTTTTTTTGCAGAATCCGACAGATACGCCGCTTGGACGCGATGAGACGTCTGACTAGACGACGTCAGTTTAGCCGTAGCTAGATAGCATTAGTTTAGGGTTTCTCATAGCTTATGTATCATGAGACGGATTTTATACGTCTTTTTGAACCATGTATATTATTACATTTGTCACCGCAGTTCCTTTTGCCAATCAATTCTTTATGCCTATGATGTTGTACAATTGTCATTATTACATTTGCCAATCATTTCATTTTGCCTATGATGTGTACAATTGTCAATTTTGCAAACAATGCGTCTTGTGGGTGACTATTTTGGGTCTATTATCTACCTTTGCACTTTTTTTAAAAAGTGAATCAAGTACAATATGGTTGATGGGTGGCAGGGCATTCAATGCCCTGCCACCAAAAAAATATTCTCTCGGGCGTCGCTATAAGCGTCGCTATTTATGGCTCTGTAGCGTCGCTATGAGCGTCGCTATAGTCTTCTGTGAGAGCGTCGCTATAACCGTCGCTATAAGCGTCGCTATGAGCGTCGCTATATGCGTCGCTATATAGCGACGCTGATAGCGACGCATATAGCGACGCTCTCGTAGCGACGCTCGTAGCGACGGTTTTAGCGACGCCGGGGGTTATAAAAACCCAATGTATTTCCGTCGCTATAGGCGTCACAAGAGCACACAACCTCTTGTAGTGAATAATGCATTAAAATAGGTGTATCTTTGAAAATCATGCAAGCTAGTGTCCCACTAGGATTTGATTCCTTCCTAGTTAGCTACTAAAAAGAAATATTAAAAAAATATGAAAAATACATAGAATATATATATATTTGAAGTTACTCTATATAGAGGATCTAGCTAGGGTGTGAGATAATAATGAGATAGTAGAAAGAAAGAACCAATGCTTTTTGCGCCAAGTTAAAGAGGCAGAGCTATTGTCGCTTTTTCCCATAGTACTTTCTAATGATAAAGTAAGAATATGTTACCCTTGAGATAAATAATAGGATAATACAGAAAGCTTATTATTATACTTATATATGCATATGTACATTATAGAAAATATACTTATGTATCTAAAAAGTTGCAAGATAGATCTTGTAGCATTCGTTCCCACTATGTATGTGTCACAACACGACAATGTATGTTGGCAATGCATCATGAGGCCCATCTTAAATCTTTAACATCAGTCTCAAAGATGGTATCTCCACTTCAATAGGAAACAAAGCTTCTGTGCCAAAAACTAGGTGGAAGGGAGAGAAACCAGTACTACCTGATTTGATGGCAATCTTGTAAGCCCATAAAGCACAAGGTATCTCTTAATCCCAATTCTTCACATTATTTCTTTTTATCTTTGTAAGAATCCTTATGAGCTCTCCATTAACACTAGAATGGTAATAGGACATTTTTATGTCCTTGGACACTTTTGTGTCCTGTTAAGTGACCATTTTGTTTGAATTATTTGAAGAGTATGAAAATAGATTTCTAGGTGCTATATATCCACAGTTGCCTTATGAGCTGAAAAAAACTTAACATTTTTTTTGGAAAATCGATTTCATCATTAACCTTACTCTTGCACAACATTTTTGAACCTAAACTGTGTGAAAAAACGGGTCCTGTTTTTGGCTTTTTTTCAATTTTTCGCAACTATACCACTCTAAACTTCATGTTTGTGAGATTTATATTGCTAGAGGATAAGCCTTCATAGTTCTCAACATGTTTTGATGCTTTTAGGGAGAGCTAAGTGTTAGAATTGAAAGTTATGACCATTTTACAAAAATTGCATAATCTAGTTTTTTGGCCAAAATTAGCACTTTATGATTTTTTTGGTGGCTTTCTTGATATCCAAATTCAATTTTGATTGTGTAAGTGCAATGTATAACATAAACCTAATCGTCCTTGAGTTTTGGGGGACGTAATATGCTACATAGCATAGTATATGATGATGGTTGAGTTTTTTGATTGCTAAAGAATACAAGAGATTTGAGAGTAGCAAGTATAACTTTCTCAATATTGCTAGTTTCTCAGACCATTTGTGTGTATTTTGTAGGTAGTAACCATATCTAATCATAAAGTACAAACTTGGCTAGATATTGAGTAGTTTCTATGGGTTTCTAGAGGTCATAATGTTAAACCCAGCTTTTTCATGTTTGCTGTATTTAGCACTTTATCATTGCCCCCAAGGTTCCACTTAGTAAGAGATCCATTATCCTTTTTACATGCTCCATGGCTCCTTTTGAATCCAAAGGTCCAAAAGGAACTAATAAAACATGTATATAGTATCTGTATTGAGCGTGACTATAGAAACTTTGATGATAGGTCCGCATAACGGCAAGAATGCAACTTTTTTGTACCTATTTTTTGGCCCAAAAACAAATTTAGTGAGGTAAAAGCAACCATATGTTCTGATCACCAATCCATTGAAGTTAACGGGGCATTTTATCTCATGTCCTACAAAAATCCCCACTTTTCTTTATATGCAATCAACCCGTAAGAAATTGATGTTTTGGGCAAAATGCACTGGTCCATCAACTTTGGAGGCTTGTAGTGACCAAGGGATGAGAAATCTTACAAGTTTCTCAATTTTTCCATATGTAGTAGTCCTTGAACTATAAGCTCATGAAAGGCTTTTTCAAAATGAGTGGATCTACTATGGTTTTGGAATTTTTTTCCAAAACCCTGAAAGGACGCTTTTATGTCCTGTTAGGTTACTAGTCTAGTGTTAAACCTCTCATTCATTCCATTACATTGGGGATAATAGGGAGTAGTAAACATGGGGTGCACATGAAGCTTCTTACATAGATAATCCACTAGCTCTCCCCTCAAATCTAGACCCTTGTTAGAAAGTAGCTCCAATGGCATGCCAAAGTTTTAGCAAATATATTCATATACAAATTAGAAAACATCTTTACTTTGATTTTTGTAATAGCTTTGGCTTCGGCCCACCTAGATAGATGAGCAACATCGATAAGTATGTAACATTTGCCTCTAGTTGTTGTAGGTAGAGGATCTATTGCATCAAACCCCACTTTGCAACACATCTTCTTCCACAATGGTGCCTCTACCTCCTGAATTAAGAACCATAGTTTCCATGCTTTGGAATTCTTCACAAGACCTGCACCAACAATATGCAAAGTGATCTTTGAAGCATAATGACCACCAAGAACCCTCGTGATTCTTCCCAAAAATTCTATAAATTTCATTTTTCCATGGAACCCTCCTCATCACAAGATCAGCCCCCTCTAATGGAAGCATACATGTTTCTAGAAACTCTTCTTCCCTCTAAAAAGCTTCCCTTCCCAAATAAAGATAATAATCACCCCTTATCACATACAATTGGCCAATTGAAGCTTGGTCTACACCATGTGCTTCTTCATTATGAGACCTGTCCAACTACGAGCTTCAAAACACTTAAGCATATCCTTCACTTGAAAATACTATTTTCAGCATTGGATTCCTACTTTGCCACACCCCAAGTACGCTTAACCACCAACAAAGCATCACCTCTTACCCTCACGTGATGGATGTCAAGCTCGAGGCAAAGTTGTAGGATTTCTCCAAAGTAGCATACTCATCTTCATTGTTGATTTATGCTATAAGCTTCAAACTCCTTCTCGTTACCAAAGCACCTTGAGGATCATAAATTACAGCACCTATTGAAGCTTCACCATGAGCTTTCCTGTAAGAGCCATCAAAAAACAATAAATAGCATCGTCTATGTCAGGAGCTTATATGTGTTGCTTCTTCATGGAATCCTCCTTTTTTGATAAGAAGAGGGCTTTATTTATAAGTAGGTAGATTAGCCAGTGTATCCTTTGTACTCTCCTCAACAAGAAAAGATAAATGGAACTCTTGTAGCTCCACAATCCACTTAATGAGTCTCTTTGATAAAGTTGGACTATTCACCAATTGAGATAGAAGAGTGTAGCTAGTGAAAATGTGAAAGGTTTGGGAAGAAGGTAGTGCCTAAACCTTCTATATGCATAAATTACACTCATCATAATGAGCTCCACCTCTATATAGCTTCTTTCCACATTTAGTTTAACCTTGCTAGCACAATAGATAGGCTTCATGTAGTGGGAGATGTTAATTCATTCAAGAAGCATAGCCATTATAGCATCCTTACCTACTGATGGATTCACATAGAACACTTATCCCACTTAGGATCTTGAATAGCAAGAAGAGAACCAAGAACCTATTTTATGCCTTGAAAAACCTCTTCACGTTCATTTGTTCATTGTAGAGGATCCAGCCTTGCTACTTGTTGTAGAGGATAAAGAAGTTGAGAGGACAAAGGAATGAACCTTCACATATACTTCACCTTTTGAATGAAAGTAGCAAGTTGCTTTGTATCCTTAGGTGATGGGAGGAGCACAAAGCCATCAATTTGTTAGGATCTGCTTTAATTCCATTATCAGAGATCATATGTTCCAAAAACGGTATTCTTGGTTGAGCAAGATGACACTTCTATGGGTTGAGTTGACCTCCATTTTCATCATATTTCTTCAATGTAATCCCACGCTTTGAACAATGATCTCTTCTAGATCTATAAACACAAAAGTCATCAATAAGATCCTTCAAGAACTTGTCAAGAAAAGAAGAGAACACCTTATTGACGGGCTTTTGGTACCAAGCACAACCATCCATAAGACCAAAAGGAAGTACATAATGACAAAAGCGTCCCCATGGCGTGATAAAATTGGTCTTCTTTCAATATTTTGGATCTAAGGTGAGCTGCAAATATCCAAAGAATCCATCACATGTGCTATACCTCTCATGCCCTGCAACAACAAAATTAAGTATGTCATCTATGAAAGGAAGAGGGTATGAATTTCTCTTCATGGCTGCATTCAGAGGCTTAAAATCAAAAACAATTTCTCCACTTTCCATCCTTCTTGGGTGTGACAAGAATAGGACTCACCCGTTCTACAGTACTCACAAGACATATAAAACCTACTTTGAGAAGCTTGTCTACCTCTTCCTTTAAAGCATTAAGTTGTACATGTCCCATTCTCCTTATCTTTTGGTGTACGAGTTGAGCTCCTTCCTTGATTGGAATATTGATTTCCTTTCTTTTTAAGCCTCTATTTCCTCATAAGAAGTGATAAATAAATTGGGAAACTATTGTATCATGGTTAGATACTCAAGGATTCTCATGAGGCTATTCAAATTAGCTCCTGTTTAATATTAAGTTGAACTTTGGATTGCGTCAGCTCTTCAATTTTCTCATAAGGGCCAGAGATGTCTTCATTCTTCATAAGGAAAATAAATCTTTGTTTTGCATCATGCTCCTCTTCAAGAAACATCTACATCACTATGATTGCTATCTTCCACCTCGCTACCATTATCCCCATTTGTCTTCTTCTTCACTTGAGTACGCTTCTTCATTATCTTGCTCATCAAAATCCGCATCCAAGGATTTCTTGCTAGTCATGTCAAACTTGTTCTTATCACCCCTTCTATTGTAGAGGGTGATGGTACCGTGTCCCCAATCCTATCACACAAATTTGGTTGCCTGTAACCATGGTCTTCCAAGGATGAGAGAAAATGCACCAATTTTTGTAGGCATATCATGAAAATTTACCAATGATTTAACATCAAATACATCCACCTCCAAGTCCTTTATAACTCCCAGACACTTCGCCCTTAATTGTTTTGCAAGCTTTACAAAAAAAATTTGAATTCTTCACCATGTTCAATCACAACTTTGATACACAACATTGAGTGATAACACATACCTATGCACCTCCATCAATATAAGCCTCTTCAATGCACTTTCTCTTACACCATACAACCACACTAAGGCATAAATCAAGTAGCTCATTCAAAGATAGTACTCTCACAGACTTTTTGGCAGGCTCCTTCTTTATAGGGTTGACCACATACTTCCATTGTCTCTTTAACTTAGGACACATCTCCATGAGTTTCCCAAAGGTAACATCAGCCTTTATACTCACCCAACCATCCCTTAAAGTATAATTTGATTTCTCTTCTCCCAAAGGAAAATGGGATGCATTGTAATGTTGCTTGGGTTTCTCTTCTTCTTATTTTTACCTATTTTAACCTATTTTCCTCTTTTATGGATGGGACTTGCATCACTCATGTCATGATCTCTTGTAATCCTCTTACCTACAAGCATGACCATAGCTCGTGAATCATCCTCGTTCTTCTTCAAATAGATTATGTTTACCACCTTTGTCATGCCCTTGTCTTTAGCTGTCAAACCACTTGATCATGTTTCCCCTTTGATCTCAATACCATAATCTTGATCTCGAGAAGGAATCCGTGAAGAAAGAGGAAACATATCACCACCCATTCTCTTTGGTTTGTCACATTGAGGGTTCTTATGACCCCATTCACCACAATTTTAGCATTGAAACATATCCTATCTTCCACCCATGCCTCTTCCTCTACTCATTTTTGCAAACCCCTCATTTCTTCCATAGCCATGACATAGCTTTGATCTCTTCCACCTCCCATTATATGTACATTGATATTCTCCATAAGACCTACCACCTCTTGCATCTCCTTGTGAAAAGCATTCACATCTTGAGAAGCTTGATGATCATGACTTGCCTCCTTGCTGACATGAGGACCCTTGGTTGCTCTACAGCTTTCACTTCAACATTTGGCTCAACATTCACTCCAAGTTGACTAAAATACTCTACCTTCCATACTTAATTCTTTGCATTTTTAATTGCCTCTTTAAAGACCTTTCGCTCCTTGAGCTCCACCTTCAAGTGTAGGCCTCTTCTCAAGATTGCAAGAAACTTGTCCTTCTTTAACATGGCTGGAGGAATTTCAGCCCCCAACAAGGATATACACCACTTTTCCCATAATGCATTGAATGCCTTCACAAAGTCTTCTATGATCTGGCATTCACCGCGTATTAAGATTTGAATAGACTTCCATACCTTTTGTGGATCTTTCACATGTTAAAAATGTGTAAGAAAATCATATCTTACCATTTCATAGATCATAACTTGAGGAGGTAAGGCTGATTGCATCTTCTTTTCTTAGTCTTCCAACCACTCTCTAGCATCTCCCTTCAAACAAAAGTAGACGATTTATAGCACGAACACTAGGTCGTGCTTGTCAGCAAGAAGGTAAACAAACTCTATTTGCTCAATGAGAGCTTTCGCACTTCATTTTTCTTTCCATGAAACTCTAGAAAAAAAAAATCATGGCTCCTAAAACTTGTAAACTAAAGGTTACTTGAAGCAATTCCTCATGGTGGGCACCAAAACACAGTTGGAAAAAGAAAGAGCAAGGGCACCTCTATAGCAATGTCTTCCAATAGCGATCAAGACACAAGATCAGCACCACATACTGCATCAAAATAACCCCAAAAAAACCATAACTTAAGCTAAATGATCCCTTGGGAATGTATAAGCACACGCCCATTCCAAAGGCGACCATGAAAACTAGGAAGCACCTTTCCCTAAATGGATTTTTAGCACACACCAACCAATGCACTCGAGGAAAAGGGCTTCCCCCTTCACCAAATAGTTCTTCAAAACCATAATTTTTGAAGTGTATACACACCACCAAACAAGCGAGTTTCCACAACTTACCCTGCACCAAACTGCACGTGGGTTGGAATATCATGTACCCTGCAGGAAATAGATTGCATCTCCCAACCACAACTCCAAAATGGATCCTTTCAAGCCTCAAAAATTCTTTGTATTTTTTGCAGCAAAAGTTCTGAAGACTACAAATTTCAAATCTATGCCCCTCTATGTGCAAAATTGGCGCAAACAGTAAGTTGCCCTATCACTAGTCAAGGGCCAAAAATTGCATCAAAAAGCATGAAGAGGACACAAGAAGAAAAAGCCTACAAATTTTTTTATTTGTCTGAATTTGTTTTTGTTTGTACATTATTTTCAATTATATACAATCCGTGGCTCAAAACTCACCTACGCGCACTTGCAACAACCTAATAGCTGGCGCTACACTTGCACTGTGTGTACATGTGCTTGCTAAAGCAGGTTCAAAATCCGACAAAAGGAAAGCCACACACCCTTTTGACACACGGTATCGTGTCCATATGTACAAAGTTACAAAAAATAGGGAGTTCAAAAGTGTGGGCAACAATGTCAACTACTTCATGATTTTGGATCACAGGATTCTACTCTTCCCAAAGGTCTCTCATCTACACCATTCAAAGTTCACAGTAGGTGAATTATGCTTTGATGTCACAGGTTCAAAAAATCATCGATTGAGGACAATGATACAGTCCATGAGCTTGTTCCTTATCCATCCCATAAGCAAGTAATAGGTGTGAAGCATTGGGTTGTCAAAGCCAAATTTTATTCTCATGAATCGATCTCTTTTATTGCTAAAGGTAATGCTCAAAGTGACGATACTGACTTTGTTGATACTTTCCCTCCCATTGGATGATTCACTTATGTACACCGTTCACTTGTTGCAAACTCTTGATAACAAGTTTATTCTATGTATGTCAAGTCTGCTTGGTAAAATGGAGATTTAGAGGTGGAGTTGGGTGTGGAAAAAACTTGTATTTTTGTCCTCAATGATTTTTCGGGACCATGTTTGCTTATTGAAGAAGCGAGTTTAAAGTCTTAAGCAGGATAGGAGGGCTTGGTAACCAAACATGGATAGGCATCTCATCTACTTGGGTTTTGACCAAATGTTCTTTAGTTAATGCTAATCTTCATGTGCTAAAAGACTGTGAAATTTGTATCATTATCTTGTTATATGTGGATAATATTGTTGTCATATGCTCATTTGAGGATCTAACTGATTGGATGAACTTCTAGTTGTGATTGATCTTGGTTTATTGCGCTACTTTAGTACTTTGGAAGTATTGAAAACTTTGGATGGCATTGCCATTTGTCAATTTTAGGTACAAAAGAAAAAGCCTTGCAATGTTGTAACTTTTGATTCTATTTGGTGGTTTGTGTAGGATCTCTGTAGGATCTCCCCCCCCCCCCCCCACCCCCCCAACAATTATATCAAAGCTATCCATAGACTCCACAAAAAACGGATTGTAAAGTGGAAGGATATTGGGACAACTTATACAAAGCATGATAAGACATATAAATACCAAAAACAAAATGCTTATATAATATGTATTATATTCTAATTAGAATTATCTGAATATTTCACATTCTAACTTGTTTTTGACCATAGGATCTTGCAACACCACATTCCTTGTATGTATATATATATCAAATGACCGTAGGACCTTGCAAAATGAGCCCTACATCTATTGATATCTTGTGTAGAAAATGGAAGTATAATTAGCATAGTATTTTCATTAGGGTATTTCATAATACTTATACACATGGCCAAAAATACCAAGAAATCAGTTTGAGTTGCTCAACATGTGCTTGATTGATATGTGAGACATCTTTGCAACATGTGAGAGATTCTAAACTTTCAATAAAGTCTTTATTAGGATCACAATGCTTTGGCAAAGCATGACAAGTCAATCCGAGAGTCTTTACACACAAAAATTTGCTCTATTTGTGAGCTCATTTGGCAATCAAGATCTTCCAAATGTGTTCTTGGCTATGTTTTTTGTGTTGACACTAAAACTTGGCTCTCAAAAATGAGCACAACCACAAAAATTTTCCATTGTACTAATTGTCTAAAATGCCTATTTTTAAGAAACCCAAGTCTGCACGAACTGCTAAAAATGGATGAGCTTGATCTTGCACACCCAACATTGTTAGGAGACTCCATTGGTAAAAATGGATGAGCTTGATCTTGCAAAACCAACATTGTTGAGAGACTCCACTGGTAAAAATGGATGAGCTTGATCTTGCAAATCCAACATTGTTGAGAGACTCCACTGGGTGTCTCACATCCTTGTGGAATGGAGTCATAGGCAATGAACTATACTTCAAATAATTGATGCAAGGTGTCTTATGTTTAATGGTGCACCTCCATAAATATGTTGTTGACAGCTGGCAGCTTGATCATATGCCAATGCACATAAATGAGACATAACCGAACAATGTTGAGACCCAAGTGTTTAAGGTTAATGGTATGGCTCCATTTCATGAATGAAAACAGAGCATGAAGATGAGCTGAAGTCAACATTGATGTCATTGCAAGGCATGTAGTGAATGTTCTCTGGTTAGTACTAATACTTAAGAAGGACATGTTGCGCATTGATTGGGCGCCAATGCGCAACATTGGCGCCCAAAGGTCAAAGGACTATTGGCACTTTACTTGGATTTGTAAAGTATGAATCTAGAATTATCATTTTCAAGGGTTCAAAAAATGAAGGTGATTGAGTAAAGCCTTGATACACATTGTCATATAACTTTGCATAAACTTGTCAGCACCAATGCAACTACTCACCATTATTGTTGTATTGTTGTCTTTTTCTATCAATATACTTCTGCTCTTACAAAATCATTAAAGCCAGTAAACAGACATTGTCATCTGTGATGACCATCAATTAGTCCCTTGCAATGTCTGATTGCCGGCTGCATTGCTACTAACTTGGTGCCAGAACCACAAAATCTGTGCATACCTTGAACGCTCGGAAATGTTCCAAGACAATCAAAAGTATAGTGGCAATCCCAACGCACTTCAACATATACACATTCAAGGCACAGCTAAAGGTGCTTGAGCACATGCAGAAACATGGCACTCCAAGCATCCACCGGCCCCGGAAGACACCAATGCATGCAGTCATTATGCACATTAAAATTATCCCGGCCATATGAGCCAGGATGTGCGTCAGGCCGTAGCAATGCCGCATGTAATGTGTCCACCATCTTCAGCTTGAACGAAAATTCCGAGCTTCTCTGCACGGTCTTGCCAAACTCTTCTAGCTGCATCTGGTACATGAAGTAGGATAGATAATCCAAAGCCGTAGAGTCGCTCTTAAATGGAGCTGTTCGAGTGCAGTTGCCCCCCTCATTCCAAGGGGCATTTTCAAAGTGGTCAGGAGAGAAAGTCCTGAAGAATACCACGCCTTTGTACTTTAAAGAGATCAAAAAGTCGAAGACGGTCCTTAATACCGCTCTGTAGGCAAAACCGACACCCACATTGGTAACATTCAATGAAATTGGGCACTGATTGCAGCCCACCAGTTCATTTTGCACAACATACGCAGCGATCCTCATGAACCAATGCCCTGCTGACAAAACGATATAGTCGTAGTTATCCAAGTAAGGCCCCCAGCTCTCATCCAAAACATCCAGATAAAGCTTATCGACGGACTTTCCGAGGTCCTCCGCTTGATTGACATATTTGATCAAGAAGGGAGCCCATACAACAGCTAATGTGAAGTTGTAACATCGGAAGTAACAATTGACATTCCAACCCGTGTAAGCGCATTCGGGTTTCTCAACCTGCAATAAGACAACAGCTCAAGTTTAGTCCTTCCTCGTCTCCCCATGTCGAAGGAGGCATTCTTGGCCAAGACCGACCCTTTTCAATTATGCAAGAAGAGGCCACAACCTTCTCAATTACCTGGGCAAGCTGGCACAAAAGAGACTGAAAATTGTTCCGAGCTAAGGAGTCCCCAATGAAAGCCCACTTCTTTCCGGCCACAATCTTAAGGAAGGCATTTGCATCAAACAAGGGGAGTTCACAATCATAAGGTTTCCATCTCCAGTACAAGTAGTCGCTGTCAGGTCTTCCAAGCTTCATACAATTTTGAGCGTCCTGAATGTACTCGCATGTTGTGTTTGTGTAAGGAGGCTCATGAGGGTGTGGGATCCAGTCACCTCTCCATATGTTGCAGTTTCCTGGAAATCCAGTTCTTATTTCAGCATAAGACAAAGGCATTCTTTTGCATCAACAAGCTCATGTGGCGCACACACATAGACATTAAGAACTTGCAAGTTTGAGGTAGAGCATTACATACCGACAGAGAAATCGATCAGTTTTGTAACATCTGAAGCAGGATTCGGAGGTGGAGATGCGGTACGATCCTGGGATGCCGACGCAGAGATCGTACTGCGGTCTTGGGAAGTCGAGGGAAGGGTTTTTGAGCGCTCCTCCACATTAATTATGTTGATTAAGGAATCGGAGGAGAAGATAGCCGCAAAGACAAGAAATACAATCAGCAAGAAGCATGTCACCCACGTTATGACAGACAGCATGGATGTGGGCTTCCATAGCTGGCCGTGAGGCTGAGAAGTTGAAACTGCCAATTCCACGGGTGGGCGACCATCATCTTGCCGCAACAAAACAACATATCTGTGATATTGGGTTGTCATGAGTGGGAGGGTCCGGACTCACGTTGTCTCTGCGAGGTTCGTGAGAGCCAGAAGTGCAGGATGGACGAGGGCCACGAGGCGATGCACTATTACTACTGTAAAGAACGAAAGCTGCTGCGAGTCGAGGGATTGCAGAAGAGGGGGACTGTTATGTGAGCTGACGATGAGGATGGTG
Source organism: Adiantum capillus-veneris (assembly GCF_014529385.1). Classification (NCBI taxonomy): domain Eukaryota; kingdom Viridiplantae; phylum Streptophyta; class Polypodiopsida; order Polypodiales; family Pteridaceae; genus Adiantum; species Adiantum capillus-veneris. Next base: position 21,054,088 of record NC_140958.1, read on the forward strand.
GGCAGAAGCTGATGATAGGAACAGAGGGAATTAGACTCCGTCAGTACTACCGACTGATTTGTCGCAGAAGCTCGCCAGCTAATAACAAAGAGGAGCGTCGACATGATTGATTCTGTGCAATAGCTTGTTGCCAAACTCCTGCCTGGAATTGCAGCAAAAGGCGTTGCAAGTGGGCCAAGGGCCCTTTTGTCGGTAACTCTTTTGAGACTCTCTCTCTCTCTCTCTCTCTCTCTCTCTAGAGTCTACGTCTCCATAGTCTCTCTCTCTCTCTCTCGGTCTCTCTCTCTCTCTCATGAGTCAATTCCTCTGACAGATCCCAAGACTGATCCAAGTGTTCCTCACATGGTCTCATATGAGGGCCCCTTTTCTAAGGTGCCAATGGAAAGCCATGCAATGATGCAAACCAGTCGTGCCAACTTCCAAGTGGGTGTATCCCATACACCTCTTTCACACGAGCCGGTACCGCACTAAGTGATAGGAATGAGGTGGGACGGATCAATGGTCATTGGTTGAGGATGTGTGTGCCGTCCGATGCACATGTTATAACTTCAGGTGAAAGATGTGATTTCAGCTTGGTGACCCCCGCCCCCGGCGTACCCCTACACTTGAACCATAGACATCACCCTTCGCGACACCTGGTGTCCTAATCACTCCCTAATCACTTCACCCATGCCTACTTCTTGAAAATAATGAAAGTCCACTTGGTATCGTAAATGCAAACCAACATCGACGAGAATTGATAAATTCAGGTGCCCAAGCGGTGTTTTGTAAATTTAGGGCTCTAGTTGTACGGTCCAGATTTTTCCTACAGCTACCAAATGCACCCACATGCTCGATCCCCTTCCACCCCATCATGTCACTTAGAAAGGAAGAACAAGCACGCACTCACGCGTGCTCCTTGAAGTCAAAAAAAACCAAGAGCTTTGCATTGTAGCTTCATTGATGTCGGTAGAGTTACGACGACGGTGTAGCACACCATGTACTCTACCGCTATCATCGACCCATGCCAAAAGAGTACACTAGCTTATTAATACTACTAAATGACATACTTGTTGAGGTAAGGTCAATGCTTCCTTTCATTGTGTGAAAGGCATTGAGAATCGGGAGCTCTAAGCTTTCGACTAGTTGGTATATAAGCAGAGAAGGCTCTCTCTCTCTCTCTCTCTCTCTCTCTCTCTTTCTCTCTAGATATATATATACACACACACACACACACACACACACACACACACGACTAAATCACACTCAACAACAAAAATTGAAGCGAAAAGTGTACACTTGGAAGCATACTAAATACACTACAACAAAAACAACGGTGAATTTGCCTGAAAACAAAATCGAAAGTATGAATAATCATGGTATGGTTCTTTTTTCCTTGACGCTACGCGAGTAAACAAAAAACAATTGGAACAAACTAAATATGAATGAATAATTGATAGTATTATACAAATAGACTGCTACAGACGGATTCCTGGCTGCCCTACACGCGCTACAAGCCATAAACGAACAAATTTACATCCTGACGCCTCGCATAGCACATAATCAACGACGACATACGTGAACAGAGAGAAATAGAGAGTGGGAGAGAGCGAAAGAACATATGCATGCGCACCTCCTAGAGCGGAGTGCTACGCCAGCTTGGCGAGAGAGTAGGGAGGAGAGGAGAGAAGAAAAACACGAACATTGGGTGCAATCTCCCCCCGTGCAAGAGTGAGCATTTTCCTCTTGCACGTATTTATTTATAGATTAGTGAATGCTCAAATGAATACATATTGACCGACCGGGCAATAATTGGCCATTGCTCATAAAGAGCACTTAAATGATAAAATATATTATCCTTTTGCATAATCCTTGGAAGCAACTATCCTTAGTTGCAAAGATAAAAAACTGCAAACAATACTTGTCAAAAACAGTGATTAGAAATCTTTGTCATAAATATCACATAGTAAAAGAAAAAAATGAAAGTAAAGAACATTGAGTTATATGTCTGCCGTCATCCACATACAAACTATTCTAGTGTCCCATACCACTAGAATAAGCAGTATATGTCATACCCTGAGGAATCAGGATATCATTGGTCACACTCATCATTCAACAATCAATTCTCATCAATCTCAAGTTCAACACTATCGCGATAGAAAATCATCATATTTCCATTCCAAATCCAAATCCAAATATCCTTCATTTTTGTATACCCGGGTAACAAAATCCTACTAGTTGCAGTGGTGGTCAGCCACACTGCTGCATGATTTTTTGTGATTAGTGTTGCCTAAAACGACGAATCTACACCCAACGTGCTGCCTAAATCGGTGAATCAGCACTTGTGCTGCCTAAACCGGCGAATCTGCACTGATATTATGTAAACTTTTGAATCTATCATGTATTGTGTGCTGCCTAAATTGGCGGATCTACACACGGATGAGCATTGACACACTACCTAAATCGGCGAATCTGTGTGCATGTGACCAATGGACTAGACAAGACATAAAGGAGAAAAGGATTTATTATGTGTTTGACACGATTTTGGAGTATAATACAAATTGTTTGGTCACTATTCCAGAGCAACTTAGCTTGCATGAGTAGCTGCATACCTTATAGACAAATCATCTCAGTGAAAATTCCCTTTCAATACAATTAGTAGTCATGACCTTAATATTGTGTGTGGGTGTGGATGTGGATGTGGGCGCCATGAGCAAGTCTTTGCATGGATGTCCAAAAAGTGCGGTTGTGATTGTGTGGGCATCATTGAAGATGCATCGTTTGGGCAGCTTTAGAGTGGAAAAAAACAGACAACCACGTGGAGTGTTTGTGTGTGCAAGCACAAGGAGGGAGCATGTAGGCCGCTTGTGGGCCGATTCAAACTAGCTCATGTAGGAGGCGAGGTAGACGTGGCATCATCAAGTGCTGATGCAGGTATCATGTTGTGGGACTTGGCCACCTGAGGTGCAAAAATCACCCATCTCATGCCATGTGCCTCACCTCGCAATGCTCTTACTTGTGTCAGTCGTTCCTTCATAGCCTCGTCCCAAGTCTTCAAACCAGGGCCGTCTGCAGATGCAAGTGGTGCCATCTTCTTTTGGGCATGGACCACGACACAACCAGAGCTTAAAGTTTTTCCTCTCGAACCAACCAGATCGGCAAAGTAGAGTGAAGGTGGTCAATGAGGGGTAAGTAAAGTGAAGGCTCGAGCGAGAGGAAAGAAGTCTGTAGGGAGAGAGGAGAAAGCTAACGATTGGATAATTAGGGGGGGTGTTGCTAATTAATATCGTGTTGAGAGTGCGAGGAGACAGTGGAACAAAGAGAGGAGGAAGAATCCCAAGAGATTCTCCATAAGGAGGGGCAACGAGAGACCGAGAGGATAAGTCGCATGGCTGAATCCACAGCTTATGGGTGTGTGAGTGTGGTTGAAAGTCCACATAGGAGCTGGAGGAGGTTGGTAAAACTATAGTTGTTGCATGATCAGGGTTATGCTATAGGAGTAAGTTGCGGTTAGCCGTCGAAAAGAAAATAGAGATGAAGAGGGGAGAGAGAGAGAGAGAGAGAGAGAGAGAGAGAGAGAGAGAGAGAGAGAGAGAGAGAGAGAGAGAGAGAGAGAGACGCAAGTCTAACGACGGTTGCATGGCGGCGTATCTCTGCATGAAAATAAATTCGTTGGTTGGGATTGGAAGTTGGGGAGCCAGAAAAAAAAGAAAAATAATTTACAGCATCGCCGTAAGGGTTGCGGTAGACAAGCCCATACGATGAGTCGGGGGTGGCGGATGGTAAGTAGAGAAGAATATATATTTATTTATTTATTTTTTGTGGCGTGTGAACCACTGAGGACTGCACCAGCTGATGAAAGAGACAAAGATGTATGTGAGAGGGGAAGAGAGAGAGAGAGAGAGAGATGCATGACATATGGATCATAGGTTGATGGGGGTTAGCGTGTCAGGTGTGGACCATGGATTCATGTGTCAACCACCACCCGAGTTCCACTGGTGGATGCCAGATCTATGATGGCATATGTTGCCTTACGGCGCTGTTCAAAAGTGGTTGCTACTGCACGTTGCGCAAGTGCCAAAATTGGCAGCATCTACCCTCATCCTCTGTGGCTGCTAACGAGAGAGCTATTGTGGTTTGAATTGTGCCCCTGTTGAAAGTGATGACGAAGGCGGCCGGCCCCCAACGGCGTACTGGATGCCATTAGTGTTTTTTTTATAAATATAATTTCATCTATTTTCATTGCAAGAGCATGTATTCTTCTTCTTCTAGTGTTGCAATTAATTACCTGGCTCTTTTTCCTATGTGTGTGTATATATATATATCTATCCGATGAAATTAAGTAGCTTTTCTAATCGCATGCTAGTTCACTACTTTATTAACGATTTCCAATACTATTATTTAAAAAAAAGTATTATTGCTATGTTAACTATATTTAAGCTTTCTTAATGATATACAATATTTTAATCTTCCTATCCTTCTATGGTTGTTTCCTATCATCCCCGATTCAAAAGGAATTACCAAGAATATCTCCTTCATCTTAAAAGAGTAATGCAAATGTAATTAACATGAAATAGAATATGCAATAAACTTATCTTTGGTACAAAAATTTGCAAGGATCTACGTTGTCGAGAGGCAAAACATGTATGTCCTTGATTTCTTATTCTAACCAAGAGCGTAGTCCCTTGCTCTGATACCACTACTACAAACGGATTCGTGGTTACCCTGCAAAATACTCAAAACAACATGTTGCAAGCCATAAACGAACAAATCTACATACCCGACGCCTCGCATAGCACATAATCAACGATGATATACGTGAATAGAGAGAAATAGAGAGCGGGAGAGAGTGAAAGAATATGTGCAGGCGCACCTCCTAGAGCGGAGTGCTACGCCGGCTTGGCGAGAGAGAAGGGAGCAGAGGAGAGAAGAAAGACACGAACATTGGGTGCAATCTCCCCCCGTGCAAGAGTGAGCATTTTCCTCTTGCACGTATTTATTTATAGATTAGTGAATGCTCAAATGCATACATATTGACCAGCCGGCCAATAATTGGCCACGGCTCATAAACAGCACTAAAATGATAAAATATATTATCCTTTTGCATAATCCTTGGCCTTTTCCACCTATCAGCTACATAAAATATCAAAATATCAATTCCATAACATAGACTAGAACTAGCTAAAGTACACTGAATATATAGATCATCAGTGTATGTATATATACAATGGCAACGTGCGTACATGATCAATCTATCTAGAATACAACAAAATATCACTATCAACTATATATCAGTATCGAACTCGTCGTCCTGCTGTCTCTCAGTATGTTAAGGTGTTTGGTGTCATGATGCAATGCATGCCCACTCCTCATCTATCCCCCTACCCTGCTTCTCCTCTCTCACAACAAGCTCAAGATATTTCTCATCGGTGAACCACCTGCATTAATAAAAGTTTAATTAAATCGATTGACAATTAAAAAATATTTTGAAAAACATTTTAGCTTGAAAGATAACTCAAAGTTATAATTAATACTCACAAAAGGGCGTGCAAGTGGAAGTGTGCTATGCAAGGCCCTATATCCTTGGTACATCACCATCTCGATAATTGCTACAGTCAGATCTCGACTTTAATATTTGGTCTAGACAAAACAGATCTAAAGTTTAGGGTTGTTCTTATTCACATCATTCTCAAAACTATGCTATAAAAAACTATAAACATATACTTACAAAAGTGGCTATAAAGCCGTGTTTGCCCATGTGACTCAAGCGGGATGTGTGGCCACTCTCTACCCTAGCCTGTGCTGCCTCCTACATCACATTCATTGAAAATAAAATGATATTAAAACTTTACATTTTATGTGAATGTATATAAGTAATCTAATTCAAAATTCAAATTGTAAATTGACATACTTTTTGTTGCAGGAATGCTATCTGTAACCGCATTTCGCGTCGAAAGTGGATCCATTGTTGGAATTAGGGTTGTTGGAAAACACACACAACTTGGAGAAGGTGAAGGAAGCTCAAGGCACACAATAGAGAGTGTATTACTTAGTCTACAATGGAAAGATTAGATAGCCCTAGAGTGATAGGTGTCTATACAATGTACGAGGGGAAACCTCCTAGAGAGGGAAAAACTATCCTGGCAGTCCAAAGTGTGTTCATACACATCAATACCACATGTATATGGTAAGAAATCCCCCCTGAAAGTGATGCGGTGAACGAGAGCTGGCACATAGAGTATATGGAAGTGCCATGCCCTAAGGACATGATCAGTCCACAAAGGGTAGTAAGCCCATAGCTTTGCAGAAAGCTTCAAACTTCTCATGAGACAATGCCTTTGTGAAAAGAACTGCAAGATTGTCTTGTGTTCCCCACATAAGCCAAGTTGATCTCTCATGTTGAGAGCCTCTCCCTGACATAATGGTAATGAAGCTCAATGTGCTTTGTGTGAGCATGAAAAACTGGGTTCCTCACAACTATCAATGCGCTCTGACTGTGAGTGTAGATAGTGTTGGTAGTGGCATGTCCAACACCCAAATCAGCCGTAAGGCATCTGATCCATACACACTCAACCGTAGCTATGAAGACAGCACTGTACTCATCCTCATAAATGGAAGTGACCACATTAGGTTGCTTCTTTTTCAACCATGATATGCATCAACTGCCGAACATGAAACAAAAACTACTCATGGACACTCGAGTGTCAAAACAACCAGCCTAATCTCAGTCTGAAAAAGCATGTAAATCTGGCAGCAATGATCCTCCCTTGGGATAAAGCAAGCCAAGATATAAAGTGCCACTTGAGTAGCAAAAACTCCTCTTGAAATCCTGCCAATTCTTAGACCTTGGGCTATTCATAAATGTGTTGACCTGTCAGACTGCAAACTGAATGTGTTGCATATATAAATAAGGCAGCCAATAGCAGTTTGGTAAAGAGTGACATTAGCAGGATCACCAGCATCATGAAGACTCAATTTCAAACATGTTTCTATGGAAGTGGCAATAGGTTTGCAATCCTAGAGTCCAAGCTTGCTTAGTAATGTCTCTATGTAACTTGTATGACACAAGGCAATACCACCATCACACTACTTAAATTCTATACCCAAGTAATGATGCAACATTCCCAAATCTTTCATCTTGAAAGTAGCATTCAAATCAGCCTTAAATTCAGTAGTATGTCTCTCATTTGTTCCAGTGATCATCAAGCAAGTCATCCACGTAGAAAACGACAATGAGAAGTACATCACCCTCATGCTTTACATACAATGTGCTTTCTGTTGGACTATTACGAAAGCCTCGTTGGACCAAATAAGTATTAGCTTTCTCATACCAAGCACAAGCTGATTGCTTCAACCCATATAAAGCTTTTTTACATCTGCACACTTTATTTTCTTGTCCTTTCTTGACAAAACCACAAGACTGCGTAACATAAACTTCCTCAAATATGTCACCATTCAAGAAAATAGTAACAATTTCTGATTGATGTACATCCCAACCAAAATGAGCTGCCAATGCACATAGAAAATCATACAAAAGTGGGAGAAAAAGTCTCTTCATAATCTATGCCTTTTTTATCTGCATAACCCTTTGCAACAAGTCGAGCCTTATAGCAATCAATCTCACCATCTGGCTTGCATTTAAACTTGTAAACCAACTTCGTACCAATGGCCTTTTTTCGAAGAGGCAAATCACGTAAAGTCCACGTGTCATTTTCTTTAAGTGCATCATATTTTGATTGCATGGAAACCAACCAATTTTTTGGATTTTGTGCTCATCAAAAGACAAAGGTTCCTCAACCTCACATAAGCTAGACACAGCCAAAGCATAACAATCTGATGCATAAGATGCATGGAAAGAACCTAAATGAGTACGACTAGACAAAGATGCATCCAATTTACTATCACGCAAAGTATGCACCAGTTATTTTGGCATACCTCAAGCCTGCTCATTCTCAGCCCTTTCCTCATCAAGAATATCACATACATCTGCATCAGTAATAGGCTGATCTATAACATTTTCAGAAACCCCCACAGGCTGTACATTTGCCTCATTGGAATTTATATTTGAACTTCCACCATTGAAAAGAGGCAACAAAGTGTCATGAATGTACTATGAGCTTACATTACTCTCTCTAGTACATGACAACAAGGGCTGAACAGAATCTTTCACAAACACATCCCGCGAGATCAAGATACGCTTTGTTTGTGGAAAATACAACATGTAACCTTTGCTTTTATCACTATAACCAAGAAAAATACATTTGATAGTCTTATCATCCAATTTTCTGCAATGTGTTTGTGGCACCAAAGCATATGCCAAATAGCCAAAAACACGCATGTGCTCAATAGAAGGTTTTCTATCATGACATGCTTTATATGGAGTCACAGACTGCAAATCTTTCGTAGGACATATGTTAAGTACATAAGTGGCACGCATAATAGCTCAAGCCAAAACAAATGTGATAAAGCTTGACTTTTGACCATACAGATTGCCATTTCCAAAAGAGACATGTTTTTCCTCTCAGCAACACCATTTTGTTGAGGTGTATACGGCACTGTACATTGGTGTTTTATCCCACGATGTGCTAGAAATGCATTAAATTCATGAGACATATACTCCCCCCCTTAATATGAATGGAGGGTTCCCACAGTACATTTTGAGACATTTTCAGCCATAGCCAGAAGTTGTTTCAAGCAGAAATTCTCTTTAAGCGGATATACCCATGCATGCCTAGAGTAATCATCAATGAAAGTCACAAAGTAAAGATAATTACCCAAGGATGGAGTTTGCATGGGTCCACAAACATCACTATGCACAAGCTGCAACCTGCATGTGGCCCTAAACTGAACCATCCTTTAGAAACTTTGAATGCTGCATCTTACCCAAAATACAGCCTTCACAAAAAAGTTTGCTTCAAGAGGCAGCAAATAAGCAACCACATCAGATTTTTGCAAATGCAACAAATTGGCAAAATTCAGATGCCCGGAACGTGCATGCCAAACTTTTGCATCTGAAATAGCCTTAGAATCCACAACTGCATTTGCAAAATTCTGCCCACACTTGTTGTACAAAGTGAGCTTATACATCCCACGTCATAAAATGCTTGTTGATGGGTCAATAGTATGATCAAAGCATGGCATAACTCAATTTCCATATGAAAGTGTTACTTCTTGAGAGTTATGAAATGATGCGGATTATGGTTAAAAGCATCATTTGTAATGAGTAGCTATTCTAGTTGTGGGAGCCGGGGTGCAATGGCACTTTCAAATTGTAAATACAAATCCATTTGAACCTTTGAACTCTATTTTTGGTTTAACCTATGGTAGCCTTAGTATATAAGGTACCTAGTTCATTTTGTAAAGAGAACTTTATCATAACCAAAGTTTGGAGCTGTCGTCGATTGTGTGTGAGAGAAAGAGAGAGAGTGTGAGCTTCATCCTCATGCAACTCCTTGCTCGTTCATCGTGTTGGAGATCCGACTGCACCATTGTGATAGGCTTGGAGAGAGGTACGCAACAACGCCAAGCATTCCACGTGAAACGGAGCACACGTTGTTGTGCGCACTTTGAGAACCCCGTTTTTGCTTTAAAAATGTATATATGGGATTGAGATAGACTTTCATTAGAGTATTTGGACATGTTCTTTTGTCCTTTTATGATTTCTTTTGCAAGTATATGTACATGCACTACAAGTCGCTAGTCTAGTGACAGTTGTTGGGCTACTGTAAGTGCCCATGAGTGAGTTTTTTGAAGTGAGACTTGTATATAACTTAAACTCGTATAAAAACATAAAAAGGATCATAAAAACTCCATAAAATTGCAGGTTTGAGCTCGTTGTGCCTCCTTCATGGTTTCTGTTGTAGTTTTTGCCCTCGCCTTGCCTACTCTACGTGTAGTCATGTCGGGACAGCTCTCTGTTGGTGTGTAGATTCAATTTTGGTCATCTTCAGCTTTCTCGCCAGTCATTTTTCAAGATTTCTCTCAAGATTTAAAGTGCCCCAATTGGAGTTGTGCTCATCAGAATTACGATTAGTTCTCTGCAGGGTTATGGCTATGGTAGCCTAGTGGCAAATTGTGTGCAGACAGATTGGGAGGGCATGTATCTATGAATTGTGGAATTGATGTTGAAGTTGTGGGTTTGTGATGTTCAATTACAAAAGGGGAGGCCCTTGTCTTCATATGCATTGGTCAGTGTGTGATGTAAATCTGTGCTTTGACAGGGTTTTGCTCTTGTGTGACATAGTCTTTTTTTGTTCTTGTAGTTCTCTTTCAACGCTCTTGGGTGACATCGTTATAGAGGGGTTCCAGTTTTCTTGTTTCCCAACAGTTTTTTGGTGCCCCCGACCGAGGAGTTTCTTCAAGTTACCTTCAGTCTTGGTGATTCATGCATAAAAGTATAGCCACGGTCAATTTTAGTGATGCGTTGTTGAGGATAAATGATATGATCAGTAAGTTGAAGCTAAGCAGCATAGCAGAGCTAGACATGCATTACATGAGGTTTTTCTCTCTAAAGAAAAAGCTAGAGGTTCTTGAGGATATGATTCTGGATGAAAAGGAAGAGAATTTCTTGTTCATGGGTACCCTTCCACAATGTTTGGGCATTGATGTTGCTTGCATTGACTTGTTGGGTGTGAAGAGAATTGTTGATTTCTTGAAGCAAAAAAGATGGTTGGAAGATAACAATCAGTCTTCTACTTCTTCATGCATTTCACACACGAGCTCCTCTGTCACTAGTGATGATTGTAGAAATGATGATGACGTTGAGTTAGATGTAGAAGATGATGTTCTCTCTCTTGATGATGTAGATATTGATGAGGAGTTACATGCAAGTAACATTGTGAAAGAAGATACCTTGGAGTGCATGTATGACAAAGAGATCCATGCCATGACTGATTTGGTTTCCTATGCAAATGCTTGTGAAGATGAGGTCTTTCATACTTCTATGTATTCAGATCACATGCTTATTGGTTCTCTTGGTGCAAATGACATGCATGTTGACATTATGGGTGATATTTTTTCTCCTCAATATTATGAGTTGATGTGGTATCCAGATGAGTTGTGTACATGTGGATCCATTTGGGATGTTGAGAATGATGTTTGTGATATTGATGATGCTATTGGTGGCACTGGATGATTGTCCTTGTGACTTTGAAGGATGCCATTATGTGTACACGATGGATGCAAGGGATCATACTTTTCCATTTTATTGTGGTAAGGGTATATGATGATGATATGTTTGTGCATGCTACATATTTGTACATAAGCTTTTGGATAGTCTACTGCTGAGCATGAATGATCTAGCTGACTGGGGGGTTGGCAAACTATGTTGCGCGCATTTTGAGAACCCCGTTTTGGTAAAAATTGTATCTATGGGATTGAGATAGAATTATATTAGAGTATTTGGACATGTTATTTTGGGATTTTATGATTGCTTTTGCAAGCACATGTACATGCACTGCAAGTCGCTAGTCTAGTGACAATTGTCGGGCTATTGTAAGTGCCCGTGAGTGAGTTTTTTGAAGTGAGACTTGTATATAAATTAAACTCATGTATAAACATAAATATGTTCATCAAAACTCCAGAAAATTTCAGGTTTGAGATCGTTGTCCCTCCTTGATGGTTTCTGTTGCAGTTTTTGCCCTCGCCTTGCCTACTATATGTGTAGTCGTGTCAGAACAGCTCTCTGTTCGTGTCATTTTTTCATGTAGCGGTGTGTAGATTCAATTTTGTTCATCTTCATCTTTCTCGCCACTCATTTTTCAAGATTTCACTCAAGCTTTAAAGTGACCCAATTGGAGTTGTACTCATCAGGTTACGACTAGTTCTCTGCAGGGTTATGGCTATGGAAGCTTAGTGGCAAATTGTGTGCAGACAGATTGGAAGGGCATGTATGTATGAATTGTGGAATTGATGTTGAAGTTGTGGGTTTGTGATTTTGAATTATGAAAGGGGAGGCCCTTGTCTTCATATGCATTGGTCAGTGTGTGTTGTAAATCCGTGCTTTGAGAGGGTTTTGCTCTTGTGTGACATAGTCTCTTGGGTAGGCAACGACTAGTTAATTCACAAGGGGACTGCTCTATTTGGATTAGTGGTGTTTCAATGGGTTTCCCAAATCTTTTTGTGTTCTTGTAGTTCTCTTTCAACTCTCTTGGTTGACATTGCTATAGAGGTGTTCCAGTTTGCTTGTTTCCCAACAAAGTGTTAACACCTCTACGAGCTATTTGTGGTCGTAAGTGTATCAAATGATGTATGGTTTCTGCATGCATCTAGACATTAGAATCGTGGTGATATAGGTTACGTATAGGTACTCATAGATTTCAATTTCGGGCACTTCTATAATTTTGCTCTGTCTTCATATGTGTTTTTCGCAGATGGGTTTGGAGTCAGGATTTTGAGTGTAGAGGCTTTGGGATAGGTGTATCCTAGTGAGGGGATGGTGTTCCTTAAATTCATATGATTCTGGTATGGTTTGATGAGTTTCCTTTTATTTGTGTGTATGTGGGTTGAGTGGTGTAGTTGACAGCAGTGAGACTCTGGATTGTGGGTTAGTTGGCCTTCCATAGTGTTGTATGTGTGGGATGGTCTCAGTCTGACAAGCTATAGAGATTACCTATGTGCGCCTATCATGTCATATGTGTCCTCGATTGACATTATGTTGATCTAGGTAGTGTTGCATGCACTCTATAGGTGGTGTGATTCGCAACAATGCCAGATGCAACAATTTCATCACCAAAAAAAAGATCATCATGTACTGTACATTTTCCATCCACAAATTTGACTACAAGACCAAGTCTAGCAAGTGCAGATACAGACAAAAATTATTCTTGATCCCGGGTACATACAATGCATCAACAAGTGTAAAAGAACTGTTATTTGCAGCAGTAAGCAAAATCTTTTCAACTTCCTGAACCGGATAAGAGGCATTTTTTGCACAAGTGATTGCATTCCCATGAGGGACAGGCTCAAGGGAGGTAAACAAATCACGACGTGAGGTAATGGGCTTTGTAGAACTACTGTCAAAATATCAGACATGTGAATCTACAGCAACTGACATGAATGCATCATGGACATCATAAGTACACTCTACACTAAAATCCCATTCTGCATCAACATGAGCATCATTGTCTCCTTTCACAAAAGACTCAACAATAGCTGCATTTGTAGTGGAACCAGTCTCTTTCTTCTTAGCCTCTTTGGCCTTCAACTTAGGACATTGCTTGATCAAGTGATCATTAGCTTTACAGTAATGTCAACGCATCTTCTTTTTGCCCTTTCCACTAGAATTTCCAAACGAATTTCTACCAATAGCAGCATTAGGAACAAGTGATTTACCACTCATAGAAGAACCATGAGAAGTGGCTACAGTGTTGTTACCACCTTTTCTTTGAACAGCAATAAAGGCCTATTCGACTGCACGTTGTCTAGTGTATTTTTTTTGGAAAGTGACTCTTGCACAATAGCAATGTGTATAATGCATCAAACTTGACAACTTTTGGATTTCCTTGGGTCATAAGTCTCCAAGTACTAGCAAAAGTCCGATAACAATCTAGCAAAGCATCAAGAACAGTTTGCACAAGGGAACTGTTAGAAATTACTTCGAACTTCGCATGCAGAAATAAGTTGCTCATTGATATCCTTGACACCAGCAAGGAAAGTATCCATATCATCTTCCTCATGCATTATCCTTGACTCCAGATCTTTACGCAGTAATGCATTTTTTGCCTCATTGCGACTTGCATAAAGACCAGCCAAAATATCCCAAGCATGTTTTGTAGATTTTGTTGAACAAATATGAGGAGTATTAGTGCGCTTCACAGACAATGCAATCAAAGCATGAGCTTCCGCATCTTTTACATCCCAACGAGCTTGCTCAGTCGTAGGCAAAAAAGATCTGGCAGCAATCCTGCCACCAAAACCTGCAACATTGCCTACATCTTCAAAACCGGGACAGATATCAATGCCCTTCACAATATTTCGAACACCTTTTGATACAAGGACATGTTGCATCATATAAGCCCACATAGGGTAATTGTCACATCCAATCTATCCTTAGCAGCAAACATCTTGAACACACCCGTGTTGTTTTGTCAATCATGAAAAATGTTGCACTTGATGTGAAAAGTGCTCGAAAAGAGGAGAAATGAATTGAGAACAACACGTGTTATATAGCACAAACCGTAGTAGACTGTAAGGGACCTGTTATGCAAAAAACAGCACTGACAAAAATTTTACACGAAATGACAAAATAACCTACGCAATACTGCGTGTAGTAGAAACGGAGGTTGAAATAAGCCTGAATCAAAAATCTGAGCAGACTGAGCGCTACGAGTCTACCCAAAGTATATGTCGACCTGGTGATGCTCGCCAAAGCTCACAAAAATCGGAGAAAGTGACCAGGCATATGCTGGAGCTAAGCCAGTGAGGTGGGTGGATTTTTTGTGTAAATAGTAGAGCGTGGATGCAAGTCAATTGAATGGAGGACACATGTACAATCTGCTTGTTTTTTAATATTTTTTCTAGGTTTTTGTGAAAGGTGTTGACATTTGTGTACCTCTTTCTTTAAAGAGGACCATTGAAAATTGGGTCACACACAATCTTTTTCATCCTCTTCCACCTTTTTTTGTTATTTTAGTTTGTAAAAAAGTCCTTTCATTTAAGAGCATGGGCTCCATTTGATTAAAAATTTAACATGCCAACCGATTGAATTGTTTTTTATATTTAAATTTAATAAAAACCCTTTAATTTAAGAGCTTCACATGTGTCCATTTCATTAAATTGTTTTAGTATACCAATGTTCCTCTTCACCTTGTTAGTTTCTATGGGTCCCTTCATTTGAGAACCTAATGACTTTCTTTGCAACTTTTTTATTTAAAACATAATTGTTCTTTGTAAATTTTTCTTTCATTTGAAGACAATTTACAACTAAAAAATTATAAATTGTCTTAAATGAAAAAAAATATTCACAACTAATAATGAAAGAACTGTAAATTGTAAAGAAATTGTAAATTTCTTCACAAAAATTTATAAATTATCCTTAAATGAAAGAATTTCTTCACAACTGAGAAAAAAAATTCAAGTTTTGGCTATAATAGGCAAATGTCACCTTGGCGTAACATGTATCATTATTAGGGATTAGGTTTAGACAATCCCAGTGTTTGATGAAATAAATTTCAAAGGACAAACTCATATATACATGCCACATATAACACTTAATTAAGAGAATTTTGCAAGAAGAAAAATGCCATTAAGTAGTGCCATCTTCATGAAATATTATTATTGTAAACTTAAATTTTCACACCCAATTACTTAGGCCCGTCATTCCTTTGGAAATGTTTCTATAGTGCAATGATCAATGTCATTTGATTATACTTTGTTGTCATTTAATGTCAATATTAACTCTAAAATCAGAACCTATATTGAAATAATCACATTGGTTTCTTTACATAGTTCACTACAACATTTATGTCAGAAACAACAAACTAAACTTCTAAGTTCAGCCAAATTTAGTCAACACTAGTATGTGACCCGCGCGCGTTGCTACTGTGGCCAAGAGGAAGTCTGGTCCAATTTAGGTAAACCCCCCTATGGTAAGAAACATTCGAACCCATGATCTAAGAAGCTCCACAATATCAGCTTAATTTATGCATTAATCATAATGTTTCTTACCTCTCTTCATTAACTATTTCAAATCATGAATACTACTTATAGTCACCCTCCTTAATCTTTTTTTAGTAATCAATGTACTACCTTACATATCCATAATACCAACACACTTAAATTTACTGTGTATTTGGCAAAAGTATGCCCCAACTTAGCCTTGAGCTAGTTGGAAATTGAAATTGGCCACTTGAGACAATAAGGAAAAGGAAAAAATCGTGTAAAGGTTTGGTAAGAAATAGTGTAGCAATGGAAAAAAAGCTATTTTGCATTATCTCTTGTTTAGGATTTCCTTAAAAGTTATTTTTTTATGTTTGGTAAATTACAAGATAATTATGTGATTAAGGATTGATCTGTCCAACTTTTGTATATAGGAATATCCAACCCTAAAATTAAAAGGATGCCTCCCAAGGGGGTTTAACGGACCACTGAATTTGACATCTTCCCTTCTTAAGGCATTTTCCCTTCAAGTAAGAAGCGCAAGTGTTTCAATTGACAAAGGAGCATATCATCTCCTTAGATAATCCTACAACATTTTAAATATGAGGATAAAATCCCATTATTATAAAGTCAAGCCTTAGATATTGGGCATTAAATGATGTTATCTAGCTTTGACATTTCTAAATTCAATCCTTTGTTTTTTCCCCCTCAGATTGAACCTGATCAGTATGATTATAATAATTATAATCATACTATATATGCTTTTTAGATCAAAAGTCAAGAGGGTTTTGGTCTCTTGTGGCAATACTAACATCATATAAAGCAGCCAATTTGAGAAAATAGTATAGAATCAATATTTTTCATGAGAGGTGTCTAGAATATTCTTTTAGTATGTTAGGTAGCATGATGTGTGAATATATATTTTTTTGTCTTTGAAAGGATGGCCCAAAATATTGCTCTTTTTTTAAGAAGGGGCAATAATAGAGGAATCCCTTCAAATGGCTAGTGTAGTCGCACCAATAAATTTGAAATTTATCCCTAAGTTCATATTAAAACTGAGAAAACCTACATATTTTGGAGACATTTATCATCTATAAATCTTAAAATATACTCTTTTCCACGGCTAGGCTATTCAAGTGTTTAGAAAAAGGGTTTTTTTTTAACGGTGGAATTTGAAGATCTTCTTAAAGTTGATCATGAACAACTGTTATTTTAAACCTCTTTAAAATGCATGTAAGCATATCACACAATATATATTTTTGCTTCTTCTAAATCTAGGGAAAATTTGGTCAATTTACCTCTACTAATTCTCATATCTAGGTCTGCCAAGTTTTTGGAGATTTTTTAAAAAAAAGAAGTGCCTTCAGTATGCATTAGGAGTGTTTTGTTTCTATAAAGTAGCACTACCTTTAAAACTTTTATTTTTAGCATTGCATTTAATATGAAGTAGCAATTAAAATAGCAATGTTTTCTTTGTGTATCCCAATGATAGAGCAAAACCTAGGCTTAGTGTAATCCTATAAAACCTAAATCTGAAGGCGAAGGATTGTGTAATGGTGAGTGCTCGAGAAAACCCAAGTTTAGTCTAGCCCCACCTATCTGAAGATTCTAAATTTGAAGGCAAAGAATCATGTACCATTGAGTGCTCACAAAACCAACCTTTAGTCTAGCCCCACCTATCTCTAGATTCTAAATTTGAAGGCACAAAAACCTATAAATCCTAGAGAAATTTAGTGAAATAACCTTCGAATATAGGAAATTAATTCACCTCTAAAACTTCTCATTTGTAGGTTTTCAAAGTTTGCGGTATAGAGGAATCAGGATTGTGTATCAGCCAGTAGTCGAAAAAACCCAGGTTTAGAGTAATCCCAACTACAATTTTTTAGGTTTACCTCTAAATTCTAAATTAGAAGTCAAGAAAACCTACAAAGCCAATATAAATTTAGCATAAAATATGTCAAATTGCCTCTAAATTTCTCATATCTAGGAGCATGGTTGATAAAGAAAGCCGTTTAGTGTAATCCTATATGCAGGGTTTCCAAGTTTGCGATAAAGAGGATTGTGTATTCTTGAAAAAACCCAAGGTTACTATAATCCCAACTACAAATTTTTTAGCTTACCTCTAAATTCTAAATTTGAAGGCTAGAAAGTCTACAAAACCTAGATAAATTTAGTGTAAAAACTTCAAATTACCTCTCAATTTTTCCATACTTAGGAGCTAGCATGGTTAACAAAGAAAGCGATTTAGTGGAGCACTACTACTAAGTCTCTCTTTGTCTCTATGCCTCTCTCCCTGTCTGTGTCTCTGTGCATTGGCAACACAAGTGCTCTGCTTTGGGCCTTGTCAATGTTGATCGATAATACATGGAATCAGCGTCTCTCTCTCTCTCTCTCTCTCTCTCTCTCTCTCTCTCTCTCTCTCTCTCTCTCTCTCACACACACACACACACACACACACACACACACACACACACACACACACACACTGTGTTGAGGGAAAATGTGCCTCAGCTTAATATAGTGTGATTTTCAATTTTCAAAAATGTTGGTTGAGGGCAAGAGGAAAAGGAGAAATTCCACCCCAAAATAGAGAAAGATAGTGTAAAAACCAAAAAACAACCAAATTTTTTTTAACTTTCCGCTTGGGAATCAAAAATGCTGGTTGAGGGCAAGGTAAAAGGAGAAATTCCTCCCCAAAATCGAGAATCATAGTGTAAAAATAACCTAAGTTTCTAAACTCTCCGCTTCAAAATCATTAAAAATGCCGGTTGAGGGCAAGGGGAAAAGGTAAAATTCCTCCCCAAAATCGAGAAAAATAGTGTAAAAACAACCTAATTTTCTAAACTTTTCGCTTGGCAATCATAAAAAATGCCGATTGAGGGGGCAAGGGGAAAAGGCGAAAGTCCGTCCTAAAATTGAGAAAAAGGTGTAAAAATAACCTAATTTTCTAAACTTTCCGCTTGGCATATTCAAGGAGAGTGCATGTCACTAAATCCCCATGGAGTGCATTAAATTTCTCGTGTAGTGACATGCAGTGCAACACCATGAAATTTTATGCGCGGACATATGGTGTGCCTCAAGAGGGGCTGAATTTCTGTGGGTAGATGGCACCAAGATGAGATTGGTGGGAGAGGACAAATAAGTGAGTTGCACTCAGCTTTTGCCTTCATCTCCTCTAGCGCAATCCTTGGAGCCTCTGCAACTGCAGAGCAACAATATCTCCTTCTGCCGCGCGTTCGTGCATGCTTTGGTGCTTGAGAGAGAGAGAGAGAGAGAGAGAGAGAGAGAGAGAGAGAGAGAGAGAGAGAGAGAGAGAGAGAGAGAGAGACCTTGTACACACACAAACACATGTTCATTAACTGACCTTGTCACATTAGCGCTTTCTTTGTGTCGACTCTAGCTTTCACACACATACAGTCATGCACATATCTGCGTACAGCTGCAACAATATGCCCGCTTCTGTGCTTCCTCTCTTTCACACACACACACACACACACACACAGATTTGCAAGCTATGAGTAGCTGCCATATGCCTCTCTCTCTCTCTCTCTCTCTCTCTCTCTCTCTCTCTCTCTCTCTCTCTCTCTCTCTCTCTCACACACACACACACACACACACACACACACACTCCTACACCTGTGGTAAAGGGCAGTGTTCTCTCTCTCTCTCTCCCTCCCTCTCTCTCTCTCTCTCTCTCTCTCTCTCTCTCTCTCTCTCTCTCTCTCTCTCTCTCTCGGATATTTTTCTATGCCTGGGCCATGGAGTAGGACCAGACAAGAAAAACCAAGCAAAGACAAAAAAACAAACTCCCAACCCAAGCCCACCAACAAGGAACTATGGTTGCAGATGTGCTGCTAAAATCTGCTGCCAAGGAATGTGCAATGCAGTCTCGGTGCCAGATTGTATCAATGATTATCCACGAACATGATCACTTAACAGTTCAGCAAAAAGGAAAAGAGAGAATGTTGTCTTTAGTTTGAAAGAGAGGGACGAAAGTCGAGATGAGAACAAGATATTGTGAAATTATTGAGCAATTTGGATAGTGAAAATATTTTTTTTACAACAAGTTTTACAAAACTTATCTTTAGCTTCAAAACCTTTCGTCGATGCAGCTTCGTAAGCTTCCACTTTGCTTGAAGGTATCAGGGCTTCCACCCTATAGGGTAGCGCAGGTATTTGGCTTGCACCCTATAGGGCAGCGTGGTGACTCGTCTCTCTCTTCTCTCTCTCTCTCTCTCTCTCTCTCTCTCTCTCACACACACACACACACACACACACACACAACAGCCTCATGGAAAACTCACTCACTCTCTCTCAAGAGTAGCCCCGAACATGCGTCCTAAGCGTCTTCTTTCTCTCTCTATTGTCCCTTTATTAATAGCACCCATTTGTGATTAACTTTTTACAATTCTCACACCCAACTCAAAAAAAAAGCCTTCACATTCATCACATCCATGGACCCATTAAGTTATTGCTAAGAACCAACCGCCCATCACATGGGGAGTACACACTATAAAGGAAACCCCTCCTAGTTCTCTCGGCCTTAATTTGGCATGCAACAAAGGGATTCTTTCCCTCTTTCCCTCGCTATGCTACTATGCAAAACAAGCCCAGCCTCGCAGCAAAGGACTCCCTACCCTCTCATGGGTCGCGCTACTGCAGCAGTCCACGAGGGCTCGCTCTCTCTCTCTCCTCGAATCGGCTATGGCCTGCCACACCACGTCTCTCTCTCTTACTCACGTGCTTTCTGCAGAGGTGCCTACACCCCTCTTGCTCGCGACTTGCAGCAGCCTACTAGGGCTCTCAATCTCCCTCTCGGGTCACGGCACTCAGGCCTGCTCGCAACAGCCTCAGCACTCGGCAATCTCTCAGCCCCCGCTCTCGATATTGGCAGCAACCTCCCCCTGCAATATTGAGCGGCTCTATATGGAGTACTGCCTCTCCTGCTCGCTTTACACCGTCCCTCGGCATCACACAAACCTCCAACACGGCCTGCTCGCTATCCGCTATAGCCATGGCCTCATGATCTCCACGGCCTCTCTCATGGCATGCTTGAAAGCCTCATCCTCTTGCTTCCCTCGCGGCTATGGCCTGCATGGCCTCTCTCACGACTCTCTCAAGCACCCCTTCTCTCGCCTGGCCTGCATACGGCGGCTCTTCCTTTCGCCCCAATCGGCACCTCTTTTTTTTTTTCCCACCTGGTCGCAGCTCGTGAGCTTAACAAAAACCCTTAAATCACCCATTTTTCCCATTAAAAAAAAAACTCCTCAAGGCTTTGTTCACACCCCCCTTTCCTCCGACTTGGCCACCTACAGAGGAACTCTCCGTCTCGTCTCTCCCACGGCTTGCAGCAACCCTTCAACAGCCCTTGGCCTCGCTCGCATGGCTTGCCCCACTACAACTAGTTGGCGGCTCGTGCTCTCAAAGTGCACGGTGTCCCATGGCAATGCGTTATTTGAATATCTATCATAGCAATCATATTAGCACTCTATCTCTAGATATGGCATACACGCAAACCAAAGCATGTGCTATATAGTGCAGAGAAAAACGATGTTAGAAGTGAGGCGCCGGTTGTGGAAAAACAAGCATAACATAATCATTTCCCTTCATGGTTTTGAACCGCATCAAGTCCATTGCCTGGTTGATCTCTATCTATTGGCCCTCACGTTTCCCTTTGTTTACCTGCAAAACAGCTCCAACTAGCCGATCAAGTGCAAGTATCGCTAACAAATAGCACATAAAATAAATCTTTTCAAGTGCAATTCTCATGCAGTCATGCTATTGTGCGGCGAAAAAAAACTCTAACACTCTCTCTCTCTCTCTCTCTCTCTCACACACACACACACACACACACACAAACACACACACACACACATGCACGACGGGCAGGTATGACACACAGAGGGCGTATAAGTGACCAGGCTTGATTGGTCACACACATGCACGCTCACCCTGGCAATGAGGATGCCTTAGGCTTGATTGGGTAGTGGGTGCACGGCGGGCAGGCTTGACACACAAGGCGTAGCGAGCAGGCTTTATTGGTCACATACATGCACATTGACCCAGGCGTCATAGTCAGATGCATTCATTATTTATCCTTTCCAAGTTGATGAAGGTCAGCACGACAATACCAAACGTCAACTCTTTTATACTTTGAAACTCTTTATTTTTTGAAGGTCAACGGGGGATTTGGGTGCAACATTTTTTTTAAAAGCCAAAAAAAGTGCAAAGGTTCATAGCTTCCAAACATGCGACACGTGGAGGGGCTCTTTGAGCTCGAAAATTTTAAGATGCATTATAAAGAGTATAGAAGTAACTTCTCCATGTTTACCTATGAAACAATTTGATGCACATCTACTAGTCACCTTTTGCCATATATCTATTCCTCCCTTTGTAATATATCTCTCTATAACCTTCAAAAATATTTGTTGTGAAAAAATAAATCATACAAACAAAACTATAATCTACTTTTGCATTCCATTTCCTAAGAGGCCACCATGATTCTTCACCTTGTTTTCTTTTTCTTTTTCTTTGTGCCATTGACTTCCTTTTTCTTATATTTGATTTGATTTTGTTTCCTTTCAATTTCAGTTATTATCATTTCATCTCATTTTCATTTTGATTCCATTACTAAATTATGTTGCATTTCAATTTCATTCCCTTTCAATTTCATTTCATTTATTTGTATTTTAGCCCAAAACAATAATAAAAATTTCAAAAAAAATAAAAAAGGGGGAGTAAAGAAAAATCAATAAAAAAATAAAAACAAAAAACAAGAAATTTTAAAAATTAGAAATTTCAAATAAAACACAAAATTAAGAAAATTCACCAAAAACCCAAAAAAAAACTCAAAATTTAATAAACAACAAAAAATAATCGTCAAAAATAAAAAAACTATTTTAAAAAGAAAAAAAAATTAGAAAAAAATATTTAAAAAACCAAACAAAAGACAAAGAACAAAAAATTCAAAAAAATAAAATAGGAAAAAATCTTTAAAAAGGAAAATTCAAAAAAAATAAAGAGAAATTCAAATAAAAATTTACAAAAATTATCAAAAAGTAGAAAATTCAAATAAAAACAACAAAAACTCAAAAAAATATTCTACAAAATTAAAAATTAATAAAAATCATAATTACTCCAAAAAAAATCACAAAAACATTAAAAACCTCTAAAAATTAAAAAATTTACATTTGATTTTCTTGTTTCTTCTTTTGAGCTTTTACCTTTTTTTTTTTAATTAAAAAAAATTAATTTTACATTTGTTTGGTTTTTTTAAACATATTTTGAGTTTATTAAAAAACCAAAAAAATGGAAAAAAAACTGCATTTCGCTTCCCCGACTCTTCTCCTTCCATCACACACACATCCTACACCCTGTACACACACCCCCATTCACGCGCATTTAGGCACAGTTAGATATGCTTAGAGTAGGTACATGCCAAGAGATTAGTTTTGTCAAGATTCACCCGATTCGACAGAGCACACGACATTTGTGAGTGACTATTGTTGTGTAGGATTGATCATAGGTCACCCACGTGGCGGTTTTATTTAGATTAGTCACATTGAACATTCGTACATATTAACATTGACTTAGATGATGACCATGGCCCTTAGCCGCTCCGATTCAGTATTCTTACGGTTGGTAGGAGAGTACGATGGATTTTTATGTTGTTGTGATCGACCTATTCGTCGCTATCATGATATTTCTCTATATTATGTGAGGATTTCACCTCATGGCCATTCTACTCCTGCTTTCCAAATGCTTAGAGCCAGTGCACACCCTATGATGCGTGATCATCTCATAGATTTCATAAAGGTACTCTACTGAGTCCAGAGGATAGAATCGAGACATGAAATTATAGCAGCATCTCCTCAGGGTCGACACACAATCTTAGCTAGTGATCATTCTCTATATTATGTGAGGCTTTCACCTCATAGCCATTCTACTCCTGGTTTCTAGATGCTTAGAGCCAGTGCACACCCTATGATGCGTGATCATCGCATAGATTTCATAAAGGTACTCTACCGAGTCCAGAGGATAGAATCGAGACATGAAATTATAGCAGCATCTCTTGAGGGTTGACGCACGATCCCAGCTAGTAACCGTTCAGTTACAACAGTATGTTATTTGTTGATGAGGATGATCGCATGTATTCTAGGGAGTCACGGATGCCTAACCTAGAGCCTCAGATAGATTTTGGTGCATCCATGGGTAGTAGGACCTATGTCGATCTTGATGGTTGGAGCACATACACAATGATCTTTGACCTTCCATATAGACTTACCCCTAGACCTAGATTACCTATTCCTAGTGCCATCGTGGAGCCAGAGCCAGTGTTTACTCACACAGTGAGATCACCCCGTAGAGCACCTCCAAAATTCCCACCTAGACCCATTGTGCTACATGACACCATAGACGATTCCAGATCTAGGTTGAGACCGGAGATTGACGCGTCTGTTGAGCAGTTATCATCTCGAGAGATCTATGGAGAGAGACTAAGATGAGCTTGGGACCACAATCCTCACATCCACCATCCACAGTCACCCTTGACAAGACGAGTGCCTCAAAGCTGATTATACCAAGAGCAGAGCTACCACTAGTTACTGAGATGAGAGCACTCGATGCACGACCCATTGAGACACCATGGACAACGTCACCACATTATGTATCCATGAGAGAGCATCCACGGCCCTTGATGACAACACCTACCACACATTTTTCTACAGAGGCTGTGTTAGGGTAAAGGTGTTGCGCCTTTGCCGGGGGCCGGACGTCCAATGTCCAGCCACCCACCCATCGTATGTACATACCCTTATTCTTTGTATATGAACAATAACAAGCTCCTCACTCATACTCCCTCTAAGGTTGCTCCGCCCACATACTCTCATGCTCCTCCCCTTCCCCGCACGCATCGCATCGCACCGCGCACATGCACATTCACAAGTAATAACACAGCTACGGCGGTAAACCACGCGCACAACAGCTTCCCAATGACAGACACGAGAGCAATGGAGTTTGGCCATGGCGGACGGCAGTGGATCCGGCTTGACAGCATCGGATCGGAGCTCCTACAGTGAGCACCCGAAGGAGATCGGGCAAGATCTCGGTCCTGGCTACCCGCTGTGTGCATCGACTCCATCGAGTATGGAATTGCTTGAGGATCTTTGAAGCTCTACACAGTAAGAAATCGGGGAGCTTGGAATTGGGGCAAAGCAAAGGTAAGAGGGCCTTGAAGGTCTTGCAAGCAGGGGAAATAGGCAAGCAGGAGTCAAAGTCGGGCAGCGTGGAAAACCCAAGCAATTTGGGGCCTGCAGAGAATCGAAAGCAGTAGATAGCGCTACAATTGAGTAGCTTCTGTAGAGGCTTGAGATGTAGACCAACAAAGAAGTGAAGGCATACCAATTATGTAGTGCTGCCTCATTTTAGCAAATTGGGCCAGATAGCGAGCAACAGATTCCCAAGCAAGGGACCTGCATGAGCAGAGAATTGGCGGGCAGAGTAATCGAGAGCTTGAGAGCATTTCAAGTGCAAAGGCTTGGGAGTGGGTAAATCCGAGCAAGTAGGAATTGATAAGTAGATTCGAAGCGGGAAATTGAAGGAGCTTTCAAGCAAGCAATATTGCAAAGCCACTAGTATGTGACCCGCGCGTTGCTGCGGCTAATTTGAAGCAAGGCTCAACTATGTGACACTCTCCTCCCTCACCTTCCCCCAAGGTGGCAACATATGCAAACATTCTCTATGCATTGACAGATAGTGCCAAGTATATTTTTAAATGCTTCATT